>NC_060119.1:622456655-623696872 GCF_021461395.2 Schistocerca americana
TACCCCAATCGCTGGTGCTGGCGGATGAACCTACAACCTTCCTATATTTTCTTTTAATGCCATATGTAATAGCACTGTACGAAACTTTTGCTACAGCTAAATATAGCACCAGGTCGCAGTACTCCAGGGACAATGTTGTCTAAATTTATTGACGAATTTGCTGTTGCTGTAGCTGACCATGCAGCACATGCCCGGCTAGTGCTAGTGCTTGTACAGTGTGACGAGAATTGTACATCCCGTGGTCTACATTACGGAAAGGTTTGCTCTCTATTTTACGCTGGTACCCGTACAAGTTCCAGAGGGTGCAGCAACTGATACCTCATGATCCGCAGCAACGTTTTCAAATTGCTCTTCTGTATCTGGTACGGATCGAAGTTGATGACATGTGGCCGGGAAACATTCTGTGGAGTAACGACACACATTCTACACTACAGATCGCAGTGAATACACACAGCTGTCGAATTTTTAGTACTGTTAAACCGCGTTCTGTGCACGAAGAACCACTGCACTCGCCTTATGTGACTGTGTGTGTAGATTCATAAGCACCTTTGTTCTCGGGCTGTTTGTCTGTGAAGAGAAGACAGAGGGCCTGACTGGTGTAACGTGACGTTTGGACGTGATCGAGACCTCTTTGTACAGGATGCGATTCCTGCGTTGGAAGAGCGCGACTGTGTGGAAACCACTCTTTTGATGGAAGGTAGGGGAAGACTTCATGTCGATCCCCCACTGAGAGATCTGGTAATGCATCGTTCCTCGAACGTCTTGTCTCCAGAGGTTATCCAGATGCTTGGCCTGCAAGACCACCTTATCTGAATCAAAGTGGCTCTTGGCTCTGGGGATATCTAAAAGAACGCGTTTACCAAAGACACGTTCGCTCTCTGATCTGAGGGCCAGTATACAGGAACACGTTGCGTAGATGCTAGCGGAACTGCTGCGAGCAACTGTTGACCACGTTGTTTTACGGATGCAGCATTTCATCGATGTGTTTAGTGTTCATACAGAATAAATTTTGTAAGCATCAGTCAATAATAAGGTCAACGTCCATTACGTATGGAAATATTTCTTGCACTCGTAGCGCCAGAGTTGGCCCTGGTGGCGAAAATTCGAGCTACTTTTCTCCAGTGTAAATCAATTTCGCATTAACGTATTAGCATATCTAACAAGTTTCGCTGTCATACAATAATTACAGTCCACAGCGTACCTCTGTGAGTAGCTGTACTTCAATAATAACAACCCAGTAGCACACTATCAGTAAAGTAAGAGGAAACGACCGACTGCTTGTAACGTATATGACCTTAATACTAATTGGAAGCACTCTTACATTTCCTGCCTGCTTTAACGACGAAGAACTCCTTACGGTTGATAATATCTACGTTTTCAAGGTTCCTTTCATGCACCACAGTGCTTTCGGCAACGCGGTCAGTTTTTCATGAAGATGCCGTGATAATCTGAAAACTGGCTAGTAACAAACACTATTAGAGCAGAAAGGTGTTTTTCGTTTTTAACTTCCAAACGAAACTTTTTAAGGACATTTTAGGACACAAGATAGCAATGTAGTAATACATTGGACACATTTTTCCTCGAAAGAAAATCGAAGCTCCAGTCTGGCCATCCATATTTAGGTTTGCCCTCACATCGCTCAAAGCAAAATGCCGGAATTATTCCTTTCAAAACGACACGATTCGTTTCCTTCTTCAGTCAGACCTTTGCCTCAAACGTGAGACAAAAGATAGTTTTCTCTTCAATTAATCGCCGTGGAAGAGAGACGGTCCTAATCTTCTAGGATAAAACACAAATATCAGCTACAATGACAATTGGGTATTACACTGTCGCTGGATCCTGAAATAATTTCCAAACATCTCCAGAGACTCACATGCAATGTTGGCACTGTTGTGTTCCACCAACCGGAGAAGTTAATTTCGAAGGCCTTTACTTCTAGGTTTCATCCTCTCTCTTTTTGACAACAGCAACGTAAAATACACCGTTTAAAAGAGGTCTACTGGAAAGGTTCTCGTTATCCCATGATATCAATTAGTAAATAACAATAAATGATAATAACACACTAACCCATCTTTCTTTTCGATGCAGGGAAAATAGCGTGAAACTACTCTCGTAGGCAATGAAAAGTTGACGATAAATTTTGAAAATGCCTTGGTTAGCGATTGCGCTTCATTTTAATTACTTTTCTAATTTTTGCAAGTAATCCGGGGATATTTGAAGTTACGAAACTGATATATGTTGTTAACGAAAAAAATACGTCAAAAAACAATTTTAGAGTCACATAGATAACGAAAATCATAGCAACTGCCGCCAATAATTTCGCTTCACTGAACTTGTGCATAATGGAAATAACGAACATTTCAATAAAAACTAGCAAAAGAAAACAAAAACAACCGTTGATACGTACTCTACACGCTGAACAGTCGTTAACGCCTGTCTCCATTTCGGAAATAACATAGCACGGGTTGTCAACGTGGCGCACAAAGGAAGCAAAATGAAAGGGCCGGGGAGTCCCACAAAGCGGGATAACGCCGGGGTGGGAAGCGGTGTAGGTGAGGTGGGGCAAACTACGATGGCGGATGGGGAGGAGGCGGTGTCGCACGCCCCAGCCCCGAGGAACGGAGGCAGGCGTGCCGAGGGTGCTGCAGCCCACCACCAATCAGCCTGTTAACAACTTCAGTGATTCCCCTGCAACGGGCCGCTGAAATATTGCCTTCAGATGCTTTGTTCGCTCCCTTTATATTTCACAGGAGTGCGGAGCGCTGTCAAATGAAATAAACGGAATCGGGGGAGTGAGGCGGATGGCGAAGACCTCCTCAATTCGCGCAGAGGAACCGTTTCGCGAGTACCGTCGCTGCAATTCCTTTGAGTGGTCTGCCGAGTAAGCTGCGTATCGGGTCTATTAATCCGACACGTTTCTACCACAGCGCACGTTCTCTTGCTATAATAACTCGTCCTTTTTCCCGGGGTACAATTTAAATTATCGCCTTACGAAGGAGGATGACAACCTCCTGCACAAAGTAATGTGGATAGTTACTAACATTTCGGTACATGCTGCAGCTACACTAGAACACTACGGGATATACCCTAAAACTACGAAAACGCAACACGAAGAAAAATACGTATCCTCGTCTGGCACACAGTTTCAACCCGACGGAAAATTTCCTAACAGTGCTTTCTTTCTGAAACAGAATCCTCGTCTGGCACACAGTTTCAACCCGAAAGAAAATTTCGTAACAGTGCTCATTTCAGAGATTAAGATACATTTTTAAAACAGTTCCTTGGTCGGCAGCTGTCATTTTTCTGCATTATGCCTTCTTTGGTTGGATGATCTGGGGGAATGGAGCAAACAGCAAGGTCATCGGTTCCATTGGATTAGAGAAAGAAGGGGAAGTAAGTCGGCCGTGACCTTTCAAAGGCACTATCACGGCATTTGCCTAAAGCGGTTTAGAGATATCACGGAATACCTAAATCCGGATGGCCCGACGAGGGTTTGAACCCTCTTCCAAAGGTCCTTGAGCAGGGAGGTATGTAGGAGTATTCCAGAGTCTCAAAAGTAGGAGGAAGATGTAGCACTCTACCATCTTGGGGAACAAATATGGGAAAATCAGGAGTTGTTACAGATATTAGATTGGTGCATAAGTTCGTAGCGTTTTTGTCTTGAATGTTGGTATTCTGGTTGCTAAGGGTTTATTTATATATTGCAGTTTTAGTGGCGGGTCCTTAATCGTATCTTGATAGTTCAGTGTGTAAGAGAATTGCACATGGAAGGCAAGGTTCTTGGTTCGAATTCCTTTCCGGTAGAAATATTTAAAGTGCCAGGAAGTTTGTAAAATAGATCTGTCTAAAAGTAACTTTGTGGTCTAGACTAGGAAAATGAGCTCTCGTTTGTTGGACATGTCATTTAAATGAACATTCCGCAGTCATAACATCCGTCTGAACACCAGTCAAACTTGGAGCGTTTCTAGCTCCCCTAATGAAACTGATAGAAAATTAATTTAAATTGATCTCTACACTAAACAATGTTCGTGGCTCCACAGGAAAAGTAACGTTTCATTCGTCTACCTGTATAAATAAATATTACTTTCACTTACTATTTTGTAAGTTACAGATAAAAACATCTTACTTGAAATATCACATATATCAGAAGTACATTGTGATCATAGACAAGTGTTTTATACCACTTTCAGTTCTGAAGTATGCCTGATGATGGCGCTATGTCGATACTAGTTACAGCTCTGGCTGCTTTCTAGCACTCTACCATCTTACTCGTGGGGAACAAATATTGGCAATGGAGGAGTTGTTACATGTATTAGGTTGGTGCATAAGTTCTTAGCTTTTTTGTTTTGCATGTTGGTATTCCGGTTACTAAGGGTTTATTTATATATTGCCAATTTCTGTTTTTACTTTACTGTTGCTGTTTGCGCTTAGATATTATCATTTTGTCATTTGAAGATAATGAATGGCGCCATAGACGCTAGAAAATGGAGCGTCAAAAGGAGAAACCGGAACATTTCCGACAGATTCTTCTGTTTGAGTTCATAGAGGGGTGGCAGTAGTAGAGGCAGCCAGAAACATTTGCGCTGTGTATGGGCACAATGCCATTGGACAGAAGAAAATGATTTTCTCGTTTTAAGGAGGATTGTTTCGACATTAGCGACTCTCCACGTTCAGAAAAACCTTCGCGGTTTGCTAAGATCGTTTAAATGCAGTAATTCACAATTATCCAGTGTGTGTGCTCGAGAACATGTA
The DNA here is from genome assembly GCF_021461395.2 of Schistocerca americana. Taxonomy (NCBI): domain Eukaryota; kingdom Metazoa; phylum Arthropoda; class Insecta; order Orthoptera; family Acrididae; genus Schistocerca; species Schistocerca americana. The sequence goes on from NC_060119.1 coordinate 622,461,408, forward strand.
GGTGTGAGGAACTGTGATCATTCCACCATCGTATGATATTTGCATCTAATCAAAAATCGAGTGTATGTGTTCCACATGCTCTAAGGCAAAATCACAAAAATCAGCTGACGACCATATGTGCGTCTCTGCTTGCTCGTCATCAAATGGCTTTTGAACAAAGTGATAAAGGAAAAATAAGGAATAGCTGAACCCAAACGAAGTTGTGGTGTATTACTCAGAGCTCCCTATTCGTCATTATCATCGATCCGACGTGCAACTGGTGCATTAGTGACCATATGCACCGTTAATAGGAGGCTCAGGGTAAGGGGGATTGAGCTCACGGCGCCCTTTGCGGAGACGTCCATTGACTTCTGTACACCAACAAGTCCGTTTGCAGTGGTGTCGGGCACATTCGGCCTGGAGTCTCAGTGACTGGAGCAGAGTTGTCTTCAGCGATGAGTCCAGCTTCGAAGTGAGCCCGAGGCGTCCCAGGTAGCACTGAGTTACCAACCGCCCGTCATACGGCCCGACAACCAGAAGTGATGATATATTATCTTGATATGATCTTGAGCCCTCGGATTTTCACCTTTTCTGCTCTCTATCGAACAACCCTCAAAGAACTTACTTTCCGGATGAAAATGGGCTCCGAACATGGCTCGATGAGTTCTTCGCCTCAGAACCACGTGATTTCTACAGTCGTAGAATCTAAAGATACCCCAGCGTTGGCAGATTGTTGTCAGTAGTGAAGCAGAATATATTATCGATTACCAAAGTCTCTTTTAAGTGTATCTGTTGCGTTCATTAAACTTATGGAAAAACACTACGAACTCAGGCACCTTATGCACCGACCCATTATTAAGGTAGAACACAAGATCAAAATAAGTATATTTTGTGTTGGTGATCACGTAGAAGTGTGTGCTAGTGAATTAATACTGGAAAATACTTATATTTTAATTGAAGATCCCCACTGTTGTAATGTTCATGAGGAATAGGGATTCCTTACTATGCCATCTGTTAGACAGCAGGAAGCAGTTAATGACTATGGTGATTTCAGTATACATTCTCTGTTCTGGTAGGAAAAATTATATGGAAACATTATGTAGACCCTACAATTTGAGCTCACCAAGTAACTTCCAACACGGCTGGATAAACACAATAGGACGTTAATTAATAATGTTTTCTTTCATTAAACTCAAGGCAGGAAAATAACCGTAAACCCCATATCAAATGGTCTCTCTGATCATGATGCACAGATAGTTAGGCTAAATAAGATATTGCCTTACACTACATATACTCCTCAATTGGTGTCAGAATAATTAATCACTACCAGACAAGTGCCTTTTTTTATGAATAGTTTGTAAGAGATGACCAGGGATGAAATTTGTAATAACCCAATTGCTGACATAAAATTTCATCTATTCTATGACAAATTTGTGTCATTATCTGAAAACAGCTTTTGTATAAGCTAATATGGAAGGCTATTAAACAGCCATGTAAAAAAAAACCATGTGTCACTACACAGATTGAAGTATCTTCTGAAAAGAAAAGTGAAATGTATCTCTTTGCAAGAACACGTAATAGTACTTCTTTACTTGCACACTAAAAAAATTGAAAATTACTAAGGAAAGTTATTAAAAAGGTGATTGTGTATATTATTATGTCAGAAATCAGTAACACCGACGAAATATTTACGTCTATGAAATGCAATAAAACGAGGGATGGAAGAACAACCGCAGGACAGGATAACATTGCAACTTCACTGGGGGTTTGAAAAATTATGTGAAATTTATCGCCAGTTGGCGCAATTTATTACCACCAAAACAGCAGACGACGCGTACACGACCTTAAATTTGTATGTGGCTCATCTACCAACTATGGGTTCGGTCATGCATTGTTGCTTTTACCCCTTATACAGGTATCTATAATTCATCAGATACATAATAGCAGAAAGTCAGTGAAATTTTTATGAAACAACGAATGTAAATAAATAGATTTATAAATAAACGAGATAGTTAATGAATAAAGCATCTATAATTTATCAGATACATTCAGCAGAAAATCGATGAAATGTTTATGAAACAACGTATGTAAATAAATAGATTTATAAATAAACGAGATAGTTAAAGAATAAGGCCCCAGGAAAAGATGTAGCCTAACCACAGGATTAATGTTCACAATTACTCATTCACAAGGTGACTTCGAATGGTGACCTTATACAGACTACTGTCTAAACACAGTAAAGCAATAATAAATTACCTGACTTACTTAGAAAAGTATTCGCAGGCAATAACAAACGTAAGCATAGGACATTGTGTGTGTATCCAGATCATTCAAACTGAATTGAAGCCCTATAGTTCATTTGGTTAAATAGTTTCTAAGTCCCGAATAGATGCATCGAAATTATACTGTCGTGAAATACCCTATAGTTGCTTTTTCTGACGTAGTGCGACAGAGAGAATGGGGGATTACCTGCTCGCTCTTCATTTTGCAGACCTATGAAGCAGGAAATTGCATGACAAAAATCCAGCGACCTAGGTTCCCTCTGACTCCTAACCTCCACCTCCACTTTTCGGCTATGTTACACCCCAAGAACACAATTTCTTCCATAATACGGTTCTGTAGCACTTAGATATTTATACGAAGTTTAATATTTTTTACTGACCCATTTCATTTAACAATAACCATAAACGTTATACCATTAAATCACAATTATTAATAATTAAGATTTTTTCCATACGCTGCAGCTTCGGGAATTATTAGCCCTAGTGATATAATGAACCGTAACATTTTTCTAGGAAATTTAATGTAGTTTAATTTTCTATGGGAAAACATTTTCGTCAGTTGCCGCAGTTTTCGAGATATTGAAGAAAAACTTTAAAAAGTAACCTTTACGTGCCGCTCACGCCCCACCGGTTAGAATGTTTACCACGTTGTTCTTGACACTCCCTGTGCCACTATACAAAAATTTTGGGCTACACGAATTATATTTCTCCCAGATGACATTATTTTGGTGTTTCTTGACTGGGTTATAGTTAGAGCTCTTATGAATACAGAAATATAATATCAGTATTTTCAGTATTTAAAGTTAAGGGCTCCCTATTATTTAGCGATTTTTCCGAAACTTTTTAAACAGGGTTAATCACCGTTTTCTCTGTAAAACAATGGAGACAATGGGTTTCGCGGATACAGTTCTACGAATATTAAGAAATATAGTTACTGGGATGACAGCAAAAATATTCGTTAACGGGCATTTCACGAGAGCCATCGATCTACTCAGCGGCTTTCTGCAAGGTAGACCTCTATCTATGCTGCTGTAAGTCATAGCGATTGCATTTCTTGTGAGAATATCAAATAGTGAACTAGAGCTACTCAAGATTTTTATTTTGAGTCATCAGTCTTCTGACTAGTCTGATGCGGCCCCCCTCGAATTCCTATCTTTCACCAGTCTCTTTATCTCCGAATAACACTTGTACTTACGTCCTCAATTATTTGTTGGATATATTTCCCTTCATTTTTTTCCCTCTACAACTCCCTCTAAAACAAGGGGGATTATGTACCGATGTTGCGACACATGTCGTATCATCCCGCCCATGCTTCTTGTCAATTTGTTCCATATATTACTTTCTACGCCTATCCTGCAGAGAACCTCCTTTTTTCCGCTCATCAGGTAAGGAGAATTCCTCAACTTTATTTATTTCGTGATCATCAACCCTAATATTAAGTTTCTCACTGTCCTCATTTGTCATACTTCTCATTATTTTCGTCTTTCTTCGATTTACTCTGAATCGATATTCTGTTCTCGTTAAAGTGTTCATTCCAATAAGCAAATCCTGTAATTTTGCTTCACTTTCACTGAGGATAGCAATTTCATCAGTGCACCTTGTCACTGATATCCTTTCACCCTGAATTTTAATCCCGCTCTTGATGATCTAGCCGCATTCGAAAGGTAGTGCAAGATACTGAAGACTGATTTACTGCCGACTTTCAAGTTCATCCATACCAGTTCTATTGTGTCATCTCCCCGGTAGCCGAGTGATCAGCACGACAGATTGTCACTTATCAGGGCCCGGGCTCGATTCCCGACTGGGTCGGAGATTTTCTCCGCTCAGGGAGTGGGTGTTGTGTTGTCCTAAACATCATCATTTCATACTCATCGACGAGCATGTCGCCTAAGTGGCGTCAAATCGAAAAACTTGCACCCCGTCAACGGTTTACCCGACGGGAGGGCACTTTTAGTTCCATTGTGATATGCCGATCTTCGAACATCAGGGAATCCTCGTGCTGTTCCCAGTTCGTCCCCAAAAGACGCTCTGTAACCTCTTCACCTTAATTCAGGCTGGAGGCCGCATCTAAAAACTTACACATTTTTGACACCATCTCTGCAGTGTGGTTCCCTTCAAATGCAGGAAACGAATAAACGCAAGATGCTCCACTTTTTAGAGGGTCACGTCATTCTGTTTTGGCTACTCCAGCGACGTACTACGGTACCTTAACAGGGGAATATCAGTGTCTGACAGGACTGCAAATGTGTAGGTGCAAACAAAAAATTAATTACCTCTCTTAATTTTTTCGCGACGGCAATTAAACTCAATGACTGCACCTCGAACATAATCTGAATTCTCAACAGTCCTGAGAAAAGACTGAACGACGGCGAGGAGGCTGTTGCCTCAGCCAGCCGCGCCGTGAAGGCGGGAACGTCACGGCAGGCGCAGTCGCGCACGCGCACCAGGCTGCGCTCGCCCGACTTTCGCCGTTTCCAGCAGGCGGTCAGGCGACGCAGCTGCAGAAGCGCCGGTGGCCGACGTGACGGGAATCTTCTGCCGCCTTCCGGCGCGGCGAGGCTCTCGCAGAAGGCGGCCTCCTCCCACAGAAACTTCTTAATCACCTTCAGGGAGCACTCTCCACCAAACCGGCAGGAGAATCTGGAGTGAGGTTTCTTCCCAAAAGTAAGAGAAATGCTTCGAACAGTGATTTTATTGTCTCTTTTGTGCTTTTAATGACTACTACTGAAGATCATTTCTCAAAAATTCACTAATATTTCGATTTATACGAATATTTATCCTCCGATCATCCGGAAGATACACTCTGACTTTGGTGTAGAAGCAGGAAGTTGTTGCCCCAAATAATCACTCTCGGAGTCCATTGAGTAAACAATACAAGGTGAAATTCATTTATCAAACTACACAATACTGACTCCAGGTATAAATAGCATACTTAGTACAACCTAATGAATGCAAGTTAATGTAAGAATGACAAAACAGCATAAAGCTACAAAAAAATTTGAATTACTGCAGAAAAAAAATTTGTTTCCAATTTTTAACTTCTCCCGGGCAACAATCCCATACGATCATTTCATTTTTCAACTTCCATAACATAGTTTCTGATAATGAAAGAGCCGGCCGGGGCGGCCGAGCGGTTATAGGCGCTTCAGTATGGAACCGCGAGACCGCTACGGTTGCAGGTTCGAATCCTGCCTCGGGCATGGATGTGTGTGATGTCCTTAGGTTAGTTAGGTTTAAGTAGTTCTAAGTACTAGAGGATTCATGCCCTCAGATGTTAAATCCCACAGTGCTCATAGCCATTTGAACCATTTTTGATAATGAAAGACAAGTATGTTAAGACAACAATATTTTAAAACAACAAATACAAGGTCTAAAATCACTACCTTTATAAAATCATAATACAATCTTCTTCATTTATTCCCTCTAGTGAACAACCCACTGGTCTCTCAAAAATGGTTCAAATGGCTCTGAGCACTATGGGAGTTAGCATCTGAGGTCATCAGTCCCCTAGACTTAGAACTACTTAAACCTAACTAACCTAAGGACATCACACACATCCATGCCCGAGGCAGGATTCGAACCTGCGACCGTAGCAGCAGCGCGGTCTCGGACTGAAGCGCCTAGAACCGCTCGGCCACAGAGGCCGGCACTAGTCTCTCGATTCAGATTAGAAGCCAATAGTTGAATACCCTTTACAGAAATACAGAAATCTATAATGAATACCAAAATGATGCTTCTCTTCTGCTGTGACACTGCTCAGCCGCTGCCACTATCCTGTCCAGTAATTCAGTAGAATAGAAGGTGTATATCGCGTGTTTTCCTTTTGCAGAAGCAACAGTACATGGAGTTCTTCGGCGCAGACTGTGCCCTCAAATACATAGGGTTTAGACACTGGTTTGTTAACCTGAAACAGGTACATATTGGACACGACAACATTTCATCAAAACTATAATATGCAAGCACCGATAGTGAGGTCAGTAATGTCAGACTGCTACAAAAATTATTAGAGAAACACCAGCTGTTACTCTGAAGCCTTATAAAAACGACTTCAGTTTCCTTTTGAAACATCACTGACACACTGAAAAGGACTGACAACCGTTAAAGTCAGAACCTTGTCTCTGAACCACAAATAATACTAGGTATTTAGCAGCGTGATCACTTCAACGAGACTTCTTCAGTAAACTGTCAGCAGAGGTACAGTACAATCATGGCTTAATTCAATCATCGGCTTCGTATGTGCTTACATCGCCAAAAATTGCAGCTATCACTTCTTCCGATCAAGCACTGTTACTTCTGAAATACCACTGTTTGAGCAGGTCACCAAGGACACCACTTGTTCCCGGTCGATTCCCTCGGCCCACCAACAGGGCTGTACCTACCACTCATCCGGCTTACCCCATTTCTGTCTCTCGCGGCCGACCACCGCACCAGAGAATCTCCGGAGCTGCCGAGCCTGAAGATGCGCCATCGCCCTTTGACGCGACCATCGGTAAGTGCCAACATTAGACAACTTCTTTAAAAACTTCCTGGCAGATTAAAACTGTGAGCCGGACCGAGACTCGGACTCGGGACCTTTGCCTTTCGCGGGTCACGAGTTCGAGTCTCCCTCCAGCACACAGTTTTAATCTGCCAGAAAGTTTCATATCAGCGCACACTCCGCTGCAGAGTGAAAATCTCATTCTGGAAACTTCTTTAAACATTGGTTTTCATCACGTACGTATAACCATTGTGATTAATAGTGGCAAGTTTGATTCGAGTAGTAGACAGTAGATATACGTGTTAACGTCATGCATTATTGCATGTAAGTTACGAGGCAGGAAAGATAGGACTGCTGGTAGTTATGAGTTTACTTCTGGCCGCTACCGATGAGCGTCGTCTTCAAGACACAAGCTATCCCTTGAGAACCAATTCCGAGCAACCTAGGACGTACGTTACCCTCCTAAAGTCTTTCCAGGCTTTTGATCCGCCATGGCTCTTACATTTCTAACTAGACAAGTCTCGAACCACCATATCTGATTATCACCTTACAAACCAATGTGTGCGTCCGCATGGAGAATAAACTTCCTTTCCTTTCATAAGAACCTAAGTCTTATGACATAACACCTTTCAAATGTTCTGAAGATTAGCGTGATAACGGAAGCAAGATTTAAGAAAAATTAAGGCCCCCTCTTGAGAAAAGCTTGTAACTATGTAAAGCGGTACAACATTTTCAAAATTCTATGACAGGGATGCATTCTTCCGCCCCAATCAATCAGTGAATACATGGAAAATTAAACTATCTAAATAAAGCAAAGAGAGATTCTAAATTCCGAGTGAAAAGAAATTAATGATACGATTCGCTGAAGACATTGCTATCCTCGGAGAAAGTGAAGGAGAATTGCAACGCTTGTACAAAGGAGTGAACAATTTACAGAATATGGACTAAGAGGAAACTGAGAAAAGACGAATGTAATGAGGAGTAGCAGAAATGAGATTAGCGAAAAACTTAACATCAAATTAGTGACAACGAAGTAGAGGAAATTAAGGAATTCCGCTACCATGGAAGCAAATGAGGGACGAAGCGAGGACGACATAAAATGCAAACTAGCTCTGGGAAAAAGGGGATTCCTGGACGAAAGATGTCTGTTGGTATCGAACATAGGCCTTAATTTGAGGAAGAAATTTCTGACAATGTACGTTTCTAGTACAGTAGTACTTCCGGAAATTCATGAAAGAAGATAATCACAGTCTTCGAGGTTTGGTACTATAGAAAGTTGATTATTGTTTAAGACATTCTCAGACTTCATTATCATGATGAAAATTGCTTGATTGGTATGTGGAGCTGCTCCGTATAATCGGCGAAGAAAGTAACATACGGAGAACACTTAACGGAAGAAGGGACAGTATGGTAAGTTACATATTAAGACAGCAGGATATAACTTCCATGGAGATTACAGGGTAAAAGCTATAGGAGAATACAGAGACTGAAATATACGAACAAATAATTTTGTACGTAGAGCGCACGTTTAGTCCGCGATGAAGTGGTTGGCACAGGACAAAAATTCGTGGGGGGCAGGGTCAAATGAGTCACAAGACTGATGACACACAACAAAAGACCTCACCAGTTTGACTACGCTCACCAGTCTCTCTTTGCACCTACACAGATGGAAAGTTTAAGATACATTACATGAAGGATGGACAAATTGTTGCAGATCTGGGTTCTGACAGTATTTTATTGATGAAATGAAATAAGTTCTGACATCGGCCGCAGATGGACGTTGAAGTGAAACCAATGGCTGTAAGTGAAAACGTGTGCAGGACCGGGACACGAACCCGATTTACCGGGTTTCGCGAGCGGTCGCCTTAACCGCTTCATCTATCCTAGCATCCTTTCCGTGCAACCAAAATTCCCGCTCTGTCGCCCACTACTTATCTAGCGCCCCCTATCCACCACACTCATTGCGCGCCACATCATGCTGGATTCCCTCGAAAATTTAGGAGAGAGAATGCATTCACACTGAAATGACCTTAATGGCTGTCAAGTCGTATATACTCGTATATGTGTTATGTCTGTTCTTTCGGTTCCGAAAGATGTGTGTGTACATGGACTAGTAATCAGAGGTTTTAGTACTTACTAGTTTAACTAACAACAAATGAACAAAGACAGCAATCCATCGCTTGCTTTGATCATAAATACATGTCTGAGTGATGTTAAATGTTATTATCTTCACATAAAGAAAAGTATTATCTTGTCAATAACATTCAAATAGTGAGCTACACCCTTAACTTTTATACATGAAATTAGTAAAGTTACTAGTGGCACTTTTGTTTCCTATGCATTTGGTCACTGTCAGAACTGAAATTAATAATCGAATTAGTTAATTTAATAAGACTGGACCTGTATTGAAATGGAATTAATTACGATTAAGTATACCACAAACTATGGTTCACCTGGGAACAGGGAGCTGCGGATATCGTTTAACGACCATCCGCCAGTGCAGCAGGATTTTACGCTTTCACCTTGATTCAGGCGGCAGCAGAAAACAGCCCGCTGCGAACGAGGAGCAGCGCGCTGCGACAGCTGTACTGTTCTGAGGTATCCACGAAAATTTGCAAACTACGCGGTCTGGAGTTCTGATTATCAGAGCGCGGGAAAGTTCCCTATCACGGCTCTGAGATCCTGGTAGATTTCAATGTTATGTGCACCCGTTCGCTGGTCTGGCCAAACCAATATGACTCACAGGAACGACGTTGCGTGGTAGAATTTTTAAACGTCATATCGCCGGCTCAGGGCGAATAAGTTCACCATCGTGACATACGATACGTCCGATATGACATGCAGTTCCACTGCTGGTACAGTTGGAAACTACCACTGTCTCTTAGTCCACACGAGATACAGACCACAAATCTCACCTACTAAGGAAAGACATGAAGTTCACCAGGAGGGCCAGAAGACGAAGAAGGCAAAGAATCACAACTACTTTCCACCAAGCCTCGGTACGGGAGCCGAATTAGCAAAAACGAAACAGCCCCCACATTGCACAAACCCCTCTTGGTCTGCTCTGGTCTGCTAGCCAATTCAGACACAGTACCGGTGTTCTCGCACTGGGGGAGAGAGCCTCCGCTTTGCATATCCTGAGAGTAGTCAATGAGTGACTCCAAATCCCTCTTGTCAGAAGAAAGAAGATATTAGACTAGGGAGGCGTCATTCTCTCGGTAAGCATGCCGTATTTTTGGCAAAAAGCACCTACCCCTCAAAAAACGTCTATCCCTCGTTTACAAAGAGATCTAACCTTTCCAGGCCGACCATTTCCAGTTTCGGAAAGGAGGCAATTAAATTGATACTGTAGAACTAAAGCTAGATAGTAAAGCATTTATTAAATTTTAATAATCGGTTTCAGCAAGGCTATGTGGCCATCTTACGTTTTATAACGTTACAATGCCTTTTTTTATCAATACTGTTAGTGATGTTACACCACGTATACTGGCGTCCTAAAATTCTTTAGAAATCGGCATGTCAAACATAAAAGAAATAATAACTACAAAATGGCTCTGAGCACTATGGGACTTAACTTCTGAGGTCATCAGTCCCCTAGAAATTAGAACTACTTAAACCTAACTAACCTAAGGACATCACACACATCCATGCCCGAGGCAGGATTCTAACCTGCGACCGTAACGTAATAACTACAAACATGATACAAATACGCTGCATTCACGCACATCAACAGCTGTCAACTGACTGAAAAAAGAAGAAAGATGATGTTATGTTATAAAGTACAAGACCAAAGACGGCACACTGCCTTGCCAAAACCTGTTATCTAAATCTGATAGATGCTTTACTTGTGAACTTGGTTTTTGAAAGTTTATCCTTCTAATATTAAGCATTCTTGTGTTACAAGGCTTGAGACTGCAACCTTCAGCACAGTGTATATAATCACTCTGTGGAAAAGTATATCTATGTCAATCGGCAGAGGTGTGGCAATTAATTTATTTGAATGCGAGGAAGCTGCAGATTAAGAAAGACAAGTTCAGCCTTTACGGAACGTTTACCAAAAACCACTCATAATATGTAGATTGTAAAGTTTTACCTATTACTAACAAAAACAGAAAGCTGAGTCTATTGGAAATACTTTAAATCAACAATCATCTGACACAGAATGGCAGCGTAGTCTTAAATGAACAACCTTAGCTTTCTTTTTGCCATGTGTTAAGTTAAATTTTTATATACAAGTATTACACTGAAGCTTATTTTCCATCTCTTTTAAATTTAAAGTTATTTACATAAAATGACAGGGTTTTTCTTTCATTTTTAGTTAGATAACTATTTCTGTGTGATTTTAAAATTTAATGACTTTATCTTTAAACTCTCTACATGTCATCACTATTGTATCTTCCTTACAAGTAATATCTGTGTAAGTCACACGCCATTTTATCTGTGTTTACAACATCTAGTTGTCAACTGACAATGGCATAAGAACCTATAAGCAAATAAATATAATTTTGCAGAAAATTAAGAAAATGCTTCCTAACCAATATTGTTGACATGGTCTGGAAAACAACAACGAAAAATTCAACTACGTTAAAATTTTTAAGAATGAGAAAAAGCAGTATAACCTGGACTTATGAGCTTGCTGTTGGAAAAGCTCTCTAGAACTGTAGTTTCACATAGTAAAGATTTTCTGCTGACTGTCACTGTGAAGACAGACGGAGCAATCCATCTCGGAGGTAATCGCTGCCCTGCGGCCGGGTGCGTTATAAAGCCGCGTGGCGGGCTGCAGCGCTCCAGGCGCGGCGTGCCGACACGGTCGCAGGCTGCTCGGTTGATTTACTGGGGGCGCGTGTCGCGGGGTGCGAGAAGAACACCGGCCCGCATTCGTATTCTCAGTCCTGTGGCTGGTCGGCCGGCAGCTCATTCCGCACGCGGTGCGCGCCGTCCCCTGGGCTCTGTACTGCGAGGGCGCCGCTTAACAGCCCCCGTGTGTCCGCGCGCAGTTGACCCGGTTTTACCAGGAGGCGCTGCACTCCCCTGTCACCAGAAACGTGCATCATCAGAAGCAAGTGCTGCTATACGTAAAAATCTCATTCCGTATACGCAGGAACCCAGAATAAAGTGAAGAAACTGGTACTGCATACTGTTTCCCAGTACCAAAAGAAAACTGCTTTTCTTCAGCGAGATATAAAGGATAACTTCATACATGTGGTGTCCCAGGAGAATTGGTCATATTCTGGGATGTGACACGAGGACCATTCGAAGCAAAAAAGTGTAGTAAACATGAGAAACAGATCTTTTCAAATCTCTTCTGCTACAGGTTCCTTGCTTCCCAAAATAACAGAATAATAGTCTAGAAATATGGACTTTTAATTGGTACAGTAACAGCTGCGAGCATCTGTTCAGTAGAAGAGATGTTTCACAGTAACGAAGACGAAGAAATGCTCATAGCTCTTACAGTAATCGCTACAGAGCCCACGTTTATGCAATTTTCTCTGGTTTTGGTGAAACAGATTTCTTTGACAGTATCGAAGATGAAGAAGTGATCATAGCTCTCAAGGTATGCATTTTAGAGCCCATGTTTACTCTGTGGTACATCTATACTCCGCAAACCTTATTTAGGTGAGTGACAGAGTGAACTACTGATACCAGTATCAATGGACCCATCTCTTATTTTCTCGTGGCCACATACGGAAGAAAGTAATATTTCATGTAAGTCTGCAGGGTTTCGTGGCCATCGTCATAGAAGGTAAATCTTGGAGGTTGGTTGGCTGTGTCATGTCTTCAACTCATTCTACACAATCGTCGTTTCGATCTCTCTGTTTGGACCTTCTTCATGGTTCACTGGTTTTACCGCCACAGTAACATCCTACACGATTTCACCTTCAATGTAATATTTCGTCCGACTCTTGCTTGGAACACTCTCGGAATTTCAACACTAAGCCTCTTCGAGATACACAATGTCTTTCTTGTCCCATCTGCTTCCATAGTTTTTTGCGCAAGTCTATAACGTCCCATTGCTTACTAAACGATCTCGTTGCGAACCGTATTATTCCTTGTCGGTTCCACTCTGTTGGCAGAATCGTATGTCAAGCTTGTATAAATCAGTGCATTGCTCGAGAAGGCAAACTTCCGTGTTGGAATCCACACTGAGCTCCCACGTTCAGTCCTCAAGAAGTTTCAAAAAGAAATTGTGCTACTATCACAGCCTGGCTGTGATTTCTGTTTTACATGGCGAATGCCGCTAGTGTGATAAAATAGCCTAGAATGCTCCCAAAATTAGTGATTATCAAGACCTGATGTCTTAAAGCTTTTTGCATAAAATCTACCATTCTCATGTTGCGGAAAAACATCTGGAATTTAATGTTGAACATTTGCATGACACAATCCAACCACCACGAATAATTCAGACTAGCAGCAGCAAAACAACTCAAATATCAAATTCACATCAGAGGTTCAAGGATACCGGTAGTGTAACCAAATGAGGACTTCCATACTGCAAACAGTGTTCTGTAATATAATTGACACATGATACTACTAATAATTCCAGTGATATAATGTCACACAATAACAACAAACATACCATTTGATGAGAACTTTAGGTACCCACTTGAGAGAAAACAATCACACTTTAGGGAACATCTCATTCCAGATAGATTATTACACAGAGTAGATAGAGTTAGTATCATGAACCTGCTTGAATACACTTAGATTTTTAGAAACTTGATTGTACATCCTGAGAAAGTTCTCAATGAACAAATCATTTTAAAAAATAAAACTTACTTGAATAACTTCTCTGACACATTCAAAAGTTAACTTATGACTATCTAAGCCACGATAATGACCCAAATATAGTTTTATTTCTAATTTACATGCTTTCCCCTTTTAACCCACCACACATTTTTAATTATGCAGTTTTGATTGTGTATCTTTACATAAGTAGCTATTAATTAGTAGCAAATGTAGGCAGCATCTCATATTAATGATATGTGTTTTATTATTGTCATCCAATGTTTTCTATGGTGCATCGTCAGCAATATTATAATGATTATACTCTGATGTACAATATATGTAAGATACTTAATAGGGTTAAGCCATAGTTCTTTGGTATGTACTTAACTTATCAGACTCTACACACCTCCCTCCCAACTTTGTAAATATTTTACATTTAGATTTACATTTTATAAAAAGTTTATAAAATGATCCCCCTTGTCACATCATTGTTAACTGCTGATATCAGATTCTACCTAAATATTATCTGGACATTTAACCAAGTTACCACTTCTATTGGTATCTACATGATGTTTTTATTACACCTTATTCACACAGAGATACTATAGGACATGACATTTTCTATTATTAGGAATTTAATACCAGATTTGTTCTGCACATGTGTTGCAAGTTATTAATAATGTATACACTGCTGGTTATGCTATGGATACACCTCTACACTCTCTCCTCTTTTTAAACATCTACAGGTACATGTCATGATGTAGGAATGTTTTAGCTACTTTTCATGTGTATCTTGATAGTCATTAGGAACATAGTACTACAATGGGTCCATACACATTAAATAATTTATGTACTATGGGACAGGCCATGGAGACATTGAGCTTATGTTACTCATATCCGTGCCACCCACTTTTTTAAAACTCTTACACTTTTAAGATGTAGGAATGATTTCACAGAGAGGGTCATTTGGTTATGATCACAGATGTGTTCAAATTTTCTGATAGTTAAATTCACTGTTAGATTTTTCATATTGATACTTTCGGGTTATAAAAGGTATATTGGGCATATCCCAGGTTCAGATTTCTGGTAAATTAGTTCAATAACATGGGATGGTGATTGATGGCAGGGTCACACATGTTGTAATAGTATGATTAATAACAGATTCTGTGTAACACCATTAACAATTATTTTAGCCTTACTATCTCAAGTGCTTACACTATACATGTCCTTTAACTTCTGGAATGGACTTGATGTTGGAACTGTTTTTAATGTCGTTAAGTTTTTATGCTGTTTGTTTTTAGAGGCACCATCTCATAATGTTTTAACATTGGGTGTCTATGTATATTTTTTGTATGATGTAGTTCTCACTAAGTGGTTTATTTATTGTTATTATGTGAGATTATAGTATTACTGGACTTTTATATGTGTCATATGACTATTATACTGTATAATACTGTATGCAGTAAGCACTATTTGTATCCTCAAACTTCTGATATGAATTTGAGTTGCTTTGCTGCTGCTGACCTAACGGTTCATAGTAGTTGAACTGTGTCATATAATTTTCAACATTACATGTCTATGTATATTTTGTAGTTCCTACCAAATTGTCCATTTGTTTTTATCATGTGACATTGTGTCATGTGGCTATTGTATTGCATAATATTGTATATGTCTATGTACATTTTCACATGTGATGATTTTCACCAAATGGTTGGTTCGTTTTCATTATTTGCCATTATAATACCATGTGACATTATAATAGTATCATGTAACGTTATACTACATAATCCTGAAAAAAGTCTTATGCAACTATGTCATCCTTTATTCTAATTAGAGTGCATGTGTATCTCTGTGCTGCTGTACTATAGTGTACACATATTTTGTGGCTTATTCTTTGGTGTACAGTCTTTGACTTCAGCCTGTAGCTTATTTGATCAGCTCTTGTGTTAGTGTACTGGGACTTGTCGTGCCTGTGCAGTGGTGCTGTATACTTGCTGCTCTTATATGTTTTCATGTTTTCAACGCTATTTTCTACTTGGTTAAGCCTGCACTATGGTGTTAAGAATTAATTCTCTTACGTTTTCAAGTCAAGAACGGCATATACTTTCCTTGTTAAATAGCTTGTATGTCTTGTGAAGTTGTTGCACTAGGTATTTTTCGTAAGTACACTTAGTTTCCGACAAATAATTCTCATGAAAATGTAATTTGTTTTGAGATCCACAGTTTTCGCTTCGTTTTCATTTTTGTGTTAGCACTGTGAAGAAGATCCATAACCAAACCCAGTAGTAAATAAATGTATTATAAGACAGCACAATGTGTATCATGTATTAGTTTTTATACGATATTCGGAGAACGCAATATCTGGTGATCTATTTCGATTTTCAGTAAAAGTGCGGAAGAATTAGAGGATATGTTGAATGGAATGAGAATAGTAAACCAAAGAAGGACGAAAGTTTGAGACACAGCAAGAATGAGGTAGTGGTAAACTTAACATCAAAAATGGGGTACCCAGAAGTAGAGGAACTAATTCTGCTATCTTGGAAACAAACTAACGCTTAACGGACGATACAAAAAGATGCGTATAAGAACCTGGTTAGCACAGATAAAGACGACATGTCTAGTTAGTTTTGAACATACTGCCATTAAACTTCGGCCTCAATTTGAAAAAGATGCTTCTGAGTATGTAAGGTGAGCACAGAACTGAATAAAAATTTATCATGCCCTATGGAAAAGCCATAAAAATTCTATGCTCTTGAGATGCAATTCTACAAAAGGTATTCAAAGTCCAGTGGACTGATATGAGACGAAGAAGTTCTCTACAGAATCGGAAAGGAAAGGAATGTGTGTAAACACTGATTAGAAGAAGAGATATGGTAATAGGAAATGTGTTAAGATATCAAGGAATAATTTCAATGCAACAAGAGGACAATACATGTAAAGTAAGAAAGAGATTGTAATGTGTCAAATAATCGAGGCTGCTGAGTAAAAGTGCTACTCTGAGATAAGAGATTAGCATAGGAGATGAAGTCGTAGTAGGCCACATCAGATCAGTCATAGGAAAGGTAAAGGAAAAGAGAGAGAGAGCATCGCGGTAGTGATGACATGGCGTACATCAGAGTAGCTGCTGCTGAGATCTAGTTAAGTCGTTACATGAAGTGTTTCCGAGGGCTCCATACCTTGTCCCCCAGGCAGAATTCTGGAGGCGAGATATCTTACAACTGCTGTGGCAAATAAAACCTCATCTTGCAACAGAAAATGTTGAATGAAAAAAATCTGTGGTGATCGGTATGCATGCGACAGCATGTATACCTACACAAGGACCGACTTAGTGTCACCATCCTCCGGTATATAAATATTACACACTTTCTCCTGCTTAGGCAAAAGGAGCAAATTGCTTGCTTCTTTTTGCATTTGATGTGGGCTTCGGTCGCTTAATGTGAATTTTGGAGGCATCATTAGTTCATCGACGGTTCCTAGTAAAATCCCAAAAAAGATTCTTTTACTATATTTTGGCCGTCATAGCGGACGAGAACCCAGCCAAAGATTCCAAGATGGCTATGCACAGAAAATGGTTAAAGTCTTCAGGATTTATTCCTAAGATCCCGACCTAGAATAACCCTGAAAATTTTCCTGAGATATTTTCCAGTTTCCAAGATACAGAGGTTCGAAATTACCTAACTTCTACACGTAAAATCCTATTGGAGGCGAAATCTAAATAATAAATAACCGCAGCAAATTGCTAAAATTTTAATGGTATCTTTTCTAGAAGACCCATCTCTAATTTTTGAAAAATATTTATTATTTATCGAGAAACAACTTAAGGACTTGTTTTTTGGGTACCAAAACCCAGCCATGGATTCCGAGACCGCTATGCACAGCAAATGGCTGTAATTTTTTCGACGTATTCCTATGATCTGATTTCGAACAACCTTAAAAATTTTCTTCACATCTTCATCTTTTCGAGATACCCAGTTAGCCTGCTTGTACACATAAAACACGCACGTAAAACCCGATCTGAGGTGTAAAATTAGTTTCGCGTTATTTAAGTTTCACATATACAAACCATCTAAATTTTCCTGACCACTACGTTTCTTTTCATATCCTATAAATGCCCTGCTGCAGCAGGGAAAAGGAAGGAATCAGCGAAAAACCACTCCTATCGAAAATATGTTGCTGTTTATTTAAACTGAAAGGCTCTCAAGGAAAAGCCTCACTCTAACACCCTCAGCAGCTTTAAAAGTTTTCCTAAAAATTTGGGCATGCGAGCATATTCCCTCTTTCTTTAACCTGATCTGAGTTTACTGGACAGTTGTTGGTGCATCAATCGCCAAACCAGATTCGATAACTCATAAAATGTATTTCAGTGCCTGATAGAGTGATGGTTGTGTTAATATCCTTTGCAGCAGGTGACATTAAATTACGACAATTTTTTTGGTTAAGAATTTTATTGCTGCATACAAAACTTTAACTCATTTTGATGAATTGGTGCTCTAAGTGGTTTTAAGGAACAAAGACAGTATTTCATAAATAAATGACAAAAAGACGTGAAACTATGTTGATGCACGAAAATTCACTCAGAATTATAAGGAGGTTTCATTATTGTGGACGGACTGACTGTCCAGAGGCTTTCGTTTTCACCAAACTAATTTAAGCGTGTGCTATAGTAGTGGATCTTATACATCTAGATTTATTTTCATCATACGTTTAATGAAGTCATAAATGTTTTACGTAGTAAAGTAAATAGGTAAAATAAACTTCCTTCACAACTGATTGTTAATTTCATACATGTCAAAAATGTTGTGGGAGAATCACACGTTTGGTACGAATTTTATTGATTATTAATTCCCAACGTTGCAGTCTTAATAGGTTCATCTGTTACAAATTATCCTGACCTAAGCTCTAAATATTTTCCACCAGTTTCATCTTCTCAGTGTTTCAATCAATGTGTGGCTCAATAACAGTGCGTTGATACAATTTCTTAGATGTCAAAAACGAATAATAGTTCTTGTAAAAGCAGTTTGCGTTATGTTCGCTCGTACACACGCATACACGCACGCTGAGGCAAACACACATACAGGATGGAACTGATATAAGTAGAGATATTTTTATATGTGCTACCTTTATATGCCCACACATCAGGGTGTTGGGTTTTTCTCTGCGTCGAGCAGTCTTCGCACAAATGTGTCATATAATTTACTGCCTAATGTTTTCTGCACCGTTGTAACTGCATGCCGAAGTGGACTACGCCTGTCAGTATAGAGTCAGGGGAAAGAAAGCTTAATGGCTTACGCTTCACACATGTACTTGTAGTACTAACCAACTTAAAAGCACACTACAACTAATAGCTGTAATTCTTAGTCTGCAAGTTAAGTAAGTACTGATCTAATGTTGTTCAACACACTGTTCTCAGTCACCAATAGAAATATCCGTACTTATACCCATTACATCCTGTATATATAAGGGTGTAGTTACGAGATGAGGTAGATTCAAGCTGGCGTTCGTCGAAGCCTTATCATTTCAGCACTTTTACCTACCTGGAAACCCGAGAGAATTTCAGTGTGTACACCGACAAAATGTACAACAGTGCAGTAGAGCCTTTTTAATAGATACATCAGAACAAATTGCATTCTTCTGCTAGCGGTCACAGACGAAAACTATTAAATAATTTTCATTCATGTTAGTTATACGGCGATTGTATTAATGAGAGGAGGGAGTAAATGTCTCAGGAAGAAAAAATCCCACAAAATACATTACTAGCACTAGAATAGGACAAATTAAAAATCAAAGTGTCATAAAAGAAAGCAAGGCATAAGTTTATTTATTTCTTTCCCCAAAGGAATGTTTAATATATCTGAAAAAGAGTTTACTTCACATCAATTTGAAAGAGGAACAGAAAATTAACAGTTAATGTACTTGTCAATTTAATTATTACTTTTCAGGAATGATATAAGTACTCAGCCTAATATAGAACCGTTTCATCCGATAATCTGGACGCCAGCTGCTATAGGAAAGGCATAAAACGTAGAAAGGGGGTTAGGCAATTTTAATCATTAAAATAATATTATTATTGTTCTTCCAAAGTACACGGGAATTAAAACACCTGTTGTTGTTGTCTTAACTCTGATGACTCATTTGATGCAGTTCTCCATGTTACTGTATCCTACGCAATCCTGTTCATCTCCAAATAACTTCTGCAACCTACATATTTCTTAATATGCTTCATCTCTTGGTCTCCCTGTACGATTTTTAAGCACCACATTTCCCTTCAACACGAAATTGGTGATCCTTTGAAGTCTCCTGTCAACCCAACTCTTGTTTTAGTCAACGTGTGCCACAAATTCTTGTCTCCCTAGTTCTTTTCAGTACCTCCCCACTAGTTACGTGATTTACCAATCTAATCTTAAGCATTCTTCTGTAGCACCACATTTCAAAACCTTCTGTTCTCTTCTTGTCTAAACTGTTCATCGGATATGTTTCATTTCCATACGTGGCTGCAGTCTATCCAAACACTTTCACAAGTAGCTTCCTAACACTTAAAACTATAATTCTATGTTAATAAATTTCTCTTCTTCAGTAGCGCTTTCCTCGGCATTGCCAGTCTACATTTTTTACTCTCTCTATTTCGACCATCATCAGTTAATTTACTGCACAAATAGAAAAACTCATCCATCACTTCCTAATATAATACCCTGAGCATCATCTAGTTCAGTTCGACTTCAGTCCACTACCCTTGTTTTTCTTTTGTTGATGTTTATCTTATATTCACCACTTAAGACACTGTCCATTCTGTTCAACTGCTCTTCCAAGACCTTTGCTGTCTCTGACAGCATCACAACATTATCGGCAAACTTCAAAGTTTTTATTTCTTCTCTTTGAACTTTAATTCCCACCCAAAATTTTTCTTTGGCTTCCTTTACTGCTTGTTCATCGTACAGATTGAATAACATTAGGGTCAGGCTAGATCCCTGTCTCCCTCCCTTCTCAACCACTGTTTCCCTCTCGTGCCCCTCGACTCTTATAACTGCCGTCTGGTTTCTGTACAAAACGAAAATAGCCTTTGGTTTCCTGTGTTTTACCCCTGTTACCTTCAGAATTTGAAAGAGAGTATTGCATTCAAAATTGTCAAAAGGTTTCTCTCTGCTTACGAATGATTTCTATTAAAATAAGCGTCAGTGTGACCAAATCTCCCCGGAATCCAAACGGAGATCGGCTTCTACCAGTTTTTCGATTCGTCTGTAAAGAATCCGTGTTAATATTTTGCAACCATGACTCTTTAAACTGATAGTTCGGTCATTTTCATACCACGCAGCTGTCAGCAAATGCTTTCTTTGGAATTGGAATTGCTACATTCTTCTTGAATGTGAGGGTATTTCGCCAGTCTCATATATCTGACACACCAGATGGAATAGTTTGGCCATGGCTAGCTCTCCCAAGGCTATCAGTATGCCTGACGGAATGTCGTCTACTGCCAGGGTTTTGTTTCGACCTAGGTCTTTAAGTGCTCTGTCAAATTCTTCTTGCAGTATGTCTCTCATCTCCTCTTATTCCATTTCTATAATGTTACCTGCAAGTCTATCTCCATTACAACTACCCTCTGAAGACTCCTTCCACCTTTTAGCTTCTCCTTCTTTGCTTAGGAATAGTTTTCATTCTGAGCACTTGATGTTCATACAACTCTCTTTCCTCCAAAGGCCTCTCTAATTTTGCTGTAGGCAGTATCTTTCCCCCAGTGATGTGTGCTTCTAAATCTTTACTTGTCTTCTAACCAGTCTTGCCTGGCGATCGTCTCCAGTTTCCTGTGAAAAAAGTATCATGACACAAAGCCATTGGGAAGAATGGTCAACGGTGTACAGCGTGGCCGAGAAGCTGTAATGCCCTGCTCACTGGTCTACGCTAGTATATCTTTTACAGCTCTCGAAGACCATAGCGATTGGCTTGAACCAAAGTTCTTCGTCGCGTAAACAGCTGCTATGTACTGCAGCTACTTTACCGAATTTAGTAACGTGCACGAAACGAGTAAACATTATTTACATCATTAACGTAAGTGGTTCCTGAAGAGGCGCAGCAGCCTTTTCAGTAGTTGCAGGAGCAATAGTCTGGATGATTGACTGATCTGTCCTTGTAACACTAACCAAAACGGCCTTGCTGTGCTGGTACTGTGAACAGCTGAAAGCATGGGGAAACTACAGCCGTAATTTTCCCGAGGGCATGCAGCTTTACTGTATGATTAAATGATGATGGCGTCCTCATGGGTAAAATATTACGGAGGTAAAAAGTCCCCCATTCGGATCTCCGGGCGGGGACTACTCAAGAGGACGTCGTTATCAGGAGAAAGAAAACTGGCGTTCTACGGATCGGAGAGTGGAATGTCAGATCCCTTAATCGGGCAGGTAGGTTAGAAAATTTAAAAAGGGAAACGGATAGGTTAAAGTTAGATATAGTGGGAATTAGTGAAGTTCGGTGGCAGGAGGAACAAGACTTTTGGTCAGGTGAATACAGGGTTATAAATACAAAATGAAATAGGGGTAATGCAGGAGTAGGTTTAATAATGAATAAAAAAATAGGAGTGCGGCTAAAGTACTACGAACAGCATAGTGAACGCATTATTGTAGCCAAGATAGACACGAAGCCCACGCCTACCACAGTTGTACAAGATTATATGCCAATTAGCTCCGCAGATGACAAAGAGATTGATGAAATGTATGATGAGATAAACGAAATTATTCAGATAGTGACGGGAGACGAAAATTTAATAGTCATGGGTGACTGGAATTCGAAAGTAGGAAAGGGGAGAGAAGGAAACATAGTAGGTGAATATGCATTGGGGGTAAGAAATGAAAGAGGAAGCCGTCTGGTAGAATTTTGCACAGAGCATAACTTAATCATAGCCAACACTTGGTTCATGCATCATAAAAGAAGGTTGTACACATGGATGAATCCTGGAGATACTAGAAGGTATCAGATAGATTATATAATGGTAAGACAGAGATTTAGGAACCAGGTTTTAAATTGTAAGACATTTCCAGGGGCAGATGTGGACTCTGACCACAATCTATTGATTACGAACTGTAGATTAAAACTGAAGAAACTGCAAAAAGGTGGGAATATAAGGAGATGGGACCTGGATAAACTGACTAAACCAGAGGTTGCACAGAGTTTCAGGGAGAGCATAAGGGAACAATTGTCACGAATGGGGGAAAAAAATACAGCAGAAGAAGAATGGGTAGCTCTGAGGAATGAAGTACTGAAGGCAGCAGAGGATTAAGTAGGTAAACAGATAAACAGACGAGGGCTAGTAGAAATCCTTGAGTAACAGAAGAAATATTGAATTTAATTGATGAAAAGAGAAAATATAAAAATGCAGTAAATGAAGAAAGCAGAAAGGAATACAAACGTCTCAAAAATGACATCGACAGGAAGTGCAAAATGGCTAAGCAGGGATGGCTAGAGGACAAATGTAAGGCTCTAGAGGCTTATCTCACTAGGGGTAAGATAGATACTGCCCACAGGAAAATTAAAAGAAACCTTTGGAGCAAAGAGAACCACTTGTATGAATATCAAGAGCTCAGATGGAAATCCAGTTCTAAGCAAAGAAGGGAAAGCAGAAAGATGGAAGGAGTATATAGAGGATCTATACAAGGCGATGTACTTGAGGACAACATTAGGGAAATGGAAGAGGATGCAGATGAAGACGAAATGGGAGATGCGCGAAGAGTTTGACAGAGCACTGATAGACCTGAGTCGAAACAAGGCCCCAGGAGTGGACAACATTCCATTAGAACTACTGACGGCCCCAGGAGAGCCAGTACTGACAAAACTCTACCATCTGGTGAGCAAGGTGTATGAGAAAGCGAAATACCCTCAGACTTCAAGAAGAATATAATAATTCCAATCCCAAAGAAAGCAGGTGTTGACAGATGTGAAAATTACCGAACAATCAGTTTAATAAGTCACAGCTGCAAAATACTAACACGAATTCTTTACAGACGAATGGAAAAACTGACAGAAGCCGACCTCGGGGAAGATCAGTTTGGATTCCGTAGAAATGTTGGAACACGTGAGGCAATACTGACTCTACGACTTATCGTAGAAGAAAGATTAAGGAAAGGCAAACCTACATTTCTGGCATTTGTAGACTTAGAGAAAGCTTTTGACAATGTTGACTGGAATACTCTCTTTCAAATTCTGAAGGTGGCAGGGGTAAAATACAGGGAGCGATAAGCTATTTACAATTTGTACAGAAACCGGATGGCAGTTATAAGAGTCGAGCGGCATGAAAGGGAAGCAGTGGTTGGGAAGGGAGTGAGACAGAGTTGTAGCCTCTCCCCGATGTTATTCAATCTGTATATTGAGCAAGCAGTAAAGGAAACAAAAAAAAATTCGGTGTACGTATTAAAATCCATGGAGAAGAAATAAAAACTTTGAGGTTCACCGATGACATTGTAATTCTGTCAGAGACAGCAAAGGACTTGGAAGCGCAGTTGAACGGAATGGACAGTGTCTTGAAAGGAGGATATAAGATGAACATCAACAAGAGCAAAATGATGATAATGGAATGTAGTCGAATTAAGTCGGGTGATGCTGAGGGAATTAGATTAGGAAATGAGACACTTAAAGTAGTAAAGGAGTTTTGCTATTTGGGAAGCAAAATAACTGATGATGAACGAAGTAGAAAGGATATAAAGTGTAGACTGGCAATGGCAAAGAAAGCGTTTCTGAAGAAGAGAAATTTGTTAACATCGAGTATAGATTTAAGTGTCAGGAAGTCGTTTCTGAAAGTATTTGTATGGAGTGTAGCCATGTAAGGAAGTGAAACGTGGACGATAAATAGTTTAGACAAGAAAAGAATTGAAGCTTTCGAAATGTGGTGCTACAGAAGAATGCTGAAGATTAGATGGGTAGATCACATAACTAATGAGAAGGTATTGAATAGAATTGGGGTGAAGAGGAGCTTGTGGCACAACTTGACTAGAAGAAGGGATCGGTTGGTAGGACATGTTCTGAGGCATCAAGGGATCATAAATTTAGCATTGGAGTGCAGCGTTGAGGGTAAAAATCGTAGAGGGAGACCAAAAGATGAATACACTAAACAGATTCAGAAGGATGCAGTAAGTACTGGGAGATGAAGAAGCTTGCACAGGATAGAGTAACATGGACAGCTGCATCAAACCAGTCTCTGGACAGAAGACCACAACAACAACAATAACGTATGAGCAAGAAAGTTTACGAGGTTTTCTTTTATTTGGAGTGATAATATAAAGTTAAGAAAGAAGTATATCGAAATTTCACTATAAAGAGAACATATGAATACGTAGTTGTAAATATACACTAGTGAGCGAAAACTTTATTTCAACCAGATTACTAGCGTAGACTCGACGAGTCATTTGTACTTTTGCGGAGGTATGTGGCACCAGATGTCTACACGCAGCTCATGTACTCGTAATTCCCGTAACCTACTGGCCAGTCGTTCGTGGGCGCAGACCTGGTGCCCCATAGCGTCCCGTATGTGTCCCACCTGATCGGATCAGGCGCATTTGTGGCCAAGATATCAACGTAAGGCCGCTATCGTGCATCTGTAACCACTGAAGAAAGATACTGGCTAAATGAGAAGGACAATTATACTGCTGGAAGATGTCATCGCCCTCGGGGAAGACATTAAGAATGAGGTGCATGTAGTCCGCAATAGCATTCACTTACACAACAACTGTCATGGTGCCTTCTATTACTACTACACGTCCAACAGAAGATCAAATTTATGTCCCCCGTGGCATTAACCTGTATTCGCCTGTAGAAGCCTTTCGTCTGGATCTCCATCTCTATCTACATCTACATCTATACTCCGCAAATCATCTTACGGTGTGTGGCGGACGGTCCTTTGTCTAGCACTCTTTTTTGTTCCAGTCAGGAAGAACTATTGCCGGTGAGAGTCTGTGTGGACTCGAATCTCTTCAATCTTATCTTCATGGTCTCTTCGGGAGATATAAGTAGGTGGAAGCAATATATTGTTGACTCTACCATTAACGTATGCTCTCGTAACTTTAACATTAAACCACACCGTGATGCAGGAAACCTCTCTACCAACGTCTGCTACTGGAGTCCATCTCTGTGACTCTTTCGTACTTACTAAGCGAATTTGTGACAAAACGCGCCGTTCTTCTTTGGATCTTCTCTATTTCCTCTATCAGTCTCTTCTGGTACAGATCCTATACTGACAAGCAATATTCGATTGTGGATCGAACCCGTGATTTGTAACCGACTTCCTTTGTTGATAGACTACATTTCACGAGGATCCTTCCAATGAATCTCCTTCTGACGTCTACCTTACTGACTGTTTATTTTATGTTGTCGTTCCATTTCAAATCGTTCCGCACGCTTATAACTAGGTATTTTATGGAAATAACTACTTCCAGTCATTGTTATGCAACTGCCTATTCATAAAGGTTGCATCTCTCAATGTATTCACAATACATAAAATTTGTTCATGGTGAAGGTCAATTGGCATTCTGTGCACCAAGCGTCGATTCTCTGCACATCTTTCTGCTTTTCGCTACAATTATCAACCGTCACAGCCTCCCTGCATACAACAGCATCATCCGCTAGAAGCTGCATGGGACTTCCGACGTTATCTAATAGGTCATTTGTACTGCGTTTTTTATCACTCTCCTGGGGCACGCCCGAAGTTACTTTTACCTCTGAAGACTCCTCTCCGCTCAGAATGGCATGCTGTATTGTGCTTGCTAGAAAATATTCAATCCAGTCACACAGTTGGTCTGATATTCCGCCGTTCATTAGGCGACAGTGCGATATTGTATGGAGTTCCTTCTGGAAGTCAAGGAACATGGGATATACTGGAGCACCTGTATCTACTGCTTTCTGGGTCTCCTGGACGAACAGAGCGAACTGGGTTTCAGACGATCGTTGTTTTCGGAACCAATATTGGTTCCACAGAAGAGTTTCTCGGCCTCCAGAAATATCACAATACGCGAGCATACAATACGTTCCATAATTCTTCAAACGACGACATCAGAGATACGGGCCTATAGTTTTGTATATCTGTTCGTTGATTTTTACTGAAAAAGGGAATAACCTGTCCTTTTTTTCCAATCATCAGATTCACTTCGCTCCTACAGCGACCTACGGTACACTGCTGCCAGAATGGGGGAGGGGGGGGGGAGGGGGCGAGATCTTTCCCATACTCTATCTAGAATCGTACTAGAATCGCGTCAGGTCCAGTGGACTTCGCTCTGTTGAGCAATGTTATTTTGCTATCCCACGGTTCCTTATATCGGGACGCTTTAAAACAGGCACTACAGTGCGATCTTCCCCTGTGATACAGTTTTGGAAAAAGACATTTAGTAGTTCGGCCGTTTTTGTGTTCTCCGTTTCGCTTTCATTATGATCACAGAGTGTCTGGACAGATGGTTGTGGTCCGCTTACGAATTTAACGTAACACCTATTCCTCCGTATCTGAAGTAACTGAAATGTATAAATATTCAGAATGAATTTCAACGCGACATCTCTTAACACATGAACATTGTCATGAATTGGAAGATTTGTTTCAAGAGTGAAATTTAGTTGTTGTTCCAAAAAATGAGGCATACGAATATTTCATCTAGTCTTCACTCCTCACTTCTGGATTAGTGTAAAGATCCTGTAATTAGGTGATCGGCTACTTTGGCGACATTCAGTTGAATGATCAATAAAGTTTGTCCATAAGGTTCAACAGCAGGCTCTACATTCTGGGACATCTTACTACAACCACTGCTACAATCTGTAAATGACTGCCAAGTAGTAAATCGCGCTCTGATCTATGCAGCTGATCTCGTTACAGAATTATGTGAATGAATCAGAAATAACTATAAAAGAGACTATTTACATATTGAAAAGTAAATATGAGTCTTCATTCGCTATGTCACACTGACGACGGCTGATACGCCTGACGTTGAGAATCGCACGGAACAACACTCATGCTACAATTACCGCATACAAGAGTTTTCTTTACATTTCGGGACAACTGTCTGTATCTCAAGAAATCAAAATGAAACATTTTACACTACTGGCCATTAAAATTGCAACAACAAGAAGAAATGCAGATGATAAACGGGTATTCATGGGTATTCATTAGACAAATATATTATAATAGAACTGACATGTCTTGATACGCCTGGGCACTGAGTCAAGCAGAGCTTGGATGGAGTGTACAGGTACAGCTGCCCTTGCAGTTTGAACACGATACCACAGTTCATCAAGAGTAGTGACTGGCGTAGTGTGACGACCCAGTTGCTCGGCCACCATTGACCGGACGTTTTCAATTGGTGAGAGATCTGGAGAATGTGCTGGCCAGGGCAGCAGTCGAACATTTTCTGTATCCAGGAAGGCCCGTACAGGACCTGCAAAATGCGGTCGTGCATTATCCTGCTGAAATGTAGGGTTTCGCAGGGATCGAAAAAAGGGTAAGCCACGGGTCGTAACACATCTGAAATGTAATGTCCACTGTCCAAAGTGCCGTCAATGGCACCCCATACCATCACGCCGGGTGATACGCTAGTATGGCGATGACGAATACACGCTTCGAATACACGCTTCCAATGTGCGTTCACCGCGATGTCGCCAAACACTGTTCCGACCATCTTTATGCTGGAAATAGAATCTGTATTCATGCGAAAAAGTGACGTTTTGCCATTCGTGCACCCAGGTTCGTCGTTGAGTACACCATCGCAGGTTCTCCTGTCTGTGATGCAGCGTCAAGGATAACCGCAGCCATGGCCTACGAGCTGATACTCCATGCTGCTGCAAACGTCGTCGAACTGTTCGTGCAGATGTTTGTTGTCTTGCAAACGTCCCCATCTGTTGACTCAGGGATCGAGACGTGGCTGCACGATCTGTTACAGCCATGAGGATAAGATGCATGTCATCTCGACTGCTAGTGATACGAGGCCGTTGGGATCCAGCATGGCGTTCCGTATTACCCTCCTGAACCCACCGATTGCATATTTTGCTAACAGTCATTGGATATTGACCAACGCGAGCAGCAATGTCGCGATACGATAAACCGTAATCGCGATAGGCTACAATCCGACCTTTATCAAAGTCGGAAACGTGATGGTACGCATTTCTCCTCCTTACACGAGGCATCACAAGAACGTTTCACCAGGCAACACTGGTCAACTGCTGTTTGTGTATGAGAAATCTGTTGGAAACTTTCCTCATGTCAGCAGGTTGTAGGTGTCGTCACCGGCGCCAACCTTGTGTGAATGCTCTGAAAAGCTAATCATTTGCATATCACAGCATCTTCTTCCTGTCGGTTAAATTTCGCGTCTGTAGCACGTCATCTTCGTGGTGTAGCAATTTAACGGCCAGTAGTGTAGTAATTCACAACTCGGTGATACCGTAACAGGATAAGATGAGGTCCTCATTGAGCTACGGATTGGAGGGGATCACTACTGGATAACTGTCGAGGACGCTGCGGCCATATTCGTCTCCCTGTCACTGGATTTACCCTCTTCGAAATACGGCTGGGTCCTTAGCGGAAGAGGCTCAAGCGTTCACTAAATCATGCCTTCGTTAACATCATCAAACCGCCGTTGAGTCATTCGAAAACGCAGTCCGAAATGTGTGGCATTTAGAGACAACAGGAATAAGCGACTATCAGAACTCGTCGATGAGCGCTAACGATTCATCGCCTGACAAATTACGCGCTTCCTATTCTATCGAAGAGTAGACTACCTCCTACGACAATCGAGAGTTGTTATTCCAAATAACCACTGACGTCACCAGAGATACGGGGAAGCTGGATGGGAGCCTGTGGAGTGGGCCACAGGTAGCCCACAGCTGGGAGAGACGCTGCAGCATCTGTTAACATTTTATTTTGCATTGCTTCAGGCAGGCGTCCGTTGTCCCGCTCACGTCAGTTTCGGCCCACTCTGCGGTTTAGTCGCTCTGCTTTTCAGGGGACGCAGCTGCGTTGCCCGTGGCCCAGTTGCGACAGCAACGACGAGGCACGCTATCCCAGCAGCGAACTCTCCGGTGATGGCTTCGCGCCGACCTCCAGTGACAAATGGTGCTTCCGCCAAGCCGATTCGCTCCCAGCGACAGCGGAATGCGGATGCGGATGCTGGTGGGAGGGAGTCCTCTGCAGCAGCTGGGACGCGACCTCCCTGCCTTCGAGCAGAAGTCGACCGTGTTGCTGGAAGGCTTGGTCTGAAGCGCTGCTGGCTGGCTCCAAATCCCTTGCGAACTCAGACGGTCTCACTGAGTCCCCGCCAAGGACTGGTACTGTGGTCCTCCTTCGGAAGCTTCATGTGGGCGACCGTGTAGCACAACGCGGTCGTCACTACAGACTCTCGTATTATTTGACTGCCTCTATTTATACTCGGCAAAGTGCATACGTTTTACGACTGCACCTCTTCAGGTCACGTACTGACACACAGTAGCTTAGCGCCAGTCCGCTGGTTTCGATGGCGGCTTGCGGCAAGAGCTGCTTTCAATCCCTCTGCGCACGCTGAGCAAATCTTGCCCCCATGTCGTCCCGACATACTTTGCTACTTCACGTTGCACAATATTATTATCGACAATTCGCGCTTGATTTGCGGGTATGGTTGCAATCCACTGCCGCAAATTCTCATTAAAACTCCCACGGTGACGGTACTACATTATTTTCTGCCGTGGGAAGACCCGATTCTGAAGTCGAACCGTAACTGCCGCGATAAGTGTTCATAATAACGTATTCTATTTCGTGGTACTTCAGGTATTTTGTCTCACCCACCCGCGCACGGGACCTGATGTTACACTGTTACTTAAGCACTGAGCACCAGGAATTCTGGATTTCCCTTCTCCTCACACGCCCTTGGTATCGAGTCCACTTGGATTTTCACCACTGATGCTTCTTTTGTTTGCTGGCTTTTCGCCTTATAAGAATGAAAGCAACGCAACACAGGACCAGGGCCACTATAGCGCTCGGTACGGTGGGGCTCAAAAGGACTGTTACTCGCTGCTGTCCTCCTCTGAAACGCGCGACATGCTGCATCAGCCGCTCGGCTGAGAAGCGCCCATCTTTCTCGGAGACGAATTGATCCAAGGGTCAGTATTAGGCGTAGCTCCGAAGTCCGATTCAGAACTGTTATATTGCGCTCGGGCAAAAATCCTAACGTTGACTCTGGCCAGTGCAGCTGAGGCTGTGAGATGTTCAATTGTCTGACCCCTGACATTATTGCACCACATATGCATTCGGATCGATGTGTATCACCATGGATGGGCACGGAGTTATCCTTCCTCTATGGAAATTTTGAAATTCTTCCCTCTATCTTCCGTGATTAGCAATATCCTTTAAGTCCTCGTTTCCACGAACTTCCTCAACCGCCTCCCCCCCCCCCCCCCCAACCCCTTCACTTTACAGGATACGACAGGTTGATCATATAACTCTAGAATTTCGCGTTTCTGGAAATCCAACCAGCATGTATACTCATGCTCGGTCAGCCTTTGCTTCCACGGATACCAAGTGGTAGCAAAATGGAAGGTTCTGCTTGCTGGATGCCATTACCAAACTCAACCCTGGTTGCAGTCCTTTCTGCGCTTTACGTAACCCCAGCAAGAACCAACCCGTAAATAACAAATTAGTACCTAGCGGCCCGCATAAAGCGTGAGGAAAGATCCTGCAGGCTTGTCACTGCTCTCTGCATGCCCAACACGCTGTCGCTTCTCCTTTCAAAAGTCTCGCCAACATAATCTTGGTATCCAGCAGTTTCAAGACTCCCTGTAAAGCTTCTAGATTTTAGTTAACTATGTCTTCCAATTTATTTGTTTATTTATTTATTTACACGGCAAGTTCCGCAGGACCAAACTCAGGAGCAAATCTCCAAGATCACGGAACGTGTCAGTACATGAGGTTATAACATAAAAGTACTAACAAATAAAAATAAAATGTTTATGAACCCAAGAAAAGTCAGGCCATAAGTTTAAGTAAACGAAATCAACAATATAACATAAGAATCTGCTTAAATTTTCAAGGAACTCCTCAACAGAATAGAAGGAGTGACCCATGAGGAAAGTCTTCAGTTTTGATTTTAAAGCGCGTGGGTTACACCTAAGTTTTTTGAATTATTGTGGGAGCTTGTTGAAAATGGATGCAGCAGTATACTGCACACCTTTCTGCACAAGAGTTAAGGAATGCCGATCCAAATGCTAATTTGATTTCTGCCGAGTATTAACTGAGTGAAAGCTGGTTATTCTTGGGAATAAGCTGATATTTTTAACAAGGAACGACAGTAAAGAATATATATATATATATATATATATATATATATATATATATATATATTTATTTAGAAGACAATTTCAAAATCCCCATGCTAGTGAACAGGGGTTAACAAGAAGTTCGCGAAATTACACCACTTATTGCCTGAACCGTCCGTTTCTGAGCCAAAAATATCCTTTTCGAATGGGAAGAGTTATCCTAAAATATAATACCAAACGACATAAGCGAATGAAAATAAGCAAAGTACATTAATTTCCGTGTTGAACGATAAGTTACTTCAGATACCGTTCAAATAGTGTAAATAGCAGCATTAAGGAACGGAAAGTTGGTTAAAACCGGAAGTGAACAGTAACGAAATCCTAGACACAGAATGGAATATATACCGCAAGGATAGGATAAACGCCAGTGGTGGAGGAATATTTATAGCAGTAAAGAATTCAATAATATCCAGTGAAGTTATTAGCGAATGCGAATGTGAAATAATCTGGGTTAAGTTAAGTATCAAAGGTGGGTCAGATATGATAGTCGGATGCTTCTATAGACCACCTGCATCAGCAACCGTAGTAGTTGAGCGCCTCAGAGAGAACCTGCAGAACGTCGTGAAGAAGTTTCGTGATCATACTATTGTAATAGGGGGAGACTTCAATCTACCAGGTATAGAATGGGATAGTCACACAATCAGAACTGGAGCCAGGGACAGAGACTCTTGTGACATTATCCTGACTGCCTTGTCCGAGAATTACTTCGAGCAGATAGTTAGAGAACCAACTCGTGAAGCTAATGTTTTAGACCTCATAGCAACAAATAGACCGGAACTTTTCGACTCCGTGAATGTAGAAGAGGGTATCAGTGATCATAAGTCAGTGGTTGCATCAATGACTACAAGTGTAATAAGAAATGCCAAGAAAGGAAGGAAAATATATTTGCTTAACAAGAGTGATAGGGCACAAATCGCAGAATATCTGAGTGACCACCATCAAACGTTCATTTCTGAGGAAGAGGATGTGGAACAAAAATGGAAAAAATTCAGAAACATCGTCCAGTACGCCTTAGATAAGTTCGTACCGACTAAGGTCCAAAGCGAGGGGAAAGATCCACCGTGGTATAACAATCATGTACGAAAGGTAATACGGAAACAAAGAAAGCTTCATCATAGGTTTAAGAGTAGTCGAATCATAGCTGATAAGGAAAAGCTGAACGAAGCGAAAAAGAGCGTAAAGAGAGCAATGAGAGAAGCATTCAACGAATTCGAACATAAAACATTGGCAAACAATCTAAACAAGAACCCTAAAAAGTTTTGGTCATATGTAAAATCGGTAAGCGGATCTAAATCCCCTATTCAGTCACTCGTTGACCACGATGGCACCGAAACAGAGGACGACCGAAGAAAGGCAGAAATACTGAATTCAGTGTTCCGAAACTGTTTTACTGCGGAAAATCGTAACACGGTCCCTGACTTCAGCCGTCGCACGGACGCCAAAATGGAAAATATTGAAATAAACGATATCGGAATTGAAAAACAACTGCTATCACTTAGTAGCGGAAAAGCATCCGGACCAGACGAGATACCCTTAAGACTCTACAGTGATTATGCTAAAGAACTTGCCCCCTTTCTATCAGCAATTTATCGTAGATCGCTGGAAGAACGTAAAGTACCTAGCGACTGGAAGAAAGCGCAGGTCGTTCCCATTTTCAAGAAGGGTCATAAATCAGATGCGAATAATTATAGGCCTATTTCGCTTACGTCAATCTGTTGTAGAATAATGGAACATGTTTTGTGTTCTCGTATTATGACGTTCTTAGATAATACAAATCTCCTTCATCATAACCAACATGGATTCCGCAAACAGAGATCATGTGAAACTCAGCTCGCCCTATTTGCCCAAGAAATTCACAGCGCCGTAGACACTGGCGAGCAGATTGATGCCGTATTCCTGGACTTCAGGAAGGCATTTGATACGGTTCCGCACTTACGTTTAGTGAAAAAAATACGAGCTTACGGAATATCGGACCAGGTTTGTGATTGGATTCAGGATTTCCTAGAAGAAAGAACACAACATGTCATTCTTAACGGTTCAAAATCTGCAGATGTAGAGGTAATTTCGGGAGTACCGCAGGGAAGCGTGATAGGACCTTTATTGTTTACAATATACATAAATGACTTAGTTGACAACATCGGTAGCTCCGTGAGGCTATTTGCAGATGACACGGTTGTCTACAAGAAAGTAGCAACATCAGAAGACTCGTACGTACTCCAGGAGGACCTGCAGAGGATTAATGCATGGTGCGACAGCTGGCAGCTTTCCCTAAACGTAGATAAATGTAATATAATGCGCATACATAGGGGCAGAAATCCATTCCAGTACGATTATGCCATAGGTGGTAAATCATTGGAAGCGGTAACGACCGTAAAATACTTAGGAGTTACTATCCGGAGCGATCTGAAGTGGAATGATCACATAAAACAAATAGTGGGAAAAGCAGGCGCCAGGTTGAGATTCATAGGAAGAATTCTAAGAAAATGTGACTCATCGACGAAAGAAGTAGCTTACAAAACGCTTGTTCGTCCGATTCTTGAGTATTGCTCATCAGTATGGGACCCTTACCGGGTTGGATTAATAGAAGAGATAGACATGATCCAGCGAAAAGCAGCGCGATTCGTCATGGGGACATTTAGTCAGCGCGAGAGCGTTACGGAGATGCTGAACAAGCTCCAGTGGCGGACACTTCAAGAAAGGCGTTACGCAATACGGAGAGGTTTATTATCGAAATTACGAGAGAGCACATTCCGGGAAGAGATGGGCAACATATTACTACCGCCCACATATATCTCGCGTAATGATCACAACGAAAAGATTCGAGAAATTAGAGCAAATACGGAGACTTACAAGCAGTCGTTCTTCCCACGCACAATTCGTGAATGGAACAGGGAAGGGGGGATCAGATAGTGGTACAATAAGTACCCTCCGCCACACACCGTAAGGTGGCTCGCGGAGTATAGATGTAGATGTAGATGTAGATGTAAGTCTGTGAACATAATCCTGAACGTGGGCTTTCCACGACAGTTCACTATCTATCTGAATATCTATAAATATGAAATCTTCGGTTTCACTAATCATATGCCAATTCTGTGAAATTAAAACGTCAGGTTTTGTTGAATTGTCTGTTAGGAACTGTAAAAATTGAGTCTTA
Source organism: Schistocerca americana (assembly GCF_021461395.2). Classification (NCBI taxonomy): domain Eukaryota; kingdom Metazoa; phylum Arthropoda; class Insecta; order Orthoptera; family Acrididae; genus Schistocerca; species Schistocerca americana. Next base: position 622,496,317 of record NC_060119.1, read on the forward strand.
CCGTAATTTAGCGTTAGTTTATTTTTTACAAGCCATGAACTTATGTTATGAACTGCATTATTTGAAACCGAGACAATGTTGCACACAACATCCTTTATTACCAAGCTAGTGTCATCAGCAAACAGAAATATTTTAGAGTTACCCATAATACTAGAGGGCATACCAATTATCTAAATAAGAAATAGGAGTGGCCCTAACACTGATCCCTGGGGTACCCCCCCCCCCCCATTTGATCGTACCCCACTCAGACCCCACGTCACAGACATTCTCAACACTTTTAATAATTAGCTTTTCCTGTCTGTTGCTAAAGTAAGACGTGAATCAGTTGTGAGCTACTCCCCATATTCTGTATTGGTCCAACTTCTAGAGCAATATTTTGTGATCAACACAATCAAATGCCTTAGTTAAATCAAAATATATGCCTAACGTTCGAAACCTTTTGTTTAACCCATACACCACCTCACAGAGGAAAGAGAATATAGCATTTTCAATTGTGAAAAGACTCATAAAGCCGAACTCTACATTTGATAGCAAATTATGTGATATAAAATGATCAATTATCCTTACATACACAGCCTTTTCAATAACTTTAGCAAACACTGATGCCATAGAAATAGGTCTAAAACTATCTACATTATCCCTTTCTCCCTTTTTATAAAGCGGCTTAACTACTGAGTACTTTAATCGTTCAGGAAACTGACCATTCCTAAAGGAAAAATTACAAATACGAGTAAATACAGAAGTAACACGTGCAGCACAGTAATATTCTGCTAGGCACTCCATCATATCCATGAAAGTCCTTAGTCTTCAGTAACTTAATTATTGACTCAATCTCCCTCTTGTCTGTATCACAGAGGAGTATTTCAGATATCAATCTCCGAAAGGCATTTGCCAAGAGAGTTACTTCATTCCCTGTAGAAACTAAATTTTTATTTCATTCACCAGAAAAGCTCCGAAAATGATTGTTAAATACCATATATATGTCTGGTTTATCACTAACAAAAATATTTTTACTACGAAATGCCTTTATATCGTCAATCTTTTGCTGCTGACCAGACACTTCCTTCACAACTGACCATATGGTTTTAATTTTATTATGTGAATTAGCTATTCTATTCGCGTACCATGTACTCTTTGCATTCCTAATAATATTTTTAAGCACCTCACAATACTGCTTGTAGTGGGCTACTGCAACTTTATTTTGATATAGTTTCTGCTTTATTCTACATAATATCCTTATCCCACTTGTCAGCCACCCAGGTTGCCTTTTACTGAAAGTAACCCGGTTAGAACGTTCTAATGGAAAGCAACTCGTAAAGAGCATGAGAAATGTGTTAAGGAAAGCATTCTGTTTGTCATGTATGTTATCGGCACTCTTGTTCCTTGACGAGGTTTGAAAAACTCTCTATTCCCGTTGAATTAGCTTTCCTACATAGTTTGTAATAATATGTGACATTTGTTTGAGTACAAAAGCCTTTTGGTGTTAAAATTTGTGCATCATAGTCTGAAACGCCATTCACCCTTTTAACTAAAAGAATGTTCACCTTGTAATGAAGAATTAATAAAAATATTGTCTGTGGCTGTTCTACTGTTCCCCCGCCTCCTAGTTGGAAAAAACACAATCTGCATCAGATCATACGAATTTAGGAGATCTACCAACATTCTTTTCCTTGCAAAATCATGTACAAAATTAATATTGAAGTCACCACATACAACTAACTTCTGGCACTTCCTTTAAAGTAAATCAAGAACCCTTTCTAGCTTGAGCAGAAATGCTCTGTAGTCAGAGTTAGGGGTCCTATAAACAACAACAACTAGACGTTTAGTTTCACTAAATTCAACTGCCCATGCAGAACATTCAAACATCTGTTCAGTGCAGTTCAGTGCCGTTATACGCCTATGGATTCAAACGGAATACTGTTGTTTATGTGCATGGCCACTCCCCCACTCCGCAAGGAACTCCTTGAAAAACAGTCAGCTAATCTGTATCCTGATAAAGGAAGCCTTTGAATTGTCAAATTACTTAACTGGTGCTCCGATATACCAATAATTTCGAAGTAAAAATCTATAAGCAGTTCACTAACTTTATCTCTGATACCTCTTATATAGCAAATTACTTAGAAACATGACGTCCTCTGAAGGTGATTCCTTAGTTAGAGCAGGTATACCTATCAGCTAACTTCAGTCTAAAAAAAGGTGCAGCTCTAACATTAACTACTACAGGAATTTTTTCGATGTTTTAGCATACTCCACCACCTTGTACACTAACGAACGAAGTGCTCGAGGCGTTGTTCATCACTTCCCCTTCCAAATTCTATACCTGTGTCGTGTGCCGCACCTCTGTTGCTTTGCTCTCCTCTGCCAGTTACGGTCAGTCTGTAAAACTACCGACAATTCGGTCACTGTTGTGTGTGTGTGTGTGTGTGTGTGTGTGTGTGTGTGTGTGTGTGTGTGTGACCTTCTGCAGAGTGTTATGCTGACTGTGACAACGGCCGCGGAAGCCTACGTTTTGTAATTTATTTACGGTTTATACCATGCTGTGCCTCTATCCGCCGGCTCGCATACGTTCCCGTAGCATTCCATACGCCTGATGCAATTTATCAGATTCCCTGCTACTTCACCAACCATTCCTTTGTTTTCTGCACCCCTTTTAAGCCCATCAAATGTCTTCTTGAGTCTCCCAACTTCATTCCGCATCTGGTGTGCGTTCAACACTAACCTGAGCCGCATCCTCCTGCCTCGAGTGCAGTACTACTGTATTCAAGCTCTGGACCTGATAGGCGCCTACCCCGACGAGGATGACGAGATGTCACCGCTAAGATTCCCATTTTCGGTAATCTTAGCACAGTGATCACGATCACCATTCCTCCCTTCTCAAAAGACTGCCGCCCCTACTAGGCTCTATCATGCACATAAAATCAACATAACTAAATTAAAACAAAATGGAACGTCATTCGCAGCTAAATAATAGTAGAAATTACACATACTTGCTACTACTTCCTAGATCGTAACACATATGGCACCTCATGCTCTGGCCCAGTCACATCTTTCTGTTTCCCCCTTCTCTCTGTCTCTTTCTTCTTCCCTTTTTTCCTCTGCGAAATAGCCGGAATTACATCTCGACAACCCTTAAAAGGCCGCAGACGCCAAATATCCGCAATTTTCGTTCTGGAGGGTAGCTGAATTTTATCGTTGACAGGCAAGGTGATTTCTACAACCTGTTATGGCCCTTGGTACCTGGTGATGAATTTCTTCGTCTTCCATTTCGGCGTATATGGACTGGACAGCATCCCCCATCGCCCCCTTTGTACTGCGGCAGTCTCAGTGCCTCCTCGTGCTTTTGCAAAGCTCTTGTACTTTCCTTTCGCACTCGTTTCCATACCTCCAGAACCGTTTTCGTGAACTCGCTCACTGATTCTTCATTTCTTCCCTTTCCTACCTTCATCAGGTCACATGGAGACGGCCTTTTCCGCCCATATGCTATATTATATGGAGACAACCCGATATTCATCTGGACTTCCGAGTTGTAAGCACGGACGACATACCCCAGATATTTGTCCCGGTCCTGATGGTGTGAGTTTGCTAACAACCCAGCATCTCACCAGTCTTTCTGTGCACACTTTCCGTCTTCCCATTTGTCTGTGAGCGCTCGTCCTCAACTACTTCACGTCTAGCAACTGACAAAGTTCCTTCTATATATGGGGCATAAAATTGGCGCCCTGCTAGGTAATTGTCGTTTCGGGCACACCAAACTTCAGAATCCAGTTGTTCACCAACTTCTGTGCGACCATCGTGGCCTGATGATTTGGCATGGCTATCATTTCTAAGTACAACGGAAAATCTTCTGTTATCATCATAACGAATCTATTCCCCGCTGGGTATCGACTGAACTGACTCATGACGTCAAGCCCCGAAACAGAAAATGAGTTTGACGCTTGTGGAAATCTCTGCAGTTGTATCAGCTTCCGACTCAAATCATCCTTTTGAGTACTTTATACAACTTCTCACATACTGATCTTAACACTTCTCCTTCCCTTCCACCAATACCTCTCTGCCTTTCTCCTTCAGATTTGTTGGCACCACTACTCGTGGTCCAAACCACGTTTTCCTGAATGAGAATTTTCACTCTGCAGCGGAGTGTGCGCTGATATGAAACTTCCTGGCAGATTAAAACTGTGTGCCCGACCGAGACTCGAACTCGGGACCTTTGCCTTTCGCGGGCAAGTGCTCTACCATCTGAGCTACCGAAGCACGACTCACGCCCGGTACTCACAGCTTTACTTCTGCCAGTATCTCGTCTCCTAACTTCCAAACTTTACAGAAGCTCTCCTGCGAGGAGAGCTGCAGGAGAGCTTCTGTAAAGTTTGGAAGGTAGGAGACGAGATACTGGCAGAAGTAAAGCTGTGAGTACCGGGCGTGAGTCGTGCTTCGGTAGCTCAGATGGTAGAGCACTTTCCCGTGAAAGGCAAAGGTCCCGAGTTCGAGTCTCGGTCGGGCACACAGTTTTAATCTGCCAGGAAGTTTCACGTTTTCCTGCACAGAAGACCGTCGTACGTGCTTAACTGTGACTGTGTACGGTACTGCTTATAGTCAGAAGCAGTGTCCTATATTTTCTTCCATACCACAGTATTGTGACCCGGACTTTGACCATGGCTACTTTTGTGCTTAGTGCATCCACATTTTCCCTGGCTAGTGTATGACTTCATAGTCGAACTCTCTAAGCCTTGAAGTCCACCGTGCGAGTCTATTAGATGGATCTTTTAGTCCCAGTAACCACTTCAACGTGGCGAGGTCTGTTGTCACACGAAAGTTTTTACCACACAAATAAAACTTCAAATACACAGCTCCATAAACCACACTAAGCATTTACCTTTTTTGTAGTCGAGTAATTCGTTTCGGTTGCATTCAATTGTCGTGACACATGAGCCACAGGATGCTCCTTCCCATCAGTTTCCTGGCTAAGAACATCCCAGTGCATGCGTCGCATACAAGAATAACCTCCTTCTGAAAACCTGGGAAAACAAGAACTGGACTCGATGCTACACTTCCCTCAATTCTCTAATGCTTCCTGACACTCCTCCGACCACTGAAATTTCAAATTTTTGTGTAACAGTCGTGTCAACAGCTGTGCTATGTCGGCAAATCCATTCGAAAATTTTCCATATAAATTCGTAACCCTAGAAAAGACTGAGTCTCTTTAATTGTTTTCGGTTTTGGGAAATCCAGCACTGCCTGTACCAATCTCAGATCTGTCTGCACCAACAATGGCGCAGATACCTCGCACCGTATACAACTCCTCACACACAGACCTTGTCACTCTTCTTCTCTTCCACCAGCACCTTTCCACCACCCTCCTATTGTCGACCAACATCAACCATGCAAGTGCAAAATGACACTTTGTAAGCTTACGCTTGAATCTTAATTTTCGTTTATGTGTTCATAGATCACCGAATCTGTACACATCAAAAGGTTTGCTCTTGATATTTAGGTGCGGGGTGCGTTGTGTCCCATGATTATCATTTCGTCGTTTAAAATTCCAATTAATAAGCCCAATAATTTATTTTAAACATTAATAAATTGACTAATGTAAAAAATGTAGCAACGGGTAACGCAAGAGAAAGATCGATGACTTGGCACTAAACATACGCTGTGATTGCAGGTCACACGTTGTTTTTTGAACTTGCCATAGCATGCCTTTAATAGCATTTTCTCCTAGATTCTTTAAACAGCATAATGAAGTATCAGTTGTAACAGCAATATCAGGATAAAATTACTTTCTTAGACTGGATGAACTGGAATACTAATGAATAGGGATTTGTTCTAGATTTGTAATTATTTTCATTCTTCCAAAGCAAGATAAACACGAAATTCACGCACTATCAGTAATCTGACTCCACAGTGGGGAGTCCAGTACCAGTCTGTCAGTACGGTCTCTGTACAGCTGTCTATTGTCACACATGAGGCCTTATTAGGAGAGGGGTTATGAATTTCAACATATCATCAAAAATCACACTTCATATACATACACGTGCAATTAATTCAGGCTACGCTGAATCCCACCAACATGTGCAAAAAATGTGGTCAGCCCTTTCAGCAAAGTTCTTTAGCTCTCACATCGTTTCTCTCTCCTCAGTAATTACGCATTATCTCAAACCAAATGGCAACACAAGTGCACACTTTCAGTCTTATTCAGATCAGTATTTAATGCAATACAGTCGCTAAGAATGTACATGCGGTCTAGAGATAGCGTCTTTGATTCATAATCAAAACGTTTTGGTCGCCACTTAAATTGGTTCCTGGGTACCCGCTTAAACTGGTGTTGGCGGATGAAGACTTCCTAAATAAGAAGTCACCCCCCCCTACCATCCTTGGGATGATAAACAGCCCCTAAAGGTGGAAGAATCTGCAATGATCAAGGGCATGAGGATGCAGAGAGCAATGGAAAGCACTGCATTAAAGACACATAACGTGTATCCCACAGGACATGTGGTCTGTTATTGAAAAAGTGTCATGATGATCTCTCCATAGGCAGAAGATTCCGGAATAGTTCCCCATTGGGATCTCCAGAAAGGGATTGTCAAGGGAAGAGGGGGTCAAGAGAAAAAGATTGAATAACTAACGAAAGGATAACGTGGCGTGAATGTCAGAAGCTTGTATGTTGTAGGGTAGCTAGAAAATCTGCAAAGGGAAATGCAAAGGCTCAGTCTAGATACAGTAGGGGTCAGTGAAGTGAAATAGAAAGAAGAAAAAGATTTCTGGTCAGACGAGTATAAAGTAGTATCAGAAGCAGCAAAAAATTGTATAACAGGAGCAGGATCCATTATGAATAGGAAGGTAAGGCAGAGAGTGAGTTACTGTGAGCAGTTCAGTGATAGGGTTATTCTTATCGTAATTGATAGCAAACCAACACAGACGACAGTTCAGGTAAACATGCCGACATCGCAAGCTGAAGAAGAAGAGATAGACAAAGCATATGAGGATACTGAAATGATAATACAATACTCAAAGAGAGAGGAAAGTCTAATAGTCATGGGGGATTGGAATGAAGTTGTAGGGGAAGGAGTAGAAGAAAAGGTTATGGGAGAATATGGGCTTGGGACAATGGATGAGAAAGGAGAAAGACAAATTGAGTTATGTAGTAAATTTAAGTTACTGATAGCGAATATTCTGTTCAAGAGTCACAAGAGGAGGAGGTATGCTCGGAAAAGGCCGCATGATATGGTAAGATTTCAGTTAGATTGCATCATGGTCAGACGCAGACTCATAACTCAGATACTCGATTGTAAGGCGTACCCAGGAGCAAATATAGACAGATCACAACGTAGTAATGATGAAGAGTAGGCTCATGCTTAAAAGATTAGTCAGAAAGAATCAATACGCAAAGTAGTGGGATACAGAAGTACTAAGGAATGACGAGACACGTTTGAAGTTCCCTAAGGCTACAGACTCAGCAATAAGAAATAGCTCAGTAGGCAGTACAAATGGTTCAAATGGCTCTGCGCACTATGGGACTTAACATCTGAGGTCATCTGTCCCCTAGAACTCAGAACTACCTAAACCTAACTAACCTAAGGACATCACACACAACCATGCCCGAGGCAGGGTTCGAATGCGCGACCGTAGCGGTCGCGCGGTTCCATACTGAAGCGCCTAGAACCGCTCGGCCACACCGTCCGGCTAGGCAGTTCAGTTGAAGAGGAACGGACATCTCTTTAAATGGCAATCACAGAAGTTGGAAAGAAAAACATAGGTACAAAGAATGTAGCTGCTACGAACAAACTATGGGTAACAGAAGAAATGCTTCAGTTGAATGATGAAAGAAGGAAGTACAAAAATGTTCAGGGAAATTCAGGAATACATTAATACAGGAAGTGCTAAGACGAAATGCCAGCATGTAAAATGTGAAGAACTCGAAAAATAAATGATTGCCGGAAGGACTAACTTCGATGAATGGTGATACCATTAAAAGTATAACGAGAATTCCACTGTTAAATGCAGAGGAGAAAACGGATAGGTGGAGAGAGTACATTGACGGCCTCTATTCTGAGGAAAATTTGTCTGACGTGATGGAAGATGAAACAGGAGTCGATTTAGGGGAGAGGGGGGATCCAGTATTTGACTCAGAATTTGAGATAGCTTTGGAAGACGTAAAATCAAACAAGGCAGAAGGGATAGCTAACATTCCATCAGACTTTCTAAAATAATTTGGGGAAGTGGCAACAAGACGACTATTCACGTCGGTGTGTAGAATGTATGAGTCTGGCAGTATACCCACAGACTTTCGGAAAAATATCATCCACACAATTCCGATGACTGCAAGAGCTGACAAGTGTTAGAATTATCACACAATTAGCTTAACAGCTCAAGCATCCAATTACTGACAAGAACAATACACAAAAGATTGGAAAAGAAAATTGGGAATCTGTTGGATGACGATCAGTTTGCCTTTAGGAAAGGTAAAGACACCAGAGAGGCAATACTGCCGCTGCGGTTGATAATGGAAGCAGGACTAAAGATAAATCAATACACGTTCATAGGATTTGTCGACCTGTAAAAAGCATTCGACTATGTAAAATGGTGCAAGATGTCGAAATTCTGAGAAAAATAGGGGTAAGCTGTAGGGAGAGACGGTTAATATACAATATGTACAAGTACCAAGAGGGAATAATAAGAATGGACGACCAAGATTGAAATTCTCGGAATAAAAATGGTGTAAGACAGGGATGCAGTCTTTCGTTCCTACTATTCAATATGTACATCGAAGAAACAGTAATGGAAATAAAAGAAAAGTTCAGGAGTGGAACTAAAATTAAGGATGAAAATATGTCGATGAACGATTCGCCGATGACATTGGTATACTGAGTGAAAGTGAAGAAGAATTACATGATGTGATGAATGGAATGGATAGCCTGACTGCAGAACATGGACTGAGAGTAAATCGAAGCTAAGACGAAAGTAATGAGAAGTAGCAGAAATGAGGACAGTGAGAAGCTTAACATCAAGATTGATGGTCACGAAATAGATGAAGTTAAGGAATTCTGCTTCCTAGGCAGCAAAATAACGAATGACAGACGGAGCAAGGAGGACGTCAAAAGCATACTAGCACTCGCAAAAAGGGTGTTTCTGGCCAAGAGAAGTCTACTAGTGACAAATATATGCCTTAATTTGAGGAAGAAATTCCTGAGAATATCCGTTTGGAGCACAGCATTGTGTGGTAGTGAAACATGGGCTCTGGGAAAACCGGAACAGAAGAGAATCGAAGCATTTCAGATGTGGTGCTACAGACGAATGTTGAAAATTAGGTCGATTGAAAAGGTAAGGAATGAGGAGGTTATGCGCAGAATCGGAGAGGAAAGGAATATGAGGAAAACACGGACAGGGAGAAGGGATATCAAAACGGACTTGCATGGTACTAGAGGGAGCTGTAGACAGCAAAAACTATAGAGGAAGACAAATATTGGAATCCAGCAGATAACTGAGGACGTAGGTTATAAGGTCTGTGGTGAATATGTTGGCATAGAAGAGAAATTGCTGGCGGGCTACATCAAACCAGTCGGAAGACTGCTGATTCATAAAAAAAAGTTTCGTATGTCGGTACGCTTGCTCAAATCACAGTGAAATCCATCTTAAATTTTTAGAATTTACTGCATAAAGGAACTCACCAGATATAATTACCGTCGGATTGACCTGATCAGTTCAATTGGGGTATTAAATCGGGTCAAAATGCTCTCCTAATCTTGTTGTATGGCAAGGATCGCTCACACGTATGTTAACATGAAACACTAAGAAAAATTTCTACAAATACGAAAATTTCTCCATAAAATTTGTAACGTTCCTAATATCTTTCTCAATGAACTTATAAATCAACCAAACCATAACATAACGCCAGGAAGGGTTGGGGGGGAGTTGCTCTAGGTGACCGAAAGCATGTCAACGTGTTCAGACACAACTCACAAAGAAACGCAAGGACACTGAATTAAATTCTCAGATAAAAGATCCTAAATTCACACATATTAATTTCTGCGATCTCGCAGGGCGTTAAATACTGCAGGAGGACAGTAAATTGCACAGGTTTTGTCCCTGTTTCCCAATGGCGTAGCTATGTGGCTAAGTAATACTCACAAAGAATATGCCCTAAATGAAATTTCCATATAAATCGAACAACACTTGAATGATATCACCTGGAGTAGGCTCCCATAGTAATAAAATGTTTCTAAAACGTGGACTGAACTAACTTACGACGGCCCAAATCACACACACACACACACACACACACACACACACACACACTAGTCATAAAGAAACCCAACAAAATGCACTAAAATTGCCACACAAAATTTGTATGCCTGGAAATATATTTACTCCACTAAGCACTGGCGGTAGTACACAGCATTGATATTTCGACATGTTAAGCAGCTCCCAAACAAAAGTACAAGATGCAAAGAGAAATTTTAACTTCTTGGCGTAATTAACCAAAATTATATCGTTTTAGCTACAGCATGACGTGTTACACAAACTGAAACATTCCGAAACAACCTTTCAATACGAATACGACCGTGAACTGATATTTCACATAACACAAGGCCTCATGTTTAAGTCCACTATTTTTACAATCAAAATAATGTTAATTAAAACTTCACTGAAAGCATTCCCATTTATATTCACTCACACTGTGAGCATTTTTTACCACAAACTGTTACATTCTTACATATTTTATTACTAATCCACGAGCAGTTCACCTCGACTCCGTCCGTTTCATCTTCACATCAGCCACCATCTGACTAACATGGCCGCCCTTCCTACTGAAGCAACTGCCTAAGCAAACCAAGTGGCGGGGGTGTTCATTGTCCAGTGACCAACCTAATAGTCCCTACACTTTTAAGTTATACTATCTTTGGTCTCTGTTTCCCTTTGCTTAAATTTGCTTACCAGGCTAAATTGGCACTACCCTGTATTACTCCTTCTATCCCTGGATAACCATGATTTCGATATATCATTACATTTATTTGATTCACACTTGCATGCATTCAAACACACCAGGATGGAAAACTGTAAGATGGAAAAAAGAAGTGTGAAATAATTAAAACATGAAATAATTCAACTTTCCTAATCATCAGGTGATGTACGACAAAAAACCTGTGATAGAATTATTGATATCTTAATTAACGATACCAAATATATTAAAGAGAGAGATAACACATGCAGTGAAACAACAGTTATGTTACAACTTCTCCAGGCACAACGTCAAATGTGCGACTCGTAACATCTTAAACATTCCCTTAGACGCTACCTACGCTGTTAAAAGCTATGCAAAAATATTATGATGTTGTTTAGGTATACAAGACACAGCCATGGTTTCATGTCCGTCAACACAGTGCCCAAGAATCTCTGAAACGTTGCAAGAGCATTCTCTAGACCGAATGGCATCTTTCTATATTGGTGCAGGCATGGAGAATGCAGTTTTTGGACGATCCACCAGAGACACTTGTAACTGATGATAACCACTCCTCAGATCCATTGTCGAAAAGTACTGGCATTGATCCAAGTGATCCAAAGTTTCAGATATATTTGGAATGAAGTACACATCAGTTACTATCTTGCTGTTGAGATAATGAAAGTCACTGCAGAACAAGTCCCAACCATAGACTTTTTGGCGCAACAGTGATCCTACCTCCCCAAGCACTATTATTATGTTCTATAGTAGAGCTACTGGTTAATAAAATCCTCCACTGCCAAATTGAAATACCTTAGTATACGGTAGGATTTATAGTAAGCTGATGCTTTGTTCCCTGTTGGTCTTCTGTTCTGAGCTATCGAAGTTGCTGGCAGTGGCCCTTGCGTAAAAATTAAATACTCAAATTTCCATAACATTCCTTTCATCTGCTCCTTCTCCACTCCTTTCAAATGATCAATTTTCATACGTTATGCAATTCTCTCGGCGGCTCATAGTTGTGTAATATGGGTACCTCTGTTGCAACAACCCCAGTCATCTGGAACATCTGAATTCGCTATCAACGTCCCTTTCGTTAAATTCACTTGCCAGGCGCTATAACTATCAATGTTCACGGTTACTACTTGCACGCCGTTACCTCCTGTACGTGTACAATACTACGTATTACAAAACAACCTAATGGATCCACTTTCTTCTAAAGGTTCAACAACTCACACCACACCCACAGGTAGACTCGTCTCCACGTTCACTCAGAGTGAATTCCAGAGTGCCACTAGACACACAATAATGCGACCTAAGCCTTAATGCTAGTTACATGGTTCATTTGGTTTGTTAATTATCCCCTCGCCATAATTCCTATCCGAAATAACATTCCACTAAGCTACACAGTTTGCTATCCAACGTCAAGTTTGGCATGATACTGAAACAAGAAATCTATCCCTAGCATCATGTCACAGCCTTCGCTCACAAGAGGAGCCACTTCCATTCACTAGTCAAATCGAACCTTCCGTATTCGAAAATACACGTGCACTGACACCATGAGTGTGACCTCCCATGCAACCTGTAACGTGGTGACTTCAACTTCCTATCATCTACTAAGCTCTTACTAGCCATGGACACATGTTCACCTATGCTCCACAAAATCTTAAATATCCTGATTCCTATAAATCCTACCACTGAACATTCCACTTCTGCTTACATGCCTGTGGCATTAAAATTAAGCGGGACCTCCTTTATGCGGATCTTCGACTCCCTCTGCGGATTAACGACTGTTTAGCATTGCCACATCTACCCCTGTGTGCTGCACTTTGCTGATTACCACCTCTTCCATTAGCCTCTGGTGGCTGGCCGCTCTGCTTCTGCACATGTCCCGTATAACTGTACTTGTGACACCTTTCTCTTTCTTTTCTTGGTCATCAGTCTTCTGACTGGTTTGATGTGACCCGCCATACATTTATCTCCTGTGCCAACCCCTTCATTTCAGAGTACCACTTGCAAACTACGTCCTCAATTATTTGCTGGATATATTCCAAACCCTGACTTCATCTACAGTTTTGATCCCTACAACTCCCTCCTGTACCATGGAAGTCATTCCCTGATGTCTTAACGAATGTCCCATCATATTGTCCCTTCACCTTGTCAGTATTTTCTACATATTACTTGCCTTTCCGATTCTGCGCAGAACCTCATTTCTTTCCTTAGCAATCCGCCTAATATTTCAACACATGACATCTCGACTGCTTCGATTCTCTTCTGTTCCAGTTTTCCCAGAGTCTGTGTTTCACTATCATACAATGCTGTGCTCCAAATGTACATTCTCAGAAATTACTTTCACAAGTAAAGACTTATGTTTGTTACTAGTAGACTTCTCTTGTCCAGGAATGCCCTTTTTGCCAGTGCTAGTCTGCTTTTAATGTCCTCCTTGCTCCATCCGTCATTGGATATTTTGCTGCCAACGTAGTAAAATTCCTGAAGTTCATCTACTTCGTGACAATCAATCCTGATCTTAAGTTTCTCGCTCTTCTCATTTCTGCTACATCTCATTGCTTTCGTCTTTCTTCCACTTACTCTCAAGTCATATTCTGTACTCATTGGATTGTTCATCCCATTCAGAAGATTATGTAATTGTTTTTTACTTTCACCCGAGGTAGCAACTGTTCACAGTAACTCATTCTTTGCCCTACCTTCCTAGCCGGCCGAAGTGGCCGTGCGGTTAAAGGCGCTGCAGTCTGGAACCGCAAGACCGCTACGGTCGCAGGTTCGAATCCTGCCTCGGGCATGGATGTTTGTGATGTCCTTAGGTTAGTTAGGTTTAAGTAGTTCTAAGTTCTAGGGGACTAATGACCTCAGCAGTTGAGTCCCATACTGCTCAGAGCCATTTGAACCTACCTTCCTATTCATAACGAATCCTACTCCCGTTATCCCACTTTCTACTGCTGTTGATATTACTCTATACTAGACTGACCAGAAATCCTTTTCTTCTTTCCATTTCACTTCACTGACCCCTACTATATCTAGATTGTGCCTTGCATTTCCTTTTTTGGATTTTCTAGCTTCCCTACCACGTTCAAGCTTTTGACATTCCACGCACCGACTCGTTGAACGTTATCCTTTCCTTAGTTATTCAATCTTTTTGTCTTGACCTCCTCCTCCCTTGTCAGTCCTCTCCCGGAGATCCGGATGGGGAACTGTTCTGGATACTTTTGCCAATGGAGCGGTCATAATGACATTTTTTCAATCACTGGCCACGTGTTCTGCGGATACACGTTATGTATATTTAATGCAATGGTTTCCATCTCTCTGCAACCTCGTGCTGTTGATCATTGCTGATTCTTCCGCCTTCAGCCGGCCGCTGTGGCCGTGCGGTTCTAGGCGCTTCAATCCGGATCCGCGCTGCTGCTACGGTAGCAGGTTCGAATCCTGCCTCAGGCATTAAAGTGTGTGATGTCCTTAAGTTAGTTAGGTTTAAATAGTTCTAAGTCTAGGGGACTGACGACCTCAGATGTTAAGTCCCATAGTGCTTGGAGCCATTTGAATCTTCCGCCTTTAGAGGAAGTTTCCAATCCCAAGGACAAGAGAGTGCCCTGAAGCTCTGTCCACTCCTCCATCCTCTTTGACAAGGACATTGGCAGAATGAGGGTGACTTCTTATGATGGAAGTTTTCGATCGTCAGTGCCGCCAAGGCTAGTCGGAAATTGTTACAATTCATAAGCGTGCTCGTTCATTTCTCTTACCCTATTTGCGAATTTCTCCACCTTCTTCATCCATTTCCCTTGCCTCTTTTCCATAGTACTCAATCTCTCCCGATAGTATTATGCATTATTCTGCTTCTTATATCACTGCAACAACGCTTTCTTCAACTTTTCAAACACCGTCGCCTTTCTTAAAGCCTCAGAACATCTTACATACGTTTTAGCTGCTTCCACTAACTGCAACTTAGTCGGGTGCAACAACTGATTATCGTCCAGCCTTTCATCACAGCTGACGTCGCTAGATCCTCTACAAAAGAACGCGCATTCTCAAATGCCCTACCCGAAAATGGCACAATCAATCCAGCGGCAGCCGGATTCATTTCCTGCTGTGGCACTTGAGGTAACGACAACTACTCACTCCTGGCGTATTATCCGCTGTTAATTGAGCAACCTTATCCAATAATATCCACACCGCCTCAGGTTCCGACACATCTTGCGTCT
This sequence comes from Schistocerca americana, assembly GCF_021461395.2. NCBI lineage: Eukaryota > Metazoa > Arthropoda > Insecta > Orthoptera > Acrididae > Schistocerca > Schistocerca americana. The sequence continues at coordinate 622,511,461 of NC_060119.1, forward strand.
GCGATTCTGCCGTTCTGCTGTTTTCAACCTTAACATCCCGAATTACGAATCGCACAACCCCAATAAGGAAAACTCATTCAAGTGGTCATGCCACTACTCCTCGCATTTACTACAATAAACCACTCAACTACAACATAAAACAAAACAACCTTAATTCCTACGTCTTAAGCCGGGTTCACGCAGGCAACAAAAGTATCGCCACTGCTAATGGAAAACTGCAGTTGCTTTGTAGTTGCATGTGTGAACTCCTAGTTTTCGGTGGCGCCATTTAAGAAGCGCAACTTTTGTCACGCCACAAAAAGTTCAACTTGGTTCTATTTTGTTGCGCCATTTTGCCTTCTCCACAATCGAATAACGTCATTCGATTGCTACCTCGCGGCTGGATTCAAACCTTTCTAGTGCGTATTCGTTCGCAGATAGTGCTTTTGTTTGTGCGTTTGCTATTAATTAGAACTATGATTGAAGGACAGTTCGTTTGCACTTTCGTGTATGATTAACTCATTCCGTAAATAATGATAGCTAGGGATCTGTAGTTCATAAAGACATCTGAAATACTGAGAGTATGTTTAGACACTGTTAATTGCTGCATATTTCCAACACTGCAGTTAAAGCTCTGGCTAGTGAATCTGTGAAATATCTAAGGCAATGTTTCTGTGGGCTGGTTGTAAAAAGATTTCAGTTACATATGATATGAAAGATAAAATACTGAAATAGGATATACTGCTACTTAACGAGTGCAGAAAATTTCAATTCGGTGAAAAATCAATTTACTTTCACTGTTGAGAACAGCAAAAGGGGCTATGTTTTATCACTTACCTTCAAATGAGACTTAAGGGCATCGTAAATAGCATCCAGCACTTCGCACAAGAATACTGAAATAGTATTTTTCGGGACACGGTAGGTGTACTGGAGAAATGACATGGAATCACCACTTGCCAAATATCGGAGAGTTACTTGAAGTTTCACACAAGCAGGGATTGCATCTCTCATGTGTGTATCCGATCTTGAATAGAGCTTGATACACAGCTCAATCAGTACTCGAAATTCATCTTCGACATCCGAAAATGGTTTACGAATGAATTTTCATCTTCGAATGTTAATTCTTTTATGGACGTATTTATTGCTCCCATATAATTTCTGCGCGATATCCACTTACGGATCCATTTGCATTTCCGTTTCTTTGTTGTTGACTCTTCGCTCAGTTCTTCAAGTGGCTCTGAGCGCTATGGGACTCAACTTCTGAGGTCATTAGTCCCCTAGAACTTAGAACTAGTTAAACCTAATTAACCTAAGGAAATCACACGCATCCATGCCCGAGGCAGGATTTGAACCTGCGACCGTAGCGGTCGCGCGGTACCAGGCTGCAGCGCCTAGAACCGCACGACCACTTCGGCCGGCTCGCTCAGTTCTAATGCCACAATCGGCGCTACAACATTAACGCAGGCCCGGATCATTTCAGCTGTGACAGGTGACGCCATTTTGCAAACTGCGCAATTACGAAGAATTTGTGGTATCCTGTGTGAACGGTAGCTCACAGCGCCACTCCATAATGACTTGACTTGTGGCGATACTTTCGTTGCGTGTGTGAACCCGGCTTTACCACTAACACTTAAATGCTTCTCGGCGTCGTTTCTTCATAATCAGTACGCCACATGTCTAACTCTGCTCCTCCCATACATCTGTTCGTCACTCACCACACCCTGCGACTGCTGTATGTGAATGGTTCTTGTAGATTACGTAAGTGGTGGTTCCGAATGCCGTACTGCACCGATAACGGCCGCTAGTCTGACTCCAGATGAAGTGGCCAGAGGTACTGGGATGCTAGAGTGGAGGCTGTGAGGCGGGAAAGAGGAAAGCTCACGGCTGCAGAGAGACAGTGGGGCAATCTGTAAACATTTTATTTTCCTTTGCCTTAAACGGTACATGTGTCCGTCGTCCTACTCACTCGGCAGTTTAGTCGCTCTGCTTTGAGGAGACGCAGCCCCGTTGCCCACAACCAAGGCGACGCGCGCTATCCCAGCAGCGAACTCTTCGATGATGGCCGTGCGATGGCCTCTGGTGACAAGTGACACTCGTGCCACGCCGACCCGCATTCCGCAATGCGGATGCTGGTGAGGGCAAGCCCTCTGCAGCAACACGAGCCCCCTGCCTCCGAACAGGAGTCGACTGTGCTGCTGGAAGCCCTGATCTGGGCCACTGCTGCATGTCTCCGTGAAAGTGAAGGAGGAGGAGGAGGAGAAGTAGCAGAAAGTCTTTCGGTTTAGTGCCTCACCGACAACGAGGTCCTTAGAGACGGAGTAGGTGTTCGAATTAAGGAAGGATGGAGAAGGAAAGCGGCCGTGTACTTTCGAAGGAACCATCCCGGAATTTTCCTTAAGCAATTTGGGGAAATCACGGAAAACCTGAATCAGGATGCCAAACGCAGGTTTGGACCGTCGTCCTTCCAAATGCAAGTCCAGTGCACTACCCAATGCGCTGCTGGTGGTTCCGAGTACCTTGTGAACTCGGAGGTTCGAACCGTGACCACACCACAGACTGGCACTGTGGTGCTCCTTCCGGGGCTTCATGTGGTCGCCGTATAGCACAACACCGTCCTCCACAATAACTGTGACACTAATACTACTACTCGAATGCCTTCTGTTTATACTGGGCAGTGCGCACACGTTTTGCGGTTGCGTCTCTTCATGTCACGTACTGATACATGTTAGTTTCGATGGCCGCTTCAGCTAGAGTTACTTGCAATCCCGCTGAGCATGCCATCTCAGCAACTCTTGCGCTCATGCCGGCCCGACGTACTTTGCTACATCACACTGCACAACGTTGTCTCAACAACGGGAACGGCTGCAATTCAAATTCACACAAAAACTACCTTATGCGATGACGCAGCCACACCGTAGTGCTGAAAAAAGCTTTTACGTTTTGCATAAGCGTTTGGAGGAGGTTGACGTCATGGTTGCCACCTATGAGACACAAATGCTAAATTAAGTCCACAATGAGCTGAACACTTCGAACTTGCTTTCCTCACCCCTCCTCCCCCCCAGCCCCCCAACCACTCTCCACCCCCAAAACTTTCTTTGCCTCATCAAATGCTGATGAGAAAGAGACATGGACAGACCAAGTGACGAGCCGTATGAAAGGGTTCTCCCTCCCTTATTCACGTTTTGAAAAAAGCCTAACATTCAGTCCCAAAGTAACTGCAATACTCATGCGTTTTCGAATGCAACATCGGCCGAAGTGGCCGTGCGGTTAAAGGCGCTGCAGTCTGGAACCGCAAGACCGCTACGGTCGCAGGTTCGAATCCTGCCTCGGGCATGGATGTTTGTGATGTCCTTAGGTTAATTAGGTTTAACTAGTTCTAAGTTCTAGGGGACTAATGACCTCAGCAGTTGAGTCCCATAGTGCTCAGAGCCTCGAATGCAACATTTTGCCATCGTCGCAAACATTAACCAGGCCTTTTTTGCAATTCTCCATACACACGACAGAAACCTGGCAGGTTTCTCTGGTACAGAGACTGTCATCAAAGAGGAAATGAAGCAATCAGCATGCGCAGAAGAATAACATACCTATTCAAATGACTTCCGTTTAGGCTTAAATATAGTCCGTTCTTACTTTCACCTGCACCGAGAGCATTAGCAGTCATCTACCAGTCGCAATTCCCCACCGCAACTGCGTTATTAGACCATAACACTTACATGACTTTGCAGCGTGGAGCGATAACCCTTCTATTATGAATTGACCTCACTCATGAGTGAAATGGATATGTCGTAATAGGGCACAAACTCTCAGCAAATGTTCTAAATATGCAAATCGGAAGGAGAGAGATCACGAAATCTTGGCAGATGTTGGGGGCTTTTTGGAATACAGAAGATTGTTTATTTTGCGTGCTTCAGCATGAAGTCATCCATAAAATATCACAGACAACTGTCATCAAAAGAAGCTTGTTATAAATAACCCCTGGGCTTAGTAAAGCCAGTATTCCATAAGAGGGAAAATTTTGTTTCAAGGGACGAGCGTGAGATGAACATCTACTTCAGCATCTTTCCGTTCGTGGCGCCACTGGATGTCAGCCGCTCCAAGCCTGTCATGCATTTATGTACCAAGATTAATCAAAATATGGTTCGGTCTTGTTTGTCAGATTTACTGTAAATACTGAGTCAGACGTCCAATTCTTGTGTAGCGAAAGAGGACTAGCACAAATGAGAGGGGTTACACTGCGAAGACTGGCAGCATTCATGAAGCTGTGACAACTACGCCATTACTGCAAGACTTCCAACACGGACGTAAGTTGAGTAATACTTCGGATCGACTTTGTGATCGTGAGATAGCACACCAATGGTGTAGGTGTAGCATCTTTGATCAGTAATCAAAACATCCCCCCTCATGGGTTCGAAACCCACCACTGCTTGAATTTTGATTAGTTATCTCATATCGGCCGAAGACTTCCGGCATAAGAGGCCACCCTCATTCTGCCAACGGCATTGACAAAGAGCGTAGCGGAGCGGACAGAGGTTCAGGCCACTCCCTTGTCCTAAATTTGGGAAACTGCCCCTAAAGGCGGAAGTATCAGCAATGATCAATGGCATAAGGATGCAGAGGCAACGGTAACCATTGCACTAAAGACACGTAACGTGTATCCATAGGATGATAGGATGTATGGTCTGTAATTGAAAAAGTGTAATGATCAGGTGAGTACAGTGCAATGTAAACAGCAGCAGAAAATGGTATAACGGGAGTAGTATTCGTTATGAATGGGAAGGTAGGGCAAAGAGTATGGTACTGTGAACAGTTCAGTGATACGGTTGTTCTTATCAGAATCGACTGCAAACCAACATCGGCAACGATAGATCAGGTCTACATGAAGACGCGGCAAGATGAAGACGAAGAAATAGTGAAAGTATATGAGGGTACTGAAAGAGTAATACGGTACGTAAAGGAAGATGAAAATGTAGTAATCGTGGGAAATTGGAATGCAACTGTATGGGAAGGAGTACAAGAAAAGGTTACAGGAGAATATGGGCTTGTGACAAGGACTGAGAGAGGAGAAAGATTAATTGAGTTCTCCTATAAATTTCAATAGTAACAGGGAATATTTTGTTCACCTATCACAAGAGGAGGAGCTATACTTGGAAAAGGCCGGGTGATATGATAAGATTTCTGTTAGATTGCATCATGGTGAGACAGATTCCGAAATTAGATACTAGTGTGTAAGGCGTACCCAGGAGCAGATATAGACTCAGATCACAATGTAGTAGTTATGAAGAATAGCCTGAAGCTTAAGAGATTAGTCAGGAAGTGGGATACGGAAGTACTAAGGAATGACAAGATATGCTTGAAGCTCGCTAAGACTATACGTACAGCAATAAGGAATAGCTCAATAGGTAGTACGGTTGAAGAGGAATGGACATCTCTAAAAAGGATACTCACAGAAGGTGGAAAGATAAACATAGGTACAAAGAAGGTTTCCTTCTTTGTAACTGTGAAGAAACCATGGGTAACAGAAGAAACACTTCAGTCGATCGACGAAAGAAGGGAGTAACAAAAAGGTCAGGGAAATTCAGGAATACAGAATTGCACGTCGCTAGGGAATGAAATGAATAGGAAGTACAGGGAATCTGAGACAAAAGAGCTGCATGAAAAATGTGAATAAATCGGGATAGAAATGATTGTCGGAAGAACGGATTCAGCATATAGGAAGCTCAAAACAGCCTTCCGTGAAATTTGCAACGGGAATTCACCTGTTAAATGCAGAGGAGAGAACGGATAGGTGGAAAGACGCCATTGAAGGCCTCTATGAGGGGGAAGATTTGTCTGATTTGACAGAAGAAGAAACAGGTCTCACTTTAGAAGAGATGGGGGATTCAATATTAGAATCAAAATTTAAGACAGATTTGGAGGACATAACATCAAATAAGGCAGAAGGGACAGATAATATTCCATCAGAATTTTTAAAATCATTGGGGCAAATGGCAACGAAACGATAATTCACATTGGTGTTGAATGTATCAATCCGGCGACATAACATCCGACTTCTGGAAAAATATCATCCACACAATTCGGAAGATTGCGAAAGCCGTCAAGTGCGAGAAATATCACACAATCAGCTTAACAGCTCATGTATCCAATTTGCTGACAAGAATAATAAACAGAAGAGTGGAAAAGAAAATTGTGAATGTGTTAGATGACGATCAGTTTGGCTTTAGAGAAAGTAAAGACACCAGAGAGGCAATTCTGACTTTGCGGTTCATAATCGAAGCAAGACTAAAGAAAAATCAAGACACATTCATAGGATTTGTCGACATGGAAAAAGCGTTAGACAACGTAAAATGATGTAAGATGTTCGAAATTCTGAGAAAAATAGGGAGAGACGGGCAATATACAATATGTACCAGAACCAAGAGGAAATAATAAGAATGGACGATAAAGAACGAAATGCTCGGCATAAAAAGGGTGTAAGACAGGGACGCAGTCTTTCGTCCGTCTTGTTTAATATGTACATCGAAGAAGCAATGATGGAAGTAAAAGAAAGATTCAGGATTGGAATTAAAATTCAAGGTGAAAGTGTATCAGAGATACGATTGGCTGGTGACATTGCCATAATAAGTGAAAGTGAAGAAGAATTATATGATCTGCTGAATGGGATGGACAGTCTGAGTACAGAATATGGATTGAAAGTTAATCGAAGGATGACCAAAGTATCGAGAAGTAGTAGAAATGAGAACAGCGAGGAACTTAACGTCAGGATTGATGGTCAACAATTAGACGAAGATAAGGACTTCTGCTACCTAGATGGCAAAATAATCAATGACGGACGGAGCAAGAAGGACGTCAAAAGCAAACCAGCACTGGCAAAAAGCCTACTAGTACCAAATTGATGAAGATATTTCTGAGAATGTACGTCTGAAGTACAGCAATGTGTGGTAGTTAAACATGGGCTGTGGAAAACCAGAACAGAAGAGTGCTACAGATGAATGTTGAAAATTAGGTGGACTGATAAGGTAAGGAATGGGGAGGTTGAGCGCAAAATCGGAGAGGAAAAGAATATGTGGAAAACAATGACTAGGCGAAGGGACAGGGTGATAGAACTTTTTTGCGACATCAGGGAATGACTGCCATGGCACTAGAAGGAGCTGTAGAGGAAAAAAAGTTTAGAGGAAGACAGAAATTGGTGTACATCTGGCAAATAATTGTAGACGTAGGTTGCAAGAGCTACTCTGACATGTAGATGTTGGCACAGGAGAGGAATTCGTGGCGGGCCGCATCGAACCAGTCAGAGTACTGATGACCCAAACAAAAGCAATACTTGGATAACCTTTATATACAACAGTGTCACCGAATTTCACAAGTACATAGAAACAATCCTACATACATCACATCATTGATAAAACAAAAAATGGTATCAAGTGTAACACTTATAAAAAATAATAATTGTGTTGCCAGTGGAGAACAGTATGCACAATATGCTACCTACATACCCACACATATAAACAAAAGAATGGAGACAAGCGTAATAGTTGTAAGACATTATGTACACACACGCACACACACACACACACACACACACACACACACACACACACACACACACACACACATGTATATATATATATATATATATATATATATATATATATGTACAGGGTGTTACAAAAAGGTACAGCCAAACTTTCAGGAAACATTCCTCACACACAAATAAAGACAAGATGTTATATATATATATATATATATATATATATATATATATGTGTGTGTGTGTGTGTGTGTGTGTGTGTGTGTTATTTTTTTTAAATATACAAGGAAAATAATATGGTAACTGGATACACACAAATAGGGGTGTTTGCTGAAAAAGGTACAAATTTCTGGCATAGAAATAGCAAACAATCAAATAATAATGTAAACACTTGGGCTAAGGGAATTTTTGGGGAATGTGGGGGGTGGGGATTTGTGATGAGAGAAGTTGTTAGTTATACCTACTTGTATTTAGTACATCTTAGACATGCATACAGTGGCAGCATTAAATACCTATACACAGAAATAACACAATATAGCTTAAGGTAAGTATTCACCAACTCTACTGAACTAAGGACAAAAATATATTAAAACACCCATTTTATAACTAACGTAAAAGGTAATGGGGTATGGAGGGAGTGAGAAGGCGAAGGAATCCTAGAGAGTTAGGAAGAATGTTTAGAGAACGGGGGGAGAGGAGCTCTAGGATTCTTTCCTCTTCCCACTCCCCCGTTCCCCCATTCCCTGTTACTGTAGTTATTATTAGCCGTGCAGAATGGCCGCGTGGTTTGAGGCGCCATGTCATGGACTGCACGGCCCCTCCCACCAGAGGTTCGAGTCCTCCCTCAGACATGGGTGTTTGTGTTGTTCTTGGCATAAGTTAGTTTAAGTAGTGTGTAAGTATAGGGACCCATGACCTCAGCAGTTTGGTCCCTTAGGAATTCACACACACACATTTTAGTTATTGTAGTGTAGTTCACATGGTCGTTTTAATACATTTTTATCCTTAGTCCAATATGGTTTGGCGAATACTGAAGCTATATTGTGGTATTCCATTGTATATGTATTTGATGCTGCCACTGTATGCTTGGTTTCAAATGTACTACATGGGTCTAGCTATCACCTTCTTTCCTACCAAACCGACGCCAACCTCCCCCCCCCCCCCTCCCCCGCCTTCACCTCCTCCATCCATTCCCTTTCTGCATATGTTTACATTGTTATATGAATATTTGCTATTTCTAATACTAGAAATTTGTGCCTTTTTTAAAAAAAATACCACTATCTGTATGTATCCAATCACCATATTATGTCACCATATTATGTTCCTTGCATATTTACAAAAAATATTAATAACATGTACATATACATGTATATGTTGTGTCTTGCAACTACGACACTTGGCTCCCTTCTTCTGTTTATAATTGACAATAGGTATGTAGGTAACACATTATGCTTACTGTCCATCATCAGCTACACAATTATTATTATTATTATTGTTATTATTATTACAGCTATTACACTTGATTCCATTTTTTGTTTTATAAATGATAATGTGCTATGTTAGCATATTTTGCAATCTCTTCACCAATGGCTATAAGCATTGTCACTGGTTCATAAAGATGCTCCTTGCTAACAATTACCATTCACCTATGCTTCTCGGACCTGTCCTCAAGCTTAGGTGACTGCAAGTGTTACCACAACAACAGAAATGTAATTCTGCTTAGCTATCATCCTGCTCTTATGAGTATTTTAGTTCACGCACACTAAGACATTACTATATCATTATTTACTTTTAAGCACTATGTTCCAACTACTGATCTTTACAAATATACTGTAAATTCAATACGACAAGTAAACGTTTTTATTCTTGTCACGACAAATAGCTTTTAAAAATGTAGCATCCCACTCCTCCCTCTTTCTTCCACCCCCTTCCTCTTTCCATCCTATTTCCCTACACATTTCTCTAACCTTCTATATTTCCTTCCCCTTCCCGCCCCCTCTTCCACCTTTACCTCCCTTCCCTCCTTCCCCCACCCCCCTTTCCCCCTATCCCACACTCCTCCACAGCTTCCCCTTCCTCCCATCCCCCCCCCCCCTGGTTTTTGGATTATTATTTTACGGTGGGTACAATGTTTTTTTCACTTTGCTTGGATGGAAGAATGAATGGTATGTGTAGCGTATAAACAAAAATATCGTCGTGTACAGTGGGCGAGCTCATCGACTGTTGTGGTGTATTGAGCGTCTTGTAGCACATAATGACATTCTAGGTGTATTGCAAATGTTCGTTACCATTGTGTTTTTCCTTGCACGTAATTTATATTGGTGAAATGCTCCATATCGTTGTATATGAATCAGTTGAAACTAGTTTCAGCATATTTCAATATATCTCTGATTAATAAGGTGACATCACCTGCATCTACACAGCAAGTCACAAGGACTCCATGACACGTGACATCTCCTGGAAAGCCCTATAAAAATTAAACTAAATCCCTACCAGACGCGTAAATGTGTAGTGTAAAGAAAGTACAAAACTGAGTGTATTTCTGCTGATAATACGACAGATAATTATAAATTCTACAACTTATTAATATGATATTTTTAGTCGTAAAAATGTTAATAAAACCTGTATTTTAGTATCAAGGAATAACTGTGAAATGTAAAGACAATTTTTGTAACCATGGAAATACTATCTCATTACAGTTAAAAAGACTTGACTCAAAGATCTAAACCCACTTTTGTGTCTGCTGTTGAAGAATTAAGTCACTTACCTGTTCCGACGCAGTAAATAACTGATGAATTTTCTGTTACAGTATATGGTAAAAAGGGAATTTCTACTGTTATTCAAAACCTCTCCCTCCCTGTGGAAATATTTAAGTGAAAATAATTAGTTAAAGTGAGTTCTGTAGAAGACTGCACGTCTGTCTTTCTTTTGTCGTAATGGCCATTATGTGGAGATTAATTAAAATAGTAAATGTTGGGTTTCACTCTCAAGTTGACATAATAAATACTTTGAAGACTAATAATAATTTTCAAGCATTAACATTTGTAAATTTCATTTTATTAGAATTTTTACGGAACTGCATACATAAATTCAACTGCAGAAGGCAACAATGTTTAGGTTTACTTCACGATATGTTTGAGATTGCAGTTAAATTATTTCTGCCAAGTAAGTGCTTAACCAAAATGAAGTCGTGTGATATGAATGAAATTACGTATCATGAGTACAAATCCTTACGTTGCGTAGGTGGTTATAATGCCTCTCTCTTCGCAACAATTAATATATCAGGCAATAACAGTAATACTTTCTTGCTACCTCTAATTATCTATGAGCTAGCCGCGAGGGGTGTGGATACAGTAATTAAACCACTGCAAGCAAAACTGTACCCATTTTTACTAATATTTTTGTAACAACTTTGATTATCGTCGGCGTTTATAATAAGCCATATTTACGAGAGTGTTAAATGTCGTTTACATTTTTCCTAACAATCTAGACCACACTTCCATTAAAATCAGAACACTTTAATACCAAAGAAGAGAGAGAGACGATATAAGTGGCGTCTAAACACGCAGTTCGATTCTACGCAAAATACAAAGTTTAACAGAAACCATTATTGTACTCTATTTTTCTTGTACTCTTAATTCAATGATGAATTTTCCTTTCCACATGTCCATCACTTGTCCCTGATTGAATAATTAAACTCCCAAAACGTGCCTTGCATTGAGAGAAAATTATAACGACAAGGAATTATATACCTGGACAAAGATACATAATGTACAACCTGGACCTATTGCTAAATGTGACTTAAGAAAGGACACTAGTGGGTATTTCCTTCGGTTTTCTGTGCTGATAAGTCAGGACACCGTTCTGACATCCCATGGTAAATTTTCTTTTTGTGAATTAGGTATTGCTTTCTATATGTGTTGTGTATATTACAGCAAGAGTCTGTAATCATCTGAAGCTTTATTTCAGGTTCCACTGCATTTAGTAGCAAGAAACACTCGCAGGCGAAATAACAGCTGCGGAAAATTGTTGAGTTGCCAGCCACAGCTACCACGAAAGAGACTCCGTGTATTTATACTACGCTTCGTGTCAGGACTAGACGGCAATGGAGAAAGGAACCAGAATACTCTTATTCCGAATCTCATGATAATATACAAGAACTATCAGGTGCAAGCACTGAGTTAACTGAACGCCTGTCACAAGAAACTATGATAGCATAAGAATCGGAGCAACTGATACACAGTGGATCCGATATGAATATTTTGGCTGACAATAATAAATTAGCGGTATCGACCTCCGCAGAGGCAAGGTCAAACTCTACACTAATGAAACCATCACCGACAGGAATGTCCGGTGATGATTTCTTTACAATGTTCTTTCAGAAGTCAAAGAAAAAGAGAAAGGACGAGATAAAGCTGTGCTCGAACAGTTTAATGATCTACTTGAGATCAAAGAAAGAAACGCGGAAAATATATAGTTCGCAAAGAAAGAGAACGCGAAGAACAGTTAGCTCTCGAAGAGAAAAAGCGGGAGGAGAGACTAACTCTCAAAGAAAAAGAACATGAAGGCAGACAAGAGGCCACAGAAAAGAACAGGATCAGAATATAACTCGTCAATTAAACGAAATTCTAACGAAGCGTGACGAAGCTCTGTTAAACTTAGACAAGCTGCTGGAACTATTAAAACTGCAATCACTGCTATGAATAAAGTATATAATGACTTACTGGAAGCAGTGTCTAAGGTTATTAACTGTTTTAAGAAATGCCATGATACACAAAACGCCCTGGATACTAAAGTAGCAGAAGTGACAAACAAATTAGATCAGCTTTCTTCACAATTAGCTGAGCAGGTCGAAGAGCGTTTGAGGGCTCAAATGGAGAGAGACTGAAATGGAAACAAGTGGTTGGAGCAAAAGCATGTAGAGACTAAGGAAAATGTGACCACTGAGCTACAAATTGTAGTACTAAAAGTCCCAAACGGAACTACATTCTGTAGTGGTGAACCCGCAAATGGATTGTGAATCGAACTATGCCACACACGTTGGCGGAGGGACTCCCGCAGTGGCAAATAGGAATATACGATAGAACTGCACTGCAACAACGTAGTGAATCTAGTGTGTGAGATACCGACCGAAATATGATTCAAGATCGTAGGCGTTACGGAACGAAAGTTGTTATCATTCAACAACTTTCCCTGAACGAAATGTTCACAATCTTGCTCTAGACAGGCCAGCAGCGGTAGCTGACAAACAAAACCCGAGATACGCTGAGATGAAACAACAAGAAATCCTAATGAAACACAGCCGCTTTCAAACATTTTCTGCAGATAAAAAGACCATGAATCCGGTCATTTTCAGTAAAAATTTTAGACATGTTCTGCCCAAGGTTTGGACGAAGTGGCAAAAAATACAGTTTGTTGCTTCACATATTACAGGTGAAGCCGCACTATGAGCAATAGAGACAGCGGAGATTTCTAGAAAACTTTCTTAGCAAAATACTTGAGTACTTGTATCCAAGAACCTCCTTTACAAGTGGCGTACAATCGTACCACGTACAACTGGAAGTTAGGTAGCACTAGAAAAACATAGAGATTTATATTAGTAAAGCTTGTTACATGAACTAACCCATGACAACGAGAGAGATGTTAAGATTACTGAAACCGAAAGTAGCTATTCCAGTCAGAGAGCGGTTAGTTAACGTCTCTGAAAATGACTTGGAAACATTTATTGTCATCGTGGATTCATTAGATTTGATCCTCGAAGATAGCAGAAAGGTTAGCTCGAGTAACGGTAGCTACCCTCCGCAGAACGGCGGGAATAATAATGATAAAAACGGCAATTGTAACGGACACAGAAAAAGGAACGATTAATATAACAACAGTGACCTTAATAACGGTGGTTATAAGCAACTACAACAGAATGCGGCGTACACGAACTCAAATGGGAACGGGTACATAAATAATCACGGAGGAAATAATAGGAAGAAATGCGGAGACGTCATGGGACACAACAATCCCAACTTCCAACAGCCTAAAATTAGTCGATCTAATGACTGCAGGTGGCCTAACCAACAGGCGACACAGCCGAGTCAAAATTGGGGGCCACCTGGCGGAAACATTCATTACAGAATTGATGCCGAGCACTATAATGTGCAGGAACAAAACAGTCGTATGTTGCAGCAACATCAGGACCAACGAGTTAGGATAGTAGAGGTTGTGGACGGAAGCCAACCGGGCCCGCCCACGCCTTCCGGTTGTGGTCAAGGAGAAAAGTGAATACACCTTTATAAACTCTGCAAACAGGTTACTTTACAACATTAGCCAGGATATAAGCAGTGAACCATGCACTGAGCCGAAAACTTGCAGTAAGACAGGTAAATCCGTAGTGCAAGCTGCAGTGCACGCAAAAACAGGCAATGTACCGATGAGTGTGATCTTTGACACAGGAGCAACGACAAGCGTTATGAATTATTATTTATACAAAGAATTATATCAGGTATACAAGATACCGTTATTTCCAGTTCAAGGATGTAGAGTGGTAGGTGCTGTTAGTGCCAAGTCGCAGATGGTCAAAACACAGGTGCAGGACGACCTTTTAATGAGAAATGGAGCCTTGAAGTGCTCGTCCCCGGTGATAAAAAATTTGTCAGTGGCCTGTATCCTGGGTTGGGATTTTATCAGAGGGAGGAATGCAGCGATCGACCTCTCGTCTGGAAACTGTACTGTGGACAATGCAGGAAAAAGAGTTGCTCTGGAATTGATTGCCATAGAGGAGACACATGGCAAGTATTGCGAAAGTACCCGTATTCAGTTTACCAGATCTTAAATATTGTAACAGGTAGTCGATTGGCATTACCTAGATTTGCAGCAGCAGACACAGTTAATGGATTAATTTACTAAGTATACAGAAGTATTTTCTGAAAAATCAGTAACTAAAAAAGTTACAAATATAACGTAGAGGTGAACCCGCATGAAACATATTGGAACGCTACATATTCCGCCCTTGGAGTAAGAGGGAAGCGGTAACAGTAGAAACTAGGAATATGGTCGAATGGAATATAATAGAACGTTCCTATTCTCCGTAAAGTAGGCAAAGGTAGACGGCAGTATGAGGCCGGTTCTGGATGCGAACTATATTAATAGGATAATCATACTGGTACATACAAGGACGGAAAAATTAGAACAGCTCCAAAAGTTCTATGGAATGAAATATTTAAGAAGTATTGACATGCACTCGTCGTATTAATAGATAGCACTGCCAAGCTCATCCAGTAAGTACGTTGCGTTTTTGTTCGCTGATAGGAGTTACCAGTTTAAGGTGTTACCCTCTGGACTTAATAGTGCAGGGATATTCATCAACACACTAGATACTGTGCTAGGTCCAGAAACTTTAGACAAGGTTACACTGTACGTAGATGATCTTGAGATCGCTAAAAAAATCCTTGAAGGAACATCTGAAAGTGATGGAAAAAGTGTTAGTAAAATTTGCGGAGGCAGGTGTCACCACTAACCTAACAAAATCTAAGTTTGGTAGAACCCACATTAAACTTTAGGATACACTGTGTCAGGTAAAGGAACAGTTCCCGATCCTAAGAAGCTAGAAGCAATATGAAATTTTCCCACACATACAACAAGGAAACAATTCAAGGCATTCCTTGAGCTGGCTTCGTTTTTTCGACGTTTTGACTCTGAACAATTGCTGAACAATGAATCCTTGCTAAAATTACTGAAAAAAAGAAAAAATCTGGGTTTAATGCCAGTCAGCATATGGTAATATCAAGGAGGCTGTAATACATTTCCAAATACTGAGTCACCCTGACACGTTTTGTGGTTTAGGAACTTGCCTATTCCAGGTAGAGAAGAGAGAACGGAGAAGTTAAAGTTATTCGATTTGCCAGTCGTGTGCACTCGCAGTGCAAGGAGACGTATTCTGTCACAGAAATCGAAGCATTGTCTGTAGTATGGGCTCTCAGAAAGTTCAGTTACGACGTCCATGACAAAAGAATAACGGTTTTCTGTAACCATCAATTACTGAACTACCTCCTCTGTAAGTTTCTGGATCTACTACAGTTTGCGCAACAAGCTTCTGAATACAAAATACTCTTAACGAATGCTGCGTTAAATATACGTCACTATCGTCATATGTGTAGGAGTGTGGGCCCTCTGCAGTAAGACAGGTAAATCCGTAGTGCAAGCTGCAGTGCACGCAAAAACAGGCACTGTACCGTTGAGTGTGATCTTGGACACAGGAGCAACGAAGAAGTGGGGGTACGTCGTACAGGAATTGCGGAATAATCCAGAGACCAAACTCACTCAACAATACCGACTAGGAAATGACATTCTCTTTGGGTGTAAAGAAAATGACAAAGATAAGTGGTGTGTCCGCCTCCCATCCAAGCCAGCTAGAGACTTAATATGATATACTCACCGAGTATGGGATCATTTTGGTGTAGATTGCCTGTTACTACTTTTCTTTAAACTTGTAAACAGTGTATTAAATGTCCTTTACCTTTTCTCCAAACAATCCTGACCACATCTTGCATTAAAATGAAAACACATTAATACCAAAGAAGGGAGAGAGAGAGAGACGGTATAGACGACTCAGGTTAATCTGCGTGGCGTCATCGACATGGAATGTAGTTTTAACTCTATTGGTGCTACGGATGTTGTACTCATCTGATATCCCATCTGGGAGAATTCTGTTTTATAAATGACAAACCATTTGTAGTTTTTAATGTATTTACAGTTTCTTTTCAAAATGTCGACGACACATGTGTGTGAAGATAGACGCAAAGTTACGTAAGAATTTTTATAAGATTTGGGTCATTTCAAAAAATGGTTCTGTCTTGTGCAGATTATCAAATGGCTCTGAGCACTATGGGACTTAACATCTGTGGACATCAGTCCCCTAGAACTTAGAACTACTTAAACCTAACTAACCTAAGGTCATCACACACATCCATGCCCGAGGCAGGGTTCGAACCTACGACCGTAGCGGTCACGCGGTTCCAGACTGAAGCGCCTAGAACCGCACGGCCACACCGGCCGGCTGTGCAGATTATCGATTACCTATTTTCTTTTCATAGAGTGTGATGTCAATCTAAAGAGGACAGCACGGTTCTGTCGAAACTAGTAATTGGAACAAAGTTCTTAAAATCAAGCGATCTTGGCTTTCGCAAAAAGTATTTGTATTAACAGAGATCGCACCAACAACACGTGTAAGTTACATATCGTACTTGTTTCCTTGCCTAAAACTAAAAATACCACCGGGATCCACTGGTTCTCATACGGAGAAACAAAATTTGGTTACTACTGGAAAATGCTGAAAAGTAGTGCTCACGTTCTCCGATTGAAGAGGAAACTTACTGAAAAGTTTCACGTTGGATTTACAATTGAGGAAGTGACAGAACTGAAAATTATTGGATCAAAATTGTGCATGAACAACTTTCTTTTCTTGCAATGAAGGAGAACACCCCACAACCCAATGAATCGAGATTCAAGTCTTCAGCCTTTTCTGGATCAGGGCCTGTCTTATCTAAGTAGACGTCTGCAGCATGCTAAATTAACCATTCAAGAAAGACATCTACATATTCTAGCCGGAAATCGTCACTTCAGCGGGGTTTAATCCTACACACTCACATCGGTTTACATCATCTTGGGATCCAAGTAGTACATGCAGAGCTTCGTTCCCCCGTATGGATGCTACAGACGGTCTCGCCGTAAAGATCATTCATCACTGCCTACGATGTAAAATAGCACCTCTGCCAGACGCAGATTGTTCCAAGTAACTGGAGATGATTTTTCAAGGTCTTTCATCACCAAAGTAGGAGGTAGCACAAATATACATTGTATTTCACTGTTCGCCTGTTATGGGGCTGTGGCGTTCGCCCAAAAGTTAGTCGACACTGCAGCAACTGATCGACTTTTGTTGACACTACAAAGGTTTACTGGCACACGCAGCATTCCACTCAACGTCTACAGTGACAATTCCCAAGCGTTCCACACAGCCGACAAAGAGACATCGAACAAAGCATAATGTGAAAGTTTATAGCTTCGCGCTCAGCTTGATGCAGAGGGTGGTCAGAGAGAATACTCGGTTCAACGAAAACATGTCCTAAAACACGTTCCCGAAAGATACTGAACAACGAAAGGCAGCAAATTGTTCTCGTAAACACTGAAACTGCCTTCAACTAGAGGCCAATCGCCGAAAATGAAGACGAACTGCTCTTCCCAGAACACTGCCTCGTAAGGGGGGGAGGGAGGTATTCAATGCAAGGCATCAGAACACAAGCCACCGACCGTAATAGACTTGACAATTAAACAGAGAACCGACTCGTGGAGATAACATATTGGACCTACTGATAACAAACAGACCCGAACTTTTCGAATCTGTATGTACGGAACAGGGAATCAGTGATCATAAGGCCGTTGCAGCATCCCTGAATATGGAAGTTAATAGGAATATAAAAACAGGGAGGAAGGTTTATCTGTTTAGCAAGAGTAATAGAAGGCAGATTTCAGACTACCTAACAGATCAAAACGAAAATTTCTGTTCCGACACTGACAATGTTGAGTGTTTATGGAAAAAGTTCAAGGCAATCGTAAAATGCGTTTTAGACAGGTACGTGCCGAGTAAAACTGTGAGGGACGGGAAAAACCCACCGTGGTACAACAACAAAGTTAGGAAACTACTGCGAAAGCAAAGAGAGCTCCACTCCAAGTTTAAACGCAGCCAAAACCTCTCAGACAAACAGAAGCTAAACGATGTCAAAGTTAGCGTAAGGAGGGCTATGCGTGAAGCGTTCATTGAATTCGAAAGTAAAATTCTATGTACCGACTTGACAGAAAATCCTAGGAAGTTCTGGTCTTACGTTAAATCAGTAAGTGGCTCGAAACAGCATATCCAGACACTACGGGATGATGATGGCATTGAAACAGAGGATGACACGCGTAAAGCTGAAATACTAAACACCTTTTTCCAAAGCTGTTTCACAGAGGAAGACCGCACTGCAGTTCCTTCTCTAAATCCTCGCACAAACGAAAAAATGGCTGACATCGAAATAAGTGTCCAAGGAATAGAAAAGCAACTGGAATCACTCAATAGAGGAAAGTCCACTGGACCTGACGGGATACCAATTCGATTCTACACAGAGTACGCGAAAGAACTTGCCCCCCTTCTAACAGCCGTGTACCGCAAGTCTCTAGAGGAACGGAGGGTTCCAAATGATTGGAAAAGAGCACAGATAGTCCCAGTCTTCAAGAAGGGTCGTCGAGCAGATGCGCAAAACTATAGACCTATATCTCTTACGTCGATCTCTTGTAGAATTTTAGAACATGTTTTTTGCTCGCGTATCATGTCATTTCTGGAAACCCAGAATCTACTATGTAGGAATCAACATGGATTCCGGAAACAGCGATCGTGTGAGACCCAACTCGCCTTATTTGTTCATGAGGCCCAGAAAATATTAGATACAGGCTCCCAGGTAGATGTGCTATTTTTCTTGACTTCCGGAAGGCGTTCGATACAGTTCCGCACTGTCGCCTGATAAACAAAGTAAGAGCCTACGGAATATCAGACCAGCTGTGTGGCTGGATTGAAGAGTTTTTAGCAAACAGAACACAGCATGTTGTTATCAATGGAGAGACGTCTACAGACGTTAAAGTAACCTCTGGCGTGCCACAGGGGAGTGTTATGGGACCATTGCTTTTCACAATATATATAAATGACCTAGTAGATAGTGTCGGAAGTTCCATGCGGCTTTTCGCGGATGATGCTGTAGTATACAGAGAAGTTTCTGCATTAGAAAATTGTAGCGAAATACAGGAAGATCTGCAGCGGATAGGCACTTGGTGCAGGGAGTGGCAACTGACCCTTAACATAGACAAATGTAATGTATTGCGAATACATAGAAAGAAGGATCCTTTATTGTATGATTATATGATAGCGGAACAAACACTGGTAGCAGTTACTTCTGTAAAATATCTGGGAGTATGCGTACGGAACGATTTGAAGTGGAATGATCATATAAAACTAATTGTTGGTAAGGCGGGTACCAGGTTGAGATTCATTGGGAGAGTGCTTAGAAAATGTAGTCCATCAACAAAGGAGGTGGCTTACAAAACACTCGTTCGACCTATACTTGAGTATTGCTCATCAGTGTGGGATCCGTACCAGGTCGGGTTGACGGAGGAGATAGAGAAGATCCAAAGAAGAGCGGCGCGTTTCGTCACTGGGTTATTTGGTAACCGTGATAGCGTTACGGAGATGTTTAATAAACTCAAGTGGCAGACTCTGCAAGAGAGGCGCTCTGCATCGCGGTGTAGCTTGCTCGCCAGGTTTCGAGAGGGTGCTTTTCTGGATGAGGTATCGAATATATTGCTTCCCCCTACTTATACTTCCCGAGGAGATCACGAATGTAAAATTAGAGAGATTAGAGCGCGCACGGAGGCTTTCAGACAGTCGTTCTTCCCGCGAACCATACGCGACTGGAACAGGAAAGGGAGGTAATGACAGTGGCACGTAAAGTGCCCTCCGCCACACACCGTTGGGTGGCTTGCGGAGTATCAATGTAGATGTAGATGTAGAAAACAGCAGAAGATTTCTGGAAGCGTTGGAGCAAAGCGTGTCAGAAGAATGACTAGGATCCAAGTCGGTGATGCCATCCTTCGGCAAGAAAAAGCTGTCGCAGGGCATATGCGGTGAAAGGAGGCAGATATGGATTCCCCTGCACCACTATCCTTGTCACTACCGATGGGTAACACCGCACAGACCTATGCAGCATATCTTACCCCCGGACGTACGCCAGGTTGGGGAGTGTTGAAGTGTAATCTTTACATTGACAATTGAGAGAAACATCTGTGAATCTCGGTGTGCAATTTAACGCAATGTGTTTTGCTGTCGCAAATATTCGAATTAGTAGGCTGAGAACATTGAAGAAAATGGAATAAAGCAATGGAAGAAGAAATGTCTTCTCTGGAGGAAAATGTTAAGTTGACTTTGGAACCTCTGCCACCAAACTACACTCCTGGAAATGGAAAAAAGAACACATTGACACCGGTGTGTCAGACCCACCATACTTGCTCCGGACACTGCGAGAGGGCTGTACAAGCAATGATCACACGCACGGCACAGCGGACACACCAGGAACCGCGGTGTTGGCCGTCGAATGGCGCTAGCTGCGCAGCATTTGTGCACCGCCGCAGTCAGTGTCAGCCAGTTTGCCGTGGCATACGGAGCTCCATCGCAGTCTTTAACACTGGTAGCATGCCGCGACAGCGTGGACGTGAACCGTATGTGCAGTTGACGGACTTTGAGCGAGGGCGTATAGTGGGCATGCGGGAGGCCGGGTGGACGTACCGCCGAATTGCTCAACACGTGGGGCGTGAGGTCTCCACAGTACATCGATGTTGTCGCCAGTGGTCGGCGGAAGGTGCACGTGCCCGTCGACCTGGGACCAGACCGCAGCGACGCACGGATGCACGCCAAGACCGTAGGATCCTACGCAGTGCCGTAGGGGACCGCACCGCCACTTCCCAGCAAATTAGGGACACTGTTGCTCCTGGGGTATCGGCGAGGACCATTCGCAACCGTCTCCATGAAGCTGGGCTACGGTCCCGCACACCGTTAGGCCGTCTTCCGCTCACGCCCCAACATCGTGCAGCCCGCCTCCAGTGGCGTCGCGACAGGCGTGAATGGAGGGACGAATGGAGACGTGTCGTCTTCAGCGATGAGAGTCGCTTCTGCCTTGGTGCCAATGATGGTCGTATGCGTGTTTGGCGCCGTGCAGGTGAGCGCCACAATCAGGACTGCATACGACCGAGGCACACAGGGCCAACACCCGGCATCATGGTGTGGGGAGCGATCTCCTATACTGGCCGTACACCACTGGTGATCGTCGAGGGGACACTGAATAGTGCACGGTACATCCAAACCGTCATCGAACCCATCGTTCTACCATTCCTAGACCGGCAAGGGAACTTGCTGTTCCAACAGGACAATGCACGTCCGCATGTATCCCGTGCCACCCAACGTGCACTAGAAGGTGTAAGTCAACTACCCTGGCCAGCAAGATCTCCGGATCTGTCCCCCATTGAGCATGTTTGGGACTGGATGAAGCGTCGTCTCACGCGGTCTGCACGTCCAGCACGAACGCTGGTCCAACTGAGGCGCCAGGTGGAAATGGCATGGCAAGCCGTTCCACAGGACTACATCCAGCATCTCTACGATCGTCACCATGGGAGAATAGCAGCCTGCATTGCTGCGAAAGGTGGATATACACTGTACTAGTGCCGACATTGTGCATGCTCTGTTGCCTGTGTCTATGTGCCTGTGGTTCTGTCAGTGTGATCATGTGATGTATCTGACCCCAGGAATGTGTCAATAAAGTTTCCCCTTCCTGGGACAATGAATTCACTGTGTTCTTATTTCAATTTCCAGGAGTGTATATGCCCCTTTACAACACATTCGGTTAATTAAATGAATCGTAAAGCTGGTGTTAAAATTGTTCTCTATAGATCACGACCATTAATACGTGGATTCAGTCAACAAGAAGGTATTGGCTATAATGAAACCTTTGGTCCTGTTGCGAGATACTACGCAGTCCTGGTAATTTTGAGTGTTGCTGCTACTGCACATCTTCTTTGGCGTATTAGAACTGTAGCAGATGTTATCAATCATGAATAAATGTTCGTCAGGTTGCCTCAGCAGAAGCTACAATGGATTCATAACGGCCTTCCCAGCTGCACTAGTGGACGCGTCCAGGCCAGAGAGGATGCAACGTCCCTATGAAGTACATAGTAGAGGGTACATATGGAATGCGGGAAGAACGAATTTCTGAACGCCTCTGTGCATGTTGTAATTAATCTAATCTTGTTCTTACGATCCCTATAGGAGTGATACATAGGGAGTCATCATTTACAGCTGGTTATTGAAGCTTTTTAAACAGGCTTTCTCGGGACTGTTTACTTCTGTCTTCTACAGCTTGGATGTTCAGTTTCTTCAGTATCTCTGAGACACTCTTTCACGGATTGAACAAACCTGTGACGATTCGTGCTGCCCTTCGGTGTGTACGTTCAATATCCCCTGTCAATCCTATTTGGTACGTGTCTCACACGCTTGACTAATATTCTAGGATGGGTCGCACGAGTGATTTGTAGGCAATCTAGTTTGTAAAAAAATGGTTCAAATGGCTCTGAGCATTATGGGACTTAGAACTACTTAAACCTAACTAACCTAAGGACAGCACATACATCCATGCCCGAGGCAGGATTCGAACCTGCGACCGTAGCGGTCGCGCGGTTCCAGACTGAAGCGCCTAGAACCGCTCGGCCACACCGGCCGGCAATCTACTTTGTAGACTGACTGCGTTTCCCCAGTATTCTACCAATAAAGCGACCAGATGCTTTAACCACGACTGAGATTATCTGATCATTCCATTTCATATCAGTACAAAGTGTCTTATGCCCATGTATTTGTATGAGTTGACGGATTCCAACCGTTGCTTGCTGATACTATTGTAATAGGATCCTACTTTTTTTTCACTTTGTGAAGTGTACATTGTTCCATTTCTGAACATTTAAAGAAACCTGCCGAACTTCACACTAATATGAAATCTTATCAAGATATGGCTAAACATTTATGCGTTTTCCTTCAGACAGTACTTCATTATAGATAACTGCATCATCCACCAGAAGTGTGTTACGATTAATGTTGTCCGCAAGGTCATTAATATACAACATGAGAAGCAAGGGTCCCAGCACACTTCCCTGGAGCATACCCGAAGTAATTTCTACATCTTTCGGTGGTACTCTATCCAATATTCGTCCCTACCAAGAAATTCTCCATCCAGTGAAAAATTTCACTTGATATCCCATTCTATCGTACTTTTAATGCGTGGATGCAGTACTGAGCTAAATGCTTTTCGTAAACCAGGAAACACCGCATCTACCTGACTGGCTTCAGTGTGTCACGTGAGAAAAGTGCGACTTGGCTTTCACGACTCCTCTTCCCTCAGTATGCTACGATGTTCTTTGAAACGGCAAAATGAAAACTTTCATCACTCGCTCAATTAAAAGGTATTCAAATAACCTACATAAAAGACTCAATAATTATGGTTTATTTGGCGCTGGGTAACAATATGTCATTATTAGTGTGATAATTTTGAAGCAATTTCAAAGAAGTTTCATCCTCTTCGCGATTCGTGCACCACTGACCTCGTCTGTACTTAATCTGTCTGCGAAGTGAGAATATATGTATGGGTATGTTACAGCTGAGTATGGTCACATGTTACTAATTTCAGTTTATACCAGGTAAATGGTAAATAACTAGAGTTGAAACTAAGGTACAGGTACCACGTAATTGGTAAATAACTAGAGCTGAAACTACGGTAATGATGTCATGATATCACTCAAGAGGAATTTATAACAACAATGTGAAATATGGCTTAGCTTTATCTCTAGCACTACGTATCGACTAATGTAATAACTTAAAATAAATATGCAAATGAGACAATGAGTATGTACAGGGTGTTTCAAAAATGACCGGTATATTTGAAACAGCAATAAAAACTAAACTAGCAGCGATAGAAATACACCGTTTGTTGCAATATGCTTGGGACAACAGTACATTTTCAGGCGGACAAACTTTCGAAATTACAGTAGTTACAATTTTCAACAACAGATGGCGCTGCAAGTGATGTGAAAGATATAGAAGACAACGCAGTCTGTGGGTGCGCCATTCTGTACGTCGTCTTTCTGCTGTAAGCGCGTGCTGTTCACAACGTGCAAGTGTGCTGTAGACAACATGGTTTATTCCTTAGAACAGAGGATTTTTCTGGTGTTGGAATTCCACCGCCTAGAACACAGTGTTGTTGCAACGAGACGAAATTTTCAACGGAGGTTTAATGTAACCAAAGGACCGAAAAGCGATACATAAAGGATCTGTTTGAGAAATTTCAACGGACTGGGAACGTGACAGATGAACGTGCTGGAAAGGTAGGGCGACCACGTACGGCAACCACAGAGGGCAACGTGCAGCTAGTGCAGCAGGTGATCCAACAGCGGCCTCGGGTTTCCGTTCGCCGTGTTGCAGCTGCGGTCCAAATGACGCCAACGTCCACGTATCGTCTCATGCACCAGAGTTTACACCTCTATCCATACAAAATTCAAACGCGGCAACCCCTCAGCCCCGCTACCATTGCTGCACGAGAGACATTCGCTAACGATATAGTGCCAGGATTGATGACGGCGGTATGCATGTGGGCAGCATTTGGTTTACTGACGAAGCTTATTTTTACCTGGACGGCTTCGTCAATAAACAGAACTGGTGCATATGGGGAACCGAAAAGCCCCATTTTGCAGCCCCATCGACCCTGCATCCTCAAAAAGTACTGGTCTGGGCCGCCATTTCTTCCAAAGGAATCATTGGCCCATTTTTCAGATCCGAAACGATTACTGCATCACGCTATCTGGACATTCTTCGTGAATTTGTGGCGGTACAAACTGCCTTAGACGACACTGCGAACACCTCGTGGTTTATGCAAGATGGTGCCCGGCCACATCGCACGACCGACGTCTTTAATTTCCTGAATGAATATTTCGATGATCGTGTGATTGCTTTGGGCTATCCGAAACATACAGGAGGCGGCGTGGATTGGCCTCCCTATTCGCCAGACATGAACCCCTGTGACTTCTTTCTGTGGGGACACTTGAAAGACCAGGTGTACCGCCAGAATCCAGAAACAATTGAACAGCTGAAGCAGTACATCTCATCTGCATGTGAAGCCATTCCGCCAGACACGTTGTCAAAGGTTTCGGGTAATTTCATTCAGAGACTACGCCATATTATTGCTACGCATGGTGGATATGTGGAAAATATCGTACTATAGTGTTTCCCAGACCGCAGCGCCATCTGTTGTTGAAAATTGTAACTACTGTAATTTCGAAAGTTTGTCTGCCTGAAAATGTACTGTTGTCCCAAGCATATTGCAACAAACGGTGTATTTCTATCGCTGCTCGTTTAATTTTTATTGCCGTTTCAAATATACCGGTCACTTTTGAAACACCCTGTATGTTACATCTAAATAAGATAATAGATAACAAGTAAAGCATTATTTAAAAACGAAAACTAAACTAAACTCCGCTCGAGCATGCCATGAAGGCCCAACGGTACAGATCAGCCGTCGTGTCATCCTCAGCCCATAGGCGTCACAGGAAGTGGATACGGAGGGGCATGTGGTCAGCACACAGCTCTCCCGGTTGTATGTCAATTAACGAGACCGGAGCAGCTACTTCTCAATGAAGTAGCTCATCACAGTTTCCTTCACGAGGGCTGAGCGCACCCCGCATGTCAACAGCGCTCGGCAGACTGGACGGTCACCCATCTACTGCTAGCCCAGCCTCACAGCTCTGACGGTGCTTCGGTTATCTGACGGAAACCGGTGCTACGGCTGCGGCAAGGCCGTTGTGCTAATAATTATATACTCATTATAGTTATAATTAATTACAATAAATTAGAGACGACGGCAAATGAGGTCATGAGATTTCACAACGGGAGACCATATTATAACATCGTGAAATATTATGGTTACCTGACATTATTATTCAGTGCAGGAGGCAATCTATAATATACCATTGTAGTCTTCTGTTGAGCTCTGTCACAGCTAACCTGGCTTTACACCACAAAGCGGCAAGATGTGTCGTGTACCTGTCTTGTTCGTATCATGCGTACCAAAAGTTGTACCTAGTTTATGATAGAACACCTGGCACATCATTTAATGAACCGATTTTTTATGCGTATTGTATGATTTTCATGTGACTGAGTGGTATAAGATCTGTATAATGTAACTACACTGCTTGGTTTTATGGTTCTTGCGAAGGCAATAAGTATTGCCGAAACTAGTAATCCAGTGATTATATAACATAGCGATCTTGGCAAATAAATTGGTTTTCGAAAGAAGACTGCAATACACTGTGAGATATGTCTTACATTCGTCCGTAGCAGTCCTCGTTTCAGTCTCGTGCTGCTCCTCTACTTCCGACAAGGCTTCTCTGAAATCTTGGGAATTGAAGTGGTTGACGTTGTCGCAAACTGTATTGCAGCTGATGCAGAGCTTCGAGCTAAGGAGGCCTGGTTTTCAGCAGTTACATGAGTAGCTACCGTACCCAGATTTCCATTCGCAAGCGATATAATCATATCGGTTGCTGGTCGCTGAAGCATAGTGTTTGGAACCATGCGACCCTCGCGACTAGTCCATCCCCACTGCTTGGATTTTTATTTGTGCCCAGCTACTGTTATACCTGCCGGTACACTCGGAGAATATGCTGCTAAGCAGTATCCTCAGTTGGCGCCATAGAAACGTTGATTGCAGTTGTTTTGAGTGCCGATTTGATGTATCTTCCGTACCCGGTGGTATTGCGAGACTTTCTGCTTAAACCACCATAGAAATTAATGAGGAGTTGTTTACCAAATCCTACTGCTTCAAATGACTCTGGGTACTATGGGACTTAACATCTGAGGTCATCAGTCCCCTAGAACTTAGAACTACTTAAACCAAACTAACCTAAGGACATCATACACATCCATGACCGAGGCAGAATTTGAACCTGCGACCGTAGCGGTCGTGCGGTTCCAGACTGATGCGCCTAGAACCACTCGGCCACACTGGCCGGCCCAAATTCTAATCCGACGTCCTTTACCCAGTTCGTATCTTTAAATATTTGTATGTCCTGTTGCAATTCGGAGATTTTCTTCAGTGTACGGATGCAGTTCAGTGTGTCCTGATTCCCTGATTATGAAGAGCAGATGTGGCGTCATAACCAATGACTGAAGGCAAGCGGGGTGGCTGGTTTCCAGAGGAGTGTAAAACCACTGTGGGATTTTACGTCTCCCTGTTTGCATCAGTAATACATTACTTTGTTTGATTGAGGCCTATTAGAATGACGAGAAGTTCCTCTTCTTCCCTAACAACTACCATGGTTGAATGCGTGAGGAACGAATATGTGCGGTGCCGATAAGCAAGCTACCGAATCAGCATCTTTGGCAGCTTCCTTAGAACCTATGCCTGCTTCGACCAGTTTTTCCATCAACACTGATATTTAGAGATCCTTGAGTTTCGAATTAGAGACAAATTTTTCCTGGGCCACATGTGATACCATTATTTAACAGAGCTTGTATGTGGGGCCTTCTCGCTCGCTGGTTTCTCTTGGTGTTGGTGTTCAGTTTGACAGGGTAGCTCAAAAAATGGCTCTAAGCACTATGAGACTTAACATCTGAGGTCATCAGTCCCCTAGAACGTAGAACTGCTTAAACCTAACTAACCTAAGGACATCACACACATCCATGCCCGAGGTCGGATTAGAACCTGCGACCGTAGCGATCACGCAGTTCCAGACTGAATGCCTAGAACCGCTCGGCCACTCCAATCGGCTGTCAGGGTAGCCATCGAACACTACAACAGATGTTGAACTGTAATTCGACTGAATGAAAGAAACGTATATATCTGCAAATGACTGTCCACTGTGCAGAACAACGCGAGGCTACTGATTTCCCCTTCAGTAGGGGAGGTCAGTGCCACGTCACAAACATCTTTAACCCTCCACGCATGTATTAACTACCCACCACTCCCACAATAATATCGCGACACTACTGGAGGACGGAATTCGGCTATGGAAGTGCAACAAATTACGTTAAGGCACGGGTATGGGGGGAGGGGGAAGTAGGTGGGAGTGGGGGTGGGTGGTTGGGGGTAAGGTATGAGATGGCCCATCTCTTCATCTCATCAGCTTATAAATTGTGCGAATTTCAGCTGGCGCTACACACCACACGATTGGTCTGATTAAAAATTCACATTTTGTGGGAAATTTTATCCCCTTTATTTCCATAAATAGTGAACTTTGCCGAAAATTGCGTCTTTTTCAAGTTAAAAGCGAAAACAAATGTTGATCGTGTTAGGACAGCAACCAGCCACAAATTTACTTTGAGTTCCTTTATTCGAAGGAAACCGTTACCGGTTTCGAATCGTTGCGATTCATCATCAGACGGTTTACACGCTTTCTTTCTACATTTGGTGTGTTTTTTACAGATTAATTGTCCTAAAATATAAATAAAACACAATTACAAACACGCCACACACAGATGGTTGCGTTGCAGATTTTCGTTGCATGTGACTTACGTGAAACGTCGGTTTCGAGTGATTGTTTCTATAACGTTCATCCAATCGATGTAAATGCATTTCCACTGCATCCTCGTTGTTGCACACGTAATAGTTCTCACTGTACACTTTAGATTTGTCACTGAGTTCATTCCAACCACGCACCACATGTTTTGGTACATACAAAGAGCTTACAAACATATGGGTGTCACAGATGCTATTATTGTTATACAGAACTGTAATGTCTTTTACATTACTGTGGAGAGATTGAATATTTTTTTAAATATATATAAATCTGTTATTGCTAATTTAATTGTAAAGATTTTTATATATATTTGGAGCTGTATAGGTAAAATAGTACATTATTTTATTACATTTGGCAGCTTGAGAATTATAGTAACATATAAATTTTCTACTTGATCTGCAGATAGGTGTATTAATATTATTTGCTTTGGAGGCTGGAAAGTAATTTTTGGAAATTTTTCAGGAAAGGGGCGTTAGCCAACTCTGTTTGTTCGTTAAGGATATAGTGTGGGGTGCTGTTTTTGTGTGTGTGTATTTCTAATTCTTGTAATATATTCATAGTGGCCCCTTTTTCTGTTAGATGTAAAATCTTTAAGTTGTCCTCAATGTTACCCACTGAATGGTTTTCTTCAGCAATATGGGCTGCAAATGCTGATTTGTTCAAGTTACCAAGTCTTAGGGCGTCAGTATGTTCTTTATATCTAATTTCAAAACTTCTGCCTGTCTGTCCAATGTAGAATTTTGGGCATGTATCACACTTGAGTTTGTATATTCCTGATTTACAGTAGGGACTCTTGGAGGTGTTTACATCATGTATCACTTTTTGTTGTAATTTATTTTTTGTGGAAAAGGTGATTCTGATATTTTTCTTCTTTTTAAATAAGTTTGCTATTTGGTATGAAAGTGGGCCTATGTATGGGAGAGTAGCATATTTAGGTTTGGCTTCAGTGGCACACTGATTTGGCTTGAAGTGACTGCTGTGAAGTGGATCTGTGGGTTTTGTCTGCATTTTGTTGTGGAGTTTTTCTATTATTGTGGGTTTATATTCATTATTGTGAGCAACTGTTTTAATTATATTGATTTCATTTTGTTGGTCTGTGTCACTCATTGGTACTTTTTTAATTCGGTGTAGCATCGTTCTGAAATATACCATTTTTTGTTGGTGGGGGTGGCAAGATGAGTTGCTAATACTGACATCTGTGGTGGTAGGTTTTCTGTAAATACTGAATTGATGTTTATTGTTACTGTTGCAAATTTTCAGGTCAAGAAAGTTAATGCTTTTATTAGTTTCATGTTCAACTGTGAATTTAATATTTTTGTGCATTTTGCTAAGATCTGCTGCTAATGTATCTATTTCATTGCTTGTACCATCAAAAAGCAGTATTGTATCATCAACATATCTTCTGTAGTATATTATTTTGTTTGAGATGTACTGGTTGGGAGAAAAGAATTTTTGTTCTATATGGTTGATGTAAATGTCAGCCAATATCTCAGCTAAGCTACTTCCCATTGCCAAACCATCATGTTGTTGGTACAGTTTGTTGTTGAAGCTAAAGTAATTATGGTCTAGAATAAGTGAAAGTATTTCTATGAGTTCACAGATCTCTGCAACACTAATTTTCTTATATTTAAGCAGATTGTTTCTTATAATGTTAATAGTCTCTTTTACAGGGATGTTCGTGTATAGGTTGACTATGTCTAGTGATGCTAATTTAGCTGTTGGTGGGATGTGGATGTCTTTAATTAAGCTTATGAGTTCATGTGTGTTATGTATGGTGTAGTTATTTTCAAATGTATAGTATTTGGTAATGAGGTCTTTTAATTTACGGCTTATGAAGTATGCAGGGCTGTTTCTTGAGTTAACAATCCCTCGGCACCAAAACTGCGTGCACAGCCAAAGGTTCATAAAGAAAATTGTCCCATTCGCCCGATTGTGTTTTATTTATATTTTAGGACAATTAATCTGTAAAAAACACACCAAATGTAGAAAGAAAGCGTGTAAACCGTCTGATGATGAATCGCAACGATTCGAAACCGGTAACGGTTTCATTTGAATAAAGGAACTCAAAGTAAATTTGTGGCTGGTTGCTGTCCTAACACGATCAACATTTGTCTTCAAAAACAGCCACGGTCACCAACATGTCATCATATGACAAAATTGCATACAAGCGAAAAGCCGAATAAAAGGTCACATTTTTTTCATGTGGTACCAAATTTTGATCCATTTCGGGGCCAAAACTTCGCTGAGCCTTGGGAAATTCGGCTTTAGCACTCTCTAAAACATGTAAGATGCTTGTCAAAGAGACTTCTACATAACTTGCCTCTATTTGGGCTTTTTGAGCGCCACTTGACTGGATTAACTGCCGTTCACATGGAGATATGATTTCACACATTTCAGACATTTCGAAGCAACAAGCCGTCTTTCGGAATACCGTCAGTAGATATAGAAATAATCTTTGACTTGGCTTCGAAGTGAACGTCCGCTGATTAGATTCAATTGCTGGAGCACACCTTCGGCGGATAATCGAAGGCACCGCAGTGCCGTAAAGCTGGGCGACAGTTGCAGGGAAGTTGTAAGAGGCTCCCCCCCCGCGAGCAGGCGAGCCCGCCATGTGTATGAGCGGCACGCGCAGCCGCGGCCTATCTGGCGCACATTGCGGCCGCACGTGGTCAGCGTGGCATGCCGCGCCGCTGAGCACCAGTCTGATAATGTCACACCCACACCATCCCCTCCCTCTCCTAACAGTAAACCGTCTCCAGTTTCCGATCGCCTCCGCAGCGACGCTCCTCGCTAACCACCATCATTATTTGGCAGTCACGATTCTCTGTCCCCACACGTCTTTAGAGAGCGCTTCCGACCGTATGTGTCTCTCTGGCTACTGTCTTTGGAACGCGAGTTTGTGGATACGCAGTGGGGGTATAATAAGGGGAGCCGCTATGATGTCACGAACTTGAAGCCGACGTCCTCCATCTTATTATCGCCTAATATTAGCTTCTGTTAGAAGCGTTTTCATTAAGAAAATTACATTACAGGTGTACTAGCCGTTCTGATCACGATCTAGGGAATGACGTTTCACTTGCAAGTGGGCTCGTTCAAGCGATATTTTCTTTTATATACTGGATATGGCCTCAGCGTCTTCGGGAAGAGAACATAGAAGGAATATCACTTTTGCTATTCCGTATTAAGGAAAATGCTTTATTACGAATGCAGGCTTATCATATAACATACTTCGCTTCTTGGCTATCAAAACTTGTAATAAAAGAAAGTTACATTAACGAGGCCAAAGGCGATGTATACTACCGGCCATTAAAATGGTACACCAAGAAGAAATTCAGATGATAAACGGGTATTCATTGCACAAATATATTATACTAGATCTGACATGTGATTACATTGTCACGCAGTTTGGGTGTATACATCCTGAGAAATCAGTACCCAGAACAACCACCTCTGGCCGTAATATCGGCCTTGATACGCCTGGGCATTGAGCCAAACAGAGCTTGGATGGCGCGTACAGGTGCAGCTGCTCATGCAGCTTCAACACGATACCAAAGTTCATCAAGAGTAGTGACTGGCGTATTATGACGAGCCAGTTGCTCGGCCACCACTGACCAGACGTTTTCAATTGGTGAGAGATCTGGAGAATGTGCTGGCCAGGGCACAGAATATTTTCTGTATCCAGAAAGGCCCGTACAGGACCAGCAACATGTAGTCGTGCATTATCCTGCTGAAATGTAGGGTTTCGCAGGGATCGAATGAAGGGTAGAGCCACGGGTCGTAACACATATGAAATGGTAACGTCCACTGTTCAAAGTGTCGTCAATGCGAACAAGAGGTGACCGAGACGTGTAACCAATGGCATCCCATACCACTCCGCCGGTGATACGCCAGTATGGCGATGACGAATACACGCTTCCAATATCCGTTCACCGCGATGACGCCAAACACGGATGCGACCATCATGATGCAGTAAACAGAACCTGGATTCATCCGAAAAAATTACGTTTTGCCATTCGTGCACCTAGGTTCGTCGTTGAGTACGCCATCGCAGGCGCTCCTGTCTGTGTTGCAGCGTCAAGGGTAACCGCAGCCATGGTCCCCGAGCTGATAGTCCATGCTGCTGCAAACGTAGTCGAACTGTTCGTGCAGATGGTTGTTGTCTTGGAAACGTCCCCATCTGTTGACTCAGGGATCGAGACGTGGCAGCACGATCCGTTACAGCCATACGGATAAGATGCCTGTCATCTCGACTGCTAGTGGTACGAGGCCGTTGGGATCCATCACGGCGTTCCGTATTACCCTCCTGAACCCACCGATTCCATATTCTGTTAACAGACATTGGATCTCCACCAACGCGAGCAGCAGTGTCGCTGATACGATAAACCGCAATCGCGGTAGGCTACAATCCGACCTTTATCAAAGTCGGAAACGTGATGGTACGCATTTCTCCTCCTTACACGAAGCATCACAACATCGTTTCACCAGGCAACGCCGGTCAACTGCTGTTTGTGTATGAGAAATCGGTTGGAAACTTTCCTCATGTCAGCACGTTGTAGGTGTCGGCACTGGCGCCAGCATTGTGTGAATGCTCTGAAAAGCTAATCATTTGCATATCACAGCATCTTCTTCCTGTCGGTTAAATTTAGCAACTATAGCACGTCATCTTCGTGGTGTAGCAATTTTAATGGCCAGTAGTGTATTACTGGATCAAATGCGTCTTTAAGACAAGGAAACGTCTGAAAATGCCTCCCTGACACATTATTCACTGGAGCATTGTAATATTTAGTATTTAAAATAACTGTTGCGTGGTCATGACAGAACTTAACAGCAAGAAGCAGTTGTAAACAGTAGTCTGCTAATGCTTGGCCCTAATAACATGGCTGCACCGGCTTCAAAGCAATGTTCAGCGAAAGTCTGTAGTGCCAATTTCCCTTATTATACCTCCACGGGACGCACATATAAGTCGACCACGATATTATTGCACCTGGGAGTAGGGACGCTTCGGTCGGCTTATCGCATGATGCATCATGACAACACTCTGAAACTCAAATGGCTCTGAGCACTATGAGACTTAACATATGAGGTCATAAGTCCCCTAGAACTTAGAACTACTTAAACCTAACTAACCTAAGGACATCACACACATCCATGCCCGAGGCAGGATTAGAACCTACGACCGTAGCGGTAGCGCGGTTCCAGACTAAAGAGCCTAGAACCACTCGGCCACACAGGCCAGCCACTCTGAAACATTTTATAGTATATGCACAGCTGTCTTGAAATCAATCGCAGCGCCATCCACTTTCCTTAGCCAACGCTCTACTTGTTTACTGTACGAAGTCACCGAGTGTTTCCGATAGGCCACGTGGTGGGGTAGTACCACGTCACGGTTCTGCTCGTCGACTTGGTTGCGAGAGTATGAACTGTTCACAGTATGCACTCTTCCCCATTAGAATAGACGACGGCATCATTAATGATGTTTTCATACAGGCGTGTTACGATTATTTTCTTCGAATCTGGGTATCAGTTGCTAGAGTATTCAAATTATTCCATCCCGCCTGTAACTGTCTGTTCTTCGGTTTCATTTCATACAATTTGGAAGTTCATCCGTTTAGATGTACGTGTACATTCTTGTTAAAGAAAGTGTTCCGTGAGGTGCTACTGTACATCAAAACAGGAGAAAATGTTTGGTAAATGTGTGCTCTAAAATGTAAACCAGAAGAGCTGTGTGACTGATTCACCTCTCGTACTGTGAAACACACTCTTCTACTGCAACCTCTTTGCTATTGCGAACGACGAACAAAATGCAGTAAACAAAAAAGGACACATTGTTTTGTTGTTGTAGGTGGATACAGCATTCAGTAAATACCTGTTAGTGTTGTTACAATAAACCGTATCCACAGTTGTGGATAAGTATCGCGCATAGATTTGCTGTAATGGAACGACGTTATATCGTGATAAGTTTGTGAAATGCTTTTACATTGTAGTTTTATCTTTGCACTTACCAGCATAATGGAAGCCCATTATTTCACACGGGAAATGGCATACATGATCTGTTGTGATCTGGCGGATGGAAGCAACGATCGCTGTATGCCGAAAACGTAGCGTATGCACAATTAATCAGCCATGTTTTCCAGCGACTAGACTCTGATTCCGTAGCTCCAGCAACACAACATAGCTCCACAAGGACTTTGGATGCATTTACCGAAAACTGTGAATATGGTTCTTAGTAACGACACTGACAGTTGTTCCACAGAACTATTATCTTCGCAGTACGATGCAGATTACGCAGAGCGCGTTCTGTAGTCTGGTCCCATGAATAATTTAAATAGAAACCGCCCTCTCGATTCATAAGGGATTCAAACAGTTGTGTCCACTGAGTCATTGACGATTAAGCTCAAAAAACGTGACGAATCGGATACAGTCTTTGTTTCATTATATTTCATCGAGTGACCAATGGAGATACTCGTACTGTGGTCGGCGATAGCGGACTTATTTGCTTCGAGAAGGTGAGTATGTCGCTGAAGTTCTATAATGCGATACTGCAGAGCTTGCGTTTTTACCCTATATAAGAATTGCCGCATTCACACGGAATCCTGTTGACACCTCCTTTCCGAAACTTAAAATCATCTTTAACAGATCCCAAAAGAGCTGATATTTTGGATGGAGTTCGAAAGACAACTTTAACTTTATGTCTTCATAATATTCCGCCTATTTCAGCTGAAACATTTCCAATATAGGATACACAAACTGTCGTTTTGAAGGCATTATCCTCCTCCTTCTTCTGTCGTTTGTTTGCAGACACATCTACGCATGCACGTGTCCTCATTTGCCAGCCGGTGTGGCAGAGCGGCTATAGGCGCTTCAGTCTGGAACCGCGCGACCTCTACGGCCGCAGGTTGGAATCCTGCCTCGGGAATGGATGTGTGCGATGTCCTTAAGTTAGTTAGGTTTAAGTAGTTCTAAGTTCTAGGGGACTGATGACCTCAGATGTTAAGTCCCATAGTGCTCAGAGCCATTTGAACCATTTGTCCTCATTTGTTTACTGTATTCTACAGCTCGTTATAAGTAGCGAAAATGTTGGAGTAGAACGATCTGTTTCATCGTAGCGAAGATGAATTACTCCTCATAGCTCTTTAGGTTTGCATTTTAGAGCCCACGTTTACTTGAGATTCATTTTCTTGTTTTGCTTCAATCTATCACCTCTCAAAATATGGAATACCTTCTTTCGATGCCCTGTATTTGTTGACTGTATGATCATCAAAATCTGCACAGGCATAAATTTCAGTGTTTATACAGAACGAAACACCTAAAACTTGCTCCGCAAATATTGCGGATGTGGAAAGTGCTATTGATGTACGGTTTTCGCAGAGTGGATTGGTAGTCAGAGGCTCGTATTGTTAGCCGATCAACGGTGTGTAATAATACTTAGAAAGTGTCTTTTTTGTGCAAACATACACTTTTTAAATGGAACAATGCCTATTGACATTTACAAACTAAAAGTTGGATAAAGTAGAACATCAGTGGTGTTTGTTCGAGGATTCTAGTGAGAGTCGTTATCCGATATCGTATTTTGAAAAGTTCCCACACCGACACTTGTGCAGTATCTGTGGTAGCACACACTAAAAACGACACAAGTGTATAGCACTAGTTACGTGGATTCTGAGCAGTAACGAGACAACTGACCAACACAGGTTTTGTGTTCAAACTGACCACTGGCAGCGGCAATACACGCTTCCAGTCTGGTACGGAACGACTGTTGCACACATGCTAGCATTCTAGTGGAGATGTCCGAGCAGACCGCAATAATAGGTCGTTGCATATCAGCAGGTGCAGTTGGTGTGTTCTAGTAGACAGTGTCTTTCAGCTTTCCCCACAGGAAAGAGTCTACATGCGTCAAATCCGGAGAACAGGCCGTCCAAGGTACATGTGCTCTGCGCCCAACCCAACGATTTGGAACTTCGTGCACCACGGGCTGGACAAACGTTATGTTTTACCATGGGTTTCTCCTACTCTACAGAAAAACGTCTTCTAGCATCCCTGGAACATGGTCTGTTAGGGGGCTGCAATACTTGTGTGCGTTCATTGTTTCGTCTATGAGACGAATTCATGGTAGTAGTCACATGTTTGAACTCCATGGACGCTGACGTTCCACCTGAGGCGAAGCCAACGGGGATTTTCAACAGACCAGTAATGCACGTTACAGCGGTTTACCTGGCAATGATTGGTAAATATGGCTTTATTACTAAAGAAGATACATGATACATCTGCAGTATTCTGTCTTAATGCCCAAGTACGGAAGTTAATACGAGCCTCATAACCGTTTCCATGCAGTCCTCGATGGAGAGAGATGTGATAGGCATGAAACCTACGTCAATCTAGATTGCGTAAGACACTTGCCTGACTCAAGCCACTTGGGGTTGGGTTGAGTTGATTTGGTGGAAGAGACAAACAGCGAGGTCATCGGTCTCATCGGATTAGGGAAGGACGGAGAAGGAAGTCAGCCGTGCCCTTTCACAGGAACCATCCCGGCATTTGCATGAAGCAATTAACGGAAATCACGGAAAACCTAAATTAGGATGGCGGGAAGCGCGATTGAACCGTCGTCCTCCCGAATTCAAGTCCAGTGTGCTAACCACTGCGCCACCTCGCTCGGTCAAGCCACTTTCTCGTGCGATTTTGCGGCAGCTAACGTGCGGATCAATTGCAACAGCAGCAAGAACGATAATTTTCCCATCACCTGACGTCAGTTGTTTCCTTCTGTTACGTTATCTAGGTGTTTCACTACCATTTTAAGTGACTGTTTAAAGAGGTTGATAGTAATTGCCTTAATGGTTAATGTCTATTGGGATATCTTACAGCCTGGACCGCACATGAACGAACTGCTTTTTTGCTACACTCTACATGCTCCATGATTATGTCGGCTTTTTCTGCATTGGTAAGTCCCATCGTCCACTCCCGACCTACTGCTTGGACTGTCACATCGTTAGTGCCTAGTAAGTCGGAATGGACTCAAGGAACACACAAGCACAATGTAAGCAAAGATGACAATATCGTACCAGCAACTACGCAGGTTCAGTAGCACAAATACGTGTCGGTGTGAAATCTTTTGGAAATAAGATATCTCGTAAACGACTCGCACTACAATCCTGTAACAAACACCATTAACATTCTGATTTACGATACTTTTAGTTTGTTAATGTCAATAGGCTTTATTCCAATTAAAAACTGTATGTTTGCACAATAAATACACATTCTAATTATTATTACAATCTGTTTATTGGCTAACAATACGAGATACGAGCCCATGACTATCAGTCCATTCTGTGAAAACCGCACATCAATAGCAGTATCTATTCCCTCAACATTTGCGGTACAAGGAACATATCTTGATTTACATAAATGATTTGTACACAATACGTACAACGGAGTAGCTTCGCTGCATTTGCTATCGCAGACTTTCAGGATGGCACAGTCTCCAAATGTATTGAAGTATCGTACCTGAGAATGGCCTGAGACCAAAACTGCATGATGGTACACAAATTAAACAAAAACAATAGTAACACATGATAATATTCTAACTAGAGAGCGCAGTATCTTCACACTTCTCTCTCTTCAAACTATTTTTTTAGCCCAGACCCTATGTGGGCTCTCAGCGGCACAATCACCGCGTTCTTCATGGGAAGTTTATTAGAAATAAATGAAGTCGAAGCAGTATAATTATAAAGTTAAAACATTTATTCATCGTTTTTAAGATGATTTTAATTCGTGGCTTTAAACAAAGTGAGCTATACAGCAATTCCATAAACTCTTCATTTAATCCACAGTTCTATAGACGTGGAAAGTCAGAGGGTGGCAAATGATGGTATCATAGTGGATGTTCTGTAATCCCCCTATTTATTATTATCACAGCTTCCCGATCTCAAATGTATGTTCTATGACTTATCTTCGATTCGAATTTGCTTTTAAAACAAGTGCAAGTGTGTCTCATTACTGCCTTGTACACGCTCTCTTGTCGTAGCTGTCTCAGTGAATGGATGGTATAAAAAGTGGTGACTGTTTAAATAACTGGCAGTATAATAATCTGACGGTGTCCGTAACAACAGAAACACATATATAATTAAAATGAGGACGGCCATTGATCATTTTACCGTGCGGGGTAGCGCAGCGGTTAGCACACTGAACTCGCTTTCGGGAGGACGACGACTCAAACCCACGTTCGGCCATCCTGATTTAGGTTTTCCGTGATTTCCCTAAATCGTTTGAGGCAAATGCAGGGATCGTTTCTTCGAAAGGGCACGGCCGCTACCCTTCCGCATCCTTCCCTAATCCGAGCTTGTGCCCCTTCTGTAATGATCTAGTTTTCGGCGGGACGTTAAACACTCGTTCCTCCTCCTCCTCTTTCATTGTTAACTTCAGTGTGGATGCACACAACGTTCTAACAGTTACGAGAATCGGCGAGTGCCGCTAGCAATGAGGATAATGAGCAAGAGGCATTATGCCAGTAGTGTGTGGATAGGTTGAGAATTTGCTTCTGACGGGAAGCGTGCTAAGGTAGTACGTGCAGATGAGATGACAACGGTGTCCTGAGGTTAGCGCATATGCTTAGATTGACCGCCATTCCTCATTCTATGAATGCTGCAATTGATTACTATAATTATCTGTCATCTTATTGACGCCATTTCATTGTTATCTAATCATTTTTGTTACTATTTTTGTGGAATCTGAAATATGCCTAGTGCTTTTCTTTTTTTTTTTAAAAAAAAAAAAAAAAGGATGAAAGGAAAAGAATTACGTAGGAGACCCACGTTTGAATCGTGGTCCGGCGCTAATGTCACTGATACCTTTCTGTACTGATTTTCTATTCATATTGAATACTACTCTCATTTGGCCGTGCGGTTCTAGGCGCTACAGTGTGGAGCTGAGCGACCCCTACGGTCGCAGGTTGGAATCTTGTCTCGGGCATGGATGTGTGTGATGTCCTTAGGTTAGTTAGGTTTAATTAGTTCTAAGTTATAGGCAACTGATGACCTCAGAAGTTAGGTGGCATAGTGCTCAGAGCCACTTCTCTCATTATATCGTTCCCTGGTGCTCACATTACCCTATTTTGGTCTGACCGGAAATCCTTATTTTCTTTCCGCTACAGCTAGACTGATCCTTCACATTTTTGTTATACAGGCAGTGTGTCCTTTGGATACTCGCTATATGTTACAGTTTTTAACTTGGCTGTTATTCAGCAACCGTATATTAGTTTCAATATAAGATTCTACAGCCAACCGGTTGCACATAAGCGTTAGGTACATTGACCTAGGTTTCGACAACTATTAGGGGTGTCTCCATCAGAATGAAAAGTTGCTAAATCGTAAAATTACGTCTCTAAAAATCAGTAGTCAGAATTTTGAGCAGCTATGCTCAAGTCAAGACTAAAACAAAACATAGCTTTTGCCACGTGCACCCATCTGGGAACAATATATTACAGATGTCCTTAATTCAGTGGATTTTATTGCCGACTACATCCTCAGTCGGTTGATCATTGCTGATTCTTCCGCCTTCCAACCCCAAAGACAACTCTGTCCTCTCCTTCGCCATCTTTGACTAGGATATTGGCAGAACGAGAGGGCTTCCAGTAAAGTAAATCTGCAGTCGTCATTGCTGGTGATATTCATTCAAAACGTAAACAGTATCTGGGATCGAATCCAGCACCGACAACGAGGAACACTAGACTTCTAGACCATAAGTTTCAAAACCTCCAAATCAACTCATCGTTAATGACTGGTTTTCGCGCCTGACGCTACCCTTAGTCCCACGTTGTCCACTGTATTGACTGTGTGTGGTATCTATGGCTGTGAAGACGTGAGTAAAGTTGTCATCACACCATGGTAGCCGCGCGGGATTAGCCGAGTGGTCTGAGGCGCTGCAGTCATGGACTGTGCGGCTGGTCCCGGCGGCATGGGTGTGTGTGTTTGTCCTTAGGATAATTTAGGTTAAGTAGTGTGTAAGCTTAGGGACTGATGACCTTAGCAGTTAAGTCCCATAATATTTCACACACATTTGAACATTATTTTGAACACCATGGTAGTCACAAGAGAATTTTCTGTTTCTTTCACATCAGCGTAATTCCCAGGGGAAAAAATTCGGGATGGTTCTATAATATTCTTAAGCTTTCATGAATATTCTAGAATTTTATGTTTTCGACTGTTCCAGAATATTCTCAAATATTCCAGAATAGCACGCCGAAAAGTCACATGTCACATTGTTCTTCACTCCGGTAAAATCGTTCTATCCGACGAGTTGTGCAGAGGAAGAACTGATGGGAAAAGTGTATCAGCCTGCAGAAATACCTGACGTGAACAAAGATTGGTTGTGTGAGCAAGCATTTTTACCT
This sequence comes from Schistocerca americana, assembly GCF_021461395.2. Classification (NCBI taxonomy): domain Eukaryota; kingdom Metazoa; phylum Arthropoda; class Insecta; order Orthoptera; family Acrididae; genus Schistocerca; species Schistocerca americana. Next base: position 622,552,521 of record NC_060119.1, read on the forward strand.
ACGAAAAATGACGTCGTTCAATAAATAAACCAATGAATAAAAATATAACACCAGTGGAAGGAAATACATTAAACTCGATAGATACTATGATGAACCGAGAGGAAAACGTAAACTTTTCGACATAAACTAGCTCAGTGTTTCGGATATGCTCCCACGGAAAGGCTCGTAAGTGGGTCGAAGTTCATGCGATTATACTCACAAATCGCGAAAAACTTAAAGACTGTTCCTAAAGTTAGAAATCTAAGTTCACCACGTTAAAGTACTTACGTCTGTTGTTCACTGACTTCAGAATACTCCAGCCGTATTGGAAGTCATCCAGGAACTTTCATTCTACGTTAACGTTTGTTGCCACTGCCAACTGCACAGTTGGAGTTCCACGCGGTGGCCGAATGAAGCAGAGTTACAATATATTTCCAGTCACCTATGAAACACTCTGATCCCCGAATGGCACGTAGTAAGCGGACGGGTCTGCTATATTTTCAGTGAACTTTAACATTTATCCGTTTTATGTGAGCTGAAAATATTCTCTCCTGGCAAGATATTTGTGTTTTGACAGCACAAAAAGAAAAAAACTCACATAGGAAACGCAATTCACTGACCTAGTTGTCCCTCTCTATAACGCTGTAAGGCTCTGGTGAAATTTTTGAAAGCTGCGCCGATAGCATATCATACTGTCGGAGATTCTCTCCGCCCCGGAAAGGATAAAAATTCTGTCAGTACATTGGATTTCATGCTCCTTCTATTGAGTCTCCTTTGAAAAGATCAGAAGACTTGTATCAAATTTTTCAAAGCCGAGGCCAGTATAGAAGGCGCTTCAGCCGTGTATACCGCTTTTATCCATCTACACTTCATGTGTCTTTGAATTGCTGTTCCAGACTTTATAAAACGTGTAGGTCTCACGTTTCTGCTGCAATATTGTTGTTGCAGATGAATTCTTCCCCACGGAAGAGAGCACTCTTTGGCTGAAATACATAGTCACACAATTTCCTACTGTGTCGTGTTTTACACATACAGGAATTAACTTACGCTTTATATTTAAAATATTTTTGTTGTGTACTGTGACGTCTAGTGAAAGAATGTTAAAACGGATTTACTGCCCACCTCCCTTACAATCTGTTTTTTTTTTTTTTTTCATTTCAAATATCCATTGTCAATGAAAGATATAAAATCTGAAAAGACTAGGGAGACAACAATAGCAAATGCATCTGGAAGGCACTTTACTTGCAGTGAATTATAATGTCTTAACTCGTTTCAGCCTAACCTAACATCAGTATCAGAATAAAGAATAGCAGATACTCAACACGTCACCCCCACAGTACAAGAAACATACAAAACTAACCAACTGCGAAATGATTGTGGAACTTCGTTCTGATGGTGACGTTGACTGGATCGTGATATAATGAATTAGAAAGAAAATTACATGTACATGTACAGTGTATGATATCAGTATCCGTCCTTCCCTCTGACACACACACACACACACACACACACACACACACACACACACACTCTCTCTCTCTCTCACACACACACACACAAATAAACACAATAGCGCTTGCGCATGCACACATATATATTGGATACTCAGTTATATGAAAACATATTGCTAATGCAGTAAATGAAATCTTTCTTTTGAATTGTTTTGACATTGATTAAACAGAATGAGAAGTTTTTAGCCTCCTTATGCAATTGTGAGAACCGTTGCCTTTCGTATTCTAAAACCGTGATTTTCTTGCAGCTAATTTAAATTTCATAACTTGATAATAACTCACTTAACGTGAGTCAGACTTGTTGGTATAGCTTTGACTGCTACAGAAGGTACTTATATTTTTTACCACCCTTTTAACTGCAATTTTTTTTTCTTTGGTGTTATGTTTCCCCTGCTATGCCTTGAAAGGTATTATGTACAGAAGAAGTATACATTTCCGAAGGAGGTATTTTCTATACATTTTTTGTAAATGTGACATCCGATTTTAGTATCACAGTTCTGAACTTGGATATTTTATAACGAACGGTATGATTTCATAAATCATACACATTCACACGATATGATTTTAAATGTCTTAAAAAGTTTCTATTCTCATACTGTATGGGAGGTGATTTTAACTTTCCTTGTTTCGTTATTGACTCTTCTTTTAGGCGAAGTGGTTGCTTTGCTGAAGATGTGTTTCCGCTGAAGAGCAAACCATGTCCCATCACATAATACAATACAAAATGAGTTACAGTACCTCTTATGAAACACTACAAACTACAGTTAAGTTCATACAAGGACGAATGTGAAAGGTACGGAATTCGTGGAAGCCGTGGTAGGTGCCCCTGCGAAAGAAACAGCATTCACACCAAGCTGACATCACAGAAGTGGTCATCCGGGTCTCTTAAGTAGTGAAGCTGCGACACTGCCACAGCCAGAGGTGTACACAATCAGTTTTTAATCCGCCCACGCTTGCCTGTTAGTCAGGCAGGCAGGCAGGCAGGCTGCTCTACTCCCGCCCAAGCCAAGCTATGCACAACCCGAGCAGGCTGAAGGAATCTTGCTTGCCTGCCCGTCTTCCCACTGTGCTACGCTACGTAACAGTTTATTCTGTAAGCTTTTATTGAAGTGTTATGAGCAGGGTTCGGAAGTTGGTGAAAATACCAGAGTATCACAAGACGAGTCTCAGTGAAACGTATATTGATTTCGGGTCATTGTAGGCCACAAAATTGTGAATTTTACTTGTCCTTTTTTCTTTTCGCCGTTTTCCGAGCTTATTTAATTATTTACGACGGTTATTCGGAAAGTAAGAAACGATTGGTCACGAAATGGAAACCACAGTGAAAATTCGATGCCGTTTTGGACAGGTGTGTTGGGCAGCGTCTCTGGTGTGCCCGTCGATCGCGTTACGTCGGTCTTTTGAGTTCTGAGCACACAGGGAGCACATAAAGATACCCAGAACAACAGTGTCTCCCTCCTGGTGAGAAATTTTGCCTGAAGCTATGCAGCCAACATTACATAGCTGTCCTGCGTTATCTTCTTCAAGAAAATTCTCAGCCGCATGCTGCAGGGGCAATGAAAAGGCCCCTGCATCGTTTTCAGTTGGTAATGTTTGATTACCCACAATACAGCCCGTAATTGTCTCCTTCTTAGTTTCACCTCTGATCACATGAACCGCTGGCTATGAAGACAACATTTTGCCTCAGACAACGAGCTGTAGGCCAGCGTAGAGAATTGGCTTAAAGCACTGGTGGCCACCTTCTATGACGAGGGTATTGGAAAGTTGGTACAGAGCTACGACAAACGTCTAAGTCGGATGGGCCACTATGGAGATAAGTAGCTGGAAGCTGTACCTAACTGTTACAAATAAACCAGTTTTGATTTTCACTGTGGTTTCCATTTCGCGACCTATCGTTCCTTACTTTCCAAATAGCCCTCGTATTTCGGTATGAACGGTTCCCTCTGGCACTTCACCCTCTTTCGACTTGTACTGGCTACTCTCAATTCGAACCATCATCAGGTCACCTCTAATACATGTTTTCTGCAGTTATGAGAATTGTCTCTGAAAGTCGAGATCCTTTGCACCTAAGAACCTGAAGATGTCTATTACACTGCAACGCCAAATGAATTAAGGTTTGGAATTCTAGTTTCTGAAACCTTAGTGTATTCCAGATAAATACGACTCCAGTTATAACAATTTTAATTAATTTTACCGGGAAGTGTATTGCTGGTTTTGCTGAATTGATTCTAAGTCGCCAAAATAGTGAATTCAGAATTCCCCAAATGAATTTTATGAAACATGAAGCTAGTTTTTCGTATTCTGCTGATCTAAAAAGTATACATCTGAAAGAAGATGCTTTTCTTTCACATCAATCTTTCACATTAAGCTTTCACATTAAGCTTTCGCATTAAGCTTTCTTCGCACTACGCTGCTTACCTCCAGATTGAGGTTATTAATATCCACATTTTTTGCTATTTCAGTTAATGTTTATCCTAAATTTGGAAAACCCAACTATTGCTGTATGGCATCAAGTCCTTCAAGCCGCTAAGTCGTTGTCCTCTTTCAAATATTTATATACTTGGCCTCTATTTCTTGACTGGTATATATTTCCAGACTTTTAATTTCTCCTCAATATCCTTTGAGTTTGATTTGTTCATTTTGCAGCTCCCATCGTTATGACAGCTGAGCTGTAGAGAAACTATCTACGCAGACATTTACCTGGCTATTATGCAGTCACGTCAGAGTGATAATGCGATCTGTTGTGAGGAGCAGCAGGCTCAAAGGACCCCGTGAAGCTTGCCAAGTCTGCGAAAACCCAAGCTGGCCTGCTTTAACCACCGTGCTTCAGTACACATGCACTCTCCTGTCACCATTGCGGCAGGAGACAGGGGCGGGCAGGTTGGAAATGTGGATCTCACGGGGAGCGTGCAAGGGATAAGTCCCTGCAGACGCACTATCCTCTGTGCCCACGGTGGCTCAGATGGATAGAGCGTCTGCCATGTAAGCAGGAGATCCCGGGTTCGAGTCCCGGTCGGGGCACACATTTTCAACATGTCCCCAATGAAGTACATCAACGCCTGTTTGCAGCTAGGGTGTCCATTTAATTATCATTTCATTTCTAGCAAAGCTGCATGGTCATCCACGGTAACTGTTCTTTCGGGAACGGATACTGCCGTCATATATAGTTGAATTTAAAATTGTTTCTTACGGCAGTTCGAGATCGGAGTGCATAGCAGCAGACTTTATGTTGTGTTTCAAAGTCGGACGCGGGCTGCTTATATTGTAAAGTTTAACAATGTGAAAGTTAAAATACTTTCATGTTTCAAAAGGAAATCTTGCTGTACAAAATTCTGGACTGGTAAAAGTTATAGAAAAATCGTTTTCTGGTTAATAATGATAGTCTCATGCTCTAGTGTTACTGATTAATATTTAATGTTGACGAAAAATCCACTGCAAGGTTTGAGGTTCTTTAAGCATTGCGTACGGTAACTTCATTATTTTTGATAACAGAAATAATTTCAGAATATTTTTACGATTGTTGTAGCAGAGATGGATATGTTGTGCATTCTATTGAGTTACAGTAACAAAACAGTGTTCATTTAGTAAGAAGCCAGTTCCAGTACAATAATTATTAATCTCATTTGTTCGTAGAAAAATATTTTAGCATATACAATCAGTGTACAGAAAAAATATTGGAGCGCGAATAGGTCTGGAACGAACTCCCACAAGAAATCTTTAATTGAGAACTACATCAAGCCTTGTCTGATGTCCAGGAGACCATCATGAAATGCGGTAAATTCACTGTAATTACTGACTTTGAATAAAAGAGTTATTTTTCTTCGTCTCATTGCGAATCTTCTTCACTTACCTTCTGTACTATCCTGTAGCTGTCAATGAAATTCTTCTGGGCTGTTGATCGCATTGTTGACATATAAAATTGTACGATGTTTCGACCACTGTTGCAAGTGGCCTTCCTCAGGGCTTTGTGCTGAGCTGACAGTGTCAACGGCTGCGGAAGCCTTCTCATACATATTCTGTAGCAGTTCTTTCTATGTATGGTTCAAGTTTCATCGCGCTGTGGTACTTGGCAGTGACACACCACGCGAAAGCTACTGTCGTCCTAAACTTTTATACAGCAGCGTATGTTAGAGACACTACGTTTTCTACAATTACGAGAAAGTGTCACAAATCGAAAAAAAATGGCTCTGAGCACTATGGGACTTAACATCTGAGGTCATCAATCCCCTAGAACTTATAAATACTTAAACCTAATTAACCTAAGGACATCAAACACTTCCATGCCCTAGGCAGGATTCGAACATGCGACCGGAGCGGTCGAGCGGTTTCAGACTAAAGCGCCCAGAACCGCTTGGCCACACCATCCAGCTGTCACAAATCGGATTTTTCAACAACACCGAGCACCACTGGCACCACCGCACCGCAAGTGCATATCAGCAGTGAGCTTCCTCCGTTGCAATGGTCGTGGTGATATCACATTGCACCACCGTCCTCCAAGGCTGCCCAATCCCATAATATGTACGAGGGCCGTTCAGAAAGTAACCTCCGGTTGATTTAAAAAAATACACCAAGTTAAATAAAAATATTTTAATATATACATCTTACAACTACATCTTTGCACTATTTTTCTACATAGTCTCCATAGCGATTGAGGCACTTATCGTATCTCTTCACAAGCTTTGAAATTCCTTCTGCATAAAAATCACCCGCTTGTGCCTGGAGCCAGCCTGTGACCGCATCTTTGAGCTCTTCGTCGTCATCAAACCGCTGTGACCCAAGCCATATCTTCAAATGCATGAAGAGGTGATAATCACTTGGCGCCAGGTCTGGGCTGTAAGGTGGATGGTTGATAACGTCCCACTTGAAGGACTCAAGAAGGGCCGTTGTTCTGCGAGCAGAGTGAGGACGGGCGTTATCGTGCAAAAAAACGATACCGGAAGTCAGCATACCACGGCGTTTGTTCTGTATAGCCCGTCGTAACTTTTTTATTGTTTCACAGTACACGTCTTGATTAATGGTCGTACCACGTTCCATGAATTCAACCAACAACACCCCTTTGGCATCCCAAAACACCGTTGCCATCAGTTTTCTGGCAGAAAAATCTTGCGAGGCTTTTCTTGGTTTGGTAGGCGAATTTGAATGTGCCCACATCTTTGATTGTTCTTTTGTCTCAGGGTTCACGTACTTAATCCAGGTTTCGTCACCGGTCACGATTCTGTTTAACAATGGTTCTCCTTCGTCCTCATAACGTGACAGAAAGTCTAATGCAGAGGCCATTCTTTGAGTTTTGTGGTGGTCGGTAAGAATTTTGGGCACCCATCGTGCACAGAACTTACGGTAACCCAATCTTGCTGTCACTATCTCGTACAAGAGAGTCTTAGAAATCTGTGGAAAACCAGTAGACAACTCCGACATTGAGAAACGTCGATTTTCACGAACTTTTGCATCAACTGTCTGTACGAGTTCGTCAGTTACCAATGATGGTCTACCACTCCTCTCTTCATCATGAACGTTTTCTCGTCCACTTTTAAATAAACGTACCCATTCACGGACAACTCCTTCACTCATAACTCTTGGTCCGTACACGGCACAAAGCTCACGATGAATAGCTGCTGCAGAATATCCTTTGGCTGTAAAAAACCTTATGACAGCACGCACTTCACATTTGGCGGGGTTTTCTATTGCAGCACACATTTCAAACTGCCACAAAAACTAAACTAGCGCAGGTACGACGTTCACTCGACCACGGCTTGATGCCGACTGACCTGTTGAGTGCGTGAATGCACAGATGGCGTCGCTACTCCCCCCACAACCCGCACTGTGACCAATCGGAGGTTACTTTCTGAACCGCCCTCGTAATTTTTGTTTGTGAGGATTTGTGAATAGCTGCTTGCACATGCGTCTCCTTTCAGAAACTTTGGGTGAACTGAGCCGCGACGTCGCATAGTAACAGTTAGGCTTTCGCGTTGTGGACGAGTTTGACTATCGTCCAAGTGTTGGTCGTTAGTCCAGTGGACACATTGAACAATTGTGAAAGGCGGACGGAATCTTTCATTGTAAAAGTAATTCAAATGTATCTCATGGTTGTACGTGGGTTGGACAGCAATAGGGAGACACGGCGAGAAATGCATACTTGAACATAAGTCCGTATTCTAGCGAGCTTGCAAGTTGCCTGTTGTATCTGGCCACGTCCTCAATACGTTGTAACTGTCAGTTCCGGTCAGAGCAATGTTCTGTGTAGTTGTGACTGCAATATGTCGGAGCTAAGTGTTTTCGAACGTGGACAAATTGTTGGTTTTTGCTTCCGTAACCGTAGGAGTCGAAGTGTCTGGTGTTTCAAGAGGCAACTTCTTCAAGTTTATTCTGCATAGAGGGGAAGCGGACGAAAGTGTGTGGTTTTTTTTTTTTTTTTTAAAGAATCTTTATTTATTAAAACTCAATATCATACATAATTAACCCACCACCTGAAATCATTAGTGGGTCGAACTTAGCTATAAATTACATTTCAGCAGCATTTACTTTATCTGTTATATTCTGTTGTTAGTATTAGCTGCAGGAAGTTAGTTCAGTCTACGGGTATCTACATTATCTACAGGTATCTATGTGGATTACTGTTAGGCAATCATCCTATCAACTCTAATCTACTTTACTACTAATATCTACATCCTGCAGCGTTACAGGTGTGCCAGTATGTAATATAACCTACTATTTGTGGCCATGCCCACCGAGCTAACCCCAGTGGGCGTGCCCCTGGCACTGGGCTGGCCTTCCAACAATCGCTGCAGGTCTAAGACAAAATTTTCTACAATCTACTTCTACAATCATAGTAACAATTATTATGAATCATAATTGGTGTGCTGTAGTCTTAGCCGGTATGGTCGCACCCTCCCCCTAATCCTGGATGTGTCGGATCCCGATCGTCGTTGACGGTCGGCCAGTACGCACCCTGGCGGAATGGGATGATGCGTTATGTCTAGATAATTTTGGATCCTATCTACTCAATCTCCCTTCTATATTCCCTTAGGATCTTGGCGGATACCTCGCCAGCCAGTTTATCAATGATGGTGAAGGTGGTAGCGTCCCTAATGAGATAGAAGGTGTCTCTATTAGGCAGTGAGTTTCGTAAGTCCATTGCAACGTCGTCGAAAAGCGGACACTCGTAGACCACATGATCCGGTGTGCCCAGTTCGGCACCACAGTCACACGACGGTGTCGCTCTTTTCCCGAACCGGCAAAGATATGCCGGGTGCGGGCCATGCCCAGTGAGGAAGTGCAGCAGTCCCTTACTTGGTTGGAAGTGTTTCATCTCTAGTCTTTCCTGTACGTTTGGTAATAGTTGGTGCGTTCTTCTTCCGGTCTCTTCCCCATCCCAAATTTCCTGCCAAAGTTCCATTCCCCTTCTTTTAACTGTAATTTTGTCCCCCACTCTGACCCCCATTATATCCATAGTTTTTTCAATTTTCCCCTTTTTTACCCAATACCATGCAGCCTGCTCCCTGATTTTTACATCAAGGGGGCATAGACCCATGAGTATTAGTAATGCTCCCCCTGGTGACGTTCTATATGCCCCCACTGATCGAAGTATCATGTTTCGCTGCACCCTCCGCACGGCCATGGCAGGAACGACCCTCGTGAGCCTGTGGGCCCAGACCCCGGACCCGTAGCCCACGAAGGAAACTAGAAAGGTATTATGGTACAACTTAATGAGATTTGGTGGAAGATGAAATCGTCTATGGCCGATGTTGATAAGATTATTTAACACCTCTAATGCCCTATGTGTAGTTGCCTCGATATGCCTGGCAAAACTCCATTTTTCATCTAATATTAATCCTAAGTATCTAGCTTCTCGACGACGTATAACTGGCGTGCCATCCATCCTAACTGTAGGGCTTCTGACCACTTGGCCCTTTAAGAGTAGATAAGTGGATTTGTTCGGTGCTATTTTTTGCTTAGTTCTATGGCACCATTGTGAGAGTAATGTCATGGTTCTCTCTATCTTCGGTTCCAGTTCCTCTCGGCTCCGACCACCAACCAACAGGAGGAGGTCATCTGCATAGGCTATCACCTCTAGCACATTTGCACAGCTCTCCAAGGTCTCAAGAAGAGGCTCCATATTGACATCCAAAAGAGTAGCCCCATGACAGAGCCCTGTGGACACCCCTTTGTTATCTTTTTACCCACTCTTCCGCTAGGGGATGATAGCCAAACCTCCCTGTCCTCACAATAGCTCCTAAGACAGCCATATAGCGGCCCTGGGCACTCCTTCTCTCGCAAGCGAGAGAAAAGCAAAGGCCACAGACTGTCAAAGGCGCCACTGATGTCCACCATGATGCCAACTATGTACTTATGTGTGGACGACCCGCAGACCTCAGCCGCTATGGCGACTGCGTCAGACGCAGAACGCCCCGGCCTAAAGCCGAACTGCCTGCTGCTCATTCCACAAAGCACTCGGTGTGCCATCAGCCTGTCAGCCAGCAGCCTCTCCAGCAATTTTCCCAACAGATCCAACAGGCAAATGGGTCTGTAGGACTTGACCTCTTTTGGGTCCTTATCCAGTCCCTTTTTTATTATTACGACGTTTCCTTGTTTCCAGATGGTAGGAAACTTTTTGAGGCTTAGGGCCTCGTTATAGATTCTGGCTAGAGGTGCTACTAGTTGAGGAGCGAGGTATTGTACCACCTCAGCTATAATGCCGTCTGGTCCTGGGGCCTTTCCTCTCTTAAGTGCTTTAATGTGCTCCGCCACCTCGTTCTCCGAAAAAGGGTACACCAAGGTGTTGTTTTGGTACTCTTCTAGCTGAGTTTGCCTAATTAGGCCTTGTTCTTCTGTGTCCTCAGTTTCCATGTCATCCGGAAGCAGGGACCGGAGAAGGACTTCAGCAGTTTCGTGCTATGTCCCTGTCATCCAATTCCCATCCCAGATGGTTGATAGTACCATAGGTGACCTAATTTTTTCCCTGACTATTTTATATGGAATACCCCAGGGATCTATAGCCAATTGGCTTTGGACGTACTTCTCCCAGCTTACTAGCCTGACCCTTTTGAGCTCCCTCTGGAACTCCTCCTTGGCATTCCTATAGATTTCCAGCCATCTCTGTTTTTCTTCCCAGACGACACTTCGCTGGTAGTACCTTTTCACCCTCCTGACCGACTGACGCATCTGCCCTAGTTCAGCTGACCATGGTGCCGAGGAGGCCGCGACAGCCCTCCTCCTAGTTGGTACTGCAGCCTTTACCGCTCTTGTGATGGCACTAATCAGTTCTACAGCATGCCTGTCGACGTCTTCATCACCCTCCGGCCATATCGGAAGAACAAACTCTCTTGCAAGGCGCTCCCAATCGGTTTTGCTATAGTTTAATTGAAATTCCCACCCTATGTCCCAGTTGCATTCCCTATCTGTAAGCTCAAATGTTATTAGGTTATGGTCACTTGTCGTTACTTGGTCTCTTACTCTCCAGTTATTCAAATGACCAGCAAAATTTGGTGATACTAATGTTATATCTATGTTAGTTCCTTCTCCTCCACCGCCTGTGTAGGTGGGGGGATTCCCGGCTCTGTTTGCGACCATGTACTGTAATGACATTAGTGTTTCCTCCATCTTCTCCCCTCTGCCGTCCCGGGTGCCACTGTACCACAGGGGGGACTTCGCATTGACATCTGCCACCACCACTATCTTTCTACCTCTTAATACTGTTGCGACTCTTGATAGTTGGTCTAGATAGGCCTCGATGTCCTCGCCATATTGGTAGTACATATTGACTAAGTGAATGACCCCGACTGGAGTCTGGAGTTCGGTTACGATACAGTGTTCATTTGAGAAATGAGCGAGCACTGTGACTCGTATGGCTTTATTTAAGACTATAGTGGTGTCCCACCCGCACTATATGCCTTAAAGCTGTGGTCAGGGCAGCCGGCTCCTCCAGACGCGAAAGTTGCAAAGCGTGTTCTAGATTGGGGTACATCCTGATGGCATCCACCTCTAGACGTTTAACTAGCGGTTGGTCACAGGTAGGGGTAACCATTGTACTACTAATCGTGTTGACTTGAACTGTTCCTTCGGATGTGGAGCTACTTTTAATTTGGCCCGCTATTGCAGGACACCTGACTATGGGTGCCCGATCTTCTGGCGGTCTCGAGTTCCGGGGGGGGGGGGGGGGGGGGGGAGAGCGGTAGCTACCCGTTCACATAGATCCGTCTGGACGGACACATCTACCATACTTGTTCTTTCTGTTTTACTTCCTTCAACGAAGGTTAAGAATTGCCTGAATTTGGCAGCCCTAGCTGCGTCCCTACGCCTCTTCCCCGGAGACTTCCTTTTTGGCATCCTGCTCACAGCTGCGGTTTCAGCCATAATCAATTCTTGAAATTAATCTTTGCTCCAACATCCTATAAGTTGGGCAATTCCTACCTGAGGCATTGCAGGTCTTCTTGCCTCTCTTTGTACATGGAATACAGATTCCAGATTTTGTACAATTTTTTCTTATATGATCTTCTGTCTTCTGCTCCACCTCTGGAGCAAGCCGGCTTCCTTTCACAGTACTTGTGGATGTGATCTAGATCTCCACAATTGTGGCAGCGAGGCACCACCAAGTAGCCCCTAACGTTGATAGCGTGAAACCCAACGTATATCCTTCCCATAGATGTAAGCTTTTTCCACATAGATCCTGTTACTTCTGCTACGTGATGTACTGTCTGCCTGTCACGTGGTCCTGTCTTAAATTTTAATTTGAAGTCATTTTTAAATTGTTCATCAGTCATGTCATCGAAATTTTGATTCCTAATCGTGTTGCACAATTCATTATTGTCCATTGTAACCGGTACATCGTACATGATTACGAGTGGATTCCTTTTCTTTGGGGGTTCACACCTGACTGCCTTGCACAAATTTTGATTATTTAGGATCTTGTTTCTATCTTCTTCGGTCGCTACGTCCACAATCACTACATTTTTTGTTGGCTTTACTTTGTTTACTTTTATTTTATCCTTAACTGGGTTAACTACAGTCGTGAAAATTTCTTGAACCTTTTTTGTGTCTTGGCCGGGCAGGGGTCTTAAAAAGACCGCCGTGTCCGGCTTTTGTGCCACTTTCGCTATCGTCTCTCTCGTTGTTTGGGACTTGGGGGCAGCCTGAGCCACTACACCTGCCCATGTCCTAGCTGGTTGTATTCTAAGGGTAAAATTTTCCCGTTGCAGCTCCACCACTCGCCCCTCAAGCCTTGCATGAGCAATCGCCCAGGAGGCAAGTTCATTCTTTATGGCCAAGATAGCGGTTTGACTAATCTTTCCGTTCTTAACGTTGGACTCCAACAGCTGTGTAATTCTGTTGTGTCTCTCTGTCACACTCTCGTCAATATCCTCCATTTGCCCCGATGGGTCGGGAGCAGAAAGCATCGAAGCTCTCGCGGAAGCACACGATTCGCTTGTCTCAGGTTCAGCCATGATTGACAAGCGAAAAAAAAGAGGGGTTGGGAGCCCATCTCTAACCCCGGACCGGCTCCTCTGGCATGGGGGGGGGGGGGGGGGGGACTATGATGCAGCTCGCCCACCAACCTTGTCCCTAGGTCAAGGGCATCTCTGAGCCGCCGAGTTCAGCACACCGTTGCCAGTGTCCTGGTCCCCTTCAGTGGCCCCGTCACCGACGATTTCTCCCAGTGTTCCTCGGCAAGTGCATCCCGCACTCCGGAGAAGCGGATGCACTTCTCGCCCTTCGCCGCCTACTAGCCCGAGCTCCCACCTACAGGCCAAGGACCCGCTCCTACTCAGGTGGCGGGCCGGTCACCCAGTCGTTCTACGGTCTGGACCCAGCTAACCTGGCCCAGGCGATGTCACCACCCCCTGGGTTTGGCAGAACACGCCCCGGTTAACCACGGGCGCGGCGAAGTGCACTTGCCGACTCGCGCCGAGGTCCCACGCCGACAATCGAGGTCGCTGGCATGCAGAGCACCAGCTGGTCTTGTGCCCTGCGAGTTGAGGGACAGATGGTTAGTCCCTCAGACACAGCTCCCCCTGTGCCACGCACCCTTCGCTTTCGCCTTGGGTTGGGGGCGTTTAACGCCCTACCATGACGGGAGTTTAACGTCCTTCCTTGACACAACGACAACCCTCACCGTTCCACAGCCCGGAGGTGTTATGAGAGTGATGATGTGATAAAATGATGGTATGGCCCGGGTCTTATGTTGTGGAGTTTTACATCATTGAGACGGTGCGGCACTCAAACCCGAGTTACGTTCCCCGGAGGGTCTCCACACGTACTGGGGGATCATGGCCGACCATGTCTCACCCACCGCTTTTGATAATTCACGGTGGGTCAGTGCGGTTCAGTGAGGATTGCACCCAGTTGAGGGCTAGCCGTTTAACGTCATGCATAGACGGCCCTTCCCGTGTTAGCTTCACCCCATCTAAGGGGGTTACTGAGCGCCGGGGCCACGTCAAGGCCACGGGATAGGACATTACGGTCCCCGCCCCACTCAGGTTCCTCTGAGCCACAGAGCACTTCAGACAGTCTGAAGATTTCCGGGAATCAGAGGGTCTCCTGGCGGTTTTAACCCAGTTTCGGAAGGCAACACACCTTCCCCAGGTGGCGCCACGCAGACCGCTTTCCCGTGCGCCCAGTGTGTGTTTGCGACAGACGATCATTTAAAACAATTGTGACAAAAATAAGAGGACTACAGTTGTAATACTCACTGCAGAACTGAATGCCTCACTCGCGAACCACCCCAGAGCTGAAACTGGAGTTTTTCAGGGCAGACTGGAATTTCAAACCCCACTCACCAGTGATGCAAAGGCCGGTATCAGAAAAACGAAACCCTAAGACCTGGACAATGCATCATTGGAAAAGAATCATTTGGTGGGTTAGTCTTGTTTCACACTCTTAGTAACTTCTTTCAGCATTTACGTCCTACGAGAAAAACATGAAACATGGCGGGGTTTGATGATGATTTGGGTAGCCAGTCGTGGTATTCTATGGACTCCATGATTTTTTACTGTTGCTTTACTTAGAAGGATTACGCGACCCTTTTGGTTGATCAAGTCCATCACACGGTACAATGTTTGTTCCCCAGTAGTGATGCTGTTTTCCAAGAAGACGGGGCCCCTGTTCACACAGCTCAAATCGTTCCCTACGGGTTTTGTGGAGGGCGTGGATGCATTGTCGCATCTCCCCTGTTCACCAGCCTTTTTTGTCTGCATTGCAGGGAAGTGTGCGTGGTTGTTATCCACCTCCATGAGGCATTACCTGAAATCGCAGTATTTTCCAGGAAGAACGATGCGATTCCCTTGAAAGCCTTACATGTCCTGAATTTATCTATTTCGCAACGACTGCAAGCTGTTTCGATTACTAACGGAATTTCTACACCGTGTTAGGAATGGTAATCTGTTGTGCTTTGGGTGTTTCCATGCTTTTGTACATCCTCTGTATGCACCCTTGTGAAATCAGATGGTTTCCATGAAAACTTCTTAGTTCTTTGCCTAAGTTAATATTTCCTGCCTGTTTCTATTCTCATTCCTGTAGAAGATGTCAAATAGGATGAATGTGCAGCAACTCGCCATGGTGTGGACCCAGCAAGTCCTTCGATGCCCCCTGCAGAAATGTTGAGTCGTGCTGCCTCTATAGCCGTCCATAATCGCGAAAGTGTTGGCCGTGCAGGATTTTTTGCACAAACTGACGTCTCGATTACGTCCCATAAATGTTTAATGTGGTTCGTATCGGGCGATCTGGGTGGCCAAATCATTCCCTCGAATTGTCTTGTATGGTCTTCCAACCAAACGCGAATAATTGTTGACAAATGACATGGCGCATTATCATCTTTATTTGCTGCAAATGGTCGTCAAGTAGCTTATCATAACCATTTCCAGTCAATGATTGGTTCAGTTTGACCAGAGGAACGAGTCCATTCCATGTAAACTCAGCCCACACTGTTATCGAGCCACCACCAGGTTGCACAGCGCCTTGTTGACAACTTGGGTCCACGGCTTAGTGAGGTCTGCGTCACACTCGAAACCTGCCATCAGCTCTTACCAATGACACCGGGATTCATCTGATCACGCCACAATTACGCAGTTGAGTCCAACCGATACCGTCACGGGCTCAGGAGAAATGATGCAGGTGATGCCGTGATGATAGCAAAGGTATCTGCGTCGGTCGTCTGCTGCCAAGTCTATTAACACCAGATTCGCCGCACGTTCGTCGTACGTCCCACACTGATTTCTGCGGCTGTTTCGCGCAGTGTTGCTTGCCTAATAGCACTGACAACGTTACATAGACGCCGCTGCTCTCGGTCGTTAAGTGAATGCCGTCAGCCTCTACGTTGCATGAGATATGATTTCCTCGGCACACTCTTGACGTGATGGATGTCGGAATACTGAATTTCCTAACGATTTCCGAAATGGAACGTCCCATGCGTCTAGCTCCAACTACCATTTCACGTCGCAAACCTTTTCATGTGAATCACATGACTACAAATGACAGCTCATCCAGTGCACTGCCCTTTTGTACCTCGTGTACGTGGTACCACCGCCATGTGCGCACCGCTATCCCATGACTTCCGTCACCTCAGCGTACGTCCGCAGCTCGTGGTCTAGTGGCAACCATTGCCGCCTCTGGATCACGGAGTCCCGGGTTCGATACCCTGCCGGATTGGCGATTTTCTCTGCCTTGGGTCTGGGTGTTTGTCTTATCCTTATCATTTCATTATCACCCTCATCATTCGTGACAGAGCTGCGCGGGGTACCCGCGCGGTCTAGGGCGTATTGTCACGGTCCGGGCGGTTCCCCCGTCGGAGGTTCGAGTCCTCCCTCGGGCATGGGTGTGTGTGCTGCCCGTAGCGTAAGTTAGTTTAAGCTAGATTAAGTAGTACGTAACGACAGTGGCTAGATTGGAGTGTGAAAAAAATTGGAGTGTGAAAAAATTTGGACTTTCTACAGGCGCTGATGACCCCACAGTTGAGCGTCCCACAAACCAAACATCATCATCATCATCATCACCTCAGTGTACTACCTGCTATTCATTTTATCCTACCTGTCGGATTGACGAAGTAATTTTTCACAATCATAAATGCGGTGCATATTCTTAGTTTGGTCTATTTTCATAGGTTTACCCCTAGAAACATAGTAGCAGCACTTGTCATGCGGCGATCTCTGGGCTGAACGACGCCTGCGTGTCGCAGGCTGGGGCTACAGAACGGGGACGTCGCTGCACGGCCGCGCGGCCAGGGAAGTAATTTCTTTTAATTAAACTCGTTTACGGATCGCGAAGCACGTGCCGCTGCGTCCCAGCACACCAATTCGGAGCGCAATGGGAGCCGCCACCAGCCACATTTCACTCGCACCGCTGAGTTTTTAATCTGTCCATCCGGATAGCTCCGCTTGGCTGATACTTAATCTGAGAGCGAGAAAGAGAGTGAGGGGGTGCCGGAGAGAAAGACAGAGCGAGGCCGTGACCGGTAGTGTACTGCCACACTGACAGAAACTGCCGCAGACCCGCTTTAAACCTTCTGGCGGAACGGCAGATGGCGCTTTACCACAGCGGCTACGGGCTTTGAGCCTTCCGGGAGACATACAGCTTTTTTTGGATCTGTCTCGTTCTGCACGAACGCAGCTTGACTTTAGAGATTAAGCACAATTTCCGGCCGTTAAGTAATGGCTGAATGAATACGGCACTTCCTGTCTCAGTCGCGATCACATCTCTACTGAAGAGTTATTGATAACGGTGGACCAGCTTCTGAAATACGGTATAACTATGTATTTCATGGAAAAAGAAATTAATGTCGAACTAGTATTAATAATAATAATAAATGTTTAAGTTACAAACTCTAACGTCGTGCGAGTCATTCGGACTCGCGTGTATAAACTGCCGGAAAAAGAAGTGCAACAACCTCAAGAACGAGGTCATTTTACTAAGTGAAGTGACAGGTAGATCATCATTGTAGGAGTGTATGACAGCAAATTCAGACCAAATGAAGCGCTCTTGTCACAGTAAACAATGCCCACACAATTGCATCAACGTACAACGTGCCCTCCTCTGGCAGCGTTGCAGGCGTGTATTCTCTCACGGTAATGGTCACAAAGCTGCCGAACGGCCTCGTGCGATAGACTTATTCAAGTATTTTACACCTCTTGTTGCAGTTCGGGAGAATCACTGGCTCTTCCAAGCCCTGGATAATGAGTAAATTCCCGCTTCATCATATCCCATACGTGCTCAACGGGCCTGAGATGCGTTGATCTTGCTGGCCATGGCAGTTGTTGTGCACGATGAGCACGTTGTGTCTCAAATATCGTACGTGAACGTTAATTGTCCTGCTGAGAAAGTATGTCACCTTCCTGCCGAAGAAATGGCAGTACCACGAGTATAACAGCATATGCAATGTAACGCACTATTTCATTTTTACGGTGTACTTATCCGATGTAGCCCGTTTGGTAGCAGAATTCGTGGAATGACACCATATGTAACGGGCACTAGTTACCCTATCCTGTAGAAACACAAAATGTGATCGCGAGTTGTAACTGATGCCCCCCACACCACGAATTCCGGGATCGGACATGTGTGTCGTGGGCGGATGCGCTTTGGAATAGGCAGCTCAACTTTGCTCCGCTATGCACGTGTCTGCCCATCACTCACATACAGAGAGGCTAGTACCATCACTGAAGACAACAGAGCGGCATTCCATTTGTAATGTTGTTGTAAATATAATACTGCCATTAATCTGTATATTTTAAAATTTTTTGCTCCTTAATAATTTTGAAAAATTAAGCAAATACTATAACGAGAGTAAGCTTTTGTTAAGTGCAGTTTATCTATTTAAAATAACCTCTTTGACTTAGGTGGAATAAATGTATTAAAACATATTTTGTAAATAATTAAAATATTTCAAGTACTACTGTAATTAATTATGTCAATTTTGTGTGTATATGTTGCCACGCAATTGTAGATGGTTGATACTCAGGGTTTTTGTAAGCATGAGTGTATATTGATAAGGTGTAGGGATCATAGGTAGAACGGAACTCCGTTCTGTGGTGGAATGGAAAAGGTGGTGGGGCGCGCGAGTGAGAATTGGCGCGCAAGTGACTCAGTCAGTCGGTAGCTGCCCTGCAAGTGGTGAACACGCATTACGTTGGTCAAGCACTAGAGGACCCGAATTTACCTGCAAGACTGGGTTTTGGCCTCGGACGTGTTCTACATGATTGGCGCAGTACGGCAATAAATTAATAGCTCAGAAATTTGCAATTTTATCGTCGCCACCAAGAGAATGACAGAGCTATGTACATCAAGAGCCGTACCTGCGCAATGTTACTACGCAGCACCGCCTCACGCCACCTTCGACATCAGTAACAGGTAAAGTACTTTATTTAGAAATGTATCACAGTATGAACCATCCATCTTCAATCAGTGGAATGTAAGTGTTAAATGTACCTTTGTGTTTAACCGTAATTTTCCTATTTCATTTACCTCAGTAGGGTCCTTACCTAAACGAATTTATTCCGAGTATCTTGATGTTTATTGAAGCTTGAATAATAGTAAATTACTGGCAATAGTACTGTTTTGGTAGTAAATTCTGAAAATCATTATTAAATACTAAAGTTTGCATGTATCAGTTTAAGGGGCACCGCTTTGCGTGACCATGAGGATAATTTTTCAATAGCAATTCTGAATGAAAAGTAACATAATTGTTTAACTGCAACAATCTTAACGGTAATTTTTCGTGTTGCTTCTCCATGTCAAAGAAAGCCAGACAAATATTGGTGTTAGTAAGACGTTAACAAATAACAGTCCTAAAGAAATGAAATTTAATCGTGTTAAATGATACTTTTGGTCATATGAATGATAGCTATAAGTTAAATATTTTTTGTATCCTTGTTGAAACATATGTGTGTCTTCTATAAATAATTACTGAAGTATAGTGATAAATTCCATAAGTCACAGAAAGTGGGATTAATAGTACTTACTGCCAAGTGACCGTTGTAAATGGAAATTGAGTGGTTGTGTGCAGCCCGCATCTCGTGGTCGTGCGGTAGCGTTCTCGCTTCCCACGCCCGGGTTCCCGGGTTCGATTCCCGGCGGGGTCAGGGATTTTCTCTGCCTCGTGATGGCTGGGTGTTGTGTGCTGTCCTTAGGTTAGTTAGGATTAAGTAGTTCTAAGTTCTAGGGGACTTATGACCACAGCAGTTGAGTCCCATAGTGCTCAGAGCCATTTGAACCATTTTTTTTGAGTGGTTGTGTTTAAATTACGTAGTAAGTGAAAGTAGTTATTTATTCAGTGTCGAAAATTGACTTCATCGTTTTGTGTAGACACTGTGCCCGATTTGGGCTGGCGGCCGTTTTATTAAGCGAAACAGTTTATTGTTATAACAGGCTTTGTCTGATTAAAGGTTTCCAAAAGTAATTATTCTCACTGCTTTTCCCACAAACTGTATGATTCGGAGAAAATTAGTGCGATACTTTACCATTAGGTTGAACACGATTAAAATCTCTCTCGATGGTTTGAAGTATTAGTGCTACGTAATTTTGTGGTGGTGTTCGTGCCGCTACTTACTACACAGTTCTGACATTCCGAATCGCGGATCTTCCGTCGTTACAGTGGTAGAACTTATACGTTCTGGTATCGTATTGACAAGAACGCGAAAGTACCGCTGCACATTCTCCAGTCATCTCATTCACGACGCAGCAGTAGCCGTGCTTGGTGGTGACGTGGTATCAGAGAGGCGAAAGTGATGTTAATGAAGCTGGAGACAGAACGGCCTCTGACGACACAGAAGTTGCAACGTGTACCCAGATTTGGTCCCTGGGTGACGTTCGGTAGGCCGCTGCTGCTCGCACAATGTGTCAATCTTGACGCACGTCTGTGGTACGCTGAGGTCCAGAGCTTCGTCTACACGTGTCAGGATTTTCCACAGATCACTGTTGAGAGGAGTACACACCACCGTTGCATTTCGCCCAGTGTGTGCAGTGATCCGTCGATACGTCCATCCAGCATCCCTCAGGCCTTCTAATGCGAACTCATTTAAATGGTTGAAGCTCTTCAGCAGGGATACGTATTCGTTTATGGGGCATGGTTACTGACTGGAATGAATGTTGCACACACTGTTACCCTCTAAACTCAGTACAGTTACTGTCCGCAGAGTCCAAACATAAGGTGTACACACGGGACTTCTGATCGCCGATGAGCGTGACAAGTGACTCACTAACACCGCAACCCCACAATGTGCACATATCTTACCGTGGTTCCACTGAACACAGTCCTTGAGGGTGTTGAAATTTTTTTTCGGCCGTGTATTACTTACAGTTTTTATTTTCTGCTTCGTCTAGAAAAGGAAAGTAAATAATAAGACAGGCTTCTGTAGAGTGTAAGAAAGGAAAACTGACGGCTCACCAGTGAAGCGATAGGGAGCTGGTTGATGAACGGAAAGGTACTGGGACCACAAACTAACGTACATTTACACAACAGTTTGTTAAAAACGACTAAAATTTTATAATGAGAAGATACACCAATCAAAGAATCACAGCAAGCCAGAATGTTTTAAAATTCTGAAGTCAGCAACCAAGACAGTTGGAATAAAGAACGGTCAAAAAAACTGCTTATGGTCACATGAGAAGTGATTTGCATAAGGAAGGCGAAGATCTGGGATCGAAGTAGTAGAATGACTTACAAGTTAAGGACAAACTAATTGCAATAAACAGTTAGTCTCCTTGTGACTGTGTTCATAGACGGAAAATTTAATAAAATCAAACTATAACTTCGCAACTGCAAAATCAGCTAATGTTCTTCATTTGTGTGGCCATAGTGTCCGTAGTTATTTTATAATTCTTGAGGATATTTTTGTTCTGTCGTTGCAACTACGAAAATGCGTGATTTTTTCACCAGACGCGTTTCGCTTTATTGTGGTAAAGCATCATCAGTGGTCTGTAATTAAGTTTTTACATTTTGATTTGCTTTTAGATCGAAAACCAGTTCGTTAAGAATAGCTTGATTTGTACTTACGGTGATTTTTGGGCCGATTTCTCGCTTACATTGTGAAATGCCGTCTGCTAACACATCGTTGTTTTTCTGCGTTAGACTCTGATAATTTTCGTCTAATTTTTAGATTTTCTGCAGTACTATCCATTTCCTATGTTTTTCACAACACACTTTTATGCACATCACTGCATTCTGTTTGTTTTGGTACTTCAAGTATGTGTTGTTGTTTGTGTTTTGTAGTGTTTCCAACATCTCTAAAACAACATTCAAGACGCTGCAGTTTGAATACCGTCTCTGAGCATCACTACCGTGAAAACTTTCGTTGAATTGTGGCGGGGAAACTTTATACATTTTTCTCATACAAAAAAGTCGTTCTTGAAGATGAAAAAGCTAGGGCATGCATAAGGGGACAGAGAATGAATTACTTGGTCATATAAAGGGCAGAATTGGTATATCATATTATCAAAGATGTGTTATATTCAGTAGAAAAGATCAGCACCAGATCGAAATACCTGAAGGGTGGTATCAAACCTCACTTCCACTAATTAAATATTTTGCGAATTTATTGTTACTTATAAGATCAAGCTTTAAACAGCTATTGGCGTCGTCCATGGTGATGGGTGATACAGATTTCATGCGTGGTGGCGTAGTTTTTCGTTTATTATCTCGACCTTGGGCCTTTCTAACGCGTAACATTGTAATGTTTCCGTGCCTATATGCGGTGAGTGTACACAGCGGAACGAAAAGTGCGTTCCCCTACCGACTGGCTCGAGTCAGTAGCAAGAGCACCTGGGGAAGCTGAGCCCTCCAGACCTGGAGGCACGGGGCGAGACAACTCTACCTGCAGCGCTGCCACCTCAGGCGCAGCAAATATTAAAAACCCGCTCCCCACTCGCCACCTACGCCAGCATTTTTCTTGGCATCTCTCTCGTGACTGCCTCCTCTATGCTTGCCGTAGTCTGGCAGATGTCTCTTCACATATGCGCTGTGATCTTGCTTCCTACAGTTTTCATCTCAGAGTCAACCTTTTCTTCCTGCCTGAATGATGCATGCCATCCACAGTTCTCCGAACCCGAAGTCCGCCGTTTAGCTGAGTGGTAACGTGATTGCCTCCCATGCAAGCGGGACCGGCTTCTTTTCCCGCTCGTGGACTGGGTGTTGTGTTGTCCTCGTCATCGTTTCATCCTCGTCACCGGCACGCAAGTCGTCCAATGTGGCGTCTACTGACATGCACTTGGCTGCCGAACTTCCCCAGTCAGGGCCTCACGGGCAGCAATGCCTTTCGCTCATTTTATTTCATTTTCCGAACCCGAAGTTCGTCTCCTGTTAGGCATGCCAATAGGCGTCCGCAAGGGGATAGGGGGATGACACTTTCCTCCTCCTGAAATCTGGGTACAGCATTTTTATTCGCTACAGAACCTTCTAGAATTTCTAGCGATCATTGTCTGCGATTCCGCTAATTTCCAGATACACCTTTTCCGACCGTGACCAGAAATACTGCAACTTTAGCAATCACTATACAGGGTGCCTGTTTTAATTTTAGATAACTAAATATCTCTTAAACGGCGCATCGTACGAGATAAATGTTCTAGGTGAAAAAATATTGCCGCGTGGGAAGAGCCGAGCGGTCTTAGGCGCTGCAGTCATGGACTGTGCGGCTTGTTCCGGCGGAGGTTCGAGTCCTCCATCGGGCATGGGTGTGTGTGTTTGTCCGGAGGGTAATTTAGGTTAAGTAGTGTGTAAGCTTAGGGACTGATGACCTTAGCAGTTATGTCCCATAATATTTCACATACATCTGAACATTTGAAAAAATATTAGCAAAGGGGACATTTGTCAGTGCCACAACTGGCCACCTTCTAATCAATTTTGTATTTTCAACTGGGAACCACCCCCTCCCCCACCCCCAATTCTATTGCATCTTTGGATTCCACTCCAAAAAATACGTACAATTTACTCAAACCATTGTTTCCCATTCGTGGCAGATGGTGCTGTAATCCAGAAATATCAGTTGTGCTTGTCTCCGCAGTTAAAAACCGACGCACTTGACTCTACATTTCATTTGCGATATAAATGTATACATTTGTATTCTTATGGTTGCTATTTATGTTCAAAATTTACTTTAGTGTTGGAAATATGATTGTACAGCACAAATAATGTGAGTAATATTGACATTTCTGGCAAATAAGCTACTTATATGGTGACTAAACTTTCTGTTTCTGGTGAGTCCCCAAACCATTGGAATGCTTGGTTTCGGTGGTGCCTCTCGAGCCCCACCACCAGATAGACTGATTTCTGAGTGTGCTTCCATCCAACCGCCGTAACTGAAATAAAATTGGAGAATTCCCTTTCGAAAATACAGACTTAACCCCGCCTACGCAGAAGGTTTCACCTAGAGCAGTTTTTTTCGTGCGGTGCAACGTTTTCGAGATATTTAGTCGTCTCAAGTTAAAACAAACAGCCTGTACATCTTGAGTTACCTTAGTTGCGATTCTGTTGAAGGAAATTATACCAGTCACATGGTGTAACTGCAGTTTCCGCTCCGGTCTCCAGTCAAGAATGATACCGCAGTCAATCTTAACCATGCCAAGTACTCACATGGTAATCTTTTCATACTGTAGTTAGAAAATTACACATTCCCAGCGTTCTGTAAGTCACCGAAGTTAAGAGCAAAACCACCTTGGTGGGTTGTCATAACAAAATTCAGTATAGCTCAGACAGCTGAGTTTGTCGCACGTATACTTATAAACGGAGACGAAATTTATCTTCATCATGCAAAAGCATTCCACGTATGAGAATAAAAAATAATTACAGCCAATATATGGGGAGTGGAAAAGCTAATTTATCAAAATTCCAACCTTTTTTCCAATGGAGCGAAAAAGGCAGCTGGCGATAAGAATTTAAACAGATCGTTTATTTATTTAATTTGTACCTTCTGAGAACGATGAGTATTTTCAGGAGCAATTTTTGAAAAACAACACACGAAACGGACGTTTTACTATTTTTATCAAAAAATATACCAGTAAGTACGCTACACAATAACGTGTAATTGGACAGATGATGATTCCTTAATCTTCTTCTACGTTCTATATGACCTGTCAATAGTAATTTTATATATATACGAGGGTTGGAACTTTAATAGTGACAACTTTTATTTACAGCTCGTACAAAGTAGATACGTGTTTCAAAGTTTTACTGACTTTCTGCTGGTCGTAGGATGTGCTCCAAAAATGAACAGCACAGAGACAGAAGTTATGACACTTTCTGCAGGACCTGACCATCATCTTGCAGGACAATGCTCAAGCACGTACAGTGCAAGCTGTTACTGATCTGTTTGACTGATGGGGCTGCTAAGTGCTATACCTCATACTGCACTCCGCTGACTTAAGCCATCGTGAGTTCAACTCGATTTCTGAACTGAAGGAAACACTTCACGGCATTCGCTTCAGAACTGCTACAAAATCGTCTGGCAATAGACCGCGCCTCTCGAACTGTCGACACAACTGGCACTGCTAAGAGTATCCTACGACTTCCACATCGCTGGTAACGGGCTATACACAATGCTGGTGACTACTATGTAGGTGAGTAAAACATTGAAACACGTATCTATTTTGTACGAGCTGTAAATATATATATATATATATATATATATATATATATATATATATATATATATATATATATATATATATATAGTGTTTGTTGAATCTAGTCCAACCCTTAAATAAACTGTTAAGTACATATAACAGTATTACAGATTCCTAATTTTCTTTCCTCAAAAATACAAGCAAACCGCGAATTTCATTTTTCTTACAAAATATCAGCGCGAAAATTCTGCTTATCTCACGTGACAATTACTGATGTATCGTTTCAGGAGAAACTACTTCTTCCTCTGATGTCTTTGTAAATTTCCTTGCAGTGAAGGTCTCTTGGATCTTCTTTTGTGATTCGCACCCAGTGTGGGCAGTAACAAGATCGATTTATTTATACAAGGTGAGTATTGATAAAACCGACAAACTGCAAGGACGGATTCCTGATTGTAATAGAGGAAAAAAGATCATATGAGCATGTGTCCGGAAATGCATCGTTGAAACGTGTATAGCGCTGACGAATTAAAGTTCCTCTGACCATGTGCCGTGTGGTCCCTATGTGTTGCAGGCTGTGTGACTGACGCACCATGCTGTAAGCAGCAGTATAGTGTGATATTCATGTCGGAGACAAGCCGAGATGGTGTTTGCGCACGGCCAAGAGGATGAAAACGGTCGTGGGGCAGCACGGCTATACCAAAACAAGTACAATCACCGACAGACAGATGAACGTGCAGGGAGATGGCGGACTGTGCCTACAGCAGATGTGGAGGACCGGGTTCTGCCTCTCGACCGTTTCCATCTGCTTGGCTGCACACAGACACCATCTCGGCTTGTTCCTGCATCAATACCAGACGATTCTGCTGCTTGCAGTACTCTGCATCAGTCATACAGCCTGGAACACACAAGGAACACACAAGGAACACACGACACCCGGTCAGCGCCATCTACTGTAACACCCGATGCATTTCCGGATACATTGTCATAGGAACTTTTTTCCTCCATTTTCAGTCGAGAATTCGTCCCTACAGTTGGCGGTTTTATTAATCTTCATATTCTTGAGGTGCTATCGGAATCGATGAAGCCTTATATGTTCGACATGGTCTAGTAATAGTAATATCTTTTTTACTGAAATGCCGTCAAAAGTAGTGCCACAAATTGAGACTAGACTCGTTTATTGGTGCCTGTTTTGCTGCTTTTTTATTGTTGGGTTTTGTTTTAGTAGTGTGGGACTTCTCGTTGATTCTTCACTCGTCATAAGTAGCTTCCCGTTTTAGTTTTCTTTCCATTTATGTTGAATTGAAACCTAGGATATTAGTTTCACGAAACACGTAGTATGAGAAGAACAATACATCGAAAGAGCAGAAAACTTGGTTTTGAGCAAGCTAACGGTCCTTCTGCAGCTGCAGTTGTGGGCGCCACCAACTAGTTTCTGCTTAGTTATACAGCTGTTGATTATCTTCGATGCGTAGATTATGAAAGAAAAAATATTAATTGCCCAGTATTTGCAGATCTGTTAGCTTTTCCATTCTATAAACGGTCTATAGTGATAAACTATCATCGTTATACAGGGTGTCCAATTTATCTTGACCATCCCCAATAACTTTCTGTCCGAAATAAAAGATGCTGCTTAGCTATCAGGAGGTATCAACCAGCGTGATTGCCTTTGTTGCAACTTTGTTCAGTAAAAAGGTAAGAACAGCAGTGCATCTTTTTTAGTAGCACCCTTTATGTTTTCTCCTTAGTAATCCGCTTCCTCCATCAAGACCTGTTCAAAAAATATCACATCGTACGATTCGCATAAACACGACGGTTTCAACACTTAACACAAAACTGACTTTCGCCTCAGCTAGCAGAAAGGTCAGGTATCCGGGATGAAGCCTTTGGCACCCGAAGAGACTAAGCCCATGTCTTCCACTTAACGTGCCAATGAAAGTGGACACCCGTCACAGTTCTCAGTTTGGCCGTCAGCACGATCTGGCTAGATTGCAGGATACATTAATTGCTGAAAGAAGTGTTGCCTTGGGCTCGAGGTGTTGCAGCGCTGTATCTACGTGTTGCCTGGGGCTAACTTCGCGTAGTGTAAATGCAAAGACACTCCTCTTCATTTATCTGCCAAAAGTATCAGTTTGCTGTAACCTCAAAGGTAATATGCTTCGCTTTCTAATACACCAAAAATAGAATAATCTTCCAGAAATGTTTTCGCAAACGATCTGATGGCTCCGAGAAAATCAGAATAGTTTATGCTCAAGAGTTTCCTCCCTATACAGCAGCCACTGCCTGCTTGACGCCAGCCACCCTCCATACAGACTATTGCGACATGTCCATCTTGGGCACGTTTTTGCTCTCTCATTTTGTACTTTGATTTTCCTGGTGGGACAACTTCGATAACTTACTGAACACCGTGTAGTAATCCAACATACGTATGTTGTTATGAGTGTGTGTGTATCAATTTTCGCTTTTTATTTGTGAAGTATTGCTCATTTTGTGTTTAATAGGGAGGTGAAGACAGAGGAGGGGGGGCTCGAAAAATTTGTATCGTGTGTGGGGCTAGTGCTGTCGGAAAAATCGAGACAGGTAAGGATATTTTTTAAAGAAAGATTATTTTGGAATGAATGATCTCCCAAATTTAGGAAGTATGGATAGTTGACATATGTGATGAACTGTGGCTTTTAACCTGCATACTGTAATGACACAGATCGACTTAAGCGATGATAAATGTGCTCATTTTGAGATGGATTGTGTATATCAGCTATGTTCACAGTGTTTTACGACACTGACTGTAAATTAAGCAACTCCGCGCTATGCGCACTTGACAGTTAACTTTTTCCGGCAGCGAAAGAAAGTGACTGCTAAAATGAGCTTTGTGTAAGCGATGCAACTCTGTTGATACAGTATCCATGACAGTGGGTTGATAATACTTCTTACTATGGCTTGAGACACTGCAATAGAAAGATGTGTTATCAGAGCGGATTTAATTGTATTGTTGCACCGCAGCCGTTGCTGAATTAGAGTGCTCATTCTATTTAAACGGCAAAGCGCAATATCTTGTAAATAGAAATACGAAATTGGTTGTTTTCTCTAATGACCTCGTTGTCGACGGGACGTTAAACACTAAATCTCCTCCTCCTCCTTGGTTGTTTTGTTAAAGAGAACTACCGTATAAATAAATATTTATTCAAAGGTAAGTTCATCATTTGAACAACTTCCCAAACGTGTGCTTCAAATTTACAAATACGCACGATTAGACTTTCGTTTCTGCGGCTTTATGAGTGTTAGTTTGGGCCTAAACCTGGTCCGATTCCATCGCAATAGGCCATCTCTGCATTTGATCTGTAATTTACGAACATTTTCTCCCTCAAAACCTGAGACGACTTCATTTATAGATCTCAGAGTATGCTACGAGTGTACGTGGTCAAGCATGTCTAACATGAGAAATAAACTTAAATAAGCTTTTCAGGTAGCAGCGTGCAACAGCAGCGGTGAGGAGAGCGGAGGCTACAGCTTTGTATCGCTGCCATTTGTCATATGTCGGGTGAAAAAAATATAAATCGTTTTATTATTATTGTTTTAATATTTATTCTTTCAATAGGGTTCTTAATTATTAGTCCTAATTTGATCATTACGGTGACAGTACGAACCTACATCATACAAGTAAACTTACTAAACATAGGCATAGCTAGAGAGTACTGAAAGCTTAGATCCATTTAAAGGCATTCTTAAATAAGAGGAAAAACTTCTTCGTGAAGCACATTAACATTTAACTTAACTTTCAGGCAACATTGATTGCAACTTTAACATTTTAAGTTTAACATTCATTAAAGTAAATGGAAATTTAAATTGCCTTCCCTTTATAAAAGTATGACACATATATTCAATAGGCAATGTCCAAAAGTCGTTATAAGCAACAAAATTCAAAGGGAGACTACTTCATTTTCGCTTGATCGTCATCAGCTCGCTATGCAATATTGTTGCGATAAAAATCGCAACATTTTAGAAGAAATTAATTGCCGAGTCCTCACAAAAGACACTTCATCTAGCAAAGGGCAGTGTGACCTGATAAAATTTGTCCTTTGGTAACATAAATGAGATGTGCTGCCCTTCAGGCTATTCCATAACCATGGGAACCTATTGCATGTAGAGCGGGAAACCAAACTGATCTGCCAAAACTGCGGAGTTTATTGATGTATATCTACAGGCTTTTCAATGCTACCTCCATCATAAGATCACGCCAGTGTTGCAGCACACAATACCGGAGATCAGATTGAGACGCTACAGCTTACGTGTCAGGGCACAGTAGCGGTGGCTCTAATTGCGCGCTGCGGGTTGCGTGCGTGCGCCTGCCTCGCCGAACGTCAAGCGCCGCCGGAGCTGGCGGGGTTTGCGACGCCAAACTCGGCGCGGCAGGCGCTGTCGGCGTTGCCTGACAAGTTTCGGCGTCTCGGCTTAAACGTGAATTACGCTCCGGCTCTCCGAAAGGGCCCCCAGGTCTCTGAGGGCGCTGACGCAGTCTGAGACGCAGTTCGCAAACTTTATCCCTCCAGCCGCAAACGATGCTCCTTTAAATAACGGTGAAAGCACAAGCAGAACAAGCTCACTCAGCTCACAAAGCAAATATTAACAGTTCATTCTCAGCGTGGAAGCAGTCCACCTCGTAAATACCCTCCTCTACCAGAAACACCTACGATTTTACTTGTGTGGAACGGATACTGTTAACATTTAAAAATATTTTGCACTTATTTGAAATAACTGGTACAGGTCAGAAGAGAATACGTCTCATATGCTATTGATGACTGATGGGGAAGCCGACGTTTGTAAAACGTCAAAGATATCTGCGTTGGCGAACATCATTTGAGGGGTGCATTTTCACATTTCTGAGGCTTATTAGTATTCCGTACAAAGATGCCTCTGAGGAATATATTATTAGTGTCATTTTATAATAAATATTTTCTCAAATACATCATTTTTCAACGAATCACTATAATATTCAAATCGACTGCCTTCATTTAATAAAACATGTTTTTACCATGTGGCATTAATGCCACTTTTTTGTAACAAAAATCATAACAGCCTCCGCCGCTACTCAAGAAACATAATTCATATCCGCTTTCCGTGTCTGTTCCCGTTTAAAGGTCATATTGAATTCTTCTTCATTTCTGGCAGATGTATATAGACTACCATTTCTGGTATTATAACGTTTTCTTCCTCCCCATGAACCACGGACTTTGCCGATGGTGGGGAGGCTTGCGTGCCTCAGCGATACAGACAACTGTACCGTACGTGCAACCACAACGGAGGGTATCTGTTGAGAGGCCAGACAAATGTGTGGTTCCTGAAGAGGGGTAGCAGCCTTTTCAGTGGTTGCAGGGGCAACAGTCTGGATGATTGACTGATATGGGCTTGTAACATTAACCAAAACGGCCTTGCTGTGCTGGTATTATGAACGGCTGAAAGGAAGGGGAAACATTCGGATCTCCGGGCGTGGATTACTCAGGCGGATGTCGTTATCAGGAGAAAGAAAACTGGCGTTCTACGTATCGAGCGTGGAATGTCAGATTCCTTAATCGAGCAGGTAGGTTAGAAAATTTAAAAAGGGAAATCGATAAGTTAAAGTTTGACACAGTGGGAATTAGCGAAGTTCGGTGGAACAAGACTTCTGGTCAGGTGAATAAAGGGTTATAAGTACAAAATCAAATAGGGGTAATCCAGGAGTAGATTTAGTAATGAATAAAAAATAGGAGTGCGGGTAGGGTACTACGAACACCATAGTGAACGCATTATTGTAGCCAAGACAGACACGAAGCCCACGCCTATCACAGTTGTGCAACGTTATATGCCAGTTAGCTCCGCAGATGACGAAGAGATTGATGAAACGTATGATGAGATAAACGAAATTATTCAGATAGTGAAGGGAAACGAAAATTTAATAGTCATGGGTGACCGGAATTCAATAGTAGGAAAAGGAAGAGAAGGAAAAGTAGTAGCTGAATATGAAATGGGGGTAAGGAATGAAAGAGGAAGCCGCCTGGTAGAATTTTGCACAGAGCGTAACTTAGTCACAGCTAACACTTGGTTCAAGAATCGTTGTATACATGGAAGAAGCCAAGAAGCCTGGAGACACTGGAAGGTTTCAGATAGATTATATAATGGTAAGACAGAGATTTAGGAACCAGGTTTTAAATTGTAAGACATTTCCAGGGGCAGATGTGGACCCTGACCACAATCTATAGGTTGTGAACTGTTGATTAAAACAGAAGAAACTGCAAAAAGGTGGGAGTATAAGGAGATGGGACCTGGATAAAATGAAAGAACGAGAGTTTGTAGAGAGTATCAGGGAGAGCATTAGGAATCGATTGACAAGATTGGGGGAAGGAAATACAGTAGAAGAAGAATGGGTAGCTTTGAGAGATGAAACAGTGAAGGCAGCAGAGGATCAAGTATTTAAACAGACGAGGACTAGTAGAAATCCGTGGGTAACAGAAGATACATTGAATTTAATTTATGAAGGGGGAAAATATAAAAATACAGTAAATGAAGCAGTCAAAAAGGAATACAAGTGTCTCAAAAATGAAATCGGCAGGAAGTGCAAGATGGCTAAGCATGTATGGCTATAGGATAAATGTAAGGATGTAGAGGCATAAATCACTAGGGGTAAGATAAATACTGCCTACAGGAAAATGAAACAAACCTTTGGAGAAAAGGTTTGACATTAATGCTATATTGTTTAAAGAATTCATAGCGAAGCCTTTCCTTACCTCTTTGTCCCCAAGATAAGACTTTAATATTCAATGTTTAACTTTCTCTGCCGTTTACCTTCTTGCCGCAAAATTGTTTTTAACTCACAGGCTTGTCCCATTGCGTGGTTCTTTTTATCATTTATCAATTTTTACTTGTGAAATATGTACCCAGTAATAAATCGTTATGAATTATATTCAGATGGTAATGTAGTAAGACAGAATCGTTGTTGTTGCTATCTTCAGACCGAAGGCCGGTTCGATGCTGTTCCACACGATATTCTATGCTCCACAAATCTCCTCATCTAGGCATAGTTACTGCAACAACCACCGTCCGTCATAAATTGCTTGTGGTTGTTAAGCCTTTTACCGCCTCCCTCCCCCCCCCCCCCCGTTCCGCTCATCTACAAATTAATTAATTTCTCATTTTCTAGAAAGTGTCCTATCGACATATCTCATATGAGCGTAGTTATTCGATTAATATTTTTTTCTCTCCCGAATCGATTCACCACATCTTCATTGGTTATCTGATCCACCCAACTTCTCTTAAACTTCCTTCTATAGTACTACAATAACAGTTCAATTTATTGTTCATTTTTCATTTCCATACAGACCTGCACTCCAAACAAAGTCTTTCAGTGAAAGGATGAAACAGTCGTACGGCATTCTTGGCTTGGAACCCCGAGTGGTTCGTTCACACTCTGATCAAAAACGGTTTTCTTCCTTAGCGCCCAAAGACGCCTTTCCTAGCGACATGTGAGAGCTGTAAAGATACCTGTCGAGTGAACACGGCTATGCACTGAGGTAACAAAATTCATGGGATACCTCCTAATATTGTGTAGTGCAGCGACGTTGACACAACAAGACGCTGGAAGTCCTCTGCAGAAATACTGAACCATGCTGCCCCTATAGACGTCCATTATTGCGAAAGTGTTGCCGGCGCAGGATGTAAACTAACTGACCTCTAGATTACGTCCCACAAATGTTCGGTGGAATTCACGTCGGACAATCTGGGTGGCCAAATCATTCTCTCAAAATGACCGGAATGGACTGGAATGTTCCTCAAACCAATCCGGTGAGATGGCGCATTGGCATCCATAAAGATACCATCATTGTTTGGGAACAACAAGTCCATGGATGGTTGCATTTCACGTCTCCAGGTAACCGAACATAATCATTTCCTGTCAGTGATCGGTTCAGTTTGACCAGAGGACCCAGTTCATTCCATGTAATCACAACCTACATCATTACTGAGTCACCACCAGCTTGCACGGTGCCTTGTTGACAACTTGGGTCCATGGCTTCGTGGGGTCTACGCCACACTCTAACCCTACCGTAAATTATTACCAATTGAAATCGGCACACGTCTGACCAGGCCACTGTTTCCCAGTCGTCTAGAGTCCAACCTGTATGATCACGAGCCCGGGAGAGACGCTGCAGGCGATGACGTGCTGTTAGCAAAGGCACTCGCTTAAATCATCTGCTGCCACAGCCCATTCGTTCGTCGTACGTCTCATATTCATTTCTGCGATTATGCCACGCATTGTTGCTTGTCTGTCAGCGCCGATGACTCTACACAAACGCCGCTGCTCTCGGTCGGTCACTGGTTTGTCCATGGTGAGATGTCTGAAATTTGGTATTCTCGACACTTTCTTGACACTCTGTGTCTCGGAATACTGAATTAACTAACGATTTCTGAAATGGAAAGTCCCATGCGTCTATCTCCAACTGTCATTCTGCTTTCAGTGTCTGCTAATTCCTATCGTGCTGCCATAATCACGTCGGAAACCTTTTCATGTGACCACATCGCTACAAATGACAGCTCCGCCAATGCAGTGCGGTTTTATACCTTGTGTACGCGATACTACCGCCATCTGTGTACGTGGATATAGCTAACCTAAGACTTGTTCCACTTCAGTGTAATGCATGTGTGTATAATGTGGTGTTAGTTTTGCGTTGTATGACGATGAGAAAAGGAGAAAGTTGGTGCCTGCATACAGCCAACTCTTTTTAGAGTAGTAACAAAAGCCGGCCGCAGTGGGTGATCGGTTCTAGGCTTTTCAGTGTGGAACCGTGCGACCGCTACGGTCGTAGGTTCGAACCCTGCCTCGGTCATGGATGTGTGTGCTGTCCTTAGGTTAGTTAGGTTTAAGTAGTTCTAAGTTCTAGTGGACTGATGACCTCAGATGTTAAGTCCCATAGTGCTCAGAGCCATTTGAACCATTTTTAGTAACAAAAGGGCACGAAGACCCCCAGACATATCAGCAGCAACAATATCACGTGCCCACACTCGACATGATGCTGCAGGGAGGTTTGAAATTTAATCCAGGAAATTAGGTCAAAGTCTAATGATCAGGAAATTTACGCCACCCCACCTGCTCCCCTTGCCGGAAACTTACTGAGGACGAACATTTCTGACACCTCTGTTACCATCGCCGGCTATCGCCGAGTCGGCGCCACCGTACAGGTATTAAAACAGATGTCAACCACCGTTACCAGATAATTATTTTAGTAAGATTTCACAAATATACAGAATTTTCATATGAAACTTCTCCAATTTCCAAGTGCAGTTGAAAAGCTACAAGACATTGGTAATTGCAGTTAGCGGCATCATGTAAAGCAGTTCAGAAAGTTTTGTGAAGATTTTTTTTTCTGATGGATTTCTTTTGTTTTGTTTCAGGTTCTAAATATTACTTTGGTGCACAAGTTCCTAGTATTTTTGTTTTGCATGTTGGTATTCTGGTTGATATGGGTTTATTTTCATCCATTGTCATTTTTTATTTGTAGTTCACTGTTGCTATTTGAGTTTACATCTTGCCATTTTGTCGTTTGAATAAAGTGAGTGGAGCTGTGGACCCTACGAACTAGGGTGCTGAGTGGAGAAATCGGAACATTTTTGACGTATTTTTCTGTTTAGTTCAATAGAGGGGTGACTGCACCGGAGGCAGCCATAAATATTTGCGCCATGTATGGAGGATAATGCTATTGGACAGAGCACGGCAAAAACGTTGTTTTTTCGTTTTAAGGAGGATTATTTTGACGTTAGTGACTCTCCACGTTCAGGAAGACATTTGGGGTTTGATGAAGATCGTTTAAATGGATTAATTCACAATGAACACTCCTCCATCAATGTACTCGAGAACTGGCAAATGTGATGAAATGTGATCATTCCACCAAGGAGCGACATTTGCATGCAATGGGAATGTTCAAAAATCGGATGTATGGGTACCGCATGCTCTAAGCCAAAAGCACAAAAATTAGCAAGTGGCCGTGTGTGCATGTCTGCTTACTCGTCATCAATTGGCTCTTGAATAACACCGACCATTCCAATCCTATATCGTTACTGGCGATGAGAAATTGTGTCTTTAAGGTAACATAAGTACAGGAAAGGAATATTTGAGCATAAACAAGGCAGCAACTCCGATCACAAAGACCTGATGCACATTCACAAAAGATAATGTAATGCGTCTGGTGGAACAGTTACGATGTGGTGTACCACGAACTGCTTCCCGAAGTGTAACCATCACTGTTTACATTTATTACCAACAACTGAAACGTCCTGCAGACGCAGTTCAAGAACAACGACCAGGAAGACTACGTGACTCATTCACCTTATCTTGCGCCCTTAAATTTTCAGCTTTTCCACTCTCTATCGAACAACCATCAAGGAACTTCCTTTCCGAATGAAAATGTGCTCTCAACGTGACTCGACGAGTTTTTCGTCTCAAAACCACGTATTTTCTACAATACGTAATCGAAAAGTTATCCCAGCGTGGGCAGACTGTTGCAGATAGTGAAGGAGAATATACTATTGTTGGCTAAAGTTTCTATTATGTGTCTTTGTTGTGTTTATTAAACTTGTTTAAAAACGCTAACAACTAATGTACCAACCCAATATTTACCGGAAATAGCTGTACCTCAAGAGAGAGTCCAATTCTTTGGATGGCATGCTGGAACGGAATCAGTCATTGCTGTCGAAAGAAATTTCCGAAGTGAATTTCAAGGAGAGCCACCAGAAGTTAAGAGGGTTAAGGCTTGGTGTGATTAGTGCCTAGCCACTGGGTGTGTAGGGGACAAGCAGGTTCTATCACAAAACATATATCAGATTAAACTGTAACGGATATCAAACAGATCTTCCAAAGACACCCCTCAAAGTCAGTCCGCCTAGCATCACGAGGCCTAAGCATCCCTCGGTCAACAGTTCACATGTTACTTCATGAACGGCTTCTCTTGCAACCTTACAAACCTCAGATAGTGGGTGCACTAAAGCGAAACGACTTGCTGCTTCACCACGAGTTCGCTGCTGAGATGTTTGACCGAGTAACCTCTCACCTACGTAGGAAATATCTTTTTCTGCTACTAAGCAACCTTCCACATATGCAGGAAAGATAATCGGCGTAACATTCCCAATACAGTCCTCGGGAGCATGTCAGAGACAGCAATGAAGGTGAATGTGTGGCGTGCTCTGACGAAAATCAACATGGCTGGACCGTTATTCCTCATTGGGCAAACAGTAACAGAAACTATTTATCTGGACATGCCTCAGCAATTTGTTATCCCTTAGCTACTTCTCCTTGAGCTAAATGTGTTCATCTAGCAGGCTAGTACACCACGGCAGGGGAACTTACACGTTCTTGACTTCCTGGACTGAACATTACTACACCGATGGAGGGACCAACACAGTAGCCACTACGATCTCTAGACATAGTCCCTCTGTATATCTTCCTGTGGGCTTATGTACCAAACGTTGTGTGTACGTCGCCTGTCTGTTATCTTGGCTATCTCCGCAAAGCAATTGCGGATGGAATATCCTCCAACGCTCAGCTGCGCTTGTAGACACATGGGTTGAGATAGGGCCTAGATATAAACATCTATTTTAAAAGGTGTCAAAACGAAACTTTACGAAACGCACACCGCACTTTTAATGGTTTCTTAGAGAATTCAGAAAAGGGATAACGAAAAACAAAAGGATGACTCTCTCACACATAATAATATACGAGTATGTCCTCAATGTAAAAAATGAGATGAGCATATGGCATCGTTGGCCAGGAGGCCCCTATTCGGGGAAGTTCGGCCGCCAAATGCCAGTCTTATTACATTCGACGCCACATTGGGCGACTTGCGCGCCGGAGATTATGATGAGGACAACACAACACCCAGTACACGAGCGGAGAAAATCTCCAACCCAGCCGGGAATCGAACCCGGGCCCGCTTGCATGGGAGGCGAGCACGTTACCACGCAGCTATGTAGGCATACTCCTCAATGTAATGCCCTTTTTAAGTGAAATTAATACACCAGAGATCTGTAGTGCATAACAGTAATGTCTCACCATCTCTATTATCATGAGGGTATACTGATTCAGCTCTATAGAAAGGCAGAAGGGAAGACATGGAGATGTAACACAGGCGTGTCGGTGTGGTCGTATGGTGTGTGCACTGATTCATTTTGAGAGAGTACAACTATTTCCTATCTTATCAGACTAATTTGTTCCAGGTACGTCTAAATTTAAGGTCATTATACGCTATATACTGTCCAGGCGGGTGCTATTGTTGCTGGTCCTGCGCTCCCATGTGTTTCTTTCACGCGTGTGTCACCCCCATCACTGTCTGGACCGATCGCTACACATTTATTTTCCCAAAATTATTTGGTGGCACCTGAAGACAAAGCTTTAAGCTTCGAAACTGGTCGTGGAATAAATAATAGAAAATTACTGGCAACTGAAGAGGTTTTTATTCTATAAATGCATCAAACTGGAGAAAAAAGAGATTTGTTGCACAATTTTATTCAACAAAAGGATCAGTTGATAGGGCATCAAGGAATCGTAATTCTGGTAATGGAAGCGTACGGGATAAAAACCGTAGAGAAAGACCAAGGCGAATACATTAAGGGGGGCAGGACGTCAAACGGACCGACTTGCAGCAGGAAGAGGCACCACAGGACATTTTAATTTCCACTGTCTATACTTTTACAAATAAATTCATAAAACTTGGTCAGCATGACCAGGAAGGATTCAGAATTCACACTCATAGCAGTGGATGTTCGAAAACAAAGCGAAGTAATTTTTTTTACATGTGAAATTTCATCACTTTTTTTTCACTTACTAATGGGAACATTTGTTGCTATAGGTACAGTTTTCTTCATAAGTAAGAGAGATGCTTCG
The DNA here is from genome assembly GCF_021461395.2 of Schistocerca americana. NCBI lineage: Eukaryota > Metazoa > Arthropoda > Insecta > Orthoptera > Acrididae > Schistocerca > Schistocerca americana. The sequence goes on from NC_060119.1 coordinate 622,590,438, forward strand.
ATGAATTATGCACAGCATACAAACCATACTTAAAGGTGTATGAAACTCCAGAATTTTTCAAATCTATTAAAAACTGTGGTTAAAATTGAGGTAATTAACTATAAAATTTGTGTTTTTTTCTAAACATGAAGTTAAAAATATAACAGCTCATTCTTTTTTTCATAAATTAAATAAATTCTAGAGTTTCATACACCTGTAAGTATGGTTTGTATGCTGTGCAAATCTCATCGAACAGTCTCTCTTACTTATGAAGAAAAGTGTACCTATAGCAACAAATGCAGCCAATAGTAAGTGAAAAATTGATGAAATTTCACGTGTAAAAAAAATTATTTTGTTACGTTTTTTAACTTCCGCTGCTACGAGTGTGAACCCTGAATCCTTCCTGGTGAAGCTGACAAAGTTTTATGAATTTATTTGTATAACTATAGACACTGGAAATTAATGTATCCTGTGATGCTTCTCCTGCTCCAAGTCGGCCCGTTTGACGTCCTACCCCCCTTAAGCAGGTTGCAGATATCAGCAGTTATTCAGGGACGAAGAAGCTTGCACATGATGGATTAACGTGGAGAGGTGCATCAAACTAGTCATCGAACTGAGGACCACATAGCCAAGGAATCTTTAGCTTCCGTGTTATGCTTTCCTTCTGGACACTTTGGTAATCAGGGAGCACTTCGGTAGCTAAAGAGCAGATTGGTGGTGAAGGGGCGGTCATGAGTCGCAACGTGTGGCAGGAGCAGATTGTACAGCTCGGCGAAACGCCAACGCAGAGCCGGTGATACGTAGCCTGGCAGCGCAGTCCGTTGTTCTACGCGGTGGGCTCTCCTGTGATTGGCCGCGGCACAGTGTTTCGGAAGTAACAGCAGACAGCACACTGCAGCGGCGCCCGCTGTATTGAATCCGGCGCCGGCGCCGGCGCTACCCGACGCGGCAGACGGCGCTGTAATCGCACGCCGTTTCCGCGGCGCGCTGTCGGATGACCAGGCGGGCCGATCGGTCGATGTGGGGCAAATCCGGTCAGGCGTCGGCAGTTGTTTTGATAAATCTGTGCAAACGTTGCCGAGCGTAATTTCTGTCCAGCGGAGCCCCTGCCGTTTTCATCCCCATGTCTCCCGCTTACAGCCCGGAACGCTGGCAGCGCTGGTTGCGGTGGGTTTGCAATTACGTCCCGTTGGCGTCGCTACCTTCGCAGGACGTATACGTTCAAATTATATGAGCGTTTAAACTCGAACATGCTGTTCTATTGTCCTCTAATTAGCTAAAAGTTAATTTCAGAAATTGCAGGACACCAAAATTATGTGGTTGAACTAAGTAATTTGGTGTAAGTGCTACTCTGGGGTCAACATGTTGCCAAAGGAGAGGAAATCGTGGCAGGCCACATCAAACTAGTCACAACACTGATGACTGTATTCGTCTGAAAACACCAGATATCTTTTTTTTTCTTTTCCTAGATTTCATTTTTTTGCAGTCATAAAACTGTTGTAACGATTAAACTCTTGTGCGAAAGAAGAAACTCAATCAACTGGATATGCATTGCCACTGAACTGTACAGCGCTGAATGTAGGCAGCCCACTAAAAATGTGGCACGAGCGATCATATTTCAAAGTTGTGCTATATATGAATGTTCGCCTTTCTCCACCATTGACGTATTTCTCCACCAAGTAATGAAAGTAAAAGAGTCCCACTTCCAAAGCCTCAAGTTGTTTTCAAGTAAGGCAACTAAAGATAAATTTAAGATTTTGTTATTCTGCTTGACTTTTGCCTTAGCTTATCATCTGGATAACATAAAAAGTCCAGCCTACGTTAAGTGAATTCGAAAAGAATAGCAGAATAAATAGATTTCAAGCAAATTATGTGAAATATCGAAAAGATGCTTCAAGATACACAATAAGTGTTCACGTTAGCAATGATTTTGCAACACATTAGACCACCAGTACCCTCTCTTTTATTACCAGAAATGTCAGTGGCCCGCCAAGGTCCGACAGCAAACCGATAAACTAATTTCATACGTAAAAGTTAGTGCTACATTTTCTCAGTGACGTAAGACTAACATCGGCATACAACTGAGTTCGAATAGGACACTCGTTTGACGAGGCGCGCCACGAATTTGTCTCCTGTGACAACCTCTTCATCGCAGAGTAGTACTTGTGCTCGGTGTCCTCAGTTACTTGTTGGATGTGTTCCATTATGTCCTCCAATACAGTGTTTATCCTCTACAGCTCCATCTAGCACCATGGAAGCTATTCCCTAATGTCTTAACAGATGTCCTATCATACTGTCCTTTCTTCTTGTCAGAGTTTTCCATATAGTCCTTTCTTCACCAATTTTACGGAGAATCCCCTCATTCCTTACCTTATCAGTCCACCAAATTTTCAACATTTTGTCTCTAGCAGCATGGTTTTCCTAGTCCATGTCTCCCTACCACGCATTGCTGTGTTCCAAACGAAGATTCTCAGAAATTTCTTCCTCAAGTTAAGATCTATGTTTGATACCACTACACTTTTCTTGGGAGGAAATAGCTGCTTTGCCCGTACTAGTCTACTTTTTAAGTCGTCCTTGCTTCAGCCGTCTGTGTTATTTTGCTTCCGAGGTGCCATAATTCTTCAATTTCATATACTTAATTGTCACCAATTTTGATGCTAACTGTTGATGCTCCTATTGTTTACTGTCGTCTTTCTTCGGGACATACAGAGATGTCGTTACGACAGTGATGCGTCTGTTGAATCTGGCAAGGCTAATCAAACCGTAAAAACAGTTTTTGAAATAAGGCCATAGGAACGTGGAAGGTCCAGGCAAGGTTCATGGAAAACATCTTTTGCTCTTTGGCTTACACACTTTATCTAAACACACCCCAATTTTTTAAATAAGAAATGATGTCCGGAGATTTAGAAAATATAACAACAAAGTTTAAAGCATTTATACTAAAAAAAGCTGAGTGTAAACTATATGCATATTCAAGCACTTAAAGAAGATTTACAGTTGCCCAATTTTTAGAAGAAATGTTAACCACTCAAGATAAAAAACAATTTAAGAAACACCACAGAACTGTGCTTTCAATTCAACTTTGCTAAAATGCATCAAATACTTTAAGATATTAATCTTTAAATAAATGGACAATGGTTAGCAAAATCTTACATTTTTCTCAGTTAAACAGCCAACAGGAAAAATTTACTTAAAAAAAGGTATTAATCATTTCAGATAGCAACCATTTTAGAGATACCCCCAAAATGTGCTTCAACCCATATTTCCAAATGTGTATAATTTTCTTTTAAAATATTGAAGTCTCGGTAGGTCCACTATGCCTAATAAAATCTTACAATTTCTTTCAGTTAAACAAGCAATAAGAAATTTTTTCAGCAAAGGATATTAACCATATAAAGAAACAATCATTTAAGAGACACCCCCAGAATGTGCTTTCGACTTAACTTGACAAATGCGTATACAGGGTGTTACACAAAGGTACGGCCAAACTTTCAGGAAACATTCCTCACAAACAAAGAAAGAAAATATGTTATGTGGACAGGTGTCCGGAAACGCTTACTTTCCATGTTAGAGCTCATTTTATTACTTCTCTTCAAATCACATTAATCATGGAATGGAAACACACAGCAACAGAACGTACCAGCGTGACTTCAAACACTTTGTTACAGGAAATGTTCAAAACGTCCTCCGTTAGCGAGGATACATGCATCCACCCTCCGTCGCATGGAATCCCTGAAGCGCTGATGCAGCCCTGAAGAATGGCGTATTGTATCACAGCCGTCCACAAGACGAGCACAAAGACTCTCTACATTTGGTACCGGGGTTGCGTAGACAAGAGCTTTCAAATGCCCCTATAAATGAAAGTCGAGAGGGTTGAGGTCAGGAGAGCGTGGAGGCCATGGAATTGGTCCGCCTCTACCAATCCATCGCTCACCGACTCTGTTGTTGAGAAGCGTACGAACACTTCGACTGAAATGTGCAGGAGCTCCATCGTGCATGAACCACATGTTGTGTCGTACTTGTAAAGGCACATGTTCTAGCATCACAGGTAGAGTATCCCGTATGAAATCATGATAACGTGCTCCATTGAGCGTAGGTGGGAGAACATGGGGCCCAATCAAGACATCACCAACAATACCTGCCCAAACGTTCACAGAAAATCTGTGTTGATGACGTGATTGCACAATTGCGTGCGGATTCTCGTCAGCCCACACATGTTGATTGTGAAAATTTACAATTTGATCACGTTGGAATGAAGCCACATCCGTAAAGACAACATTTGCACTGAAATGAGGATTGACACATTGTTGGATGAACCATTCGCAGAAGTGTACCCGTGGAGGCCAATCAGCTGCTGATAGTGCCTGCACACGCTGTACATGGTACGGAAACAACTGGTTCTCCCGTAGCACTCTCCATACAGTGATGTGGTCAACGTTACCTTGTACAGCAGCAACTTCTCTGACGCTGACATTAGGGTTATCGTCAACTGCACGGAAAACTAAAATGAGCTCTAACATGGAAATTAAGCGTTTCCGGACACATGTCCACATAACATATTTTCTTTATTTGTGTGTGAGGAATGTTTCCTGAAAGTTTGGCCGTACCTTTTTGTAACACCCTGTATATTGCTTTATGTAAACTTACATTCGCTCAGCCGTTTGCAGAACCATCTTCCCTCATTTGTCACAGGCCCGGGCGTCCTTCCTCCCCTCAAAACAGCGTCTTCTTCCAGAGGGCGTGACCCACGCCGCGGATAAAGCGTGTGTTAACTATGAGTTCTGTGCCACTTCTCCAGAAGCAGTTTTAATAAATACACACGATATGGAAACACTAGTCCGGTCTGAAACAGGACAGGTCGTTTGTGAAACCACAGTCAATAAGGAATCATCCAGCTACAGGGACTCAAAATGCAAAGGGGAGATCAAGGACCGCAACCCGCACGCGGCCATATCGAACCAAAACACAAGAGAGACGGTCCGGACGCCCAGAACAACTCAAGAGGTAGCCGACAGATAGAAGGTTAAACCAACTTAGGTCAGCTCCGGAGAAGACTATAACTTGCCCAGTTTAAGGGTGGGGTTTAAGGATACACACGTTATTGATAATATGTATCAAATCCTTGAAGGTATTAACATCCCAAAGAGTGCACAATATTTAGCAAAATCTTACACTTTTTTGTCAGCTAAACAAGCAACAGAATTTTTTTTAACAAAAGGTGTTAACCATTTGAGAACACAACTTTCGACTCAACCTGCTTTACTTATCTCTTGATTCTTTGAGTCGTTTACAGAACCGTGGCCCCCCCTCCCACCTCTCCCCCCCCCCCTTTTGTCAAAGGTCCTAACGTCGTTCCTCCCTGTTAGACCGGCACCGTCTTCCACGAGGCGTGGCCCACACTCAGGCTAAACTAGAACACACTAAGGCGTGTGTTAACGCATGGTTCCATACCACTTATCCAGAAGTGGTTTTAATAAATACACATGGGACTGGAAAGCAAGTCCAGTTCGAAATGGGACAGAGCCTTTGTGGACACTGTCAGTATGGAAGCACCGAGCTACCAGGAGCTCAAAAGGATATGGGCAGAAATCAAGGCCCCAACCCCCATGCAGCCGTTTCGAACCAAAACACAAGAGCCTGCCGTTGTGGCCCAGCGGTTCTAGGCGCTTCAGTCCGGAACCACGCGGCTGCTACGGTCGCAGGTTCGAATCCTGCCTCGGGTATGGATGTGTGTGATGTCCTTAGGTTAGTTAGGTTTAAGCAGTTCTAAGTTCTAGGGGACTGATGACCTCAGATGTTAAGTCCCATAGTGCTCAGAGCCGCTTCGACCGATGAAGCATAAAACGTGATTGATCTGTACAGGCCACCTGTCGCCACTCAGTGGACGTCCAGTTCCCGTACTAGCGTATGAATTCCAGCCTTCGTCGCCGATGAACATTAGTCAACAAGTGTACATGAACCAGGCGCCCGCTGCGGAGACCCATAGGCAGCAGCGTTCTTTGCATCCCCTTGGTCATCTGAGCGATGAGTTGCTCAAGAACTGCCTGTCTATTTGCCCACATGCATCTTCCCAGCCGACGTTCAGCACTGTCATTTATGGCCCGTGGTGCACCACAGGTGCCTCGGCTCCAGTTTTGAGATTTTGCCATGCACGGTGTACTTTAACCATAGCGACACGTGTACAGTTTACAAACAGCCGTTTCTGAAATGCTTCCGCCCTTGGTTCTGGGGCTAATGATCATGCCCTTTTGGACGTCACATAAATCACAATGCGACAATGACTGCACTGTTTCCTGCTTTCCCTCTGACACGTTTCATATATCCTACACAGTTAGTGCTGACACCTACAGCCTGCGAATGGTTATTGCACGTTGACGTCGAACATAGGTGGTGGTCACAGTAACGTGACTGGATGCTGCAGAACGTCTTATTGCATTTATAAAAATCCACTGCCCACTGAAGCTCAGGAAGGTGACGAGCAACCCACTGAAGATTTTTCTTCACGGTAAGTTTTTTGTTTTAGATTTTGTGTTCAGATGCCTTATTCTAATGAAGGTTCTTGTCCTTTCTGTAGTAACCAAAACCAACTGCGGGAACGCCTTGGGCTGCGGATCGGAGCCGCCAGGCGGGCAAGCCGCCAGCGGTGGAGCACGCACCACCGGGTAAAAACAAGGACGAGTCGGACGACAGACCAACGACAACCGACAATGACCGACTATGACCGACAGAACAAGAAAGAGATAAACAACGGAGGCTTGTAGAAACCACAACACCAAACACCAACAGTAAATCCACTCGGAACCAGAGCCAGGCAAATGTCAACAACGAGCAACGACCAGAACGCAGTACCGCCGAGATAGAAACGCAATCCAGAGCGAGTACCAGACTGACTGGACTAGGGTTTTTTTTTTCTTTATTGTTATTTTAACACCTTATACAAAGGCGGGCTGGCAGCAGCACAATACGCCGCTCTTCAGCCTTGAGTGTTACAACAAGGAGTACATAAAGGTGGCACAGAGTAGACAGTAAAAACGGTGGGCAATAAAAATGTAGACACTAAAAATCGAAAAAAACATGGAGCCGTTCACGCTGGACGAGAAACATCACTAGCACTGGGCGACACGATGCACAGAACATGGATGATGGCGACGGCACGTGAACGGTGGGGGCGTGACGGCGAACAACACTACACACAAACGAAGGCACACACACGAAACACTGACGGCGATGATCTCCGGCGCGCGAATTTTCACTGAGCGTGTACGAGTCCGGGGACCTGCCAAGAGAGGAGGTGGAGGAGGAGGAATGGGAAGGGGAATGGGAGAGGGGGGAGCAGAGATGCCATGGGCAAAGGAGAGAGGGGGAGGGAGGAAGGGGGAGGGGAAGCCCGGCGGAGAGGGGAGGAGGGAGGGGGGAAAGGAAAGAGGAGGGAAGGGAAGGGAGGGAGGGAGGGTGCCTAAAGGAAAGGACACAGGAGGTGGGGGGGAGGATCAAAGTTGATAAGAGGGGTAGATGGAGGGGACGAGGACATCATCAGGGAGGGGGAGCTGGCGGAAGCCACCTTGGGAGAGGGTAAGGAGGGTGGAGAGATGGAGACCGGGTGGGACGTGGGAATACAGGCGCGGCAGCGGACGGGGGTGGGAGAGGATCGGGGACACGAGCGGGTGAGGAGGATCAAGTTTACAGGAGGTGTACAGGATCCGTATCCTTTCAAGGAAAAGGAGGAGGTGGGGGAAGGGGATGAGATCATACAGGATCCGCGTGGGGGAGGGGAGACGGATGCGATAGGCTAGGAGGAGAGCATGGCGTTCAAGGATTTGGAGGGATTTATAGAAGGTAGGGGGGGGGGGCGGAGATCCAGGCTGGATGGGCGTAACAAAGGATAGGGCGGATGAGGGATTTATAGGTGTGGAGGATTGTGGAGGGGTCCAGACCCCACGTGCGGCCGGAAAGGAGCTTGAGGAGACGGAGTCGGGAACGTGCCCTGGCTTGGATCGTCTGGAGATGGGGAGTCCAGGAGAGGCGACGGTCGAGGCTGGACTAGGGTAGGGGGGGCCCTATATACGAAACCGGAGGGAGCGGCTATTGGCCGCTGTCTGCACGTGGCGTAGCGGTGGCGGCCTGGCTGCGCGAGAGCCGCTGCGCGGAATAGCCGCCGCGGATGCGGAGCCCTCTAAGGGCTCACCACGTCCATTTGTTCTGCCGCGTGTTCGACTTCCGCGGCGGGAGGTACTAGACTTTCATAGAGAGAAACCGCTTTGTGGTGCATTCCGGGAGACTTTGAGTTCATTATGTAAATTAACTTTTGCATTACTCCGACAAACTCAGCTACAAGTCCCCCATGAAAGCTGCAAAAATCTCACTTCTGACTCTTTTATTTAACGAGCCATCTGAAGGAGAAGTGAGCTGTGCTCATTACCGCTGATGTAATTTGAATCCAGAAGTTTCTCTGGGACTGAACCCAAGGCACTGTTGCATTTAAATGTCATGTAACCCGCAAGATATTTTAGTGCATCTTTGGACTCGCTGTCATCACTGGCTGTTGGTTCATCAGTACGAAATTGCAACAGATACAGTTGTTGTTCGCTGAAATTAGAGCAGTCCAAATCAGCTGTCATATTTCCAGTAATGACAATGCATAACGCTTGCGATGAACATTTCTTCTGTTAGAGAAACATGTGACGGCACTTCACTGGAACTCTCCATAACGGATGTACTTGCCGACAAGGGGAGTCTTATTTCTTTCCAGTCAGTCATTCTATTTTTGACTTTGAAAGGAACAAATTTGTTGTAAAACGCGCCCAGACCGCCCAGACCACGAAATTTAGACAGCATTTCTACAAGCAGTCTTGGTTTATGCTGGAAATCAAGATGTATGAAGCTCCTATATTCTTAATGTCAATAAAAAATTCAAAGATAAAGTTTACTGGAGTTACGAAACTCTTCTGGAATAACAGCAGGGATTGTTTGTTTCCACAACTTCGAGGAAGCGTTTTAGTGTGTTCTCCTGTCTTTGAAAACGAAGGACACAGCCACTTCGAAGAGGTGCCTTGGCATCCTTAGGAACTCTTGAGTTTTAAACATTGGTCAGTTCAGTTACATTTTCTTACTGTCCTTTGTTTGGCAGACACTTAACAGCTCGGGCACAACTCTGTGAGAACAGTGGCCCGCCCTGCTCTACAACTTTACCCCCACACTACCCTTCAGTCGCTTCCTAATCTAAATTCCTCAGCATCACCTGATTTAATTCGACTATATTTCGTTACGCTTGTTTTGCTTTTGTTCGTATTCATCTTATCCCCTCCTTTCCAGCACTGTCCATTCATTCCGACTTCTCTTCCAAATCCTCTGCTACCTCTGACAGACTTACAACGTCATCAGCAAACCTCAAAGTTTTTATTTCTTCTCTCTAAACGTTAATTCATACTGAAAAGTTTTCTTTGATTTCCTTGGCTGCTTGCTCAGTGTACAGACTGAATAAGATAAGGAATTGGCTACAACCCTGTCTCCCTCCCTTCTCAACCACTGCTTCCCTTTCATGCCCCTCGACTCTTATAACTGCCGTCTGATTTCTGTACAAGCAGTAAATAGCCTTTAGCTCCCTGTTTACACTGCTACCTTTAGAATTTCAAAGCGAGCATTCAGCCAGCATTGTCAAAACATTTCTCTAAGTCTACAAATACTATAAACGTAGGTTTGCTTTTCCTTAACATGTCTTTTAAGATGAGTCGTAGTATCAGTATTGCTCCCCACGTTCCTACTTTTCTCCAAAATCCAAACTGATCGTCACCAAAGTCGGCTTCTACCGGTTATTGCATTCTTCTGTAGACAATTAGTGTTAGTATTTTGCAACCGTGAACTATTAAACTGATAGTTCAATAATATTCACAGTCAGCACCTGCTTTCTTTGGAATTGGAATTATTATATTCTTCTTTAAGCCTATTGCTGTTTCACCTGATCATACAACTTGCACACCAGACGGAAGTGTTTTGTCATGGCTGGCTCTCCCAAGGCTATTAGCATTTCTGACGGAATGTCGTCTACTCCCAGGGCCTTGTTGCAACTCTTTCAGTGCTCTGTAAAAATCTTCTCGCAGTATCATGTCGCCCATCTTCTCTTCGTCTACGTCTCCTCCCATTTCTATAATACTGCCTTAAAGCTCATCTTCTCGTGTATAATCCGGCCCGTTTCAGTTTTCCCTTCTTTCCCTTTGGATGGTCTTCTATCTGAGCTCTTGATGTTCATATACTGCTTCTCTTTTCTCCAAAGGCGTCTTCTATTTTCCAGTAATTGGTATCTATCGTTCCTTTAATGAAATCTGCTTGTAAATCCTTAGATTTGTCTTCTAGCCATTTCTGCTTAGCCATTTCTGCTTAGCCATTTTCACTTCCTGTCAATCTCATTCTTTAGACATTTGTATTTCCTTTCACCTACTTCATTTGCTGCATTTTTAAATTTTCTACTTTCATCAGTTACATTCATTATCTTCCTTGTTATTCAAGGATTTCTACTAGGCCTTGTCTCTGTACCTATTTGATCCTTTGATGCCTTCACTATTCCATATCTCAAAGCTATCCACGTTCCATCTCCTTAATTTACAACCTTTTTGCAATTTCTTTAGTTTTTGCAGTTCATAACCTATAAATTGTGGTCATAATCCCCATCTGCCATTGGAAGTGTCTCACAATTTAAGATCTGGTTCCGAAATATCTATCTGAAACTGTCTGGCGCCTCCAGTTGCCTTCCACATATACAACCTCCCTTCATGATTCTTAAACACGTGTTAGCGATGATTAAATTATGCTCTGTGCAAAACTCAACCACGTGGCTTCCTCTTTCATTATTTCCCCCCCCAGACATATTAACTTTCATTATCTTTATATGTTTATTACATTTTTATTTTTCTAATTTTTTATTTTTTAAAAGCGTTATTTATTTTTTATACATTAATTTTTTATGCCTTTCTCTGACTCAAAAGTTTTGTCACATTCTACATAATGAAAATGGGACGCCTGGTCTGCTATTATATTACTGACGGTTATGTTGGCCCTTATGGAGTATTTTCATAAAAACGCCATTGTTTCGTTTTAGTTGTCGATACCACCAGGCTATAATTTAGGCATACATTTACATAGTCGTCGGCAAAAAGCGTTGTATTTAGAAATTAATCTGTCCCAATTCATATGCCTTGAGGTATCTTTTCCTTCATCCATTGCCTCACCAGGTTGTCGACGTATAGGGGACGTATTATGGCGTTGTCTTACTCTCTGATTTATTTCTATTTCTGGTGTCATCTCTTTCCCACTACCTATTCCTGTTTTGGTGATTTATAAAACCTTAGCTTTCTTTTGTCAAATGCCTGGGGTCACCGTTTTTCTCCATTATTGACCAGAGCTTTTATTCTGTGGATGCGGTGAAATGCTTCTTCATAACCGATAAATGCCTGGGGGTGTGTGGTCAAACTGAATTTTCGCCTTTCTTGTGTAATTTTTTTCTGTATGAAAATGTCGTCGGCGCAGCACCTGGTAATTTCCATGAATGATTGCCTATCGAAGCCGCAGGCTCAAAAAGATAGATAGCGAATGTGTGATTGTAAATCGATCACGCGACTGCGGTAGCGGGCGTTGAGCGCATGTTTATAGTGGTCACCATAGCAACGACAAAAGAAGAGCGTTACTAAAATACTTCTAATTACAAAGGAAATGACTTACTTCACTCGACGTTGACGTTGTCGTCATAAGAAAATCCATTTTATATGTATGCTACGGGAAGCAATCTCCTTTTGCCATAACATGGCTAGACTCTGTTAATGTCCCACAAAAATATGGGTAGAGTATCACATGCGTCAACTTTTCCTTGCAACCGCAACTTATAGAAATACAGATACTGAAACAAGTACAGTTGGTCTCGTTCTCCTGGGCGCCCTTCTCTTTTAATGGAAGACTTCACTGATTTCCACAGCCGCTCGATGATCTGCGTGTGCACACTGGGGTCGTCGGAAGACACGAACTCTACACAATGGTTGACTAACTTGTGGTTGAATCCTTTTGGTGTCAGTGTCTTGTAGGACTAAAAGCTGTCTGTAGTCACTCTGGTACTGGCAGTACAAATTCCTTTATCAAATCGACTAAAGCTACCTTGTCTCTGGTGAACACAAAGTACAAAGTACTTCAAGGGCTCTCGTTCTAAAGCACCGAATACCCAAATATGTTTTATTTCATTCTTTAAAGGTCGTCCTCCCTAGTTTTTCTTTGTTGCTACGTGTGATTAGTGCACTTCAACAACTTTATTTGGCCCGCTGATCGGTACGGTGTCGTTCGTCATTATTACATACAAAACCCGAAGTAGTCGCACACGGTATTGGTAGATAAGTCAGTTTCCGGTGCTGTTGCTTGCAGGATGTAGTTCCTAATCAAGCAAGGTACAAGAATTATGCTGGTCTGGATCGATAATTTGGAATAGTCAAACCCTGATAGTCGTTCGTCTACCACAGTTCGCGCAATGAAATTGTGAAGGTATTTCACTATCAGAACTCTTCTTACGAACTTGTAGAGAGCTCGCCCCACCGCAGTTTGCACAGTCCCTCCTTTCGTCATCAGGTATTACCCTACAATACCAGACATCCTACTCACTACCGACATAAATCGTTTGGGTTTTCCTAGCAACTCACAAATAATTTATCATAACGCCCGCCACCAAAGTCGCGTGACCGATTTACAAGCGCACGTTCGATATCTATCTTTTAGAGCTCGCGGCTTCGATAGACAAACATTCTTGGAAATTACCCAGGACCTTCCTTTAAGGAAGCCGATACGTTTGTACAATATATTTTGGGTAAGCTATCGACCGTACTTTGACTTGTTTTTTAGCACGCCGCGGGAGCACTCTACTTGCAGATGGGTGGCCTCAAGACCGTTTACAAACGCCAAAGAGAAGAGAAGGGCTTGGGCGATACATTGTCGGCCAGTCTACTTGCGGCAAGGAATATGTAATGGTCGCCTAGGACAGTGGAGAGTGTTGATTTTGAAATGTGGTATGTTTTCTTGTTTCGATGTGTCTACATGGTAATCCATCTTTCCTGACACTTCCACACCTGTTGTGGAACATTCAATGCGATGGAGCCAGTTTTTAATTCAACCACGAAAGTACTTCATCGCAGAGTACCTTCTGCGAAGATGTGTCATAGTTATTGCCAGCATACAACGGAAGTTAAAAGTGAGCTGCCGTCTGCTGTAATGTGAAACAACTCAGTTGCACAAAAGGCGAGTGTATTTACTGGTCAACGGGGGAGTTCGGCTGCCCATTCATTTACATACTCCTTTTGTTCAAAATTCTAGTGGGAGTGTCAACGGTAAATTGGGCCTGTTTTAGATGATTTGATTTCGTCTGTAACTACTACGCCGCCAGTGCTGTATTCTGTTATAGACTGCTTGGTCTTTAATCGCCCGGACTGTGGCACTCGATAACTGATTATTCATTTTCGGAATTCATTGATGTCGTAACTGATAGGAAAGATACAAAACTAATTACTTCTCTTAGTTGACATATAATAGTTTTGAGATGCTGTAGTATGTGCGGCAATGTTATTTTATCTGGTTTAGAGATCTAAAACTTAAATATTTCTATTCCATCTGTCTAAAACTTGTGGGACCACCTATTGCGAGCGATGTCGAATATAAATGCCTGCTTCAAGACTAAGTTCCCAGGGCGTTCTTTATTGGCATAAAACCTGTGATGTCATTTGACCTGCATCATTGGGGTCTGTTTGTACAGTGGTACGGTGTTTGTTCTAATTAGTGGCGTCTGTAAAATAAATTTTGATATTCCATTGTTTAATTTGGTCTTTGGTGTTCTAAAGGTTTTTTTTCTTGCTAAAATATCTCCTTATTATTGGTGCTTTAAATATTTTTGATGTTATTGGTGATGGGCACCTTAAACTATTTAATCCTCTCAAATCGAATTTACTTGGTGGTGTTTTCTGTTTAAATATCCGATTTTTAACCGTTTTGATTTTGATGCCCTTAAAATTCAGTATTTATACGACTAAGCAACGTATGCTTTATGTAAATTCGACTGTGCTACAATATAACTGTGAAAACGATTTTGCTGAGTCTGGGTCCAGTTGTTTACCATTCCTGGATCCCCACATCCTAATCATTTCAGACGCCTGCTTGCTGCTCTAATAAAATTGAATCAGTGATTCGAATTCTTTAATTATTTTGCTGTAGATATGGAAAGAAACACTCAGAAGACTCTTCTTCCTTTAACTGTTTGTGTTACTTTTGTCTCCTACTCTAAACAGTGAAATAACTTTAGTGCATCTCCATTCTTGCTATTTCACCTGCATGCCTCATTTCCATTCCTCTGTCACCTCACCGGTATGAATACCCGTGTGCCTGCCTTACTACTTTTTTGGTTTTATTTCTGATTCTATTATATTTCTCTTTAGGTTCCTCAACCTGTTTCTGAACTCATTATTTGTTTTAATTTTATTTCCTGTGACTTCTTCTAACTCTTCGTTCCAAATTTTATGTCCTCTTTTTCGGTTCGTTTTGGGTTTTTCATCTAATACTTCTTTAGCGACCTGTACTATGATATTTTTAACGTTTGGACATTCTTCAGTTTTATTTTCACTTTTTTGGTGTAGCTTAGTTAACCAGCAACGATATAGAGTCCTTAAACACTCTTATTGGAGCAGATGCACTTTAAAAGTTTTGTCTGAGTTTCTTTCATTTTTCCTCTTGTTCTACTTTTTTCAATCTTTCCCACAGCTTGATCTTTGATTTAACAAGATCATGATCCTTAATCACGCCCCCCCCCCCCTTATATACTTGGGTGTCTACCAACTTTGAAACTGGACTTTTACTGTTGTTACGTAACGAAGAAGAGCTCTGTGGCCTCATGCAGACCATTTGTATGTATAGTGGTTAAAGCAACAAACTCGATCAGTTTTATTCCATTGTTTTTAATGGTACCTTCTCCACTGCCGCCGATCAACTGGTGGTTGGATTCTTTACCTGTTCCTGCATTTAGGTCTGCTGCCAAGACGCCATGGTCAGTGTTGTTTAATCATTCAAGTGTTTAAGTAGTTCCTCGTAGTCCTGGTCTGTTTTTTCTCTCTTCCCTTGGTCTGGTGCGTGGATCCGTATAACTATTAGTTTTCATCTATCAAATTTTACTCTTACTGTGATTATCGTTTTATTTATTAGCGTGTAACTGCCGTAAGTTATATTCCCATTTTCTGTCTATCATAATTTCCACTCCACTTACTCAGGTGTTATTCCACTGCATACCATAAAGTGGGCTTCTAAATATCTAGTACCTTTCAACTTTTTTTTTATTTCTATGATCACCACTATATTGATATTATAATCTTTGAGCACTTTGTCTCGTTTGTCCCCAGGTGCTGTATGTTCCATGTGACAACAACGAATGTGTCCTTTATCCTGCAATTCTTAGCACTTCCCTTGCCTGGTCATCGTCCATGACAGGAATGAGAATAGAAGTCTGGCCTAAGCAAGTGGAAGTAATGTCAGGTATAGCTAAGGACCCATGTAACTGTCGCCCACATGCTTCCAAGAAGGGCTCTGAATGATCTCTCACCTACTAACCAAACTGGCGTGACCCAACCAGGAGCACTGCTCCTGATAGCACAGCTCTGTGGATCCCTGACACACACAAATCTCCTCACCTTGTCAAGGCGGTAGTCCGCGAGGAGGATTCTGATGTTCCGCTTCACTAAATTCCTTTCTGATACACCTCATTACTTGCGTCTTTGGTCAAGTTACTCTGAGTCCATGTTCAATGCTCATCAGACTGTTTATTTTATTCGGTATGTTCTATAATGTTCTACCTTTCATTTAGGCTATCTATGTCATCAGCGAATCTTACCACTTACATTCTTTCACCCTGAATTTTAATCTCACTCCTGATCCTTTTATGTCCATCATTGCTTCTTCGATGAATGTATTGAACAGTAGAAGGAAAGGCTGCATCCCCGTCTTGCATCCTTTTTAATCTGACCACTTCGTTCTTGGCCTTCTTTTCTTATTGATCCTTCTTGGTTCTTGTACATTCTGAATATTACCTTCCTTTCCTGTGACATACACCCCTTTTCTGACAATTTCGAATACCTTGCAAAGTTTTACATTGCGAAGCTTATTCTTGTTCGACGAATCATATGAACGTGTATTTATTTTTCTCTCGCCTTGCTTCCATATATCACACGTCAGCTGAACCACCTCAGTGTTCCACAATTGCTATAGTGCTTCTTTCAAGAGGTGCGACATATATGTTGTCTGGTGAGGATACGGGTGATCATCTTCGAGAAGATGTGTGAGGGAAAGTGACCAGTAATCAGTGCATTACGTTGCTTTTACGAGGTATCAGACACAGTGGCACCTCCTCAAGGGTAGTCTACGAGCTACTTTTAACAGGGCGGTGCCTGTATAAAATTGGCCAGTTAACTCACGTATAACAATAGCCACCTGAGTTTTAGAATCCTCAACATTTACATATTTTCCTTCTCATCAATCAAATGAATACACCTTGGTACTGAATTCCCACTGTGAGGTGCGGACCCACGCTTCATTTCTGGGGAAGAGCCACATACTATCACTGCCTCCACCACCCCTCCCCCATTTAAATCATAAATTGCCGTCAACCACACTTGCAATTTGCAACAGATAAATGCTATTATACTATTTTAATAACAATAATTACAATAAAATATGCAAAATGTTTTAACGTAATATAAGAGGCGGTACAAAAGTTTCCGTTTGCATGCATTGCTGGAGCTGTACAAATAGCGTATATGCGAAACCCAGCGCGACAACGATGCAGGTCTGTCAGCACCAAGATGTAAGCAAGGGGTTAGTGTGGCCTTCGAAAGGAAAATTTTTGATCTCTCCTTATAACAGTGATAACTTATTAACATCCATGCTTAGTGTTTTACTTTGCATAACTTCCAAGGAATTGAAGTTCACAGTATACATTATTTGAAAAGCATTTGTTCGAAAATTTGACAAGTTCCTGAGGCGCAAAACTGCTTTAAGAATCGTAGTAACAGGCTCTCACAACGTGTTATTTTGCACGATACAAAATCTCAGTGTGCACTCACCATTATCAGTATTTCAGTAAGGGCTACATTGTGGACACAGGTCTAGAGACTACAGCTACGCAGATGAGTAAATGAGTGTAATGCTGAGTCTTTTGATGTTGAGCTAGAGATTTGAAATTTCAAACACAGCTCAGAACTCGACGAGAATGCAATATTAACCCGTTTTCTTGTGGGTCTGTTCGGTACGGGTGGGAATGGGGACGGGGAACTGACACACACAAATCTCCTCACCTTGTCAAGGCGGTAGTCCGCGAGGAGGATTCTGATGTTCCGCTTCACTAAGTTCCTTTCTGATACACCTCATTACTTGCAACACCTAATGTTTCTGCTGCACTATAGGACCCACATATTGTGTGGGTAGTAGCGAAATACGTTCCACGTGATATGTTAGTGGACGTGTATGGCTGAGCAGACAGATGATGTTGGGGTTGGAGGGAAAGAGGAGGTACATATTGCTCTCTTGTCTGTGCATCTGCTCAGTATAAATTTTGCAATTTATTGAAAACTAACATCCGAATGAGATAGCGTCTTGAAATTTTACACATAATTCAGAACTGACTGGCAAAGCAGTATTAAGGTGCTTTCTTGTCTGGTGTATGGTGGAGGGTGCTTTGCCTACCACTGACATTTCACAATGAACAAGAGAATGAAATGTTTCCACACAGCTCAAAAATGGGTGACAATGCAGTAATAACTCGCTTTCTTGCCCTGTTCCCGTCATAAATGGTTCACGGGAAGAATAACGGTTGGTAAGCCTCCGTGTGAGCTCGAAAAACTTGTGAATGTGAATTGTGAATGGCTATGAAATATTTATTAAATTGAAACCGAAAGACGTTTGGCGCAAGCAACACAAAATTGATGCATGAAGAGTTCATCTCCTTACTATTAGCTATTGCGTGCGCCCCACGTTTTTCGTTTTAAACCTTACAAGTATTTCGTAGCTGTTAAAGATTAACAGCCACAAGTTCTCAGGGCTGTCTGTATGGAACTACAGAAGTGTATGGGGCTAGTAGAAATTATTTTATACTTTTTAGTACGGTTTGAAAACGTGGCGTGTTAAAAATTAATGTATATTTCAGTAATTAATTTGTTCCTCTTAGTGTAGATTGTACCTACAGACTTGCGAGTCATGGAATATTTGTTGTTGCCAACAGACACGCTCCGTCTATGAAAGGCTGCTCTTCCTGAATGGAAAACTGTCTGTCGCGGGCCAGGCAGCACGCCCAGTCCCTTGGGCAAGCTGCCAACCAAACAACTCAAAAGACTCCTGTTTTAAACGTAGTTTGTAATTTCTAGAATCCCCTGCAATTTTAGAGACTTAGTTTTCATGATGATTTGTTCTTTCAAAGTCTGAGGACCAATTTTGAAATCTGATGATGTATGTAAAAGTGTTTGTAGTGGATTGTGAGATGAAAGTATGTAAAAGACAGAGGCACATAAATCAATGTGAAAGGAAAATTAAGTTGTGGAGATTAAAGGATAAAAATCTGAGAGAGAAGTTTAGTGAAAAAGTACTGGAAAAGGTAAAATTGGCAGAGAGTGTTCAGGAGTGGTGGAAAATAAATAGTGCTGTTATAAGGAAGACCGGGGAGGAAGTGTTTGGGTTAACATCTGGGAGAGGGCTGCCAAAAGATAAGGAAGCATGGTGGTGGAATGAAGAGGTGCAGAAGGTTGTGAAGGAAAAGAAAGACCCTAAGAGGAAAGGGGGTATGTCCGGAAGTGCTGAGGATGGGCAAGCATACAAAAGTGCAAAGAAGGAGGCAAAACGAGCCGTGGCTAAAGCTAAATCTGAATCAGTAAGGGAGGCGTACGAACAACTACAGAAAAATCAGGATATGAGACAACTGATACGGATAGGCAAACCAAGAGATAAAGCTTCTAAGGATCTAACAGCAATAAAACAAATGAAACATGAAACAGGAATAATTCTGCATGACCATGGAAAAATAATCCATAGGTGGTTGAATTATTTTGAGAAATTGCTGAATGAAGAAAATGTAAGAGTGAAAACTGAGGAAGGAGGGGCAAACGAAGGATTAACGATGGATATAAGTAGAGGTGAAGTCGAACGGGCAGTTGAAAAGATGAAAAATGGGAAGGCAGTTGGCGCAGATGAGATCCTCGCTGAGGTATGGAAGTGTCTCGGTAAAAAGGGAGTTGAACTCCTTTGGGACTTAATGAAGAAGATTTGGCGTCAGGAGGAGATGGCAGACGAGTGGAGAACTTGTGTACTGATCCCAATATTTAAGGAGAAAGGTGATGTGCAGGACTGCAGTAACTATAGAGGTATTAAACTGATGGCACCCACGATGAAAATTTGGGAAAGATCTATAGAAGCAAGATTACGCAAGGAGACTGTGGTGTGTGAAGAACAGTTTGGGTTCATGCCTGGAAGAGGAACGACTGATGCAATACATGCTTTAAGGCGGATAGTGGAGAAACACGGGGAGCTACAAGGGACGAAATATGGACAAGCATGAGAGGGCAGTGCGTGCCAGAGAAGTATGTGAGGTCAGTGAAGGAAATGTACAGAGGAGCAATGACACAGGTGAGAAGTAGTGTGGGCATGACAAAGGAGTGTCCAGTAAAAGTAGGCTTACATCAAGGGTCTGCGCTTAGTCTCCACCCCTTTGACCTGATTATGGATGTGCTGGTGAAAGATGTGAAGAAGGAAGCGCCGTGGAACATGATGTTTGCGGATGATGTGGTTCTTTGTGAGCAGAGTATCGACAAACTTGAGGAAAAGCTGGAGGAATGGAGGAAGGCAGTAGAAGAAAGAGGGATGAAAATTAGCAGGACAAAGTCAGAATATTTAGCACTCCCCCCATGAACAATGGACCTTGCCGTTGGTGGGGATGCTTGCGTGCTTCAATGATACAGATAGCCGTACCGTAGGTGCAACCACAACGGAGGGGTATCTGTTGAGAGGCCAGACAAATGTGTGGTTCCTGAAGAGGGGCAGCAGCCTTTTCAGTAGTTACAGGAGCAACAGTCTGGATGATTGACTGATCTGGCCTTGTAACACTAACCAAAATGGCCTTGCTGTTCTGGTACTGCGAACGGCTGAAAGCAAGGGGAAACTACAGCCATAATTTTTCCCGAGGGCATGCAGCTTTACTGTATAATTAAATGATGATGGTGTCCTCTTGGGTAAAATATTCCGGAGGTAAAATAGTCCCCCATTCGGATCTCCGGGCGGGGACTACTCAGGAGAAAGAAACCTGGCGTTTTACGGATCGGAGCTTGGAACGTCAGATCCCTTAATGTGGCAGGTAGGTTAGAAAATTTAAAAAGAGAAATGGATAGGTTAAAGTTAGATATAGTGGGAATTAGTGAAGTTCGGTGGCAGGAGGAACAAGACTTTTGGTCAGGTGAATACAGGGTTATAAATACTAAATCAAATAGGGGTAATGCAGTAGTAGGTTTAAAAATGCATAAAAAATGGGAGTACGGGTAAGCTACTACAAACAGCATAGTGAACGCATTATTGTGGCCAAGATAGACACGGAGCCCACGCCTACTACAGTAGTACTAGTTTATAAGCCAACTAGCTCTGCAGGTGACGAAGAAATTGATGAAATGTATGACGAGATAAAAGAAATTATTCAGGTAGTGAAGGGAGACGAAAATTTAATAGTCATGGGTGACTAGAATTCGACAGTAGGAAAAGGGAGAGAAGGAAATGTAGTAGGTGAATATGGATTGGGGCTAAGAAATGAAAGAGGAAGCCGCCTGGTAGAATTTTGCGCAGAGCATAACTTAATCACAGCTGACACTTGGTTCAAGAATTATGAAAGATGGCTGTATACATGGAAGAACCCTGGAGATACTAAAAGGTATCAGATAGATTATATAATGGTAAGACAGAGATTTAGGAACCAGGTTTTAAATTGTAAGATATTTTCAGGGGCAGATGTGGACTCTGACCACAATCTATTGGTTATGAACTGTAGATTAAAACTGAAGAAACTGCAAAAAGGTGGGAATTTAAGGTGGTGGGACCTGGATAAACTGAAAGAACCAGAGGTTGTACAGGGTTTCAGGGAGAGCATAAGGGAACAATTGACAGGAATGGGGGAAAGAAATACAGTGGAAGAAGAATGGGTAGCTTTGAGGGATGAAATAGTGAAGGCAGCAGAGGATCAAATAGGTAAAAGGACGAGGGCTAGTAGAAACCCTTGGGTAACAGAAGAAATATTGAATTCAATTGATGAAAGGAGAAAATATAAAAATGCAGTAAATGAAGCAGGCAAAAAGGAATACAAATGTCTCAAAAATGATATCGACAGGAAGTGCAAAATGGCTAAGCAGGGATGCCTAGAGGATAAATGTAAGGATGTAGAGGCTTATCTCACTAGTGGTAAGATAGATACTGCGTACAGAAAAGTTAAAGAGACCTTTGGAGAAAGGAGAACCACTTGCATGAATATCAAGAGCTTTGATGGAAACCTGTTCTAAGCAAAGAAGGGAAAGCATAAAGGTGGAAGGAGTATATAGAGGGTCTATACAAGGGCGATGTGCTTGAGGACAATATTATGGAAATGGAAGAGGATGTAGATGAAGATGAAATGGGAGATATGATACTGCGTGAAGAGTTTGACAGAGCACTGAAAGGCCAGAGTCGAAACAAGGCCCCAGGAGTAGACAACATTCCATTAGAACTACTGACAGCCTTGGGAGAGCCAGTCCTGACAAAACTATACCATCTAGTGAGCGAGATGTATGAGACAGGCGAAATACGCTCAGACTTCAAGAAGAATATAATAATTCCAATCCCAAAGAAAGCAGGTGTTGACAGATGTGAAAATTACCGAACTATCAGTTTAATAAGTCACGGCTGCAAAATACTAACGCGAATTCTTTACAGACGAATGGAAAAACTAGTAGAAGCCGACCTCGGGGAAGATCAGTTTGGATTCCGTAGAAACGTTGGAACACGTGAGGCAATACTGACCCTACGACTTGTCTTAGAAGAAAGATTAAGGAAAGGCAAACTTACGTTTCTAGCGTTTGTAGACTTAGAGAAAGCTTTTGACAATGTTGACTGGAATACTCTCTTTCAAATTCTGAAGGTGGCAGGGGTAAAATACAGCGAGCGAAAGGCTATTTACAATTTGTACAGAAAGCAGATGGCAGTTATAAGAGTCGAGGGGTATGAAAGGGAAGCTGTAGTTGGGAAGGGAGTGAGACAGGGTTGTAGCCTCTCCCCGATGTTATTCAATCTGTATATTGAGCAAGCAGTGAAGGAAACAAAAGAAAAATTCGGAGTAGGTATTAAAATCCATGGAGAAGAAATAAAAACTTTGAGGTTCGCCGATGACATTTTAATTCTGTCAGGGACAGCAAAGGACTTGGAAGAAAGTTGAACGGAATGGACAGCGTCTTGAAAGGAGGGTGTAAGATGAACATCAACAAAAGCAAAACGAGGATAATGGAATGTAGTCGAATTAACTCAGGTGATGCTCAGGGAATTAGATTAGGAAATGAGACATTTAAAGTAGTAAAGGAGTTTTGCTATTTGGGGAGCAAAATAACTGATGATGGCCGAAGTAGAGAGGATATAAAATGTAGACTGACTATGACAAGGAAAGCGTTTCTGAAGAAGAGAAATTTGTTAACATCGAGTATAGATTTAAGTGTCAGGAAGTCGTTTCTGAAAGTATTTGTATGGAGTGTAGCCATGTATGGAAGTGAAACGTGGACGATAAATAGTTTAGACAAGAAAAGAATTGAAGCTTTCGAAATGTGGTGCTACAGAAGAACGCTGAAGATTAGATGGGTAGATCACATAACTAATGAGGAGGTATTGAATAGAATTGGGGAGAAGAGGAGCTTGTGGCACAACTTGATTAGAAGAAGGGATCGGTTGGTAGGACATGTTCTGAGACATCGAGGGATCAACAATTTAGTATTGGAGGGCAGCGTGGAGGGTAATAATCGTAGAGGGAGACCAAGAGATGAATATACTAAGCAAATTCAGAAGGATGTAGGCTGCAATAGGTACCGGGAGATGAAGAACCTTGCACAGGACTGAGTAGCATGGAGAGCTGCATCAAACCAGTCTCAGGACTGAATACCACAACAACAACAACAACAACAAGGACGTGCAGATGAGGTCTTGCAAGATCCAGGATGATGAGGTGAAATCGATCTGCAAATGTAAATACCTGGGGTCGTTCATACAGAGGGACGGAGGACTGGAAAGCGTGATACAACACCGAATAAATTGCGGTTGGAACAACTGGAGGAAAATGAGTAGAGTGTTGTGTGACAAGAAGGTGAGCATTGGGTTGAAAGGGAAAGTGTACAAGTCGGTGGTAAGGCCTGCTATGATATACAGGGCACAGACGTGGCCAATCACAGTAGCCCAGGAAAGGAAGATGGAAGTGGCGGAAATGAGGATGCTGAGGTGGACGTGTGGGTTAGCAAGGAAGGACAGGATTGCAAATGAATTTGTTAGAGGAGCTGTGAAAGTGAGACCCATGGGGAAAAAGATACAAGAGAGCAGGCTAAGGTGGTATGGACACTTACAGAGAAAATGGGAAGAGTATATCGGAAACAGGATTGAAGATATAAAGATTGAAGGAGCGAAAAGGAGAGGAAGACCGAAGATGAGGTGGAAGGATAAGATATCCGGGGACGTAAGGGAGAAAGGATGGAAGAAGGAAGAGGCAATGCAGAGAGTACTATGGAGGAGAAGGATCCGGAAGAGCAACGCCGACGCTACGTGACGTGGGACGAGGCGACGATAAAGAAAGAAGAAAGAATATGTAAAAGGGTTAGGCCATTCCCAAAATACTTTTGTTGAGAGACTTTGCGTTATGAACTCATCCCCCCTCCCTCCCCCCCCCCCCCTCCCCCCCGTGTCACCCGTTGGATCCGCATCTGCCCATGAATTCTGGTGTTTCGCATGGAGCAAGTCTGTCTACAATGCTCGATAACGCGACTCCTAACTCCCATTGTCGAGTTTATTTTGGACGCACTTTGAAAACTTGCAAATTGTGACCTCTGAGAGATCGAAAGCCGTGCCGCCTCTCGAAGAGCCGCGGAGGCGGCGCTGCGAGGGCGCAGAACAAACGAGAAGCGGCGCTGATTGCGCGAGCCGTGCGCTGCGGCGTGGCCGCGGCGTGCAGCGGCGCGGTGGGGCGCGCCACCCACTCTGCGGCGCCACGCGTCGGCCGGCGCCGGCCACCGGTGGCGCCGGCGCGCACACCTCGTTACGGCGCGGCGCACAGCGAAAAGTCACGTAGCGGCGCGGCGGGAGGCTCTGGGCGGCGGGCGGCACGCGGGCAGCTAACGACCCGCGGGCGAGGCGCGGCGCGGCGCCTCCATCCATCACACGCACCGCCACCAGCCGGCAGCCCGCGCGCCCTCGTTACGCCGGACGCCGACCGCTGCCTCCGGTCACGCCGGCCAAACCATCGCGCGGCGCACACCGACAACCCGCCGCCTTCCGTCTCGCTGCACAGCTGGGAAGGGCGCCTCTCATCGTAGAGCACCTAAACCAGTGCTTCCCAACCTTTCTAACACAATTCTCCCTCATTGCAATCAGATGTTAGCTGGCATTCCCCACCCCACCTACCACCCCTCTCACCGTCAGCGTCAACAATATTAGTACCTAACTGAAAGATAAAAAGAATTTCCTTTGAACACTTTAATTTTTAAACTGACGAAATATAAATAATAGTACACACTAACGAATTACAGACATTGGCTACGAGTGGGCATTGATTTAAATTAAGGGAGGTAGGACGTCAAACGGGCCGACTTGGATCAGGAGAGGCACCACAGGACATTTTATTTTCTACTTATATACTTTTACAAATAAATTCATAAAACTTTGACAGCATGACCAGGAAGGATTCAGGATTCACACTCATAGCAGTGGAAGTGCAAAAACATAACAAAATAATTTTTTTTAGATATGAAATTTCATCGTCTTTTCACTTACAGTTGCCTGCATTTGTTGCTATAGGTACATTTTTCCTCACAAGTAAGAGAGATTCTTTGATGAATTTTGCGCAGCATTCAAACCGTATTAAAAACTGTGGTAAAAATTGAGATAATTAACTACAAAATATGATTTTTTTATACATAAAGTTTAAAACGTAACAGCTCATTCATTTTTTCATAAATTAAATAGATTCTAGAGTTTCAGACACCTGTAAGTATGGTTTGTATGCTGTGCAAAATTCATCGAACAGTCTCTCTTACTTATGAAGAAAAGTGTACCTATAGTAACAAATGCAGCCAATAGTAAGTGAAAAATTGATGAAATTACACATGTAAAAAAAATTATTTTGTTATGTTTTTGAACTTCCGCTGCTACGAGTGTGAATCCTAAATCCTTCCTGGTCATGCTGACAATTTTTTATGAATTTACTTGTAAAAGTATAGACAGTGGAAATTAAAATGTCATGTGGTGCCTCTCCTGCTCCAAGTCGGCCCGTTTGACGTCCTACCCCCTCCCCCCCCCTTAATGAGGGACGTTGAAAATTTGAGCTGGACTCTGATTCGAACCCTCTTTCCGCCAGTTGTCGCCTTAACCGCTCTAGCTATCTGCGCACGATTCGTGGTCAAACCGAAACTTGTATATGTAACTCGCCACACGGGAGGACATTTTAATTCAAAGTCAGTGCCCGGTATCGGCGGATAAATACGACATTGCAGTGCCTATGTTGTTAAGAAGAATGATTGTAATGTCCCTTCGGACATACGTTCTCCAGTTCCCCAGATGCCCAGCCCTAGGTGCGGTGCGATCCGCCTCGAAGGGTGCACGGCACATGGCAGATGTATCACTAACGCAGCCTCAGAGATACAGAAGCTACCTATCTGAGTAAATAGGAATGCACACCGTGGGGTTCCGTGGTGTCGACCAGGTAAGTCGCCAATTTCCTTAGGAGCAAAACTGAGAACGCGGAACAAAACAAAATAAAAATTGGGACTTGATGAGACCTAAAACATCGAAGCATCGGGGTTAGAAGTGATGGAAGCTGTTTCCTCAATTGGACTGAGCAATAGATACACTTCTCAGGATAGTTGAGGCGAGATGTAGTGAACAGATCTATACTATATCAGTCTCGCTTTTTAGGACGGCGTCTTCCGAGCAGGGATATCCATTGGCTAACATAATGTCTCAGCACGTGGAGCTTGTTCAGATGGCTCTCTTTCAGAAGATGACGCAAGCCAAATCCTCAAATTTACGATGATCTGTCTGGACAAGGGTGCTCTTATCATTGTCTCTTATAGGATAGGAACAATGGATTGACTTTAGAGGATAGTCCCTAAAGTAACTCCGTGGGAGGTAGCGAAGCTGCCTGTCAAAAAAAACGGCTGGACGTTTTTCAGGAATTGTAACCATATAAACTGGACGTTTCAGTTCTTAGAGCAACTAGGGGTAAGTCGATTTATGTCAGAAATCCAAACAACTCCAGACCATGAATTATGTTAATAACAGTGTTTCACTCAGGCTGATGACAGACTTCTGTTCCATGGACTTTGCGATCCCCAGGATGAAACAGCATCAGGAGGAAAACACAAGGGGAACTGTACTGTCCTCAGCTTACCTTCCGTAAAAGGACACAACTTCCTCTTCCCAGGGTGTAAGAAGACTGGTAGACACCTGGACATAGCAGAATGAACAACTGTTGATTGAGTGTGATGTCAATGACCACAAATGGCTCTGAGCACTATGGGACTCAACTGCTGAGGTCATTAGTCCCCTAGAACTTAGAACTAGTTAAACCTAACTAACCTAAGGACATCACAAACATCCATGCCCGAGGCAGGATTCGAACCTGCGACCGTAGCGGTCTCGCGGTTCCAGACTGCAGCGCCTTTAACCACATGGCCACTTCGGCCGGCTCAATGACCACAGCGTGGTGTGGAGAAGAAGTGACACCAACAGCAGAAGTGAGCACCCTCTCGAGTATTTGCTAGAGAGTAATTTGGAAATCTTGAATAGAGGTACAAAACTTACTTTTAGAAATAGAAGAAGGGAAGAAGTAATTAACATTACTTTAGGGGCCAATCATAGTTGCCAGGTATGTCAAACAATGGCATGTGGCCATCATTATCTGACCACATGTTTATTAAGTTCGAAAATGTATTGGGTGTTAAACAGACTCATATACAGAGGACCTAAACTCACTCTTGCCTGTAGTCAGAACACTCGATGAGGAATCCAGTAGATTTTGATGAAGTGACAGGCGCAGTGACATCTGCAATTCCGACATAATATTTAGTAAACTGCCCAATCACCAACAAGTGCATAAACAATAATCTATCTTGGTAGAAAAGCACTCTGGAATTGTAAAGGAAGTAGAACTTTTCAACCTTGCAAGAAAAAAAGGACAATGGGCAAAATATCTGGCTACACTTGTCAAAGCAGCCTTGCGATCAACCAGTCCAAGATATCACCCTGGAAGGCATTGTGTGAGAACGCAGAAGGCACAGCTGCTTGCGCCCGCATCTCGTGGTCGTGCGGTAGCGTTCTCGCTTCCCACGCCCGGGTTCCCGGGTTCGATTCCCGGCGGGTTCAGGGATTTTCTCTGCCTCGTGATGGCTGGGTGTTGTGTGATGTCCTTAGGTTAGTTAGGTTTAAGTAGTTCTAAGTTCTAGGGGACTGATGACCTAAGATGTTAAGTCCCATAGTGCTCAGAGCCATTTGAACCATTTGAACAGCTGCTTGCACAAGACATCATGAAATCCTCACTAGAATACCAGCAGGTACCTTAAGGAAGGAGGTTGTTGGCTGTACAAGGTATACAAGGGCAGCGAATGAGACGCTGGATGTGCTCTTCAAGACTCACTTCGGTCAGGACACTCTGACAGACAACACAGACTAGTAGTCAATCGCTAAGAGTAATCACAGAGAAAACTGGAAACCTGCCACAGCATGCGTTGATTTCAAAAAGATCCGGTGGGAAGTGGGAACATTTCAACATTTCATGTGACCAGGATCAGATGGAATCTTCCTAACTCTACTACAACAAGGAGAAAATGGTTTAATTAGATTCCTATGTAGACTACATATCTAAATAGTCAGCAACTACTTGCTTAAAAATTTTATCTCCTTAACCGGTTTGAGCCACTTACTCCCTTTCCGCAGAAGGTTATAACTACCGCATTATTTTGCGAGTGTCCACGACAAGATGTACACAGCATATTGCTGTAGTCATGTGATCCATCGTAACCGTATATTTATATAATTTTTGTACAGACACTATGAACCACATGATATCGCAGCAATATGCAGCATGCTTCTTATTGTTGACACTCGCTGATAATGTGATAATTATAACCTTCTGAAGAAGGGCACAAAACGCCTGAAACCTGTTACGGACATAAAGTACCTTTTATGCAACTGGTTGCTGACTGTTTTGATATATGCAACCTGAGTTGCTGAAGATGAATACACTACTGGTCATTAAAATTGCTACACCACGAAGATGACGTGCTACAGACGCGAAATTTAACCGACAGGAAGAAGATGCTGCGATATGCAAGTGATAAGCTTTTCAGAGCATTCACACAAGGTTGGCGACGGTGGCGACGCCTACGACGTGCTGACATGAGGAATTTTTTCAACCGATTTCTCATACACAAAATTCAGCTGACCTGCGTTGCCTGGTGAAACGTTGTTGTGATGTCCCGTGTAAGGAGGATAAATACGTACCATTACGTTTCTGACTTTGATAAAGGTCGGATTGTAGCCTATCGCGATTGAGGTTTATCGTATCGCGATATTGCTGCTCGCTTTGGTCGAGATCCAATGACTGTTAGTAGAATATGGAATCGGTGGGTTCAGGAGGGTAATATGGAACGCCGTGCTGGATCCCAACGCCCTTGTATCACTAGCAGTCGAGATGACAGGCATCTTATCCGCATGGCTGTAAACGGATCGTGCAGCCACGTCTCGATCCCTGAGTCAACAGATGGGGACGTTTGCAAGACAACAACCATCTGCACGAACAGTTCGACGACGCTTGCAGCAGCATGGACTATCATCTCGGAGACCATGGCTGCGGTTACCCTTGACTGTGCATCACAAACAGGAGCGCCTGCGATGGTGTACTCAACGACGAACAGGGGTGCACTAATGGCAAAACGTCATTTCTTCGGACGAATCCAGGTTCTGTTTACAGCATCATGATGGTCGCATCCGTGTTTGACGACATCACGGTGGACGCACATTGGAAGCGTATATTCGTCATCGCCATACTGGAGTATCACCCGGCGTGATGGTATGGGGTGCCATTGGTTACACGTCTCGATCACCTCTTGTTCGCATTGACGGCACTTTGAACAGTGGACGTTACATTTCAGATGTGTTAACGCCCCGTGGCTCTACCCTTCGTTCGATCCCTGCGAAACCCTACATTTCAGCAGGACAATGCACGACCGCATGTTGCAGGTCTTGTGAGCGACTTTCTGGATACAGAAAACGTTCGACTGCTGCCCTGGCCAGCACATTCTCCAGATCTCTCACCAATTCAAAACTTCTGGTCAATGGTGGCGGAGCAACTGGCTCCTCAGAATACGCCAGTCGCTACTCTTGATGAACTGCGGTATCGTGTTGAAGCTGCATGGGCAGCTGTACCTGTACACGCCATCCCAGCTCTGTTTGACTCAATGCCCAGGCGTATCAAGGCCGTTATTACGGCCAGTGATTGTTGTTCTTAGTACTGGTTTCTCAGGATCTATGCACCCAAATTGCGTGAAAATATAATCACATGTCAGTTCTAGTATAATATATTTGTCCAATGAATACCCGTTTATTATCTGCATTTCTTCTTGGTGCAGCAATTTTAATGCCCAGTAGTGTAGTACCTAACTAAAAGAAAAAAAGAATTTTCTTTGAACGCTTTTGTTTTTAAAGTGACCAAATATAAATAACAGTACACACAAAGGAATTACAGACATTGGCTACGAGTGGGCATTGATTTAAATTAATGCGGGAGGTCGAAAATTTGTGCTGGACTGGGATTCGAACCCGTATGTCTCTCTTGCCGCCGGTTGTCCCCTTAACCGCTTTACCTATCTGGGCACGATTAGAGGTCAAACCGAAACTTGTATATGTAACTCGCCACACGGGAGGACATTTTAATTCAAAGTCAGTGCCCGGTATCGGCGGATAAATACGACGCTGCAGTGCCTATATTGTTAAGAAGAATGATTGTAATGTCCCTTCGGACATACGTTCTTCAGTTCCCCAGATGCCCAGCCCTAGGTGCGGTGCGATCCGCTTCGAAGGGTGCACGGCACATGGCAGATGTATCACTAACGCAGCCTCAGAGATACAGAAGCTACCTATCTGAGTAAATAGGAATGCACACCGTGGGGTTCCGTGGTGTCGACCAGGTAAGTCGCCAATTTCCTTAGGAGCAAAACTGAGAACGCGGAACAAAACAAAATAAAAATTGGGACTTGATGAGACCTAAAACATCGAAGCATCGGGGTTAGAAGTGATGGAAGCTGTTTCCTCAATTGGACTGAGCAATAGATACACTTCTCAGGATAGTTGAGGCGAGATGTAGTGAACAGATCTATACTATATCAGTCTCGCTTTTTAGGACGGCGTCTTCCGAGCAGGGATATCCATTGGCTAACATAATGTCTCAGCACGTGGAGCTTGTTCAGATGGCTCTCTTTCAGAAGATGACGCAAGCCAAATCCTCAAATTTACGATGATCTGTCTGGACAAGGGTGCTCTTATCATTGTCTCTTATAGGATAGGAACAATGGATTGACTTTAGAGGATAGTCCCTAAAGTAACTCCGTGGGAGGTAGCGAAGCTGCCTGTCAAAAAAAACGGCTGGACGTTTTTCAGGAATTGTAACCATATAAACTGGACGTTTCAGTTCTTAGAGCAACTAGGGGTAAGTCGATTTATGTCAGAAATCTAAACAACTCCAGACCATGAATTATGTTAATAACAGTGTTTCACTCAGGCTGATGACAGACTTCTGTTCCATGGACTTTGCGATCCCCAGGATGAAACAGCATCAGGAGGAAAACACAAGGGGAACTGTACTGTCCTCAGCTTACCTTCCGTAAAAGGACACAACTTCCTCTTCCCAGGGTGTAAGAAGACTGGTAGACACCTGGACATAGCAGAATGAACAACTGTTGATTGAGTGTGATGTCAATGACCACAAATGGCTCTGAGCACTATGGGACTCAACTGCTGAGGTCATTAGTCCCCTAGAACTTAGAACTAGTTAAACCTAACTAACCTAAGGACATCACAAACATCCATGCCCGAGGCAGGATTCGAACCTGCGACCGTAGCGGTCTCGCGGTTCCAGACTGCAGCGCCTTTAACCACATGGCCGCTTCGGCCGGCTCAATGACCACAGCGTGGTGTGGAGAAGAAGTGACACCAACAGCAGAAGTGAGCACCCTCTCGAGTATTTGCTAGAGAGTAATTTGGAAATCTTGAATAGAGGTACAAAACTTACTTTTAGAAATAGAAGAAGGGAAGAAGTAATGTTGCCAGGTATGTCAAACAATGGCATGTGGCCATCATTATCTGACCACATGTTTATTAAGTTCGAAAATGTATTGGGTGTTAAACAGACTCATATACAGAGGACCTAAACTCACTCTTGCCTGTAGTCAGAACACTCGATGAGGAATCCAGTAGATTTTGATGAAGTGACAGGCGCAGTGACATCTGCAATTCCGACATAATATTTAGTAAACTGCCCAATCACCAACAAGTGCATAAACAATAATCTATCTTGGTAGAAAAGCACTCTGGAATTGTAAAGGAAGTAGAACTTTTCAACCTTGCAAGAAAAAAGGACAATGGGCAAAATATCTGGACACACTTGTCAAAGCAACCTTGCGATCAACCAGTCCAAGATATCACCCTGGAAGGCATTGTGTGAGAACGCAGAAGGCACAGCTGCTTGCACAAGACATCATGAAATCCTCACTAGAATACCAGCAGGTACCTTCAGGAAGGAGGTTGTTGGCTGTACAAGGTATACAAGGGCAGCGAATGAGACGCTGGATGTGCTCTTCAAGACTCACTTCGGTCAGGACACTCTGACAGACAACACAGACTAGTAGTCAATTGCTAAGAGTAATCACAGAGAAAACTGGAAACCTGCCACAGCATGTGTTGATTTCAAAAAGATCCGGTGGGAAGTGGGAACATTTCAACATTTCATGTGACCAGGATCAGATGGAATCTTCCTAACTCTACTACAACAAGGAGAAAATGGTTTAATTAGATTCCTATGTAGACCACATATCTAAATAATCAGCAACTACTTGCTTAAAAATTTTATCTCCTTAACCGGTTTGAGCCACTTACTCCCTTTGCGAGTGTCAACGACAAGATGTACACAGCATATTGCTGTAGTCATGTGATTCATAGTAAACGTATATTTATATAACTTTTCTACAGGCACTATGGACCACATGATATCACAGCAATATGCAGCATACATCTTACTGTTGACACTCGCTGATAATGTGATGATTATAACCTTCTGAAAAAGGGCACAAAACGCCTGAAACCTGTTACGGACATAAAGTACCTTTTATGCAACTGGTTGCTGGCTGTTTTGATATATACAACCTGAGTTGCTGAAGATGAATACACTACTGGTCATTAAAATTGCTACACCACGAAGATGACGTGCTACAGACGCGAAATTTAACCGACAGGAAGAAGATGCTGCGATATGCAAGTGATAAGCTTTTCAGAGCATTCACACAAGGTTGGCGACGGTGGCGACGCCTACGACGTGCTGACATGAGGAATTTTTCCAACCGATTTCTCATACACAAAATTCAGCTGACCTGCGTTGCCTGGTGAAACGTTGTTGTGATGTCCCGTGTAAGGAGGATAAATACGTACCATTACGTTACTGACTTTGGTAAAGGTCGGATTGTAGCCTATCGCGATTGAGGTTTATCGTATCGCGACATTGCTGCTTGCTTTGGTCGAGATCCAATGACTGTTAGTAGAATATGGAATCGGTGGGTTCAGGAGGGTAATATGGAACGCCGTGCTGGATCCCAACGCCCTTGTATCACTAGCAGTCGAGATGACCGGCATCTTATCCGCATGGCTGTAAACGGATCGTGCAGCCACGTCTCGATCCCTGAGTCAACAGATGGGGACGTTTGCAAGACAACAACGATCTGCACGAACAGTTCGACGACGCTTGCAGCAGCATGGACCATCATCTCGGAGACCATGGCTGCGGTTACCCTTGACTGTGCATCACAAACAGGAGCGCCTGCGATGGTGTACTCAACGACGAACAGGGGTGCACTAATGGCAAAACGTCATTTCTTCGGACGAATCCAGGTTCTGTTTACAGCATCATGATGGTCGCATCCGTGTTTGACGACATCACGGTGGACGCACATTGGAAGCGTATATTCGTCATCGCCATACTGGCGTATCACCCGGCGTGATGGTATGGGGTGCCATTGATTACACGTCTCGGTCACCTCTTGTTCGCATTGACGGCACTTTAAACAGTGGACGTTACATTTCAGATGTGTCAAGGCCCCGTGGCTCTACCCTTCATTCGATTCCTGCGAAACCCTACATTTCAGCAGGATAATGCACGACCGCTTGTTGCAGGTCCTGTACGGGCCTTTCTGGATATAGGAAATGTTCGTCTGCTGCCCTGGCCAGCACATTCTCCAGATCTCTCACCAAATGGAAACGTCTGGTCTATGATGGTCGAGCAACTGGCTCGTCACAATACACCAGTCACTACTCTTGATGAACTGTGGTATCTTTCTGAAGCTGCATGGGCAGCTGTATCTGTACACGTCATCCAAGCTCTGTTTGACTCAATGCCCAGGCGTATCAAGGCCGTTATTACGGCCAGAGGTGGTTGTTCTGGGTACTGATTTCTCAGTATCTATACTTCCAAATTACGTGAAAATGTAATCACATGTTAGTTCTAGCATAATGTATTTGTCCAATGAATACCTGTTTATCATCTGCATTTCTTCTTGGGGTACCAATTTTAATGGTCAGTAGTGTAAAATACCGTACTATGTAGACTATTTAGTTTCCGCTTAGCAACAGGAATCATTCCTAATCCTTGGAGGTCAGGGTTGTTTTCATTCTGAATCCAGGGAAAATCATATCAAGACTGGGATATGAGACCGACCAACCTGTACTTTCTTGTAAAAATATCAGTATAACTGGTTACTGTGCACGTTAAGGACAAGAGGTTAATTGAGTTTCCTCTACACGTAAATCATAAGCAAATCAAACAGGTATATCATGTGAAACAGCATTTCGCCAATGTGCTGAAAAACTGCACAGTACTCTCTGTGCATCTTCCTGGATGTTTTAACAGTACGACCTTGGAACCCATGGTGAGAGATGCGGAGGAGTGCCTTATGCAGGTGAATTTAGACCATGCTTCGTAGAAGAAATACGGAAGACACAATGACAAATGATAAAATACCACAACGAGAGGTTTCGTCCCAACTATTAAAGAACCCATTGAGGAGTTTAACATTACGGGGTACGTTTGCCAAGGATAAGCATAAGAACAATAGGCACTGAACATTTTGCAAATCTGGCGCAGAAAACAAGATCAAATGGTGAGCCGCAATAAAATTGTCGTCGTGACATTTACATCCAGCACACGTACTAGAATATCATACTCTTCGACGAAACTCTACCATTTAAGGGAGTAATTAAGTATCTATGGTTAACCCTTGATGTGAAACTATAATGGACCCCTAACATTAGGAATATACCTGTATGTTTCAAGGCAAAAGATGCTCCCGGTATTCCAGAAGGAAATACCGTCTATTCGTGCCGCGCGGGGTAGCCGCGCGGTCTATGGCGTCTTGTTACGGTCCACGCGGCTCCCCGCGTCGGAGGTTCGAGTCCTCCCTTGGGCATGGGTGTGTGTGTCGCCCTTAGCGTAAGTTAGCTTAAGATAGATCAAATAGTATGTAAGCTTAGGGACCGATGACCTCATCAGTTTGGTCCGATAAGACCTTACTACAAAAACAATCCTCTACTCCAGTATGCGCGGACGAGAACTGGCGATGGCGCTACTACGAATGAAGCATCTACATTTATCCAGATAACCAAGCATCTGTGATCCTCTATAAGAGATCAAAGATCATTGCAGAATGCCATAAATCTCTTGAGCGACAGGGGAAAACAACAGGGTAAACTTTCTGTGGGCCCATAGTCATTCAGAAACCAGTGGCAACGTACAAGTTGATAAGATAGCCAGAACATGCATTATGAATCCTTTTTATTGTGTTGGAACCTGTCCTAATCATCACTAAAGCGTTGGTAAAATCAGAACTGCTTAGTTGCATCAGAAGGTAGCACATACACTCCTGGAAATTGAAATAAGAACACCGTGAATTCATTGTCCCAGGAAGGGAAACTTTATTGACACATTCCTGGGGTCAGATACATCACATGATCACACTGACAGAACCACAGGCACATAGACACAGGCAACAGAGCATGCACAATGTCGGCACTAGTACAGTGTATATCCACCTTTCGCAGCAATGCAGGCTGCTATTCTCCCATGGAGACGATCGTAGAGATGCTGGATGTAGTCCTGTGGAACGGCTTGCCATGCCATTTCCACGTGGCGCCTCAGTTGGACCAGCGTCGTGCTGGACGTGCAGACCGCGTGAGACGACGCTTCATCCAGTCCCAAACATGCTCAATGGGGGACAGATCCGGAGATCTTGCTGGCCAGGGTAGTTGACTTACACCTTCTAGAGCACGTTTGGTGGCACGGGATACATGCGGACGTGCATTGTCCTGTTGGAACAGCAAGTTCCCTTGCCGGTCTAGGAATGGTAGAACGATGGGTTCGATGACGGTTTGGATGTACCGTGCACTATTCAGTGTCCCCTCGACGATCACCAGTGGTGTACGGCCAGTGTAGGAGATCGCTCCCCACACCATGATGCCGGGTGTTGGCCCTGTGTGCCTCGGCCGTATGCAGTCCTGATTGTGGCGCTCACCTGCACGGCGCCAAACACGCATACGACCATCATTGGCACCAAGGCAGAAGCGACTCTCATCGCTGAAGACGACACGTCTCCAATCGTCCCTCCATTCACGCCTGTCGCGACACCACTGGAGGCGGGCTGCACGATGTTGGGGCGTGAGCGGAAGACGGCCTAACGGTGTGCGGGACCGTAGCCCAGCTTCATGGAGACGGTTGCGAATGGTCCTCGCCGATACCCCAGGAGCAACAGTGTCCCTAATTTGCTGGGAAGTGGCGGTGCGGTCCCCTACGGCACTGGTTCAAAAATGGTTCAAATGGCTCTGAGCACTATGGGACTTAACATCTTAAGTCATCAGTCCCCTAGAACTTAGAACTACTTAAACCTAACTAACCTAAGGACATCACACAACACCCAGCCATCACGAGGCAGAGAAAATCCCTGACCCCGCCGGGAATCGAACCCGGGAACCCGGGCGTGGGAAGCGAGAACGCTACCGCACGACCACGAGATGCGGGCCCTACGGCACTGCGTAGGATCCTACGGTCTTGGCGTGCATCCGTGCGTCGCTGCGGTCCGGTCCCAGGTCGTCGGGCACGTGCACCTTCCGCCGACCACTGGCGACAACATCGATGTACTGTGGAGACCTCACGCCCCACGTGTTGAGCAATTCGGCGGTACGTCCACCCGGCCTCCCGCATGCCCACTATACGCCCTCGCTCAAAGTCCGTCAACTGCACATACGGTTCACGTCCACGCTGTCGCGGCATGCTACCAGTGTTAAAGACTGCGATGGAGCTCCGTATGCCACGGCAAACTGGCTGACACTGACGGCGGCGGTGCACAAATGCTGCGCAGCTAGCGCCATTCGACGGCCAACACCGCGGTTCCTGGTGTGTCCGCTGTGCCGTGCGTGTGATCATTGCTTGTACAGCCCTCTCGCAGTGTCCGGAGCAAGTATGGTGGGTCTGACACACCGGTGTCAATGTGTTCTTTTTTCCATTTCCAGGAGTGTAGATTGTTGGACTATGTTACACGAACAAAAACATGGCAACCTAATGATGCCGAAGCCACCTTTGAAGAGAAGATCGGTAATCCTAGACTTGAAAGGGAGACATTAAACTCATGGTAGGACTCAAGAAGCACCTGCACGTCATGGGTATAGCGTAGGAAGCCCCTGAGTGTAGACAACGTGCTGGGGTGGATGAAACTGCATAATATTTCAGTGCAAAGCATAGGGAGCAAAAGAAACAGATTATTATGGTCATTGCCCTAAGAAATCGAGTGAAATAAGGAACTAATAAAAAGTCTCTTGTTAATCTTTAAGGGTATCAGTTGGCTTTGCGAGAATCCCAGCGAACGTACCCACATAATAAACTCAGTTTTGGTGATGGCAACAGTGGACTAAGACCGCTGTTGTTTTTGTTACTCTGCGCTAATCAGATCAAAGGTAACTTAATTTGCAACCCAACATAGTTCTTGAAAGTAAGCTTAAACAAGAGAATAAAAATTCAAATGCCTTCATCACAAAGAAACGGAATTAAAAATCAACTTTTCTCCGGCACACAGAATCCGGGAACAACAATAATAAATACAATTTATGGCCGTTAGCCACAGACCGCAAAAGATGAAAAACATAGCTCCTGCAGTTAAGCAAGAGAAACAAAAACAACTAACTAACTTAAGTAAGATCACCGACATAGCACGCAGCTGAACAATGGTCTAGAACTAACCCGTCAGCAACTTGTCACTATAACAAGCTAATATCAATTACGAACAGAACTACCTAAACATATATGTCCATACAATCGACTGTACAATAAAACATATAAGTAAATCACTTTCATAGGGAATAACAACGAGTAACTTTCTTTGTACAAATGGTATAAACCAAGTCAGGAACGCTCATAGCCTAATAAAAACAATACCACCTTTTTTACAATAAAATAGTTAAATCAATCATGCTCATGGCATTTAATTGACACATTCAAAACGACTGCGGCCTTTAGAGAACGCAGTTGCACACCCAACGTGCCATCACATAACAACCATGCCACGTTACAGTATAACCACAGACTTCCCATGCACTCCCGTACAATCAATGCACCGGTTGTACACTACACCGAATGTCGCAGGAGGAAGGGTCAATATCCAACGGATATGATACGAATGATCACTGGAAGCTAAAATCTTTAGTAAACATGGGCTCTATAATGCATATCTTAAAAGCTATGAACATTTCTTCATCCTTGCTAATGGCAGACAAATCTCTTCTACTGCAAGGTCTTTGTTTTCCCTGTTTTGGGAGGGGGTAGTATGGAGCAAGACAAGAAAAAAATGAGCTCTAAAACACATACGTGCGAGCAGTTGTTGAGTGGAAGAGATGGGTCTCACCCTAGTGAAGATGAACAAGTGCTCGTAGCTCGTAAGGTATGCGCTTTATACTCCATGTTTACTGGACTTTTTTCCTTGTTTTGGCCCATACTGTCACCTCAAAATATGGAAGGCAAAGGCTTTTAGTATAATATATTTAACAATGTCGAAGATGGAGTGCTCACGCATTTTAGAGCCGGTGTTTACGGTACCTTTTTGCTTTGAATGATCGTTTCTGTCACGTCCCTTAATACTGTCGATTTGTCCTGGGACATTCCGTGTTGGATCACTTAACGCCAAGCTGCAGCCATCCCCTACTAAAGCATGTAGCTGGCGCTCAGCTTGAAACACAGGAGCCCATTACTTCGCCTGCATTGGAATCGCTATCCTCTGGCCCGGGAAAAGACAATAACCGCCCCACATCCATACAGTGGTCATACCCCATGCTGACCATTAGCGATGTCCTGTAGACAGCTCCTCGGCGATCCAGCTCGAAGAAGGCTTCCCATTTTTGCCCAGGCGCCAACTGCCTTTCACTTGCCCATCAGTCTCCAGCTCGGTCCCAGCGGTGCTCGCGGTAGTCACGTGCGCGCGCAGCCGCCCCTGTCGCGGAGCCAGCGCGACATCCGCCGAGCACGACTCTCTGGCCGCGGGCAAGACAGATGTGTCACTCGACACCGCTCCAGCCTGCGGCTGCTCAGTGTACTCAAATTACGAGTGACATAACGACCCCATCAGTGTGTAAGATATATCTAGAGAGTGACCTGTTTCCGGAAGCACCAGTCTCCAGAGCGAGAGAGAAGAGATTACTCTCCTCGACTTACCAAGTTCAGTGTCAGATATCAACGAAAACGACGACAGCCGGCTATGTTCTCCAACAAGCACTGTACATACCAAGAAATTCATCCAAAAACGTGGAAGGAACGTATTACTGAAAAAGTAATGAGGAAAGCTCACTGAAGTTTGAAAGATTATGTGAGGAATATTACTGAGATCCTAAACAAGGATCGGGATTAATTTAAGCAAAATGCGTCGATGTGTGGCCCAGCTTGGTGCGTCATTTATCATTCCCAACAAATATTTTTGTTTAATAACAATTCTGTCATAAGCTAACTAACTGTTACCAAGATTCTTGCCAAATTCATACACATAGTTAAGATTTTTAAATTGATATCACCATGCATACGATAGTTTGCATTAAACGTAAGTTACGAATGGTACTCGAAGAACATGTCAACTGTGCATTACAATGGTGGCCCGATTAGAAACAGTTAATTGATTAAATAAACCCGCGGCGGCACTCTGTCCGCGCGACTATCGTCACAACTGTGGGCTACTCCCACAGCACGACTTGAATGTGAGTTCAACATAAAAGACATCTCCGCTGTAACAGTAAGCTGCAGGCTACTCCCAGGTAAGAAACTAGATACAAGTACACATAATGTTGGTATCCACAGTCCATTAGCCGCCTCACCACTAGAAGGTATACAGTCACGTTAAATTTTCCTTTTACTAACAATACTATAAGATTAAGGCAAATGAACGACACTTTGGTGTCTCAAGACAATGTTATTCTGCCTCCATACAGACGAGATAAGGCCCAGCTTGGCAAACGCTAACGACGTGTAAAAACCGAAGAAAACAGTAATACTTCACTGACTGCCCACGACGCTTTTACACATAAAACAAGTCAAGTACTTAAATAAACTACCGGGCCGCTAAAACACTATTAAAATGAGAATGACCATGAAACCCAAGCTTTTTTTTTA
The DNA here is from genome assembly GCF_021461395.2 of Schistocerca americana. Taxonomy (NCBI): domain Eukaryota; kingdom Metazoa; phylum Arthropoda; class Insecta; order Orthoptera; family Acrididae; genus Schistocerca; species Schistocerca americana. The sequence goes on from NC_060119.1 coordinate 622,630,666, forward strand.
ATGAATCAAGAAGCTCAGTGCTCAGTTTGGCCAAAGGCTTTCTCACGCGCCCTCAAGGACCTTACAATAACAGAAACACTGAATAAATTACTTCTACAAAATCACTAAAGTCACGTCATAATCCGGTGACACCCCCCGCCGCGACACGATATCCAAAGTACGGCAATAAACTACTCAAATTGAGATTGGAACGGGAAATCCGCAGAAGTGCGTGTGACCTGCCAAAACCTAGGCCTCGTGTGATGACGGGAAAGCCGCCGAAGCAGAAGGGGAACGCCTCCCTATACCCGGGACAGCAGAGCAGCAAAGCTTCAACCGCTGCCGATTCAAGGATGCCAACATACACGTATCAAACAACAAATAGCAGACGAATTTGATAGAAACTAACCTACAAATCAATGCTTAAACGGGCAATTAAACATTGTTTTCAAGGAAACCATTAGAACTTCAGTGTAGGAGCGGACCGCTCATAAACATCGCACATTACCTTCCTAGCAGTAACAAGAAAGAATGTACGAGGTCATTTAAAAGAATAACTACATAATAAATCAAACCAAATCGAAGAAATCGAGGTATATATTTACTGAGGCCTCTTAGGGACTGACAGACACGGTGTGGCCGTGCAGTTCTAGGCGCTTCAGTCTGGAACCGCGTGACCGCTACGGTCGCAGGTTCGAATCCTGCCTCGGGCATGGATGTGTGTGATGTCCCTAGGTTAGTTAGGTTTAAGTAGTTCTAAGTTCTAGGGGACTGATGACCACAGATGTTAAGTCCCATAGTGCTCAGAGCCATTTGAACCATTTTTCAGCTAACACACACTGTAGTTTGGATACGCAGCAGACGGCAGATGACAGGTTAAAATGTACACCCATAGCCCGGAGGGCTCCTCGAAATGAGTAAGAGAGTGTGCAAATAGAAGCATACACACACACACACACACACACACACACACACACACACACACACACGATACATACGCGCGTACCTTTAGGCTAAGCGCACACAATTTTAATTATAAGCCAAAACCAATAACTCGCCCCAGGAAGAGCCATAAAGTCTACAACAGACAGAAATTACAATCAGTAGTATCAAACAGTCAACGATAACAAACAATGATTTCGAGTACCAGATTAACATTGCAAAATACGAGCTTGGTGCTTACAGATACCTCCAGACTGACATACTCAGTCCAAAAATGGGTCACTGAAAGGCATAAAGGAAGCGGATTCCTGGCCAGCTCACACCGGGGCAGAATTAACAATTTTTAAGCACATTACTTACTAAACAGTCTTGATACATTATTTCAAATAAATGGCAAGGAGGCCAATAGCTTCAGGATTTCAGGTAGGCACAGAATAATACTGCCGTCCTGCTCGTAGCTGCCAACAAGTTGTACAATACATCTCGGAGTGTTTAGCACTCCACAATTAAGTGAAGCATTTCGTAACAAGGTTGCATGCGACCAGAACCGCTCCTTGTCCGCTAAACTCGCCGGTAGCAGCGGTCAACACTGCAGGAAAACGAGAGCCCAACGTCAACGGTCTCAGCTCGCTGCAGTTGCCAGGACGCCGGGTACTCAGGCACACCCGTCCAGCACCGTGTCCCACACACCACTCTCTACCACACAGCCCCAAAGGGAACACACAAACAAGCAAAGGTGATACGACGAGGGCCAGAATCGACGCATCGCGCGCACAAGTGGCACCAGTAGGATCACGTGCGCGGCCTCACAGTAGCTCATTATATACGCACATCAAAAAAAAGTTTTCATCACCTCGGTTCTGAGAGTTCCGGAACCTGTACAGAAACTTGGAATAGAGATCAACATAATCAACATTTCCGCCCTTTTATTGCTCTTGAAAACCACACATTGCATGTTGTACCACCATACAGCAAGACCTTCAGAAGTGGTGGTTCAGATTGCTGTACACACCGGTACCTCTAATACCCAACAGCACGTCCCCTTGCATTGATGCATGCCTGTATTCGTCGTGGCATCCTCTCCACAAGTTCATCAAGGCACTGTTGATCCAGATTGTCCCACTCCTCAACGACGATTCGGTGTAGATCCCTCAGAGTGGTTGGTGGATCATGTCGTATATAAACAGCCCTTTTCAATCTGTCCCACGCATGTTCGATAGGGTTCATGTCTGGAGAACATGCTGGCCACTCTGGTCGACCGATGTCGTTATCCTGAAGGAAGTCAATCACGAGATGTGCACGATGGTGGTGCGAATTGTCGTCCATGAAGACGAATGCCTCGCAAATATGCTGCCGATATGGTTGCACTATCAGTCGGAGGATAGCATTCACATATCGTACAGCCGTTACGGCTCCTTCCATGACCACCAGCGGTGTACGTCGGCCTCACATAATGCCGCCCCAAAACATCAGGGAACCTCCGACTCGCTGCACTAGCTGGACAGGTTGTCTAAGGCGTTCAGCCTAACCGGGTTGCCTCCAAACACGTCTCCGACGATCGTCTGGTTGAAAGCATATGCGACACTCATCGGTGAAGAGAACGTGGTGCGAATCCTGAAGGGTCCATACGGCATGTTGTTGGGCTCATCTGTACCGCGCTGCATGGTGGCGTGGTTGCAAAGATGGACCTCGCCATTCGGGAGTGAAGTTGCACATCATGCAGTCTACTGCGCACAGTTTGAGACGTTATACGACGTTCTGTGGCTGCACGAAAAGCATTATTCAACATGGTGGCCTTGTTGTCAGGGTTGATCCGAGCCTTAATCCGTTGGTAGCAGTCACTCACTGCAGTAGTAGCCCTTGGGCGGCGTGAGCGAGGCATGTCATCGACAGTTCCTGTCTCTCTGTATCTCCTCCATATCCGAACAACATCGCTTTGGTTCGCTCTGAGACGGCTGGACACTTACCCTGTTGAGAGCCCTTCCTGGCACAAAGTAACAACGCGGACGCGATCGACCGGCGGTATTGACCGTCTAGGCATGGCTGAACTACAGACAACATGAACTGTGTACCTCCTTCCTGGTGGAATGACTGGAACTGATCGGCTGTCGGACCCCCTCCGTCTAATAGGCGTTGCTCGTGCATGGCTGTTAACATCTTTGGGCGAGTTTAGTGACATATCTAAGAGAATCACAGGAACTTTGTCTCTGATACAATATCCACCACAGTCAACATATATCTTCTGGAGTTCTGGGAACCAGGGTGATGTAAGACTTTTTTCATGTTTGTATATTGCCTGGCACTCAAACCACTTGGTAGAATGTCAGTGCAGCTCTATATATGTATACACTATCAAAGGGGATGTGAATGATTAGTTGTAATTCTCTGTGACAGAATGGCCAGCAGAGAACATTAGTGTCGTTCGCTTTTATTGTTGTTGCCAGGCCTGGTACGGTATATAAGGAGCGTGAACAGCATTACACCTTGAGTGAAGCACAAAGAGATGCCGTGTTCTCGTATGAGACTGCGTTATCAGCTCCTGATAGGGTCCAAAAGGAGTCTCATTGTGGGGTCTCCATATGACCACCTGGTCGTCATATCTTGGTTCAAATGGCTCTGAGCGCTATGGGACTTAACTGCTGTGGTCATCAGTCCCCTAGAACTTAGAACTACTTAAACCTATCTAACCTAAGGACATCACACACATCCATGCCCGAGGCAGGATTCGAACCTGCGACCGTAGCGGTCGCACGGTTCCAGACTGTAGCGCCTAGAACAGCTCGGCCACTCCAGCCGGCATCGTCATATCTTGGGTGACCACTGTGAAGCACATGGAGATGCCACATACACGCATGATATAGCGATATCAGCTTCTAACAGAGTCTATATGGAGCCTCATTGTCGGTCTCCACTTGACCAGCTGGTCGTCATGTCTAGCGTGATCACTATGGAGAACACAGAGATGCCACGTTCCCTTGTGAAAAAGCATTATCGGCTCCTGACAAAATCTGAAAGGGGCCTAATTGTGGGTCGAATATTACAATATCCAGATATGCGTGACAGCTACCCGGTGCTGAACTGCATCATCATGTAATGGCGGGATACTCGTCGTCAAGGTTCCAGTCAATCACGTCTGACCACCACAAAGTAGGAACGCCACACCATGCACCAAGCACATCGTAACTCCTTCGTATCTGGATCTATCATCTGAGAACAAATAATTGGCTCCTTGCAACATTCTGCGTCATCCCACACAATAGGTCAGAGACTATCAGCAGCCATACTAGGGAATAGCCTTTCGTCAACACCATAACACACACGGCAGTGTCAGGAGTTGTTCCATGACCAGGAAGCATGGACTAATGATTAATAGAGTCACATTGTGTCCAGCGATGAACTGCCGATCAGCACTATATCGGACGGCCACCGTAGACGAGTACTGCGGCGACGCTGGAAGAGATCCCATTTTTAACAATATTCTGGAGACACAGTGTTGTTACTCCTGATGTCATTGTTTGAGGAGCTATCAGGTATGAGTTCAGGTCACAGCTCAACGTCATTGCGGAAACTCTGAAGGCGTAGCAGTACATCACGAACATCCTCACGTGGTATCTCTCATGTCACAGTACAATGGTTCCACACTTCAAAGAGACAATGCTCGTCCACACATGTTTGTCTGCTAATGTACTCCCGTCGACAGCAACATCCAAAGATGTGTCCCCGACAGAACGAGCATGGGACCGGGTCGGACGTAAGCTCGGTCCCATTATCAATACTCGGGGTATTTATAAGGAACCAAGATAGCTGTGAATGAGGTTAACGTTATAGGTGACAGTTTGGTACAACTGAGAACATTTTCTCCAACAGAGAAAAGAAGATATTTCACGCCTCTTGTTTGAAACACGAAATGTTTACTGACGAAATATTATATGATTCAGGCAAATATTTATAGGAGCCATGCAAACTAAAATATATCAGTGATGTAATTTATATTGCTTTGTTCTGCGTGACAGAATACCCATTTCCGTACCCCAATGGTAACAGATCATACTGCCGTGGTGGTAGATATCACTCTTCTGAAAGACTTTCTGTTACATGAGACTTCTTTGGCCAGCGAGGGGGGTACACGGGAGAAGTACTAGTAGCGTAAGATCCTATTCTCCAAACTATGTAACAGAGTCCTTGATTAAATATCAAGCTTGTCAATAGTACGTCACGAAACAAGGCCCACGACACTATTGATAATGTTTCGTTCGTTGGACGAGTACACAGAACTCCACAGTTTCCTTGGTAGTGCACATATCGGATTCGTCTAAATAAAAGCAATGCCTTCGTCTAAGTACGGGGTCTGTGTGGATAGTTATCTGCTTCATCGAATCAGTGTGTTAAGCTCATCACTTTGATGCTAATAATATTATCACCTCTCTCACTACAAAATTCCTGGCTGTACACAACGGTAACAAGTTGTGGCATAAGCTTCTAAAAATTCCCTAACATCAGCGACCGCAGTCAATCTCACGTTAAATTTAAAACATTCGCCTGGTAATCAAGGGAAACTTTCGGAAAATGTTGGTCGGAACCTGGAGATAGGAACAATTTTAAGTTAGTTAATTACATGTTTGATATATCATTTAAAAGATTTTTTATCAAAATTATTTGGAACAAGTTACGGACGCATTCATTTTCATTTCATATGGCTCTGGCTGATGGGTTGCAAATCCAGCTACTTTGAGACAATCTGATGATACCTCAAGAGGGTGAACCGCGTTATTGATATTAAACACATTTTCCAACCAAGACTGTTTTTATTCTGAAATAATTCGAAACTGATTGCTGTAGCACCTTGACCCAATGGAATGGAACAAGTTAGTTTACAAGATGTATATACATGAATGGTTTCAATGGGCGACTATGTGTACACAAGCTTCTAAATGGCACACTGACCTAATTTAACATTAAAGAAGTCATCCAGCTACACTTGAGGCAAGCTTTCTTTCTACTGGCTGCCAATTTTTAAACAAAAATTCGTGTATCGAATAGATGGTGTTTTCCACAAGACATTATAGGTTAGATTTAAAATTTACTTTAGTATCTGTTAAACATTTTATGATGTTGGACAAATCAATAAAAGCTTTTGTTGGCGCTTACTGAAATCTTATTTCAGCCATGGCCAGATTAAATAATGAGCAGTAAAAGTGCATTTCTCTTCTAGTATTATAGCCACAGATATCACTATTCTTTCCTAATTGTGATGTTGTATTTATGATAAATTTCACTGTCGACATTATGTTTTGCGAAGGTGCAGTTAACATGGCTAACATCTTGAAGAGGTACCCACAAGATGACTGCGGCTGAATACCACATATATTCTTGCTGTTTGCTTTTGTACAGTCGGTACTTTCTTTCTAAATGCTGAGTTACCCCAAAAAGTTATTCTGTAGCAATTCTACAAAGAGTGAAATTAGCTAACTTAATTGTTTGAGCAGCACAATAATATGTTTTGTTTGGTTCTGGATGTGACCCCAAAGCGGTGGAGAGATCAGCGCCGCTTCCTCTTCGGGACATGGACTACAGAGGTAGTGGTGGCTGAAACCGTTTGGTGAGCCGTTAGTGAAACATCCCTGTTTACAGTAATCCCTTATTCAGTGTAATACCTAGACAGGACTACAGCAAGTATTTTAACGTCTAAGTACAGCAAAGCCACGGAAGCTCCGTCATGGAGAAGGCAGTGACGTTAAACTCTTTTGATGAAAAACCTATAAAAAGGCTTGATCGTCATTATTGCCGCGTTTTTTCCTTGATTATTTCATTAAAGGGCGGGGAACCCGTGTCAGTCAGCGAGACAATAATTAGATTGGACTTTATCGTGTTAAGATTCACGATAAACTGTTAGAATATTACGGAGATTAAGAGTGATGTAGTGTACGATCTCTGACTGTTGGCAGCAACGGAGTAAGGGAATCTTAGGACTTTAGTGCTAGATTGGAACTTTACGGACATATAGACGACAAAAACTCAAATTATCTGCTGGTACGAATGAATTCAGAGGTACCGGTATTCAGATATTAACGTGTGGACTTTTGAGTGTCGTGTGCCGTTAGTTGCGAATCTGGACGTAGAGCGTGTGCATATCAGCATTTGCGGACTATTTAGATTTCTCCAGGCTAGGAACCTTTTAAATAGACCATCATCCATCACCATCTTAGTCCTTGAATATAGAGTGAAAGTGAAATACAAGAGTGTTGTACTTATGTCATTTACCTAGTACTAATCAGTGAAGGTTTTACGGAACCAAAGCTATTCAGCAGTAAGTCAGCACCATCTAGAGGAAAGCGTAACTCAAGTGAACGTTTACGTGTTTTGCGGACTGCTTAATATGAACTTTTGTGACTCTTTGACGTCCCCCACTCCCTCTGAAAGGGGGCACAGGCTGTCTTAATCATAAAAGGGGAGAGTTTTAGCCTGGCAAATTACTAAATAAAAGCGATATTTACAAGACTCGCAGTAATAGCAAAACACAAGGCCCGCACTTCATCGGAGAGTCGTCGCTGTCACGTCGGGAAGTTCAAATGTTCAAATGTGTGTGAAATCTTATGGGACTTAACTGCTAAGGTCATTAGTCCCTAAGCTTACACATTACTTAACCTAAATTATCCTAAGGACAAACACACACACACATACCCGAGGGAGGACTCGAACCTATGCCGGGCGTCGGGAAATAAAGCCGGAAAACCTACCTACGATACGCATTTACGGGCAGACGTCGACATGGAGTACCTAAAAAGGGAACCACAAGGGAGTTGGAATTTTGGAACACGTATTATGTTCGAGTATAATGACTTTTCTGGAGACTAGAAATCTACTTTGTAGGAATCAGCATGGGTTTCGAAAAAGACGATCGTGTGAAACCCAACTCGCGCTATTCGTCCACGAGACTCAGAGGGCCATAGACACGGGTTCCCAGGTAGATGCCGTGTTTCTTGACTTCCGCAAGGCGTTCGATACAGTTCCCCACAGTCGTTTAATGAACAAAGTAAGAGCATATGGACTATCAGACCAATTGTGTGATTGGATTGAAGAGTCCCTAGATAACAGAACGCAGCATGTCATTCCCAATGGAGAGAAGTCCTCCGAAGTAAGAGTGATTTCAGGTGTGCCGCAGGGGAGTGTCGTAGGACCGTTGCTATTAACAATATACATAAATGACCTTGTGGATGACATCGGAAGTTCACTGAGGCTTTTTGCGGATGATGCTGTGGTATATCGAGAGGTTGTAACAATGGAAAATTGTGCTGAAATGCAGGAGGAACTGCAGCGAATTGACGCATGATGCAGGGAATGGCAATTCAATCTCAATGTAGACAAGTGTAATGTGCTGCGAATACACAGAAAGAAAGATCCCTTATCATTTAGCTACAATATAGGAGGTCAGCAAGTGGAAGCAGTTAATTCCATAAATTATCTGGGAGTAGGCATTAGGAGTGATTTAAAATGGTATGATTATATGAAGTTGATTGTCGGTAAGGCAGATGCCAGACTGAGATTCATCGGAAGAATCCTAAGGAAATGCAATCCGAAAACAAGAGAAGTAGGTTACAGTACGCTTGATCGCCCACTGCTTTAATACTGCTCAGCAGTGTGGGATCCGCACCAGATGGGGTTGATGGAGGAGATAGAGAAGATCCAACGGAGAGCAGCGCGCTTCGTTACAGGATCATTTAGTAATCGCGAAAGCGTTACGGAGATGATAGATAAAGTCCAGTGGAAGACTCTGCAGGAGAGACGCTCAGTAGCTCGGTACGGGCTTTTGTTGAAGTTTCGAGAACATACCTTCACCGAGGAGTCAAGGAAGCAGTATATTGCTCCCTGCTACGTATATCTCGCGAAGAGACCATGAGGATAAAATCAGAGAGATTAGAGCCCACACAGTGGCATACCGACAATCCTTCTTTCCACGAACAATACGAGACTGGAATAGAAGGGAGAAACGACAGAGGTACTCAAGGTACCCCCCGCCACACACCGTCAGGTTGCTTGCGGATTATGAATGTAGATGTAGATGTAGATGTAGATGCATCACTGTGCACGGCGTGCCGTAGCCGGCAACTGCCGGCTCTGGAGCCAACACACCACACGCAGGCGGCGACGGACAGTGGCGCCAGCAGATGTCTCTGGAGTGCAGCAGCACACCTAAGTTGTGATCGCCGATATAACATTCAGCACGACCGAAGTCGAAGGCTTATGCTCACACTGGACGGTGGTTAGTGACGATGGAAGCTTTTCAGAACCGATGTACAGCAAGCGAGAGACCGGCACTACTCTCAGCCCGCGCTCGAACATGCGACACATTAGAGATGTTGCTGCCAGCAGGAGGCACTCACTCAAAGGAAGACACATAAGTGTAAACGCTTCAAGTCGTCTACGTACTGTCTCCAGCTCAGGCAGCTGCCGGCTGCTATTGGAAACGAAATCATTGGCAGGTGAATGGATACTTCGTCTGGTGCTGCAGTGGTCTCCACTTCGAACTCAGCAGCTGTTGGAGATGGTGGTGTTCTGCACCACGTACACACCTCGATAGGGTCTTGGAAATAGGTCATCGGCGGGAATCTGATTTGGGGGATATTTCTGAGAGTCTTCTGACCAGTACATCTCCCACAGCAGCATATCCACTCCAGAGGAGACAACATGCTGCAGCACCCGAACATTGCCAAGAGGTGGCAATGACTTCATTCGTTCAGCTTTTCTTATTTAGCGAACTTCGAAGGAATCTGGCTGTAGTACTGCCCTACTTCAGCCTTCAGAGGCGCTGTCTAGCTTGTTCCACTTCGTCAGCTTCCTGAAAAAGCGTTTTTTTCCCTATTCCTCTCTCTCTCTCTCTCTCTCTCTCTCTCTCTCAATATACTTTCTGTGCTGGACGTCACGCTAATGCTCGCTTCGCTCTGTTTGAAGTCGTTTTTTATGAAGTCGTTTATTCTGAGCGTCGCAAGACCAATTCATCGCACCCAGCGGAGTCGTGGTGCAACAGTTTCTTCCAGGATAAGGTCTGATCGATATATACATCCAAAATCCTGGAGTGTTCTACCCTGTTTACTGTCTCCTGTTCATGTTGTTCATAACCGAATGTAGTGTTCTTCTCTCGAAATTTGGATTAAGTCCATTCCCAAGAACCACCTAATAATCCTGTGAAAAACGTTTTCTTTTGTTGCTTTCTATGTAATGAGACTAGTATGTCTGCAAAAAGTACTGATTGTCCTTAACCTTTGGTAGTCGATTCAACGAACACATTTACCTTCAATGAGCTCCCCTCTTGATGCGGACGGGACGGGCACGCCGTCCTCACAGATGTGCCTGGGGAGTCTAGTTGGCTCGGTGATTCCGCCGGCGGAAGTGACCTACGCCGCTCTTCGGTCAGGTAAACCATATTTCGTCCCGAAGTTCAGCGTCGTATCGACGAAGGTATAGGTGTGTATGTAAATATTGGCTCGTCGAAACGACTAACTTGTAATATTCACGAACAAAATGGACTCGTCGATTCGACGACGTTTAGTAATGAGCGGCCAATTTGCGGTAGGTGTCTGATTGAATGTTTGTTCAAAAGAACGGTTTGCTTTCAAGTTGGTTGTGGTGAAACGTCCCCTTAGAAATATTATAAATGACTGGCTTAAACTAATACACAATATTTTTAGCGCAACGCAATCTGACTTTCAAAAACCCCTACAAAAGAATGGCCCTGACTAACAATAACCTATACCTTTCATGAATCACTTACCTCACAAAAATCTTCCTTACTCAAACTACTGCAATACAGCGTGCGCCAATACTGCCAGCTGAATAAGATTCAAACTACTGAAGGCACTAACTACTGATAGGCATAGTTAGCAAATGAAAGATTTTGATAGAGAACAAACAATGTATATACTTTAATAGTGTTCAAAAGTCATATATATATATATATATATATATATATATATATATATATATATATATATATCAGTAGTTCATGATATCCAGTATTACAAATTTACTCTTTCTGGTGGACACACGTCCAGATCGTCCGCTTTTAAAATTCTGCCATCTCTCTCCCCACATCCACCACTGCTGGCGGCTCACCTCCAACTGCGCATCGATACTCGCTGTTCACATCCAACTGCCCAACGCTACAATAGAGAATATTTCAACAATGCCAACCAGCCACAGACTGCACACAGCACAGTCATTGATTTTCATACAGAGCGCTACGTTGCGTTACCAACATAAAAACCTAAACAGCCTACTTACAGTGGTACCTACTCCATAACATTCATTTTCTTTTTAGATCCTGGCGAATTACTCAAGACAGAGACATAAGGATGCAATAGAATCAGATCTTGACATACCATCATCTGATTATTCTCACGAAGACTACAATGTGGAAGAAGGAGACATTGTTTCCGATGACACTATCCACTCTGCATCAGATTCAGTTAAAGAAATAATCAATACAACCGTGACTCAAATTGAGTATGATGATTTTGTTAGGAAAAACAAGAAGAAAGCAAAACAGTCAACTATTCGTCCGAAAAATACAGGCCTGAAAAATGTGCCGAATACAAGTAATGAGAACGGTTGAAGGAAGAAAGGTTCCTCAGCAGCTTCTCAGTCGTTAGCCACAATTTAGTCCTCTGGAAACAACTTCCAGAACATCTTGTTGGCATCTAAATGCGAGCGAATGTCGAAGACAGGAACGGTCTTGAATGCCTGTATCGGCTGAATTTCATGTTCTCCCTCGCAGACCCTTTTTCGTAAGAATGGCTCATTGAAAGGAAAGATATTTTAGGGCAGATAAAGCAGAAACAGCAAACATATTGAGGTTACAAACATCTTTGAAGGGTGCTCGAAACAAAAGCAAGACGAACTCCATCCCTCCCCCAGCAGTTTCCAAAGCAGGTCAACGAGCCACACCCCAATCCAGCCCTCTCAGTCTAGAAAAACCCGCATTTGCAAAGACTGCAGCTATAAGCTGAGAAGAATGACGAAAATCAACTGTGCAATGTGTGATTCAGCTGTGTTTGGGTATCATCACAAGACTGTTTGCAACACGTGCCATCAGCAACGCTCATGAAGCCTGAAGAAATTTGCATTGTCCAAGAAGGTTTCTCCTTTGAGATTGATTTTGTACAGTTCCTCAACATAACATTTGTAGTCAAGAGGCCAACTCCGACATGTTGCCATATCCTGTAGTCAGGGGCAGCTTTGATTAATTTTTTATATCTTTTTGGATGTTGCATTCGTTTTTATTTCGGATATACTAATTATTTCGTTGGGTATACGTACTTTCTGTCATTACACATTTTGTCAAGTTACTTTTGATTCATTAGATAAACTGATCAAATATTTTTCTCCTTCTATTCCTTGTGAAACTGTTATTTGTATTCGAAACTCTTGGCACGTGATCATTCGATTATCGTGCAAGAGTTGATGCAGTTTTTTTTTAGATACCTATTCCATAGCGTTTCCGCTGGGTGAATATGTATCAACGGCCCTTTTGTTTGTGAAGCTGTGCAGTGCGAGTTTTGTGTTTTATTGCAATGAAAAGACCGTGTAAATCTGGGACTGTATTTTTCTTCAAGTTACCTTCAATAAAGAGTTTATAATTATATTCAGCAGTGGCGCCACTGAATCAGTAGACTGTTCTGTTTGGTGAAACTGGCTCAGGTGTAGTATCGACTGTCCCTTTTGCTACCTCATTGCCAATATCTATGAGGGAGAATTGGTATCTGTGGGTTGTGTCCTTAGAAGGTCTTTGTTTGCCGATATATACACGGGGTTCTCCAGTCCGGGAGGGAGGCACCAAGTTTGAGGATTGGTGGTAGCGTCGCGGCCAGATGTGGTCACGAGGTCCGAGCGTCCGAAGCCACATGTTCCACATCCACGAGGATCTCCTCAGAACGGATCTATGGAACGAAAAACTAATCTGATCTAATCTAATCCACGGGCTGCGCAAGGAGGGTCTGCACAGAGCGAAGATACCGGAGTACTTCACCAGGGGCAGCGTCGACTATAAGTAGCAGGCCGACATCCCGTCGGTTGGTTGGCAACATTCGTGTCGGACGACTGCTCGTGGCCTGGCTGCCCCCTTCTACCTGGCTTTCATTGGCACCACTCAGTAACCGCTGCGACGCACTGTGGATCCATGTAACTGCTTGCTGATAAAGGAGAGTAACATACTGTAATCCGCGTGGTGATTTGTGTCACTGTCTACCTGCCCTCCCTATTATTTTCTGGTTTGTAGCCGGCCGTCAGAGTTTTGCTCAGTCGGCTCTTTGGTCGTAAATATAGGCCGTAGTATTCTACTAAGACACTAGTTGTCGCTTGAAAATTTGTCCCTTTATTATATTGCCTTTCCTTTCTGGTTTGTATCCGATCATTAATGTTCTAATTAATCAGCCCCTGGTCGTAAATACAGCCGGAACAATTGTATTAAAGTACAGGTTGCCGTTAAACAAAGAGGGACCTTGTGGCTAGATTTAGATGTTAATCGGTTCTATTCTTTTATTGTAATTGCATTTCTCAATCAATAGCTATAATCTGAACAACCTGTTATACTAAGCTGTTCGTTGCTGTGTTTGAAAGACCGGGTCATTATTGGTGTATTTTAGCTGGATTTTGTGGCTGCGCCAGGTGAGCTCTCTTGTAATAAGTGTTCACAATTAATGTTTTAAGTCGTTCCTTCAGAGCTCTCTTAGCAACTGACAATCAGTTTAACTGCGAAAATATTAACAGCCAACTGACACCAAGGCTTTAGTCAAAATACGATTTTCAAAAGGGATGGGTTGGGATCAAAAATGGCTCTGAGCACTATGGGACTTAACATCTGTGGTCATCAGTCCCCTAGAACTTAGAACTACTTAAGCCTAACTAACCTAAGGACATCACACACATCCATGCCCGAGGCAGGATTCGAACCTGCGACCGTAGCGGTCACGCGGTTCCAGACTGAAGCACCTAGAACCGCACGGCCACACAGGCCGGCGGGTTGGGATCCAGTGACAATTTGGTTGTAGATTGAAATTAAGCAGTTGGTTGCTTTGAAGTAAGCCGTATCATGGTCATATTGTTTCCTAATCTGTGTAACCTCGTGGTCTGGCTGCATCCTTCTACCTGGCTTTCAACGGCACCACTCAGTAACCGCTGCGACGCACCGTGGATCAATGGAACTGCTTGTTGATAAAGGAGAGTACCATACTCTAATCCTCGTGGTGATTTGTGTCATTGTCTACCTGCCCTCAGAGTTTTGCTCAGTCGCAGGAGTGCATCTTAAACCCGAACCTTTCGACATACAGCTTTCAAGTTAAAAGTTAGGTCATCTGTTTTCAGCAGTTGAATCACTCTTGTCATCCATGGTGCTTATATAGTTTTCATGTATTACAGAAGAACATTTATTAAGAGAGACTGTGTCCAGCGCAGTATTAAACATCGCTGTTTCACCCGATAATGGGCGGGCTGCAGGTCCGGCCGTCTTGTAATCATTGTCATATTGTGTGCATTTCTTTTGCAACAGTTTATTCATCTTAAGATTTAAGGTCAACAATTTTCTTTCATTTCGTAAGAAAAAAAAGTTGTATGTTGTTAGATAAACAGCCTGTGTAAAAAGAAAGTTCCACGCTTTTCTTAATTCCAGTAAGTACCACGTCTCATATACTGTCGAATGGAGAATTTGAAATTGGTATAGTATTCCAGGGATGATTAATAATAATTTATTTCTGGGGTAGTGTTAACTATTATACCATACAGAGATTAAATGTTTCGTCTCCGTGTGCCCGAACGAGCTTGTGTGTGTGTGTGTGTGTGTGTGTGTGTGTGTGTGTGTGTGTTTAGCACTTCTACGAGCACGATGAAATGCTGTTGAGAAGTGCTTTTGTACTATGGTTGCCCACCGCTTAAAACAAGTTTTCGAAGGCCGAAGTTTGCCGTTTTTTTCCGTCTGCTCCTGTATCCGGCAAGTCGGAAGCCAGCAGGACGAGACAAATGCGGCAATAAGTTGTGTGGCATTTGTCGCGCGCCAGACCCACTGTCGGGGGGTGTGGGGGCGTGCTCGCGAGACAGATCGCGGGGCGCGATAGCGCAACTCGCGCCGGCAGCTGTGGCCGACAATCGCCGAGTAATCGCTGCCGCCGGCCTTTTATAGCTGTCGGGAAACCCCTCCCCAGCCCACTCGAGCTCGCGTGGTCAGTGCTCGAACGGGACGAGTTCCGCTCGAGAGGGCCGTTACCACAGTCATAAACCAGTTAGCGCCTCCTCCGCGTCGCCGCCACCGCCTTCCAACTTCCGTACTTAACCCGGCAGCGCCGATGAAATTTAAGTGGCGCCAGTCTTGGGAGGAGATACTGCTCGGCGCAGATGCCGCGTGCAGCAGCGACGCAAGATGTGCGAACAGGGAAAGGCTCTGGGTACTATTGGCGAAAGCCACCTTGTGTGAGCGAGGTACCAGGTAGGGAGATTGTTGGCCCCTACTGCAGAATGACAGCCCCGGTTTGTCTAGTATGAAATAAGTAATAGATTTCATAAGAATGCTGCTGCAAAAGAAATACTCCAAATTTACACTTCTGACCTTTAAAGGCAACGAACGTCAAATAGGCATTAAGTATACTACATGATTGGAGTGTTTGGATGTGGAAAAAAGTAATATTCAGCGTCGTCACACAACTTAGACAGGAGAAAAACTATCGACATTCTATAGAAAAAGAATGGTTACTTAGCAGGTGTCTCACTCAGAAATTGCATTTGATCGTTGTTTTGTGGGAAGATAGTGTTGTGCTCAGTGTAATCGGGATTTGACAGTACAAGGATCGTGGTGAATTGAGACTCCGGTTTGCCGTTCCACGGCAAAGCTGCTCGGCGGTTGGTCAGAATTCCACGACTGTCTTGTCGATACGGAATCAAAGGCTTCAGGAGGGGCATGCTCAACGCCATCCACGATCTCAAAGGCCCCATGCGATTAGCGCCCTAGAGGACAAAGACATTGTTCACTCATTCATGTAGGATCGTAGTCACATCACGACCATTTAATTAGGATATGAGCTCCTTTGCAAAAAGAGCGCTACATACGCGAACAGTGCGTATGAATGACCTTTAACACGGGCGACCATCCTTATGGCTTCCCTGGACGCGGCAGCAGTGTATTATATGCTGACAGTAGTGCGCCAATGACGACTCTGGACGTTGGAGTGGTACAGTGCCATCGTTTTGAGACGAATCCCGATTCTGTGTACAACATCAGGCTGAACATATCCATAATGTACGTTGTCGGACATGCATTTCGTCAATAAACCACTCCAGTACGACAATTCAGTTAGAGAAAGTGACCATATAAAGAATTTATGCACTTTCTTCTTTACACGTTTGTTCGGTTCCATGAACGATAATTCTGAAGGTAATCCACTGCATTTTGCAACACATAGCCAGAAGTGAAAGAGATCTGCAGCCAAATTTGTAGGGCGGATGAGTACCAAGCTGTGTGGTTAGAGGCCTATGAATATAGCCCATGTTTATTCTAATTCCGTCAGAAAGTTTGTGTTTTATAGATAAATCTAGGATCCTATTTCACCTCGTTTCATTACTAAGTGTAAATTCCTCTAATGTGTGCATGAGATAATCGATGATGATACCACACAACAAGGGTTCGAATAATTTTGAGGAAAAACACAAAGAAGGTGGACGCACATACTTCGTCATTTGTCATTTCATGGAATACACTTAACTGATTAACAGCAATTATTTTGATTACAAATTTATAAAAAACGAATAACAACACTCACAATAATTTAAAGAACATGAACAGGACCAGTTCATTAATAGAAAATTTAACAAGTTATATGATTAAGAACAGGGCTTAAGACCAGGGATATATGTAAGTCCCCAAATATAAGGAGGAAGGCACACAAACTAGGTGTGACTGCAAGATGGTTCAATAAACTAAGCTTTACAGTAAAATGAATTTATTGCCACTAGAAGCACTAACAATTCCCAAGCACAAATAAAACTTCAAGCACATAGACAATGCCCAACCCAAATGCAGAAATTATAACAAGCCACACCCCTGATTGTGGCTGTTGGAAAGCCCTTAACAATTTATAAACCTTAATAAAATCTTTTAAGCAATAAAATATGCTACTCCCCAAAATACAAGAAAATTTGAGAAGGCATACAATTTAAACATGACATCCAGCTGGTACACACAAGCAGAAACATTAATAATGACCCTTAAACAAATACACAATACCGCATATTCAAGAAAATATGAATAATAATACAATTTAAATGTGACTTTCAAGTGGTAAACACCAGCAGAAACAATAATAATGATACTTAAATAAATACACAGTCCCCTGAAATACAAGAAAACCTGGAATGACATACAATTTGAATGTGACTCCCAACAAGTGCACACTAACAGAAGCATATATAATGACCCCAAATAAATATACAATTTCTCAAAACTCAAGAAAAGTGGCAAATTAAAGCAATTAATTAACACAGCAAACTGGCAGCAACAACACAAGTTTGACAATGAATGGAATTATTTAATGATATCAGATAAAATACTCAACAGTTCATACTCATAAGTAAAAACCTTTAAAACTTAATACTCTCCACAACTACCAAGTATGGCTTGCAAGATTTAAACAAGTTGTTAAAGGGCAAATACAACTATAAGAAACTTTGGACTTGAAGAACTCACCTCACAGTTTGTGTGCTTGCATAACTCCCAATATTTAAATATATCAAGGGTTCTGGAACTAACTGAGCGACGCTACCTTTGCACACAGAAATGATGAAAGTTACTTAACTTGAGTTACCATGAGAGTAGGTAAAAAGTATGTGTCCTAGGTCACTTAGCTGAGCTCTGGCCCACACCAGGACCACCCAAGTTACCCAGGACAGATACTTTTTATCTACTACACTCATAAACCTATGTCAAAATTCACATATTTTCATTTCAAAAACACCAGTTTTACTATGAATTAATTAGAAAGTTAACAAAACTGAATATTTTTTCTTATCACATTCACCTATTATAAAATAAGAATTTCTTTCATATAAAAGATGAACATGTGAAAACAAATTCAATATATTCTGAAATAAGGTGAATGTAAGAAAAAATTAATAAAGAATGCTTTTATTAGTTCCATTCTTGACCTAAAATTTTTCTAATTCTTTCTTCCTGAACAGACATGGGCTCTTTATGAATAGTTACTCATAAATGTTTTTTGAGAGAAGACTTATTTACAGTACTAACAAATTCATAAGTAGCTTTAACTTTCTCATAATATTTTTACGTTCTTTACAACTCCATCTTTTCGATGTCTATCATAAAATTCATTAATATTCTTTTTTTCTACACACTGCTTTAGCTGTTTAGTACTGTCCATTTAAAAGACATAAACTTTAAAAGGAAGGAACAAAATTTTCAAAACTTTTCACAAAGTGAATTCAAGATCACGAAATTCATTACTTCTACTTTTAAGTTTCTTCATTCCTTCATATTTTACTTTAATCTGTTCTTTGCCAATTAATTGAAAACGACAGTCACTGATTAAATTGTTATATCTAGCTAGTAAAATAATCTTAAACTCATTCCATACAAATTCTTTCTCCATATCTAGTATTTAAATGCTCAGATCCATTAATATTGTATAAAATATATGTCTCTAACTCATTTAGTTTTTGAATCTTGTAAGAGACACTTGCATTGTTGATCTTCTTGATTACAGTCACCATTTATACAGAAAAAAGTTTTATTAGATTTTTTATAATTACTGATGTCCATATGGTAATGTATCTATTTTATTTTCCAAAACACATATTTTGTCATCATGAAGACTCAGTGCTTTCTTGTTTATTTCAGCTGTTTGGACTTCATGTTTTCCACTTCAAAACATAAAAGTTATTTTGTACTCTTCCCTATTGTAAACAAACACTCTTTATAATCTTCTATGCTTATTCTATTTTTAGAAATGCATTACTTAACTCCTATAGATTTTTTTCTCTGTAGTATTGCCAGCGTTATAAGCATACATTTTTGCTCTCAAATTACAAATTCTTCCACTATTTTTCCTATGTATTCGTCTTTAATTTTTCTAAAACTTCCTTGTTTGCTTGTTGTAAATATTATCTTCAAGATAATCACTAGTACCAAATTTATCAATCATTGTTTTCATGTCTTCATAAAAATCTTCAGATTTTACATTTACATTTTATATTTTCTCCATGTTTCAGTGTCATTATTATGGCGGCCACTGAGTGACGCGCGTTTCTTTGGCTCGCGAGTTTTTCCGCTCATTGAAGGTGTTACAGAGAAGTGCGGCAGTCCACAACGTGTACATCCGACTAAACAAGTGTTACTTGCCGTGGTGTGTTGTTCTCCGTTGATTACCACAAGTGATAAGTGATAAGTGAGTGAAAAATGGGAAGAGCACGAGTAAGCGGCAGCAGGCGAGGCTACAGGGGCGCAGGCAGCGCGGGCGCCCGGTCTCCGGCGGCAGGTGAGGCCTCGCTTCCCGACATCGGGGAGCTCGTCCGGTCCCAGGTGAGTGCGGCGCTGCACAGTAAAGACACGCTAGACGTAATAGTGCAATCCATCACGGACTCTGTGACGGCCGCGGTCATGGACAAACTGCAAGAGTCTGTCGGGCGCAACAGCACCGAAATCCAGTCTCTTAAAAAGTCCCTGGCCGCACAAGAGAAAAAAGCCGCCGACCTAGAAGCTAAACTGTCTGCGGCCACCGATGAAATTGAGCAGTATCAGCGAAGGAACAGCTTGCGCTTGTTCGGGGTAGCTGAAAACGATCGAGAAAACACCGACGACCTGGCCATTAGCCTCGTGCGTGAGAAACTTGGCGTGCAGATCGACGTGGCCGATATTGACAGAAGCCACCGTGTTGGGCGCAGGATACCAGGTGCGATGAAACCCAGGCCCATAATAATTAAATTTGTGTCATACCGGAAAAGAGCTGAAGTGTTTGCTCAGAAAAGAAAACTTGCCAAGAGTGGGGTTACCCTGAGGGAAGATCTGACGCGCGAAAGACTAAAAGTTTTGAACACTGCGATCACACAGTTCGGTCTTCAAAATGTATGGACCCAGGATGGCAGGATCGTAGTCAAGACGGAAGGAGGGAGGAAAACGGTGACGAACATGTCCGAACTGAAAGACTGAGCGAAATCTCGCGAGACACAAAGTCTCATATTTTACTCTGTCTAATATAAGTTAATTTTTATTCTTTCTTTTCATTTTTTTTACGTAAATATTGCTTCGTTATTTCTATATGTACCATAAGTACTCTTTTTAAAATCAGTCAATTGTTTCACATAAATATTGCTTCTTTAGTTGCCTATCATAAGTGCTCATTTATATTCATATTGTCAGTCAAATGGGAATTAACATTCTCCATTAACAGGAATCTCCTTAAAACTGCCTTTCTATATCTGTTATTTTCATCCTCGTCACTACCACTACTACTACTATTATCTTTATCGTAACCACTACTGCCACTTTCCATCTTTCTTTTCGCTCCCTTCTCCGATACCACCAGCCTGTCTTTCACCTTTAGCCCACAGACGCTTGAGTCAGTCACGACCTTGGACACACCTGTAAATATGTCTTCCCCCGCGAAATCCAGCTTTTGTCCCTCTTCCGGCCAGCAGGTAGACGGAGCGCGCTCGGTCCTACAGGCGGCCACAATGGGACGGACCGGTTCCGGCGGCGGGCTCTTTGTGGCCCACGCGAACGCTCAGTCGCTAACGGCTCACTTCGACGAGTTCTGTGACCTGTTCTGCCAATCGCTGTTCCATATTATCCTCGTCTCTGAAACTTGGTTGAAACCAAACATTTCTTCCGACGCTATCCGAATCACTGGTTACTCTCTCCTAAGGGCAGATCGTGAAACAAGACGCGGGGGTGGTGTGGGTGCCTATGTTCGCTCTGATCTGAGACCTACTATACTATGCACATCGGATGCAAAGGGCGAAGGAGAAGCAGAGTTCTTGTTTTTCGAAATAAATACATCAAATCAGAAACTGCTAATTGGAGTAATCTATAAACCTCCAAACGTCGGTGCTATGTCCTCCTTTCAGTCTGCCCTGTCCTCGCTCGTGACACTGTATGAACACATAATCATTATGGGCGACACAAACATCGACTTACAGTTAAAATCTCCCTCTGCAGAAAAACTTAGGAGACTGTTCCACTCCAATGATATGAGTTTAGCACCGCTGGACCCAACTCATCACACGCCACACAGCCATACACTCATAGATATAATAGCAACAAAGCGACCAGATAAAATAATTCGCGCCAATCAGACATCCGCTCCAGGACTCTCTGCTCATGACGTGATTTTCTTAAATTACTCAGTACATACTACCAAAGAAAAATCTCACCTGGTAACCTACAGAAACCTAAAAAATGTTAACCATGACGCTCTTCAAAAGGATTGCTCAGACATCCCTTGGCATGATATAAGCAATGAACCGACTTTAGACGGAAAAATTCGGGAATTATGTCGCAAAATTATTGCACTGTATGATAAACATGCTCCTCAACGCACTGTCAAGGTAAAGAGAGCTCCCGCTCCGTGGCTCACCACTGCATTACGCCAGTTAATGAATGAACGTGATGCTGCACATAGGGCCTTCAAGCGTAACCCAACTCCCGAGGCGTACGAAGCTTATAGGAAACTCCGAAATAGAACCAAGCAAAGCGTGAGGAATGCCAAAATCAGACATGCCCGCTCTGTCGTATGCGGCATATCAAAACCTGCCGCACTGTGGAAAAAGCTGCGCATTTTCGGTATAGGGAAGCGAAGATCTGACGCTGTTTATCAAGCGTCTGCAGAAGAATTAAACGATTTCTTCTCAACAGCCGTAAACTGCCACGCAGCGACAAATTACCAGCCCCAAGATATCAATCTCTCGAGAGACAAGTTTTTCCTAAAACATGTCACTACCGGCACAGTACACAAGGCAATTATGAGAATCTCTTCCGAGGCAGTAGGAAATGATGGAGTGAGCATTGGCATGATTAAGAACGTCGTAAACACTATTACTCCAGTTATCACAGACATCTTCAACCTGTCTCTTGTCAGTAGTACATATCCTACTGAGTGGAAGCAAAGCTTAATTCAACCTATACCCAAGACTGACAACCCTAAGTCGCCAGGTGACTACAGGCCGATCAGCATACTTCCTGCAATATCTAAAGCCCTAGAACACATCGTCCATGAACAGCTGACAGATTACCTCAAAACTCATAACATCCACGACAAATATCAGTCGTGTTTTCGAAAGCACCATAGTACAGCAACTGCATTAATCAAAGTAACTGATGACATTAAACATGCTATGGACAGACGTGAAGCTACCATCCTAACACTGCTTGACTTTAGCAAGGCTTTTGATACAGTTGACTTTGATATATTACTAATTAAAATGAAGCAGTTGAATTTCTCAAACAGCGCAATACACTGGTTCGACAGCTACCTCAAAAACAGAAGTCAACAAGTCATTTGTGGATCGGAAAAGTCATCATGGAAAAACGTGCGCTCTGGAGTTCCCCAAGGCTCCGTCCTTGGTCCATTACTCTTCTCACTGTACATCAATGATATTTCTTCAGTGATTCACTCCTGCAACTACCATCTATATGCCGACGACATCCAACTGTACATAAGTGCAAGCCCCAAGAACATTGCTGACGCAGTAGCGAGTATGAACGCAGATCTTTGCTCTGTTTCTCGATGGGCACAGAACCTAGGTCTGAAACTAAACCCCAAGAAATCCCAGGTCATACTTATATCTCATCCAAAGTTAATCAGTCGGTACTTTCGCGAAACAGTCCCTCAAATACTCCTCAATGGTACCCAACTACCATACCAAAAAACAGTAAAAGACCTTGGAATAATCTTGGATGAACACCTAAACTGGGAAGAACAAACAGTCACAGCTTGCCGGAAATCGCTCTCCTCCCTACATGCAATTCAAAAGTTTAGAAAAATATTTCCATCCCACGTTAAACAAAAATTAGTCCAAACACTAGTCTTGCCTAATCTTTACTACTGTGATGTAGTTCAACATGGCACAAATAATGAAAATTCGAGATGCCTCGAGCTAGTGATGAATGCTTGCGTTAGATACGTATGCAACATACGGTTGTATGATCATATCAGTCCTTCATACTCCCAGCTAGGTTGGATACGCCCACATAAGGCACGCGATCTCCACACGATGTGCTTACTTCATCGATTTCTTAGCCACTGGCGCCCCCAATACTTATCTTCTCACATTAAACACCTATCATCATTCCACAACCGCAATACCAGATCGGATACGTCTAGCATCTTGGCTGTACCTTTACATAACACAAAATCTTTCTCCGTGTCATTCTCCATCTCAGCCATACGACTATGGAACGCGCTCCCCTGTGATCTGCGTCTTATCCAAAACCATTCAACATTCAAGAGGGAACTTAAGACTTACATATTAGGGACGGTATAGCCACCATTGTTGTGCCCCCCCCCCTCATCTTTTTCTTTCTCCTCTCCATCATAGCTTCGAATTTTACCATTCTATTTCTCTTCCTCTAACCTATCTACCTCTTCTATATCTCTTTCACCCCATTCCATCGTCTTATGTCTCTGCTTGATGAGAATAACTTACAAGCTGCAAGAATATAACGAGAAAATTCCCAACTAGCAATAGGACTGACACTCATATAAGAAAAATATGTTTACTTTCATATACATAGTCATTATTATTATTATTATTATTATTATCATTATTATTATTATTTTTATTATTCTTGATTGTTATAATTATTTTTTGATTGTTATAATTATCATTGTACTACTTTTATAATCTCTATTTTTTTTCTTTAACATTAATACTGTATAACATGTTATATGTCCTAATTTTCTGTAGACACTGAAATTTGTTGAATCTGAGTATGCCTGGTTAGGTGTAAGAGAGGGCCTGAAGGCCCTAATCTTGCCAGGTAAAATAAATGCATAAATAAATAAAATAAATAAATAAATTATTCTCTAGTGAAAATCATACATCAGTTCTTTAGATAAATTAGGTTATAGGCCTACCCATACCAATGTAGATAGTTAATTAAACACAACTTCTGAGTTTATTAATATGAATAGCTACAAGACTTTCATTAAACATAATTCTTCCTTCAAAGTTTGGTTTAGCT
The DNA here is from genome assembly GCF_021461395.2 of Schistocerca americana. Lineage (NCBI taxonomy): Eukaryota > Metazoa > Arthropoda > Insecta > Orthoptera > Acrididae > Schistocerca > Schistocerca americana. The sequence continues at coordinate 622,654,814 of NC_060119.1, forward strand.
ATAACATATTCACATATATCGCCATCTGATACTAACTTTTTATCTACTCTGTTTCTTGTGTATTCCATCGTTTTTCCAAACATTGAATTATTCAACAATTCTTGGTAATCTGTCTCAAAATTACTTTTGGCTTTAATCTCATATTCATAATTAAATATTTATATTTCTCCAATCAATGTGATTGTTTAAATTTTAAAAACTCTATGTATTTTTGTCATTTTCATTTCTAGAGACAGATACTGTTTAAGATTTCTATAGTGAACTACATGATCATATTTGCCATTCAGAGTACTTACAAACTGTTTACTTTAGTTCCTGGTATACGTTCATTTTTAGGAGCTAATGGTAAATCTTCTAAATTAATGTAGTTCTTTTATATATTCTAAATCTACTTCAAAGATTTATCGCATTTTAGAAGTATCTGATATTTCACTCCTTTTTGCACAGTCAAAATCATTTGGCTCATCCCATTCATATCCTCCGTATAGTAAAAATTGACTCATAGCATAATCAAATAGATTATTTGCGTCTCAATATGTCAGATACTTGATATCTTTTTACTATCAAAATCCATCATATGTTTACTGTTTGCTTTAACATATCTTTAACAACAGTGAGATATTCTTCCTCTTATTCCCTTTTCAACCATTACAATCATATCATAATCATGCAATAAATCAAATGGTTGTTTGGTAATTTTCAGCATTACATCCCAAGGTAAACCAGTTGCACTGAAATGCCAAGATGGATATAGATAATATGCTTTTATACAAGTTTTTCTGAACCTTTCAAACGCATCACCCAATAATAAAACATCAGTTTTAAATACAGGTCATGATGCTCACCAAGATTTTTAATGTTAAAATTTTCCCAATCTAATTGTGCATGTTTATAATTTTCATCACTTATTTCAGAGTCTTTCAGTTTACTGTAAAATTCTTCCTTTGCTGGTAATTGTGTCTCTTCAAATTCTTTCCAAGAATCCATGTAGACATATGGATATACTCCTCTCCAGTCACTAGAGTGAATATCACTTCTGAGAAAAACATTTTTAATCTTTTATTTGATCCGTTTTCAAACTTTTTTAAGGTTTGTTAACTTATGAAGCCATAAAATTAAATGTGTCAGTAAACCTAATTTTCAAACTCTCTGTCTCCTTACAATAAAATAAATATATCCATCTTCATTACTTTATATTAAATCTATTTCTATTTTATCATAACCAAGTTCTTCTACAAACATTTGTGAATAATATCCCAATAAGATATGTAAATAAATTGGTACAAAACTTTGATGTTTTAATTGTAAACTACATTTATTCCATAATGGATTGATAAATTTTCAAGTTAACTGATCATGATGATGAAGGTTTTTATTTTCCTCTGAATAAAGACACTTACAAAATGTATGTTTTTTTGGATCTTATATAACTTGATTGTTCTTCTGGCCTCATTTCTTCACTGTGAGAATAAATTCTTCCTATTTCTTCCTATCTGGCCCTGTATAAACAATATGATTATTATGATGTTCAGTTATGTATTTAATATGACATATGGGACATTGTTTGTTCTTTTAAAATTATTCATTGATGACAATGAATGTGATTACTGTGCCATTAGAATACAAAGAAGAAACTTGCAAATAAAGTTATATGTAATTTTAGATAGACATCCAAACTGTGAAGAAATATTGAGACATGCGTATAAAGTTGATTAATGATGATAAATCTTCATCAGACTGAATTAACATAATTTCATACACAGGTAGTGTGTTTTTTCAAAGTTTTCAAAACAATTCAAATTTCTTCCCCATTTAGAGTGTTTAAATAATTCACATTTTCGTCAGTTAATTGATTTACGAATCTAGAGACTATAACTTCACTGTCATCAGGATAACATACAGATAGAAAATACGAAAGAGCCAGTTTTCTCATTTGTACTGTTAGATAATTTATACATGAAATTTCTATGTAATATTTGTAAAACAATTTTATCTTTATTTACCCAATTATCAAATCCTAACCAGTTAGCATTTACCTTATCTGCTTTTTCTTTTAATACTTTTCAACGTGATATACATAAGGATATTTTGTTTTCTGTAACTCATAAGCATGAAAATTTCCTTTTACTTCTTCACCATTTAATCACTTAGTTTATATGTTATTGTACTAGAATGAATAACAGATTCAACTTCAAAAATTTGTGTTGACCAATTGGCTATATATCCTTTCTCATAAAATCCATTCAATTTACTTATTCTAACCTTACCACCTTTTTTCAATGTTATCTTTCTTTTTAGATACACCAGTAAATGGTTTATAATGCTTTTTAATAGTTTCTATTACTTCCATTCTTATAACTGAATGTTTTGTGTTATGTTATTCATCAGCTAATTTCGAAACTGGATCAGTCTTTTATAATTTCCTTGTAAGTCAAATTATTTCAATTGTTTTCTTTAAGTGTTCTGTTAAATATTTCAACAATGGGTGCTTTTAATTCTGTAAAAGTTGAATAATGATTAATACTATATTTCTTCATCAGTTCAAAAAATGGCTCTGAGCACTATGGGACTCAACTGCTGAGGTCATTAGTCGTCATTAGTTCTTGAAATCCTTTATTATGGAATTGTGCACCACTATCTATTTGTAAATTTTTGGATTTCTATCTCTAAATATTTTTTCAAAAACAGCAACTACATTCTTACTAGATTTTATCCATAACTTTAATAGCCCAAGCAAATTTTGAAAAAAACGTGTACAATAGTAAATAAATATTTATATCTATTACTTATTTTTGTCATTCCTTTCAGATCATGTCAGTCCATTTCTACTAGATCTGCTTGCCATAAATCATCAATACCAAGTGTGATTACATGTCATCTTTTAAAATATTTTCTCATTGGTTATGTAAGTCATTAATAATTTCTTCATGAATATTTAGACATTCACCTAGAAAATCTTTTAATGAGTTTAGTCTTCCATTTCACATACTGCACAAAAACCTATGATTCTTAACCTTCTATGGTTAGTCATTACTCGACAAAGATTAGATGTTTCAGTAAATGTTTTACACTTCAAATAGTAAATGTGATTGTCCTGAAGGACTGCAGTGAACGATGATTCTCCATTTATATAGATCACAAATTTAATAAGATTTAAATTATTTCACTAAATATAACTAATGTTGGATCTACTGGATGAGATTCTAGTTTATTCTTTAATTTCATTGTTATAACATTTTATTTATGTAATATTTTCATTTATTTGCTAGCATTAGTTATTTTCTACTTATTATCAAACACATCTAAAACAAAAATTGAAATCATTAAATGATAAGCCTTTTCCTACATATTTATCTGTAACAACAACCTTGCTAAGGATAAATACATACTCAAAATGATATATTTTTTGTTCCCTCACAGTTATAAAAGTAAATTCAATTGTTTGGTTATTGGATACTTTATCTTTAAGAATACTTGACTCATTTAAGTATGGAGTTAAATCTGTTTTTGAGAAATAATCTGAAAAAGCATTTTCAGGTTCTTTTTACTGAAGTAATTAGTTAGATCAGTCTTATTAAAATAACAAATCTTTCCATTAAAGTCGTCTTTATTAATAAGACCTATTAATTCTTTTTTGTTGACAGCATTACTGAATTGTTTTACAATACTTCTATATTAATTTTTTGAAACAAGACTTTTTAATTGTTTTTCTAAGTATTGTTTATTAACTACATCTTTTTTGTTGATTGGATCACTCACATTCACTATTTTTCTACCAAGAAGACTGAATTTTCTTTCAGTTCACTATCAACTTGCTTGATGTACCTTTTATTTTTCGATTTCCTGATGATTGAAAATATTAGATTTCTGTAATTCTCTCTTAATGGCTCTAATAATGGTTTTATTTTTTCATCTGTTGATCGCTGAGTATTTCTAATCTTCAATTCAAATAAGAAGTAATTCTAGTAATGGTTTATTTTCTTAAAATGTTTCAAATGGCTCTGAACACTATGGGACTCAACTTCTGAGGTCATCAGTCCCCTAGAACTTAGAACTACTTAAACCTAACTAACCTAAGGACATCACACACATCTATGCCTGAGGTAGGATTCGAACCTGTGACCATAACGGTCTCCAGTTCCAGACTGTAGCGCCTAGAACCACACAACAACTCCAGAGGGCTATTTTCTTAAATTCTGAATCTAATTCTTCGTTAGTTTTTCTATATAATGTTGATTGAATATCTTCGTTTTTCGTTTGAAAATCTTCCAGTTTTGAAGTTAATTCTCTCTTTATTTTTATTTTTATTTTTTTGTTGTAGTGAATCAGTGTCTTAAGATGGAGTATAAAATATAAAATGTAAGTTATATACAAAAATTCGTATTTATTAGATTGAAAATGTCATTAAACTTATAATTATCTGACCATGGTATTAAAACAAACAGACATAAACGACCACAAATCACTACATCGAAAATTTGTATTCTCTCAATATTGTAGTATAAATTATTTTTTCTGCTATAGTTAACTATCAGCTTCTTTCAGCATATTCCCTCCAATCGAAAACAAATTTTGAGTTCTTTGATTTACAATAATAAATGCAATGGGTAACAGGATGATCAGATTCATCTAAGTTTACTATTCCACATTCTAAATTCGTTGGTTCTTTAGGTAATTCATCAGTCATAACAACACCTCTAAAATATTTAATTTTTAACCTTGTTCTTCTGTGTCAAAATTGGATAAAGGATTATCATATGTTTTGATTAGGTTTTCGAATTTTTTTGTACATCCACTTCCTTTCTTTGCCGTTGCTAAATTACGTCTTTTTTCTTCTTCTGAGACTTCATCACCTTTTTTCTTGTCTATTACTGCATTAGCAATTGCTACAGAAGTGAACCAATAGTTGCTATATGGCAATGCAGCTAATAGTAATCATAGAAACCACCTTCGTGTTTTATAAATCCAGAACTTCCATTCTTTGTTGTTGTTGTATATTCGACAATATTTTTCAGAACATTAATACCTAATATAGTAAGTAAATTTTCAATAGCTTTTTAATCTCTCTTTCTTTTTTGCATGAGTTAAAAATTGATCAGTACTATGTAACTGTTCATTATTTAATGTAATTTTAAAAGTTCTGCTACTTGGTACCAGACGATAATCAATACTATAGTCTGCGACAGCGTTAATGGCTTGTCGCCACACCATGCGTCTTCCAAGGAGTGCTGCATTGTCAACTCAGCGCTGGGTGAATTGACAGCAACTATGCTACAGTCAGCTGCTTTAGTCAATGTTTGACCTGTCTCGCTATTGTCAGGTTCATCGTGCTCTACTCCCCATTCTGTGATAAACTTATTTAATGTACCTAATAACTGCGACGTACACATAACAGAATGGAATGTCTATTCAATCTTTCCCAGTCATAACTACATTACGAAATAGTGATACATGCTCTCTCACTGCAGTATGGATTCTATAATAAATTGCACCTTACAGAAAGATTACACCTTCCATTCCACATGCTTTAAAGAGATGAAAGAATCAAATCTAAAATACCCACCCCAGATCCCAGGACGAAAAGCATTTTAATCTACATTATATCATAGACAGAATGGAGAGAGAAGTAAAATAAACAACTTTGTTTGAACGGTCATTATCCACAGCAAGCATATAAATAATTGTTTTTTGAAGTAAACTCCTTTTGTAGCTGCAATCTGTTTTATTAATCCAGAGGTGTGCCACATTTTATTTTAAGGCATTATCGGTGGATATCATCTGAAATAGTACATTGTGGCTATATGCCATCATGGTAAAGAACAGTTCACGCCCTTATTTTTGCATGTAATCATAAGTAATAATTTATTTATGCAAAAATAAGGTTGTAAACTGTTTTCAAATCTACATGACGGCATATAATAGCTACAGTGTACTACATCAGATGATATTCACCGATGATGGCTTAAAATAAAATTCTAAAAGCGTCTGGATTAATAAAACAGATTACAGCACGAAAAGGCGTTTAATTTAAAGAAAAAAACGAAGTAAAATAAAATTGTCATTACAGAATAGATATTCCACTGAACTACTTTCTACGGCACAGACAGCTTGAATAGAAAGTAAATGTTCATGATAGTTACAGAGTAAGTTTACATTCGATTCACATACCTTTTTACACAGAGCTTTCATTGTTGCTGCCTTCGGAACTGGAGTCGCTGGATGTGAGAGCTAGACTGTCGATTAACGAATCCATTATTTCGTCTCTGACAACTTCTTTCTGGTAATCTTCTTCTTGCAGTTTGTCAGTGTGATGCACGCAAGCTTCCCAATCAGTAATGGTGATTTTCTCTATTGCTTCATGGGTGAGTCTTTCAGTGTCGGCTATTTTAAATGTAGTATTTTTGTCTGCCACATATTTCTTCATCTTTGCCCACACCAGTTCAATGGGACTATAATGGCAGTGATAAGGAGGTACTCGTATCACTCTGTGTCCATGTTGCTCAGCTATGGAGTCAATTTCGTAGTTTTTAACGCTGGTCTTTGACATCTTCACCATTTCCAAAACCTCTGCTCTTGTTTGTGTTTCACTGTGCATTACATTATTATTTCGCAACCAAGAAACAACATCACTTTTCCTTGTGCTTGTATTGGGAGGCCTGTTGAGAACAACATAGAGATAGTTTGCATTGTCCATAACAATGACAGAGTCTGGATGCAAATAAGGCAACAGCTGATTCTGAAACCATTCTCGAAATGTTCATTTAGGTTTGGTAGTCAGATGTGGTTTTTGATTTTGATTTGAAAATAACTTTACTTTCAGGCACAAACCTGGTAGCAGCAGAACCTGCATGACATATTATAAGACACCCGCCTCTCCCCACTGGAACTTTCACACGGCCTTGTCCATATGTTGTTTGCCAAATTAAATTTCTAGTATGGTTTTGATTTAACCAAGTCTCATCCAAGTAACAGACAGTTGACGTTCCTTTTGATATGATGTCATGCATTTGGTTTAGAAACGTAATCCTAGCAGCAGCAATATCATTACGCTCCATTAAAAATTTGCACACATCATTGGATGTTACACATTTAAATCCGATGTTCTTCAACATTCTTTCCATTGATCTTGCACTTCCATCAAACCCAGTTGCTTCGTGCATAACAGTGTACAATTTCGCTGCTATGGGGAACTCGCCTCTTTCATAAAATTCGAAAACCTTGCGACATAACACATTTTGATAGAAGTCTTCGATTCCTGTTACCCTCTTTGGAAGGCTATGTTTCTTCCCTGGAGATCGAAACACCAGATTGTCAACTGCCTGTTCTGACAGCTTCGCCTCCTGTATAACCTGTCTGACAATTCGTACACCAATATCGCCTCAGGCCGCTACAGTGCGTTCCTGCACCTTGGCAACCTCGCAGATCAGCTCGTCTGAAACTGACTCACTCTTGAAGAAAGAGTACACTCTAAAAATAAGGTCTCTTACCTGTTTGTGAAACTCTTGACGATGTTTAGGTGATTCAGCCATTACGACAGAACTCAGAGAAGACCCAGTATACAACATAAATCGGCCAACCGCAATTTCCGCACGTAAAACGCGGTAGAACTCTGAAATATGACGGAGCTTCAGACAGCACGAGGTATGGAAACCGAATGAGCGCTCATTGGCCAGCTGCGCAGCTGCCTACTGCGCATCGTCGGCCGAGAGGCCATCAACGCTGTCGCGAAGTATAAAGTTATTCATTTATACAGAAAAAATTATAACTATTAATAAGTTTACAATCCGCAACCATATTCATCAACATCTAAACCAGCAACAGCTGAAACAGTCAGAGATGCGCCTATTCCTAATTTTCGTTTTCCATACAATATTCCTCTGACTGCATTTGCAGTTATTTTTTCTCCTAATGAAGCTGCACTTACATGCATTCTTTCTTTTGCAGCTAATTGAAGTTCTTCATCTACTTCGTGTCTTTTTGTAAATCTATATTATCTCTATAAGCAGTATCATGTTTTTTATAAGCTTTCTCTCATGGATTAATTTCTGGTTCACCTCTGGATAATCTTTCATCTAATTTGGTCCCAGGAACATAGTAAGCATAACCAGGAAAATGCATTTTAAATTGAAGTTTGTTAGTTAATGTATTTATTAATCTATTACCATTTTTTTCACTTTTCCAAAAGTGTGAGGAATATTATTCAAAAATCTAATTAAATATGGAACTCATTTGGCATTATTGATAATAAAATCAAGGAATTTACTAGTTAACCTTTGTGTTATTCTAACTTTTTTGTTATGGTAATTTTTATTATGAGCTAAGTCTTCATCATGAATAACTGTTAGTCGGTCTATTAAATCTCTAACATCATTCATCAAAACATATTGGACAGGTTTTTTTGTATATTTCCTTACTAAACCTTCATTCAGTTTCTTTTGGGGGTTGTTGATTTTATTATTTTTGCCATATTGTTTTCATTAATGTGTCGAATTTTGTACCTCTACTTGGTTTATAGTTATTATTAATATGATAATTATTTTGAAATATAGCTTTTCTTGATATTTCTATGTCTTCATATTTATCTAAACCTTCCTTATAATATTTATATTCAGCACCACTTTTTTTCAGGAGTTTCATTAAATAATCACTTGTTTCTTAATTTTTACCTCTGTTTAAAATGTTATCATTTTTAAATATAACCCTAACAGAATGTCCACCATCATCAAAATGTAGGCCAAAACTTTGATATTTTTGGACCATTATAGGTATTTTATGTAAAATTTCTTTGACTTTCTCCTTTTCTTCTACCTTATCAGTATTTACACAAGTTGTTTTGTCTTTGGAGTCATGGATTTTCAGTGTGAAATAAACTCAGATGAAGATTCTGACAGTGTTGGTGGATTAGGAAACAAATCATCATAATTTTTATAGTAATAAGGTACCATCTGCTTTTCAACCTCTCTGTTCTCTTCAGTAGCTTTCAGAACACTACCATCTAAACTTCCGAGTCTTTGTTTTATTTGTTCAATAGCATGGCTGATCATCTTTTTTATATTTTTCATATTCTGTTCTTAGTTGTTTTTTCGAAAGCTTGAATTGTTCTTTCAATTCTTCAGCTTTCTTTTGTTTCATTTATCTTTTTAACAACTTCTAGGTCAAGTCTTGTAAACATTAATTAGAGATGAAAAAACCTTAATTAAAAATTTTAACATCTAACATTTACGTTTAATGTTCTTGTTTAACATTTGTGTTTCATATTTGTGTTGTTATGAAATTCTGTTTTTATTTCTGACCTTGCCTTTATTCAGTTTTGTAGTCGTATCTATCATAAAAAATCCAAATTGCATTCCAACATTCACTACACATTTCTTTAAAATGAAGAAAATTTAAATTAATTCCAACAAACTCATCGAAAGTATGGTTTAAATTTGTGTCATCTTGTCTGAAAATATTTAAAAAATAATGATTATCTGTAGCTAATTGTTTGTGTATTTTATAGGAAGTTTGAGCTAAATAAAAACAATCAATTCTATTGTCTTCCTCTAGTAAAATATTCTCTAATTACATCCTGATTTTTCAAAAATGAAGTCATTACTATAACTGATCAAAATGACAATCCGATTAATAATTGGCAACCAATGCTGTACAATCGCATTAAAGTCATGAGATGTTCAATAGACTCTTTTATTAGAGCATGTTATGCATTTTGGAATTACACCTATCTTCAAACATCTGTTACAAAAAAGTACAAAACTTAAGTGAACAGCACACTCAACATGTCTCAACATTATAGAAAATGAGGTCGGGTTATATGAGTTACATACCACAAAGTTCAACTCCTTCCTAACCAACCAGGTGTACTGCCTTGACAACTCATCAAAAGTGCCCAATAACATATGACAATAAATGCGGCACAAGCAGTCTTTAAGCAGAGCGGATACTGACACAAAAGAAGTCAACTAGCAGCAAAGTGCCCTCAGTAGAGGGTGTTGTATGGTCATGTGCTCCATACATTCACATGTAATTTAATAATAATATACTCAGCATGTAACATCTAATAGGGTGTAATTACGACTAGCAGCCGGAATGGTACTTCTATACATGTTAACACTAGAGGATTTTTTTTAATTTTAAAAAACTGCAAAATTTTCACATTGCCATACTATACCTATAGCCAGTAGTGGCACTAGGTGCGACTCAACACATATGTCAATATAAAAAAATAATAGAGCGGGGGAGTTCCTTCATGAATAAACCTTTCAACCTCCCAAATCTCTAAAAGAATACCGCCAAATTAAATATAACCAACAATATCCATCATATACTAAAACCCTGTGATCAGCTGTTGTATGCAAACGTCTTAGGCGCCGTCTGTTGAAGCCAATGGCAACCACATCGGCGGCATCCATCCGCCTATCAAATTACAGCCAAGTGATATACATGGGCCATGATTGCAGTTTCAATTTCGGCCCCACTTGTAAGTGTTCAGTGACTTCAGTTATTGGTGAATATGCACCGAGCTGTTTAAACACAAATATATATACTGATAAGAATTCTTTCGATATTCAATCGTATATGCTGCAGAACACTTACTACTGGTGCCAAGTGTAATGTAAAAATATAAAAACAGTTATATGTAAAAATACATACGGCAGTCTGCCAATGTAATCGTTTTCATAATTACTCAATAGTTGCGGTTGAAAATGACTCACAAGAATGTTCTTAATAGTGCAATATATTTTAAGTTAGCCCAACACAGATCAGTAATTAATAAACTAGCTCAGTTCTTAGGGTATTAACGTAATCTTCGATAGTTAATTGTCCTTTCCTTCTTTACCAAACACCACAGATATTATTCTAGGCTCATGAGAAGTCGTGTGCTTATTGCACCAGAGAATATTTCACAAGTCTGTTCGATGTAAACTACTGCAGTACATAACTTAATATCGTGGTTTCTTCTCAATTCCCCAATATAAGATAACAAGAGCAGCATCTACAAATGAAACCTATAATGGAACTGGAATCGTCTGACCAGACTTTTTCTGTCTGTGATGTTATCTCGTCATATAAACAAAAGCTGTAAGTAAAAATCGTTAAATTATCAAAGGCCACTGGGCTTGTAGGATTTGCAAGAAAGTTAATTGTCCTAACCAACGGCACATCTCGTAGATGAGCTAAAAGAAAAATGTTAAAGATTTTCTAAGATGGCGCCTAACAATGAAAATTCTTTGTTAAGGCCCATATCTACTTAAGACAATTCAGGTATCATTTTATAAATTGATTGACCGCATATACAAATTCTTTTGACAAAATAACCATTATATTTTTCTGGTTTTAAGTACAACTTCCATTATTAGCTGGTACAGCTGGTACACAAGAACGTCCTCTTAGGTCCAAATCCAAGCAGATAAGATTAGCGAATGACAAAGGAAAGATAGTTCATGCACAGAAGCACGAGAATCCATGGAATATTATGTCCATTGTAGTTCTATTTCTTCTTCCTTGGCGTAACTTGTCTGTTCTTTATAAAATTTATCATAATATTTAGTTCACATTTTTTAAACCCAAGACCATCCAGGAGAAGCAGTACATCTGCCTCACACACACATTCTCTCATGCTGTTCACTAAGTAGTCCATAATTTCATTCAGAGATGGCGCTAAGGCTGTCGCCCTTTAAAACGGTATGGCAATATAATTCGATTTTAAAGCATAATATTCTTTTTAAATCTTATCTTGGATGTTCCAAAGAAACATTACTTGTTATTTACACTTCATATCTTAAAATAAATAAAATAATTTATTTACATCCGAAATAAACTGATGAAATTAGCATTTCTAGAATGTACTCTGCCACTCGCGTACCGACTATATATACAACCTGCTATCGAAAACATTTGCTCTCAGAATGCCCCAGGCTGGGAGTGGGCTGACTGCCCAAGCAGTGGGAATCATTAGTCATCAAATCGCTGCTGTTCTAGCTCTGCCCCCTCTATTAAAGATGATAGGAACAGATGCAAAGAAGGACAGCTACCTGGACTTGGAAAAAACACAGAGGGTGGAAAGAAATAAAAAGAAAACATCAAGAAAAAGTCCTCTGGGCTTTCTTCATGTGGCGCCGAAGGTTTCTGGACTTTTTGAGAACGAATTTTTTATTTAAATTAATTCTAACTGCCCAGTTAAATAATAAAATACATTGAACTGGAGAGCTGGTAAATTTTTAATATGAATTATTCTTCATTAGAATGAATTAAACTTTTTTCATATGTGCACCATTTATAAAAAATTTTAATTTATTTTATTACCCTCATCTTTTGTAAGAAAAAATAATTATTTTATAATATGTGAAAGTGATAAGAAAAATTAACATTTCTATTAATTTTCTGCATAACTTATACTATAATGGGAGATTTTTAAATGAAAACATTTGATTTTTGATCTATAATTGTGAGTATAGTAGATAAATCTATGGGTCCTGTAGCGTTGCTCTTGGGGGATGAAAAGAAAAAGAATTGTTATTTTATATATTTTTTTTAATGTTGAAAAACTGAATATTTTGGTGGGCCACTTGGCAACAGAATCAGGGATTGATTACGCTATTATATTAACATATGTTGAGCATTAAATACCTGAATAAGAGCAGCATATTGATATATAGATTTGAGATCGTTCGGAAGAAACATTATCATTTCTGTGCATTTTTATAGTTGTGATGTAGTCATACCTGGATCAACACTAAGGGACCAGAAGATTTATAGACTTAAAAAGAAATGCAACACTACACAAAAAAGTTGGTTCAGAAATAATAGGAAAACGATAACGTTCCTTCTGCCTCAAGCTGCGTTCGGCCCATCAGTGTGATCGTAATTTCTGGTGATGAAGTAAGACAAAATAATTATCCTTCAGGTAAATAAGGAGATGGAAATCATCAAGATTAATTTACTAAAATAAGCACACTTATCTGTAACACACCTGTTTTTTAATGCTACATACCTTTTCATATTAAATTACAATAGATGACCATTGTGGTTAAATACTTTATACATAACAGTCAAAATGTCCTCTTGAAGCTGTCTGTTTGTAATCAGTTACAAGAAACTATATGTTTTCTGATTGAAAAAAATAACAATTAGCATATTCACTCAATATTCTCACATAAAATATAAAATACAGTTTTGGAACGCAGCAAGTCCGCGTCCTCCTTTCATAGAATACCAACAGTAAAAGGTGAGGCGTCAAAAGCCTCATTTGTCTTGAAACAACAGAATTCTTTTTTATACCATTAATCGATACATGTACATAGAGATTTACAGGCACCGCGCAAGAACGGCAAAGATAAAGAATAATAGTCTCTGTCGCTGCTGTGCGATGGCTTATTTCTTTTACTTTACAATTGTTCGATAACTTTAGGCCATAAGACATTTACTGTTGAGCGTATATTAATGTTTGTGAGGCGAAAATTACTAATATTACACTGCCTCCCATGAGGAGGGAAGAAATACCGAAGGTATTACTTTCATCCTCATGCCCATTGGAATATTTGTAATTTTCAGGTGTAACATACAGGTTATTAAAAGTTTCAATTCACATTCATTCCATAATAAAAGAATTAACGTTTCAATTTGTAATTACTGACGGTGGATCCTTGTGGATTTGTTCTGTGTTTCTATCAGTGTTTGCATGGATTCAGTCTTTCTTGTTGATTCTTAATATTAAGACTATAAGTACACATACTTACAAAATTTATAAGGAAATAGTCACACTTCAATTTTCATTGTTGCAAAAGTAATTTGACTATCACAACTGGTACACAACTTTCTGTTTTGACTGTATTCATTATATTGTCCTCCTGCATCAAACTGACAAAAGTGGGTGGCTGGTACTCTGGTTAAATTGTGCTTCTATAGAACTATGAGTTTGAGCGTTATCAAATGGTGAACGGTAATGTACCAGCTGTTGTTCATTACATCGTGGTGAATTATTCCACTCTCCTGACACGGGAGGTGGAGAATTTTCAACTTGACATTTTAGTGTACGAACTTCATCAACTATCAGTTGACGCCATTCAGGTAAATCTTGAGCTAACGTTCGTCTTATCTGGCCTAATTCTGACATCACCGTGTCTCCTGTTTTTCAAGGGGCTGCCACTATTTCAAAAGTCACGTTTTTGACAGTTTCCCTGAGTTCGTTCTCCACCTTGTTTTCTATGAATCCGTCTTTGATTTTAATCCACTCTTGGCAGTGGTCAGACAATGCTTCAGCATGTGCCTTAACAGTATTCTTTATTTGATCCTCTACATTAAGAGTCTCAATCTGTTTGGAAAGATCATCAACAACATTCTCGATCGTGTCTACTGCGGTTTTAACTCCTCATCAGAGATTGCAGTATAATCTTCTTTTAAGGTTGCAGCTTGTTTTTGATATTCCATCACTCTTGAATTTATCTTTCCCTTGGCTGCTTCGATTTTTTCATCTAACCGTTTTCAAATATCCTCTGTTTTTGATTCTACTTGTGTGTCAATTTCTAGCCTCATGGTCGTGATCTGACTACTGATTTGGCTTTGGACTTTACCCAACAGGGTATTTAAATCAGCTGTTGTGTCTGCCTTTAGTTCGGCCTTTACCGAATTTAACCGAGTATTTAGAACATTTATCTCCGTTTGCAGATCTGCTTTTACTGAATTTATGTCTGCTTTTACTGAATTGCACAGATTTGTAAGGGCCTGATTTTTATTATGCCGTCTTTCGGCCTTCTCTTTTTCTTCGCGGCCCTTTTCATCTAATTTTTCCTGCTTTTCGCGTTCCTGTCTTTGCGCTTCTCTCTGTCTTTGACTTTCGAACTTGCGTTCCATTATTGCTTCGATCATTGCGGCCAAGTCATTTTTTTCAAAACCGAGAATAGTTTTCACACTAGGACCGGCTTCTAAAACTTCGCTGGAGGCTGCATCTGCCTCCGCTCGTGTACCTATCGCGCGTGATCGTAATGGATAGTGAGGTCCATTCGCATCACCGCTGTCGTCTGCTTTTGTTTGTGTCCGCTGTTGACCGTCAGCCATGTTCATGAATTATTTGTCAAACGTCAAAATGCTACAGATATTGTCACTGCCGTCAGTCGTTTGTCTGTGACGTAGATCTATGGCTTACTGGAACCTAAGATGAAATTTTAACTCTGGGTGACAACTGACGTTCATGTACGCCAAGAAGACAAGATGGTTTCTACTAATTACAAACAAGTGAAATATTACACGTTTTACCAGTTTTGAGCGTAATTATCCGCCATATTGTAATTTTTTTATGCACTGACAACAATGGTACACTTTCACTGAATTTAACTACATAAGAATGGACTATGGACAAATTGAAATAAAGCTGTTTCAAGGCGAGGAAAGACAGGTTTACGTTCTGATCAACTCGAAAGATGCAACGTCACTACGAAAGCTTGCCTACTGCGTATAAAAATTTGACTTACTATGGCTGTCTTGATGGTGATACGGCTGGATACTCGTGTTTTTTCGTAATTTCATCAATCGTTCTTCTGAATTAATTAAAAGGTTTTCCCACTTCTCTTTCTCGGTTGAATTGCATCCACATGAAAAAATGAAACAATTATTAGAACAAGAACTCAAAAATTCTTAAACACATACATGAAATGATTTCTGACCAAGTCCCTGTTCGGCCGCCAAGTGTAGCGTTGCTCTTGGGGGACGAAAAGAAAAAGAATTGTTATTTTATATATTTTTTTTTAAATGTCGAAAAAGTGAATATTTTGGTGGGCCACTTGGCAACAGAATCAGGGATTGATTACACTATTATAATAGCATACGTTGAGCATTAAATACCTGAATAAGAGAGCATATTGATATATAGATTTGAGATCGTTCGGAAGAAACATTATCATTTCTGCGCATTTTTATAGTCGCGATGTAGTCATACCCGGATCAACACTAAGGGGCCAGAAGATTTATAGACTTTAAAAGAAATGCAACACTACACAAAAAAGTTGGTTCAGAAATAATAGGAAAACTATAATGTTCCTTCTGCCTTATGCTGCGTTCGGCCCATCAGCGTGATCGTAATTTCTGGTGATGAAGTAACACAAAACAATTATCCTTCAGGTAAATAAGGAAATGGAAATCATCAAGGTTAATTTACTAAAATAAGCACACTTATCTGTAACACATCTGTTTTTTTAATGCTACGTACCTTTTCATATTAAATTACAATAGATGACCATTGTGGTTAAATACTTTATACAAAACAGTCAAAATGTCCTCTTGATGCTGTCTGTTCGTAATCAGTTACAAGAAACTATATGTTTTCTGATTGAAAAAAAATAACAATTAGCATATTCACTCAATATTCTCACATAAAATATAAAATACAGTTGCGGAACGCAGCAAGTCCACGTCCTCCTTTCATAGAATACCAACAGCAAAAGGTGAGGCACCGAAAGCCTCATTTGTCTTGAAACAACAGAATTCTTTTTTATACCATTAATCGATACCTGTACATAGAGATTTACAGGCACCGCACAAGAATGCCAAAGATAAAGAATAATAATAGTCTGTCGCTGCTATGCGATGGTTCATTTCTTTTACTTTACAATTGTTCGATAACTTTAGGTCGTCAGGCATTTACTATTGAGCGTGTATTAATGTTTGTGAGGCGAAAATTACTAATATTACAGTCCTGGGTAACTTGAGTCAGTCAAGGTGTTAGCCAGTACTGAGCTAAGTGAGCTAGGACCTGTACTTTTTGTCTACTCACAAGGGAGATGTCTGAGGCACCAGGCAGCGTGCATACCTAGATGTCATGTGATGACGGAAGTGTCACTGCAGCAGGGGTCTCTGCTGCAGGCCCAGGAACAGGAATGTGTCGTTGACCACTGCCGCTACTACCGTGCCAACATGCATCAGAAAGGAAACAGAAATCTTCCCAAATAAGGCTACAGGTAACAAATTCTAAGATGTAGAAAAAATTAACTTATTGCAGAAATTGCTACATGTACAAGTCTTTAACATGATGCACCTTAATATTACATGAGAATTGACGATGTGTACTGCAACCACCTGCAAATCCAAATAATAGGGTACATCCTCTTTTAACAGCGCATTGCCTTCGACGCAGACTATATTTTAGCCCCAATTACAAGAGTTCGAGTCTCGGTCTGGCACACAATTTTAATCTGCCAGGAAGTTTCATATCAGCGCACACTCCGCTGCAGAGAGAAAATCTCATTCTGGATACAAGAACTCAGTTTACAACAGAGAGTCTTCATACATAAGCATTGAATATGATATGGAACAAACAGATTAAAATCAGTTACACTGACTAGTTGCCATCCACACAATCCCTTGGAGGTTTAATGAACATTGGCAGAGATGTGGGCTTACAATAACAAGTACCAACAAAAGATTAACACTTTGTGATGCTACAGTGTAATTCAAATCGCAATGTCTAAAAAAGTTTATTTACTTATACAATATCGAGCGATAATTGACAGAGTAAAATAATCGATCTTGTACAACAGATTAGTGTTAAGGAAGCCTCTATAACTATGTCAAAAAGCATAAGTGTAGTGCCTGTCATAAATGTCTGTTGGAAAGAAAGAGTATTTTGTGAAAAATTAGAAATTTTATGAAAAATAAAATATAAATAAATGTAAGTTATAGATGTACAGATTTTTACATTCAGAGGGCGTTAGAACATGTAATTCAGTTAAACCAAATTAAATCACAAAGGTAGTGAATCCACTACGGGTTTTCGACCACCAGTCTTTTGGATGACATTGGTGCGAGCACCGAAAGGGGAGAAACAATGGAGAACCAGAGCAGGTGCAGCCCAGTCTTGACAGCGTATGTATTGTTGCGTGCCATGTCTAGCGATGTGAACCTTATAAGAGTGAAAGTGTTTGATACTTGTTGTGGCAGTAGTTTACAGTTCCTGAAGTCATTTCCAGTTTATTTTTTGTCGAAAAGCAAGAACATTCTACTAGTTTTATATGACGTAATATGGACCCAATGATAGAGCAAGTTAATATGGCTACTGCAAGTGGGTGGTAGTTATTGATTAATTCCATCACTGGAGACGTGTAGAGCCTGTCCAGATTTTCATACAGCAAGCACCAACCTCAAAAACGATAAGACTGCAACGAACCAGGCAACACATTTTCATGTTAACAGTCTATAGCAGTGTATCACCATGTTACAGTCAGCCCCCATGATTTTCCAAAGTTCTAATATAGTTTTGTTACAAATATTTGTTAGAATCATTGTCCCAAAGTCACATACCAATCCAAAGTTCCCTGTCCATCTTGTTAAATCTCAGTTTTGTGTTACTTTTTACGGTCAAATAATCGTAGTGATTGGTGTTACAACATTTTTGCTGTGTCATATAAAAGTAACTTACAATAACAATCGTTTAATTTCAAACTGAAGAGACGGGAAGTGTGGTCTCTTTGGTACATCATTGTAAAGTTCAATTTAGTGAGATTTATTAACTTTAAATTTTTTGCTTTATCTGAATAATTAACTTTACATAATTATTCAAAGTAAAGATGGTAGCCCTTAAGTCACGTAAGAATGTCTCAGTCTGCCTCCATCCTGTTTCCAAGTAAAATTGTTGCCACTAAAGTCGTTAAAGTAAATTTACTTCTGACGTCTTTAAAGATAAATTCAAATAAAGTATTGAAATTGCTCCACAGCTGGCGACCTAAGCAATCTTCGTAGTTATACTTTTCTTTCAGTGGATCTGTCGTAAGGTAAGGCTACATAGCTGCAAGCTCTTTGCTACTTGGGTGCAGATAAAACCAAATCCAGGAAGGCTGTATAAAGTTTTGTGTGTGTAATAAATTGTGTGGCATACCTGTCCTGAAAATCGAACCCCATTGTCCGCACCTAGCTTTGCAGAGAAGTTTGAAACATAAATAGGTCTCTTGCTAATAATAGCATTCTGTTAGGTAACACATGTCTAAATTTGTGTTAGAGACTGTTGTTAATGTTAATAAAAACAGTATAATGTTGTGCAGTTTAGTGAAAATGCTCTACTGTGGGAACTAAAATCTGTATTTTTCTGAGAAGCGACGCGTAGTTAGGGAGGGATGAAGTATCTTCTTTTCTTTTTTTAAGGCTGTCTCGGCAGATAGCGGTACACGTGAGGGGTGGCGGGGGGGGGGGGGGGGGGGGTGAGTAAGCCCGACCGCTAAAAGGATTCACTTTCCGTAGCGCGGCCAACGCTACAGAACGATACTGAAATTACTCTGCACATTATTACTTTCATATTAAGCAATATCAGCGAGTCAGCCAGCTAAATATTATCACGTTAGTAGTTAAAAAGCAATCTTTGCCCTGCCACGTAACGTTAAAAACGGTTCGATTAAACACGATTCGGACATTTGAAACACAAAGACGAATTTTTCATTGAGGAATCGGCAGGTTCGGTTACAACTTGACTCCACTCAAGTGCGAAGAAGTCATGACTTCCAGGATTACAAACATGGGCGTTGCTGCCTCCAATCCGTTCAGGTGATCTACAGTTGCCATAATATTTAAGCCTCCAGAGTTGCCCAGTACTTGCTGAACAGGTTGCAAGCAGCGTCAGCTGCCCCTCCCGCATGTAGCTGCTATCAATACCTAATCCAGCCGGAAAACATTGGCTGCGACGAACTTAACAACTCGCGGCCTCATGAGCTCCACGCCCGGGCAGCAGGAGTGTCACAGAAACCAACTCGCTAGTCACGTGGACTCCCGAAAATTGCCGGTACCACGACGCACCAAACGCCACAACGCATTCTTCGACCAAAGACCCTAGACCTGGCATACGACCAGGACTGACATCGGCTGTACAAGTAGTTATTAGCGCCAGTGGAGTGGCACGCCCGCCAACATTACAGCCGTCTCAGCTCAGACGAAATATCTTGTGACTATCTTTGCGCTGATGTACAACAGGGTGAGAGTAATGTCTTTGCAATACATTCATTCTATTCGCAATTGTGAATACCGACAACCATCAGCTTTAGAATGGAATGACGACAAGGAAAATTTGTGCCGGACCAGGACTCGAACTCGGATTACCCGCTTATCGTGAGCGGTCGCCTTGGCTATCCGTGCATGACTCACTGCCACACCCAAACTATCATATGTCGTCAACCATGCATCTACGACCTGTGCTCATACATTTGTTATGTATATTCCTGTACAAGTGAGACGTTTTACTTGAAGTCGCTTGCACGGTATCGACGGAGAAATACGATATTGTAGTGCCAGTGTTATTCTGATTACGATGCAAAGTTCCTTCGGGCATGGATACATAACGCAGTTCGTCTCGCGCAGGCATGAGGCGCAGACGTCCGCTGCGTCCCGCCTGTTGTGGAGCTCGAGCCCGCGTTGTTTACTTCTCGCCGTTGTTTCGTGTACTGTGGCCCTTTTATGAGCGAGTCACGGCACAGTCTTACCGCTGGACAACGATCAAGATTGCGTTCCATGCAGAATATGCATGTCCAAGACCTTACGAAACTGAGACCTTTATATGGGATGTTCTTCACCTGGATCTGATAGCTGTCATTGGCATTTACTTTTCCATCTCTGGGAAAATGGTATATATCAAGATGCGCACCGAAGAAATGTGTAACGAAATTGGAGCCGCAAAACGCTAAAACACAAGTTTAAGCACCCTGATGGACAATTAACTAATGCAGTGGTTGACCATGCGGGTTTCGGACTTCGTACAGCCAGGGTTTTCGAACTCCCGTTCGAGATCCTGCCGAACGTCGTCAGGTTGGCTTTTAAATCATATGGCATTGTACTCAGTCACCTGGCCGAAAAATAGAAAACCTTTGAGAGCTACCCTCAACTCAAAAGCGTCCGTCAAGTGAAAACGGAATTGGTGAAGCATGTGCCATCTTACTTGGCTGTATGGGGATGCAGTGCCATCATTATGTATGACGGACAGTGACCAGGTAGGGCACGTCTGCCAAAACTGTCAGCAGTGCCAGCTTGTATAGACACCACTCATAAACGACGCCTCCACTGCGCCGTCCACGGTTCTTCATTTCGCCTACGGCATGGTCACCGCACCAGCTGCCGATCTTCTTCACGACCCATGTGACCCGCCGCAGGTGATGACTACTATCATGGAGACTAGACGGACATTTTTCACCTCACTGCAACCAGAGGCCTGCCTAATACCGCTAACTGTGACACAGAGATGGATCTGACGCCTGGCGATGTATCGACTTCTGCCTACCTTCCATATGGTAAGGCGGCGACGAACAACCGCTCCCATTCCGACACAGAACAACATATATATAAGCAAAATGCCCCACAGAAGTGCTGGAAGCGACACTGTGCGCCCTCAAATGATTATTTTCAAGGAACGGGACGACAAGATGACAATAACATGTCCGATGATGAGAAGTCCTGTGACACGCAAATGTTGGACGGTAATGCTCCGCCACCTGACCCCACAACAGCTTCACGTCGTATGACGCGGCGGCGCGGAACCCTCACACGAGTGTCCTGGGGACGTCCCTTCTGCTGTGCCAACTCCTCCTGCATGCACACCAGACGACCCATTGATGGACACCACATCTATTCTGACGAGCTGCTAAGCTAATGACATCGGGATGCTACTGCCTGGTGCCGTGGAAGGGCATGTCCTGATGGAGGTGTCGGAACAGCTACGACACAGCAACTGAACACGTGATGGATGCTGCAGCTGGTCGGCCCCTGATGGCCGCCGCCAGAGAGGACATCACCTTCCTGGTGGATATGGAGACCCAACAATACTCTCAACATCTATCCCATCCATGCGCACCTTAAACTGACAATGTTACAAGATATGCTGAATGCGGCGGATTAGACATTGTCCTCCTCCAGAAAGTCTATGTCCGGGATTTCGTCGGCGCTTCCGAATACACTGTACACATCTCTTACGCTTCTGCCAATGGCAGTGACATGGCAATCTTTCTCCGTGATGTCCTAATAGCCGAGCACGTCACTTTCCTCCCTGACAAGAGATGAATGGTGCTCGTTCTCCATGGCGTCAGAATCTTTAATATCTAAGCGCCCTCCACATTGTTACGATGCCGTGAACGGTGCACTTTCTTCACAGATGCGGTCGCACCCCTCATTGTGGGACGCCAGCGTGCCTTAATCTTCGTGGAGGATTTTAACTCTACCCAGGTGCGGAAGGACTAACTGGCACACTAGGTTCCATGTCTGGGGCTCCCCACCATTATAACCAACCTCCGACTTGTGGACACGTGAAGTATGTATACGGCGACAGAGCTGGTTTCACGCACTATAGCAGCCACTCCTCCGTATCTATCTCTTATTCTGGGCACATGAGCCGTTGAAATATGGCCTGCACCTTTTTCCGACCATGCAGGCTATGATGCACAGTCACCTTGCGCCGCCTTATGGTATGGCATGGGCGAGGGCCTGGAAATTGAAAGGGGGGCATCTACATTAGTCTGAATGCCGACAGCTCGTGTAGGCAACATGGACGTTATGCCACCATCGGGAAGGGGCTTACCCGACCACATTCTGATTGTGGCTGCCATGTGCCAAACCGGCTCTTAAGAAATCATTGATTGGTCGTGGCAGGGAGATCGCCTTCTAGAGGCGGCACTCACTAGATTTTTACTACCGCATGCATGATTTTTCTGCAATGCCTCACTTATCTGCCCGTCAGCAAGAATCGCGCAAAGGCATGGATCAGAGCACTTCGAAGGAATGATTGTTTGTGTGTATATCATGGATAGAATGGACCATGAATTGCCGCCAGTATATGACGTCATCGAGGAACGCCTCCGTCGGCAACGGGTGCTGTTCCATGCTCTATCTTTAGGTGACATAACTGTGTTACAACACAGTGCTCTCCACGCTCACTGCAGTCAACTGTTCGTGGTTCTTTTTACGTATTGTATTTCGTTGGTATTTGTTTGTTATGTAAAGTTGAAGTTAGTATTATTCTGCCTGCTTCACAACTGGAATTATTTACGTCATGGACTTAGTTATGGTAGTTCTCGCAGTTAGTTTGTCCGACAAGCTATTTTTATATCAAAAAAACACGGCCAGTATAAGATGTTCATGATCTGCAGTTGCTCATTCGTTATGGCAATTATTTTTTGTGCATATGCAAAACTGAGAAGAGTCTCGTGATATCCACTAAGCATAGATCATAAAAATATTCAGAAGTCACGTTATATATGAATATGTTTCATGTATTAAAAGAGAATTGAGTTATGGCAATTATTTTTTTGTGTATATGCAAAACTGAGAAGAGTCTCGTGATATCCACTAAGCGTAGATCATAAAAATATTCAGAAGTCACGTTATATATGAATATGTTTCATGTACTAAAAGAGAATTGAGTACTGATACTGCTTCAAAGGAGGAACCACTAATCAAGAGAAATTGCCTACATTTACATTTCTTTTTATTATTTGTCAAAATTAGCAAATATTAAAATATTTTTTACGACTCTAGGCCGTTATCATTTGAACAATGGCGTTGACCTCTGCGCTAGCGTTCCCTATATAATTTGCATAAATTATTTAAGTCACTCACTTCATGAGTGTAGGATCTGTTACAGTAAAACATTAGCGACACTTTTAAGTAACATTTGATTATATTTAGTCTAGATATAACATGAAACTTACACGTTTTCGTGCCTCGTTACAAAATGGCTTCTTACACGACCAAGAAACAAAAGGGAAATCTGTGTGATCCTTTATCAAACGGAACCGATCATATTGGTTGATTACGTAGTCTTTCGATTTTTCTGCGATAATATTTATTTCATTACAACGTCAGTTTTGTTAT
The DNA here is from genome assembly GCF_021461395.2 of Schistocerca americana. Lineage (NCBI taxonomy): Eukaryota > Metazoa > Arthropoda > Insecta > Orthoptera > Acrididae > Schistocerca > Schistocerca americana. The sequence continues at coordinate 622,678,637 of NC_060119.1, forward strand.
ATTTGTGAAATTCTTCAATATTGTTTTTTCACGTCACGTGGCGTACCGCCACACCACCATCATCCTCCAGATGCCTTAAAAATGTCACACTACCGCTCGATGCGCTGATGACTTTACTTGAGGTCGTGACTAAGGAGGAGGTCACTGCAGCTAAACTGGCCAGCACGCCTCACAGATCGCCAGCATCCGACGGTCTCCCGTTAGAGTTTTACAGGACCTACTGCCGATTACTGACCCTGCCTTGACGGACGTATGCCACGACTTGCTGTCCACTGAAGTACAGCTTCCTGTTGCTTTCCTCGAGGGATTGCTCGTTCCTACGCATAAACCAAGCGGTGGAACCTCCATCGGTGACTATCGCCCGTAAACTGTGATACGAAGCAATGCCAGTGCCTGGCAAACTATCGTTGTAGAACTGCTGCAAAACACAAAATTAGCCACTCGATTATTCACAAAGTTTCTGTCCACATGCAGTGCACTTATGACAGTTAACTGTTTCGAAACCAGTGAGTCATCAGAAACAGCGTCGTGCTACTAAAGTAACATGTCAACCCGTCATATAGCTCTCCTCATGATCACAATATTGTTCACTAAAGTCACAATTTGTGAATGTCAAAATTCATTAGACGCGTTAAACTGGTCATAAAAGATAGTAACACTTAGCATGTGGTGCCCCATGATCAGCCCTTTTTAGGAGGCGATCAGAACATCCAGAGTGCCTTATGTCGGTACCGTGAAATGATCGCGCATGTGCAGTTGTGGCGCATCACAGGGGTCATGGCCTCCCTGGATTTCAGTCAGGCCTTCGATAGGATTATTGATCACTCCTGTCTGACAGCGGTGATGCGGAATATAGGACTCCCAGACAGCTTCGTGGAGGTCATAATGCATCTCCTCTGGAGCGCGACATAAAAGGATCCTGCGCAGTGGCTGTCTTACGCCGTCCATTCTGATACAACGATCCGTGCAGCAAGATGTCCTCTTTCTGAGATCCTGTACACTCTCTCTATGGAACTGCTACTTTGCAGCCATCGTCAACGTCTCACCGGGATTACTCTTGGCGGACACACTTTTTGTTGCATGGCCTATGCAGATGACCTGGGCCTCCTCCTGCGCAACGGCAACGACGTACAGGCAATGCTGGAGTGAGTGGAGCCCTACAGCGCTGCTTCTGGTGGCGTCTTTAATATTCGCAAATCTCGCGCATTGCGTATAGGCCGTGGGTTGCCCGGTGAATGCGTCGCTCCCCTGCGGATCTGCGACATGGTACGATGTCTGGGTATTGAATTTACAACCTAGTTGCAGTGATCCGTAGCGCTTAACAGTAGGCGCTTATGACGCCGTATCCGAGCAGAGATTCTTGACCATCGACTCCGATCCCTAGATTAACTGCAACGGACCGTTTTGCTGTCTACATAGTATCGCGAATCCTGCACTTGGCCCAGACTTTCCCCATACCTCCGTCAATGGCCAGACGCATGGTGGCTGCAGTGGTTTATTTTGTCACTCAAGGCTTGTTATTTACAGTCATCTATGAGTCCCTCGCCCGCCTGAAGGACAAAGGAGGCCTGAGTCTCTCACGTTCACCATCGAGCAACAGCCCTCTTTGTAAGTACACACGTTCAGATGTGGCGACACATTTGATATGCATCAGCAACCAATTGATGAGGGCCCTTACCCCGAGCTCATTCGTTGCTGCAGTACCACTGACAGACGTACCAACGGCCTTTTTCTACTTGAGCTATTTCTTTCTTCAATATAGCTACGTCAGGATTGTACTTCTTCCTCCACATCCACCGACGATCAAATAGTATATATCTCACTGCAATAGCAACGTTTTACTATTTGTAGATGACAAGCAGTAGGTTGCGTTGTAGGCCCAAAGCTACTAGCATAAATATCCAACAACTTCATGTGAGGTGTATAAACAAATGCATACATCCACTTTGTTGCCAAACGTGCTATAAAACTAGAAACTTCACACAGCGTAAATAAACAACTTAGTATGCCTCAACTCAGTGACGCATGTGTCTACTCCGTATTGTATGCAAACTAATGTAAAAATATTTGACAGTAATCGCTCATTATACAAATGTACACATTTTTACAAAAAAATGGGTCAAATGACTCTGAGCACTATGGGACTTAACTTCTGAGGTCATCAGTCCCCTAGAACTTACAACCACTTAAACCTAACTAACCTAAGGACATCACACACATCCATGCCCGAGGCAGGATTCACACCTGCGACCGTAACAGTCGCGCGGTTCCAGACTGTAGCGCCTAGAACCGCTCGACCACTCTGGCCGGCAAACATTTTTACAAAAGGTTCCTTTAAATGTTAATATATCACAGTTTTGAAGAAGAAAAATAAAGAAATAAACCCACTGAAGATTGCACAAAAGACGCCGAAACATGTCTGGGTGGAAACTAAACAATAAAGATGTCTTGTACAAGACAGAATTCCTCTCCAATCTGCAATATTCTTAGCAAGCACAGAAAGAAGAACTTCAATATACACAAGATAATAAGGAGCTGTTAGTGTAGTGTCTTTTCAGCTACGACAGTTAAAGGAAATTGTGCCGGTTGTGATGAGTTAACTCCTGTAGTGCAGTCGAGTGTATCTGGGTTGGCCAAATTAAGTCACCAAGACACCACCATTTTCGCCTATGGCGATGCTGCTGTACAGTACACTAAAGTTCGAAGATTTTATTTCATTATTTCATTCTCTCCATGTTGCTGGCATTCACTGGTTTGTTGTTCTCATTTATTCTGCAGAGCAGAGGGTATCGTGGACTAGTGTTTTTCTATTCCTAATTTTTGCTCTCTTTTTGATTGTTTATTTAATGTAGTTAGGGAGTCAGATTTTAATTGGTTATATTTTAGGTTTTGGTATTCTGTGCTAAGACTGATTATTGTATGTTTACTTATTCGTCTTGTACTGTTATGTTATTAATTTTGGTATAATATTTCTTGCCCTTTTATCTTAAAATAGTTGAAATTGAAGGGAGCAGATGCTTTAATCGTGTGGTCTATTGAGTTAGATACGAAGTTTCGTGTTTTGGTAAACTAAACATTGAATGTCTTACCTGGGTCATTTTCATTATGCTCTAGGAGTTATAGAAATTGTTCGGTTAATTTTAAATACTGTCAATGATTTGCACCCACGCAACCTGTAAGCGTAGTGTCATATCGCTGGCTTAGTTGTGGAGTATCTTTGCGGGCAGCCGTGTCTGCAGCGTCGAGCACGGCACACGGAACTGTTATGTTGTTTTGTGGGTAGCTCTCCATGTGACAGGAATTGTTATTATGGAAATGCAAGTGTTGCTGCAAGTGCTAATACAGTAAAGTTGAACGTGGAAGTGATTCAGAGAAAAGTGCGTAATGATGCATTTAAAAATGAGCAGTGCCACCGATAACGTATTTGTGTATTCTCTCGTTGCGTGTCGCACAGCATCAATCATCCGCGCCGTGTTCGGTCTCCCAGATGAACTAATATGAATCAGTAATACTATTTACCACAAAAGAGAGCATTTAAGTGCCAGTGTCTTGTAGCGAGCATGAGAATGTGCGTTCGATCATCTTGTTTCCGCATCATCAACAATCAACCGCGCCGTGACGGTTACGCGCATGCTCGTACAATTCAGAACTGTGAACTGTAAATTAATTTTATGAGCAGTTTTATATTATTACTAGTGTCAAGGAGGACTGGCACCAGATATATGTATGTGTGACGAGCGTAAGAACTTTCGTTCGATCATTCGGCTTCCGCATCATGAACAATCACCCGCGTCGAGTGGGTTACACGTACGCTCGTCCAAGTGATATTGTAGACAGATAATCATCAAGAATGTTAACTGGGATAAGAAGTTATAACTTAGAATGTAAACAGTGCAACCTGTGATTTCTATTATCGTCTCAGAATATAGTTGTTCGTACCAGATATAGGACAGTGTTGTGTTTGATGTTCAGTGGAACCCCTAACCCGCTTGCATATTTAGATTCATAATTTCAGGCAAGTCGGTCAGCAGTGTGGAGCAGAAGAATACGACCGCCGCCGTATTATCAGGTACATGGTGTGGACAGGGCGCACGGCCAGAAAGCGGTTAGAAGCGAAAAATTCCAGTTTAAGGGACCCTCGCCATTAGTACCCTCGGGCGTGTTACAAACTCCCATCCACTTTTCTTTTTCGCTGTTGATTGAGCCACGGATTTAAGAAAAAGAAGCACTTATATTTGTAAATCTGCATATAAATTTTATGTGCGATTTGACAGCGGCTGATAGATAGCGAACAGAAAATATTCATGACACGACAGAGATATTTACCTCTGAATCTTGCTAGTCGATACCTAGTTGTATGAAAAAGTTACTCGTTACCCTGAAAATGGTGATTTCCAGTACAACCAAGTCTTTGCGTGAGCATGCACGGGGATGAACCTGTAAGGTAAAGTTGATCACTAGAAGACGCCAGTGTCTAGAAAGCTAACGCTCCATAATTGCTGTAAACACACACTTAGCGACTCGTTTATTCACAAAGTTCTTGTCCACATGCAGTGGATTTACGGCAGTTAAATGGTTTAGAAACAGCATCATACTACGCAAGTAACATGTCAACCTGTCGTATAGTGCTCCTCATGTTTTCCATATTGGTCACTGAAGTCACAATTTAATAACGTTAAATTTCATTAGACACGTTAGACTGGCCATAAAAGTTAGTGCCACTAAGGTTTACCGACTGTTTTCGTTTGAAACCGATGTTACAAGCTGCCTACTAGATTTGATCTTTAGTATTCCTAATAGGCATTTTAAAGTAAAAATTCTCTGTGTACTTCTCAGATTGTTTTCTACCAGTTTTAATTATCTAATTTGCGTTAGTAGACATTACTAGATCCACTTTTTGCTTTTCTGTTCTTTCCAGAGTCAAAAGATGGAGAAACTAGTAATTCACTTATTTCTTGCTTACCACACTCTTCTACCATGTGTTCAATGTCGTTCATTCCTGGTAGCAGATATTCTTTAAGCCCTGAATTTAAATCGTCCAACGGAGTGATGCTATTGTTATTGTACGAACACATGTAGGCGCAATTCTCATGAAATAATCTGTTTTATTCACGTTGAGAAATATTTGAGAATATATTCTGTCGTTTCTTGAAAACAGTTACTGACCATTCCTGAGATTACGTAGAACAAAAATGTGTGATGGTTTTTAATACTCACTGGTCAATTACGATAAAAATAGGAGTTTACTGCAGCTATCTGAATATCCAAGCAAAGTTATTGAGTCGATATTGAAAGAACTATGGTCCCTTAACAGATGTAAAGCTTACACTCTGCCAAGACGCAGCGTGAACGCTGGCGTATGTGGTTTCTGAGGTACTGGATATGAATCTAAAAACCTTGACAAAAACGAGAATAACTCAGTTTTTTATACACACAATCAAACACCCATAGAGATTCTAAAACCTTTTGGATCTTAATCCTATACCACGAAAGTATACAGATAAGAGAAAAAGTGGGTGAACTACAGAGGGATAGAATCCGACATCAGAGTTTTTCCACAAAAGTCAATAAATTCAATAACTTCATTTAAACAGAATTACTGCAACACAAATAGGTAGTTCCCCAAAATTTTGCCCAGATGTAATTTTCTGTTGTGAGGGACTCCGTTTGTCACAATTTCTGCTGGATATAATTGCAAGTAATTGAGAAGTTGGAAAATTTTGCCAATATAGCGTTTTGTTTTGTAAGGGACCTGTTTAAGCCAAATTTCAACGATCCATCGCTCATGAACACTCCAGAACGGTACCAGAGAAGTGTTCTTGGCTTTACATGAATTCGGTTTCTGGCAACCTGACGCAAGCAAGCAACGTGCCAAAAATGTGCAAATGAGCAGAGTTGCGTTGACTGAAAAGTAGAACCCCTGCACATGTATCGTTTTCTTCGAATCTTGAGGTATGGACTAATCCCCATGGCGAGAGTTCTGACTCACTGAGATCCTAAGCTCTTCTGCGGTTAAAATTTGATTCAGTGGGTTTAGGCGTCATGATGAGACAGTTTAATTGAGTGTTACAGGCATTAGTGGGGTCGATCAAAGTTTACCGAATGAACTGCTAATGATCTTGTTGCTTGCTAGTTGGGACAATCAGACCACCCGGAATTATGATGGTCACTCGGGGTTATTATCGTATCCGGACCAACGTCGCCCCGCTTTCAACTGCTATGCATCTTCATTAAACAGTTATCTCTCTCGTTCACTCTGTTACCTGTTTTATCTCTTTATTAGATATGAAAGATACGCTTCGTTTGGTCTTTGTTTTCATTTGTTTCCTGAGAACATACCGGATCAGTTGAGAGCATTTCACTACACCATACAATTTAACTTTCAAAAATCTTAAAAATTTTAGCATTTCACGCTCAAAATTACTCTTGAATGCTCAAAAATGCTTTTAAGTACTCTTAAATCCACTTAAGTAGTCAACAATGTCCTAATGCGAAATAAAATACTGCGTTACTCAGATATTCGTTTCCTTATAGAAGACGGAGAACATTACAAAACTTTCGAGAACAGTCCAAATCATTTAAATATTGGATAACCTGGAACTTTCTGGAACATTTCAGATCATTCTAAAATATTCAAGAACACTCTAAAATGTTAAAGAATCCTCTGGGATAATCTAAAGTACTCTGTAGTATTCTAGAACATTCGAGATTCCTTTAGAACATTTGAAAGCATTCATTAAAATTCTAGAATATTTGTAAAAAGTCGACAACGGGACTTAAAAAAACTAAACTTTCTTTTGCTCACCAGTCTTTTGAGTGGTTTGAAGCGGCCGAAAACGACCTCTTCATCTCAGAGTAGCACGTGCAACCTACGTCCTCAATTATTTGCCAGATGTATTCCGGTCTGTGTCTTCCTACACAGATTTTATCCTCTACAGCTCCCTCTAGTACCATCAAAGTTATTCCCTGATGTTTTAACAGATGGCCTACCATTCTGTCCCTTTTTCTTGTCATTTTTTCCCATATATTCCTTTCCTCCCCAGTTCTGCGCAGCACCTCCTCATTCCTCACCGTATCAGGTCACCTAATTTTCAACATTCGTCTCTGTAGTACCTCATCTCAAATGCTTCGATTCTCTTCTGTTTCGGTTTTCTCACAGTCCATGCTTCACTACCTACAAACCAATAAATACAGTACTTATATGGCTAAACTAAATGATCATATTCTCGATACAGTCGTATTTAATTCACTGCAAGAGAGCTCGGCTTCCCTTTCACTTTATTTCATACTTAAAGAACTTACTCCGTTACCATACCTGCTTATGAATTATATCTGTCGTTTTATTATTTGGTGAGCAAATACATAAATTCTTTGGGGCTACATATAACCTCGGGAAACACATTATTCTTTTTAACAACACCACAATATTTTAATGCTTATACTTGTACCTTATTTATAGTGGTACAAAATGCTAACGTTACTGGAAATTACAGTCTTTTGAAATGGCACTTCGCTAGGTATGAGGAGAATCCTCAGGATAAATACCTTTTTCCTGTATCTTTTCCTGCTGTTATTGTTGCTTCAGTTATATTGTTTGATAATTATCGCGGCCATTCTTTTTCGAGTACATAATCTTGGTGGATCTAAATTTCTCAGCAAAGTATTTGGTGATGTATTTTTAATCTTAAATCACGTAAAGGCCTTCCTGGACCTTGTATCGAATTCAAAAATTATGTTGGGAAAACTGCCCTTCATAATAATTCTGAATTACGTCGTAGATCTTGTAGTGTTCTATCTAACGCTAAAAATTAATTTTTATATTCCATTGTACATTCGTACCAAATGATCAATACACACTGTTTTAAAAGCTGACCTCGTCCATATTCTCTTAATACTTTGCAGAATGGAAATTCCAGTTTTGCAAACGTTAACGGCAGTTTCAAAGCAGAATAACAGTTCGTCCTCATTGCATTAATGATGCCGCAATTCTAAATATGTCAATGTAAGAGTAGTCTCACTTCTAGCACGTATTTGAACCATTAACTGACACTTCAAAATGTCATTGTGGTACCTCTGTTCACATGTTCCACGACGAAATCATAAGGTGTTTTGATGTTCTGTTAACAATGTTCTGTTTCGAGCGGTGTATTGCAGTAGTTCAGCACATTAAAATTTTTCTCTTTCAATATTTCGGAATTCAATGTTACGATCTTCGTGGTGCTTCTTAGTTCAGCTGAAGTTTGACTGCTTATTGTTAAGTACTTACCTTCCAAACGAATAAGCGCTTAATTATACATCTCTCCAACGGACTCGATATTTAATTCCAGAAGAACTTTTACATCTGACTCAAGACAACATCATTCATTCTGTCTTTGAATTTTTCCCACAACTAAATGGATTCGATGGACTACACTCAATGTTAATTTATTACCTAACACCCTAAAATTGCACTTAATATGCTGTTGACATCCTTTCACTACAATTCATTTCACTTTCCTGTCGCTTTCACTTTTCATTGATCCTCTGTAATTGATTTCTAAAAGTTTACTGACGGATGCGTCTCGCCTTTGCCTATATATACCCTCATGAGCTGAAACATATCCCTACCACAACAGGATAATTAAAAATTCGAGAACATTCTCGAACATCTTTAAAATTCTTGAGCACTCACAGACATTCCGAAAAATTCCAAAATATTCTGAAACATTGTAGAACATTCTTGAATCTTCTGGAAGATATTACAAAATTCTGAAACATTCTACTACAATCTTAAACATTGTCGAATATTCTAAAAGGAGCATTCTAACCAATCTCAGCCAGTTCCGCACTGGGTTCCCACTGCTTCACTAACTTCCCAGAGGACATCCAGTGGTGCAATGCCCTCTTTTGACACACATGTCTTAGAATCCAACCTCTGCATTTCCAAATCGAAACTTTTTCCGCGGATGTGGAATAAAGAAACTGGCGTACTATGTAAACCCTACAGAGATGTGGGAGTGGTTGTGGAGTTATAGCGGCATGCACAGGCAAACAGGTTTATATTTATTATATATAGTTTCCTCTGATTACTGTTCACTGACTGAGCATTGTCTACTGGTATAATAATGACTACTTACTACCCAGGTACTTTTGCCACCTATTTCAGTCCCTTTCTACCTTTTTATATTGTGTCAGCTACATTATCTCTCTATATAAAAAGCAATGTTCCGACTGACTGACTCACTTATTGACTCATCAACGCCTAGCCCAATCCGCTAAGGCTAGAAACTTAAAATTTGGAGATTGCTCTTGTACTGTGGCCATCGTTTAAGAAGGGAGTCTTCGAAATTCCAGCCCTCAGGGGGAGAAATAGGAGATGAAATGTTTCTCTGAAACTATGTCACTCTTAAGACAATTTTGAAGCCACACATCCAAAAAAAAGCCTGCTATTTGGTTTCTCTGTCAGAAGTAAACAAATCCATGTTTCAGCATTTTTGGGCGCTTACTCCCTGTTGGGGTGAAATTATGGTGAAAGTTTTTTTTAAATAAATCGTTATTAAAGAACTATTGAAGTTTTTTTTAAATCTGTGTCTATGATTGCGTTGTTTGGGGGAGAAGACCAGGCAGTAAGGTCATCGGTATCGTCGGATTAGAGAAGGACAGGGAAGGAAGTCGGCAGTGCCCTTTCAAAGGAACCATCCCAGCATCTGCCTGGGGCGATTTAGGGAAATCACGGAAAACCTAAATCAGGATAGCCGGACGCGGTATTGAACCGTCGTCCTCTTGAATGCGACTCCAGTGGGCCAGCCACTGCGCCACCTCGCTCGGTATCTACGTCTATAAAAATCGGTATTTGACTTCTTGGAAACAAGTAAAAAATACATGTTTCAGTGTTTTTGGAAATTCAACCTCTAAGTGGGTAAATAGGACATGAAATATTTTGTGAAATATTTGATTATGAACGCATTTTGAAAGGTAAATCTATGAACATTTATATTTGGCTTTGTTCTGGCGTAACAACAAGCGCCTCTACGAAATTCAAGAAAGGAAGAGCAGAAAGGGCTGTGAGACGACGTCAGCCAGTAGTACGCTGGACGGAATGCAGCGCCGGCTTCATAATCAACTTCGCCAACTTCATGTGCACAGTAATGCTTCTTTGTCTCTTTCTCCAGATTCATGGATCCCGAGGGCGCCGCGGCCACAGCAGCCGCCAAAAGGTGTCATCAGGACATCGTGGCACAACCCCATGGAAACGGAGCCTTCGCCTCCTCTGCCTCCTCTCATCCTGCCAATGGAGTTGGATCCACGAACACCACAGGAAAATGGCTCTGAGCACTATGGGACTTAACTTCTGAGGTCATCAGTCCCCTATAACTTAGAACTACTTAAACCTAACTAACCTAAGGACATCACACACATCCATACCCGAGGCAGGATTCGAACCTGCGACCGTAGCGCTCGCGCAGTTCCAGACTGTAGCGCCTAGAATCGCTCGGCCACCCCGGCCGGCCCAACATCACAGCAGCCTGTGCCTTCTACATCTGGTTATTGCCATCAGGAGGTGGACCCGTACCCTTCTGGTCGTTTTCCGAGGGGCGTATCCACCAGAGCGAAGGCCGGATGGAGGGGTACGACCGGAAGCTTGCTGTCCCCTGCAGCCACAACTTCCGGCCCAGCGAAGCACCCACCCTCCTGCCTCTGCTGCCGTTTCCGAGCTCCCTACACGACGACGGTCCGTCGCTTTGGAGGGGGGGGAGGGGGGAGGGGGGGGGGGGGAATGTTCCGGCGTAACTACAAGCGCCGGCATGAATATGAAGAAAAGAAGAGCAGAGAGGTCTGTGAGACGGTGTCTACCAATAGTACGCTGAGTAGGACGACACCAAGACAGGAGCGCCATCTATACGAAAAGAATATAAGTGCCGTGCCATATAGCCATGGCCGGAGTGAAATACGAGTCGTCATACAAACGCTATAGCAGTGACTTACGAACTGTTTTGTTTTGCTTGCATTGAAATTGTGTATACTGAAGGACACTGATTATTTACATGTCGCCATTTGCTTGCGGCACACCTTTGTGAATACGCAGAGTTAAGTATTGTCAATTTAACTTACTATAATAAACTCCATTAATTTGATTTGCTTGAACTGTTGTCTAGCGATCCTAGAAAAGAGGTTCCTAGGCACCCTATATTAGGCGGGTGGGCAGGATATTACAGGCCTCTCGGTCAGAAATAAAATACATGCATGTCATTATTTTCGGAAATTCAACCGCTATGGGGGTGAAATAGAGGATGAAGGTCTTTGTGGAAATATTTTATTATGCGAGCATTTTTGAAGCTAAATCTATTATATTTTGCATTTGGCTTTTTTCTCAGAAATAAATAAATATCCATATCACTGCATTTTGTCATTCAAACACAAAGAGGGTGAAATAGCGCCAGAATGATTCACTGATTCATCATTGCCCAACCTAAACCTCTAAGGACCTATACTTCAAGTATTATTTAAGAAGCGACTGATCGAAATTCCACTGAGGCGTGGAATAGAGCATGATAAGCTTTTTGAAAATGTAAAGGTAATTCTGAAGACAGAACTACAAAAACTGGTATTTGGTTTCTCAGTCTTAAACGTAAAATACATGTTTCAGCATTTTTTGGAAATTCAGCCATTAAGAGGTAAAATAGTGGATGAAAGATTTTTTGGAAATCAATCATTATTACAGAACTACTAAAGTATTTTGTTTAGAAACTTTAAAAAATATGTGTTTCAGTAGTTTTGGAAATTCAGCCCTATAAAGGGAGTGAAATAGACTACAAATATTTTTATGAAATTATTTCTTTATGAAAACATTTTCAAAGTTAAATCTATGAAAATTTGTATTTGGTTTCTCTATTAGAAATTTAAAAACAGTTTTCACAGTTCTTAAAAATTCAAACCCTTAAGGGATGAAACAGGGATTGAAAATTTTTAAGAAAATATTCGTTAAATTAACAAATTTTTAAAGCTGAGTGTATGAAAATTGGTACTTCACTTCTTGGTTAGATTTAAGGGAATCTGTGTTAGGGGATGGTAGTTCCAATGGAAATATCATGCAAATAATACAAAAGGCATGATTAACAAAACCCTTGGACTCCCAACTATCAGAATCAATTTTGGTCAGAGGTATAGTCCGAAAAGGCCATGTGTCTATGGCCTCAATTAGTATGGAAAGTTTAGAAGGTGTTACAATTTGTTAGCAACATAAAAATTCAATTAAAGTAAAACAAAAAATTGTACACACCGTACAGTCTACACAAGCGATTCAGCAAGCGCTAAGCTAGTTTATTATGATTATACTTTTCTTGGTCTTTAGCGAAATATACACATTTAATTCAGTCTGTAATTGACTCTTACTCAAGTATACATGTTAGCACCTGCCTCCCTTAATCCGTCATCACGCCTGACCTACTCCAGGGCTATTTTTGAATCACGCATGCAGTAGGAGATGGATGCGGTGCTGTAGGCACATCAGCGTAGGGAATAGGGTAGTGGATATCTGTTTCCAAGCCATATAGCTAGGAATGTGGATCCACTATTCGCAAGATGATGCACAAGTCACGTGCTTGTAAAGTCGCAGGAAAAGAAACGAATAGTTACAGCTGCGAAACGATTCTCGCGAGCCAAGCGAATCCGTCAAGTGCGTGTGGTATTGGGCCCAGCTGACACCCTTTGAGGCGCATGCGGCAGGGCGGCGCTCACCGACGTTCGTTAGGGCGGCGGCCGGCGGAAGCTGCACGTACGCTGCCGTCGCCTCCCTCCTCCCCTGCCCCAGCACGGCTCGCATTATGCGTGGCCGCTCGGCTGTGTGCGTGCTACGCGTGTGTGCGACCGCACGCCGCCCGCCGCAGCGAGGCGAGAGGACGGCCGCTGGCGCGGAAACCTGCGCTGCGGTGTAGCCGGCCAACCAGGCGCCGCGCCTCCGCCTGCATCCGCAGCGCCCGCCCCGCCGTCCGCCTACTTGTTTATGCGGCGCGCGCGGCTAAAGGAGGGGACGCGGGCGCCGCTACCCGAGACCTCGGGCCTCCACCGGTAATTCTGCTGCGGATACTCCGTGGAATTTTATAATTACAACACGAAAACTACTTTCTTGCCACTTGCGTGACTTTACTGTAGGACTGAGAGGTAAGAGCCAACAGGTTCACTCCATAAAACGCCATTGTCGTACCACGAAGCAACAATTTTAGTTGTAACTAGGCTTTGCACATCCAAATCGCTAATGCTAACTACCTCAGGAACAAATTAAAAATGGTGATTAGAGTAACTCCAACCCGCAATTGAATACTGGCGCATCTACATCTACACTCCGCACCCACTTTAGGGTGTATTGCGGGCGATATTTATTGTACCAAGATAGGCGATCTTTTACAGAAGCTGGAAATTTAACGCGGACAGAAATGCGAGAAGCTTATAACAGTTTCTACAGTTAAATTTTGTCTCCAAACCTGGTAGAAAATGCAAAAAGATCCTGGTCGTATGTAAAGCATGTTAGCGGTAGGAAACAATCAATGCCTTCTCTGCACGACAGCAATAGAAATACTGTCAAATGGTTCAAATGGCTCTGAGCACTATGGGACTTAGCATCCACGGTCATCAGTCCCCTAGAACTTAGAACTACTTAAACCTAACTAACCTAAGGACATCACACAACACCCAGTCATCACGAGACAGTGAAAATCCCTGACCCCGAGAAATACTGTCGACGACAGTTCTGCCAAAGTAGAGCTGCTAAACACAACCCTGCGAAATTTCTTCACCAAAAAAGACGAAGTAAATATTCCAGAATTCGAATCAAGAATTGCCACCAACATGAGTAACTTAGAAGTAGATATCCTCGGAGCAGTGAAGCAACTTGAACCGCATAATAAATGTGAGTCTTAGGGTACAGAATATATACCAGTTAGGTTCCTTACAGAGTATGCTGGTACAATAGCTCCATACTTAACAATCACATACAAACGCTCGCAGGACGGAAGCTCCGTACGCAAAGACTGGAGAGTTGTGCAGGTCACACGAATATTCAAGAAAGATAGCAAGAGCAATCCACTAAATTACAGGACCATATCATTAACGTCACTATGCAGCAGGTTTCTGGAACATATATTGTGTTCGAACATTCTGAATTACCTCGAAGAGAACAGCCTATTGACATACAGTCAACATGGATTTACAAAACATCGTTCTTGTGAAACACAGCTAGCTCTTTACTCACACAAAGTGTTGGGTCATATTGACAAGGGATTTCAAACTGATTCCGTATTTCTTGATTTCCAGAAGGCTTTTGACACTGTACCATACAAGCGGCTTGTAATGAAATTGCATGCTTATGAGCTACCGTCCCAGTTTTGTGACTGGATTCGAGATTTCCTGTCACAGTTCGTAGTAACTGACGGGAAGTCATCGAGTGAAACAGAAGTGATTTCTGGCGTCCCCCTAGGTAGTATTATAGACCCTCTGCTGTTCCTTGTCTATATAAACGACTTAGGAGATAGTCTGAGCATCCGTCTTAGGGTGTTTGCAGATGATGCTGTCGTTTGTCGTCTAGTAAAGTCATCAGAAGATCAAAACAAATTACAAAACTATTTGGAGAAGATGTCTGTATGATGCGGAAACTGGCAGTTGACGCTAAATAATGAAATGTGTGAAGTCATCCACACGACTGCTAAAAGGAATCCTTAAACTTAGATTACACAATAAATCAGTCAGATCTAACTTCAATTTAACTAAATACCTAGGAATTACAGTTACGAACAACTTAAATTGGAAAGAACACATAGGAAATGTTGCGGGGACGGCACACCAAAGACTGCGTTTTATTGCCAGAACACTTAGAAAATATAACAGATCTGCTAAAGAGACTGCCTACACTACGCTTGTCCGTCATCCTTACCACGTAGCATCAACGGAGTACATCGGGAAAGTTCTAAGATCATCACGTTTTGTATTATCGCGAAATACGGGAAAGAGTGTCACTGACGTGGATTTAGGGTGGACATCATTAAAACAAAGGCGTTTTTCGTTGCGGCGGAATCTTCTCATGAAATTTCAATCACCAGCTTTCTACTCCGAAAATACATTGTTAACCCCGATCTACAAAGGGAGACACGATCATGATCATAAAATAAAGGAAAACAGAGCTCGCACAGAAAGATATAAGTGTTCGTTTCTTCCGCTCGCTGTTGGTGATTGGAATAGTAGAGAATTATTGGACGGTGGATCGATGAACGCTCTGTGATTTGCAGAGTATCTATGTAGATGTAGATATAAATTATCTCCGGTTTCCTGTTCCATTCACGAATGCCGCGTTGGAGAATGACGTTCTGTTAATGCCCTATATGAGCTGACAAGATTAGTATACAGAAGAATGGAAAAGAAAATTGAGTATATGTTAGTTGACGCTCAGCTGGGCTTCAGGAAAGGTAAAGACATCAGAGGCAGTCGTGACGCTGCGCTTGATAATGGAAAAAAGCATTCGACAATGCGAAATCGTGCAAAATAACTGAAATCCTGAGTAAAATAGGAGTGGCGATAGGAAGCGATGGGTAATATACAGTATGTACAAGAATCGAGAGGGAAAAGTAAGACTTAAAGAGCAAGGGGGAACTGCTGGAGTTAAAAAATGTGTAAGACCAGAATGCAGTCATTCGCCCCTACTTTTCAATCTGTGCATAGAAGAAGCAATGATGGAAACAAAAGAAAGGTTCAACAGTGGGATTAAAATTCAGAGAGAATAGATATCAATGATAAGATTCGTTCATTACATTGCTCCTCAGTGAAGATGAAGAAGAACTACAAAACCCATTGGAATGATCAGTGTAGTGAGTGCAAAATACGGCTTGGGAGTAAGTCAGAGTAAGACGAAAGTAATGATAAGTAGTATGAATGAGAGTAGCGAGAAATTTTAAGAAAAGAACTGGTGATCACGAATTAGACGAAGTTAAGGAATTCTGCTATCCTGGAAACGAAATAGCACAGGACGGGAGGAGCAAAGAGGACATAAAAAGCGAACAGCACAGGCAAAGAGGGAAGAAGATGTTTGTATCAAACACAGACCATAATCTGGGGAAGAAATTTCTGAAAATGTAAGTTTGGAGTACAGCGTTGTATGGTAGTGAATCGTGGACTGTAGGAAAACCCGAAAAGAACAGAATAGAAGCGTTTGTGATATGGTGCAAGAGCAGATTATACAAAATTTAGGTTGTCTTATGAAGCAAAGAAAGGTGAGGTTCTCCGCAGAACCGGCGAGTAAATGAAGATACCGAAAACACTGACAAGAAGGGATATGACGGTAGAAGATTTGTTAAGATGTCAAGTAATAATTTCCGTGATACTAGAAGGGCCGGTAGAGATACAAAGTATATGGAAACAGAGTTTGGAATACATCAGACTAATTGGCGTCGGGTGCAAGAGCTAGTCGGAGGCGAATAAGTTACACAAGAGATGAATTCGTGGAGGGACATATTAAACCAGATGACTGATGACGCAAAAAAAAGCGTGACACCTAATTTCTGTAATTTTCTGCTCATCACCATTTGGCGAGATGCACTTGAGAGGAAGTAATATGGTACCCGACTATTCTTGGAGCGTACAACCTCGGAATTTCAACAGAAAACCTCTTCGTGATGGCAATGCCCCTCTTGCAGCATTTTCCCCTTGAGTTTGCTGAGCATCTCCATAACGCTCCCGCTCCGAGTAAAAGATCCCGTGACGATATGCGCCGCTCTTCGTTGGGTCTTCCATATCTCTTCTATTAATGTAACTTGATAAGGGTCCCAGGTTGATGAACAGAACAGTACTCAAGAATCGAAAGAGAGATTTGTGAGACACATTGATTTATTACATCTCCTTCAGATTCGCCCAACGAATCTCAGTCTCGCGTGTGCTTATCCTGCTATTTGCTTTACATAGCTGTTCCATTTTATGCTACTCCAGATGGTTACTCTTACGTACTTTATAGCAGGTACTGCTTCCGTTGTTTTGTTGCCAGTAGTGTAATCGAACAGTAGTGGAACTCATCGGTTATTTATGCACAGTCCGTTACAAAAAATGGCTCTGAGCACTATGGGACTTAACTTCTGAGGTCATCAGTCCCGTGGAACTTAGAACTACTTAACTCTAACTAACATAAGGACATCACACACATCCATGCCCGAGGCAGGATTCGAACCTGCGACCGTAGCGGTCGCGCGGTTCCAGACGATAACGTATAGAACCGCTCGACCACCCTGGCCAGCTAATCCGTTACATTTATTTACGTTCAGGGTTAACTGGAAGACCCTGCACCAGTCGTCGACCCTACATTTCATTGCAGTGTATCCTTCCTACAGACAACATCATCGTCCACGAATAGTCTCACATAGCCTCCAGTGTTAGTGACTACAGTCCGATCAAAATTACTTGATGGCTGACCGAGTGCTGTAGCAGGTTTCCTTCAGTCAGAGCTCTCAACGTCACGCCCGAATCGTTCATCGTTGTCAAACTGCCACAACAATTGTTCAGTTCACTTCCGATTGATTGTCCGTCTTTCTTTATTGATTTGTTTGGACCCCGAATCCTGGTCTGGGCCTTTCATTTCGTATTTCACAATACACACGCATAACTATGGTAACTATATACATGCCTTTCATACACAGCACTGGCCAAACCCTACTACATCCTTCCGCACAAGACGCGATACAGCGTCACATACGCAGTTATTATAATCACCCAGATCGGTATACATCAGAAAGCTTTGCACGACATTGCGTGAAGCCGAATTTTACAGTGGTGCAATTTATCGTGGGGAGTGAGTTATTAGGGTAATAAATACAATAACCTTATGCACGTAGTGGCGTAGCGCAATGGGTGACCGGGTAACTTACATATAAACCCGGTGTGTAGAAGGTCATAGATTTGAATGTCGTCAAATGTACCGACTTATTTTTAATTTTTAAATTTAATCAAAAGATTTAAGACAATTCACATTTATTTTTCCATCTCAGATGCACATTGTAGTTAGCTTACACGTTTCGATTACTTTGGATCACCTTCAGATCTAAGTAGTTGATTCAGCAACCCTTCTTGTCTTCTCAGAATCACAAATCGGAGTACTACTTAGATCTGAAGATGGTCTAGAGTGTTCGAAATATGTAACCAAATTAAAAATGTGCAGCTGTGACGGAAAAATAAAAAATGGTTCAAATGGATCTGAGCACTATGAGACTTAACTTCTGAGGTCATCAGTCCCCTGGAACTTAGAACTACTTAAACCTAACTAACCTAAGGACATCACACACATCCATCCCCAAGGCAGGATTCGAACCTGCGACCGTAAAGGTTGCGCGCTTCCAGACTGTAGCGCCTAGAACCGCTCGGCCAACCGGCCGCCGGAAAAATAAGAGGGACTTATCTCAAGTAAAAATACAGATGCTGAATGACTCAAGGCGATTATGTTGGCTACGTTGACTAATCAAAAGACTTTGATTATCATTTTTATTCAGTTAACTGGTTTATATTTAAATCTTTTTAATTTCTAATACTTGGCGTGTCATTTTCATCTCCGTACTTTTTTATTTGATCTTATTTTTTTCCTATCATTCAGTTTTCGTTTATAATCTGTCTGTGTCGTGAATAATCTGCAACCATGGGGCAACCCGGATTGCTCATCGACTGCTAACGCAATACTTCGTGCACTCATTGTGCGGATAGCTTAAACTAACCAATGATGGCGAGAACTTACTGTTTGCTTTTAGAAATTGCTGAAATTTTTCTGTCTTTAGTTTGTTCGTGGAGTTTAGCTTTAATCGGCTTGAACAAATCGATCGCCATTTTAGTTCTGCTGCAACTGTTTTTTCAGACATATTGCACATCCTGAGGTTGAGGTTAGGTTAGGACATGAGTTTGGATTCAGAGCTACAAAAGGCGCCGTCGCTGCAGTTCAGTCACTGATCACTTAAAACCAGCTGTCGACAGAGCATCTCACATTTCGGTCACACCTCGCGGCGGCCGCTTCCAACATTAACAGCATTTGTGAAGTGATCCGCCTTGTTTATGTGTCACCTAAAACCGAGCGGCAGCCAGCAGCAGACGCGGCAATACTGCAGCGGTAAATGACGGACGTCAACTGTCAAGTAATTTTAATCGGACTATAGATAATTTATATAAATTGTAAATATAGCGTTCTTGTAGTACTCTCTTGGTAAACCTCGATTTTGTTCTGTTGAGAATGATGTGTTGAGTTCCGTCTGAGAGGAAGTAGTACATCGAATCACAAATCTGGACCGATGTTCGATAAGCTCGTATTTTGTTCACTAAACTAGTTTGGGACTGTATTAAGGGCATTCCCAAAGTCAAGAAATTCGGCTTCAAATAGTGCACGTCTATGGCCCCCTAAATCTCATGGACGAACAAAGCGAGCTCCTTGCAGAATATAAGATGATTTTTATAAAGGAAATTTTCGTTCTTTAAGGTCGTTATGTAACAAGAAAAGTGAACTCAGATCGAATATCTAGAGCGTGAGCATAAAATATGCTCCGTAATTCAGCAACAGATAGATGTCAGCGTTATAGCCGTATAATTACGCCCATCTCTGGACGACCATTCTTGAAAATAGGAATGGCGGACGCTTTTTCTCAATACCTAAGCACTCTTCGTTGGCCCAATAACATACGATGAATTACTGCTAGAAGGGAAGGACGTTATTTCACATAATCCTCTTTACGAAAGCAGTCCTCAAGTTCACTACTAATTATTGTGCAAAACTGGACAAGTGTAGCTGGACACTTAAGTCTAGTTGAAGCACACTGTTCAAGACTTTGAAAATGAGCCACTGCCAAAGGAGACGTAGATGTACCAGTAAGCAGTTTGCCTCGCCTGATGAGCCAAGTGGGTTGAGATATACTGCAGCTTGTGTTATTATGCTTGTTTTCTGCTGACTTTCGTGAATGGAAGCTCGAGTGGATGCACAACATTGATACCTGATCGAATCATGCAGAGTGGAATATCTGCGGGTCACCTCCTATATAGTCTCATTTGAATTACTTGGCGTCTGACATTTAAGGCCCTGCGTAGCGACGTTATGGCACAAGCGCCTTCTGGGGGCAGCGGGTTCAGCGCTCCGTTTCCCGCTGCGATAGGAAACCACCTTTAAAGTCTTCGTCTCTTACAGACATCTCGTACATAACCTGAAATTTTTGTGTGTGGTACTTTTCTCTAGTGTATCGAAGCGTATAAAAAATCTTCACTTTTTTCTTTGAAATGTGCGACATTTTCCATCCGGAAATTATCTTCAAACTCCATATCTCTAAAACTACTAAACTCAATGAAAAAGTCAGGTCCATTTATCATATTGCTTGGGTGTCTTATGATGACATTCATTTATTTCGTAAGATCACCAGATTTAGATGATGTGTCATTTTCAGGTCCTTACTAATTACTCGTAATTTCACACACTCCTCCCATGCGGCTGTCTTTAATGTACAGCTGTCATTTACACAGGTTGAGTGTGATATTTCCAGGATAGGTGTAAGCTCATAAAAGTGGCAGGTCTCCGATGTCACCTCAGCATACGAAATAAATGACGTTATCAGAATACATCCTTAGTGGAAAATGGAATTTACTTTCAACAATTTTGTGGCTGTGACACCCAATATATAAAATCTCACAGACAAACTGCTTTTCGTTGTTTACTAATTTGCTAGGCAATACACCAACTCACCAAATTTGCATATCAAATTACGTTTGGTATGTGTAAGCTAATGAAGACAGCATTTTTTTCATTTTACTTAATTAATTTCTAGGCGCTTCAGTCTGGAACCGCGAGACCGCTACGGTCACAGGTTCGAATCCTGCCTCGGGCATGGATGTGTGTGATGTCCTTAGGTTAGTTAGGTTTAAGTAGTTCTAAGTTCTAGGGGACTGATGACCACAGATGTTAAGTCCCATGGTGCTCAGAGCCAATTAATTAGTTTTTAATAATTATAAATGTGATGAATGTTATAAATGTTTCATGTGGCCACCGTTGGCTGCACGGCAAACATCGACGCGGTAGCCAAACTCATCCCACACACGCGAAAGCGTATTTGCTGTTACTGTGTGAACGGCAGCAGTGATCCGGTTCCGCAGATCGTTCAGAGTGGTTGACAGAGGCGGGACTTAAACAGCTTCCTTCACATAACCCTATAAGATATAGTCGCAGGGTGTGAGATGAGGAGATCTCGGTGGCCAGAAGTGCAAAGCCAGGTCCTCAAGTCTCCTGCCACCGACCCAGTGCTGAGGAAGGGTGTCATTCAAAAAGCCTCGTACATCACGGTGCCAATGGGGCGGAGCTCCGTCCTGTTGGAAAATGAAGCCCTGGGAATCTTCCATGACTTGAGGAAACAGCCATTGTTCCAACATGTCCAGGTACGTTATTACCGTTACAGTTCTTTCCGCAATGAAAAATGGTCCATGAGCCTTTGTACGGGATACGGCACAAAACACGTTGATCTTTGGTGAGTCTCTTTCGTGTTTCAATGGTTAATGTGGATTTTTCAAACCCCATATGCGAATATTGTGTCTGTTGACTTTTCCACTAATGTGGAACGTCGCTTCGTCGCTAAAAGTTACACGCTGTTGAAATGCGTCATTCTCCATCTTTGCTAGCACATAACCACAAAATGCGAGATGCTTCTCTTTGTCATTGGGGTTGAGAGGCAGCACAAGTTGCAACCGGTAGGGCTTGTACAACAAACTACAAAAAAAAAAATGGTTCAAACGGCTCTGAGCACTATGGGACTTAACATCTGAGGTCATCAGTCCCCTAGAACTTGGAACTACTTAAACCTAACTAACCTAAGGACGTCACACACATCCATGCCCGAGGCAGGATTCGAACCTGCGACCGTAGCGGTCTCGCGGTTCCAGACTGAAGCGCCTAGAACCGCACGGCCACACCGGCCGGCCAACAAGCCCCGTCTCAGATCTTCTCATATAGTTGGTTGGGATATTCCAGGTCCTCGACTGGCTCTGTTGGTAGACTTACTGGGACTGCGCACAAAACTTTCTTCAATCCATCGGACATCATCCTCTGGCACACGCGGTCGGCCAGAGCTTTTTCCTTTTCACACGCTCCCAGTCTGTTTAAATTGCTTAAAGCAACGGCTAATGTTTTTGCGAGTAGGAGGTTGAATACCGAATTTGGTACGAAATGCCCGCTGCACTGCAATTTGCGACTCACTTTTCGCGAACTCAAGAACGCAGAAAACCTCGTGCTCCACAGTCGCCATCTCACTCACAACTGACAGTGAAACGGAATGACGGCCCTATGGCCGTGCGAACTCTACCGACCGCTTCTAAAACCATCGCCGCCCTCCCGCAGCCGCCCGGCAAAATCTTTGAAACCATATAAATCTTATTCATTTTGGATTTGTATTTGAATACATACGAAATTTTGAAAGTGGCGCGTCATTTAGAATAACCGTGTATACTGAAGAACTATGTATAAACCCTGAGTCAAGAGGACTGGCTACACGAGCCCTCTTGTTAGATTGTGTGTTAGTACCTAAGAGCGGCCCACTCATTCCTCTGGGAGGAAGAAGAGGAAATTTCAAGGATTCCATTTCGATCCCACGCGAAGCTAGAGAAATAAAAGTTCACCTGGGCAGAGCCCCGCGTTCCTAGTTGCGGCAAGTTCCCGAGAGGTTTCCCGCTAACGACTGTTCCACCTCAACAGTGATGCATCTCTCCCGCGCGCAACACACCCTGAGACTGAGGTTTTTTTTTAATAGAGATTTTTAGCATCTTCACTATCCAGGCGGTCAAGCCAAGATCCCCGTTCCTTGTGACACAAGCCGGCCGATGTGACCGTGCGGTTCTAGGTGCTTCAGTCTGGAACCGCGCGACCACTACGGCCCAGGTTCGAATCCTGCCTCGGGCATGGATGTGTGTGACGTCCTTAGGTTGGTTAGGTTTAAGTAGTTCTAAGTTCTAGGGGACTGATGACCTCAGATGTTGAGTCCCATAGTGCTCAGAGCCATTTGAACACTGTTGCACATATCGTTCCACCGCCGCGCACACGATAGCCGTTGAAGCAGGCCCAAAGCTGACTTGCGGTGCTTAGCAGTCCCCAGCTCAGGAACCCCAGAGTCGCCAAGCCCGTAACCAGAAAATAAACCAGGAAATGAATGCCGAGCCCCTGAGGGAGCAGAAAAAGAAAACTAGAACCACGGACCTGCATGGCCGTAGATTAGAGATGGAACGATTTATTGTAAGAGTAATAGCGGTGAGTCTCCTCTGGTTGAGCGAAAGCAAGAATAATTATTATATCAATCGTCATATTTTCTGAAATGAGAATTATGTCATGTTTCACAAAAAAAGTATACTTTTCCTTTATGAACAGAAAAGTGCAATTTTGAATTCGCATAATCGGTATTTTCGGACTCAGTACTGATTGTCATGGAAGAGGTTATTTTATTCAGGATATCTCAGTTTATTTGAGCTCAGAATATGCTCTAGTTGTCTACAATAGACGGACGTCAATGATATGAGACGGTAGTTTTGTAGTTCACTTCTTCTACCCTTCTTGTAGTTTTGTAAGTCCACCAGGTAAAAACTTAGTCACCCTAACGTGCATGCACAGGTGAATCGTTAAGTCTTTACAGATGGCGCAGCGATCGAGTTCCGTGCTCAACCGCGCACACTGCCTCTACGTGAGCCTAAGGCAGTAGAGATCAGTGAGACATTTATATTTTAAGCGGACATTGCACGTAAACAAGGGTAAATGTAAGGACTTGACAAAAATGGATAGTCGTGTTTGGCCGTGCCATGGCCATATGGTATGTTAAGTTGTTGGATTTGTTGATTTTTAGTGTTGGTGTGGCGGACTGTTCTACGTGTCTACAAGCAGCGGTGTAACACAATTTCAGAATTGTAGTTGTAGAAGATCCTGACAGAGAGTGATCGGAGATGCATTTCACGGCCTGTGAATCAAAATCGTTTCCAAGGTCGATAGGAATTGCTACAAGTAGAGTCTAATGTATGGAGGTCCACCTCCATCTGTTAGCGAGAGAATACTGTCACGGGAATTGTGTGTAATGAATTCGGTCGCCTCGTAAGAAGTCTTTGCTTACACAGGTACATTACTAAATGACAACCACATAGTTCACCAGACTGGAAACATATGTGACTAGTTTCCTGAAAACATCTCCACCTTATTACATTTCAGCTGACTGCAAAATTATCCGACTTGAATCTCACAGAAAATCTACCGGACACTTTGGAACAGAATGTAAAATGTCGACATCAGTAGCCCGGAATTTTTGGAACTCAAATTATCAGCGAGTGATTTAACCGGGATGCGATATACCTGCACAGTTTTGTGGATTCACTCCCTAATTGAATCCAAACGATTATCAAGTCCAGGGGCGGAATTAAACGGTACTACATTACGCTTGTAATGATTTCTGTACGGGTGACTAATTTTTTGTCCCGTGAGCTGTGTTCACTTCTGCTGCCGTCCTTGTGGACAGGTGTGATCTTACTTTCTTCCAATCACTGGACACAGTCTTTTTGTTCTAGGTATCTACGGTATATTACGATTAAAGCAGGAGCTAACTTAGCACAAAATTCTGTGTAAATTGTGGAAGGGATTCCATCGAATACTGGAGCCCTTTACAATTTCAGCTTTTCAAACTGTTCTTCAATGCCACTGACATCTATATCTACTCGTACATCGTTCATTTTCACACTGATGCCATAATTAAACTGAGCAATAGTACTTCTGCAACTTTCCGTGCAAAGAAACATTTGAAAATCATGTTCAGAATATCTGTTTTTTTTTTTTTTTTACCATAAATTTCAGTTCCTGTTCCTGCTATGAATGTCTGAATACCATTATTGATGCCACAGGCAGGCGTCACATATGATTTAGAGTGGGTTTTGAAACAAATCTTTCGATGGAATTCTGCTATAGAGATCACTGATGACACACATTGTCCTCTTGATAGCCAAATGTGTTTCCTCCAGCAGTTCTGTATCTATAGCCCTGAGCTTTTTTTTTTACATCTATTACGCGGTAGACGCTGTTTCTTTAGAAGCTTCTTAACTGTACTTTAGAAAATCCCTCCAATCATAATTTACTCTACTTCGCACACAACATCCCTGAGCACGATGAACTACACCTTTAAACATGAGCCACATTTCTTCTATATGCTCCTTTAAATTTTCTTCGACTGCTAAGTGTAATGTTAGAATTGCTTGCCTAGAACCATTCCCCTTCCTGAAACCAAATGATCTTTGTTCGGTTTTTCTTCCTATTCTTCCGATCAGCACTTTACGAGCGTGGTCTTTCAGACTAATCATCTGATAGTTTTTGGGTTTATCTGCATGTTGTATTCTTTGTTAATCTGATACCAATACTTTGTAGAACTCTGATGGTATGTCTTAATTATTTGTCTCCCTTTACCCATCTGCGCCTGTACTCTCCTTCCCTGTCTTCTAGACTGTAACATTTCTATTTACTCTACAACGGCGTCACAAGACTAAGTTTGAAGACTAAGTTTCCTTTGGTCCAGGAAAATGGCGACGCCTTCAAGCAAATCTTGGAAATTGATTCTTTAGTTTTGATTAACGTAAATAAATAATTCCGTAGGATGTGTTTGTATTAATAATCCCTCTTTTTATTCAGGGGTAAAGTTACCATTCTGAGTATGGCGTAGAAGCTCCTCGAAATAGATATAATGCATTCTTCCTGTATGGCAACCAGAAAACGAAAGAGGACTATCTCTTCTCCGTTAGACAAAAGAGAGAGAACGTTATCAGCAATTAAACTGCTCAGAGTAGAAACCACCCTGAAAATATCATCATGTAGCAACATAATCTATCACAAAGCCAGTCGGAAAGAATACAGTCCCTGATGGGGTAGGTGCATACGAGTATATAATACAGTGTCATAGCAACACGTCTCACAAACTTCAGTCTTCTGTGAAGCAAGTAACGGGTGATATGGTGGGGTAATAGCTGGCATTTTCATTTCACAGTCATTGTCGAGAGGATCCTCGATGGGAGCGAAGTAACAATGAGACGCCGTCGCTAAGCGACGGCGCAATGTCTGATGAAGGTGCTCGTTGCGCAGCGGCAGCACGGCAACCGCGCTTCCTGCTGTCGACGCTAGAGGCGCTGCGGGCGCTCCACCTGCAGGGACGCCAGGAATGCTCCGCCTCGGCCGTCGCTGACTTCCTGCTGCGACACACGCCGGTCACGGGCGACGTGGAGGCGCAGGTCTGCCCACCACCATCGCGGCTGCAGCCCAGTAGCTCTCGACTGCGTGCTGCAACATTCCCTTGAGGCTATGCTACCACGTTTTACAAATTATTACTAGCATAATATAAAGCCGGCCGCTGTGGACGAGCGGTTCTAGGCGCTTCAGTCCGGAACCGTGCTGCTGCTTCGGTAGCAGGCTCGAATCCTACCTCGGGCAAGGCTGTGTGTGATATCCTTAGGTTAGTTAGGTTTAAGTAGTTCACCTACATACTACCAAAACAAAGTAGGTATGAAGTACACAAATACCTACATCTACCTACTCTACATACATACTCTGCAAACCCCTGAGAAGTGCACAGCAGAGGATACTACATGCATTATCGTCTGTACCATTCATTCTGGCGTCTCCCCGTTTTATACGCATATGTAACCCTGGATGAATAGTTGCTTAAAGTCTCTGCGCGCGTAGTAACTCCTAACAATATCTTTGTCAAGTGAATTTTATCTCCTTGACGCTCCCTCGAGCGTCAAACAAACTTGTGATCAAACGTGGTGCGTTTGTTTTGTGTGCATCCGATATCCCATGATAGATCTCTTTCATGTGAATGACACATACTTGAACAATATTCTCGGGTGGTTCACACGAGTGTTTTATATGTGATCTCCTTCGTAGGCTGTAATTACATTTACCCAGCATCTTATCAATGACTCGAATTCTGCCACCTGCTCTTCTTACGATTGCGCCCATATGATCATTCCATTTCATATCCTTACAAATAATTACGCTCAGCTACTTGTACGAGTTTTGACTCACTTATACTACACTCATAAGATTCTACGTTTTCTTCCATGTTCTCAGTTTCCGGTTTTTTAACACTTAAAGCGAACTGACTGTCATTGCACCTCTCTGAAACTTTATCAATACCTGACCGAATATTTGTGCAGATTTTATCAGTCAGTTCTTCATTATAGCTAACTGCGTCAATAGTGAATGAATATGGAAACTGAAACTGAAATGATACTAATTTGAATCATGTGATATAATCATTCTCTTTGTTTTCCATAAGGATAAAAACTGAAGCAATAAATTAAAATTTATGTTACGGCCAGGCCTTGAACCCAGGTTTCTGCTTACAATGTAGATGTTCTAGTCACTACACCAGCGTAGCATTGAATACGTTTTAATTCATTGCTTCAGTTTCTATCGTCATCAGAGATAAAGTTAAGAGACATATGTCTTCAGGAAAATATAATTTCATAATTTTATTTGTGCTTGTCAATCAGGTCTACATCTTCTTCAGACCTGCTCGTATAGCAGGATTGAGACCGTGAGCTGGTACAGCGGTGTTTTAGGCAGTTTCCCACGCTCGTTTAGGCAAATACTGGGCTGGTCCGCAAATGCCGCCTCAGAACATACAATGTACAAACAGCTCAAGTACGATAAAACAAAGTACAAAGTTTACACGTTTACAGACAGACGGCGCACACGACGTCGCCCCTTAGGTTACCATGACGACAGTGGCGCAGGAAGGGCATCTGACAACAGTGTTAAATAAAAACACAAAATTCGCCAGATACTGAAGAAAAGCGGACCCGGTACGAGACGAGATAAACGCTAGGGAAAAGAAAGAAAGATGTATATTTCTCCACTAGCAGACCAAATATTTGCAGTCGTAATTGAATGTGTTGTAATTCTGTGTTACATACATTAAAAAAGGCGTTAACATTTACATAAGAGCGTAGGATTCTACAGACAGTGTTAGTTTGAGTAATGAAGAGGTCTAACACCCAAAGGGATTTTAATAAAACATTTACGTTGTTTCTATTGAATGTTTGTCATGTTTACGGACAATTCCTAGTGCGCCAGGAATGAAGGTAGGGAAGGACAGTGCTGAAATATTTTTTCTAAATAAGAGCTAATTCTTAATATCAAAGTAACAGGTATAGAAAACGACTGGAATGTTTTTTTACTACGTTGAAAACTGTTACGTATTTCTGCAGGTACTATATCTAATACTGAGAAATCAAATACTCGTAATATCACAGTCGGCAAAATACTGTATGAGGTATGAAAACAAGCTTCGAGGATGCTGAGCCGCAGTCATACAAGACTTTTTGAAAGAAAACACCGCCATTTGACTGTAAAATCTAGATTTTAGCTATCAAGCCATATCGAGTACAATGTTCTTGAACCATTTACATCATTTCTCTGTGTACTGTGCGGTATGACAAATACATAGTTCAGCACATTTGTTTAACATTGATATAAATTGCACAAAATTGACGTCTTGTAGGAACGCAGAACATTGCTGTACAGTCACGCCATATCTGGTGAAATCAGCCCAAAGCAGGTGTTTACCTGCACTACAAATACTAAATACAATCAGACCAAAAATTAACAACCTTGACGGCATTCTTCCAGGTCCCCAGTAGGTGCTCCAGTGTGCAGGAAACGGCACGGTTCAGGTGCTTGGGGGTTTATTCGACTCCACATTCTCATAAAGCTGATTGGTCCCCAAAGATAGTTCCATTTAGCCATATTATCCTTTGCTGTACCCACCCCACTTCTTAGTATTTACAGAACTTCTGCGTTTTCCGTTGCAGTTTTTCGCCTGGAGGGAGAGGCTCCGAAGGTGATGTCATGTCTGCATTTATGGTTGTCCACAGGTTTTGTCGTGCCATTGACGGTGATGCACTGTCGATGACGAAGTTCTTAGAAAGCTCTTCCTAATTTCAGCCTGCTTAGAGGAGGTATCCATGCAACGGGTGAACAGCGTTTAGTTCCACTTTGCGTCTCTCTGTGCTCGCGCCAATTTCCCGTCTTACACCTGGTGGGACTATCCCTGCCAGGCTGTAGATTTTGTAAGTAGGCGTTGCCTTCAAGCATTCTGATATTATTCTACATGTCTCTTTGAGGGAAACATCCACAAGCCTGGCTTCAACGGAACTGCACCAAACAGAGCAGGCTTATTCAGTGGCAAACATAATGCAAGTGCCGATGTTCCAAGTACTGTCGGTTGAACACCCCACCAGTTACTTGTGAGCTTCCTGATGATGTTAGCGTGGTCGTAAACTTTTTGTTTTGTGTTTAGGCGGCGCTTCCTAAGTGTCAGTGCACGGTCGAGCGTGACTCCCAGATACATTGGATTATGGCAGTGCTCCAGTTCCAAGCCATCCCTTAAGACTTTTAATTTTCTGTTGCCGTCTTTGTCTCACAGATGAAAAACGCATACTTGAGTTTTAGCCAGATTCGGTTTCAGGCAGTTATTTTGGTAGTATACTGCGAGAGTGTGAACTCCGTTTGATAGGTGCCTCTCTACTGTTACGAAATCTTTGGCTTGAGATATTAGCACCATATCGTCACAATAGATGCAGATTTTCTTTAAGAGGTTTTGGCTGATCGTTACTGTAGATGTTTCACAAGGTTGCTGCTAGGACGCTACCCTGGGGCAGACCGGTCTTTTGTATTACCCATCCAGTTCGTCATAGAATCTACGGATCTTAAGGAGAGTCACTATGAATCCGCTAAAGTCAGAATCTCTCATTAACTGATATAGTTTGTGCAACATGATATTGCGCTGCACAATATCATAAGCTGCTGAGAGATCCACGAATACTGCTGCTGCAACCAAACACCGCTCAAAACCAACCTGGATATTCTCTGTCAGATTTAGGATTTGTGTAGTACTGCTGTGGCTCGGAGACAGGGCTAAGACGATTAAGCAACGTTCTTTCCAAGGTTTTTGTAAAAATGACACAAAAGAGATATAGACTGAAAGATCTTGGCCTCGGAAGCTGGCTTGCCGGGTTCCAGTACGGCGACGAACCTTGTCCCTCTCCAGATTTTAAGAATCTGCTGTCGTGTGAGACTCCTTATTATAGAATTGCAGTAGCAATCCCATAGTCGCAGCCCAAAATATTTTATCTGCTCCACTAATAAATCTTCGAGTTCTAGTGCCTTGCTGGTTTACACTTTTTAATACCAGATTTCAGTTCTTTCAAAGTAAACTTAGCGGACAGCGCGTTTGTTTCTGGCTATTGCCGAGTTATCCCTGTTTTTTTCTTTCTTCCTTCAGTTTTCCCATTCAGCAGCACCTTGCTGGCAACTTCATTTGGGGTAAAGTTAGATCTTACCTTGGGTATAGTACCGTCATTACTGAGCCGTTTGAGCAGTTGCCAAGCTTTTCTGCTACTCTCAGACATGTCAATACTCTCAGCTTTTTCAGTCCATCGACTTTGTTTGACATACGTCATTTCCTGGAACAGTTTTTGTCCTGCTTTTACGGTAACCGTATTGAACGGGTATCATCAAATAGTCTAAGGTATTCTTGCTGTTTTGGCGTTAATTTTTCGTTCATACTCGGACTCCCATCTGGGGATCGAAGCGCGAGAATACCTCTTCACGGCGTATACAAAACGATCATAGGAGTCTGGGGTGGGTTCGGTGCTTCTTATTGCCTCCATAGTTTCCGCAAAATTCCTCACTTGGCCTTCTTGAAGCTGTACCTTCAACATAACAGGATCACCTGTGGTTTGACGGCTGCAAACACTTGACACCAGATTGGTCTATTTCGAGTGTCAGGTGCAGCTGATGACACAGTCTTCACACAGTGGTGAGAAACGGTATCGCTGACGTAAAGCAGGTCGGCATTATATCCCCTTTTCCAGAGGCCACTTTTAAATGCGTGTGGTAACGTGCAGTCATGTAAGAGAGTTAATCTTCTGCAATCAGCCACGTCAGTACCTCCTCTCCGTTTATAGCATCATCCTCGTAACTCCAAACGCTATTATGGCTGTTAAGGTCACCATGACGAAGTGTCTTGATCTGGAGAATTTACTGGGGGACTGAAGTTAAGTGTTTGACAACGACGCTTGTAGACGGATCTTACTGTACAACTGCACAGTTTAATCGTTAAGATTTAAATATCCTTTTCCTCTGTTAGGGAAACTCAGAACACTGCTAGACAGCGCCTCAAAAACTGGCACTATCATACTGCTTATAGTGTCTGTCTGTGACAATCTGCATGCCTGCTATTTTTGGTATTCGTTGAGTATCCCTGTGCGTCTCTTGCGTGCGCAAAACATGAAAATTTATATCTTGACACATAGTTTGAGGGAGTTCTTTGCTAGTTGATATGCCTTCAATGTTTATCATCATTATCGTCAATTTTGGTCTTGAGAAAGACCCTGCGCCTTTCCTATCACACATTGCAACGCTTCTGCATTGGAAAGATCATAGATTGGGGGAAATTTCAACCGCTGCTCAGCCCCCCCCCCCCCCCCCCAGCAAGTGTATGTAAAGCGCAGCACGCACTTCTTTTGGAGGCTCTTTCCGTGTCGCCCTGCAGACAGATGTAGTTTGGTCAGCAGACTGGATTCGCATTCGACAGAGTAGTGGATCGAATCCGTTTCCGATTTTCCAGATTTAGATTTTCTGTGATTTCTGTAAATCGCTCCAGCGCAACGCCTGAATAGTTCCTTCAAAAGGACATGGCTTATCTTCTTCCCATCCTTTATTAAAACAATCCGCTCTATCTCTAATGACCTCGTTCGTTATATCTCGATCTCCCACCCTTTCTTCCTTCAGAGTAGCGTTCTCAAAACCTTGATGATAATGTCTTGAAGCGCCATTATATGGCGTTGGCGATGATTCCGAGACAACGTAATGTTTCATGTTAGCCAGTAAAAAGACTACCAACAGCAATCAGTCGACTTCAGGACCGATATCTGATCTTGACTGCGCAATGCAATCCATTTACATATTTGGACAATTGTCAACAGACTTCACAGCTTCCTCGGGAGTTGCAGTTTCCCAAAAACTGTGAATAAGGCCCCAGTTGGCAAATATTCGTTACCCATACCTCTGAAGGGAAAATAGTAGGCAGTGTGATAACAAAAATATCAAGACACAGGAATAGTTCCGTGAATTAGTGTCCTGGTGTTGCGAGGCTTCAGGCTGGATCGTCGTAATGATCTTGACATCTTCCTCAAGGAATTCACTAAAACGTAGGTAGCTGAGGTTCGTCAAACATCTGTGCAACTTTTCAGAGGTACGGTTGGTCCGGAGTCTCGAGTTGCTCGTATGAATGAATTTCTCGCAGGGTAGCATTGGAGAGATGAGACTTTTCAGCTGCTACCATGGACTCTTCCAGACGTCTGCTCTGCTCTTTCACGCAAGTGGGATCACTGGTGACGGAGCTGTTGATCCAGGTGGTAAAGAGCAAGCAACGTCTCCATACCCGTATACATCGATCCGCTCGATACGATTTGAATCGGGACTAATCCGACCAGGCAACATGTCTCCAGTCATCAATAGTCCAATGTCAGTGTCGTCGGGCCCAGGCGAGGCGTAAAGCTTTGTGTCGTGCGGTAATCAAGGGTACACGAGTGGGCCTTCGGCTCTGAGAGCCCATATCGATGATGTTTCGTTGAATGGTTTGCACGCTGACACTTGTTGATGGCCCACCATTGAAATCTGCAGCAATCTGAAGAAGGGTTGCACTTCTGTCACGTTGGACGATTCTCTTCAGTCGTTGTTGGCCCCGTTCTTGCAATATCTTTTTCCGGTCGCAGCGATGTCAGAGATCTGATGTTTTATCCGATTCTTGACATTCACGGTACACTCGTGAAATGGTCGTACGGGAAAATCCCCACTTCATCGCTACCTCGGAGATGCTGTGTCCCATCGTTCGTGCGCCAACTATAACACCACGTACAAACTCACTTAAATCTTGATAACCTGTCATTGTAGCAGTAGTAACTGATCTAACAACTGCGCCAGACACTTGTTGTCTCATGTAGACGTTGCCGATCGCAGCGCCATATTCTGTCTGTTTATGTATCTCTGTATTTGATTTCACATGCCTATACGTTTTTTTGGCACTTCAGTGTAAATAGCTCACAGTATCGAACATTCAAATGTTGTTACCACACGTTATGATACCCATTGTACTTTTAATCATACCATACTAGAGTAGTTTATATCACTGGGTTTAATATTAACAGAAACAGCCGTTTCTAGCAGAGATTGCGTAATTTTGTAAGGCTTAGCTTCAGACTCTGCCGGAAATTCAGTTTTTCTATGTTACCCCTCGTGGAAAAATTCAAGACTTCCACTCTTTTTCTAAATAGACGACCATCTGACAGCTGCCAAAGGTCAGAAACTGGTGCCAATGTATCTTAAAAAATTTCCCCAAGCTATCACAGAGCACGAGTATCTATCGCGTGAGCGTTCAGATGCGGAGAATGGCATTTTTGTCATCAACATATATTGCCACCCAGCTCAAGTTACTTCATTAAGGCGTAAGCTTTCTTCTTTCCCTCCACTGTTACACAGTTCAGTGTGCATCCGAAACAGTAAATTTGTTCACAATTACTGAAACATGGCAAATACATGTACAAAAGTTTCGTTCTTAGCGCTAAATGTAACCAATATACCCAAGTCACATGGCAGTTCCCGTCTAATTTTTCCGACATGGATAGCACGCTAACTCATGCCATAGATATTCGTATTATCTGGTTACAACATGGGGGCCCACAGTGTTCATCAATTTTTCGCTGTCACATGCACGGAGATGTTCTGTAGTAAAGCGGGACAGTTCACAAAGTGATTAATTTTCTTTGGTCGGTGAATACAAGCACACCAGACCAAACATTAATTACCCCAGGAGACATCGCGTCTGACACCGTCTCCAGCCTTGATAACGGCGTCAGGTGAGCAACAGATTCCACAAATTTCTTCATGTGTACCATGTACAACTGAAACCACTCACTGATGGCTAGATCCCGCATAGTTGCTAAAGTATGGGGATGTTAATTGCTACAGTTCAGTTACTGCTCCAGATAGTCCCAGATACGTCCTATGAGCTTTATTTCGGAAGATTTAGGGAGGCAGTCGAGGTGCGATGGTGTGGCCGATGACTCGTCAAATCAAGAACATACACTCCTGGAAATTGAAATAAGAACACCGTGAATTCATTGTCCCAGGAAGGGGAAACTTTATTGACACATTCCTGGGGTCAGATACATCACATGATCACACTGACAGAACCACAGGCACATAGACACAGGCAACAGAGCATGCACAATGTCGGCACTAGTACAGTGTATATCCACCTTTCGCAGCAATGCAGGCTGCTATTCTCCCATGGAGACGATCGTAGAGATGCTGGATGTAGTCCTGTGGAACGACTTGCCATGCCATTTCCACCTGGCGCCTCAGTTGGACCAGCGTTCGTGCTGGACGTGCAGACCGCGTGAGACGACGCTTCATCCAGTCCCAAACATGCTCAATGGGGGACAGATCCGGAGATCTTGCTGGCCAGGGTAGTTGACTTATACCTTCTAGAGCACGTTGGGTGGCACGGGATACATGCGGACGTGCATTGTCCTGTTGGAACAGCAAGTTCCCTTGCCGGTCTAGGAATGGTAGAACGATGGGTTCGATGACGGTTTGGATGTACCGTGCACTATTCAGTGTCCCCTCGACGATCACCAGTGGTGTACGGCCAGTGTAGGAGATCGCTCTCCACACCATGATGCCGGGTGTTGGCCCTGTGTGCCTCGGTCGTATGCAGTCCTGATTGTGGCGCTCACCTGCACGGCGCCAAACACGCATACGACCATCATTGGCACCAAGGCAGAAGCGACTGTCATCGCTGAAGACGACACGTCTCCATTCGTCCCTCCATTCACGCCTGTCGCGACACCACTGGAGGCGGGCTGCACGATGTTGGGGCGTGAGCGGAAGACGGCCTAATGGTGTGCGGGACCGTAGCCCAGCTTCATGGAGACGGTTGCGAATGGTCCTCGCCGATACCCCAGGAGCAACAGTGTCCCTAATTTGGTGGGAAGTGGCGGTGCGGTCCCCTACGGCACTGCGTAGGATCCTACGGTCTTGGCGTGCATCCGTGCGTCGCTGCGGTCCGGTCCCAGGTCGACGGGCACGTGCACCTTCCGCCGACCACTGGCGACAACATCGATGTACTGTGGAGACCTCACGCCCCACGTGTTGAGCAATTCGGCGGTACGTCCACCCGGCCTCCCGCATGCCCACTATACGCCCTCGCTCAAAGTCCGTCAACTGCACATACGGTTCACGTCCACGCTGTCGCGGCATGTTACCAGTGTTAAAGACTGCGATGGAGCTCCGTATGCCACGGCAAACTGGCTGACACTGACGGCGGCGGTGCACAAATGCTGCGCAGCTAGCGCCATTCGACGGCCAACACCGCGGTTCCTGGTGTGTCCGCTGTGCCGTGCGTGTGATCATTGCTTGTACAGCCCTCTCGCAGTGTCCGGAGCAAGTATGGTGGGTCTGACACACCGGTGTCAATGTGTTCTTTTTTCCATTTCCAGGAGTGTATGAGTGCAGCCCTAGAAACACAGAAGTTGTCGAATTGGAAAACAACAGTGTATATAACATACACATCATGAAGACGTAGAAGAAAGGATGTTGAAATAACCATCCTGCTTCATGCTGACGATAGCCTGAATGATTTGGTCTCAGCCATGGTACGAAAAAAAACTGCAGAATCGCAGAACCACCTCCGTCTTGAACTATACCCTCCACAGACTGCAGTTTGAACAGCTCGCTAAAACACCGGTGTACCCAGCGCCTTGCGTCATTTGTAAAAAGGCAACATCACGACTCGCTGAACACACTAGATGCCTCCTTCCAACTACTGAACTGTTACTGTGTTGTGTGGGCAACTAAAGACATGCTGCTTTATGCTAGGCCATGAGTAATGGACTGCTGCAAGTTACCCGAGTCCCAAATCTTCACTGCATGGAGTTAACTTTGAAATGTTGACGCGGAACTCGTTGGGGTGGGCTTGATTACACAGACCGCAACAAATACCGTCAAGTTTGAAAGCGATTATCGTTGATTAGAAGTGACATTCACATCGGGTCCATGTCGTTTCGGATGTCGACCATTGCTTTTACGCTGTGTTATATTACTGCGAGTGTTGCACTATATGTTTCTGAAAGACCGCGATGACACGCTGTAAGCCACTTGTTCTTGTTTAAATTCAGATAACAAGTTAATACATATCCTGAAACATGCCCTGAAACATGCCCTGAATCATGTGCCCTGTATGCAAACTTTAGGCCAGTGAAATATAATAATGCTATCTGACTACACATTTTACGGGAACAAAACAAGAGAAGGAAAGGGGTAGCTCACTTTGCTCAGTATGATGGTAATGGGTATATATGGACACTTTAATGAATTCTACGACCGAAGTTAATCGTTATAATCATACGGCCTCATATTAATAACATGGAAGTAGCCCAGCTTATAAAAAGGTTACGTGCAGCGGACATGCTTGGTTCAACTTGTCAGCCATAGCTTTTCTATTTTGAAATCTCAAATTCAAAGACAAAAAGCAATCTAGTCATCTATAAATAATAAACGGCTAGCTCTTTCCGCCACTCTAGCTGCTGATTTACCTTCTCGTCTGTCAAAGCACGCAAGGAAATATGCGACGTTTGCTGCTAAATGCAGCTTTAATAAACGAACAGATTGGTTGTAATAATGGTTCAGAAAAATTGACGTTTCTGCGGGAGGCAGGAAAATCTACAACATAACATAAAATACCTTTATGCTGACTGCAAACTGCACGTTCAGCCGTAAAGAAATTAGAATTCTAAAGCAGTGGCGTGGAATCACGAATAAATGTCAGAAATTCCTATTAAGGAAATGTAACTGCATTTAAAGCATAGTGATGGACACTGTGATGTACACAACATCCGTGCATGTAACAGGTAGTACAATAAATCACTATCAGTGAAAAATTTAAATAAGAATAATTCCATATGCATAAGAATGTATTTGAGATGCGACGAATGCAACTTCCCTAATACTGAACGGACTAATGTAAACATGATTCTGTACCGGCTTCGAAATTTACCCAGCTCACCAAGCAACAAATGAGTAGTATCAGCATAGATAACCGTTCACTAATGTTCTGAAAATGCTGTAAATATCGCTACACCAATCCTTGCTATACGAATCACAAAATAAGCAGACATTTATAGCATGAAATCATTGAACGAACAACTGAAACTGACTTCAGTTTGATACTGTACGATCATTTACTGCTCTATAAGTTGTTGGTTCCAGACAAGACCAACCTTTATATGAAGTAATAATAAATTTAATTGTGAATGTTGGTTTGCGAATTTTTTAAATCGTGGCTAGTTTTAATGATATATCTACGTTCAACGTCTAGGGGCCAACCAACGCATCAGCCACAGTATCTTGTCGATTAGTCGTAGAACAGTTCAATAATAAAGATATGCAGCCAGGATCTTCCTGTGCGGTAAAAAATAATGTTCACAACTCACTAAAGGTGTGACTTAAATAAATTAAAATATATAGAACCGATGTGACGATAAAATTGAAACTTTTAAATAATAGAACCGGAGAAGCACAACACTTTAACCGACCGCTAGTTCTGGTATACTACTAAAAATTTTTCTTTATTCACTCGTGTGTGTTCACACTGGCTAACCAGTAAACGTCACAAGCCGAAATACCTCACAAACTCTCGAAAATATTTCAGAGTTCAATCCTTCTCACCTCATGTAAATCATTCTACATCCACACTCTCGCCAACTCACTGAAGTCTTGCTAAGTCCACACAACCATGTGAGCGCAGATTTTGTAAGTATTTAGCGCCCACACGCTTCCACGACTCGAACTTACAAAATTCCTGAACAGTATAGAAACGTGACTTAATCATCGCTCATACATACGTATTCACTGCTCCACCTGTGGCAGACGAACGACCCTGACCAAGATGGCTGCCGCCTTTTCATGCCCTTTCAACGCCGTTACGAAAATTCACATACTTGCGTTTTCCGTAGATACTTACTATTAATCTTGAAACTTCCTGGCAGATTAAAACTGTGTGCCGGACCGAGACGCGAACTCGGGACCTTTGCCTTTCGCGGGAAGGTGCTCTACCAACTGAGCTACCCAAGCACGACTCACGCCCCGTCCTCACAACTTTACTTCTGCCAGTATCTCGTCTCCTACCTTCCAAACTTAACAGAAGCTCTCCTGCGAACCTTGCAGAACTAGCACTCCTGAAAGAAAGGATATTGCGGAGACATGGCTTAGCCACAGCCTAGGGGATGTTTCCAGAATGAGATTTCCACTCTGCAGCGGAGTGTGCGCTGATATGAAACTTCCTGGCAGATTAAAACTGTGTGCCGGACCGAGACTCGAACTCGGGACCTTTGCCTTTCGCGGGCAAGTGCAAGAGACGAGGTACTGACAGAAGTACAGCTGTGAGGCCGGGGCGTGAGTCGTGCTTGGTAGAGCACTTGCCCGCGAAAACCAAAGGTCCCGAGTTCGAGTCTCGGTCCGGCACACAGTTTTAATCTGCCAGGAAGTTTCATATAAGCGCACACTCCGCTGCAGAGTGGAAATCTCATTCTACTATTAATCTTACTCTACACGTATGTATGATACATCAAATGAAACGAAAATTTTCTCATCCTCCACTGATGCCCTTATTTTGTTGCTGAGTTCATAAATTTGCTCAACAATGAAAGTTTTGTAAATATAAACCCTACTACAGACTGTTTACTATTAAAGAATGAGAAACAAATAGAACTAAATTCATTTACACATAAATACGTAAGTAAAAATTTATATGCTGCCCTACTTTATTAATCATTTTGCGTAAAATTGGCATTTTTGTGATAGGAATAAATATTCTAGCAAGTGGTTTGAAATACAAAGTATTTATAAAAATTCTACTATAAAGCACGAATTTTCCTGCTGCCCTCCTACAGCCGTGAGATTTCTGTTATTCTGTGTCCGCCAGCCAGTAAGTCTGGATCTGGAGTCATCCTTTGGGCCTTGCCCTTGCCTTGACCTTGTGGCGAACGCTATAGCCGCCGCCGTCGCGTAACTCGCCGCGGAGTCCAGCCTTGTCTGCCGCCAGCACGCACCGTCAGCTGTCAAATACACGCGCCCGGCCACGCCCCTCTTCCCGACACAAGATGCGCGTGCGCAGCCAATTCTTCTCTTTAAACTTTGGCTCGCAGCCGTATCCGACTGAACACCTACAAATTCTACTAAATACCTTTGTATGTATTGTATTGTATGTTAACCGAGGACCTAGAAACGAGGGAGAGGCTCCGTCCCCACCGCAGCCGCGGTGGTCCACAACCCCACGACGATAATCGCAGTCCACTTCACCTCTCCGCCGCCCCACACCGAACCCAGGGTTACTGTGCGGTTCGGCCCCCGGTGGACCCCCCAGGGAACGTCTCACACCAGATGAGTGTAACCCCTATGTTTGCGTGCTATAGTAATGGTGGTGTACGCGTACGTGGAGAACTTGTTTGGCCGCGCAGTATTAGCCGAGCGGTCTGAGGCGCTGCAGTCATGGACTGTGCAGTTGGTCCCGGCGGAGATTCGATTCCTCTCTTGGGCATGGGTGTGTGTGTTTGTCCTTAGGATAATTTAGGTTAAGTAGTGTGTAAGCTTAGGGGCTGATGACCTTAGCAGTTAAGTCAAATAAGATTTCACACACATTTTTTGAGAACTTGTTTGAACAGCAACTGCCGACATAGTGTAACTGAGACGGAATAAGGGGAACCAGCTCGCATTCGCCGAGGCAGATGGAAAACCGCCTAAAAACCATCCACAGACTGGCCGCCGGGCGGGTTCGTGCCGGGGACCAGGTGCTCCTTCCCGCCCGGAAAGCCGTGCGTTAGACCGCACGGCCAGCCGGGCGGACACTCAATGCCTTACTCAATCGAAGCAGCATCTGAACAAACCAATCCATCTCGGACGACAGCGCCCAACTAGAACTCTCTCTGTGCATTCACGCTAAACGTTCATCAGTAAACCAAAAGGCGTCTTCACTCCTCATTGGCCCGCCGTAATCGGCTCATCAAAGTGCTTTCTCACTGACTGGCTCCGAGTGACGCAAAGAGAGTCGTGCTTTCAGATATCAATTGCCCAGTACGAAATATGTCGTTGCACTGTGTCCCGTTGCAGTGTGTCCGCAATTTAGAATGCGAGAAAGAAATTCAGTATTGAAAGTTGCTATTATGACAGACAGTTTACAACACCAACAAATCAGGCAAGTCCATTCGGCTTGCTGTCGTCATCCAAAGACGGTAGCTCCTTTCTGCCACACTGTCATGTGTCCATGTCGACCCGTTACAATGCGCTGATTCCACACATCCAACTGTCAAAAACACTCTGCCTCACCACCATGATCTACTTCAGCGGCGGACTCCCTGGTACCAGTCCTAGACCGTCTCCAGCGCTCCGAAGCGACCAGTGTGCTCTTTTGAGGATGTGACTAATGGATTGTACGATCAGTGTGATTGTGTTACCACTGGACATACTGTAGAGGGCGGTTATCAGCCTGTGTTGTGACTCCTGGGTCCGGTCTGTGTCCAGAAGGTGCGGACGTCGTTGCGATCGGCGGAGACAGCCGGCTTCGTGGCGGAGGGCAGTCGCGGCTTCTGCCTCGTGGGGCCGGGCGCCGTGGCGCCGGAGGGCGCCCCAAGCTGCTCGAGGTGAGTTCTGCCCCACCCGAATCCTCTGTAGGGGTCAAGTACAGGCGGTGTCACTGCCAGCTTGCCTTGACCCCGAGATCCAGTAGCTCGTAGGTAGCGCTTGGAAGGTTGTATCTGCGCTTCTTGATTTCCAAATTTCGTTTGGAAAACAAAATACGTACTTACAGAATATTCCGATTGTAGACTTATTAGCAAACAGAAACAAACATACTATTCTTATAGAGGAGACATGACAAGAATCGTGCAGCGTATTTCAAGAAGTCATTTGGAGCCGTTGTTGCTCATTGCTCAGTGTGTCGTGCCTGGTGGTCTAGTGACAAAGCGCGCGACTGCTAAACGAGAGTTAATTCCATTCACAAACATCAATTGTCATCAGCTAAACCAATCGCACCACTGCTGGTCTCCATGTTGTACTTCGCTGAACACGAGGGAGTCCTCCTGCATAGCTGAATGATCAGCATGCGAGAGGCCTGGTTTCCATTCTCTGCCAGATCTGAGACTGTCTCCACTTGTTACCAAATGTTGCTTGTCTTCATCGTCATTTTCGTACCCTTCGAAGTGGAATCAAATAAAAAGACTTACACCGGGTGGCGGAGCACAATCGCAGATGGGGCTCCTGATCTAGCTACTTGCTTTATCATTATCATAAAACGAGGGAAACGTGAAGTGTCTAGGTATGGCAGCGCTTCTTGGGAAAAAAATGCAATTACACTTCAGCATGGTCCCACTGCAATTCAATGCAACTGATCAAAGTTTTTTTTCAGTAAGTATATTCGGTCGTTTAAATGTCGTTCTGTAAAGTCTACAACGATCGTTCTACGAAAACTGTAACCTCTTGGTTCGACTCTAGAAGTTTTGAAGCCATGAAACTCTTTAGATGTGGGAGGGATCGATATCAGAAGCTGCCAAATCTGCTGAACAAAGTAGATGCTCCAAGTCGCTCAGTTTTTAAACTACACTATTGGCCATTAAAATTGCTACACCAAGAAGAAATGCAGATGATAAACGGGTATTCATTGGACAAACATATTCGCGTCTGTAGCATGTCAACTTCGTAGTGTAGCAATTTTATTGGCCAGTAGTGAATATGCTTTATCATTATCATAAAACGAGGGAAACGTGAAAGTGTCTCAGTCTGGCAGCGCTTCTTGGGGAGAAAAAGTAGTTACACTTCAGCATGATCCCACTGCAATTCAACGCAACTGATCAAGGTTTTTTTTCAGTAAGTATATTCGGTCCTTTAAGTGTGATTCTACAAAGTCTACAAAGATCCTTCTTCGAAAACGGTAACCTCTTTGTTCGACTCTAGAAGTTTTGAAGCCATGAAATTCTTTAGATGTGGGAGGGATCGATATCTGAAGCTGCCAAATCTGCCGAATAAAGTAGATGCTACAGTTATTGAAGCCATGAAATTCTTTAGATGTGGGAGGGATCGATATCTGAAGCTGCCAAATCTGCCGAATAAAGTAGATGCTACAGTTATTGGAGATCCAAGTCGCTCAATTTTTGAACTGTAAAAGCCACATTGTCGACAAACGCATTGTACTCACATAGCGATTTTACGTTACTGTGATTATCAGTACACCCAGTGAATTAAGATGTTGTCTTATCCGGCTCGACAAAATAATGATAATGCCTTTCACACTAGTCGTTGAATAAAGTGATGTAACACTGCAACTTCGCGGCGGCCGTATCTTCCTTTTTTCAAGCACTTACAAACTGTAGAGCATGACCAACACAAAGTATAGTTCCCACATTACACGAATTGAGTTTAACGACAAATTCTACGATACGCTAACTATAGAATGGTTTGTTAAGGACATGTTTCTCTCTGACAAATTGTAGAAGTCTAAGAGGCTATCATTTCGAATTTTATTTCTCAGTATCCAGAAGAATTCAGATTGCTTTTGATTTCAAAAGTAGCTGATGGTACCCTAGGTGGGTACTCACACAACTTACTTACTCTCCAAGAGAATTCGAACTGTTTTGGGGTCCAAACGTGGGCGCACACCACGTTACGATGATTCAATTAGTGTTCGGTTCTAACATCACGTAAAGTGCGAAATCACACCACTTCTTTAGACCTTATGAGGATTCGACATCATTTGGTTTCCAAATGTGGCCTCACATTGCATCAAGTGGGTACTCAAGCCACTTATTTCTTATTCAAAAGGATTCAGTCTGTTTGGAGTTTCGAAAGTGGTCGCACATTACCTTAGATAGGTTCACATACCACCTTCGTAGTCTCCAAGAGGATTCGAGCTCATCTGTACTCCAAGCATCGGCTCGCATCGTATTAAGTAAGTACTTGTTCGGCCTCTTTAATTCGGTAGAGTGTTCAATCTGTTTTCGGTTCCAAATGTGACGAAACATAACAGTGGGGGTATAGGAGGGGGAGGGGGGGGGGGGAGGAACTCATACATCTTCCTTAGTCCCCAGAAGGACTGAATCCGTATGGGGTCCATTGTTGTTGTTGTTGTTGTGGTCCTCAGTCCTGAGACTGGTTTGATGCAGCTCTCCATGCCACTCTATCCTGTGCAAGCTTCATCATCTCCCAGTACCTACTGCAACATACATTCCTCTTAATCTGCTTAGTGTATTCATCTATTGGTCTCCCTCTACGATTTTTACCCTCCACGCTGCCCTCCAGTACTAAATTGGTGATCCCTTGATGCCTCAGAACATGTCCTACCAACCGATCCCTTCTTCTAGTCAAGTTGTGCCACAAACTCCTCTCCTCCCCAGTTGTATTCAATACCTCCTCATTAGTTATGTGATCCACCAACCTAATCTTCAGCATTCTTCTGTAGCACCACATTTCAGAAGCTTCTATTCTCTTCTTGTCCAATCTACTTATCGTCCATGTTTCACTTCCATACATGGCTACACTCCATACAAATATTTTCAGAAACGACTTTCTGACACATCTATACTCGATGTTAAAAAATTTCTCTTCTTCAGAAACGTTTTCCTTGCCATTGCCAGTCTACATTTTATATCCTCTCTACTTCGACCATCATCAGTTATTTTGCTCCCCAAATAGCAAAACTCACTTACTATTTTAAGTGTCTCATTTCCTAATCTAATTCCCTCACCATCACCCGACTTAATTCGACTACATTCCATTATCCTCGTTTTGCTTTTGTTGATTTTCATCTTATATCCTCCTTTCAAGATACTATCCATTCTGTTCAACTGCTCTTCCAAGTCCTTTGCTGTCTCTGACAGAATTACAATGTCATCGGCGAACCTCAACGTTTTCATTTCTTCTCCGTGGATTTTAATACCTACTCAGAATTTTTCTTTTGTTTCCTTCACTCCATGCTCAATATACAGATTGAAAAACATCGGGGAGAGACTACAACCCTGTCTCACTCCCTTCCCAACCACTGCTTCCCTTTCATGCCCCTCGACTCTTATAACTGCCATCTGGTTTCTGTACAAATTGTAAATAGCCTTTCGCTCCCTGTATTTTACCCCTGCCACCTTTAGAATTTGAAAGAGCGTATTCCAGTCAGCATTGTCAAAAGCTTTCTCTACGTCTGCAAACGCTAGAAGCGTAGGTTTCTCTTTCCTTAAACTTTCTTCTAAGATAAGGCGTAAGGTCAGTATTGCCTCACGTGTTACAACATTTCTACGGAATCCAAACTGATCTTCCCCGAGGTCGGCTTCTACCAGTTTTTCCATTCGTCTGTAAAGAATTCGTGTTAGTATTTTGCAGCTGTGACTTATAAAACTGATAGTTCGGTAATTTTCACATCTGTCAACACCTGCTTTCTTTGGAATTGGAATTATTATATTCTTCTTGAAGTCTGAGGGTACTTCGCCTGTCTCATACATCTTGCTCACCAGATGGTAGAGTTTTGTCATGACTGGCTCTCCCAAGGCCGTCAGTAGTTCTAATGGAATGTTGTCTACTCCCGGGGCCTTGTTTCGACTCAGGTCTTTCAGTGCTCTGTCAGACTCTTCACGTAGTATTATATCTCCCATATGGGGTCCATATGCGGCTTCATAGCCGGCCG
The DNA here is from genome assembly GCF_021461395.2 of Schistocerca americana. Lineage (NCBI taxonomy): Eukaryota > Metazoa > Arthropoda > Insecta > Orthoptera > Acrididae > Schistocerca > Schistocerca americana. The sequence continues at coordinate 622,723,444 of NC_060119.1, forward strand.
AAGTGGCCGTGCGGTTAAAGGCGCTGCAGTCTGGAACCGCAGGACTGCTACGCTCGCAGGTTCGAATCCTGCCTCAGGCATGGATGTTTGTGATGTCCTTACGTTAGTTAGGTTTAACTAGTTCTAAGTTCTAGGGGACTAATGACCTCAGCAGTTGAGTCCCATAGAGCTCAGAGCCATTTTGCGGCTGCATATCAAGTAAGGTGAGTACTCATACAACTTCTTCAGTCTGACGGAGGATACATTCTGTTTTCGGTTCCTACGGAGGCCACACATGACGTTCTGTAGGAACTCCCTCCACTTTCTGTACGCTTGGCTTCTGGTTGTACAGGCAGCCGAAGACCGGAGGCCGCATGGCGACGGGCCGCAAGCGGCAGCGGCGGCGCGAGCGACGGCCGCGCGATCGGGACCGCTCCAGCTCGTCGTGCTCTCGCAGCTCGCGCTCCTGCACCTGCTCCTGCTGCTGCAGCTGCGACCGCGACGACACGCCGCCCAAGAGGCGCCGGCGCCGCCGCAAGACGCGCGCTCCGGGTGGGCCTCCCTGCGCGGCTCTTCCTGAGTACCTCCGATAACCCAGGAGGCGACTGCGCGAAAACTACAGGGCACACAGGAAAACGACACGTAGCAGCGGATTGAGCAGCTTCCCAAAGTCCAATTCGCAACATGCGCCGCGGCTTAGTTACACTAGGCGGCAGGCGTGTCTGAACGTGTAGACAAATCACCAGCGTTTTATTGTCGCATCGAACTAAGATGAGCGTTCAATAAGTAATGCAACTTTTTTTTTTTCCTCGGCCATTTACGATTGAGAAATGTGGAATTTATAGTGGAACATCGTGGAATATTCCCACTTCGACCCTTTAGTTTCATGAAGTTCTGATCGGTGGTGCCACTAAACTAAGCATCAAAATGGTGTTTGTAACGGAGGGGAATTCCAAGCAGAGAGGAGTCATTGATTCCCGTTTGGTGTAAAACCAGAGCCTCGCAGACATCCGTAGCCGCTTGCAGAATGTATAATGAGACCTGGCAATGAACAAAAGCATGGAGAGTCGTTGGACGATGCGTCTGTCCCAATCACTACGAGATCGCTCAAACCCCTCCGATCTCCCGCGTGCCGGCCGGTCGCACACAGATGTCACTCTTGCGAAGTTGGAACTTGCAGATACTCTCATTCGAGGTGATCGACGGGTCGCAACCAAACACCTTGTTGGACAACCGGTCGTCTCTGTTGGCATTGCTGACATACTTGTCCACCAGCTGGGGTACTAAAAGATGTATGCCCACTGGGTTCGTCATTGTCTAATAGATCATAAAAAGCAACGAAGGACCCGGACAACGCAAGGCTATCACAATCCTATCCACCCTAGAGAAGCTCACAAAGCTTCGTTAGACTGTTCTTTTTCATCCACCCTACATCCCAGGTCTCGCACCTTCCGAGTTCCATCTATTTGGCCCAATGAAGGAAGCATTCTGCGGGAAGCAGTTCTTGAATGATGGGGCGGTTATTGATGGGGCAAGACGTAGACTCCGATGTCGACCAGCAGAGTGATACAAAGCGGGCATACAGGCCCTCCCAGTAAGTTGATGTCAGGCCGTCACATTGAACGAGATTATGTTGAAACATATGATTTTGTAGCCAAAAGAGTGGGGAGTAATATGGTATCTTGAAAGTATCTCCGGGTTTGCTGCCGGATCCTAAAATCAACTCGATTCGATATTTCGGTGATCCATCTGATCACTATCTTCAGAATAATGCTACTTCTGCTGATGAATCCCGCTGAAAACTGACGCCAGGCTGCAAATCGACGTCCTATATAGGCCACTGTACAGTACACGGCGCATGCGCCGCCCACCACGATTGCTGCACTCCAAGACTGGGAGGTGGCGCCGCCCTTAGTAGAACACTGGCGGCGACAATGTATCGCACTCAGGGCCGCGCCGAAGAACGTTCTGTTTTGATGCGGGATAGTACAGGATTCCACGTCCTGCTAAGAGGAAACCCATTGTCTGTTAATTAAATATCCGCCAACCCAATTCCAATTGCCTCTTTATAGACAATACTATTCCAAAAAACGGAAGTGTTGACAACTATTACAGTTTCGTCAAATTTCATACCGTGTCCCTCATTTAAGCAGTGTTCTACTACTGCCGATTTTTCCGGCTGTTGTAGTCTAGTATGACGGCGATGTTCCACAGGCCTGTCATGAACTGTGCGAATCCAACGGCCGATGTAAGCTTTCCCACAATGACACGGAATTTTGTATACACCGGGTTTCCTGACCCCCAAATCGTCTTTCACAGAGCCGAGTAGTGCCCTAATATTAGAAGATGGACGGAAAACACTCTTAATGTTAAAATTCCTTAAAATTCTTCTTGGAACAATTTTAAGGAATTCTTCTTGGAAACCCGGTGTATACAAAATTCCGGGTTTCCTGACCCCCAAATCGTCTTTCACAGAGCCGAGTAGTGCCCTAATATTAGAAGATAGACGGAAAACACTCTTAATGTTAAAATTCCTTAAAATTCTTCTTGGAACAATTTTAAGGAATTCTTCTTGGAAACCCGGTGTATACAAAATTCCGTGTCAATATGGGAAGGCTTACATCGGCCGTTCGATTCGCACAGTTCATGTCAGGTGTGTGGAAGATCGCCTTCATACGAGGCTACAACAGCCGGAAAAATCGGCAGTAGCAGAACACTGCTTAAATGAGGGACGCGGTATGAAATTTGACGAAACAGTGATAGTTGCCAACACTTCTGGTTTTTGGAACAGTTTCTATAAAGAGGCAATTGAAATTGGGTTGGCGGATAGTGTAATTAACAGAGACAATGGGTTTCCTCTTAGCAGGACGTGGAATCCCGTACTATCCCGCATCAAAACAGAACGTTCTTCGGCGCGGCCCTGAGTGCGATACATTGTCGCCGCCAGTGTTCTACTAAGGGCAGCGCCACCTCCCAGTCTTGGAGTGCAACAATCGTGGCCTATATAGGACGTCGATTTGCAGCCTGGTGTCAGTTCTCAGCGGGACTCATCAGCAGAAGTAGCATTCTACTGAAGATGGCGACGAGATACATCGCCGTAATATCGAATCGACTTGATTTTAGGATGAGGCAGGAAACCCGAAGAGACTTTCAAGACTTATTACCCCGGGAAAGCTTACAAAGTCACAATAATATGGTATACTGGAATCGTGAATAAAACCAACCTGCTTTCAGGAGAAAATTATGCTGCATTACTTATTGAACGCACCTCATAGTTTATACCTGCAGATAGGCAACACAGTGGACTTGTACCCAAATCGGGCTGCTGTAACACCTCCCCAGGCAGTTCGGGTCAACGACTTCAATGAACTGCACGCAGATGTTTGACGTTTGCCATTTGATACACTATGGCGTGTTATAAATTTGTAGAGATGCTCTATCCACTGATACCAGTCTATTTTCTGTATATCTTACACTTTTCGTGCAGTCATCTTCTGAAACTCCGGAGGCATTACCAAAACACTAATGTCACCATTTAATGAGGCTGCCAGATTATTAGTATACAAATGAAAGCTGTAAAATTCAGATATTAATTTCGACACGCGAAATGTTAGCCACTCCCTGAAAATAGAAAACCGGTCGCTTTGGAATACTGTAGTTGGCACTGAACTGTTAGTACGCGATTATGTGAAACTCCACCGCTGGCATTCAGGGGTTGGATAAAAATATGGGAACACCACAAACACAAAACATTACTATGCCTAATACGGTGCACGAAACCCGTCGACATTCAAACTGTTTCCAGTCGTCTCGGAATGTATAAATACAGGTCCTCATTGGTTTGCCGGCCGTTGTGGCCGATCGGTTCTAGGCGCTACAGTCTGGAACCGCGCGAACGCTACGGTCGCAGGCTCGAATCCTGCCTCGGGCATAGGTTAGTTACGTTTAAGTAGTTCTAAGTTCTAGTGGACTGATGACCTCAGAAGTAAAGTCCCATAGTGCCTAGAGCCTCTTTGGTTTTCAAGGGAGTCATATAGCATCCCTCCTGCAAAATAGTGGTGGAGAGCATAAAGGCTCAATATTGTAGAGATACGGTGAGTGTGATGGCCAGGAAAAATGTGACAATTTATCCTCGTGCTCCCTAAACCTGTCCTGAACGGTGCGAGCTGTGTGAGGAAAAGCTCCGTCCTCTTGGAACACAGCATCCCCACTGCGTAACAAAAATCGTACCATGCGATGCAACCGATCAGCCAAAATGATCACATAACCCTTCCATTATTTCGACCTTTCAGAGTAACCATGGGGCCCATGGAATATCACGCTGTCGCTGCCCAAATCATCACCGAACCCATACTTCACTGCTGCGACGCAAACTTGTTCGTAAGTTGGAAACCGTGTGAAACAAGTTTCATCCGGCCAAATCACTTTCTTCCATCGCGCTATAGTCCAGTTTTTATCGCTCAGGCGCCACGTTCTCCTGTTACGGACTTTTGCATCACTGGTGAGTGATTTTGGAATTCTAGCTCACTCTGAAGTACCCTGCTTACGGAGCTCCCTGGGTGCACACAGGATTCACGATTACGACATTCAGTACTGCAGAGACTTTTTCAGCTCTCGTCCTCTTTATTTTTCGTCGCCATCCTCTTCAGTGACCGTCTGTCACAATCACTCAATACCCATTGGTCTTCACTTTCCGATAATAAATTACTGGACATGAAACCTCTTCCCTGTGCCTGATCCTCTTACTCCCGGCCTCGTCATCGGGAGGGGGTAATTTTAGCTAGACTCTGAATTGGGCACCGTGTTTTTAGCTATCGACATCTTTTAAGTGGCGATCCTCCCCCGCTTTGACCACACTGCTCTCAACCGTGACGGTGAGACACCTTTTCCTTTAGTGCCGCTATTTTAGTCCGCTACGCCCACGTTTACAGCTGTCGCCTGATATATCTCCCCTTTTAGCAGATGACGCGCGCTCAGCCGATCGTGTCCTTGAGTTTGTCAGTGTCAGTGAGATGACATCGGTAATTTGAAGCTCTTTGCGGGGAAAACGACCCCCCTTCAATAGCATTTTTCTAAGATTTCTTTCCGTTTTTAGTTTCCCTCCTTCCTCAGTTTAGCTCCCATTGTTGCTGACTTAAATTTCGGTTCTTTACCCTGCATTAAGCCATAGAATGGGCACTTAACGACGTAGCAGTTTTGCGCCCTAAAACCATTAAAAAACCTGCAATTTTCCCCCGTTCGCATTCACTTAGGTCACACATAAGGCACTCACACCTACACAGAACACTGTTCTGGCCACGACTGACATTTGAAACGTATTGAAGACGTTTTATAGCCGTCGTTTGTGGTCATATACAACAGTGCAAACTGATGGCTTGACTAGCACATGCATTTATGTTCAAGCATGCATTTCTCGCGACGTTGCCATATTTTTCAACTTCTGTAGTTGTCCATTTTGTTGATTTATCACAGTGGAATATCTACATCTACATCTACATTTATAATCCGCAAGCCACCCAACGGTGTGTGGCGGAGGGCACTTTACGTGCCACTGTCATTACCTCCCTTTTCTGTTCCAGTCGCGTATGGTTCGCTGGAAGAACGACTGTCTGAAAGCCTCCGTGCGCGAACGAATCTCTCTCATTTTACATTCGTGATCTCCTCGGGAGGTATAAGTAGGGGGAAGCAATATATTCGATACCTCATCCAGAAACGCACCCTCTCGAAACCTGGCGAGCAAGCTACACCGCGATGCAGAGCGCCTCTCTTGCAGAGTCTGCCACTTGAGTTTGCTAAACATCTCCGTAACGCTATCACGGTTACAAAATAACCAAATATCGTCTTTGTATCTTCTCTACCTCCTCCGTCAACCCGATCTGGTACGGATCCCACACTGATGAGCAATTCTGAAGTATAGACCGAACGAGTGTTTTGTAAGCCACCTCCTTTGTTGATGGACTGCATTTTCTAAGGACTCTCCCAATGAATCTCAACCTGGTACCCGCCTTACCAACAATTAATTTTATATGATCATTCCACTTCAAATCGTTCCGCACGCATACTCCCAGATATTTTACAGAAGTAACTGCTACCAGTGTTTGTTCCGCTATCATATAATCATACAATAAAGGGTCCTTCTTTCTATGTATTCGCAATACACTACATTTGTTTACGTTAAGGGTCAGTTGCCACTTCCTGCACCAAGTGCCTATCCGCTGCAGATCTTCCTGCATTTCGCTGCAATTTTCTAATGCTGCAACTTCTCTGTATACTACAGCATCATCCGCGAAAAGCCGGATGGAACTTCCGACACTATCTACTAGGTAATTTATATATTTTCTCGAAAGCAATGGTCCCATAACACTCCCCTGTGGCACGCCAGAGGTTACTTTAACGTCTGTAGACGTCTCTCCATTGATAACAACATGCTGTGTTCTGTTTGCTAAAAACTCTTCAATCCAGCCACACAGCTGGTCTGATACTCCGTAGGCTCTTACTTTGTTTATCAGGCGACAGTGCGGAACTGTATCGAACGCCTTCCGGAAGTCAAGGAAAATGGCATCTACCTGGGAGCCTTTATCTAATATTTTCTGGATCTCGTGAACAAATAAAGCGAGTTGGGTCTCACACGATCGCTGTTTCCGGAATCCATGTTGATTCCTACAGAGTAGATTCTGGGTTTCCAAAAAAGACATGATACTCGAGCAAAAAACATGTTCTAAAATTCTACAACAGATCGACGTCAGAGATATAGGTCTGTAGTTTTGCGCATCTGCTCGACGACCCTTCTTGAAGACTGGGACTACCAGTGCTCTTTTCCAATCATTTGGAACCTTCCGTTCCTCTAGAGACTTGCGGGGCAAGTTCTTTCGCGTACTCTGTGTAGAATCGAATTGGTATCCCGTCAGGTCCAGTGGATTTTCCTCTGCTGAGTTTTTGCAGTTGCTTTTCTATTTCTTCGACACTTATTTCGATGTCAGCCATTTTTTCGTTTGTGCGAGGATTTAGAGAAGGAACTGCAGTGCGGTCTTCCTCTGTGAAACAGCTTTGGAAAAAGATGTTTAGTATTTCAGCTTTATGCGTGTCATCCTCTGTTTCGATGCCATCATCATCCCGGAGTGTCTGGATATGCTGTTTCGAGCCACTTACTAGGATTTTCTGTCAAGTCGGTACATAGAATTTTACTTTCGAATTCACTGAACGCTTCACGCATAGCCCTCCTTACGCTAACTTTGACATCGTTTAGCTTCTGTTTGTCTGAGAGGTTTTGGCTGCGTTTGAACTTGGAGTGAAGCTCTCTTTGCTTTCGCAGTAGTTTCCTAACTTTTTTGTTGAACCACGGTGGGTTTTTCCCGTCCCTCACAGTTTTACTCGGCACGTACCTGTCTAAAAAGCATTTTACGATTGCCTTGAACTTTATCCATAAACACTCAACATTGTCAGTGTCGGAACAGAAATTTTCGTTTTGATCTGTTAGATAGTCTGAAATCTGCCTTCTATTACTCTCACTAAACAGATAAACCTTCCTCCCTTTTTTTATATTCCATTAACTTCCATATTCAGGGATGCTGCAACGGCCTTATGTCCATTGATTCCCTGTTCTGCACTTACAGAGTCGAAAAGTTCGGATCTGTTTGTTATCAGTAGGTCCAAGATGTAATCTCCACGAGTCGGTTCTCTGTTTAATTGCTCGAGGTAATTTTCGGATAGTGCATGGCTTCGAGAAGAAATAGCGCACGAATCGCAGCCGTGTAACACCTATGAGAACATTGGTCGCAAGAGATCATAACCGACTGGCACCCGACACAAGTGTCGCCTTCCTAATAATAATCGGTTTAAAACCCAACAGCAATTGCTGCTGGCAGTGAACTCAGGACCATGTCAATCAGTGACCATTGCGAAAGGAATTGCTTTTGTCTTGTGGTACCTGCCAAAAGCCCATTGCTCACAGTTCCAAATAAAGCAAAACGTTTTCAGTGGACAAAATAAAACAGACTCTGTATTGCATTTATTGAATGAGCAATTGCGAATAAGGACATCATCAGCTGTAGAATGAATTGACGACAATGAAAAGCTGTACCGGACCGAGACAAGAATCCGGGTTTCCTGCTTATCACGAGCGGTCCACTTACCATCTGGCTATCCGTGCACTACTCACGGCCAGATCCAAACGTCCATATGTCGTCAACCACGCTTCTACTACCTGTAATCGTATATCCATTACGTATACTCCCGTACAGGTCAAACGTATTCCAAAGTCACTTTCCCGGTATCAACAGGTAAATACAATAATTCAGTGCCTGTGTTATTCTGATTTCAATGCAAAGCTCTTTTGGATGTGCGTGCATGTCCAAAGGAAATTTGCATCGTAATCAGAATAACACAGGCATTGCCATATCGTATCGAAAACTGAATCTACAATGGCGCTGACAATAGGCGTCTAATGTGGTCCAACCTTTTTTTTTTTTTTTTAATGATGTAAGAGGTCGATTACATCGACGAGCCAACAAGGCGTTTAATCCGCATTGTGTGCAGAGTGTACTTCAGGCTGGAGGTGGTTCTGTGATGTTTTGTGGGTGTTTTACCTACCATGGCCACTGGTACTTTCCGTTGAAGTACACAAAAATTGATACTCTTTGAAAGAGCAATCATATGCTTGGAACTACTTTGCGGATGACCTACTGTTAAGCCATCAAACGCATTACAAGCAGACTGACATGTAAGCTCCCATCTTAAAAGTCAGTGTGTTTTCAGGTGAGCAATGACAACAAAATACAAAAGACATCTACGTCCACATCTACGTCTACATCTACATCTACGTGATTACTCTGCTATTCACAATAAAGGCCTGGCAGAGGGTTCAACGAACCACCTTCAAGCTGTCTCTCTACCGTTACACTCTCTAACGGCGCGCGGGAAAAACGAGCACTTAAATTTTTCTGTGCGAGCCCTGATTTCTCTTATTTTATCGTGATGATCATTTCTCTCTATGTAGGTGGGTGCCAACAGAATGTATTCACAATCGGAGGAGAAAACTGGTGACTGAAATTTCATGAGAAGAAGGCCTTTGTTTTAACTTTGTTTTAATGATTGCCACTCCAATTCACGTATCATGTCTGTGGCACTATCTCCCCTATTTCGCGAAATACAAAACGAGCCACCCTTCTTTGTACTTTTTCGATGTCATCCGTCAGTCTCACCTGATGCGAATCCCACACCGCACAACAATACTCCAGAATAGGGCGGACAAGCGTGGTGTAAGCAGTCTCTTTAGTAGACCTGTTGCACCTTCTAAGTGTTCTGCCAATCAGTCGCAGTCTTTGGTTTGATCTACCCACGACATTATCTATGTGATCGTTCCAATATTATTCATATTATTTACAGAAATTAAACGAGGCCTACTGAAGGTGACACGCTGGTGTCGAAATATTCTTGGGTTACGAATAATAAAAGGGAATACATTGTGTTTTGTAGCAGCTAAGTTTAAAATTACTGATCTTACTCATATAATACTAAAGATCGAATAATTAGAGGTGACTGTCGTATGAGCACATATAGTTACAGTCTAGAGAACATTTTTATAATAACAATCAGAACAATATTTTCCGTTGATACTGAAATATCCAATAAACACTTTTTTTCTGATCTGACTTCCCCCCCATACACGTAGAGCGTAACGGACTCTTAAGACAAAAACAAAAAAGCGATGCACCACGAGTGAATTATCTGCATGAGACAGAAACTGGTAGACGTGATTCATATGTGTTGTTGTAGTTGTGGTCTTCAGTCCTGAGACTGGTTTGATGCAGCTCTCCATGCTACTCTATCCTGTGCAAGCTTCTTCATCTCCCAGTACTTACTGCAACCTACATCCTTCTGAAACTGCTTAGTGTATTCATCTCTTGGTCTCCCTCTACGATTTTTACCCTCTACGCTGCCCTCCAATGCTAAACTTGTGATCCTTTGATGCCTCAGAACATGCCCTACCAAACGGTCCCTTCTTCCAGTTCAGTTGTGCTACAAACCCCTCTTCTCCGCAATTCTATTCAATACCTCCTCATTAGTTACGTGATCCACCAACCTAATCTTCAGCATTCTTCTGTAGCACCACATTTCAAAAGCATCTATTCTCTTCTTGTCCAAACTATTTATCGTCCATGTTTCACTTCCATACATGGCTACACTCCATACAAATTCTTTCAGAAACGACTTCCTAACACTTAAATCTATACTCGATGTTAACAAATTTCTCTTCTTCAGAAACGCTTTCCTTGCCATTGCCAGTCTACATTATATATCCTCTCTACTTCGGCCATCATCACTTATTTTTCTCCCCAAATAGCAAAACTCCTTTACTACTTTAAGTGTCTCATTTCCGAATCTAATTCCCTTAGCATCACCCGACTTAATTCGACTACATTCCATGATACTCGTTTTGCTTTTGCTCATGCTCATCTTATATCCTCCTTTCAAGACACTCTCCATTCCGTTCAACTGCTCTTCCAAGTCCTTTGCTGTCTCTGACAGAATTACAATGTCATCGGCGAACCTCAAAGTTTTTATTTCTTCTCCATGGATTTTAATACCTACTCCGAATTTTTCTTTCGTTTCCTTTACTGCTTGCTCAATATACAGATTGAAAAACATCGGGGAGAGACTACAACCCTGTCTCACTCCCTTCCCAACCACTGCTTCCCTTTCATGCCCCTCGACTCTTATAACTGCCATCTGGTTTCTGTACAAATTGTAAATAGCCTTTCGCTCCCTGTATTTTACCCATGCCACCTTTAGAATTTGAAAGAGCGTATTCCAGTCAACATTGTCAAAAGCTTTCTCTACGTCTGCAAATGCTAGAAACGTAGGTCTCTCTTTCCTTAAACTTTCTTCTAAGATAAGGCGTAAGGTCAGTATTGCCTCACGTGTTACAACATTTCTACGGAATCCAAACTGATCTTCCCCGAGGTCAGCTTCTACCAGTTTTTCCATTCGTCTGTAAAGAATTCGTGTTAGTATTTTGCAGCTGTGACTTATAAAACTGATAGTTCGGTAATTTTCACATCTGTCAACACCTGCTTTCTTTGGGATTGGAATTATTATATTCTTCTTGAAGTCTGAGGGTACTTCGCCTGTCTCATGCATCTTGCTCACCAGATGGTAGAGTTTTGTCATGACTGGCTCTCCCAAGGCCGTCAGTAGTTCTAATGGAATGTTGTCTACTCCCGGGGCCTTGTTTCGACTCAGGTCTCTCAGTGCTCTGTCAAACTCTTTACGCAGTATCGTATCTCCCATTTCATCTTCACCTACGTCCTCTTCCATTTCCATAATATTGTCCTCAAGTACATCGCCTTTGTATAGACTCTCTATATACTCCTTCCACCTTTCTGCTTTCCCTGCTTCGCTTAGAACTGGGTTTCCATCTGAGCTCTTGATATTCATACAAGTGGTTCTCTTTTCCCCTTAGGTGTCTTTAACTTTCCTGTAGGCAGTATCTATCTTAACCCTAGTGAGATAAGCCTCTACATCCTTACATTTGTCTTCTAGCCATCCCTGCTTAGCAGTTTTGCACTTCCTGTCGATCTCATTTTTGAGACGTTTGTATTCCTTTTTGCCTGCTTCATGTACTGCATTTTTATATTTTCTCCTTTCATCAATTAAATTCAATATTTCTTCTGTTACCCAAGGATTTCTACCAGCCCTCTTCTTTTTACCTACTTGATCGTCTGCTGCCTTCACTACTTCATCCCTCAAAGCTACCCATTCTTTTTCTAATGTATTTCTTTCCCCCATTCCTGGCAATTGTTCCCTTATGCTCTCCCTGAAACTCTGTACAACCTCTGGTTTAGTCAGTTTATCCGGGTCCCACCTCCTTAAATTCCCACCTTTTTGCAGTTTCTTCAGTTTTAATCTACAGTTCATAACCAATAGATTGCGCTCAGAGTCCACATCTGCCCCTGGAAATGTCTTACAATGTAAAACCTGGTTCCTTAATCTCTGTCTTACCATTATATAATCTATCTGATACCTTTTAGTATCTCCAGGGTTCTCCCATGTATGCAACCTTCTTTCATGATTTTTGAACCAAGTGTTAGCTATGATTAATTCATGCTCTGTGCAAAATTCTACCAGACCGCTTCCTCTTCCATTTCTTAGCCCCAATCCGTATTCACCTACTATGTTTCCTTCTCTCCCTTTTCCTACTCTCGAATTCCAGTCACCCATGACTATTAAATTTTCGTCTCCCTTCACTACCTGAATAATTTCTTTTTTCTCATCATACATTTCATCAATTTCTTCATCATCTGCAGAACTAGTTCGCATATAAACTTGTACTACTGTAGTAGGCGTGGGCTCCGTGTCTATCTTGACCACAATAATGCGTTCACTATGTTGTTTGTGGTAGCTTACCCGCACTCCTATTTTTTTTTCATTATTAAACCTACTCCTACATTACCCCTATTTGATTTTGTATTTATAACCCTGTATTCACCTGACCAAAAGTCTTGTTCCTCCTGCCACCGAACTTCACTAATTCCCACTATATCTAACTTTAACCTACCCATTTCCCTTTTTAAATTTTCTAATCTACCTGCCCGATTAAGGGATCTGACATTCCACGCTCCGATCCGTAGAACGCCAGTTTTCTTTCTCCTGATAACGACGTCCTCCTGAGTAGTCCCCGCCCGGAGATCCGAATGGGGGACTACTTTACCTCCGGAATATTTTACCCAAGAGGACGCCATCATCATTTAATCGTACAGTAAAGCTTCACGCCCTCGGAAAAAATTACGGCTGTAGTTTCCCCTTGCTTTCAGCCGTTCGCCGTACCAGCACAGCAAGGCTGTTTTGGTTAGTGTTACAAGGCCAGATCAGTCAATCGTCCAGACTATTGCCCCTGCAACTACTGAAAAGGCTGCTGCCCCTCTTCAGGAACCACACGTTTGTCTGGCCTCTCAACAGATACCCCTCCGTTGTGGTTGCACCTACGGTACGGCTATCTGTATCGCTGAGGCACGCAAGCCTCCCCACCAGCGGCAAGGTCCATGGTTCATGGGGGAGGGGGGGGGGGAGGGCATTCATATGTACAAACAAATAAATCATTACAGTACCTGAAAAATTGGATTTTTTATTCAAGAGAAAGCTGTTCACATGTTGAGCAGATCAGTAACGCATTGGTGCACCTTTGGCCCTTAGACAAGCAGGCTTGCCGTTCATTGATAGAGTCGTTGGGTGTCCTCCTGGGAGATATCGTGAGCTCTGCTGGGACCATTTTCAATGAAATGTCTGATTCTCTGTGAAGGAATGGCAGCCCATTCTTCCTGAAGAGCCGAAACAGAGAGGGTAGTGTTGATAGACTCAGGGGCCTCGACCGAAGTCGACGTTCTGGCTCATAACAAAGGTAATCCACTGGGTTCCGGTCGGGACACTGCCCGGGCCAGTCCATTCGAGAAATGTTATTGTCGACAAACAATTGCCTCACGATTACTGCTTTCGACAGGGTGCATTCTCATTCTGATGCAAGCGATCACCGTCTCCGAACTGTTCCCCTGCTGTGCGTAGTACACAGTGCAGTAAAATGTGTTCAGAACCTTCCAAATTTAGAGTTTTCTTAAGCGCAACAAGTGGACCATACCCTAACCACTAAATACCCCAATATCGTAACACCACCTCGTCCGTACTCCACTGCTAGTACTACACTTGATGGCAGGTAATGTTCTCCAAGCATTTGCCAACAAAAAACCCTTCCGATATTACAGTGCCTGTGTTGTTAAGAAGTACACTATGTTTCCAAAAGTATGCGGACACCTGGCTGAAAATTACTTACACGTTCGTGGCGCCCTCCATCGGTAATGCTGGAATTCAGTATGGTGCTGGCCGACCCTTAGCCTTGATGACAGCTTCCACTCTCGCAGGCATACGTTCAATCAGGTGCTGGAAGATTTCTTGGGGAATGGCAGCCCATTCTTCACGGAGTGCTGCACTGAGGAGAGGTATCGATGTCAGTCGGTGTGGCCTGGCACGAAATAGGCGTTTCAAAACATCCAAAAGGTGTTCTATAGGATCCAGGTCAGGACTCTGTGAAGGCCAGTTCATTACAGTGATGTTATTGTCGTGTAACCATTCCGCCGCAGGCCGGACATTATGAACAGATGCTCGATCGTGTTGAAAGATGCAGTCGCCATCCCCGAATTTCTCTTCAATAGTGGGAAGCAAGAAGAAGCTTAAAATATCAATGTAGGCCCCCTCCATGAAAAACAAGGCCACACCATAACATCACCGCCTCCTAATTTTACTGTTGGCACTACACACGCTGGCAGATGACGTTCACCGGGCATTCACCGTACCCACACCCTGTCATCGGATCGCCACATTGTGTACCGTGATTCGTTACTCCACACAAAGTTTTTCCAGTGTTCGATCGTCCAATGTTTACGCTCCTTACACCAAACAAGGCGTCTTTTGGCAGCCGCTCGACCATGAAATCCAAGTTTTCTCACCTCCTGCCTAATTTTCATAGTACTTGCAATGGATCCTGATGCAGTTTGGAATTCCCGTGTGATAGTCTGGATAGATGTCTGCCTATTACACATAACGACCCTCTTCAACTGTCGGCGTTCTCTGTCAGTCAACAGACGAAGTCGGCCTGCACACTTTCGTGCTGTACGTGTCCCTTCACGTTTCCACTTCACTATCACATCGGAAACAGTGCACCTAGGGATGTTTAGGAGTGTGAAAATCTCGTGTACAGACATATGACACAAGTGACACCCAATCTCCTGACAACGTTCGAAGTCCCTGAGTTCGGCAAAGCGCCCCATTCTGCTCTCCCACGTCGTCTAATGACTACTGAGGTCACTGATATGGAATACCTGGCAGTAGGTGGCAGCACAATGCACCTAATATGAGAAGCGTACGTTTCTGGGGGTGTCCCTATACTTTTGATCACAAAGCGTACGATGAAATATTCCTTCGGACATACATGCACGTCCTACGGAACAAGTACTGCGGCGACTACAGACGTCTTTAGTACATGAAATGTATTTTCAGTTGTGAATACGGAGAACGAACAACTGTGTAACTGAATGACGACAGTGAATATTTGTGCCGGACCGGGGCTCGATCTTGTTTGCCGCTTTATGCGAGCTGTCCCCTTAACCGCTTTTGCTATCACGGGCAGATGCAACCTTCCGTCAGATTGCCACAGGGTGTAGCGTGATTCACCACACCAAACCACTTTCTTCCAGTCATGCACTGTCCAGCAAAGTCACTCTTCAAATCAGCGTAGCTTAGCTCTGACTACAGGAACGTGTGGCTCATGATGAGTTGCTAGACAGTTGTACCTTTTAATTTTTAACACTATACGCACAGCCACTGTGCAAGCTGTACTGTTGCTAGCTCTTTGGAACTCAGGAGTGAATTATTCCTCTGATTTCGTGCAGTTTTTTATTTCCACTCTCCGCAATGCTCTATGGTCCCTGTCCATCAGCACATGAGATCTGCCTGCTTTGTTTTTAGCTGTGGTCGTTCCTTCGCGTGTCCATTTCACTGTCACATCACCGATAGTAGACATGGGCAGCTTTAGAAGGGTTGAAATGTCATCGGTGGATCTGTTACTCAGGCGACATTGAATTACTAGTCTACGTTCAAATTCATTGAGAGTACCTGTTACTGCTTCTGTACGATAACACAATGCTCCCCTATCGTTTCGTACTGGCGGGTCCGCTGCCGTAGCATCTACTGGTCGAACCTATGTTACATGGAGCACGCCGGATTCCTTTGATTATATAGTGCTGTAATGTCGGTACCTTGTGTAGCGTAGTACAGGTGTAGGTAAGTCTGGAATTTAACGTGAATGGAGGCTGAAACCAGGGCCAGGATTACCACCAACAGTTACGATGAACCCACTGCATGGAGTCGCACATTGTGGTAGTATGTTGGATATAGTATAACGATAAAGACATAGACTGTCGATGATGCACGTAATTTCTTAACTCTTCATTCTATTCACAAAACAGAGAACTGTTACAATGACCAGCTAATTTCAAAACGCCCCAGCAGAGGCCGACTTTCAAAACATAATAAGAAGTTCCTCTTTTTCCTTCCGTCACTTTCCCCTCGCATTCTACTTTCCACATTACTGACAGATCAGCTTGTGTTAAGTACCATGTGAAGTGCTGCAGTGGCAAGAAACTAGGCTCCTTCTCAGGAGGACCAAGGTCAGAATCAGCCTGTCCATCCAGATTTAGGTTCCCCGTTATAGCCGGGCGGGGTGACCGAGCGGTTCTAGGCGCTGCAGTCTGGAATCCCGCGACCGCTACGGTCTCAGTTTCGAATCCTGCCTCGGGCATGAATGTGTGTGATGTCCTTAGGTTAGTTAGGTTTAAGTAGTTCTAAGTTCTAGGCGACTGATGACCTCAGATGTTAAGTCCCACAGTGCTTAGAGCCATTTTTTGTGGTTCTGGAAAGAACGGGACTGATTTCCATCCCATTCCTTCCCGGGTTCGCAGGAGAGCTTCTGTAAAGTTAGGAAGGCAGGAGACGAGGTACTGGGAGAAGTAAAGCTGTGAGGACGGGGCGTGAGTCGTGCTTGGGTAGCTCAGATTGTAGAGCACTTGCCCGCGAAAGGCAAAGGTCTCGAGTTCGAGTCTCGGTCCGGCACACAGTTTTAATCTGCCAGGAAGTTTCATATCAGCGCACACTCCGCTGCAGAGTGAAAATCTCATTCATGATTAGAAACAGTTATCTCTTGAAGGAGTTTCATAGTGTTATTGTGTGTTGGCGATCTCACCTATAGAGTACTTTAATTACAAATATCATGGTTGAACCAAAATGAGTGATAAACAGTAATTATTTCAACAGTTATTGTTGAACAATCTCATTCGTAGTGTCATTGCTGCTAATAGACTATCACGATACCATGACTATCCAAAAAGGAACCTCCCAGTGACTAGTAAAGAAAGAAAAAATAGATTACTTTTTATAGACGCCCTGTACTTACATGTTGAGATTCCTTCTCCACATAATCGCCACCCGAATTCGAATATTTGTCCTGCCGTGACACAAGCTCTCTACTTCATCAAAGAGTGACGCGGCCTGGTGCTTCAACCACTTGTTCACATCATTCTCGTTGTCGGTCGTCATGTGCTGAGTAGTCAGCCAGGTCTTCATGTTGTCGAAGTGGTGAAAGTCGCTTGATTTCAGTCAAAAAGTTTTTCTTTTCGTAGGTTGTCGCGTAGGACAAGGTTACCTTCGGTACCTATTGCGCGCCGTTTGTTTTGTGTTGGCTTTTGGAGTTTCGTATGAGTCTCAAAATAAACCGGTGACGTCACAGTATTCTCAGGCGTTGTTCTCATGAAATTTGTTCACAAAAGTTCTTTGTGATCCGAAAAACTGTAAACGTCATTTTGCGGTTTGTCAGCATCTGCTTATATTTTTAGGGCTTAGAGTACTGCTAGAATGAGTGTGTGTCCACTCTTTGGACTGTACCTTAGTTTCAGGGTACACGTCCTGCACCCATGTGTTGTCCTTAGGCACGATTCTGTTCAGGAACTCCTCCCTCTTCTCGTGGTAGCGGTGAAGAAATGTCAATATCGAATCCATTCTTTCATTTTTCTTCACTTCTGTTAGACGTTTTAGTAACCACCATGCGCAAAACATATGGTAACCTACGACTAATCTCTCTGTGACAGTTTTACAGATCACTGTTTTTGAAATCCAAGGCACATTTTCAGAAAGTTCGGAAATTGTGAACCGACGCCTGGGACGCTCAATTTTGTCAACGTTTTCCACAAGTTCATCAATCACATCCAAATGTGAGACCGAGCTAGGTGGCGCAGACTCGCATTCGGGAGGACGATGATTCAAACCCATGTCCTGCCATTCTCATTTAGGTTTTCTGTGATTTCCGTAAGTCGCATCAGGCAAATGCCATGGTGGTTTCTTTGAAAGGGTACCGCCGATTTCCCTCCCGTTCCTTCCCTAGTCCGAGTTTGTGCTCCGTGTCTAACGACCTCGTTGTCGACGGGACGTTAAACACAAATCTCCTCCTCTAAATGTCATGTCGTACTCGACCTTTTTATCACGAACATCAGTCCGATGTTAGCTTCTAGTCGCGTAATCTTAAGAAACCTGACCGTGATTGTAGTGGTTGGCTGTCGGACTGTAGGGAGGAAGACTCACTTCAGTCAATATCGCGTAGAAAACTAGACTGTAGCCCGACAGTACTTGGCACAACTGCAGTTTCTTACTTTAAAATTAACCATAAGAGCTGGTAAGGTTATTCTGAAATAAAAAATGACGTCCTTTAATTTATTAACCTAAAAGCAAAGGAAAATACGCCTCATTCCTTTGAGGATGCTGACATATTTTAAAATTCATTGACTACAAAAAAGCCACGGTCGACTCAACATTCCCAAAATGGTTCAAATGGCTCTAAGCACTATGGGACTTAACATCTGAGGTCATCAGTCACCTAGAACTTAGAACTACTTAAACCTAACTAACCCAAGTACATCACGCACATCCATGCCTGAGGCAAGATTCGAACCTGCGACCGTAACAGCAGTGAGGTTCCGGACTGAAGCGACTAGAACCACTCGGCCACAACGACCGGCCAACATTCCCACTCCAACAAAATATTTCCCTCAATGCAATATTAAATACTTCATAATTCACCTTACCGTATTCCTGGCTCACAGATCGTTCACTACACGTTCATTCGACCGAATGTGCCTCACCTCACTTTTGCCTCACACGCTCGCTACTAACCCAAGTCGTCGTCACGACACGACAATGTCCCGTCCACCGGGAAAAGTGGGGAACTGCAGAAAGTTCTGGAAGTTAAACTCGCTAGCTAGCGCCTGCCGCCATGTAGCCCGCTGGCAAGATTATCTATCACGGTGTCCTTACGGCAGCCAGATATCCTTCCGGCGACCAGCCTCGAATTTTCTGCGCCACTCACTCACAATAGCGTCACCAATAACCCCATCCCTATAAAAACGACACAATCGACGATGAACCTCTGCGGCACTGACTCCTTCTGCTTGCAGGGTGCGAATAAAAGACAGTACATACATTGCAACGGGCAGGAGACGCAGTGGCACCCTCCATTTCACACGTATGCCGCTTACACAGCGACAATCGCAACAGAGAACTGATTGGCGCAGCGCTACTTTCAAGGTCTCCTTCTCCAACTAAGCAAGCATCAAGAAGCTACAACCATTTGTTTATTTTTAATACACTACTGGCGATTAAAATTGCTACACCAAGAAAAAATGCAGATGATAAACGGGTATTCATTGGACAAATATATTATACTAGAACTGACATGTGGTTACATTTTCACGTAATTTGGGTGCATAGATCCTGAGAAATCAGTACCCAGAACAACCACCTCTGGCCGTAATAACGGCCTTGATACGCCTGGGTATTGAGTCAAACAGAGCTTGGATGGCGTGTACAGGTACAGCTGCCCTTGCAGCTTCAACGCGATACCACAGTTCATCAAGAGTAGTGACTGGCGTATTGTGACGAGCCAGTTGCTCGGCCACCATTGACCAGACGTTTTCAATTGGTGAGAGATCTGGAGAATGTGCTGGCCAGGGCAGCAGTCGAACATTTTCTGTATCCAGAAAGACCCGTACAGCACCTGCAACATGCGGTCGTTCATTATCCTGCTGAAATGTAGGGTTTCGCAGGGATCGAATGAAGGGTAGAGCTACGGGTCGTAACACATCTTAAATGTAACGTCCACTGTTCAAAGTGCCGTCAATGCGAACAAGAGGTGACCGAGACGTGTAACCAAAGGCACCCCATACGATCACGCCGGGTTATACGCCAGTATGGCGATGACGAATACACGCTTCCAATGTGCGTTCACTGCGATGTCGTCAAACACGGATGCGACCATTATGATGCTGTAAACAGAACCTGGATTCATCCGGAAAAATGACGTTTTGTCATTCGTGCACCCGGGTTCGTCGTTGAATACATCATCGCAGGCGCTCCTGTCTGTAATGCACCGTCAAGGGTAACCGCAGCCATGGTCTCCGAACTGATAGTCCATGCTGCTGCAAACGTCGTCGAACTGTTCGTTCAGATGGTTGTTGTCTTGCAAACGTCTCCATCTGTTGACTCAGGGATCGAGACGTGGCTGCACGATCCGTTACAGCCATGCGGATAAGATGCCTGTCAGCTCGACTGTTAGTGATACGAGGCCGTTGGGATTCAGCACGGCGTTCCGTATTACCCTCCTGAACCCACCGATTCCATATTCTGCTAACAGTCATTGGATCTCGACCAACACGAGCAGCAATGTCGCGATACGATAAACCGCAATCGCGATAGGCTACAATCCGAACTTCATCAAAGTCGGAAACGTGGCATCACAATAAAGTTTCACCAGGCAACGCCGGTCGACTGCTGTTAGTGTATGAGAAATCGGTTGGAAACTTTCCTCATGTCAGCACGTTGTAGGTGTCGCCACCGGCGCCAACCTTGTGTGACTGCTCTGAAACGCTAATCATTTGCATATCACAGCATCTTCTTCCTGTCGGTTAAATTTCGCGTCTGTAGCACGTCATCTTCGTGGTGTAGCATTTTTAATGGCCAGTAGTGTAGTCTATCGAAGGTTAATCTATGAATAGCCCCCGTGCGTGGTGTAGCGCGAGACAGTGAGACTATGGCTTCGCTTCCGGCAGCTGCGCTGTCGGCGTCGTCGTCGAGTTCGCCGGATCGTCCGCAGCATAAGAGGCGGCGCGTGCGGCGGCGGCGGTCGCCGTCGCAGCACAACTCCAGCTGCCCGGGCAGCGAGTCGTCGTCCTGGGACGTGCCGCAGCAGGGCTGTGCCCAGCCGCGGTGAGAGCAGAGCCACGTTCCGTACAGTTCACTGGTGATAATGTCAGAGGAACAGCACCGGCTATGCTCTAACTTTCTGCCAGGGTGCATTTATGCACGCAATGAAAAGAATACAGCGAAGCATTTCATTTAAGGTTTTCAGCTCAGACAGCACGTTAGCAACCAAAAAATTGTTAGTACACCACTCAGTCAAGCTTCCTTAACCGAAACGTCGAGCGTCGAATCACTTAAAACTACAACGTGGGAAAGTCATGTGATAGGTTTTGTTGCTCTTAGAGTTGGGCATATGACGAAAGTAGCGATGTTAGCCTTTTTTCTCATTCAGAGAGACATTACAGCAAACTCTACACTACAAAATACAGATAATGAGATGCATCACGTCATACATCTTTGAGTCGTGCCAGAAGAAAATAAATACAAGCAGTATTTTTTAAATCGCTACAGGCCAACTATGGACCGCTTCAAGATAAATATTCATTTCTCTTTTTCTTCGTGTTCCTCCAAAACTTTTTCGTTTTCTCCCACTGAGCTCTTTTCCTTTCATCTCACTCTTTGAAACCAGTTTCTTTTGTTTGTTTTAGCTCCCTGAAAACTTCTGAATTTCTTCACTTGTAGACTGAATTTGTCTCTTTTGAATAAGGCCTCCTGTCCAGTTTGCATTTCTTCTAAATTCTTTTTTGTCTTGCCTCTCCAACATTTTCTTTGTCTGCTTCCTGTTTTGGAAAAATACGTGGATCTTCTTTGTCAATCTATCTTCCTTCATTCTCTCTTGACGTCCATACAGTGTAACACGTATTTTCCTGATATCCTCTGTTATTTTAGCACAGAATGAGTACATTTCTGTATTTGGTCTCAAAATCCCGTTGCCACCTTCGTTTTAGTGTGGACTTAACATTTTTCTCAGGATTCTGTTTTCTATCTTTTCTAAATCTTCTAATGTCCTTTTGCATCCGTTTGCAAGTACTGCTCCCACCCGTGTAGATTTACATCTGTATTATAATTCCTTAATTTAGCATATTTTTTTAAAAAAAAAGTTTTCTTACAGTCCAGATTTCTCACTTTCACGTATGCTGTTTTCATTTTTTTCAGTTCTGATGTTAATTGCTTCTTTTCGCTTCTTATGTGAATATTTTCAACCAGATATTTAAAGTTCTCCTTTTTCTTGATGTTACCATACTTGGTTTTTAAAATTCTTGGTGAGTTGCTGCCATTAGCCACGCATTCTCTCTTTTCGGTTTGTAGACCTGTCTTCACCGCTGTTTCCTTCAGAAGTTCTAGTTTTTTTCTTTGCATTCTCTATTACTATGGTGTCGTCTGCAAAGGACAAACAATATACTGCTTCGTTCGATCCACTCCGTTTTATGTGATTATTATTTTTCTTCTTTTGGTTCAACCAATGACAGATGCATTCCGTGTAAGACAAATATTAGGTGAATGCCTCAGTTCTGATTCTGGGGCCCTACCTCGCTAAGAAATACGCTGTGTGCAACATAGGTGCAAATTTTGTAAAAAGTTTTAAATACTGATCCGTAAGAGATTGCTGCTCATAATGTAATAAACAGTAACAAAAATAAAGATGAAAATCGCACTATTTCTTTCCATTTTCACGCTAATTTGACTCGACAGAATTCTTGAATTCTGTGAGGATGTATTTTGTATTCGACATGTCGTGCAACACGGGATGCTTGATACTCTTCAAAAATTATACAACGGATCTTTGCCCGAATTTCCATAGCCAAGAGTCGAAAGTGGACAAATGGGGATCAACTTGAACAGTGTGAGGTCTAAGTTTGAAACAAAAAAAAAAAAAAAAAGAATTTTGAAAAAAAAGCAGTCAAATGTTCTATGAAATTATTTGTGTAAAAGTAAGAAATAAAACAGATTAGGCGAACATTTCATCTTCCTATGAATGATAATCGAAATCGTGTACAACAAATCATACATCGATCAAGAATTTTAAGCCGTAGCTGTAGCTATGTTGCGTACAACAAGTTGCATTGATGTGATGTCTGAACTTTAAATTCTCAGTCGACGCCTCATTCGCTGAATATGATTTCGAGCATCATTAAAAGGCGCGTAAAATGATTCTCTAATCGGCTTCTTACTTTAGAGAAACCATTTCACAGGACATTTGAGCGCTGTTGTTTTCAAAATTTTATTTTAATGTAATTTGTGTTTCTGTTGAAAAATGAAAAACGGAGGACAAAATGAAAACTTCACACTGTTCAGGCTGATCCCCATTTGTCCATTTGCCACTCTTTGTTTGGCTATGGAAATTCAGGCAAAGATCCGTTACGCAATTTTTGGAGAGTATCAAGCGTCCCGAGTTGTCCGACATGTCGAGTCCAAAATACATGGACACAGAGTTCAAGAATTCTGTCTGGAGTCACACTAGCGTGAAAATGGAAACAAATGGTGCTATCTTAATCTATACTTGTGTTACTGTTTATTACATTATGAGCAGCAACCTCTTACAGACCAATATTTAAAACGTTTTACAAAATTTGCACCTATGTTCCACACAGCGTATTTCAAAATTACACGCTTCCTTACGACTAGGTATTTCTTAGCAAGGTAGGGGCCCAGAATCGGTACTGAGGCATTCACCTAATATTTGTCTTACACGAAATGCATCTGTCACTGCGTGAAGCAAAAGAAAGTCCTGGAAGAAATCACGGTACGGTCACGGAGACAATATCGTCCACAAGAAATCAATCACGGTACTTCAACGGTGAAAGCAATGTTGTCAGCAGCACGATCACGCGCCGGGTGAGTGCGAATACACCGAGTGACGCTCTAATGAGAACACTTTTAACACTGCTGAAAGAAGACGGCCCGGTCACGGCATTTACATCACGGCTGTATGCGAATCGACTCCTATACTGCACACTTCGTGGCTTGTGCCGATAATGTGGGCTGGTCAAGACCGTGTATAACGGGACTAAAAACTTTTCAGTACGTATAAAATTCGCCTCTCACTGCCACACCGTACAGATATCGATGTAGAGGTTGATGTATCTAGGTTAGCGACAGGGAGACTGCGCTGTAAACCATGGGATGCTTGTATTCACACCCTTGAGAAATTTAATTGGAGACACCTACTTAGCAACACCTAGCAGCGGCTCTCGCCCTAATGAAGAGCACTACGTGTCGTCGCATGGATTCCACGAGATACCGAAAGCTTTAAGAAGACGTCCTCATCTGTTACCTCTAAACAACTGCCCACAACACACAGGTATAAGTCAGAACTGGGGTCAAGGCATGTACATCTATCTCTTTATCGAAAGCGTACCAGATGCGCTCAACAGGAATGAGGTTGATCAGATGGTCTGAGTATCCACACAACTACCCTCATGTCTGTGGATTGTCTCTCAAACATTACTGGTACAGCTCAGTAGTGGTGGAGTGGTGAACAGTCTTGAAGAAGGAACAAGTAATCTGCGAGGTACTGTAGGTTGAGCAAACAGAGGCACAGAATCGGACAGAACGTCTCCGTGTTGTTCACCGTTGACAGACAATAGCAGAAACACCAGGGGCCTAATTAACACCCTGCAAACGCGAGAAAACACGGCAACTGGCTTAGAACCACACATATCTTATCATCGTACTGGGTATCAAGTGGAACTTGTGACAGGACTGAGGATTTTTCGTAGAAAAGAAAAAGCATGTTATCTTGGTTGTAGGCGACCCCTGCTGTTCATGTTGTATATTTATAACCTTGCAGTCAAAAAAAAAAAAAAAAAAGAGAGAGAAGCAACCATATTAGTTACAACTGGAATCACTCGACCTTACGAATACGTGTGTGTAACAATGTCTGGGTATATAGAACGGAACGATGATATAGGCTCAGCCATAGGTAAAGTAGGTGGTAGACTTTACTTCATTAGTAGGCTATTAGGAAAGCGCAGTTGGAGCCATGAGAAACTGTCACAAAGATATTCGGAAAACTGAAACTGAACTGGCAGACGCTTGAAGATAGATGCGAACTATCCTGTGAAAGCGCCTACTGACACAGTTTCAGGAACTAGCTTTAAGCGAGGGATACTGGAGTACATTTCAACCCCCTATGCATCTATCCTGTGTGGATCGCGAAGACAAGGTTAGACTAATTACAGCGCTCACGGAGGCGGCTCAACAATCATTCTTCCCGCGCCCCATGGTGTGCTCTTACAGCTGGCACAATGGGAAGTACCCTCTGCCACCCATCCGGTCCATTAGAAGCTCTGGGTGCGAGGAAGGAGATAGAAACAGCTTTTTAATTTTTTAGTACCATTACCTGCATTTTTATACATCATTTTCTTTAAATTTGATAGCTTGCTGATAACCACTTTCTGTCATCCAGCGATTGCGGTACTGATGTACTACACAAATTCTGATGATTTCACAGCTGTCATTACTCGGAAAGTCATAAGCACAAGCACTACTAACAATTGCGAATGCCCCTCAATAATTTGGCGTCAACAGGAAAGACCTTCACGGTTTATCCTGAAAAGGCACCTCCAAAAGGTATCTCCAGTTCATTCTCACTGAGAAATCAATGTGTCTTGTGGCGTGCAGTGATCAGATGTACATGGGTAGGGTGTTGGCTTCTGTACTCTTTACCGAGGAGGTGTCATTAATCTCTGGTAGTGTAAACGACGTCTCGTTCGTCAAGGCAAGCTGCAGGTTGAATGAAACAAAATTTTCATTACAAGTTTCGGATGCACAGTTCATCTACATCTACATACATACTCCGTATGGAACCACGTAATGCATGGAGGAGGGCACCCAATACCAGTGCCAGCATTCCCTTCCCTGTCGCACTCGCAAATGGAGTGAAGGGAAAATGACTGTCTGTATCCCATCGAATGAGCCCTAATTTCTCTCACATCTTTTCTTCGTGGTCCTCATGCGAGATGTGTGGTGTTATGATGATGACGATGATGATGTTTGGTTTGTGGGGCGCTCAACTGCGCGGTCAACAGCGCCCGTACACATTCGCAATATGTACAGAGTCCAGTCTAGCCACTTCCATGAATGATGATGAAATGATGAGGAGAACACAAACACCCAGTTGCCGGGCAGAGAAAATCCCCAACCCGGCCGGGAATCGAACCCGGGAGTCCATGCTCCAGAGGTAACAACGCTAAGGTGTGTGGTGGTGGTGGTAGAATCTTTCCGTTGTGAGTCGCAAAATGCCAATCCTCTTAACATTCCCAGTAGTGTTCCAAGAAAAGAACGTCGTCTTGCCTCCAGAGATTCCCATTCGAGCACACAGAACATTTCCGTAACGCTCGATTGTTGATCTAACCTACCAGTAACAAATCCAGCAGCACGCCTCTGAACTGCTTTGATATCTTCCTTTAATCTGACAAGTGTTCAAGAATGGGTGACACAAGTATTCTATACGCAGTCTCCTTTATAGGTGAGCTGTACTTTTCTAGAACCCTTTCAATAAACCAAAGTCGACCATTCGCCTTTCCTACCAGTGATCTTATGTGGGCGACTTTCTGCGGGCCTCATTCGTTTCTCTGCTGTAGCGCGAATGTAGACGCGCCATTGGAAAGGGCTGCATTCGAGTTACATTTAAGGAGTGACACTGGACAGGCGTGCGGATACTGCCACGCGTCTTGTGTTATCACATCATCTGCTTTGGATGTAAATTGGAGGTGGAGGAGCGGAGAAAGGAAAAGAAAGGGAAGAAACTAATGATATCAGCTGCATCAGGGCTTTATGGAATCAGCGACGACGAGTAAAAAATGTGCCGGATCGGGACACGAACATAGGATCTTCTGTTCACTAGCAGGTGTGTTTACCACTGTGCCACTCAGACACAGTGTTTGTCACAAATGCGCGGGCTGTCTAGGTACGTGATCCCCAGCCGACTCTCACTCACACATAGCACCAGCTACCCTGTCGCCGTCCATGTCCCCCATGCTCGCTAACTTTAGATCCCCGGTGGAGGTCAAACGTGACTGTGCATCCACACTGAAGGCTGTGGATTCCTTGCTCATCGAGACGAATCATTTATATGAATGCATGGTGTCTACTCTTTTGGACTTCTCCAAAAGAGCAGGCGCCACGTATTCATATAGTTACATTGGAGTTGGACTTTTAGGGTAAGTTCGTGTTGGAGATGCAGTAAGCTACAAGTGAAACGATACTAGCGTAACGGCGAAAGAGTAAACAGCATTCCCAAAGCAGTGTTTACATTGGATCTTCGCCCTGAGCCATGCCAAAGACGGACCGTATAAGTCACTTGCTCAGCATTCTGCTGTCAATGCTCCATCATGAGCGTGTGAGAGTCACACTTTGTTTTAGTTGGTGCTCTCCTCACGCTGTTACCGCTTAATACAGTTCTAATGCCCTAATGCAACCTGCATTCTACTGACATCTGCTACAGGGTCTATTAAAATCTTAGTCACATGACAGGCCTAATAATTTCGTTCACCATGACGCAAAACGCGTTTCACCATAGTAACTACTCGTAATTAAATAGTTTCCACCTTGATTTTATAATTAGGAAACTGCAGCAGTCTCTACAATCGATAGTAAAAAGTCTGCAAGATCGAAGTTAGTTTGGATAAAGACGATACTGCCATGTTGACTTCCAAACTAAGACAGTAAATGCTCGGCTTCGAAGCATACATTTGTATCTGATTATTCCGACAGGGAAATAAGTGACGACGTGTTTGGTGGTCAAAACAGGTGTGATCCACAAACTTTTCTCGAAGAAGAAAGCTCAAAATTCACTGTAAGAACAGAAAGATAGTAGCAACTACTCCAACATTTATAAATAGGGGAAAGAGCTGCTTTTCCCAGTTAGGTAGTAGTTGAAGCAAACCGCTGATTATACAGGAAAAAAAAATTGTCCAGGTGCGTGTAGGACTCGCGCTCTAAGGGTTCCATACAAACTTAGTTAAGTATACAGGGAGTCCATCCACCCCAGGAATCGAGAATCTTGAAGAGTTTTACCTGTTATCGACACCTGTACTGCAATTCATCGGTCACGAGAATTCGAAGACTTTCGAGAATGTTTTAATTTCAAGTGTGAAGCCTGATAACAAATGACAAAAGAAACATTTTTTCTTGTGATATAATTACAATTTAACGATTTTCTTTTTTTGCTTTTAGTTTTACTGTGAACATTTCTTCTTGCCGAATATGATTCTACGTCAACGAGTTTTGATAAGTGAGTCTGCGGGTATCAAAATGTGTGATAAATAGGTGTATCTTTTGACTGTATTGACTTAGAAGGTAACGTTTATTACTCCGGCAAGGGACCATACCTCAATAAAATTCCAACTTGATACTTCCCCCAGTTCCTGAGGAAAAGGAGTCTCTACAGATGAACGAACAGACAGTCAGAGAGTTGCTTAACAAATGACAAATAAATTGTGTGCTATAGTTACAAATTCACAATTTTCGAATTTTTTCGTTACTTCTACTGTGAGATCTTGCTTCCTATCAAATTTCATGATTATAGATCAACGGAAAATGCCCTGCAGGCTTTCATGAGTGTGTTTGTGAGTATAAAAATACGTAAATGGCCGTATGTTTAGACTGCATTGACTTACACTACTAGCCATTAAAATTGCTACACCACGAAGATGACGTGCTACAGACGCGAAATTAACCTACAGGAAGAAGATGCTGTGATATGCAAATGATTGGCTTTCCAGAGGATTCACACAAGGTTGGCGCCGGTGGCGAAACCTACAACGTGCTGAAATGAGGAAAGTCTCCAACCGATTTCTCATACGCAAACAGCAGTTGACCGGTGTTGCCTGGTGAAACCTTGTTGTGATGCCTCGTGTAAGAAGGAGAAAAGCGTACCATCACGTTTCCGACTTTGATAAAGGTCGGATTGTAGCCTATCGCGATTGCGGTTTATCGTATCGCGACATTGCTACTCGCGTTGGTCGAAATCCAATGACTGTTGGCAGAATATGGAATCGATGAGTTCAGGATGGTAATACGGAACGCCGTACTGGATCCCAACGGCCTCGTATCGCTAGCAGTCGAGATGACAGGCATATTATCCGCATTGCTGTAACGGATCGTGCAGCCACGTCTCGATCCCTGAGTCAACAGATGGGGACGTTGGCAAGACAACAACCATCTGTACGAACAGTTCGACGACGTTTGCAGCAGCATGGACTATCAGTTCGGAGACCATGGCTGCGGTTACCCTTGACGCTGCATCACAGGCAGGAGCGCCTGCGATGGTGTACTCAACGACAAACCTGGGTGCACGAATGACAAAACGTCATTTTTTCGGATGAATCCAGGTTCCGTTTACAGCATCATGATGGTCGCATCCGTGTTTGGCGACATCGCGGTGAACACACATTGGAAGCGAGTATTCGTCATCGCCATACTGGAGTATCACCTGGCGTGATGGTATAGGGTGCCATTGGTTACACGTCTCGGTCACCTCTTGTTCTCATTGACGGCACTTTGAACAGTGGGCGTTACATTTCCGATGTGTTACGACCCGTAGCTCTACCCTTCATTCGATCCCTACGAAACCCTACATTTCAGGAGAATAATGCACGACCGCATGTTGTGGATACAGAAAATGTTCGACTGCTGCCCTGGCCAGCACATTCTCCAGATCTCTCACCAATTGAAAACGTCTGGTCAATGGTGGCCGAGCAACTGGCTCGTCACAATACGCCAGTCACTACTCTTGATGAACTGTGGTATCGTGTTGAAGCTGCATGGGCAGCTGTACTTGTACACGCCATCCAAGCTCTGTTTGACTCAATGCCCAGGCATATCAAGGCCGTTATTACGGGCAGAGGTGGTTGTTCTGGGTACTGATTTCTCAGGATCTATGCGCCCAATTTGCGTGAAAATGTAATCAAATGTCAGTACAAGTATAATATATTTGACGAATGAATACCCGTTTATTATCTGCATTTCTTCTTGGTGTACCAATTTTAATGGCTACTAGTGTAGAAGCTTCAATTTTTTCCACTGCCAAGGGACCATAGGTCGTAATATTGGATTTAAATTTCAACTTGATACGTCTACCAGTTCCTGCGAAAATGGCTTTTTAATAGTCGGCAGACAGACACACATGGACACCGAACCGTTTGAGATACGGAAACCTAAAAAGTATCACTGACTATAAAGAACACAGAAAGTTTTGGTAGCCTCACCATGGCGAATCTATGAGGAATTCTAATGCTGCTCCGCGTCTACTGTCCCGGATGTCACTCCGTTGAACAAGCTGATGGTTTTAACAGGAAAAAATAGCGTCGTACGTATAGCAGCTGCAGTAGCACTGTGTGCTGTTTTCTTGGCTGCAGCGGTACGTGCCGGACGCGTGAGCGCGGCCCCGGAGAGCTGACGGGCCGGCGCGAGGACGCGACTCCGTCGTCGTCCGAGGGCATCGTGGCCACCAGCCTGGGCCACCACATGGCGGCGGGAGAGGCCGCCGGGCTGGCGCCGGCGGCGGCGGGCCGCGGCGGGGCCAGCGGCGGCGGAGAGCGCCCGCGCAGCTTCCTCTAGCGTGCTCATTCCCTCACAGGCGCCAATAAGCCAGCAAATCCCGCTTGCCAAATAAATTTCTCTCAAGCATGAATGACGCCTCTTGTCATACTGCTGCTGACCAGCAGCTTCTTAATTACTACAGTGGCCTCACATACGTCATGGAGAATGATTTATCACCCAAAACATACATCTCAGTCGATGGGATTCAATAGCGGAGTGAAAGAAATATCAAATCAGGTACAGTTTAGCCAAGCACAGTTTGTGTATATACAGGGTGGTCCATTGATAGTGACAGGGCCAAACATCTCACGAAATAAGCATCAAACGAAAAAAACTACAAAGAACGAAACTCGTCTAGCTTGAAGGGGGGAAACCAGATGGCGCTATCGTTGGCCCGCTAGATGTCGCTGCCATAGGTCAAACGGATATCAACTGCTTTTTTTTTTAAAATAAGAATCCCCATTTTTTATTACATATTCGTGTAGTACGTACAGAAATATGAATGTTTTAGTTGGACCACCTTTTTCGCTTTGTGATAGATGGCGCTGTAATAGTCACAAACGAAGAAGTACGAGGTATCACGTAATAGAGTGCTGCAACGCGCAATGTTTGACCGGTCACTGCTCGCCTGTTGACAGGGGGACCGAGCCGCTCGTGTCCGGCCCCACACGACTCGACTCGGTCACGTACTCGCCCCATGTCTGTTGTCCGGATTCCGGACACGCGGATAACCGAGCATGACCGGTCACCACTGACGTCTCACCTCGCCTCGCCCCGGCTCGCTGCACCTTACTGTGCAAATCTGACGTCTCTCTCTCTCTCTCTCTCTCTCTCTCTCTCTCTCTCTCTCTCCCTCACACACACACACACACACACACACACACACACACAATGTATTTATCTCTGTCTCTCTCTCTCTTTTAATACAAAAGTAACGTTTCCAAGAACGGGTACGAGACACACCTAAATTCATAAAGCAATTGGGAAGTAAAATGATATTTCAATACAATCGTGGATAGACGACGAGTCTCATTTCCAAACAGAAGATATATTTTTCCTTTTATTAATAGGAAACATTAAATAAGTGTTGTCCCTGTAATCTAGAAGACAACCATCTTCGTAAAGAAAGCATACAAAGAACATTAAACATTTACAGACGTGACTTGTCGTACTTTTCACATGTTTGCAACAGAAACAAAATTATAGTTATTGTTTATTAGCAGTAAATCACTTACGCGTTCCGCATTTAATTGGTCGCGGCGATTTGTTAGTAACATGCCGGCTTTACTAAAGCATCTTTCACTAGGTGCGCTTGTTGCTGGGATACATAAAATACGTCGTGCAACTGCAGCCAGGCCTGGTAGATCTGTTTCATGTCTGCTCCCCTGCTTTAAGATGTCATCATCATCTCCGGGGTACATTAAAGTGTAGAGATCTACTTCATCTGCTGCGGATGATCTGTTGTTCCTCCATTCCTTGAAACGAACTCTCTTTCTGGGTCTATGATAATAGAGTGTGTAAGGTTTCCAGCATAGTGTACAAGCTGTTCCAGCGTGTGTAGACCTCTAGTTTCAACGATGATTTCAAAGACGAGCAGAGCCTACTTCTCTTAATGTACCTTATAATGCATTTTGCAGTATTTATTGTTGGCTGGTTCAAATGGCTCTGAGCACTATGGGACTCAACTGCTGAGGTCATTAGTCCCCTAGAACTTAGAACTAGTTAAACCTAACTAACCTAAGGACATCACAAACACCCATGCCCGAGGCAGGATTCGAACCTGCGACCGTAGCGGTCTTGCGGTTCCAGACTGCAGCGCCTTTAACCGCACGGCCACTTCGGCCGGCAGTATTTATTGTTAATGCGATGTTCGGGGCATTATTTAGCAAGAAGTTATCTTCATCGAAACTATGGCTAAGTGTGTGTTTATACAATGAGCAGCACAAGGAATCCTTTCGTGATTTTCCAAAGCCTTTATTACAGTGGCACCCTGGTCGGAGACAAAAACAAAACTGTGCAACATGTCCGGCGAAATGTCCCAATCACCCATCCTCTCTTCAATTTCTATCATAATATTTACTCCCGTCTTCTTAACTCCCGGCAATTTTGTTGTAAATAAAACATTGTTCACAACAGACCAATCTGTGTTAATGTAATGAGTTGTAAGCGTTAAATAGTGCACCAGATTTTGCGAACCAGTCCACATATCATCTGTCGCAGCACATATTTTATTAATAACTTCTGCAATAACAGAAGGCATTATGCTGTTTCGTATTGCATCAGCTCGTTCTTTGACATGTCTGCTTATAGTAGAGGGATGTGGCATGACATCTGCCACGTTAACTTCTCCATAATGCGCACCTAGATGTGTTAATTCTTGGCCTAGTACTCTGAAACCTTCACCGGAAACACCATTAAAAGGTTTCATATCTTTAGCACACATGGCAACACACTTTGCTGTAATACTATTTTTTATTACTGCCGATATCCGCGAAGGAGCTGTATCTTTGTGAGGTTTCTTGCAACTGTGTTTCTTTAAATGAGTGGTTCCCGACTGGAAACACGATAATGTGGAGCAGTTTATGCACGATACGTACCCAGTAGACGCACTGTTTTCGTCTACAACCAACAGAAATTTACTCCATACTAGGCTTTTTAGACCTTCCAGTTTCTTCAATGTGTAAACATTGGTTTCACTCTTACATCTTACTGCACTGGCTTCCTCGCGCTGCATGATTACAGAGAGAGAGACACACCACACGGATAATGACACGTGTAATGTGTTTGAAGTTACGTGCTACGTATTCGGTCACGGCATCTATGCTCGGTCACTAGAACTAGTGCGAGCAGCCTATCCAGTTAGGGTGTGCTCGCCCCATTTCGTATTTTGTGCTCGCTTACTCGGTCATGCAAGACTCTATCACGTAACATTCCGCCAGTGTGGACGGTATTTGCTTCGTGATACATTATCCGCGTTAAAATGGACCGTTTGCCAATTTTGGAAAAGGTCGATATCGTGTTGATGTATGGCTATTGTGATCAAAATGCCCAACGGGCGTATGTTACGTATGCTGCTCGGTATCCTGGACGACATCACCCAAGCGTCCGGAACTTTCGCCGGATAGTTACGTTAATTAAGGAAACAAGAAGTGTCCAGGCACATGTAAAACTTCAGCCACGACCTGCAACAAATGATGATGCCCAAGTAGGTGTGTTAGCTGCTGTCGCGGTTAATCCACACATCAGTAGCAGACAAATTGTGCGAGAATCGGGAATCTCAGAAACGTCGGTGTTGAGAATGCTGCATCAACATCGATTGCATCCGTACCATATTTCTATGCACCAGGAATTCCATGGCGACGACATTGAACGTCGTGTACAGTTCTGCCACTGGGCCCAAGAGAAATTACTGGACGATGACAGATTTTCTGCACGCGTTCTATTTAGCGACGAAGCGTCATTCACCAACAGCGGTAACGTACACCGGCATAATATGAACTATTGGGCAACGGAACATCCACGATGGCTGCGACAAGTTTAACATCAGCTACCTTGGCGGGTTAATGTATGGTGCGGCATTATGGGAAGAAGGATAACTGGCCCACATTTTATCGATGGCAATCTAAATGGTGGAATGTATTATGATTTCCTACGTAATGTTCTACCGATGTTACTACAAGATGTTTCACTGCATGACAGAATGACGATGTACTTCCAACATGGCCCGCACATTCACGGGATCTAACGTCCCCGGATTTCTTTCTGTGGGGAAAGTTGAAGGATATTTGCTATCGTGATCCACTGACAACGCCTGACAACATGCGTCGGCGCATTGTCAGTGCATGTGCGAACATTACGGAAGGCGAACTACTCGCTGTTGAGAGGAATGTCGTTACACGTACTGCCAAAG
Source organism: Schistocerca americana (assembly GCF_021461395.2). Taxonomy (NCBI): domain Eukaryota; kingdom Metazoa; phylum Arthropoda; class Insecta; order Orthoptera; family Acrididae; genus Schistocerca; species Schistocerca americana. The sequence continues at coordinate 622,757,666 of NC_060119.1, forward strand.
GCACTGAGACTGACAGACATCATTTTGGCATTTATTGCAATAATGTGGTATTTACAGGTAATCACGCTGTAACAGCATGCGTTCTCAGAAATGATAAGTTCACAGAAGTACATGTATCATATTGGAAGAACCGAAATAAATCTTCAAACGTACCTACGTTCTGTATTTTAATTTAAAAGACCTACCTGTTACCAACTGTTCGTCCAAAATTCTGAGCCATATGTTTGTGACTATTACAGAGCCTTCTACCACAAAGCGAAAAAAGTGGTCCAACTAAAACATTCATATTTCTTTGCGTACTACACGAATATGTAATAAAAAATGGAGGTTCCTATTTAAAAAACGCAACTGATATCCGTTTGACCTATGGCAGCGCCATCTAGCGGGTCAACCATAGCGACATCTGGTTTCCCCCTTCAAGCTAGACAAGTTTCGTTCTTTGTAGTTTTTTCGTTTGGCGCTTATTTCTTGAGATATTTGGCCGGTCACGATCAATGGACCATTCTGTATGTATACAGAGTGAAGAAAAATTCGCACACGCGGACTTCGCAACATTATTTCTCACATAGCAGCAATACAAAAATTTCTCACACAAATTTTTATCTTGCGCATATATCGGACAGCAAACCGACGTTAAAGAATGGCAATCGGGCAGCACTGTAATCACGTGCACGGTAACCGAAAATGGTTCAAACGTCTCTAAGCACTATGGGACTTAACATCTGAGGTCATCAGTCCCCTAGACTTAGAACTACATAAACCTAACTAACCTAAGGACATCACACACATCCATGCCCGAGGCAGGATTCGAACATGCGACCGTAGCAGCAGCGCGGTTCCGGACTGAAACGCCAAGAACCGCTCGGCCACAGCGACCGGCGCACTGTAACCACCTCCGTCAGTACACATCAGCAGTCCTGTGAAGTTGGTGTAGTGTTGGGTTGGTTAGTTGGTTGGTTTAAGAGGGAGGGTTGAGGCTTATTTGTTTTCATTTGCTAAAAGTAGTCTGTGTGGTACGGTATCCAGCGTCTTAATCGCTATAGAACGACTACAATGGGTCTTCTACAAAACAATTGCGTTTATGTACTACGAACACAGAAATTGACTTACAATCGTTTTCACTGGTCAGCTTTTAAAGAAGCCTTTTGTATGTCGTGGAAGCGAACTGTTCCACACCACTGCACATTCTATATTCCAAACTTCTTTCGTGTGTACCCTCCCCCAACGATCCCATCGATTAATACCAACTATTATTCTTGCCACACTCAGGTCCATTACATTTCATTAGGGCCTTATGTCACCAGGAGGACTATCAACGTGCTTTGCCAATAACTCCGGTAGGACCATTGGGGGAGTGTACTCAGAAAACAGGTTTGCAATCTAGTAAATGTGGTAGCACGAAACAATTCCTGTCCACGGTCAGCAAACCCTTCTCTAAGAGGTGACCAATGCAAACGATAGGACTTGGGAGATGGCAGCATCAGCGCAATTTTTATATCAAATTGATATGCAAATTAATTAAATTGATCAATTAATCACCTTCACCCCCGACCACGCCCACCCTTGCCCCTGACCACGCCCACCTCCACCCCAGATGACGTCACGCGTTTTTCTCAGCCTACAAATCGGCCTCAACCCCCTACCCATCCATCCCCCCCCTCTCCACCACCCACCCTATTGGCAAGAATTTCGAATTTTGGTGGAAATCTCGAATTTTGCTGGAAATTTCGAATATTGGTGGAAATTTCTAATTTTGGTGGAAATTTCGAATTTTTGTGGGAATTTCTTTGTCCCAGGGCTGTGCTGACGTCCCACCTCACCCTCCCCACCCTCACTCAGGAATTGGCTGGAAATTAAAATTGGTGCTGCTCTTTCTGGGACTCAAACCCTGGTCCCCCTGGACGGAGAGCCTATGTGCACCCCTTAACACAATTATACCACCAGAGGCGCTTGAAATTGGCAGTAGGCAATAGGAACGCAGCATCCGATCACAATGGGTATATAAGGGGACCCAGCAGCTCTGCAGCCTCAGTTACAGTCAGTCAGTCTGTCTCTCAGAACGAAGCGCCAGTTCTCATCGTCCAACGCCGTCCAGCCACAACAGCAACAGAATATGAAGAAGCCACAGAAGAATTAGTACCCCCTGCTCAATATCTCTGTTTACTCCCGTGTGAGGGACTTTGTGCTTCTATCACTGCTTCTAACAGTTTTTCTTCTTTACTCATCAGCAGATGCGACGTCCTCCAGCCTGTCAGGGTCTGCAGCAGCGACATGTCCTAGCCCGTCGAAACCCACAGCAGCGGCAGTATCCTAGGATCCTGTCGCACACCTAGTCAGCTTGATGGAGCAGGACAATCAGCTGTTATTGTCGGCTGAAGACACCCAGCCAGCTCCTGACTCGCTGAAGTGCACTGGGGGCCCTAATCAGCATGATGCAGGTCGGTACTGGCCACCATCATACGCGCCATCGCAGAATATTCCAGTGATACTGCATGGACAAAGTGAGAATGTAGTGGATGAGAAGATAGAATTAAGCCCTGTGCACCGCTACTCTTCTCTTCAGTGTATAAAAAACTGCTAGTGTGTAACACCATTATTGATTGTAAGTGGTTTTTACAGTGTTATTATATGTATGTAACTATGAAGTTAGTTAAGATCTTTGAATTGTTAGAGGGAAAGTGGAAGTTTATGATGTATATATTGTAAAGATTTAATAATGTTTAAAAATAATGAAACTTTATAAAATATGTATACTCGTAAAAGAGAAATTGTACTTTAAATGATGTTTCATACTTAGGGAAGTTGTATTATATGAAACGTCCCCTTAGAAAAATTAATGAATTACTGTGCTGATAAACATCTACGTTATTTGATTTTCAAACAGCTGAGCAAAACTGAACGTACTCAGACATTACTCTCTTTACTTATCGTGATCAACACTAAACTGACACAATATGTTTAGCGCAACGCAATCTGACTTTGAAAAATCCCTTCAAAAGAATGGCCCTGACTAACAATAACCTATACCTTTCATGAATCACTTATCTCACAAAAATCTTCGTTACTCGAACTACTGCAATACAGCGAGCGCCAATACTGCCAGCTAAATAAAAGATTCTAACTACTGAAGGCACTAACTACTGATAGGCATAGTTGACAAATGAAAGATTTTGATAGAGAACAAACAATGTATTTACCTTGATAACATTCCAAAGTCATATATATATATATATATATATATATATATATATATATATATATATATATATATATCAACTCATAATATACAGTAAATTTACTCTTTCTGATGGACACACGTCCAGATCGTCCGCTCTCAAAATTCTGCCATCTCTCTTCCCAAATCCACCACTGCTGGCGACTCACCTCCAATTGCGCAACGCTACGCGCTGTTCACATCCAACTGCCCAACACTACAATAGCAAATTGCAACAATGCAAACCAGCCACAGACTGCACATAGCACAGTCAGTGATTTTCATATAGAGCACTACGTGACGTTACCAACATAAAAACCTAAACAGCCTACTTACATATATAAAGGAAAAGGTGTAGGGAACCCCCGCCGCTGCAGAAGGGCCTTGGCGCGTGGGAAACGGTGGATTTGGCGATCAATCTGAGCGGCAAGAGAGAGCACATTACGCAGTCAGTGGCTAGCAGTTGTACAGCCAACACCTTTGGTGCCACGTGAGGCATTCAGAAGCCGATTTATGTTGAAATTGCCTCGGATGTGGTTCCGACTGTAATACGGTGCTCTTGTATTATGGAGTGTCTCTGAAATGATTAATACGTCGCCAAGAAGAAATCTGAAAAGAGCCTTAAATTGCAAGAGGTGAGACCAGATGGCCGCCACTATTGCGCCTCTGCTCCGACAACCTTAGGAAACCAGACATGTACCTTAGAATGGACCAGTATATTTGTGTGTGTGTGTCTTCTTCAATAATAATTAAAGTGATAAAAACGTGTGTGAACTTTGAAAGTATCCTGATCATAAAACCATTTTAGGATTCTATCTTAAACGTGTTAAAGACCGAGTATCCTGTTTCTGAATAATCAGTGATTTGTTTCTACTTTGAATGTGCCAAAGTTTCAGTGTTAGAGTGTATAAATGTTGCTAGTTAAGCCATCTGCTTCACAGGTAATGAAAAAGGAACATACTGATTTATACGAAATTCGATTTTGCTTTGACTATTACCATGAACTAATTTCTGAAGTTTTATTTGAGAATAACATTTGAATAAATTGCCATATAATATTGAAATACAAACAAATTCAAGTGGGATTAGAAATCCATATTAGTGTAATGCAATTTGTCTCCGAAATAGTTACAGAAGTTACCTATAGAGTAAATGACGGTTTATGGGCCCCAACTACATTCTTTTCCACTATGAGAAATTCAAAGATTTTTTTGTTGCTATTAAAAGAAAACTGTGACATTGCTAATAATGAAGGCATAATAAGTATAGATCTAGGATTATTTAATTTCATTTGTGGTATGTATGTGTCAACTGAAATACGAACTCTTTCCATGCCCAATTTCAATCCAGTGTATCTTTAGCAACATCTTGATGTGAAATTAGTACTGAATTAATTAATGATTGCAATAGTAACTTTTATTACTATTAGTGAAGTATTATTTAGTTCTCTATGTTTGCTGGTTTCTGTAAAAAGCTATCTACTGCTAACCACTAAGCAGTTCTTTCGTTAGTTGTATTTATCCATTGCACTGTTTAAAAGGAGCATTAATGGAAGTCTCTTCAGCAAACCATGTTCATTTTTCTTTAAACTTAATGTTTCAAAGTATTATGCCTAATTAGGCTGGCGACCGTTTAGTATTTCATTTACGTGAACTTTGTTACTTTCATTACTTACAAAATCAGTCTTTCAGCTTTCTATTAACTGCCATAGTCACGAAATTCATGTTCGTTACCCTCTGTCCATTAGGTAAACACACGGTCAAATTTCAAAATTCCTACCAGAGGATATCATTAGTTGTAAGGGCGTTATACTCAGCAATAACTTGCAGCATATACGTTATAGGTGGTTTGAAACGTTGAATGGGATGAACTCTGGGGCGCAAAAGCGTATATCAAGCAGCGGTTGACTCCCGAGTATCATCCATGCTGTCCTTCTATGGACATTTACTGTACTGCTGTAAATCTATCCATTACAACAGTGTACAATGACTCTGCACCCCATATGAAATCAGGTGAGACATCCATTTATCTAGAGCACTCCACCGTTCAAAACTTTTTCGAGCTACAGATGATGTTATCCATTGTGTTGGAAAGACTGAACAGATGGCTGCCTTGTCTTAAAGCTGTGTATAGAGACTTTGCAGTGTATCTAAGTTTGAACAGTGAGCGTGTAGACGTCTTCAAACAGTGGGTCAGCATGGTGCCGGCGAAAACTAATGTACTGCCAATAAATTTGAGAGAAGTACTACTTTCTGTGCTTACAAGAAGGCACTATTTTCTATATTCCGTACTGGCAACTTTGAATATGGCTGACGTTTGCAGCAACCTGTAATATTAGTAATTTTCGCCTCACAAACATTAATATACGCTCAATAGTACACGCCTGATGGACCAAAGTTGTCGAACAATTGTAAAGTAAAAGAAATGAACCATCGCATAGCAGCGACAGAATCTATTATTCTTTATCTTTGCCGTTCTTGCGCGGTGCCTGTAAATCTCTATGTACATGTATCGATTAATGATATAAAAATGAATTCTGTTGTTTCAAGACAAATGAGGCATTTGGCGCCTCACCTTTTACTGTTTGTATTCCATGAAAGGCGGACGCGGATTTGCTGCGTTCCGCAACGGTATTTTATATTTAATGTGAAAATATTGAGTGAATATGCTAATTGTTATTTCTCCAATCAGAAAACATTTAGTTTCTTGTAACTCATTACGAACAGACAGCATCAAGAGGACATTTTGACTGTTATGTATAAAGTATTTAACCACAATGGTCATCTATTGTAATTTAATATGAAAAGGTACGTAGCATTAAAAAAAAGTGTGTTAAAAATAAGTGTGCTTATTTTAGTAAATTAACCTTGATGATTTCCATCTCCTCATTTACTCAATTGTTAATTATTTTGTGTTAGTTCATCACCAGAAATTACGATCATGCTGATGGGCCGAACGCAGCATGAGGCAGAAGGAACATTATCGTTTTCCTATTATTTCTGAACCAATTATTTTTTTAATTGTGTAGTATTGCATTTCTTTTAAAGTCTATAAGTCTTCTGATCCCTTAGTGTTGTTCTGGGTATGACTACATCGCGAATATAAAAATGCACAGAAATGTTTCTCTTATTCAGGTATTTAATGCTCAACGTATGTTATTATAATAGTGTAATCAATCCCTGATTCTGTTGCCAAGTGGCCCACCAAAATATTCACTTTTTCGACATTTTTTCAAAAAAAAACATACAATAACAATTCCCTTTTTTTTCTTTTGTGCCCCAAGACCAACGCTACCCGCGCTACAAACCGTATACACAAATTTGAAAAATATGTAAAAATCTGCCAACCGGTTGCATAGGTTTTCTATATCCCTTGACCAGGTTTCGTCATCTCTAAGGGTGACTTCATCAGAAGGTAAGGTAATTACATGAAGAACATATTGTAAAAGATGTACAGTGATTTAAGGGCTAAGTTGCTCAAGTCATACATTAAAATATAAGACATTATGTTCTTCAAAACGTCAAACATTAATAAATAAGTAACACCGATGTGGTGTGAGGAGACTGACTGTGTGGCAACTAGTCTCGCTGCCAAGTAAGTAAAGTTAAAATTTATCAAAAGCGATAATGACAGAATCAAAGACCGATTACAATCGTCAGGAAAGACATTTATTACGAATGCACAGTAAGGCACAGACAAATGAACAAAACATGTCATTCACTTTTTTGTATATGATTTTGTTTCACTCTCTCGTATTTAGAAGGATGGTTAAGTCAAGAAGTAATTGGATTGGTCTGCCCAGGCAGTCACATTGCATCAGCTGATGCCATGTCCGATCCGACTATGTTTAAAGCGGCAGAACATTTTGTCTTGACATGACGTCGGTTTACAAATTTTGGACCCCCGAGTCAGTTTCCTCAGTCAGGGGCGATTTTACAAGTCGGTCAAAGGGGGGGGGGGGGCGGGGCGGGGGGGCGGGATGGGGTTTGGGGGAATGGAATATATCGTTTAACAAAAGCAGAGCTGGGGTCCTCCACCGACAAACTGGTAAAATTTGGTGTTACTTATAGTTGGTTTTGGTAATTGTTTTGGTGTTCAGGGTAAAAAATGTGTATTAATAAATAATAAGACGCACATTTTAAGTTAAATTATATTTGTTGGTTTAGGTGGTAAGCTTTTTGTCGCTCTTATTATTTTGTTAAAATGTGTTTGAAATACATTGCAACCTAAATTCCTAGATAAATATAAAAAATATTATTGAATCTGTTGGAGTAATATATTCCCTGATTTCTGAAGTTATTTTATCCAGTGTGATTTGACACTCCATTTGGGGGGGGGGGGCTACGGCGCCCATAGCTCTCTTCTTACCACTGCCCCTGTCCTCATTTAATTCGATTCAATTCCCTTCTTGCATATCATCCGTCATCTCAACTTCGGATAATGCTTCACCTTCAGCTTTGTCTTTCTTACGTGGTCTACCCGTGTTCTATACCTTACCAATTCCCATCAAAAATACACAATGACACACAGAAAATATACACAAACATACATATATACACATCACAAATATAAAACACTACTGCCTAATCACTGACAAATTAATCTTAACTCTTTCATTTGAAGTAAATGAAACACAGTCACATGAATCTGTTCATACCTTGGCAATGTTCATTTTCATTTTATTATCTTCCTGTATATCATTTACATGATGTAGGAATTGTCACAACAAAGTTATCATACTAGTACAAGTACTACAGACATAATAATGGAATATCACTTTCAAGACTTTTTTAAAAGTACAAGTTTAGACATACAAATTAAAATTTTTGGCAATAAATTTACACACAATCAAAGTACTCATCTACGTCATAGAAAGTTTTGCTTAAAAGGTAATTTTTAAGTTCAGTCTTAAATTTTACTTCATCTATTCTTGCCTTCATGTACTGGCAGAGCATTGTAGAGTTTTATTCCAAAATAACTTACACGCTTTTGGGTTTGTGTTGTCCTTGCCCTTTCTACATACAAATTCTTACGAGTTCTAGTATTATAATTATGGCAGTCCTCATTTGTGCGTAGATTTTTCATATGTGCTCTTGTACACAGAATGCTTTTAAAAATATACAGTGACGGTATTGTGAGTATTTGCAGTTCTTTGAAAAGGGGCCTACAATGAGTTCTTGGAGAGTTATGTGTTATGATTTGTACAGCTCTTTTCTGAAATTTGAAGATATCTGTTAAGCTTGATTTAGTTTTACCCCAGAACACTATGCCATAAGACACGATGGACTGAAAGTAAGCAAAATACGCTAGTCTAGTACAGTCTGTGCTACATACTCTAGACAATATCCTCAATGCAAAACATGCCGAATTGAGCCTGTGGGATAAGTACTTGAGATGGTCTTTCCAGTTTAAGTTTTGATCAATGTGCATGCCCAAAACATTGTGGATTGTACACTCTCTATCTTCTTAACCATTAGTTTTAACTGGAGGTCCTTATCTTGAGTTGCTTTGCAATTCTGTATATAATTTGTTTTACTTAGATTAAGTGTTAACTCATTAGCATTAAACCAATGTTGAATATATTTCAGGACTATATCAGTTGTGGTGGTTAATGATTTTTTAGCATCACTTATAATTATGCTAGTGTCATCTGCGAACAACATTATTTTGATAGAAATATTAGGATTTTTTATGTCATTCATATAAAGCAAGAATAATAAAGGACCGAGAACACTGCCCTGTGGGACAGCTATTTCCAATTTCTTTGCATCTGAGACCCACTTGATTTTCTGATTTTTATGCTCTGCAATGATTTCTACCACCTGAGTTCTATCTTGAAGGTAAGATTCAAACCACTGCTTCACAACTCCCCTTACACCTATTGCCTCCATCTTGTTTAACAGAATTTTGTGATTTACTGTATCAAAAGCTTTAGATAAATCTAAGTTAATTCCCACTACACATTTTTTAGTGTCGAGACTCCTGACAATCTCTTTGGTATAGGCATGGATAGCTGATTCTGTGCTGTGGCCTGAGCGAAAGCCATGTTGATTGCAGTTTAGAAGTTTGTGAGCATCTAAGTAATTTACGAGTCTGGTTTTCATTAATTTCTCTAGAATTTTTGAAAATGATAGGAGAAGGGATATTCGTCTATAATTTTCTACCTTGTATGGATCTCCTTTTTTAAACAGAGGTCTAACCTTAGAGATTTTCAACCTCTCAGGAAACACACCTTCACTGAAAGACAAATTGGCAATATGTACCAGGGGCTTTATAATTTGTTGGGCAACTTTTTTTATTATTGACACAGGCACTTCATCCACACCTGCAGACATTTTTGATTTTAGACTCTTTATCACCTTTAATATTTCATTATCATTTGTGGGAATTAACAACATACTACTGTCAACTTTTGGGGCTGTTAATTTCTCATGTTTAGTAAAGTTTTTACTTAATGACACTGGTACACTCAAAAAGTAATTATTAATGTAATTTGCCAGAGTTTCATCTTTTAATTTAATATTTTCACTATTTTTGAGTACTATTTCCTGATCCTTGAGGCCATTACCTGTTTCCCTTTTCACAATTTCCCAAATAGTTTTTGATTTATTGCCTGATTTTCTTATTAATTTATCATTACTTAGTAATTTTGCTTTTGTAATTACTTTTCTATATATTTTTTGTAATTTGTTACATATTCTTTAAACTTGGGGTCAGTCCAACTTTTCAGTCTATAGTTAAGCATTTGCATGGTCCTGGAGGAATTTCTAATACCTGTTGTGATCCAGGAGTTAGCATGTGTATGCCCATATGTGTTTGTTTTGACAAGTTTCTTAGGAAAACACATCTCAAAATTCAACATAAACAGGGAAGAAAAAACATTATATGCAGTGTTTGTGCTAGTTTGTAACAGTACTTCTGCCCATGATTGGTTAGTCAGTGTATTTATGAAGTGACTGCAACTATTTATGGAGAAGGTTCTTTTGTACATTTGGTATGAACTATTTTTGGTCACAGGGGCTATGGGAAATTTAAGGATAAGTGCATTGTGATCAGATATTCCTAGGTCAACATTTATTACATCTATATCTATGGCATCTATATTTGTGAAGATATTATCTATGAGACTTTTTGAAGAGTTTGTTATTCTTGTAGGGTTAGTTATATATGGATACAAATTGAAGCTATGTAAAACATTTAGGAACTGATCTTTGGATGCACCTTCAGTCAATAAGTTGACATTAAAATCTCCGCTTATAATTATTGTTGATTTTTTATGATGTAATATTTTGAGCAATGCCTCTAACTTATTTCTAAAAATTTCAGGATCACCACATGGTGATCTGTACACTGACATTATTATTAATTTACTCTTTTGCATATTCAACTGTATTGCTGCGGCCTCAAAATGTTTTTCTTCATTCAAGGATTCAGTTACAGTCATATTTTTAACCTTTACTCCAGGTTTTACATAAATGCAAACACCGCCATGTCTTGTTTCCTTCCTGCAAAAATGGCTTACTAATTTATATCGGGAAATGCAAATATTTTCTAGTTCATAACTCATGCACCAATGTTCTTGAATGCAAATACAATCTATACTAGCTTCACTGGCTGCAATCTCAAGTTCTAATATTTTATTTTTAATGCATTGTATGTCAAGGCTCATTATTTTTAAATTATTGAAATTAGATTGAGAGGAGTTTGTACTCATGTTTCCCAATGTTACCGGCTGTTCCTTGCCGAGGCTGGGTACCAAAAATCCTTAAGAATTACACGTTTCCTGCTCCTTGTATTTCTTACGCCTGGACGTGCCACCATACTTCTTGTATCTGTAGTTGTAGCTGCTGTATCAGTGGATGCTGGAGGTGTTTCTGAAGCTGATGATTCAGTGGATGTTGGAGATGCTGCCAGTTTTGATGCTGGTTTTGTAAGTGATGTTCCAATTGATACTGGAAGTGATGTTCCAGCTGATACTGGAACTTTTGCTGAAACTGTATTTTTGTTTAAATCTTGAACTACACTTGGCACTGACGTTATTGTGGATGTTGAAGCTGCGTATGAAGCTGATAAATGAAGCTCCGATGGTGTTGATTTTTCTTCTGTTGATGATATCTGAGTGGCATTTTGTACCACTGTTCTTGCCTCTGTTCTTCTGATTGATGGACTAGTCACGGATTCTGGACTTGATTTTGAACCTCCTGGGGAGGGTGGTACATCTGCTGCTGATGATAATGGTTCAGCTGTTTTTGATGATTTCGACACTACTGACAATTTGGCTGACGTGGCTGCTGTACTGGACGACACTTCAGATTTTTTTACTTCTTCTAACGTCAAAGAATCTTCTGTTGCTACCAATGATCGTGGGACATCAGCTCTTCCTATTTCCGCTAATGTTGATACTTTAATAAGGCCGTTTTCAGACAGGGTAATAGTGTTTCGTTCTACTTTAGAGTCTTTAATGGCATTCGATATTTCAGCACTCATGGCTTCTTTCCCTTTCATGTTTCTGTGAAGTCCATGCTCTGTAAAATGCTCTCTGCAATCACTATTTATCCCAACATATGTAGCGACACACCATAAGCACATTTCTGCTCTAAGTCGCTTAAAAGGTCGATTTAAACTTCCTGCAAACTTTATATGCACCTTAAAACTAAGGCACTGTAAGCATACTTTGTACTACTTCACTCAGAAGATTGTTTTTTAGCTATCTAAATCTCTATCTTTACTTTAACACTGAGACATCTTAAGTACACTTCCTTATGTCACGTAAAAAATTGATTTTAACTACCAGAAACGCTACCACGGCGTATAAAATTTCAGAATTTATACAGAAGCATCAAAGAAGCTATATTTCATTTACTTTAAGTTAAGCTTCTTGCATGGCGCCCAGATACCTAATTGCCTGATTTTTTTAAATTTGGGAGACCATGCAATCGTATCCTTACCTTGATTAATTTTTTGTTGCTTCATGCGTCTCTCCAGTTCTAAGTACTGTATTACAGTTCTAAGTAATTCCACTAAATGGTTTACTTCAATTTCTCCTTTTGCCCCGCCAATGTATATACAAACCCAGTTGTGTAGATAGTACATGAAAAAGAACACATTGTATATTACAAACAGATGCAAACAGGTAAATACATACAGTAATTCAAGCCCCATGTTGGGCGCCATTTTATTAATTGTTTTTTTTATTTTTTTTATTTTTTTTATAGTGATCGTATCTCTATATCAGTAAATGAAATAATGTGAATTGGGTTATTTTAGATACTCTTTACTATCAGTGTATCTTTTTTATTATTTACGATTCAGAGTGAAGCGTCTAAATTTATGGCCACATAACTACGTATGTCAGAATTACAAATAGACTTATTATCTCAGGGATTTGTCACAGATGAAAAGCATGAGAAATTAACTGTCGTGGAGTCGCGTTGTGAATATTGTGTGCAACTGTTAATAATTTCTTGTTCTTTCTCTTTAATTCTTCAGAAGCTATCAATAAAACATAGACTGAGAAGTAGCTTAAAGAAATCACTGAACTGTAGTCCTAGTTGATTTTTTTCATATTTCTAAAACAACTGTAATTGCTATATTTGAAATTTATTTGCAGAGTACGTATATGTCGTACTTGCAGCCATATCTCGTTCAGGAAGCTATAAAACAATTTTTTATTAGCTGTGGAGCTTAATGGCTGCCAACAATTCTGGCGATCTCGCAGCGCTTAACTCGGCTCAGCTTCCTGAAAACTTATGGAATTATTTTGCTTTGGGAGGAGACATGGACTACATACTTAAGTAAAAACAATTTTACACTAGATAACATGTGACTAACATAAAGTTATTACAATAGTTTATACTTACGTAGGCAATGACCGACCGTGTGTGCTAATCAGACCAGAGTACAAGAGAGTGTCACAGTTATTATCTGTGAATTACATTGTGCTGTAAAGCGTTAAATAATGCCCTTTGCGTCAAAGAATATACATTTTTTTATATATGGATTCACTGCCGCATTTTCTCGACAATTTAATTGCAGAATATCTTTTTCCATTTTTATTGTCATTAGTAGTTACTAATTGTTATTTAAGCCAATAGTTTTTTATTAATTGAGATTCCCAGGAGCACACGGTACACAGTCCTACCAGAGAGGACGCTTACAAAAACAAATCTGCTTAAGTTTTTCACGAAGAAATTCAACATTCCGAGGTATGTTTATGCGGAATACATTATCGAAGACTATGTGGAAATCAGGACAATGTGCCATTGTGAGTCTGGATGTAGGAGGAGGACTTGGAACTCACTGGGTAGCATATGCTAAAAAAACAAATACAGCAGAGTTCCGCTAATCCGAACTCCGGTAATCCGAACGTTCGGTTAATCCAAACATGAAAAATGTTAGTGTAAGCATGGAACTCTGTGCAGTAAACTGCTGTACATACACACTTTTTTAATTTACACAGTACAGTAAACATGTACCAGAAAAACTGACAAGGAAACATTAGATTTAAGCAATGCATAACAGTGAAAGAAAAGCTGTCAAACTTACTAAAATACAACGGACATTTTATCCCTACTTTTTAGATGACAAAGTCATTGTTTTTTGGCTTAATGAAGACAGTCTGTTATATGACGCATAGTTGCACCGTCGTCTCATAAACATCAGATCAGCAAGTGTAGCAGTGGACTGTTGCTCCAAATAACGTAGCGCGAGGTCAAGGGCTTCTGCAGCGTCGCTGTGTGGCGCCAGCTCTCCATCCTCACTTTCAGGCTCATTGTCACTTCCGTCACAGCAGTCCACTTCTTCATGGTCTTGGGTCACAGCAGCAACTAAATCAGCGTCATTAAGGTTCTCCACGTGTGCCCCATCCGCTACCATCCACTCATCTACGTCTCCTTCACCACCTTCTTCACACCTAGCAATTGTCTGTATCGTTTGTAGTAGATTTTCCTCTTCATTTTCAACTAAGTGTCCAGAAATTAAAGAGATATTCACAGTTTCCTTCACGATTTTCTCAGAGTATTTTCTGAAATATTCTGTCATGCCTCAGCGGCCCAATAAACAACATCCTTCACATTGGTCTTTTTCATTTTGCCCACTAAAGGAATGTTATCACCTTGCATCAGCATTTTTAAAAATTGTTTTCTGTAAATCAGTTTCAATGTTTGCGGTACACCCTGGTCCATCGGCTGTAGAAGTGGTGTAACATTCGGCAGCAAAAACTTCGCCACGATTTCTTCATCACATAATTCCTCAGTGCTGGGGCGAGATGGCGCGTTATCAATCAAAATGATTGCACGGGGAGACAAATGATTTTCGTTTGAAAACCGTCGAACAGAGGGAACAAACTGGCCGTGAAACCATTCTGTAAAGATCTTACCGTACAGTCACGCTTTTTTCTGGTTGCGATAATATACGGACAGGGACTTCATGTTGTGATTACCAGCATCGTTGCTGCACGCTAATGAAGTCACACGGTCTTTGCACATTTTAAAACCAGGAGCATGGTCTTCTGCTTTTGATGCCAGGCTTTTTGTTGGCAATGCCCTAAAAATTAAGGCCATTCTCGTCAGCGTTATAAATTTGTTGGGAAGAATACTTCCCCCTCTTATCATTCTTTCAAACTGACCCAAGTATTCCTTCGGTGCATCATGGTCGGAAGGAAGCTGCTCTCCAGTATTTGTTAACTGACGGATTCCATGACGTTTTTTTGAATCTGTTCAACCCGTACTCACACTAAAAGACTAATCACCATTCATTAACTTGTTCAGGTAAACAGCCTTCTCCTGAACCAGTGCTCCACACAAAGGAGTTCCCGTTTCTCTTTCCTGCATAAACCGAAGGAAAAGAACTTCATCCACTTTATCGTACTGGGACTGTTTCAAAGTCTGACGAATTTCGAGTGTTTTCCCCGAAGACGTTGCACAGGACTGTTCAAGCTTCACTCGGTTATTTTTCTAATCGCAAATGGTTGCTTTGCCAACACCCAGTTCCGTCGCCAGTTTAGATACATTCTCTCCATTGTCTATCGAATACCATACAACTATTGCGTGTGCCAGCGATCGATAACTAACATAACCAAGCGCTTTGCGAGCCAACTGGCAGTGCACTGACCTGAGACACTACAAAGCTCAAAAACGGCTCAAATGGCTCTGAGCACTATGGGACTTAACATCTATGGTCATCAAACCCCTATAACTTAGAACTACTTAAACCTAACTAACCTAAGGACATCACACAACACCCAGCCATCACGAGGCAGAGAAAATCCCTGACCCCGCCGGGAATCGAACCCGGGAACCCGGGCGTGGGAAGCGAGAACTCTACCGCACGACCACGAGCTGCGGGCAGACACCACAAAGGTCACAATGCACAGCAACAAGGGCAGGGCCATTGTTGCCAGATTTGTTACCGTGGTGTACCTACTTATCTGGTTGGTATACCTCATTCTAGAAAACTCATCACCGTAATTCCGGCTAATCCGAAAAAATCGGTAATCCAAATAAGGTCCGGTCCCAATTAGTTCAGATTAACGGGACTCTACTGTACAAATAACGTCTACTGTTTCGTCTCATTCGGAGACCTGCGAACCCCAGAAGAATGACAACGGTACTTCACACGCAGAAGACATGTGTTCCACAATTTTCGACGCTATCAAAACTTTAATACATTCCTGTGTGGTTATCTAAATATCATGTTGCTCCTGACGTTTACACAGTGGCAGACTTTTCATATAGGACCACTAGGCACAGGCCTAGGGGCGGCACCTTAAAGGGGGCGGCATTTTTTGCTCTGTAATCATTTTGAACTTTTACGTTTTAAAATAACTGCACTTACAAACGACAAAAGTTTTTAATATTGTTAAACAACTTGCTAGTTTAAATAAGTCTTAAGAACTAAATTCGACGACATAACCTTGAAAATATACATAGTTTACTTGGTGACTGAACGGAAATTTAACATTGGGTCTCTGTCTGGTATCATTTTCATGATTGTTCAAAATATTTTGAAGTAAGCTGTCAGGACGGAAATCTACAATACAATGTTTGAAACGTTATTATTCCGAGAAAGTTGTCGTCTTCTACTTAAACCCACCATTCTTTCCCCCTGAATACCGGGACCCCTGAAAAACTGTGATAAACTAATCAGCACTTTCTTAAACACTGTAACAGTTGTGGGTCTCAGTGTGTAAAACCTGACTCTACTTAGATTTCTTGTAGAAATTACGGGCAGTATCAACTCAACCCTCCATAACTGTAATTAATATGCAAGCTCTATGGTCTTCAATATCTGAGCTTTGATTTAATGACACCTGTTTAACAAAACATGTTGATACTGGGAATGTTTTAAATTTTTAAACATATGTTTATACGAAAAGAACATAAGCAGAATAACTAATAATGTGTAAAATACACTTCACAACAGTTTAAAATTTTATTTATTTGTTTACTTAGTTATTTTGGGGGGGGGGGGGGGGGAACAGAAGAAGAAACCAACTTTCGTTTCTCTCATTTATTGTGCTGCAGTAGTCGTCTTCTCTGCCCACAAAAACCGCTAAAATGCTATAAGAATAAGTGGGATAAGAGTCGATCTAGCACACCTCACTGCAAGAAACTGCAAAAATTATTTGCTTTTTAAATTAGAACGACAGTGTCAAGTATATTCAGAACATATTTGCGTCCCAGCTAAAATTCCAGCGACACGGGAAACAGAAGTGTGGCAAAATAAAACAGTAAATAAATATTAATAATAATAATATTTTAATTTTGGGTTTTTTTGTTGAGGTAAAATAACTGGTTTTTTGAAAGTCTTTTTTTACGGACTGTATTGACTGGCTTGAATGTGGACAAATTCAGTGCTGCGTGAAACTTTCCTGTAATATAATTTACAATTCCGATTAATAATATTTTGAATTATGTGTCATTGTTGATTTATTCAGAGTTCTCTCCTTAAACGTAGAATTAGTCCTTCTGCCACAATATTAATTCATTAGTCGCCATTGATGTTCTTGTCTTTGTTGACCATGCGTATCTTCCTAAGTCGGCATCGGTTTCCTTCACGAAAACGGTGGAAACAAAGAAATACAATGCTACGTCGATTTAAATAATTCTCATAAAACTTGGTACTTTTCACTATTTTTTATTCACAAGACAATAAGACTTGCTATGTTCGTCGCACAAATCATAAATACTAACAAGATGGCTGCCTTTCAGCACACACCAAAAATTACGACCATGCCACACAAGGTAACAAGCGAGAGTGTATCTTAACTCCTTCTTGGAGACCTAACATTAGCGACAGCCCCGGACGGTGCACAAGTCCCGCCCATTCACCCCCCTCCACACCAATCCATATCCTAAGTTCCGCCCATGGTCTGCCACATGTTCCAACATCAAAGTTGTTCGTATCACAGATATGCCAGTCACAACAAGGGAGAAAATCAGTAGTTAGTACAAAATACAATTTTTCTGGTACCATTGTGAAAAGAATTAGAAATATGTACATTGAATATGCGAGTTGAAAAATCATCAATAAGAAAGAAAAATAAAAATGGTATCCACACTGTCTTTTTTATTTCATGAGCTTTAATCTGCAGTATATCAAAAAGTCTGATATTTGTTAACTACAGTGAGCGCAAATTTCTGTCACCTCGCATAGTGTAAGAAATTATCTTGTGAAATATTTTAGTAGTATCGGGCTCACTGCAGTTAACAAATATCAGATTTTTTGATATACTGCAGATGAAAGCTCATGAAATGAAAAAGACAGTGTGGATACCATTTTTATTTTTCTTTCTTATTGATGATTTTTCAACTCGCATATTCAATGTACATATTTCTAATTCTTTTCACAATGGTACCGGAAAAACTGTGTTTTGTACTAACTACTGATTTTCTCCCTTGTTGTGACTGGCATATCTGTGATACGAACAACTTTGATGTTGGAACATCTCTTGGTTGGTGTGGATGGGGGGGGGGGGGTAAATGGGCGGGGCTTGTGCAAATGTCGGGGGCTGTATGAAAACAAAAGTGAATCAGATATTGACATCACAGAGATAAATTTTTGCATTCTTCTTACTTAATTCTTAGGCGCAGCATTTGAAGTGTAGTATCTCTATACGTCATAAAGTGTCATTACAACTGCCCCCCTATTGTATACTGTCACGAGAAAATTTTATTTGGTTGACAGGATACAGTAGTCGACCTTGCAATTGATATTCTCGGGGGTCTTTTATTTCCAAACTTTATATTTACTGTCTCATTTTGATGGCACTGTGAATTCTTTCGTATTACTGAGTGTGTGTCATGCTGATGCTAATCTTTTGTTAATTAGTTGGAAGAAACGAGTCCTTTGTTTTCATTCTTGAACTTGTGTGTAAGTTTAAGGTTTACCTTAAGTTACGTATTCTTCATACACAACGATATGCATCAGCGGTCAGAGAGGACATCTGAAACCGCTCCACTAAAGCTTGGGAAGGGAAATATCTAGCTTCTACTTACGATCATGGCAACGACTACGTGTATTCTACTGTTTCTACGTATAAAATCTGAGAAATACATGAAAGAATCATTTGTATGTAGCTTAACCCTAATATGTAGAGTGTTTCGCGCTTGAGCACGCTCTGGTGTGAGTGTAAATCATTCTTCCTAATAAAATTCCTTACACTATCATGAATATTTAAATATAAAAACTTTTAAGTTCAGTATGTACGTAATGTTACTATGTACAGTATGTCATAATATTGGCACGTCCTTGTGTGCATGTTTCATCTTCACTTCTGCAAGTTTATAGGCGTCTTACGTTATCATAAGAAAAATATAAACATTTTAAGGCATCGGTTGTGGTGAAAATCCATGTACAGGAATAATCCGACTTTCATAACTCTAATCCAGCATAAAATTCTGTGTGACGGTTTTTGTTTATAGTACATAAACGTTTCCTTTCGTTTACAGGTCGTCGATCACATTACTTACCTGCTTCTCGTCTAGTGGCGCTATCAATCTCATCCTTTGTGACTGTAAATCGTGATACGTATGAAAGACATAATTTTGACATGATTTATCATTTCATGTTTCAAGTGTGTAAAGTAATTCATAACTTCTTATGCATACGCGAGTGAAGTATCGCTAATGTTGCATCGTGTTTCAGGTTTTTCGTATTTTATCGTAAAATCGTAGAGTCTTACGGTTTTAATTACGTTGTTTCTTGACGTTAGGTATACATGCTTATACGAGGTTGTCTTAGAATTTAATTTTTTCTTAATACACTTCTATGCTTATACGAGGTAGTCTTAGTTTAATTTTTCCTTAATACACTTCTATGTTGTGAAGGTTCGGTACATGTACAGTGCTTCTTTCACTTTTCACATAATCATACATACTTACATTTATGCACGTAAAAAAATATCTACCACTATAATGTACACTTTGCTGGTGTGGCTCTTAGTCGGTACCCTGCACCATTCCCTCAGTATTCCAAAAGAGTTCAGGGTGTGCTGTGCATCGTCCCCTCATACTAATAATACTTACAACTAAATATTTCTTCATACATACATGACTGTCTTACGGTCCGTTAATGTGCAATCATTCCATATTTTCCTCCTTTACACTTTAGCTTTCGCTTTCGTACATGTACCCTCGTGTATAGCTTATATATTCTACATAGTTGTGTTTGCCGAGTGCTTTAGGTGTTTCCTAAAGTTAATATGTTTCTCTCTCTATAAAGCATAGGTATTTGTTTTGAGAGCGATTCATGTTCATTACTCACGTTGCATAGATCTGTTTATTATTTTCCTATTTTAAAGCTTCTGTCATTCGCTTCCTGCAAAAATTCACGCGTTTATCTTGTTGTTTATTCTGAAAATCGCTACCTACTGTGTAATGTAAATGTATGCAATAAAATTATAAACAGCCGACCAGTTGCAAAGGATAAAGAATTCTTTACCTAGGTTTCAACAAATTTAAATTTGTCTTCTTCAGAAGGTGACAATTTTACATTAGTATGGACTGATGTATCATCGCCGTTTTTTCAAATGTCTGCATAGATCCATTTGTCAAAATTAAAATATAGCCCTAAAAATAGGGTTTGTCACGTGAACATAAATTAGTACACGGATGTTGTCGGTTGTGAACTCTGCAACATCCATGTACTAATTTATATTTACGTGACAAACCCTATTTTTAGGGCTATATTTTAATTTTGACAAATGGATGTATGCAGACATTTGAAAAAACGGCGATGATACATCAGTCCATACTAATGTAAAATTGCCACCTTCTGAAGAAGACAAATTTAAATTTGTTGAAACCTAGGTAAAGAATTCTTTATCCTTTGCAACTGGTCGGCTGTTTATAATTTTATTACGTGGAACCGTTGCTGTTGTGCAGCTATGTTTAAAATACGTAAATGTATGCGCTATCTCTTTGCTTTCCTCTTTGCTGCTAGCTTTTCCCTATATGTAATTGTGTGTTGTTCTCGTGTACATAGCCTTTCTTCCGGTAATATATCTGCATTATTTATTTATTTTTTCTATTGTGCTATTTTCTTTCTCCTTCCGTACAGCTAGTCTCAACTGTAAGATTTTACTCAATAAAATGTAATATTACAATACCGTCCAAGACCAGTATGTACTTGTATGTTCACTTAATGCTACGTAGTACCAGCTTATAACCAAACTTTCTAAGCTACTCTTTACAAGACTTGTGTACCCTTTTCTTTCTTGTTTTTGGATAACCTTTCGTCACTGTGTCTCATAGTAAGCGTAGTGTCAAAACATGTAAAAGTTCCGCGCATGCGCGTTAATGTACCACGCACGACTGGACTGCAGGCGCGGGGAAAACTCCCCATTGTTGGTGAATATTACTCGTGATAGCCACCATTGCGCAATATGGGTCACGCGTCGTCTGGACTCGATCGCGCATGCGCCTTCTCGCTTTGTATACTCTCAGCTGATCGAACAACAGGGGAGAGGGAAGACTTCTTACCGGCTTGCTGCCTGTAGCGCGGTCAGTGCTCTAACCTTGTCATGCCGCTATTACGAGCTCATTAACCGAGCATTGCACTGCTACTTTGACGCACGGTTTGTTGCTTGTTTCAAGCACACAAACTAAACCTTGCTCAAAATTTATTATTGTTCCTCAATCTTAAATAACTTAAGTTAGACTACAAAAGTACCGTATGTTTTTTTCCTAAGATTCACAGTAACACAGGTCTCGTTAGGTGTGGTTAACAATTCGTTTTAAACATAGCATATGCCCCCAGTTAGTTACTAATTTCGATGTTCACTTGAAACTTAAGTTACGTTTTATGTGTTAATGCATCATTTTCACAATCTTTTTCAGTGTGTTTTTTAAACTACGAACATCGGACTTAGAATACTTTTCTGTGTTCGCAAGTTTCTTATGATAATGACAGCAATTTTACTAAGTGATCCAAGATTGTATAATTTCAATTTTAACAACACATAACCTTCAATGGAAAAATTCCTTGGTATCCTTGTGAGGGTATAACCCTTTCACTTTGCCCGTTCGTGCGTTACCTAACACGTAACATCCTGGGTGAGGTTTGTCTATTATAATGAAAGGGCCAGCATACAACTGCCACTTTTTGTTTAATGCCTTAATTTTAGAGGACTTTGGGTGGGTACGTAATAGTACTTCCTGTCCAGTGTTAAATTCTGTAACCTTTCTTATCTTTTTGTTGAACTATTTTCTCCTTGAAACTTCCTGGCAGATTAAAACTGTGTGCCGGACCAAGACTCGAACTCGGGACTTTTGCCTTTCGCGGGCAAGTGCTGTACCAACTGAGCTACCCAAGCACGACTCACGCCCCGTCCTCACAGCTTTACTTCCGCCAGTACCTCGTCTCCTACCTTCCAAACTTTACAGAAGCTCTCCTGCGAGCCATGCAGGACTAGCACTCCTGAATGAAAGGATATTGCGGAGACATGGCTTAGCCACAGCCTGGGGGATGTTTCCAGAATGATATTTTCACTCTGCAGCGGAGTGTGCGCTGATATGAAACTTCCTGGCAGATTAAAACTGTGTGCTGGACCGAGACTCGAAGTCGGGGCCTTTGCCTTTTCCAGGCAAGTGCTCTACCAACTGAGCTACCCAAGCCTTTGGCAAAGGTCCCGAGTTTGAGTCTCGGTCCAGCACACAGTTTTAATCTGCCAGGAAGTTTCATATCAGCGCACACTCCGCTGCAGAGTGAAAATATCATTCTGGAAACATCCCCCAGGCTGTGGCTAAGCCATGTCTCCGCAACATCCTTTCTTTCAGGAGTGCTTGTCCTGCATGGTTCGCAGGAGAGCTTCTGTAAAGTTTGGAAGGTAGGAGACGAGGTACTGGCGGAAGTAAAGCTGCGAGGACGGGTCGTGAGTCGTGCTTGGGTAGCTCAGTTGATAGAGCACTTGCCCGCGAAAGGCAAAAGTCCCAAGTTCGAATCTCGGTCCGGCACACAGTTTTAATCTGCCAGGAAGTTTCATATCAGCACACACTCCACTGCAGAGTGATAATCTCATTATGGTATATTCTCCTTATTTCTACTTGGACTCCCATATGTAGTAATGCTTGATGACCCTTTCGTCTAGTGTAATATCTTTTGTGCCTAATTTAGGTAAAGGTTTAGTCCATTCGTCATGTTCTGTGGCTTGAAACATTAACTTTGTAGGTGTATAGTCTGTGGAAGTATGAATTAAATTATTTACAATATGTTGAGATGGTGCTAGATATTCTACCCATTTTGTCTGTTTATTTGGTATATAAGTTCTTATAAAATGATTAAATTCTTTAAAATTTCCCTCAATCAGGCTCGATTCTGGGTGAAATTTGGATACTAACATATGTTTTATGTTTTGAGATTCGAGAAATGTTTTCCATTTATTACTAGTGAAGCGCGTTGCGTTAGTTAATATAATTTTCGGTTTTCCCACTAGTAGTATGTAACCTTCCGTCATGCATTTGGTTATTGATCCTGACATTACTGCTTTTATAGCATACATTTTCAAGTACTTTGTAAAGACATCGTAAAAAGCTTTCACATATTTAACTCCTCCTCTAGCCTGTGGACATTTTTAAGTACTTTGTAAAGACATCGTAAAAAGCTTTCACATATTTAACTCCTCCTCTAGCCTGTGGATATGGTCCTGCTGCGTCCACGGAAACTAGTTCTCTTTGTCTAGTTGGAATGATGGGGTGTAATATGTCCAAGCAAAATCTATTAAGATGTTTAACTTTCTGACATATTGTACACTTTCTTATTACAGATCTAGAAAAGGAATATAAAGTAAAAAACCGCCTTTTTCAAGGTACAAATCCATTCTATATTGGACTGCAAATTGCAGGTTATGAACCTGAAAAAAATGATAATGTTCAGAGTGAAGTGAAATATGTGACGTTTATTGTAAGAAATAGAGTTTATATGACATTTTGTAAGAGGAAAGGTAATGTAACGTTCTGAATAAACGTATTTGTGTACAGCTAATGTCTGCGTTGGAATTTTTTTATCCCAACTGGGACCATATCCGAAATTACCCGGACGATCGACGCTTCGTCTTCCTTGTTCCCAATAGTCAGCAGAGGATTGACGAAGTTGCTATTAATTTTTATGGCAACAGGATTAATTATTATGCAGCTGATATTGTGCTGGAAGAACTGTGGTACTGTAAGCCTAATTTGGATGATTTAGTGCGTCAGTTTAGGGACGCTTATAGAGAATATGTATTTATGCCAAATGGTATAAGGTGTGCAAACAGGTACTTTGATTTTAGGCAAGATCGTTATAAGCCACTGTGGTACAGTTATTAGAACCTCAATGAAATAACCTCAGAAGTCGTACCTCAGCCTTTACAGATAGCTTCAGGTACATGAATATGTCACTCACTACACCAAAAGAAATAACTTCCATAACAAAATCTTTAAAAACAAAGCATTCTAGTGGTTATGATGAAATATCATCAAAGTTAATCAAGGAATGTTCTTGTGAGTTTAGTACAATTTTAAGTTACTTGTGTAACCAGTCAATTATAACTGGGACATTTCCTGACTGGCTAAAATATGCAGATGTTAAGCCTCTATTCAAGAAAGGGGATAAAGAGATACCATCAAACTACAGACCGATTCCACTTTTGCCAGCATTTTGAAAAATTTTAGAAAAAGTAATGTACAGTCTTAACCATCTGACCACAAATAACATATTATCAAGAACACAGTTTGGATTTCTGAAGAATTATGATATTGAGAAGGCTATTTACACCTACAGTGAAAATGTACTTAATTCATTAAATAACAAGTTACAAGCAGCAGATATTTTCTGTGATTTGTCAAAGACATTCGATTGTGTGAACTGCAACATCCTTTTAAATAAATTAGAATTCTATGGTGTCATGGGCAGTGCTGCAATATGGTTCAAGTCATGCCTCGCTAACAGGAAACATCAGAATGGGAAGAAATTACATGTGGTGTCCCACAAGAATCCATCTTAGGGCCATTGCTTTTTCTTGTATACATTAATGATCTCTCATCAGTTACACTGCCAGAAGCTGAGTTCGTTTTGTTTGCAAATGACAAAAGTATTTGTAACAAAATTTTTTATTTTTGCTGGCAAATTATTGACGCTGAGTGTTCCTGAGTAGTGGACCCCTTTTTGAACTAAAGTAAGTGCTTTTAAGTCCTTGTGCAGATCATTTTTGTTCCTGGTATTGTAAGTATGAACTGAGCTGTTTGTTGGAAAAAGAGATATATTATTTAGGACAAATTTCATTAAGTAGTAAATATACTGAGAGGCAGTAGTTAGTATACCCAGTTCTTTGAAGAGGTTTCTACAGGATGTCCGTGAATTTACTCCACAAATAATACTTATTACATGCTTTTGGACTCTGAAAACTTTTGTTTAACTTGAAGAGTTACCCCAAAATATTATACCATATGACATTATGGAATGAAAGTAGGCAAAGTACGCAAGCGTTTTCATTTTTATGTCGCCTATGTCTGTCGGTACCCGAAAGACTTACTAGTGGCCAACTCCTTCTACTCCATTGACGAATTTTTTAATAGAAACAAATGATGTATTGTATGTATTCATACTATTAGTATTATTATTTCAGCTTTAAAAAAAATTGACATATTCCACATCCACGAGGATCTCCTCAGCACGGATCTATGGGACGAAAAAGTAATCTAATCTAATCTAACTTCTGAGATTTGGGTAGTAGCAATATGTTGATATTTTTGTCGTACATTTCGATACTCTATAGTGTCCCCATACTCTATGTGTGTGTCTTATCAAATTTTCTATGCATTCTTCCGGTATGCATACACACCAGGTGTTGGATTGTGGATTGCACCTGTAGAAAAGAACATCGTTTGAAAGTGTGTAATATTGTTTCAATGTACTAGTGTCATCTGCCTGTAGTTTTTGTATAACTTGTCTCCATCTATTATCTCCCTTTTGTAGATTGCTCATTTCTTTACACATCTTTCTGTAATATGGTTGAAATGTGCCATCATGCATCAGAAAAACTCTAAAATTGGAAGTCTGCTCGATCAATTCACTGAATTCGCTCAAGCCTTGTGGCAAGCGCGATAATGCGTCGGCAATTACATTCTGTTCACCCTTGATATAAACTATCTCGAAATCAAATTCCTGGAGGAATAAATACCAACGTGAGACCCGTTTGTGCAGCAATTTGCATGTGAGTAAAAACGATAACGCATGGTCACAAAACACTCGTGTATAGTACTGGAACTTGAGGAAAGTCCACACCACAGCTAGTGTTGCAAGTTCAGTTGCCGAATAGGTTCTTTCACATTCCGTTAAAGTTTACTGGCAAAACTAATTATGTTTACTTTCTTTTCTCCATTGTCTTGAACTAATTGGAACAGACAAGAGCCTAATCCCTGAGATGAGGCATCCGTACTCAAACAGAAGTTGTAGTTCATGTCAGGATGCTTCAGAATGGGTGCATTTATGAGTGCCTGTTTGATTTTTCTGAAATATTCCTCACACTTTTCTGTCCACAACCATGTGTGGTTTTTCCTTAAAAGGTTAAGTAGGGAATCACTATTCAGTAACTGCTTAGGCACAAATTTTCGAAAAAATGATGCGGCCTCTAGAAAAGCTTTCTATTGTTTACGTGTTTGTGGTGAGGGGAAATATTGTATGGCATCAAGTTTTTTGAATCTGGCAAAATTCCGTCTGGTGAAATAATGTGGTCTAAAAATTTTATTCGATCTCTTCCGAATTCGTACTTATTAAAATTTGCAGTGACGTCATATTCTCGGATCTTTTGGAACACCTTATGTACCAATTCTCCGTGTTCTTGCCAGGTCTCCGTGGCTATGAATAGATCGTCTACATACAACGCCACTTTGCCAATCAATTCTGAACCCAATACTCTGTCTAAAGCCTCTATAAGCACCCCAACACTCACACTGAGTCCAAATGGCAGTACTTGGAACTGATAGCTTCTGCCAGCATGAATGAACTCAGTATATTTTCTGCTATCACTATCTAGAGCTATTTGCCAATTAGAAACCTTCATGTCAACGGATGTTAAATACTTCACTCCATGGAATTTAAGAAATTGCTCATCTAAGTTTTCCGGCCTAGTGGGTATTGGTGTGATGATCTTATTAATTTCCCTCGCATCAAGTACTAATCTGACTGATTTGTCCGGTTTGCTAGCAGCCAGTATGGGACTGCAGTATGGTGAATGCGAAGGTACAATAAAAAAAATGTTCAAATGGCTCTGAGCACTATGGGACTTAACATCTGAGGTCATCAGTCCCCTAGAACTTAGAACTACTAACTAACCTAAGGACATCAAACACATCCATGCCCGAGGCAAGATTCGAACCTGCGACCGTGGCGGTTGCGCGGTACCACACTGAAGCGCCTAGAACCGCTCGGCCACTTCAGCCGACTGGTACTATCACCTTCCACAGAACAATCCTATCTATCTCCTTGCGAACAGCTTCCTTCTTTGCCCAGGGTACCACATAGAATTTATGGCAGTACGTTTTATGTGGGTAGACTTCCATTTTGTATTCATAATTTTTGATTATTGTCAGCAGTTTTCTACAAATGTCTCGGTACCTATAAATAAGGTCTGCTAATTCATTTTCCGAAAGACAAGTGGATTTTCCTACCTTCTCGTGGGCGGCCTGTTCATTAATTACTTCTGTGTCTAATTGTTCTTGGAAAGGAATACCTATCAATAACACTTGTGAGTAAATTACTTTTACTTCAGCTTGTTCCTGTAATCGGCCATTCCGCTCTATTGTTGACTTTACGAGATTGACCTTCACATTACAACTGTCCACTCGGAAATAGCGAAGTCCACTGCCTATGTCGAAGTTTACTTTATACTGTCTGAAAACCTCCATACCTAAAATACAATTGATGATTAACTTGTCAGCGATTAAGAATGTGCAGTTTATTGTGACATCGCTAATGGTAACAGGTATTTGCATCTGCCACTTAGTTCTTTTTGACTTGTTCCCTATAGCTGTCAAGATTTTACAATTTTCCGTTGGCAACATTGGTCCTTTTAATGTTTTTTACACTTCTTTAAATAAAGTGTTTGAAATAATATTTGTAGATGCATCGGTATCTAAAATTATGTCAGTATTTATGGTTCCTATCCTTGCTGTTACAACAGCCTGCACGAAGTTACTTACCTTGTTCGGTGCTTTTATCTCTTCTTCACACAGATCTTCTACAGTAGCATCCTGATCATATCTTAAAAATAATTGTTTAATGTGTAATGTGTGCATGTCTGTGCCCGCTGTTGTCAAATCGGTCGGCCTGTGGGGACTCATTGCGACCGATTGTTGTTTACCGGTGGAAGTAACGGCGTTGCTTGACTACTGTCTGTTACATCTACGATATGTATTGAGTGGTTATTCTGTCTCCAATTAGTTTCTGGACCGCTGCGTGTAACATTTTCTTGCGGTCAGCTATCGCTATTTCTCCTGAGTTGATCATTTCTATTACTGTAAGCATTGTACTTTTCATTACTGGGCCGCCTTTCATCATGCGGGCCTGGCCAATAGTTAGCATGATTCCTATCATTTTCATTTCCTCGTGGACTGTAATCCGTATTATATTTTCGGTCATCACGTCGCTGTGGCGCCTAATTCCTTCGATTTCCATAATTCCGATCTCCATTGCTTGGCCTGGTTGCATACGGATGCCAAATTGAAGATCTGCTAGATGATGATCAATTTAGCTTTAGGAAATGTAAAGGCACCAGAGAGGCAGTTCTGACCTTGTGGTTGATAGTGGAAGCAGGACTGAAGAAAAACCAAGAACCACTCACAGGTTTTCTCGACCTGGAAATAGCATATGACAATGTAAAATGGTGCAAGATGTTCCAAATTCTTAGAAAAATAGAGGTAAGCTGTAAGGAAAGATGGGTAATATACAGGGTGTCCCAGCTATCTTGTCCACCCAAAATATCTCTGGAACAATAACAGCTATTGGAAAACGACTTTCACCGGTATCAATGTAGCGCTGGGGCCCATGAATGTACATATTTGGAAACATTCTAAAACGAAAGCATATGTGTTTTTTAACACAAACTTATGTTTTTTTTTTAAATGGACCTCCTATATTTTTTCTTCAGCAATCCATAGCATGACAAAGCACATACACAATGGCGTTGATTGCATCTCAATATTCCCATTACATCCCGAGATATTGAGACGCGAAGTTGACGCTTGAAACACCCGACATGCGCCGCTAGCGCAAGTCCTGAGGCTCAGGCGTGAACCCCTTTGCCCGTAATCGCGATGTGATTGACATGTGTAATCACACCTCCACACTTATCAAGAGGTCCCAAACAACGGTAAAACTTTTAGTCCACTTGCTCGTTTCACTAAAACCATCAACATGAATTTTACTATTACGAGTGGTGAATGATTAACTGTCACTTGCGCTAGATCTACAGTAAAGTAAAGTTTTAACGTTGACGGCATTACCTTCTTAGTAACGGATTAACGATAAGCGAAGTTAACTTTGTGACTAACGTTGCGGTACACAGATATTTTACAGAACCGCATCACCCCTAACCTATGGGATAAATACCTGCTGGAATGTACGACGTTAATGCAGGATGGCAGCAGACCGTATTATTCGTTTCGGACCTCTTGATAAGTGTGGAAGTGTGATTACGCATGTCAATCACATCGCGATTACGGGCAGCATGGGGTTAACGCCTGAGCCTCAGGACTTGCGCTATCAGCGCATGTCGGGTGTTTCAAGCGTCAACTTCGCGTCTCAGTATCTCGGGATGTAATGGGAATATTGCGATGCAATCAACGCCATTGTGTATGTGCTTTGTCATGCTATGGATTGCTGAAGAAAAAATATAGGAGGTCCATTTAAAAAAACATAAGTTTGTGTTAAAAAACACATATGCTTTCGTTTCAGAATGTTTCCAAATATGTACATTCATGGGCCCCAGCGCTACATTGATACCGGTGAAAGTCGTTTTCCAATAGCTGTTATTGTTCCAGAGATATTTTGGGTGGACAAGATAGCTGGGACACCCTGTATAACATGTACAAGAAAGATGAGAGAACAGTGTGGAAGGCCAAGAATGAAGTGAATATATCAAAAGGGTGTAAGACAGGGATGTAGTCTTCTTCCTCATACTGCTCAATCTGTATGTCACAGAAACAATGGTGGAAATATAAGAAAGGTTCAAGAATGAAATTAAAATTCAAGATGAAAATTTATCACTGTTAAGATTTACTGATGACATTGCTATCCACGGTGAAAGTGAAGAAGAACTACAGGATATGTAGAATGGAATGAACAGTCTAATGAGTACTAATGACAGTACTATTGTCAGCAACTTGGATGCATGAGCTGTTAAGCTAATTGTGTGAAAATTGTCGCATTTGACTGCTCTTGCAGTCTTTGGAATTGTGTGGATGATGTTCCTATGAAAGTCTGATGGTACATCATCAGTCTCTTACATTCTATACACCAACATTAATAATCATTTTGTTGCCACTTCCCCAATGATTTTAGAAATTCTGATGGAATGTTATCTATACCTTCTGCCTTATTTGATTTGAAGTCTTCCAGCACTCTTCTAAATTCTGATTCTAATACTGGATGCCCATCTCTTCCCTACAGATTCCTGTTTCTTCTTCTATCACGTCAGGAGATAAGCACTCACCCTCATAGAGTTCGTCATTGTACTCTTTTCACCTATCTGCTCTCTTGTCTACATTTAAAAGTGAAATTTCCACTGCACTCTTAATGCCACTGCTCTTCCTTTTACTTTCAAAGAAGGTTGTTTTGACTTTTCTGTATGCTGAAACAGTCCTTCTGACAATTATTCTTTTTCTATTTCTTCACATTTTTCATATGGTCATTTCGCCTTAGATTTCCTGCACTTCCTATTTATTTCATTCCTAAGTGACTTGTGTCTCTGCTGTCCTGAATTTCCAGAAACATTTTTGTACTTCCTTCTTTCATGGATCAGCTGAAATATTTCTTCCATTACCCATTGCTTCTTTGCTCATTGTACCTACATTTTTCTCTCCAACTTCTGTGTTTGCTCCTTTTAGAGACACCCATTGTCCATTCCTCTTCAACTGAACTGCCTACTGACTACTCATTAACGTGCTATCTATATCCTCAGAAACTTCAAGCATATCTCTTCATCCCGTAGCACTTCCACATCCCATTTTGTGCCATGATTCTTCCTTAATAGTTTCTTAAAGTTCAGCTTACTCTTCATCACTACTAAATTGTGATCTGAGTCTAAATCTGTCTCTGGGTACACCTCACAATCCAATATCTCATTTTGAAATCTCTGCCTGACCAGGATTTAATCTAACTGAAATCTTCCCATACCTCATAGTCTTTTCCAACTATACCTCCTTGTCTTGTGATTCTGGAATAGAGTAATCATTGTCACTAACAGATATTTATTGCAGTATTCAATTAGTTTTTCTCCTCTTTCGTTTCTACTACCAGGCCCATATTCTCCCATAACCCTTTCTTCCAGTCTTTCCTCTACAACCGCATTCCAATCCCCCATAACTTTCATCTCCCTTCATGTACTGAATTAGCTGTTCAGTATCCTCATATAATTTCTCTACCTCTTCATCTTCTGCTTGTGATGTTGGCGTGTCATACTAGGGAACAAAAAAGTCACACTCCTAACTGACAAATCGCTTCATAAACCTCAATTGCTACTTGCTTAACACAACAGTTGAATGACAAAACATACTTGACAAAAGAGTAATTGTTAACAAGTGTCAGGCACTACTTTAAAGTAGCATACTGTGCTATATTGCTTTTCATTTGCTGAGGGGGTGTTCATGTGTACTGTGTGGCTGTTGATCGGTACCTACTTGTCGGTTGAAGTAGGAATATCATAGTCATTGAAAGTACTGCCAACCTATGCAATCTAACACTAGGTGATGCTCATTGAGTAGTTGTAGTAGTAGTAGTAGCTTTATTCATCCATAGATCTCTTTTTACAAGGATATAGGACATGTCAAAGTATTTACA
The DNA here is from genome assembly GCF_021461395.2 of Schistocerca americana. Taxonomy (NCBI): domain Eukaryota; kingdom Metazoa; phylum Arthropoda; class Insecta; order Orthoptera; family Acrididae; genus Schistocerca; species Schistocerca americana. The sequence goes on from NC_060119.1 coordinate 622,789,413, forward strand.
AATTTAGATCAATTTAAAATAAGCTAATTCATATGTACATATATTTAAAGACTTCTAGTTAGAGACAATCATTAGATTTGCTCCTGGTATACAATACTTTTTTTACAAATAACTTATTAAATAATGTAATGCCACATTGTTCACTCATGTCTCACTATCAGTCACTGCACACACCATACACACATTGTTTCATAACACTTCACTCACTACACACACACAAACACACACACACACACACACACACACACACACACACACACACAGGTGATCTCTGAGCCATTTTCTGCACCGCAACTTCCCTTTTGCTAACCTGAAAAACTGAGTCAGCATCCCTCCATAGTGAGTAAGATGTTGAGCTCAGAAAGAGGAAGAGGTGTTAGTATTGTGCCCTGCATAGCTTGGGGGTAAGTATTTCTAGAAAAAAAAAGAAGGAAAAAAAACATAAAGTGATGGTGTTATGAGGAATGTTGGCTATTTTATAATCATTATTATTATTATTTATTTGTATAACAATTTTTATCAAACCCCTACTCTCTTTTAGCTAAGTAATCCTCCAAAGTATAAAGTGTATTGCATAACAGGTACTTTTTATTTTTAGCTGCCCTTTTAAATAAGTGTATTTCTGCAATTTCTTTAATCTCTTTTGGTAATTCATTGAACAGTTTTATTCCTTGGTAGAAAATACTGTTTTGAGTTTTATGTTTATTTTTTCTTGGTAAATGTCAGTTGAGTCTATCTCTTGTTGCATGGTCATGGACAGAGCTGTTTGTGCAGTAATTACCAATGTTATTTTTGATGTGTACAACTGCCTGGTAAATGTATTCACATGGAGCAGTTAAAATCCGCAGTGTTCTGAACAGATTTTTACAATGAGCTCGACTAGTATGTTTGGTTAGCCCTATTATTCTTATGGCTCTTTTCTGGAGTTTGAAAATTGTGTTCATACTTTGTGCATTTGTTCCCCAAAAAAGAATGCCATAGCTAAGAATTGAGTGTACATATGAATAATATGTAACTAAAAGACACTGCATGTCACATGCTGATGATAGGATTCTAAGGGCATAACATGCTGGTGACATTCTGTTTGCAAGCACCTTTGTGTGTTCACACCACTTCAACTGAGAATCAATATTCATTCCTAGAAATTTTGCATTTGTTAACACAGTCTATAGAGGTGCCATCTACATTTAATTTTAACATTGTCATTTTTCCTCTTCAAACTTAAATTCATGGCACTAGTTTTCTTTATGTTCAATGTCACTTTATTACTTATTGACCAGTCATAAACTTTCTTGAGAGTTTCATTTGCTTTCTCAGCAAGGAGTTCTCTTGTTTTCTCAGTGACTATAATATTGCTGTCATCAGCAATGAGGATTTTTTCACCATGAGTAACACTACTGGGACAGTCATTGATGTATATCAGGAACAGTATTGGTCCTAATATGCTACCTCGTGGAACCCCTATATTAATGTATTTTGGTTCTGATAAGTGTTTTTCTAAATGTTTGGATCTATTTGAAGTATGTGTTGTCTGTACTCTTTATACCATATCTTTAGGTATGATCGAAACCAGTCATTAGCTACTTACCCCTCTTATTCCTAATGCTTCTAATTTATTTAATAGAATCTTGTGGTTGACTGTATCAAACGCCTTAGAAAGATCCAAAACTATGCCTGTGACACACTCATCTTTATCAAGAGCATCAAGTACAACTTTTGTGAATTCTACTATGGCTGACTCCGTATTTTTCCACTTCGGAAACCAAACTGTGATTTGCTTAAAAGATTGTATTTATTCAGGTAATTCATTAATCTGTCTCTCATAATTGCTACTATTGTTTTTGAGAATGCTGACAGCAGGGAAATGGGCTAGTAATTTTCTATGTCTTCTGCATTACCTTCCTTAAGCAAAGGTACAACTCTTGCCTGTTTTAACTGCTCTGGAAATGTCCCTGATGTGAAGTATTCATTTGTTACATTTGTTAAGGGGCCTTGTATAATCCCTATGCACTGTTTCAGTACACACATTGGTACTTCATCTAAGCCTACTGAATTTATTTTTTAGTTTTTGAATTGTTTTACTGACTTCATTCTGTGTGCTTGGAAGTAACATAATTGTATTTGGTGAAGCATTATTTACAGGTGTTATATATGTTTGGGGGAATTTTTGTTGTAACTTCTCTGGGCAATACCTGAAAAATGCTCGTTTGCATAGTTTGCTAAGGGCTGTGGATCATTTATTACTTTATCCCCCTCCCATAGCAGCATGTAATTCTGCATTTGTTTGCCTCTCCCCATTTCCTTTTTTATAACATCCCAGACTGCTTTGCTTTTATTCTCTGCATTATATATTATTTTGTCATTAAATTACTTTTTTGCAGCAATCAGCACCTTCCTGTAGATATTTTTGTATGTATGATAGAAATTTAAGATTTCTTGATCATTGTGAATCTTTTTCATGGAACTGAGGTGTTTAAGTGTTTGGGAGGACTTCTTAATACCTGCTGTTATCCATCTGTATTTGTGGGATGTTGATACAGACACGCATACTTTCGGAAATGCCTTTTCAAAGTTCAATTTAAACAATTTGGAGAATTTAGAAAATTTCATAATCACATTGGTTTCCTTATACACTTCATCCAGGCTTTGTTTTTCTAGTTCCTTTGAAAAATCTTTTATTTTAATTTCTGATAAATGTCGTTTGTAGGCTTGTAGTTTAGGGAATGATTCGATGTCTGACTTTACTGTTGCTGTTTGACAGAGATGGTCTGATAGTCTCCATTTAATTAGTTTCATTATAACTACTATAGACAAGCATCAGATTTCAGCATGAATGGATCCATAATGCATGAAACACAGGTGATCACTTTGGAACGAGAATGTTGTTGGCAGTGAATCAGTGTTTCTCTCAATTCTTCCATAGTCAACAATGAATTGTAAGTGAGCAGTGATAAATGAATATAGTTTACTTCAAATTTTGTGCATTGTCAGGTGTAAAACTATAGTGAGCAGATCGAAAAACTGACCAATATTCCTATGATGTGATTCTTCAGTTTCTCCTGGAGAATTTCTTGCTCGAACAGTCCATGGGTATACTGCCGGTCCATAGTGTCCAGTGGGCACAATATTTTGATGATCAGACATGTCGCCACCATCAGGTGTACTGAAGAACTGAGCTCCTGAGGTCAGGTAGTTATAGCGACACCACCACAGATGCTGACGCCAGCATCTCAGTGACCACCGATGTGCGGAGAGAATGCCTCGCAGGGGGAGGGGATTTAAGACGGCCACCTGCCCTCAGGAGCTCAGTTCGTCAGCGCACCTGATGACGGCGACATGTCTGATCACTGAAATATTTTGCCTGTTGGACACTGTGGACCAGCAGTACATCCGTGGACTGTTTGAACCATATTCATATGCTTTTTGCATCTCACAAAGGTATAAAAACCAAAAATGAAAGTGGGGGAACTGAAAAACATTACAAGAATAGAGTGAGTCAGACACAAATATATTATACTCTGAGTAACTGTACTGATGGAAGAAATATAGACCTAGACTGTAACACTGCTGACTTCAAGAGCTTTGATGAAATGGATAATAGCCTCCTGGTCAACATTTCTGATAGCAGATATTAAGGTGAATAAAAGGACATTGATGACATGATAAGCGCAAGGTTTTATTGTATCCATGACAAGTAGACAAAATTATAATTTCAAGAATGGTTCATATAGCATAACAGAACATTACCGTTGGGCTACCTGTTGTACCCATGGTTGATTTATTTTAAAGCAATTAGAGGTGCAGTTTGTAAGTTGTTTGTGCTTTTCTGGCCACGCATAATTCATTGCATTCATCATGGTATAATTCCTGGCAATTGTCATGGTGCATTCATAAGCCATACATTCGCCAATTTCAAGAAGTTCTGTGAATGTTCAAAAATATCTACAACCTCTGAATGGCATAAAAAGTCAAGTAATTTTGTTAATGTTATGACAGGCAAAACAAATAGTGTAGAGATACCCATCAGTGAGACTCTTATGAAATCAGTACAAACTAATCATCCAAAGTTGAAATCAGTTACTTCGTGCACATTTTTTGTGTGTTATATGACTTCCCTTTAAGAAGAAAAACAAATTCAAACACTGTTTTTGATTATTTATTTCAATTTAGAGTACAATCAGATAACAAAACATTTTGAAAGTATTCCTAAAAATGCCAACTTTATTTCTCACTGAACCCAAAATGATTTAAATAATGCATGTCCTGAAGTACAAATGAATGATATTGATTAATGCCATAAATAATAGCAAACCATTTAAGATTTTGTAATCCGAAATAATGGATACGACAGGCATAGAACATCATCTTCTTGCTGCCCATTATTTTGATTGTGTAGTTAAAACTGTTAGAGGACATTTTCTTGGATTTACACCATTAACAGGGATAAGTGCAAAACATATTTCTAACATAGTAATATCCACTTCATCTGCTTGTGGTTTAATTCTAGATAAAATGGTAAGTCAAGTTTATGGTGGATGCAGTAAATGATGGGAAAAATTTTCAGAGTCGGAAATTAATTATTGAGAAATATCCCAAAGCACATTTCTATCTCTGTGCTAACCACAGGTTTAATTTACCTGTGAATGATTTGAATACCTTCCCAGAGATTAGGAACGTCATTGGTACCATCAAATAAGCAGTGTCTTTCTCCCAGAGAAGGATGCAAAGGAAAGATGTAATAGGGAACCTTCAAAACCTATGTGAGACATGCTTATCTGTGAGGAATAACTCCATGTTGTTGTTGTTGTTGTGGTCTTCAGTCCTGAGACCGGTTTGATGCAGCTCTCCATGCTACTCTATCCTGTGCAAGCTTCTTCATCTCCCAGTACCTACTGCAACCTAAATCCTTCTCAATCTGCTTAGTGTATTCATCTCTTGGTCTCCCTCTACGATTTTTCCCCTCCACACTGCCCTCCAATACTAAATTTGTGATCCCCTGATGCCTCAGCACATGTCCTACCAACCGGTCCCTTCTGCTTGCCAAGTTGTGCTACAAACTCCTCTTCTCCCCTATTCTATTCAATACCTCCTCATTAGTTATGTGATCTACCCATCTCATCTTCAGCATTCTTCTGTAGCACCACATTTCGAAAGCTTCTATTCTCTTCTTGTCCAAACTATTTATCATCCATGTTTCACTTCCATACATGGCTACACTCCATACAAATACTTTCAGAAACGACTTCCTGACGCTTAAATCTATACTCGATGTTAACAAATTTCTCTTCTTCAGAAACGCTTTCCTTGCCATTGCCAGTCAACATTTTATATCCTCTCTACTTCGACCATCATCAGTTATTTTGCTCCCCAAATAGCAAAACTCCTTTACTACTTTAAGTGTCTCATTTCCTAATCTAATTCCCTCAGCATCAACAGACTTAATTTGACTACATTCCATTGTACTCGTTTTGCTTTTGTTGATGTTCATCTTATATCTGCCTTTCAAGACACTGTCCATTCTGTTCAACTGCTCTTCCAAGTCCTTTGCTGTCTCTGACAGAATTACAATGTCATTGGCAAACCTCAAAGTTTTTATTTCTTCTCCATGGATTTTAATACCTACACCAAATTTTTCTTTTGTTTCCTTTACTGCTTGCTCAATATACAGATTGAATAACATCGGGGAGAGGCTACAACCCTGTATCACTCCCTTCCCAACAACTGCTTCCCTTTCGTGCTCCTCGACTCTTATAACTGCCATCTGGTTTCTGTACAGATTGTAAATAGCCTTTCGCTCCCTGTATTTTACCCCTGCCACCTTTAGAATTTGAAAGAGAGTATTCCAGTCAACACTGTCAAAAGCTTTCTCTAAGTCTACAAATGCTAGAAATGTAGGTTTGCCTTTACTTAATCTTTCTTCTAAGATAAGTCGTAAGGTCAGTATTGCCTCACGTGTTCCAACATTTCTATGGAATCCAAACTGATCTTCCCCGAGGTCAGCTTCTACCAGTTTTTCCATTCGTCTGTAAAGAATTGATGTTAGTATTTTGCAGCTGTGACTTATTAAACTGATAGTTCGGTAATTTTCACATCTGTCAACATCTGCTTTCTTTGGGATTGGAATTATTATATTGTTCTTTAAGTCTGAGGGAATTTTGCCTGTCTCATACATCTTGCTCACGAGATGGTAGAGTTTTATCAGGACTAGCTCTCCCAAGGCTATCAGTAGTTCTAATGGAATGCTGTCTACTCCGGGGGCCTTGTTTCGACTTAGGTCTTTCAGAGCTCTGTCAAACTCTTCATGCAGTATCATATCTCCTATTTCATCTTCATCTACATCCTCTTCCATTTCCATAATATTGTCCTCAAGTACATCGCCCTTGTGTAGACCCCCTATATACTCCTTCCACCTTTCTGGTTTTCCCTCTTTGCTTAGAACTGGGTTTCCATCTGAGCTCTTGATATTCATACAAGTGGCTCTCTTTTCTCCAAAGGTTTCTTTAATTTTCCTGTAGGGAGTATCTATCTTGCCCCTAGTGAGATAAGCCTTTACATCCTTACATTTGTCCTCTAGCCATGCCTGCTTCGCCATTTTGCACTTCCTGTCGATCTCATTTTTGAGACGTTTGTATTCCTTTTTGCCTGCTTCATTTATTGCATTTTTATATTTTCTCCTTTCATCAATTAAATTCAATATTTCTTCCGTTACCCAAGGATTTCTACTAGCCCTCGTCTTTTTACATACTTGATCCTCTGCTGCCTGCACTACTTCATCCCTCAGAGCACCCATTCTTCTTCTACTGTATTTCTTTCCTCCATTCCTGTCAATTGTTCCCTTATGCTCTCCCTGAAACTATGTACAACCTCTGGTTTAGTCAGTTTATCCAGGTCCCATCTCCTTAAATTCCCACCTTTTTGCAGTTTCTTCAGTTATAATCTACAGTTCATAACTAATAGATTGTGCTCAGAGTCCACATCTGCCCCTGGAAATGTCTTACAATTTAAAACCTGGTTCCTAAATCTCTGTCTTACCATTATATAATCTATCTGATACCTACTAGTACCTCCAGGATTCTTCCACATATACAGTCTTCTTTTATGATTCTTGAACCAAGTGTTAGCTATGATTAAGTTATGCTCTGTGCAAAATTCTACCAGGCGGCTTCCTCTTTCATTTCTTAACCCCAATCTGTATTCACCTACTATGTTTCCTTCTCTCCCTTTTCCTACTCTCGAATTCCAGTCACCCATGACTATTAAATTTTCGTCTCCCTTCACTACCTGAATAATTTCTTCATCCTCAGCAGAGCTAGTTAGCATATAAACTTGTACTACTATAGTAGGCATGGGCTTTGTGTCTACCTTAGCCACAATAATGCATTCACTATGCTGTTTGTAGTAGCTTACCCGCATTCCTATTTTTTTATTCATTATTAAACCTACTCCTCCATAACCTCGATTTGATTTTGTATTTGTCTTGTTCCTCCTGCCACCGAACTTCACTAATTCCCACTATATCTAACTTTAACCTATCCATTTCCCTTTTTAAATTTTCTAACCTACCTGCCCGATTAAGGGATCTGACATTCCACACTCCGATCCGTAGAACGCCAGTTTTCTTTCTCCTGATAACGACATCCTCTTGAGTAGTCCCCGCCCGGAGATCCGAATGGGGGACTATTTTACCTCCGGAATATTTTACCCAAGAGGACGCCATCATCATTTATCCATACAGTAAAGCTGCATGCCCTCGGGAAAAATTACGGCTGTAGTTTCCCCTTGCTTTCAGCCGTTCACAGTACCAGCACAGCAAGACCGTTTTGGTTAGTGTTACAAGGCCAGATCAGTCAATCATCCAGACTGGTGTCCCTGTAACTACTGAAAAGGCTGCTGCCCCTCTTCAGGAACCACACGTTTGTCTGGCCTCTCAACAGATACCCCTCCATTGTGGTTGCACCTACGGTACGGCCATCTGTATCGCTGAGGCACGCAAGCCTCCCCACCAACGGCAAGGTCCATGGTTCATGGGGGGGGGGGGGGGGGGGAATAACTCCATAAGGAAAATTATGAACCATTTGTGGAAACTGCTGAAGCACTAACAGTTTCAACCAAAGAAGGAGATCAGAATACTAATCAAAAACCCTGTACTACTTTAGTACACAGTTACTTCTTCAACATTCATTGTTAGACTAAAAGTTATAGATAAATATTCAGCCAAAGCAGAACCTGTTACCAACATCATACAGTCATAAACATTGACTTGTTAGAAGTTTTGGAACCTATTCAAGAATGGGGAAATGTTAATGAAGATCGAAAAATGTGGAATCCGAATTTTAAATATGGAAGTAAAGTGCTGAAAGTGATGTTAGTGCACTTAGAATAGGTGTCACTGGTATTTGACAATGATAAGTTGTTGCACAACAAACACATAATCTGAATAACCCATCAGCTTCCATTACTGAGTATCACAGATTTTGTTTTTTAATTCTGTTTTGGGTTCCCTAGTTTAGTCCTTGCCAGGCTTCATTAGAGATTTTCTGTTTGCTCTAAAAATTATGAAGTCTCAAAGTGATGTAGATGTAGAAAGAATAATAGAAAATATCACTAAATTTTATAGCTATCTTCTAAGCAATTTCACTAGAGAAACATACACCTAGATCTGTATCTGGAAATGTAATTCAGTAACTGAAAGAGATATTGCTGGATTATGCCTGATTGACCTAGTAACGGGCAAATTCTGCGCATTGTAGTTTCTGCCCTGGAGATGGCCCTTAACTTGCCAGCAACAACCTGCTCCATGCAAAGATCATTCAGGTACTTAATTATCACGTTTATATTTTGTTTTAAGTGATTACTTAATGAGAACTATTTTTGCACAATTTCTTAATTCAACTAAAATACTAACTTCTTTATGTATGTGTATATTTTTTTCTTATTTCTTCTAATGATTTGAAGCTCAGTAGAGTAACTGAAAAATGTTTGCAGTATAAGCTAATATAAACCATATTTGTTTGTAGCACTCCATAAAAATGTGTCCAAGAACAACCATGGCAGATAATCATCTCACTGGTTTGTGTATGGTGTCAATTCATTGCAATGAAATCAGATCAGTATTCCTCTATCGAAAAGTGGTAGCAAGTTATGGGATGGGGCCAAGACAAATTCAGTTTATGTTCAAGTAATGGAGTTATTTGACTAGTTAAGTTGTGCACATTATTAATACTGGAATGAATTTCCACAATCCTATGCTCTTTCTTACTCTTAATATTAAATCAGTAACAAAGGTGAAACAATATTTCAAACTACAGCAACAATTTTATTACAATAAAAAGTCGCATTCTCCTTACAAATGAAATTACAAAACTTGTGAAAGACATTTGCTCTGATGAATTTGTTGTGGATAATGGAAATTCTTTATATGTATTTAGTTTATTAGTGTACAGAATAGAAAGTACACCATGCTTATATACTTTTCAGTAAAAAAGTGTCACATGCAGAAAAATGTAAAATATGGGCAGTCTCATTATACAAAATAATGCAAACAAGAATGAATTATTCTTACTTTCACATTGTTTATATGTCTTAAAAAACTAAATTAATTTACTTTAACTGCTTAAAAATCCAAAACTGTAATTACTTGTTTTCAACACCTATTAACTCTACTTTTCTCTCGGCAGTGGTATATTTAGTGACCTGGCACTGCACCTCACAATATGCCTTTCCAAGACTACATGCAGAGTATCGCCCCAACACAAACTCTTATAAATTAGACACCTCATTAGTCAAAAGCAAAATGTGTGCAACACAGAAATTCATCTTAAATCCATTTGACAGAAACTAAAGTGACTATCAATAAGAATACAGCATTTCATATAAATGTATGCCTTTCAGAGTTCTCATATTTTCTTTCACTGAAATGCATTTTCAGTCTGTTGCACCCATCTTCTCTCTACGACTATGCACTGTTTCTGCATTGGGACCAGGTATGGAGGTTTTCCCAGTTGACGTTTCCTTCAGTGTTGCTCACCAAGGTTGGCATTAACTATCCAGGCATTGATCAGTGTGGTATGGCAGTAGAATGGTGGTAACTGATAAGTGGGTGATGATTATCTAGATAATAATGGCTTGGATATGACAGGTTGAAATGATAATGAGTGGGAAATGAGTGGTCTAACAGTCACAAGAGCAACCTGTGTTTCCAGTTTTGAGTTCCTGTCATGTGTCTTAAGGTTCCAAACGTGCTGATTTTTTTAGGGAGTATGATAGGAAAGATAAGAACTGGTTACCAACATCCTGTATCTCCAGAGGAGGGATAGGATGCCCTCTTTATGATGCAACTCAGCAACCCAAATGCTGTATGGAGCTTGTAATACTCACTACAAGGCTATGTTCTGTAGCAAATGTAGCTTCTTGAACTTCTTTGGAGCAGTGTGGGCACACTTGGGATATGTGTACTCTAAAATTACATGATAACATTTGAAACAATCATTTGCAGTTACTACACAACATACGTATTTACAAAACACTGCTGTTATAGACTTCCCATGAAGATTTCACAGCAGTGAATGTTAGCTTGACCAACTTTACGAAGGTGAATGTAATGATCAGATTTTTCCAAATTGTTAATTTAAATCCAATTGTGTTCTATCCATGTGTAGTGAATATTATACAAAATAGACAACTGAATAAAATTTGTTTTCATGTGTTCAACAAAGTTTCAAATTAATGCAAACATTACAACCGTTGCTGACTTGTTCTTCATTTGATGAACAGTGCTGCTCATCTAGTACTACACAAAACATTGTTTGCCACCTTTTTTTGAGCACATAAATTGTATTGGTTGTGATAAGTAGGAAAAAAGAACATTGTATTAAGATAAATTGTTATTTATTTTGCTTAATTCCTTTGTTTAAATATATATTTTTATTGGTTTTAGGAATATTTCACAAACGATTGTCATTTCTAAACAACTTCTTAATATCTATTCAGTCTATATTTAAGAAACGAGGGTTGCCCAGAAAGTAATGCACTGTATTCCAATGCTGTGAATGTGAGACATTACATATCCGATATGTATTATTTGAGGTCTCTTGAGTGAGCGTGCCAAGTTTGCGTCGCTTCCAACAGACGGCATAGCTGCAGGACTGTTTCAAAATGGCATCTTTAGGTGATGTATTTTAAAGCAACATGCCATCATTGAATCTCTCACTGCAGAGAAAGAAACTGTGGGAAATATTCACAAACGCTTGTGCAAAGTCTGTGGAGCATCTGCTGTTGACAGAAGAACAATTAGTCACTGGGCACAGACAGTGAGGTCTTCAGAAGGTGCTTTGGCAGAGTTCCACGATTTTCAGCAGTCAGGGAGACCATCCACAGCTGTCACACCTGACATTCTGGAGTGAGCTGATGTTGTCATTAACGAGGACAAACGTATTCATGGAAGATGTTTTGAGGATGATGAGGAAGTGATTCACACAGTGAAACACTGGCTCCATCACCAGGGCAAGAATTGGTACCGGCAGGGCATACATGCCCTTGTTTCATGCTGGAAGAAGTCCATAGAATGGCATGAAGATTATGTGGAAAAATAGGATGTGTAGATAAAACACCATTTTTTGTGCATGTAATTCTCATTATGTTCAATAAAGAATTGTTGAAGAAAAAAATGCAGTGTATTACTTTCTGGGCAACTCTCTTAAGTAGATAATTCATTTTTTATCAAATTCAGGTGTGCCTTGTTTCTTTCAGCTCTTCCCTTTATATTCAACACAGAAAAAAAGACTCTCTGTGAATGCTGAAGTGGTCAGAATTCACTCTAGATATGATATTAATTTGTACAAATTTGTGATATCAGAAATTTGTCCTATCAAATGTTTGTTGCAACTTCTTTGCAGTGGATAATGCTTCGAAACCTTCAAAATTATTAGTTTTAATCATATAATTTGTTCAACAATGTAATTTTCCCAAAAAGATCATCCATATTTAAATTGCTTGGTATAAATAATCAGTCTTTTGTCACTAAAATCAGACCACCTATTTAGATACTGAAAACCTGTCAACAAATAATAAAAATTTTATGTGAATTTTAGTAGTTTAATTTTTAGCCTGTCTCATATCCAAAGAAGAGATCCTGTTCTCTTTGTGTTAGTCCATTTTTAAGATTATCCATGATATTATACACATCCAAAATTGTTATGTAGTTTGCCATCTAGGCATTTTACAGTTATATTACACAAATTTAAGGGGCTCCGGAACGCCCTATACTTGCAATGTTAAAATAATGCTTATAAATTACATCTTTCCTCACAAAGTATTTGAGGTAGGAAGTTGAACTTTTTACAGATTATTTATTGGAATATGGGCTACAACTTAACACAGGGATTTTACAAAATTTTAGTTCAGTTATTAAAGATGATTTTTTTTCAATTGTAATGAAAATTCACAACTTTTTTTGCAATTTTTTATTTATATATTCAAAAATATACAGTTTTTTGGATAAAGGCTGTGTTAAATTATGCAGAAGGTACTGTGTAACATTTACTGAAAGTTTGAAACAAATATGTTTGGAAGATCCTTAGGAAACATGTAATTAGTGTGAGAAAATAAAAGTTTTGGGAATCGAGCGACAAAGATTGGATTAACGTTTTAGTGCATTCCAGGTCCACAGGATGGATTATCTTCATCCTCTGCAAACTCCTCCTCCAGCTTCCTCTTGTTCCTCCTCCTGTTTACTCTTGCTTGTATTTCTAGACTCTTTACAGCCCTGTCTGCAGCCCGAAGGCGTTCCTTGTCTAAAGCAAGCATCGCTCGTACCATGTTAGAACCTATCTTCATTTAGATTTTGCTACCATTTTCTTCAGTTGCAGTTACTGCAACACTGTTCCAAAAGGTGGTCATGTATGAACACTAATCACATTTCAGTTGTATTTCACTAGCAAGTCCTACGTGCTTTATTATGGAGAGTTCCAGACCAACTTCACTACAATGAATACATCTTACACAGTTTGAAAAAATTCCTTTGAGAACCGACATATCAAATATTTCATTCACATCCAATTCGCCCATAAAACATTCATAGTTTTCACTCATTGAACCAAGCTTCTTCTGTGAAGTATTTTTTTTTTCCACTTTGACTGCTATGGGCAGGTGTACTTGAGAGGTTAGGTTCACTCACTTGGTTATCGTCTTTATTGTTTACAGTAATAACACATACCTTTGGCTTTCCAACATTTCTCCTTTTCTTAAAAGCCTTCAGAGGATTTCTAATACCTTTACTTTTACTCATTATTATACTTCAACAAAACAGAGACTCAAGAAACAGAATTAATTACGAATATTTTCGAGATATCGACAGAGTAAATAAACATGAAACAATCGACAATCACACCAGCGATATATATTGAACCATCACAGGTTAGCCACAACACATACTTTATCTCACATCACTAAAATGTACCTGATGAACACGGACGTTAATAATAACACCATTTGACAGCAGTTTAACAGCGCCACAGTGGGTCACGCCCATGTAGAACACATTTCAAAAAAATTTAAAAATAGTTGTAGTCTTTGGAATTGAATAAATTATATATCTATTAAAAGGTAATAGTCTGCAGATTCAGAAAACGCAAAAAAGTAAAAATTGAACTTTTCATGATTTTGAGCCTTTCCGGAGCCCCTTAAAAAGTGACTAAAAAAGGCAAGTGAATTTGAATCAAGTCATTGCCAGTGTTAAGCATCAATAAGTTTTGTAAAATCATTGAACAGTTTTCTCCTAAGCTTACAAAATAACTTCTGATGGCTTTCCAATTTTTGTAATAATGTATATATCCCACACAGCATATCTCTTCATGAAAGTCTCCATCCACTGATACTATAATTTTTTCAAATTCGTCTCATTGTACGATGAAGATGGAAAAATGAGGCTAAATTTACAAAATTACAGTCTCTTGTGTCATATGATAAAAAACCCAGGGTATGTCTCATGCAGTTAGTAAGCAGTAGACCAGGTACGAAATCTGGTCCAGCACAAATTGTAAGTTTGGCTCATTGATATAAATCAACTTGCCCAATTGATATAAATGAATGTCCTCTGGCAGCTAATGTCTTCAATTTCTTTGTGTCTTGAGTCGTAATGGCTGCAGTATCAAAATGGTGTCTGTTCTTTTGGACATGTCTGAAAGAACAGACACCACATACACACTATTGATTATAACACAGAAATTACACTACATGTATTGTTCCTATTACAGGTTGTCATAAGATTTGTTGAACAATGTAGTTGGTCAATGCTAGCTGAACTCCTTCTAATGAAGTGATGGTGGAACATTGCTGAAGATGGCGACGCATATAGATGTGGTAGTAAATCGGTCCATAAATTGCGAGTATTTAGCGTCAATAAGGTGCAAGTTATGCGACAAAATCGTATCAAGTGGCATTGGAATTTGTTCAGTGTTGCATATTTGGTATCACTCGCAGTGCTTCGCGAAAATAAATCAAGAAAACATCTCGTGTACGTGTGGAACAAAGTGTAACGGACGTCTGGCAGCGAGTGAAATGTGCCGCGCAAATCGTGAAATCATAGTACTCGAATCACTGCAGAAAGAACTGAAAGCCACAAGAGAACATGCTCTGTTGTTGGAAAACATTATTAAAAGTGTATCTGACCCATCACATAAAGAACTCGGTCAACTGCAAGAGTACAGTGAACCAAAGAAATGTGCAAAACCTAAATTTGTTTCCAGTGCGTTAAAAGTTCCGTTAAGAAATCGATTTCAACATCTTATTACAGATTGTGAACTTAAAAATGTTGAAACAAGCAACTCACACCAAGACTACGAATCGGAATCGGCGGACAGGAAATTTACAAAGCGCAATAAGTCAGTAAAACGTAACTGTCTCGATGTTGCAAACAAAGTGACTCCTAAAAACTTTAGTAGGCCTACAGTTTTGCTTGCTGACAGCCACGGAAGAGGAATTGCAGGAATTCTTCGTTTCCAGCAGGATCTCAATGTGACAAGTGTTGTGAAACCTGGAGCAGGCCTAAAAGAAGTTTTGAAAAACTATAAAAACAATAATAGCGTGACACAAAGTGAATGCATTGTAATATTGGGCGGTGCAAACGACGTATATAAGAATGAACTAATAGTAGCAAACAGAGTGCTAAGAGATGTGCTTCGTACAACAGAGGATCAAAAAGTTGTTGTTGTTGTAGGCATTCCACACAGACATGACCTTACTGAATCTTCTTGTGTGAACAGAGAAATCCAAAAAGCAAACAGGATGTATGAAAGGATCTGCAAGACCACTCCAAACGCTTTTTTCCTCAGTATTGACGATCTTGAAAGACAGCACTTCACAACACATGGTATGCATTTAAATAAATGGGGCAAATCGCTGCTCAGTCAAAAGATCAAAATGGTAGTGGATATTGTTTCTCCTATATGTAAGAAAAGTGATCCTATTCCACTACCACTGGTAAAGGACACCTGCAGAGTATCTTCCCTACCATGTACTCCAGTTGCAGCAGTAACACAGCATCAGGTATCACTGATTACAAAAGAATGTGCTGGGAGAGAGGAAGCTGTAACTACAGTTACAACAGGTAGAACACCTCGTTCAGGAACTAAGATAACAGAAACAGCAAAAGTGGCAGCATATTCAGCAACAAGTGTACCAACAGGTGATCCAGCTGTCCATTCTGCAGCAATATTTGAACTACCTACAGTGGGAACCCAGCCACTTAGATCATGCCATGAACAAGAAGACGCGAAGAGACCTCCAAGAGTAGAAGCAGTATCAAGTGTAGCGGGCAAACGGAAAACTGTACCTCCATTACGTCTAAATGATTTTTTAGTAGAAGGCAGCAAGGGGAAGAAGCCCATAAGATAAATAGTGCCAGAGATATAATAGCCTCTCAGCAAAATAGTGCATCTGTAAAGAAAGACAGGTTTGATTTTATAATCTGTTATCTTAACATTGAAGGAGTAAGGGATAAAGAATTTATTGTCAATGACTTTGGATTAGAAAATAGGTTTGATATCTTTTGTTTAAGTGAACACTGGGCTAGTGAGAGTGAACTTACATTTATTAAATTTGATGATTATATTCTAGCCAGTAGCTACTGAAGAAAATTGCATTTAAGAGGTGGTGTGGTAATATATGTTAACAAGTCATTTAGCGGTACATTCAATAGATTAGATCTAGATTTTCTGTGTTATGAACAGAACTTTGAAGCTGCTGGTATAGTAATAGACAGTTTTAAGTTAGTTGTAATTTCCCTGTACAGGTCACCTAAGGGTATAACCAATGTATTTTTAGAAAAACTGGACCTGCTGTTACATGTACTTACAGATACTAGATGGATACATTATGATATTGTGATAGGTGGAGATGTGAATGCTGAATTCGATGTCACAACACAAAAACGTACTGTCACTGAACTCCAAAACCCACTAAGACAGTGCAACTTACATTCAGTCAATAACAAACCTACAAGAGAACATGCATGTCTTGACAATATTTTTGTAAATTTTAAAACAACAGAAGAATCATGTTTTGTGACAGTATTTCCGTATTCTGATCATGATTCAGTATCTTTAAATTATACAAGTAGGTTCCCTCTTGATAAGAGTTATGTAAATAAGTTTGTCCCAGAAGTTGTGGTCACTAGACCAGTCACAGATGAGAAAATTGACAGGTTTCGTACGTCCCTTTCTAACAGAGATTGGTTTGGCCTGTGTTATGATGAGACACATTATACTCTAAGCAATTATCTGCCAGCAAAGGTACTATTTGATAGGTTTCTCAAAGCATTTTTTGGACACTTTAATGACTGCATACCAATAAAGAAATGCAAAGTAACTGACAGAGTCCTAAAAGCAAAAGTTCCAAATAGACAAAATACATGGTACACAAAACAGCTGTCTACTATGAAAAATCAAGTTATGTTGTTGTACAATATTTATAAAAATCTGAAAACCAACCATGCTAAACCAGCCTATGTTAGATTTAGGAATGAGTACAAAAAAGCAATTGTGGAAGCCAAACAAGCACACAATCTCAGAAGTATTGAGAAATCCACCAATAAGTGCAAAGCAGCATGGACTCTAATAAATAGTGTCGCCAAAGATAAAAGAAGTGACAAAATTAGTATCTCTCCCCAGGAATTTAATGACTTTTTTATTAAAGCAGTTGAGGAAGTAGGAAGTGCTATAATTAAACCTGAAATCAGCTCATCACAGTTACTGTCAAAAAATGTTGCTAGGTCATCAACAAACACAAGTACTTTCAATTTTTCTGAGGTCTCACCTGGTTTTGTGTTAAGAATAGTGAAGCAGTTAAAATCATCAGACAGTGTAGACATATACGACCTGTCTTGTAACATGCTTAAGAAAGTAATAGACTGTATAGTGTACCCCCTAACGTATTGTATAAACAAGTGTATACTGGAGGGTTTTTTCCCTGATGAGCTTAAACTGTCTAGGGTAGTTCCAGTACATAAAAAAGGAGATAAAAATTGTGTCTCTAGTTACAGGCCAATATCCATAGTCCCAGTTTTCTCAAAAGTTCTAGAATGCATAATTTACCAACAATTATCTGTTTACTTTGATAACATAGGATTAATAAGTGGATCACAGTATGGCTTTAGGAAAAACCTGTCAACCATTGATGCCATAGACAATGTTGTTAAATACATCCATCAAGTATTTGAAGATAAATGCTTTGCCCAGGTGACTTTTTGTGACCTAAGCAAAGCCTTTGACTGTGTAGAACATACACTGCTACTCGAAAAAATGGACTTTTACGGTGTTAAAGGTAACAGCCTTAAGCTATTAAGATCATATTTACAAAACCGTAAGCAAGCCGTCTGTGTTGGGAAAGAAATGTCTAGTATAGAACAAGTTGAGGTAGGTGTTCCGCAGGGATCCGTGCTGGGCCCTTTCCTTTTCCTAATAATGATAAATGACCTGCCATCATTTATCAAATCCAGAACAGTACTCTATGCTGATGATACAACATTTCTGAACAGCAGTAATGATCTTAATAGCCTTAAAACGTGTTACAGAGACAATTGAGCAAGCTTCACTCTGGTTTAAAGCAAATGGGTTCTTGCTTAATGAAAGCAAAACCCAGCAGATGGTATTTAGTTTAAAAGACAAGTTTCCATCAGATTATCCTAGTTGTGTTAAATTTTTGGGGGTATATTTGGATGATAAACTTTCTTGGAATCCACATATTAAGTATATTAGCTGTAAATTGTCTAGGGTAATCTATTTGTTAAGGCGATTAATGCACTGTGTACCTAAAAATTATGTTAGAGTATCTTACTACTCATTTTTCCAAAGCATCATATCCTATGGCATTATTTTATGGGGAAACTCCACTTGTGTGCATGATATACTACTGCTGCAAAAGAAAGCTATTAGGATAATTACAGGCTCACCATACAAGGCTCATTGTAAACCTTTGTTTACTCAACAAAAAATCATGACAGTAATAAACCTATATATTTATTATGTTTTAATCTACACAAAAAAGAACTTACCTAAAGTAAAACGCAAGGCAAATACACATTGTTACAGCACTAGGACAAACAGCTCTATCTATATGCCCTACCACAGACTGTCAAAATCAGTCAACAGTTATGAACTTATGGGCCACAAATTATTTAACAAACTTCCACAAGGTATACAAAATTTACCAGTCAACAATACAAACAAACACTTTATGACTGGTTAGTTATAAACCCATTCTACAATGTAAAGGATTTCATGACTTGTGGTATTAAACTGTAAAGTTTTTAACAATTCTGTCCTTCTATAGCATGTACTGTACTGTATTGTATTATATGTATGACTTTGTCTATTGCTGTAATGGCTTAAAGACAATAAAATTATTATTATTATTATTATTATTATTATTATTATGTTCGAAAACGTGTGGAGCACCATAATAAACAAGCAAAGATTACTGAGTTTTTTGAATGAATAGTTCATACACTACAACACAACCACCAAGTCCAGCATCTCAGGCCTAGATGATGGAGAGAGAGAGAGAGAGAGAGAGAGAGAGAGAGTGTGTGTGTGTGTGTGTGTGGGAGGGGGGGGGGGGGGGGGCGCGTGCGCTCGAGCATGCGAAGAAGTGCGCGAGCGCGCGCACGCAATTATTGTGTGTGTGTGTGTGTCTCTCTCTTACTGATGAAGGCTGTGACCAAAAGCTATATGTGTCTGTTTGTTAATTGTACCTGTCTGCAACTTGATGTGTCTAATCTATGGTAAGTAGCAATCTGTCTTTTTCCTACATCACTGTAATATATATTAGATGTTCATGGCTTAACTAAAAAACTGTTATCGAAAATGGCTACCCCTCTTCTAGTTCTGTTAAATGGTCTTGCACTGTAATTAGATCACACGACAGCCTCATACATCAGATCAGGTACAATTATAATACAATCAGAGCACACCAAAGCCTAGCTGTGCCTTTTCATTTCACATACAATTATATGAGGCACAGTTCTATCAATACAGACAAACAAAGGCCCCATTGTGTTTTGCAAATTGAACTCTTGGTCACACATTGATGCCAGTACAAATGCTATTACTGTATGAAAACCATTCAACGGTTATGCCCTGTTCGCCACTCATTATCTTCTAGACACTGGGAGATAAACACTGTCAGCTGCTTTATCCCTATGATGTCGCCAGTCACAGCCAGTCACACCCCATATTGACCATTCACAGTATAACTGCATTGTTGCCCCCAGTCTATCTCTCTGAATACAAGGCATTGCTAAGCTTGTCCAGGGCCCATATACATATCCCAATTCACTGCTGTTCACTCTGCCTCACCTCCTTTCTGATGGCAACTGCAGCTGTGTGACCTCCACCAAACAGGAACACAACCATGTCAGCTACCCAGACAAGCCACAACTCTGAAAAAACAGGCTCAGATAGCTTGCCATACCAAGACCCTGGTGCTGCAGCAAATGCCATCTGTGCATAGCAAACCCCCCCCCCTCCCCCCCCTCCCCCCCCCCCCCCCCCCCCTCCGGCATAGGCTCCCAGATACTGCAATGTGGCCAAGCCTTTAGATTACACTCTCACTGCTGCTCCTTCTGTAACTGACAGCAGCCAATTTCTGGGCCTGCCATACCCGAAAATAAGCAAGGTCTTGCCCATCACTGCTCATGTTGAACAGCCACAGGCATCAAGTTGTTGTGGCCGCTTCAGTTGGCTACTTCTGACTCACTTTTATTCTCCCAGAATGTGGCTTCACACCTCATCGAGTTGGTGTGGTACAATCATCAAGATGCAGATGCGAACTCCCTCTCTGGTGTGCCGGACAGCATGGGCAATACTGGGGAGGGTCGCTGGATGGGCAGGAATTGAAACATGTTGTGAAATGCTATTTCAGGCATAGTAGCAAGAGCTATTATCATGTAAATGTTAAGTGTGTTTTTTGTGCAAGGACTGGTCCAGATGGATACGTTGAGAAATATAAAGCAAGATTTCTCATCAAGAGGCTAAACAACCCTATAGTATAGATTACAGTGAAACTTTTGCACAGTAGCTAAGCTAAGCACAATTTGTTCAATCTTAAGTGTTAATGCAGCTGACACTGACAATTCAAGATCATCATGAAACCAATCTCACATAACCTCACACCTGAGATTAAATGCTTCAATGGTGGTGCAATCAAGTTGAGCCAACAAGCTTACACGTGGAAAATTTTGGAGCATTTCAATTTTTAAGAGTGTGGAACTCTTTCAAAACCTATTGTAAATGAGCAGAAACATCACAATCAAAAACAAAATGTGCAGAGAAATTTAACTTTTCTTATTACGAGTAGTGTTGTTGTTGTTGTGATCTTCAGTCGTGAGACTGGTTTGATGCAGCTCTCCATGCTACTCTATCCTGTGCAAGCTTCTTCATCTCCCAGTACGTACTTCAGCCTACATCCTTCTGAATCTGCTTAGTGTATTCATCTCTTGGTCTCCCTCTACGTTTTTTCCCCTCCACACTGCCCTCCAATACTAAATTTGTGATCCCTTGATGCCTCAGAACATGTCCTACCAACCGATCCCTTCTTCTAGTCAAGTTGTGTCACAAACTCCTCTTCTCCCCAATCCTATTCAGTACCTCCTCGTTTGTTACGTGATCTACCCATCTAATCTTCAGCATTCTTCTGTAGCACCACATTTCGAAAGCTTCTATTCTCTTCTTGTCCAAACTAGTTATCGTCCATGTTTCACTTCCATACATGGCTACACTCCATACATATACTTTCAGAAATGACTTCCTGACACTTAAATCTACACTCGGTGTTAACAAATTTCTCTTCTTCAGAAATGCTTTCCTTGCCATTGCCAGTCTACATTTTATATCCTCTCTACTTCGACCATCATCAGTTATTTTGCTCCCCAAATAGCAAAACTCCTTTACTGCTTTAAGTGTCTCATTTCCTAATCTAATTCCCTCAGCATCACCCGACTTAATTCGACTACATTCCATTATACTCGTTTTGCTGTTGTTGATGTTCATCTTATATCCTCCTTTCAAGACACTGTCCATTCCGTTCAACTGCTCTTCCAAGTCCTTTGCTGTCTCTGACAGAATTACAATGTCATTGGCAAACCTTAAAGTTTTTATTTCTTCTCCATGGATTTTAATACCTAACCCGAATTTTTCTTTTGTTTCATTTACTGCTTGCTCAATATACAGATTGAACAACATTGGGGAGAGGCTACAACCCTGTCTCACTCCCTTCCCAACAACTGCTTCCCTTTCGTGCTCCTCGACTCTTATAACTACCATCTGGTTTCTGTACAAATTGTAAATAGCCTTTCGCTCCCTGTATTTTACTCCTGCTACCTTCAGAATTTGAAAGAAAGTATTCCAGTCAACACTGTCAAAAGCTTTCTCTAAGTCTGCAAATGCTAGAAACGTAGGTCTGCCTTTTCTTAATCTAGCTTCTAAAATAAGTCGTACGGCCAGTATTGCCTCACATGTTCCCATATTTCTACGGAATCCAAACTGATCTTCCCCAAGGTCAGCTTCTACCAGGTTGCTACTCACCGTCTACTACTCACTAGAGCAGTGCATCTGTATGGCGAATTCGTGTGAGTAGCATTAGTCAATGTCACTCGCTTTGCATGTGCACAGAGAAGCACTCGGCTGGCAGTTCACATTCTCAGTATCATGAGGCACCATTTACCCAGTGATGGGAAACAGCCACCTGGCCTTGCCATGTTGGTAAGGGAAAGTTGAGTACACAGCTTCGTCACAACATAGCGACAGTAATGAGACTGGCAGGTGCACAAATGCAATTAGAATTAGAACTTCTACCAATTTTCCATGTTTTCTATGAAGAAAGTGTGTGCTGTATACCTAAGAGTCACATTTATGGACCAAAGTATAATGAAAATTAAATTGATAATCGAACACTGCATATTACTTAATGTCATTGTTTTAGCTACAGAATTTTATGTTTGCATGAAAGAGTAGCTGATGAAATAATGCTCATTTTCAGTCAGCTGCTAAAATTGCACTGGCATTAAGACATATTTTGAACAGAATAAATTAAAAAGATTTATGTTGAGGAGTGTGACAACAGACTATAACTGTCAACGGTGTTTATAATTAACAAAAAAACTTCAATCCAGCTACATCATCAGCCTTTGTGAGTAAATCAAGTAAATGAACTAATGGGACTAGTTGCATCTGATAATTTCAGCGGAAAGAGAATGTAAGTATTTGATGTTATGGTGAGTAGAGATGAATATCCTTTGAATAAATTTATATGCGGATAATTATTGGAGAAGTATACCATTTAAACAAATTTAGTTGTCAATAAATTTAATTCAAACATTAAGTAACAAATAACATATAATGCCACCGTATTTTCTTTGTTTACTTCTTGTACAGAACTAGTATTTGTTCCATTGGCTCAGTGCAATTTCCATTTGATAAATAACTTATTCATGGTTTGTCTAGAAATGTGCCTTGTGGTTTAGGGGCTTAAATTCCAGACTACAAAACTACAACTTTATAGTTCGATCACCAGTTGGCTATATGACTTGCTCTGCTACTTACCCCTTCTATCACCTACAGCAACGACAGTAATACCAAGTCAGGTTGCACAGTACTTTGGAGTATGTGTTGAAATGTAGATCCCCCTCTAATTAGCTGTATAAGGTCTCTTCACATGTGGGAGGAATTCATGGGCATGCCAACATGCATAGCAAAGCACTGCAGAGCTCAAACCAATGTTCAAACTGAGCATGGCTTTACTTGGTTTACAGCGTAACAAATGAAACATAAAAATACTTACAGGAGGATGGGCATAACATACACTAGGCAGCCTGGCTGAGGCAGCTGCAATGTTGAGCAGCCAGCTGACGACCTCTTGATAGCGATCAGCTGAGTGAGATGGATGTGGATTAAGTTATGTCCTTTTTTCTCATAACAAACACAAAGCCTTGTTATTCAGGCTCACTTTACTATAGTTTTAAAACCATCATTTTATTTTCTCTAGGTGATGTGGATTATATGTTCACTTATATACAGTAGATGTTGGGTGATCCATCCATTTTCAAGCAATCAATTTTGCCGGAAAAACCCATTTAATAATAATTTACAAATATCAGAGAAAATCTCCAATAGAGTAACAATGCTGGATATCATTGTCAGAGATTAGGCATTTGGTTTATCTGAAGATTTATTGCATTCTTATGCAGGAAGAAACTGAACAAACACCAAAATAATCTTTAACTACCAACTGTCTCAGACTAGGCGGTTTATAGTAAGGACATTTAGTACTCTGGCAAATAAATGAAGTATTTTTCATCACCCAATGGATGTTCGAGAAGAATTTGCAATTGCCATAATAAAAACATGCTGTGTTTTACAAAATATATATGCCATAAAGAGATGACTATAAATTTGAAGATGTATTGTATGTGCCTCTAGAACTGGAAATTCCCCCAGATCCTATAAGCTGTCAAAAGTCATCATGGATTTTGTTTCCGGATGCAAGCAAGGTCTGCTTGTCTCAACAAGTGCACGGACACTGAAGGCAGCCACATACATTTTGCTCATAGCTGGGGGCACAGAGCCATCTGACTGCCATGTAATCTGATGTGTTGTAATGGTTGCCACACCCAGGTAATCAAAACTGCCCAGAGTGCGGGCTCTAATGCACTGTCGTTTTAATGGCTGTTGCCCAGTGTGTTCCAGCCCTATTACACTACCAACTCTGTCCCATTCAACTGCCTCTGCACCTGGCAATACATCTCCCACTCCCACTACTAACATGGGCAACAACTCTACCTAAGCAGCCAACAATGAGAATGCAGCCGACAAAAACCTTTCTTCTTCAGTACCTTTCTTAGGTTGCTAACACTATCGGACATGTGTGTGTCTCCTTACACAATTCATTCATGTTTGTAGCACTACAAAATGATTAAAACAAGGAAGAACTCAGTGGTTGCTAATGACTAATATCGCCAGACTATAGATTAAAAGTCTCCTAAAATGTTTATGGAATTCTACACGAGTTCCAATGTCGTCCAGAGTGTTTAAGGATTAACCCTAAGTAAGTGTGCCATTAGAATATGGAATAGTTATTCAATCCAACATGCTTCTATGCAATTACTTAGGGCTTTCATATTCAAAAATTTCTGAAGACACACTGGGTTCGAGTACGTGAAGGAGCTCTTATATTACAGCATGCTTGCAGCTTTTGTCCAGTGAAAGAGTCAAGAGATTATTGTATGACAATTTTCACCTTTCTACACCAAACGCAATGAATCCAGCAATGTCTTACACATGATTTTAAAACAAGTACTGTATTTCCTACGTATTGCTGTCCATGACCAAGAGACGCTTACAACAACCTACAGAGGTATAATAGCCAAAGAAATGTCAAATAGATTGGATTTGTATTTGTCATTCACATAAATTTCTTCCAAGTCTAGTAGTAAACAATGTGCATCGCACATGTCCACACTGCATATTCTCTGCCCATGTGAAAGTGAGTGCAGGCACATGAAATCTGCAAGGCTGTGAACAAGCCCTCATGTGGCTGTGCCAGCCTCATTGCCGGAGGTACATCCGCTCATGGGACTTTGATCATCATCGATAGTCTTTGGCAACTACAACCAAGGTTCATGAAGCATATTCACATTCTCACTCGCACACTGCAGGTGCACCTGGGCAAGCAGATAGGCCACACACTTTCAGTTTCCACACTTACCGCTACTTGTTTAGAAGTCTTTTTATTGTGCCTGTCTGTGGTTCGACATCTCCACTAAGTGGTGAATAGTAGCTGTCTACCCTTTTCATAATACTGTAATAATTCCATCCTGGAAATTCCAATGTTTGATTTTCCCTATCACCAAACAGTTGGAGCACTGATGTACTAGGTGCTTGGAAAGAGGCCTGATTTGGCAAAAAGTGTGAGCTTCCTATTGACTGAGCAGCAACAGAAGATGTAGCGAGACTAAAATGAATATTCTGGTATGTAGCAGGTTTATGTCACCTAGG
Source organism: Schistocerca americana (assembly GCF_021461395.2). Lineage (NCBI taxonomy): Eukaryota > Metazoa > Arthropoda > Insecta > Orthoptera > Acrididae > Schistocerca > Schistocerca americana. The sequence continues at coordinate 622,814,957 of NC_060119.1, forward strand.
TATAGTCTATTATTTCTGTAGTGGCATATTAGATTGCTACAGTGATGCAAACTTCATGATGAAACTGGTCTGTCAACACCAGGTGTTTTTATTATACGTGTAGGTACCTGCTGGCTTAGCCAAAGACAGTGAATAACTGTCACTAGGACAACTAAAACGGAGTTGCGAGCTGCAGAAGAAGCTGCTAAGGAGGTAGATCTGTATAGAGGTTTTAGAGGAGTGAGGAAGCTCATGGAAGTTCAAAAGGTGGATCATAAGGCAACACTGAGACTCAAACTGAATCCCTCATTCCACCATTGCAGAAAACATTTATTTGAGAAAAGGTGATAGGAGTACAGTTAAACATTTCAACATATTTCAGCTGATGATTGGTTAGCAGATATACAGTATTGACAATGTCTATGGCTAAACCAAGACTGTCAGTTTTACATTATAAAACTGATCTTTCATATTGTGATATGTGGGCTCTTTTTTCCCTTTCTCTCTTAATTAAATAAAGTTAAGTGTTATGGTTATAAATGTATTTTATTTAATTTAGTATCGAGCAAGATTAGTAGCACTTTCTGATAAGAAAAGCATCTCCATGTATGATATTCAACTGTTTCTAGAACAATGCATGATTGAGAATAAAAGTTCAGTGCAAAATAGTTAATTTGTAAACTACAGTTAAACTAAAAAACTCATGGTAGTATAATAAGGAAAGTGGTCTTGATGCCACAAACTTGAAGCCAGTGTCCACCATGTTAGTTGAGTAAAACATTAGCTTCTGATGGAAGTTCTTTGATCAAAAATGCCAGCTAATTTCATTTACAGGTACATTTTTGATTATAGTCTGAAGTATAAAGGAATCACATTTTATTCATAAGTGAACTCATTCAAGTGATATTTTCTTTTATATACTTGAAATTTGGTTGCTCAGTTTAGTTGTTCTGTAGTAGTTTTATATCTGTCATATTGCTTTAGATTTTCTATCAGTCAACTCAAAAAGATCTCTGGTTGTGAGAAGGAAAGATTGGAAACCAAACACTAATAACAAAACATGTTCTCAGCATTTTTGGGAAGAGAACATAGATCGAACCCAGTTTTTTCAGTCCTTTTTTAAGGAAAATGCTAGATTATGAAAGCAAACTTGTCACATTACATATTTCTCTTTTTATTTATTCATAACTTATAACAAAAACAAAGTTACATAAATGAGACAAAATGTCTCATATTACTGGGTCTTCCTGCCACTGTGTTATTCATAAAACCACTTTAACATTTACTGTGTAGAACAACTGCTACACAACAAAAATTGAAAACAAGAAGCAATCGCAATAGTGTGCCATGTTTTGGGGTATCCAATACGGTGACACCAGCTCCAAAGCGATGTACAATTATATAGTGCATCTCCAATTCTTACACCCACAAGCAAAAACTGCTCAATTTAACAGCAAGTGATTCAATAAACTTCTTTGCCATCCAGCAAACAATGACAAAAATCTCTGGGATACAAGTGTTGTACTCTCAAGGTTGCTTCTTTACTTTCCTCTTTTATTCCTTTTCTTGAGCAGATAACATTGCTAACCACAAAATCTTAATGCTTAGCATTCCAGTTTTGTTTTCTCTTGAGTATAATAATTGGTTCAATTGGTTTCTCTCTGAAGCACAACATTGCAAACTGATGCCCTAATCAGCAGACTCTCTCTTTGTTTGTGGGGCATAATGTTGTTAACTGTAACCGAACTGAAGATATTCTTCAAAGATAAGTACTGACTACACGACAATTAGGTTAAACAAATCACTGAAATTACATGTTGGGAAAATAGTAGTCATGGTTATGTAATGTCACACAAGAATATAGACATAAGCAGGCAATATAACAGAAAACTTTATTGTTGTTAAGTTTATACTCTGTGAATTAACAATTCAAATTAATGATGAAGACATCAAAAGGACAAAGGGACATGTTCATTCACTCACTCATTCACATGTGATGGTGAATGCAAGTTAAATGGAAAATAATTATTTGTTCACATTTTCTTCTGCCTTGTCAGAGAGAGAATTGAAGGGTGAAGGGAACCAGCTAGATTATGTGCAGAGACTCGTGCAGTGAAGAAAGGGAAGCAGGATACTCTTGTTTTCCCAAAATCTCTGCCTTCAGTGAATTCTGAATTGGGTTAATACAGAAATGTAAAGAAATGATATACTGAAGAATCATCAAAGGTAAGAAACATTTTTAAATCTACCGTAAGTTTAATGTGTAGAATTCTGCTGAGTCATCGTTGTGGTTGGTTGGCATGTCAGTTACAATTTAGGCACAACTTACAAAGTTGAATGTAAAACTGTACAGGAAAAGTAGTTTCCCTTCACAGGATAGAAATATCACAGATTATTTTTCCCGGCTAATATATTGAGTTCTGTTTACAATTATATTAATTCAATAAGTTTTTTATACAACATTAACAAATAAATTTTACTTCCAGTTACTCCAGATAACAAATCATATATATACCGAGCTCACAATGCACAAAAAATGGAATCATATATCCATTTTCAAAATTCTGAATACAAAATATAAAAATGAGTACAAAATATAAACATTAGTCAAAAGTGAAAACTAAAACCAAATGTAACCAAGATTTTAGTTATTTCATTTTTCAGCTTTTATCCAGTCTATTTCAAGTGATGACGTCCCTGACTGTTTCACTGGGAGATATACACCACCATAAACTTGAAGTCCAAATGATGTTATGCTGCTTTTGTCTAATGGTCCAGCTTCTGATGAATTCAGAGCCCTCCCACGAAAATAAGGTTTAAATTCACTGAGAGGAAGTTCTACTGTGCCAAAGGAACCCATAGGTGCCTGAAATGTACAAAATAACATGTACAGCACAAAGGCTACCCATTTACTTACAGATGCAAAAAATTTAGAGATTTATTTTTAAATAACAATGTTAGATTCAAACATTATATTCACTATCAACAACGTGCATAGGTACAACCAGCCCCCCCCCCCCCTCCAACACACACAAGCACATGTGCACAAGCAAGTGCCCCCCCCCCCCCCCCCCCCCACACACACACACACACAAAGAGAGAGAGAGAGAGAGAGAGAGAGAGAGAGAGAGAGAGAGAGAGAGAGAGAGAGAGATATTTTGGGATTGGGGGGGGGGGGGGGTGGCAAAGAAGATACATCCAAAAGAAACAAAAGTAATAAATGTGACAAAAAAACAGTACAAAAATGAGGAAGAACAAAAAATAATAGTAAGTATACCTCTGTTTTTATGTTTCTGGGATTACCATTTTCTTGGTATTCATGTCTTTTTCAACTGTTATCATCTTGCTACCACTAAAGCAACACAAAGTTTCATCATCATTAAAATGTTTGTACAAATTTTAACCATTTCCAACAATATGACATTGCATTTGGTTTCTGAAGCAAATTCTCTGAATAATTCCTTTTGAGAAAATTAGTTTCCATAGAAATGATTGTCACATTTTTCTGGTAGCAGACAGCAAAAGTTTTACACAAAGCAAATGCACTGTATGTACACAATAGAACAGTAACACTTGAGTAACAACTTCATCACACTTATCACGGTGCTGCTGATGTGAAAGTAACTTTTTCTTTTATATGCAGCTTTAACAGAGTCTAGGATGGAGGACACTGAGGACCGTACCTTTTAAAACACTATGGCAGTCTTTTCCAACACTGTCCCATGGAGCAGGACACTTTTGGATGTTCCTGATTGTGCTCACAAGCAGGTGCATATAGTATAGGCTGCTCACCAGAAAGCCCTGTTGGCATGTTCTGTGTGAGTGCAAGCTGCTTGGGCACCCATGTCTATGTGCCATTGGCCGGTGCAGTAAGAGTGAATAGGCTACAATCCACACATCAGATTCTTCCTCACTTACCCATCCCTGCCCACTTGGACCTGTACCCACCTGGCTGCCCCTGGGCAGGCATGGGACCTGGAACAGCCTCCACTATGGTCTTCAAACAATCTTTCATGCAATGACTGGTTAGGGTTGGCTTTATTTTATTCATACTAATAACATTAGTACTGAGTAACTGCAGCTTATTTGTGATGTAAATGAACTGCTTTCTTAGCCATACTGACAGAAGTTCAACACTATTACGCAATTCTTAAACTCCATGTACAAATTAGCAGTTCATTTACAACCCCCTCTCTCCCCCATCCCAACTCACTCTCACTCTCACTCTCTCTCTCTCTCTCTCTCTCTCTCTCTCTCTCTCAGTAGCTCAGCACTAATCGCTCTCTTCTTTCTCATTTATTTGTAATAGTTTTTCTTCTTTGCCTACATCATTTGTTTCATCTATCGCCCCAGTTAATCACAAATTTTCAGGTTTTCTATTCCCATCCATTTCTGTCATTTCACTCACAATTTAAATCTTTTCTTACCTGTACATTTGAGTCAAATTTTTGTTAGTGTTCTGGGTAAGTATCATGTCTAATATCTGAAAGTGGTATCTCCCCAAAAACTCTTCCTCCCTCTTTTTCTAAAGTGAAGGAATCAGAAATCCCTATCTGCAAAGCAAAGTGTTGCCTTGAAAAGTTTAGACACAAAAACTGGATTATTATCTGACTCAATGTGAGGGTAACAATTGCTGAAATGATAATAACTATCATGTTATCAATGGTACAAACAAGTTTTGCAGTGAAGTATGTATTGTGGATGAACTAGTTTTAGTGGTATTTTACAGCCTGCTTGGAGCCATCCACTAATCCTTATCACCAAACTGTGAATTGAAAAACAGAAAAGTTATGTCAAAACCTATTTTTTATTAATTTTATGGACCTAAATAATTTTTCTTCCCTTAAACTGGAATTTCCTTTAAATGCAGGTTTTACTCAAGTGCACTCAAGGAGTGAACCAGATCCATGTTTGTAATATCTTTAGGCCATGAGTAGACCAGGTTCATAACTTGGATAAGTTAAATGTAAATTATTAGCAGCTTAATAGCTTTTCACTTTTAAGCCACGTGTAAGTTCATTTACTGGAATCTTGGTTTAAAGAAAGGAGCTAGAATAAAGAACAATTTTTTTATTCAGTTTTACTGTATTCTGCTAATAGCACAGGAGGAACATGAGAAGTCAGGAAAAAATTCTCAAGCACTATCCTTTACTTATTGTAAACATCAAGAACAATTCCTGCCAGCATAGTGTGTTGACAGGAGTTGTCACTCAAGCTGGCTGATGCTGTCAAGAAGTGTTCAATTCTTACTGAAGAAAAGAAAGTTGCCCCTACCAATATACAGTTCTCACATACCTTCAACAAAACTTGGTGAAGGTAAATCTTCTCACTCCTTCGTATAACACCCACCACCCCCCCAACACCCCCCCTCCCACCCCCCACATACACACACGTAAATATACAAAACAACTACCTATTTCGTTTCCTCACTGAGCATAACACAGCTCATCCCCATCCGAATTGGGAAAGTTTGGATATCATCATCACAGGAAATAAAGTCATGAAACATTACACCTGGTGAAACAAAAGTTATAATGTTCCACTCTTCTTCAGGTAAATGATTTGCTTCACAAAGTGATGCTGTACCACAACCTTCATTCAAAAAGCATTTCATCTAAATCTACTTCTATACTCTACAAGGTACTTTATGATGCATAGTGGAGGGTATGTCTCATACTTCTAACATTTCTCCTTTCTCATTTATGTCTACGATTCTCAGAAAGGCAGTATGAACTTGAATTTTCGTTTTTTGCTATTTTCATCTTTTCCAGTACATACAATGTATGGGAAGACTTAATACATTGCCAGATTCTTCTTGCAGCTATGCATCTCAAATTTTAATGTTGAACCTCTTTGTGATCTTACCACCTTTCTTGTAGTGTCTCCCACTGGAGTCTGATGGTCACCTCCATTGCACACTTGTACTCACAAAGCAAATTCTAATGAATCATGTCTATTTTCTTTGGCTTTTCCTTATCTCCTTCATTCCTTCTATTTGGAAAGGATCCCAGACTCACAACCAATAACCTCAAGCAATGGTCCTGTAAGCTACTTTTTTTATGGAAGAATTTACACCTCCTTAGCATCCTTTCAAAGAAGCTCAGTTAGGCATCTGCTTTTCCTAGAAACAGCTAGTATTACATAGCTGTTCCACTTTAGATCACTCCCAATGGATTCTACGCAATGTTTTACAATTGACTATAAACTGTATAATTATATCATAAAATTAAAAAGGAAAAAAATCTCAGGTGAGGCACAAAGATCATTAACAAACTTTATCAAGTGATATAAAATGCTAGCACTAAAATGTTACCAAGTCTGGAATCAGTCATGCAATACTGGAGGTTTTAGAAGTGGTCATTTTGTAGCTTTGGAACCGGAGAAATGCTTCTTTCTCCCTAGTAAAACGAGCTTAAAATAATTTATGACGATGAAGAAATGAAGTCAGTGAATGAAACACAGCTGTCACTCATTTAAAAACTTTGGCCATTAAATACATCAACATGTACAGTAAAACCTCGATAATTTAACCTTGATGATTCAAGCCTCCACTTAATTTGGTATGAATGACAGATGGCTACTGTGTATAAAAGAACACCTCATAAGAAAATACAGATGAAATCAAAAATGTGCGGGGAGTGATTGTGATCAGCGGCCAAGATGCGCAATCATGCATTGTTTATGATCATGCCCATTTTAGTTCCTCTTGTAGTTTCACCTGCTACAAGTCAGCCAGTGTCTACTCAGTCTCAGTGCAGTGTGTAGATGTAGTTGGGTTGTGTTACATATTTATTATTGTTCCTGCTATTTTTTGCCAATATGAGCACCAACTCTTCAAAAGCAGGAGGAAATTTGTTTCCTTGGAGATAAAAATCTTAGCACTGGAAAGATTTGACAGTGGGGAGACTATAAAAAGGTAGCAGCAGATGAAGTAGCATTAGGTGACTGGCATGAAACAGAACCAAACTACATCAGACGTATTATATCAAAGTGTCTAGTAGTTGTTCTAAAAAAACATCAAAATTCACAGATCATAAAACTATGAAAACATCACACCCAAAAGTGAAATATGTACACTATTAACAGTTGTACGGTTGTTTATTTAATAAATATGTGCTTATAATAAATGTCGGAGTTTGTACTAGAACATTATTTCTAAAACAAATTCTAAGCAATGTGTTAACTGATGAAATAACTTTGTTTACTGTAATAAAAGTGTAATATCAAGTACTATTTTTAAATGAAAGGTCTCTAAAATTGTCACTCATCCTGTAATTCAAGTTTTCCCAAATTTTTGCTCCACTCAGACCCATTACCTTGAATTACTGTGGTTTCACTGTAAAATAGTTATATAATGGAACTGCTTATCTTTGTTAAAATTGCGTCAACTGTATTAACACAACCACACAGGATGAGTGTGATATATTACGTATACAAGAGAATTATTGAAACCATCAGACAGATACCTATACGATAGTTTCACTGAGATAGGTCTCATGACTGATAACAGATGCAATGAAATGAACATTTCACTGAATCTTAGCTGTAACAAAAGTATTTTTTCCCAATAGAAACTTTAGGTACACATTTATGAATGTTCAACGTTTTCAAGATGAGCAAGTGCTGCCATCTTTTGGGCATCACTATGAAAATATTAGGAAGTCAATGCAGCAATGCACAACAGCTCAAGACAGTACGCAGTAGCTTGTAACCACCAGAATACACAGATGCTGTTAGTTTTCTATATTATACTTATAATTGAATATTGTTATTGTTATTTTGCATGATAAGTTTTGACTGATCATTTTACTAATTATTACAACAGAGAATATATCATAATTAGTTATTTTAGTGCATGAAATGAAGCCAAGTAAACAAAGTATATTCTGCAACTGGGTACATATTTTTGTATAAATCCTGCATCCAAGACAATTAAAATATCACCCAAGGGTATTACCACATAAATAAAAATTTTCTTTCATCCAGAAAAAATCCAGGTCTGAAAGGGTTAACTCCATCAGATAAACTCTATTACTTGGCTGAAATAGCTCTACCCTGTATGCCCAGAGAAGTGCCTGCTGCTAACGCGAGGTTTAAAGTGAGCACAACAGTACTTGCTCATTGCTTGGTCATACTTCCTCCTCAGTGGTTGAGGTCAGGGAAGAACTTCCTGCAATAATCTAAGAATCTTACTCTATCTCTGGAGAAGTGAAACTGAACTGTAGAAGAAGAGAACTCCACAGATCAATGGCAGCAACTGTATCAATGACAGCAGCCGAGTAACTACCCCCAGGACACAATGAAAATTGGTTCGTACAGAAGTTGCTTAACAGATTACAATTAAGAATGGAAAGATTCAAGGACAATATAATGAAATGTGCTTTAATGCTGTGAGTGCTGACAAGAGTAAATCACAAGCCTCATGATTCAGTGCCTTCTGTGTTCCATTTCCTGCACAGATGATAATGACATCGTTCACGCTCCTGTAAAGCCTTGGAGGTTGCTACGTTCTGGGCACATATGACAGGAAGATAGTCTAATTTATTTATTTCTTGATTTCTCTGTGTGTTTGTTATGTTTGCAGCTTGAGACTAAATAAACTGTGAATAAAAAAAGAAGCCTCTTAACCTGTCTCTCATGTAATATATGAGGTCTGATTAAAAAGTAATGGTAATTTTTTAATTTTGCTGGCTTTATACAACCAATTCTCGAAAAATGGAATAAAGTGCAGCACTGACTGTAACTTTGGTGAAATTACTGTGTTGTAATACAAGGGTTTATGAGTGATACAAATGTTTCATTGAGGGTCGAGAAGATGCTTAATGTGACAACTGCCCTGAATATGCTTAATGTGACAACTGCCCTGTATGCCCTAGGAAATGAATTACTGATGAAAATGTGGAAGAAGTAAATAAAATAGTTTTGGAAAATCACCAAATCACTATCAGAAAGGTTGCTGATGATGTCATATCCTTCAGCCTATGCCAAGCAATTTTATTACATGTTTTGGACCTGAAATATGCAGCACGAAAGTTTGTTCCAAAATTGTTGAATTTTGACCAAAAAAGACATCACACAGACATTGCTTGGGAATTGCTGAGTGAAGTCGACAATGATCCAGAGCTTCTAAATAAAGTTATAAGAGGTAACAAAACATGGGTATAAGGGTATGACATCAAAACCAACCAATCATACCAATGGAATCTGCCTGAAGAGACAAAACTGAAAAAAAAATTGACAAGTTCAGACACATGTGAATGTTCTTCTCATTCTCCCCCCCCCCCCCCCCCCCCCCCCCAAAAAATTACTATGGGATGGCTCACGAGATCCTGCATTATGGTCATACAGCCAATAAGTAATACTAACTGGAAGTTACGCACAGTTTATGTGAAGCAGTTTGAAGAAAATGACCAGAATTGTGGCAATGGCACCACGATAATGCTCCTGCTCATACCTCAATGCTTGTTCATAATCTTTAGGCAGAAAACAAAACTGTTATGTTGCCTTAGCCACTGTATTCTCCGGACATCGCCTGTGACTTCTATCTATCTCAGAAGCTGAAGAGAACCATGACAGGACATTGTCTTGTCACCATTGATGAGGTAAAAACATAACTGCTAAATGAGCTGAACACCATAATAAAAAGTGAGTTTCAGACATGTTTTCAAGACTGTCAAAAACATTGGCACAAGTATATTATATCTGTGGGTGATTAATCTGCAGAGGACAAAATGATGTTGATGAATAAAAAAAGATTCTTTATGAAGAACAAAATTTCCTGTTACTTTTTGAGCACACGTTGTATATCATATGGCACACTATTCCTCACAGATACAATATACAAGCATTTTTTTCATCTGAATTCGGCCTCCTACAGACCAGATGAATTATTTATGTTTTAGCTTCCAGTTTTCAAATACTGTTTGTTTCAATCAAAATGTTGCGATTTTTCTGCTACCAAACATGTTGCAAAAAGGTCAATTAACATGGTACAAGCCCTCGTCCCCTGATGTGAACAGCATGTGGCAGAGACTATACATGGTACAAGCCCTCGTCCCCTGATATGAACAGCATGTGGCAGAGACTATACAGCGCAAGAATCGTATGATGGGCAATATTCATGTTAATCATAGAAGAAACATCTATCGGCACTTCAGATTGCAGATTCTTCAACTATTCAGAGAAGGCTAATAGCTATTGTGTATACAATGAACAGCTAGAAAATTAAGACCACCTACCTAATAGCCAGTATGTCCACCTTTGGCATGGATTACACCAGACACACGTCATGACATGGAAGCAATGAGGCCTTGGTAGATTTCTGGTAGGAGTTAGCACCACATTTGCACACACAAGTCACCTAATTCCCGTAAATTCCAGGGAGAGAGGCGATCACCTCTGACACAACGTTCAATCACATCCCAGCTGTGTTCAAACGGGTTCAAAGCTGGCGAGCAGAGGGGCCAGCAAACCAATTGGAACTTGCTTCTGTTTTCCTCGACCCACTCAACCATACTCTTGGCCTTGTGAAATGGCACATTGTCATATTGAAAAATGCCACTGCCATCAGGAAACATGATCATCATGAAGGAGTGCCCATTTCTGTCATAGTTGTCAATGTAATGACATCGACAACATTGGCGCATGCATGGGTCATAGGTTGTGGAAGCCCATCCTCAGAAATGTACTATGTGTTCAGATACATTTGTACTCTGTCCACCACAATTGACAGGCTGTCCTGTTTTACCAGTAGCCCAGCCTGCAACATAAAGCATCTGTAATGTGGGGTGGCTACACTACCCCATGACATCTGGATGTGGTTTCACCTTGGTTTTCCCCCGTGTGAGAGACACTCACCATAGCACTCCTTGAACACCCGACATCTCATGCAGTTCCCAAAATGCTCGTGGCGACCTCCAGGACATCACTCTGCCCTCTGTCAAACTGAAATAAATCATGCACCTTCCCTTTCTACAAATGGACAGCACACTTACTGATACCACTTGCATCATGTGTGTGTGGGTCTGACTGGCAGTTATTCCACACCAGATGATTGTTCTATTTTGCCTGGATGGATTTATATTGATAGTAGGTCATTGGTCATAATGTTCTGGCTGATCAGTGTATGTACAATCCACTAACCAGCATGGAATCCCACATGCCAAACCATTAAGGTGATCACAAGCATCTCCACTGAAAAGGCTGTTGTCACCTATCTTGGAGGTCTGTGGGATCTCTCACTTTGCCACAACTGCAGCACCTTGTTAGCTCACTTGCTACCAACATCAAACAAACTTACCTGTGGACTGACTCATCCATTGTGCTAGTGTGGTTCCTGTCACCTATGTGGTGGAAAACATCCGTGGGAAACAACCATGTGTCTGAGATATAGGAAATCGCAACAGCTGTGATAGGGAGTCATAAATCTGCAATGGAAAATCCAGCTTATCCGACATTGCAAGGAGTGCCTCAAGCAGACTTGCAAGGAAACAGACTATGAAGGGACGGCCAGTTGGCTTAAAGAAGACACTGCATCATGGCCAGTATCAAATATCTCTAACAGTTATGCATTTAAAGAGGTGCCAGAAAAAAGGATAGAATTCCTGTGCAATTCCAGTGGAGCAATCCAAAATTAATGCATCAGTCGATTTGCAAAGTTATCATCAGAAATTATTTTATATTCCGGGCAACCACAGTTGTAGATGGTCATGATGTTATGAAGAACTCTGTTTACAACTGGTAAAATTGTTGTCTGTTAAAACACTACTGGTTTCACGGCATCAAGCTGCATCATCATGTGAAACTACATGGTAAAAAGCAAAGTACAGTGTCACCACATTTTGTTTATATTCAAATTTATAAAGGAATGTCTAAAAGATACTGTTGTTGTTGTTGTTGTTGTTGTGGTCTTCAGTCCTGAGACTGGTTTGATGCAGCTCTCCATGCTACTCTATCCTGTGCAAGCTTCTTCATCTCCCAGTACCTACTGCAATCTACATCCTTCTGAATCTGCTTATTGTATTCATCTCTTGGTCTCCCTCTACGATTTTTACCCTCCACGCTGCCCTCCAATACTAAATTGGTGATCCCTTGATGCCTCAGAACATGTCCTACCAACCGATCCCGTCTTCTGGTCAAGTTGTGCCACAAACTTCTCTTCTTCCCAATCCTATTCAATACTTCCTCATTAGTTATGTGATCTACCCATCTAATCTTCAGCATTCTTCTGTAGCACCACATTTCTAATGCTTCTATTCTCTTCTTGTCCAAACTATTTATCGTCCATGTTTCACTTCCATACATGACTACACTCCATACAAATACTTTCAGAAACGACTTCCCGACACTTAAATCTATACTCGATGTTAACAAATTTCTTTTCTTCAGAAAAGCTTTCCTTGCCATTGCCAGTCTACATTTTATATCGTCTCTACTTCAACCATCATCAGTTATTTTGCTCCCCAAATAGCAAAACTCCTTTACTACTTTAAGTGTCTCATTTCCTAATCTAATTCCCTCAGCATCACCCGACTTAATTCGACTACATTCCATTATCTTCGTTTTGCTTTTGTTGATGTTCATCTTATATCCTCCTTTCAAGACACAGTCAATTCCATTCGACTGCTCTTCCAAGTCTTTTGCTGTCTCTGACAGAATTACAATGTCATCAGCGAACCTCAAAGTTTTTATTTCTTCTCCATGGATTTTAATACCTACTCCGAATTTTTCTTTTGTTTCCTTTACTGCTTGCTCAATATACAGACTGAACCAACATCGGGGAGAGGCTACAACCCTGTCTTACTCCCTTCCCTACCAATGCTTTCCTTTCATGTCTCTCGACTCTTATAACTGCCATCTGGTTTCTGTACAAATGGTAAATAGCCTTTCGCTCCCTGTATTTTACCCCTGCCACCTTTAGAATTTGAAAGAGAGTATTCCAGTCAACACTGTCAAAAGCTTTCTCTAAGTCTACAAATGCTAGAAACGTAGGTTTGCCTTTCCTTAATCTTTCTTCTAAGATAAGTCGCAAGGTCAGTATTGCCTCACGTGTTCCAGTGTTTCTACGGAATCCAAACTGCTCTTCCCCGAGGTTGGCTTCTACTATTTTTTTTCCATTCGTCTGTAAAGAATTCGTGTTAGTATTTTGCAGCTGTGACTTATTAAACTGATAGTTGGGTAATTTTCACATCTGTCAACACCTGCTTTCTTTGGGATTGGAATTATTATATTCTTCTTGAAGTCTGAGGGTATTTCGCCTGTTTCATACATCTTGCTCACCAGATGGTAGAGTTTTGTCAGGACTGGCTCTCCCAAGGCCGTCAGTAGTTCCAATGGAATGTTGTCTACTCCGGGGGCCTTGTTTTGGCTCAGGTCTTTCAGTGCTCTGTCAAACTCTTCACGCAGTATCGTATCTCCCATTTCATCTTCATCTACATCCTCTTCCATTTCCATAATATTGTCCTCAAGCACATCACCCTTGTATAGACCCTCTATATACTCCTTCCACCTTTCTGCTTTCCCTTCTTTGCTTAGAACTGGGTTTCCATCTGAGCTCTTGATATTCATACAAGTCGTTCTCTTATCTCCAAAGATCTCTTTAATTTTCCTGTAGGCAGTATCTATCTTACCCCTAGTGAGATAAGCCTCTACATCCTTACATTTGTCCTCTAGCCATCCCTGCTTAGCCATTTTGCACTTCCTGTCGATCTCATTTTTGAGACGTTTGTATTCCTTTTTGCCTGCTTCATTTACTGCATTTTTATATTTTCTCCTTTCATCAATTAAATTTAATATTTCTTCTGTTACCCAAGGATTTCTACTAGCCCTCATCTTTTTACCTATTTGATCCTCTGCTGCCTTCACTACTTCATCCCTCAAAGCTACCCATTCCTCTTCTGCTGTATTTCTTTCCCCCATTCCTGTCAATTGCTCCCTTATGCTCTCCCTGAAACTCTGTACAACCTCTGGTTCTTTCAGTTTTTCCAGGTCCCATCTCCTTAAATTCCCACCTTTTTGCAGCTTCTTCAGTTTTAATCTACAGGTCATAACCAATAGATTGTGGTCAGAGTCCACATCTGCCCCTGGAAATGTCTTACAATTTAAAACCTGGTTCCTAAATCTGTGTCTTACCATTATATAATCTATCTGATACCTTTTAGTATCTCCAGGGTTCTTCCATGTATACAACCTTCTTTCATGATTCTTAAACCAAGTGTTAGCTATGATTATGTTGTGCTCTGTGCAAAATTCTACCAGGCGCCTTCCTCTTTCATTTCTTAGCCCCAATCCATATTCACCAACTATGTTTCCTTCTCTCCCTTTTCCTACACTCGAATTCCAGTCACCCATGACTATTAAATTTTCGTCTCCCTTCACTACCTGAATAATTTCTTTTATCTCATCATACATTTCATCAATTTCTTCATCCTCAGCAGAGCTAGTTGGCATATAAACTTGTACTACTGTAGTAGGTGTGGGCTTCGTGTCTATCTTGGCCACAATAATGTGTTCACTGTGCTGTTTGTAGTAGCTTACCCGCATTCCTATTTTCCTATTCATTATTAAACCTACTCCTGCATTACCCCTATTTGATTTTGTGTTTATAACCCTGTAGTCACCTGACCAGAAGTCTTCTTCCTCCTGCCACCGAACTTCACTAATTCCCACTATATCTAACTTCAACCTATCCATTTCCCTTTTTAAGTTTTCTAACCTACCTGCCCGATTAAGGGATCTGACATTCCACGCTCCGATCCGTAGAACGCCAGTTTTCTTTCTCCTGATAACGACATCCTCCTGAGTAGTCCCCGCCCGGAGATCCGAATGGGGGACTATTTTACCTCCGGAATATTTTACCCAAGAGGACGCCATCATCATTTAATCATACAGTAAAGCTGCATGCCCTCGGGAAAAATTACGGCTGTAGTTTCCCCTTGCTTTCAGCCGTTCGCAGTACCAGCACAGCAAGGTCATTTTGGTTATTGTTACAAGGCCAGATCAGTCAATCATCCAGACTGTTGCCCTTGCAACTACTGAAAAGGCTGCTGCCCCTCTTCAGGAACCACACGTTTGTCTGGCCTCTCAACAGATACCCCTCCGTTGTGGTTGCACCTACGGTACGGCTATCTGTATCGCTGAGGCACGCAAGCCTCCCCACCAACGGCAAGGTCCATGGTTCATGGGGGGAAGTAAAAGATACTAACAATATTAAAAAATAACATGGACACCCATCATTTCTATTCGAAATTTACTATTCAGAAAATATCATCAATACTATAGTGAGCAAAAGGTAAAGACATACTTCATTCTCTAAAATTTGCCTGCATCTAAAAAGAAAACAGAAAATATTTACAGCGAGTAGATCCTAAATTTTTTTAACAAGGAGGCCGGACTGATGATAACACAATTAATTGTGGCCCATGCAAATTATTATGTGGAAAGTATGAGGTGGCAGTGTCTTACCAATGTGACAGCAAAGCAGCTGAGCACACGGTAAGGCAAAAGTGGCCTGCACAAATGACAAAAAGAGACTAGCTGGCTGGCAGTACGGAAGCTACCCATGTGGACAGTTTGACGACATATACTCATGATTAGGATTGCTATCTTTACAAGTGAAAATAATACAGAATTTTATCACACACCATCAACTACCAAACAATCAAAATTAGCCATAATACTATGGTGCTTTATTTCCAATTGCTTATTCAACATAAACTGTGTGTTGTCTTTTTCATGTCTAAGAATTTCCCCTTCCTCTACTATATTCAAAAAATAGCTTTTTTTCTTTTTTGTGAATTAGTTTTTAATTTTCTGAAGCACTTGTGATGCTGTGGCTGTCATCGTGTAAATGTATTCTTAATGCAGACCACAGGTTATTTATGTTAAATTGTTCCTTAAATCATTTTCTACCAATTTGTCCTATAAATTTCTTAGGGCATTCACCACATGTAATTCATTATACTCCCACTTCATTATATCTATTTGCGACAGTTTTTTCCTTGCGCCTGTGATTTTCTGCCTGGATCTGAAAATGTAAAATATGCTGGAATAATTGTCTTGGATCTCATACATCTGCCAATTTTTTTGGATACTGCGCCCAGATATGGTTTTCTACAAAAAATAGAGCCTTCCTTATTCTGCTTGGCTCATCTCAGGATTAGAAGATGTGCCTCTAATCCACTATGGGAAGGCAGATGTTTCTTTTTCAATATACTTCTGTTAATTATGTTACCAAATTACAAACCACAACCATATACTATATAACCTCATATTACACCACTTGAGCTTCTCTGGTAAGGGACAGTTCATACATACAGTTTAACATATGCTTTGGTGGGAGGGGGGTGGGGGTGGGGGGGGGGGGGTGACCGCAGGCTATAAGAAGAAGAGCTCCTTGCACGCTATCTGAATAAAAATTTCCAACATCCTACTAATTTCAATAGAAAAAATAGGAAATACCTTATAAACAATTTACAGGATGTAAACATACCACCCACCACACATATGACGACATGTATGCTAATATACTTATTGTTCAGGTGGAAAGTATTGTCATGGAGAATTTGGGTACCTTTTCAGAGAGACAATCTAAAGAGGTGGAAGAAATGCTTGGCTTTGTTAAAAATTGTTTTGTCTTTTAATTATTTTAAATTTGGGGATGATTTTCATTCACAACAATAGGGATAGGCCTTGGGCTCTCCACTTGCCTATTGTAAAGCAAATATTTTTATGACCAACTTTGAGCAAGAATTTATGACAGAAGTCCCTCAACTGCTAGAAGATTAATTTTATGGAACAGGTATGTTTACAATGTTTTCATGTTATATGATGGTAATAATACTGAAAGTGGCCAGCTTCCTTGGCATCTAAATAGTCTGAATCAAAAGTACACTGGGCACTGTACTTAGAATTAAAACATTACCATTTTTGGACCTCCAAGAGACTGAAAGAGGCTGAAATATAGGCTCAATGTTTACCAAAAGCCAATGGCAGATCTTATTATACACAGGCAGTCATGTCAACCTATGAAATATAAAACTACAGCATTCTGAACCATGTTGAACCGCATGTATGAAGTGCCTCTTACCAGAGATGCTCAAGTGGCTCAATATGAGTTTATACAGTATTTTGTGTATCAAAAATGTTACGGTCCAGAATTTGTTAACCCAATTAACAGAAGTATATTGAAAAAGAAATATCTGCCTTCCTATACTGGATTAGAGGCAGATTGTATAACACTTAGACCAGCTGAACAGACAAAGGAACACATTATTTTTTGTAAAATACCACATCTGGTTGCAATATCCAAAAAAATTGCCAGACATATGAGGTCCAAAAACATTATTCCAGTGTATTTGATATTTTCAGTTCTAGAAGGAAAACTCAAGCACAAGGAAGCTGTGGTGATTAAATATAATGAAGAGGAAGTCTACTGCATTACGTGCAGCGATTGCCCTGAAAAATACATAGGATAAACCAGTAGGTCATATCAAATAAGATTGAAGGAGTAACTTAACTTAAATAACCTGCAATCTGCATTAAAAGCACACTTACATGACGACGGCCACAGCATCACAAGCCCTTCAGAAAATTTAAAAATATTTCACAAAAAAAGCAAGCTATTTTTTTGAATATATTAGAGGATGTGGAAACTTTTAGACATAAAAAAGACAAGTTCACTTTGAATAATCAATTGGCATTAAAGCACCATAGCATTCTGGCTAAATTTGATTGTTTGTTAGGTGTTAGTACATAATAGAATTCTGTATTATTTTTGCTTGCAAAGGTAGCAACCCAGCGCTTCTACTCATGAGTATATGACGTCACACTGTTCACACGAATAGCTTCCATTCTGCCAGTCAGTCAGTCTCTTTTTGTCGTGCCATGTGCCTTGCCATGTGCTGTTCTGCCATGCAGTCACACTGGTGAGTAATTGCCGCCTGATACTTTCCACAAAGTAATATGCTTGTGCCGCAACTAATCATCTTAGCAGTGATAATTCTTTATTGCAAGACCAGCTTCTTTTTTAAAAAAATTTAGCATCTACTCACTATAAATATTTTCGTCGTTCTTTTTGGGTGCAGGCAGATTTTAAAGAATGAAGCGTGTCTTCTTTATCTTTCGCTCACCAGAGTACTGATGATATTCTGTGAGTAGTAAATTTTGACTAGGAGCAATAGGTATGCCTGCGATATTTTAATGCTGTGAGTATATTTTAGGCATGCATTTATTAATTTTAATACCCACAAAAATGTGGTGACACTGTACTTTAATTTTTATCTGTAGATTCACCTGATGATGCAGCCTGAAGCCATGAAACTAGTTGGGTTTTAACAAACAGCAATCTTCCAAGTTGTAAGCAGAGTTCTTCCTAACACCATGCAAAGCTATCAAAATTGAAGCATGCTGTTCCAGGTTTACATAAACTGCAGGACAGTGAAAGAAACAGAATTAATTATGCAAGTATCTAGCACTGAAGTGCAGCATCTTTTGTCAGAATAGCATAAGAAGTTACATATGCAATGGAAAACCACCAACTGGAGAAGAAGCTAATAGAAAAAAATACTAAGCTCAAATCACTGCTTCCCATCAGCAATGACGCAAAATTATTATGAGTTGGAGGCATACTACAAAATACTGTCATATCAGGAGAAGAATCAACTTGTACTGCTACCTCGCAATCATCTGACAAGAGTAATCTTGGAAGCTGAATAATGTCGACTTTCCCATACAGATGTCTGCTGTTGCTTAAATCATTCAGGAAGCACACAATGAATGCCAAATGGATGAAGTGCCATCTGGCATTTCTCCATCAGTACTTCACTTGTCAGGAACTGAGGGCAAGGCCTGCACAACAGCACTTGGGAGGCTTGCAGCACTAACTTGTAGAAGCTGTGAGACCTTTCTTCAACTAAGGTATTTAATCATTTTATGTGAAGACTAGCTCATGATTACACAAACTAAAGAAAAATTGCTATGTTGACCTAGTTGTAGCATGCCGACAGATGCAGTGTAACTGGAGATATTAGAAACATGACTATTCATGTATTCCTGTCAGACCTAATAAGATCTGTATCATGATGTAGATGCTAAAATCTCTACAGTAACAAAGGGACAAATTTTGTTGGGGCAAGTCACGAATCCTGCAAGTTATGAGTTTCTGTGAGTATTCACTCCAAGCAGAAACAGGTGAAAACCTTTTGGGAATGAAGACTGAATCAACTAGCACTTCATACTTCATTCCTCTGGCATTATGACTTTAGCAGAATGCGGGAAGCAAGAGAGAAGTCTTTCAAGTACCACTTGTGGCGAACTTGTGACTAAAATTCAAAGAGCTGACAATACTGACTTGTCAAATTGAGCTGTACGTGATTTCTTGACCTTTCACACCACTGTCTTGTGCTCCTACTGATCCCCAACTCCTCACCGCAGTCAATTCCTGACTGGAAACAGAGTCACAAGTATCCCTAAGCCAGTTCTAAGTACAACAGGTCTGAGCTTGCTCTTAAGGTGGGAACTGGTAAGGTGAGAGCTCCGGATCATTTGGCAATGGTGACCGTCTATCTACATCACTTGTGCTAGCAGGCCAAGAGGGCAACCCCAAGTCAAAATGCAGTGCATTAGTTGCAGCAAGGTAAGACAGCCTGACACTCTTACGCTTGAAGATAGCTATCACTGAAGGAGTACATCCTGGATGCAATGGAATGGTGTGTGTGTGTGTGTGTGTGTGTGTGTGTGTGTGTGTGTGTGTGTGTGTGTGGTCATCATTCGCACACCACAAGAGGGTTTTCAGGCAACCAATCTACAAACTGTGTCCTTTACCAAGTGAAGTGATGCTAAAGCACTGTATTTGTTCTTTTATCTTGAATGTTTTCTTTTCTTTGTGTGCTTCATTTCAACTAGCTCAGTGTACTGCTCATACATGATTGTAATTTTCAAGAACCAGTACCAAACTCTACTTCTTTCCAAGTGGAACAAGCTTAGTGATTGACAGAATAGCTTGTTGAAGGAAATAGTGATCTGTGTACTTTCCTAATTTCTCTTTCATGCTTCAGCAGGACTTCATATTATTTGTAGCATATTGTAAGAAAATTAATCTGGGTACGTTTGGTTGCTACATTCAACTCAATCACTGGTGAGTGCTGCCCTCTGTGGAGTTACTTTTACCTGAAGTGAATGGGCAGCAGTAATTCCGTCCATGGGTGCCTAGCAGTACAATCACTCCAAATGTGAGAAAAGCACTGAGTGCAACATGTTGGTCGCCTTCCATATCCTCGTGGTCCACATGTCACCAAGCAGCTGACTGCCTTGTACATTAAATGACAAAGATGTGTGTCTTGATTTATGAGTACTCATATAATTGTGAATAAAAGTGCTTCACCACACTTTCCATCACTGTTATGCAAATTAACTCTTCTATCTTCCAGGATTTCTTCAAGAATGTTTGACCATCAGTGTCTGCTTTTACAAAGCATGACATGACTGGCTGCTGTGACACATTGGTGTGCTCTACTGTTTCATACTGGCCTTATATGATCCAATCTAACTCAGGCTCCTGAAACACAGAATGATCAGCTCACCTAGAGATAGGTCTTGACTTCTGAATGTTTCAACAAAATTCAGCTCTTAGCAATAATTCAATCTTACCAGATGGCGAAAATTCTTGTTTCAGCAAGTTTTATGTTCACAAGTTCCATCTATCAAACTCGATTGTTTGTTCTTGCAAAGGAACAGTTGTCTCTGGCAAAACTTAACATTCGACAGACAGGAAATCATTGCTCATCCAGGAGCCACATCTATAGAGATGAGGTGTTTTGTTTCTAAGAGGGTTACACCTGTTCCTTGAATATGATGTGCCATCTCTGCAGGCCTCTGATATGAAACATGACTGCAGCCCAAAATTAAATAGAAAACAACAAGTGTGCCATTTGCGACTGCTGTGTTGCAACTTTATATTCACTGTCATAAGGAACAGGTGTTAACTCTTGCTTACCTTTAGTTAACAATAAGTCAGTATAATTTATTTGTGTTTGCCATTGTCCACATGATGTATGTCACTCGGACAGTCCTTCCTTGTGCCATCTTGTATGCATTGTGATCCTGTTTATAGCAATGTGTGATGACATACTCTGCAAGTATGACAGCTAATGGATTTGCAATCAAAAGCCCTGTGGGCACTCTTAAGACAATTGTAACGCAAAGTATTGTACATCACAGCATGTTTGCATTCACTTCCATTGTCCCTAGGTATAAATAATTTCAAAGATGGCAGCACACTCCAGTGACATGACTGAATGTAGTGAGCAATCACTTCACCTGCCTCTCCTCCAGTTTATATATGTTGTATGGCACACTGTTCCAGGCAGATAAAATTTACAACCAACGGTTTCATCTGATCTAGACCTCCTGTAGATCTGATGAATTATTTATGATTTAACTTTCAGTTGTTTCAATACTGTTTCTTTTGTTCAAAGGGCTGTGATTTTTGACCACACTGCTCCAGTTCTTTTTAGTTTCTAAGGAGGTAGGATTAAAAAAGGTTCTTTTGAAATATACCCCTGTTTAGAACACCCAAATCTTCAGCAATTATGCCTTTCAGATCGTTTCTTTTAACTATCTCCAGCATGAATAGTTTTTTCTGGTTAAGAAATCTGATAATTCTCATGCATAGCCCACCTCATCCCATTGAAACCAAATGTCTGTCAGATTTTACTCTACATTTTTCCATGGTTACAATTAGTGTCAAAGCCAATGAATATGATGTCATGAAAATAATTGCACTTCTTGTTACAGAGCATATATCTGTAAGTTTCGCAAAACTGTGCACTACAGCACAGACTGAATGATTCGTTCTGGAACAGTCCTTGAAAAGAGGAAAACAATTTTTGTATGGTATTTTCATTACAATACTAAGAACTCACTGTAAATAACTGTTCATATGATGGATGTGGCTCAGAATTAAGTCCTTTATGATGGAGGACTACTTTGTAGCCTGAGTTACTGCCTTGACCCCGAACATGCAGCAAAAGCTTATTATAATCCTGAAGATTTATGTCAGTCCTCTTCTGTACACCAGCAAATCCTGCACCATTAGGCTGAGGATTCAACATTGTAAAAAATACAGCACGTTGAAATATCTGTGTTTTTTGCAGTGCAAGCACAGCTTTTGACATTCCCACAGTTCTCACTGTATCAGATACTTCATACCAATCCTGCAAAGATTTACTTGTTGTAAAGTCAAACAATGTCATGTTTTCTTGGGCAGATACATTTGTTAAGCTGAGCCCCAAAACAGACCTGTAAGAAAAAGAAAATTTTTATGCAGTGATCTTCAGGATAAAATAGTTATCTAAAACAAAATTGGCTATATCCATAGCTGCTCTATTAAATATTTTACTTGTGAATAGGCAGCAATGTTAAATGTGGGGGATGCCATCAGAGTACATTATTTAACAAACAAATGAGTATTATAAGATTTTTTTAAAGCAAGATTTACAGTAAAGTTATAGTGTTGCAGATCAGAGAAATTCACCTCAAGCTGAAGATGTTCCATATCAAAAGGAGGGAGTGGGTTGATTCGAGGTAGGGGGGAGGGAGGGAGGGATACATATGTTCACACACACATTTACATATCATTTCCTATGCCTATGCCTATGCCAAAGTTTTCTTTTCACTGGTAAATAGTGAAATCTGACATAAGGTTATACGCTGTAAACGATTTTGTTACAAAAGTTGTAATCTTTGGGTTTGATTAGCAATCTCATATTCATCAACATTTATTTATAGATAAGTTGTAAAAACTGGGGAGAAGAACACAGAAAACATGAACTATTATTATTGAAGACAAATTAATTTGGCTGTGCTCTCACTAAATATGAAAGATGTGACTGACATAACACAAATGCTGTTAAGTAAATGTTGCCTCGTGTGGTCTGATACATTGGAAAATGAAGTGAAAAATATTAATTTTAGTATGCAGACCCACAAGAAATTTGGTTCCTGATACATATGCATATACCAATCATTTGAAAATGGCCATATTGGCCACAATCAGCTAAGTGTGAAAATAGGTTTTCAATCAATGTCTTACAATCTGCATATCTGCAACTATACACCACTTTTGTGGAAAAGTATCACTCAGATTTGGAAAAAAATATATGCACATTCAATTTATGATTTTCAATTCCTATGTTACAGAGAATAATACAGGATTTTAAAAAAATATGTATACAAAATTTTAATGTGTTTAGATGAGATAAAAAGAAAAACTTTTTTCATGTCACAAAACATCAAAGGTGCACCATTACCCCATGCAGGCCCATGGCTTTTGCATTAGTGATATTTGCAGATAATGTTCAAGCTGCAATGTGATTAATATCATTTTAGAAGTGTTGAAAATGTTGTCCATTTACACTAACACAATGCTGATATCTGCATGTGAATGACTGTCTTTCATGGTCAAAACAACCACGTGTTTCACAAACAATGGCTGCAGCTTCGCTCAAGTGGGCAATCAGCTATTCTGGAGTATCTATTGGTATCTCATACAGCAAACACTCCATCTCCATTAGCAAAAAAGAAATTCATAGTAACAATGTTGATCTAGTATGGTAGCCACAACAGGCTCTCCCAATCCAACAATTGGGGAAAACCTTGTCTCAATGTTCTCTGACATCAGCAGCAAAGTATGGTGGGGACACATCATGCTGGAACCATAATCATTGTCTGACTGCTAGTAAGACATTCTCCAACATTTTTGCTAGTACTTCATGGAGAAAGATAACGTAATTTCCTCCACCTTCTGGTAGGCAGAAGATTCAGCCCAATCAAATGGTTGTGAACAATATTAGCCCACACATTTATGGTAAATCTCTGTCAGTGGAACATGTCATTTGCCTTACGATTTTCCAACTCCCAGACACGATTAGCGCCACTGTTGAATATTCCTATCCTTGCGAAGGCAGCCATCTCAGAAAATAAAATGCATGTTTGGAAGTCAGAGATGTTTACAGCTTGGTGTAGACTCCATTGGTAAAATTCTATGCTCCAAAGAAAGTTGTCAGCCAATAAGATTCATACTTTTGATTTGGTAACCTCCATCCTGGGAAAAGTTTTGCGTACAGGTACCTGTTGTGTCGTGCCTCCCCATAAGTGAAATGCATGCCAACTAACACAGTTAGAGTGTAATCAGCACTCAAGAACCTGTGAACTTCATTAGAAACTTTCTCGTAAAAACAACATAATGTAAACAGTAACAATGTAATTGTTTATCCAGGAACATGGATACTGCTAGCAGTAATGAAAACTTACTCTTCCTAGCAGTAAGAGGTAACTGCTGTAAATCAGTTTCCAGAGCCATCGTGATGCACTTGAAGCTGTCAAAACAACTGTGAATGTTTGCCTCAGTGAACTCCAGTGTCCAACCTGCCAAGGGCCCCTAGGAACGAAACTGTGCATCTGTGACACTTGGAATCACATAACAAAAGTGATTCTTTTTTCTTCCCTGTGGTAACTCTACCAATTTATGTTAACAGTTTTATACATCCTGTACAATTCTAACCGCATTTTTAAAAGTGCTTCTCATACAAACTTCTACCGAAACAGTGACTACAGGGAGTTAACTGATTCTTTACTAATACCATAATTTCTAACCGAGTTAACTGATTCTTTACTAATACCATAATTTCTCACCATGCTGTACATCTTGTAAAATAATCCACAGGCAGTATTCCTAGGAGACATCCAGCAACACTGGCAGCTCCTATTAGAAGTCTGGTTGACATTGTAACCTAAAATATACCAAAGCACAGATTATAATGTTGATTAAGATGTAATAACTGTCCCAACAGAATGCACAGAGCAGTAGGGGGATAAACAGGAAAAGCTTTACCCCCACCCCCACATCCCTGCGCCCACTCACCAAAGTCAAATTTTCTGAATGTGAGACGTCTCCTGGTCTCTGTCTCTGCTAGTCCCTTTTGTCGAACTCCTTTTACCCCAGTCTGCTTCACATTTACATGTTACATATATCTGCTTCCTCCAGACTCCCCAGTTTTTCCTCCCTTAGCTCTTCCTCTTGTTTCAAATCCTCATAGTAATTTCCCACCTAACATTTGCTGCAAAGGTTCAAACTATATTTGGTGCACATGCACATATCTACACAAGAATGATTTTCCCTAACACCTACATTACTACTCCATCTCATCATCTTACAAGTTTTCTATGTTCTCACCATTTAAATCCCAGTCATATCAATTACTGAAATATAACAGAGAGAGAGTGAGTGAGAGAGAGAGATATGGGGAGAGAGGTGGGGGAGGGGGAGGGGGGGGCATGAGGAGGGGTGAAGAGAGGGCCACATGAGTTCTTACATGGAAGAGTATGCAATGAGCCTTGTACACATGTTTGTTGAAAGCCTTATAATAAACTATTTCTAAGTTTGGCACTAACTATTCATCTGCATTTCTTAAGGCAGCACTTACTGCTCAGCAATCATACTTGTTAACATCAACCTTCTCACTTCATGTAGATAAGAGGTTTGTTCCCTGTTAGTCAGTGCTAAAAACAACTATTCTGAATATTACTGTACTTGAACCAATAACAAAGATGAACATGTCAGCATAACAGATGAAAGACATGGTCAAATTTATTTCCGATCATAGCTCCATAAGACCAAAAGCATTCGAGATAAAAACGTCTTTTAATGAAAAAGTAAAGATTACCAAAGACGACATTGTAG
This sequence comes from Schistocerca americana, assembly GCF_021461395.2. NCBI lineage: Eukaryota > Metazoa > Arthropoda > Insecta > Orthoptera > Acrididae > Schistocerca > Schistocerca americana. The sequence goes on from NC_060119.1 coordinate 622,840,674, forward strand.
ATATCCATTTGTTGTTTGTACTAATGCAGTGTTTGTTATATTGTAAGGCTCTGTTTTATGTTATTCCACTGCAGGAAAGAATGAGGGGGGAAATTAAGTTCAACAGTTCAGATACTGTCAGTGATGTAATAACAACTCTCGCAGGGCTCAATATAAGGATAGTAAGAGTGTGTGCACTTCCTTTGAAATACCAACTGATTAAATAAGAAGTGCCTTTAGGCTGAATGGTAGATCAACCTTGAATGTTGCTGAAAAGTGGTCAGTATCCCACATGTTTCCAGTTCTTAACAGTCTCCAGCAATTTATTTTAATAGAGTTCAAAAGCATACACCATCCTACATAAATATTTGTATCAGGCATCGATAATAGGTCAACTGAGAAGCTGTGCCATACAGAATTCCACCAAGCATATTTTTGCAGGGTGCACCAGAAGATGGCTGCAGCTGCTTAACATGGAGGATGCAAGAGCAGAGCTGCTGACTACCATGAAATTTTGGATATGGATACCACATTATTTCCTAGACTAGCAGATACAAAAACCATGGATCAGGGGAAATTTTCATGTTTAACATGGAGGATGCAAGAGCAGAGCTGCTGACTACCATGAAATTTTGGATATGGATACCACATTATTTCCTAGACTAGCAGATACAAAAACCATGGATCAGGGGAAATTTTCATGTTGCAGGTGAAAGGCTAAAGAACATTGACGTAAGCCATAAGGAAACCAATCTGATAACAAGTACAACGGAGACAAATGAGCTACCAATTTATACACCAAACGAATGAGGTAATGCTGCCTCTGAATGTGCTTCTAGACATACAGAAGAACTATTGACCTCTAGTATTGTAACTTCAAAGTGAGTATCCAACAGTGATCACCATGATGACAACAACATAGGAAAACTAAACATCTACACATCCCCAAAGATAGCAAGAGCACACAACTATGAGAACTGCTGCACAATCAGTTTAATCACAGATGCACCCAAGTTACTAACAGGAATAACATATATAACTGAAAAGAAAATTTATGATTTGTTAGATGACAATTTGTTTGACTTTCAGAAAGATAAAGGCACAAGAAAGCAGTTTTCATGCTGCACTTAATAGTGGAACCAGGACTTAAGAGAAATTAAGATACATTCATAGGATTTGTCAAATTAGAAAAAGCATTTGACAACATAAAATGGTGCAATATGGTTGAGATTCTGAGAAAAATCTGAATAAGGTATGGGAAAAGATAAGTAGTATAAAATATGTACAAGAAGCAAGAAAGGATAATATGAGTGGAAAACCAAGAATGAAGCATTCAGGTTAAAAAGTGTCTATGACAGGAATGTACACTTTTGCTTGTACTATTAAATCTATACATCAAAGCAGCAATGACGAATAAATGATAGGTTCAAGTGTGCAATTAAAATTCAGGGTGAAAGGGTATCAATGATTAAATCTGCTGGCGACATTGCTATCCCCAGTGAAAGTGGTAGACATATTGAATGGAATGAACAGTCTAATGAGTAAAAAATGTGGTTTGAGAGTAAACCAAAGAAAGACAAAAGTAATGAGAAGTAGAAGAAATGAGATTAGCGATAAGTTTAACACAAAATTAGAAACCATAAAGTACACAATGACATGAAGTCTTGCTACATTAGAAGCAAAATAACACATGACAGACAAAGTAAGAGGCTATAGAAAGTAGACCACCACAGGCAAATAGGACACTGCGGCCCACGAGAAGTCTTCTGGTATCTAACATAGGCCTTAATTGGAAGAAGAGATTTTTGAGAATGTATGTCTGCAGCCAGCAATGTACGGTACTGACTCATGGACTGTGGGAAAAAAGGAGAAGAACAAAATAGAGGCATTTGAGAAGTGCTGTTATAAAAGGATGTTGAAAATTAGGTGGACTGACAAGATACAGAATGAAGAGGTTCTACGCCAAAGCAGTGAAGAAAGGAACATATGGAAACCACTGGTGGGAAAAAGAGAGAGGGTGATAAGATGTATGTTAAGACACCAGGGAACAGCTTTTGTGCTATTAGAGGGACTGTACAGGGTAAAAACTGAAGGGGAAGACAGAAATTGGAATACATCCAACACACAACTGAAGACATATGGTACAAGTGCGACTCTGCAATGGAGAGGTTGGCACCAGAGAGGAATGTGTGTTGAGACACATCAAACTAGGTAGAAGACTGATGATTCAATACACTTACTCAAAACTGGTGACCAAATAGTCTATACATATGCATTCACGGACATCGCTGCCATTCCCGCCAGGACAGAGTCCTCTGGAATCACTGTAAACATGAGTAAGTGAACTATTCAACCAAGTTACAGCTCTACAAGGAGTAAGTGAACTATTCAAGCAAGTTACAGCTATACAAGTAGGGCACTCCACCCATGCATTGCAATGGCAATGCTCTTTGCGCACAAACGGGCGTGCGCGCCGTGTGTGTGTGTGTGTCTAACAAACTGGAGCTGCAATCCAACAATGTTGACTAACCTGTGCCATGGAAAATGCTGTGAGAAATCAGACGTTCTGGCAGCATATTTTAAATTGGATATTCTTTGGCTGTTCATAGCAGACAACTGTACCAAGCTACGATTCCTCATAGGTACAGGTTCTGTCTCAGTTTAATCTTCTTCTCATCTGATGTGGTGAAACACTGGTTGCAATCATCTGCACATTGTGAACAGATCTTCCATTAACACCTACAGCCATGTCACCTTGCATCTCATCTTCAATCTTTGACACATGGATTCTGTTGTCACCAACAAGTTGCACCCAGTTTTTGGAGCGGATTTTGTTAACTTTTATGGCATCCTCACAGATCTTCTCCATCAACATCTCCTAGACTCTACAGCACAGCTGTCTAGCTGAGGACACTTATGCCATGCCAGACAAGCTCAATATTGCAAAGCCAGAGTTCTCTTTCCTGTTAGCACAAAGGATCTGTCACCCTTTAGACAGTAGCTGAGCCTTGCCACTTCATGTTGTTCCTAAGAAGGTCCATGGTTAGTGACTAATGTCCGTTTACTGCCAGAACAATACCTAAACACTGTCCTAAGTGGTATACCAAAGAATTTGCTATCACATTCAGAACAAGACAGTTTCATGCACAATCGAAAATGACCACGCTTTTTATCATGTACTGACTGCTCTAGATAAAATCCACAGTTTGCACTCCATTCAGACTCCAGAAATTTCTGACAACGCCTGTCAGACTGTGCAATGTTGCCCAGACTTTTTAGCACTTAACTGACGAAATAACCAGAGACATCTGTTACGTCTATATTGATGAACTTGTGGGACAGAGCTTTTAGCCCATCCACAGCAACTATTCACTATATTTTGGGAACACATTTTAGTCATTTCCATGGCCCACAATAATTTGTGAATTATGTCACTCTCTGGCATGAATAAATCCTCATCAAGTTTTTTACGGCAATCACGCATTGCTGTCAGTGCTTCTAAACTATTTCCTAAACAGTTCTCTTTGCCAACACCTGGAGACACACTGCATGGCTCTGGTCCATTCAGCTCTTAAGAAACATGTCAAATAGCCATATAATTTGCACAGTGAAGTCTAAATGCCCCAAATGGTGCATTGATGCCTTGTCTGGCTTCTGAAGGATAACAAGTCAGTGATTTGTGGTCTGTGGTAAGGGTGAATCTTAACCTTCTTATGTGTGGCTAAACTTGCCAACTGAGGTGTAGACCCTTAGAGTCCACAGCCACATGATGACTAATTTGCTTGTACTGGTAATAATTTTTCTGGAAGAAGAACGAGGCTGCCAGCCATGTACATGTTGTTGTAATACAGCTCCAATGATGCAGCGGCTGATTTCGATTTTGGATAATTCCCTTAGACACGTTCTTTACAACTCCATCGACTATATACTGTTTTGTTCTTAGTAGACACTCCTCACTTCCTGTGGTTGCGTGACCTGCAAGTCTCAATAATACATACGGCCACACCATAGACGCAACCACACCAGAAGGACATCTGTAGAGAGGCAAGACAAACATATGATTCCTGAAGAGGGGCAGCAGCATTTCAGTAGTTGTAGGGCCAATAATCCGGGCGATTGATCTGGCTATGCAAAATTATCCAACATGGCCTTGCTAAGTTGGGACAGTAAACAGAGAAAGCAAGGGGAAACTACAAGTGTTATTTTTCAATAGGACATGCTGCTCTACTGTATGTCTTCTGAGTAAAACATTGCAGCGATAAAAGAGTATCATACAAGAAACTACAGGTAGGCATTACTCTGGGTGTCAGATTCCTTAATCAGGCAGATAGGTTAGAGAAATTGAAAAATAAAATGGTTCCATTGAAGTTGGATATAGAGGGAATTAATGAAGCGAGGTGAAAGAAAGAACAGGATTTCTCATCAGGTAAGTACTGGATTCTCGATACTAATTAAGCTGTACTTCCCAGATACCTCTCCTCTTTCTTACAAACTTCTGTGACGTTCACAAAGTGGGAGTGAGGACAGGAGTAACGTTGTCAGAGCAGTTCAGGAGTTGTGCCTGCACAGCAGTCGGTAGAGCAAATGTCTGCAAAAGGCAAAGGTTCCAGGATATATATATATATATATATATATATATATATATATATATATATATATATATATATATAAAAAAATAATTGCCTCATCAGGAAAGAGAGAAGGAGAGGGAAAGACGAAAGGATGTGGATTTTAAGGGAGAGGGTAAGGAGTCATTCCAATCCCGGGAGCGGAAAGAATTACCTTAGGGGGAAAAAAAGGACGGGTATACACTCGCACACACACACATATCCATCCACACATATACAGACACAAGCAGACATATTTAAAGACCAATATGTCTGTTTCATATTTAAAAACCAATATGTCTGCTTGTGTCTGTGTATGTGTGCGAGTGTATACCCGTCCTTTTTTCCCCCTAAGGTAAGTCTTTCCGCTCCCGGGATTGGAATGACTCCTTACCCTCTCCCTTAAAACCCACATCCTTTCGTCTTTCCCTCTCCTTCTCTCTTTCCTGATGAGGCAACAGTTTGTTGCGAAAGCTTGAATTTTGTGTGTATGTCTGTGTGTCTATCGACCTGCCAGCGCTTTCGTTCGGTAAGTCACCTCATCTTTGTTTTTATATATAATTTTTCCCACGTGGAATGTGTCCCTCTATTTTTTTTATATATATATATATATATATATATATATATATATATATATATATATATATATATATATATATACACACACACACACACACACACACACACAGCCCAACAGCTGTCTGATGAAGAGATTGAAAGAATGTTTGATGAACTTTTTAATGTTCAGTTATGGTAGATGAAAATTGAATTATGATGGACATTGGGATTCTTGTGGGGTGATGAACTGAAAGACAAATAGTAGGAGAGCATGAGCTGGGGAAAGAAATGATGGGGGAATTCATCTGGTAAGATTTTGCACAGAGCACAATTTAGTCATCACTAATACTTGGTTTAAAAAAATTGTGAAAGAAGACTGTCTTATTTGGATAACTGTTGTAACTCAACTATGTTGTGAGGGGTTTCCTTTACTTCTTCCATTATTTGTATGCCAATCATGCCCATATGAAATGTTATTTATTAAGTCATATCCTCTTATAAACAAACTGCCATATCTCTTCAGAGTTTACTGTTAGGCAATATGCAAAAAACTAGCAAATAATTTCCTTTCATTTTAGTGCTCGTTGGGCATTATAATGCTTGTTATCACCAGTGGAGAGAATTATTCCATTTCATCAATATACAATACAAGTTCATGTACATCAATGTGAGATGAAGCTTTTAATCTTATTAGATTCAAAATGGAACAAAATTCAACTGCGAGATCATGGTACACAACACGCTGCAGCAAAGTAACTCAAAGTTACTTAGTAGTTGTACTTTTATGCTTTCAGGATACATTATCAATTGTTTACACACGAGATTTGGATACTTCACGACTACGATTTGCTTGAGATCAGTGACAAAACTGTATAATGTGGAGAGACAAGAGGGTCATTCCATCTCAAATCAACTAACAGTCTGAACACTGATATCTCAGATTTGGATGATCTCTCCCCCCCCCCTCCCCCCCCCCCAGGTAATGTACCCACTAACACTGGTTTAAATTTGAAATTTCAAATTTTTCTGACCTTTGGTTTTTGAGTTTCAAGAAGAGTTTAAAAATAAAAAAAACCTCTGTTTTTGATCAATCGATGATTGTTTTAAAATGCTGTAGCTAAAGAACTACACAACCTAGAGAGCTCAAACTTGCACCATTGTTTTCCTCTAAAAATTCCCTTCAATCTGATATGTAACATGACTATGCCACATAAATCTGAAAATTTTAAACTATTCCAAAAAACATTTTTTGAAATTTCCAAAATACGTACCCTTGGACTTTTTTATAAAAATTGTATGTGTTGCCCAGTCTAACTGACTACATGCATGCAAAATTTCAAGATGGGATCTCAATGGGTTCTTGTATAAAATAATATTTTACTACCGCAGTACACACTAGTGAGGTGAAAAGCAGACTATTTCTATCCTATGAATACTAAGGTAGGTCTATGTAATTCTAACAAACTTAAATTATTATGTTAGCCTTTTTATGCAACATTACCCTCTTATTATTTGTTAATTCATTAAATGATATTTTAATGAAAGAATAAAATATATAAAAAAAATAGCAGCTTAAGAATCTTACAATTTTATATGACATTCACTTTTCATTATAAAAAAATGTGAGATTTTCATACAGGGTCAAGGCTCTAGTTTTGGCCACTACCCCACTTATGGCCGCCTTGATGTAACAGGTGCAATTTTAAGCTCCTTTGGAATACTAGCCAGTCCTACCATAGATTATAATAAGCAATATGAAATGTGATATTCAATTGTCTCTAGAAACATTTTTTTGTTTGGTCTTGTTTGAAGTCACCATTTAATGAAAACATCTGTGCTGCAGATGTTATGTAGTGTTTTTCTTTAAGCAACACACAATCTGTTTTTCTGTATTCTACATGTTGTACAAAGCATCAGAAGAAACATAATTTATTGAGAGGTAAGACTAAGTATTATATTTTCATTTCCTACAAATTAAACATGATAAAACCTAAAAACATGTCATTAATGTGGCCGTAAGTGGGGCCTTGACCCTACATTAAAATGTGTATGAAATAATCATAGCAAAATAACTTATGAGTGGTCTATATTGTACTGTGTTTTAGTGTTAAGTTGGCCAAGTGATCTAGTATAGAGCAGTGTAGTCTTAGTGTACGCCATGCCATGTATGTGGTAATATATCAAACATCATAAAATATGATTATTTACTATATTTTTTCTAGAATGTTCCAAATAATAGAAATGTAGTTATTTAAGTTGTATATATATATTTACTTTTTGATAGTATAATTTGTTACCTTACAGAAATGGCATCTCAGAAGAGTTGGGCGATTATTGCTGCTAAATGTTGTAACCCTTTTAAAGTGGAACAACATAAGATAGTCCATGTACAATCACTAAGAAATGTAAAAGACTGGATGTGCTCTCTAGACTTAGGAATCATCAGTGGCATGAAAATATGTGATGTATGTTAGTGACAAACACAAAACAGAAGAAGTAGTTTTACCTTGCAGTAGCGAAAATGTAAACGATTCTTTTATTGCTCCTCAATCTTCCATAGACTATTTGAAAAAGTCACTGGATCTCATTGGTGAGTCACCACTAAAGAAGAAAAAGGTTTCTGTGACTACCTATACAAAGAAAAAAACTTGATAAAATAAAATCTAGCTTAGACAAGAACTTACTACCAGAATCGAGCCCTGAAGGAGTTATTACTGAACATTTCGAAGATGAATCGGAAATTATTCAACAGTTAAAAGAAAAGTCTGCTCAAACAACAAAAAGAAGTGAAAACATGATGATTTTGTCTATCTTACCTATGAGTTGGAGCTGTCAGAAAATAGAAGGATAATTTGGAGTGACAAATACATGGCTCGTGCAATAAAACTGTTAGTAAAAGAAAAAGGAATTTTGTCAAATCCTAATCCTAAACCTGGAAGAACTCTAAATGAGAATATTGTTGACTGTGTAAAAGACTTCGACAATTCTGACGACGTTAGTAGAATGATGTCGGGGAAAAAAGATTGTGTGACCATAAGAAATAAAGATGGAAAGATCCAGGTTCAAGAGAGGCTAGTGTTGGCAAATTTGCAAGAAATATACCAATTATTTAAGGAAAAGATCCCTGCAACAAAATTGGGTTTTCCAAGTTTTGCGAATTAAGACCAAGGAACTGTATCCTGGCTCGAAGTGGCAGCACACATACTGTTTGTGTGTGTACCTTACACCAAAACATTAAGCTAATGATGAATGGTGCCAAAATGCAAAATTTTGTTTTGGATGAAGATAAAACTGCTTTGAAATCTTATCATTCCTGCCTAGACAAGATGATGTGCAATCCACCATTGCAACAATGTTTTATGGATATTTGTAAAGAATGTCCTGGTGTCTCTAGACTTAAAGATCTATTGAATGCAAAGTTCACTGACGATATGATTGATGAAGTTACCTACAAAAAGTGTGTAACTGTAGATAGGTGTCTGATGGAAACTGTAACTAAAAGTACTGATGACTTTATGGATGAGTTTTTGGACACTCTAATGAAGGTAAAAACTCATTCATTTATAGCTAGTCAGCAGAAAGAATACTACAGCGAAATCAAGGACAATTTAACTGAAGGCCATGTAGTAGTCAACTGTAATTTTGCAGGAAACTATTCTTTCATAGTACAAGATGAAATACAATCAATCCACTGGACTACCACCCAAGCTACACTGCATCCTTTCATCATATATTACAAATGGGAGGGAAAAATAAAACATCTGCAGTATGTCTTCATATCAGATTGCCTGAAACAAAATACAGTCGCTTTCTATGTATCCCCCCCCCCCCCCCCCAAAAAAAAAACTGCCAGAAATCATAAAGCAAACCTTGCCTTTTGCACTTAAAAAGATTACTTCCTTTTCTGATGGCATCACTGCACAATATAAAAATAAGAAAAACTTCCTTAATTTGTGTTTGCATAAAACTGATTTTGAAGTTGAGGCAGAGTGCGAGTTCTTTGCAACATCCCATGGCAAGAGTGCATGTAATGGCCTTGGCGGAACCGTTAAGTGGCTAGCTGCTAAAGCCAGCTTACAAAGGCCGTGACCAACAAATCTTAACATCCAAATCACTTTATGTATCTGCCATGGAAAACCTAAAAAACATGGACTTTGAATATAGCACAACAGAGGACTATGAACTGACCAAAGAATACTTACTTCCTTGTTTTAGTGAATCAAAAGCGATTGCGGGAACACAAAAGTTTCACTCATATAAACCCTGCACAGAGAGTCAAATTACTGTCAAGCCTTATCATTGTAGTCTGGGTTAGTCTCTTGAATATGTGACGACACTGAACCAAATAACAACGTCACATATGGAAAATATTGCTACTGGTTTTGTGACAGTAGCATATGACGACTCTTGGTGGCTAGGATGCATTGAAGAAAAATACAATGACATGTACTGAATACATTTTTTACACCCAAAGCGTCCAGCCCAGTCTTTTTACCATCCACAAACAAGAGATATATTAGATGTCCCAGGAAATACTCTTTTACAAACAGGCGAATCCAACAACAGCTATGGGAAGAACCTACACTTTAAGTGCTAAAGAAATGAAGTTGTCCTATCTTGCTTTGGAAAAATATCCTGAAAGATCATAAAAGAAGCATGTTTAAATTATGTTACAGCTACCCTCACTAAACACTAAGTTGTATAAATACCATGTGTATTAACTTTGTAAATACCAATTAGTGTTAGAAATACAGTTCTATCCATGCAAATATCAACAAGTTAATCTTTTTCCCAAGTGAAATTACTTATATGCCAATTTCTAATATAAGGAACTTGTAAACGATTACAAATAAAACTGGAAAACCAAGAAAGAGATAATCTCTGCCATTTACAACTAAGGATGAAGGTGAGTGGCTTTATTCAAAATTTGAACTTGTAGCAAATATATTACCAATTAACATGTGTTCACTTCCTTCTGATGCATAGTTAAAAGAATCATGAACATTAAATTAAAACAACACTGTATCATTTAATGAATTAACAAACAACAAGAGGGTAATGTTGCATAAAAAGGCTTACATAATAATTTAAGTTTGTTAGAATTACATAGGCCTACCTTAGTATTCATAGCCAAGAAATAGTAGGTTTTTCACCTCACTAGTGTGTACTGCGGTAGTAAAAATACTATTTTATACAAGAACCCATTGAGATCCCATCTTGAAATTTTGCATGCATGTAGTCAGTTAGACTGAACACTACATATAATTTTTATGAAAAAAATCCGAGGGTACGTATTTTGGAAACTTCAAAAAATGTTTTTTTGGAATAGTTCAAAATTTTCAGATTTAGGTAACATAGTCATGTTACATATCAGGTTGAAGGAAATTTTTAGAGGAAAACAATGGTGCAAGTCTGAGTGCTTTAGGTTGTATCGTTTTTGAGCTGCAGCATTTTAAAACAATTGTCGATTGATCAAAAACAGTTTTTTTTTTAATTTTTAAACCCTGAAACTCGAAAACCAAAGGTCAGAAAAATTTGAAATTTCAAATTTAAACTAGTGTTGGTTGGTACATTGCCTGGAAAAAACAAAAACATCCAAATCTGAGAGGCCATGGTTTAAATCATGTAGTACAATTGGTTGATTTGACATGGAATCACCCAAGAGGCAATGGAAAGGACTCATGACATATCCAGGAAGCATCAGTTTCCCAACTGGAGAAACCCACTCCTATGTGCACTGGTCATGCACTATCAATCTTTTGTGCATGAAGAAACTAAAGTTGAAAAATACATGTAATGCCACAAACTCAAAGTGTCCACATGACCAAAACAATAATGCCGCATTTGCATAACTTCCTCATGGCACAAGTTTAAAATGTACCAGAACTATACTCATTAACATCATTTGACATATTTCACTGACTTACAGTGGGCTCTTTCGAGCACAACAATTTCAGTAATGCCCGAAATATGTTAACGACATAAGCTGTGCGTCGCTCTGTGCCAACATCACTTAAAACTTAACTATGAAACAGTGTCCTGCATAAGCGAGATACCAAAATAATTGACTTTGCAGTAATGTTTATGCTTAATACTAAGGGTACGGTATAGTATATTTTTCTCCTTAGGGATCGCGTACTTAAAAATACAAATACACGGAATACATTGCACAAAATCAACACAGGCCAGTAGGGTTAGATTACCAGTCATCAATACTGATTGATTTTCATCCTTTTTTATTCATCGTACAGAAAATACTAGCGCTAATGAACAGCTCGTTAACATATTGTATATGGCTTATAAAACGAGTTACAGGCGATTGAATCTCAAGGCTTTACGAATGACACTATTTTTTTCTACGGCAATACATGTTCTTTCGCTCACACAACGCGTTAAACTGTTAATAAAGCAAGCGGAAGGGATACATATAGTTATAACTTTAAGTTCAGCGGAACCGGATCATGCATACGATGAAAATTATTACACAAACGTTCACATGACTTCCTCTTCGGTACTCTTATCTGAAAACAGGTACATAAGAGGTCTTAATAAGAATTAAGTCAGATAACAGCTTCTACAACAGGTATGTGGTTACCAATGTCTTTCAAGACGTACTGTACTGTGGGCCTGGACCTACTCTTTAATACAAACAAATCTACAAAACCAGGGAGGGGGTAAAACAAACGACAGTGGCATATAGCCGCGTTTAAGAATCTTTGAAATTTTCCTGTAGCACTTCGTTTATAAATAATGATTGCTTACTTAACTTTTTGTGGTTTATACGTAAAAGAATGTTGACCTGCTACGCGATAACCTTTTCCAGTCACCTTTATCTCTACGCGTGCTAAGTCTCTTTCTTAACTACGGATGTTTCAGACAGCCAAAACATTATTTTATTATTTTTTGTATTAACAAAACTATTATAGCTTTGCACATCTGATTTTTAGCCTCAGTTGGTGTTTAAGCATCTCATTTTCTTCCGTCGTTGAGGCTGTAATATTCAATTGCAGCAGTCTGAAAACTGCTGTCACCTATCATGCGTTGCAGAGGGCAACGTGTTATCGCCAAATCCACCACATGGCAATACCATGTGTAGTAGTTGCAGTTTATTCATACAGAGACAATTTACATTGCGTGGATTTCGTGAGAAAAAAACATAGTATATAGAGATAAATTAAAACACACACACACACACACACACACACACACACACACACACACAAAAGGTTGTACACTACCCTACAACTACAAAAGTGCACATTACCCTACAGAATCTTACATTAAAAACTGTAAATACAACTTCAATTAATTACATAAAGGATGTTTTTCAGAGATTACTTAATTAAGATTTAATTAAAAACATATTTTAGTTGTACCACTTCTACTGACTTGGATTGTAGCAAACATTTGACTGAAAAGTCTACATTCACTATGTCATATAGCATCAAAATAGTACATTAATATAATTACTTGCTACTAGGTTGTTGAAGGATTCGTTTACACTGTAGTAGCAGTAGGTCATTTAAGACTTGAATATTGCTGCCTTAAATGTAGATAATTTTTATATTTATTTTATATGCACTGGAACTTTGTTATACAATTTTGTACCTTTAATATTTGTTTCTGTACAATAGTCTTATGCACTCTTTTTACATGGTATTAGTTACACTTTTTTGTAGGTAGAGGGATGGTAATGGCAGAATATTTAGCTGTTGAAATAGCTACCTGGAGGGTTTTAGCCTTGGACTGTTTGTAATTATTCTAGCTACTTTTTTTTTTTTTTAGTGTGAAGATGGGTTTTAGATGTGTCATGTTATGACCCCAGAAAGTGAGGCCATAGGTAATGGTTGTATGAATGTAAATAAAGTAGACAGTTCTCCTACAATGTTTGCTATACACTTTACTACTTACACACAGTGTAAAGCAAGCAGAACTTAACATGCTAGTGAGATAGTGGATGTGGGCTTTCCAATATAAATTTTCATCTATGTGGAAACCTAAAAGTTTTGTGACAGCTATTCTCTCAACTTGTTTATTTTGTATTCTGAGGCCCTGGTCATTGTGTGACTTTGTTTTCCTATAATGAATGGAATTACTTTTTGAAATATTTAAAGTTAACGTGTTCATTTCAAACCAATTTTGTAAATATGCCAAAAGTCTAGTTGCTGATGTTGGCAAGACTTTGTTTACATAAGTTACATCAACATTTGTATCATCAGCAAACAGGATTATATGAGTACCACTGAATGGAATTTTTAAATCATTTACATAAATTAGAAATAAGATAGGTCCTAGAACACTTCCATGTGGAACCCTAATTGGTACAGTCTAAAAATCTGATTTGTAAGCAACAAGTTGGTTTTTGATGTTAGCCGAGGTACTTTCTACTACACGTCTTCTATTATGGAGATATGACTGGAACCATTTTTTTTTTTATACCAACTCCTATAGTTTCTAATTTGTCTTGCAAGATATCATGTTGGACAGCATGAAATGCCTTCGATAAGTCCAAATTTCTTCTTATTGTACTGTTTTGTTTGTCTAGTCCCATTTTGATATTTCCAGTGAATTGGGAAATAGATGATTCTGTAATCAATCCTTTGTGAAAACTATGCTGGTTTGCTGACAAGAGATCGATTTTTTTTTTTTTTTAGGAAATTTCTGAGTCTCTGTTTCATGAGTGTCTATTACTTTTGAAAGTACAGATAATGAAGCTATTGGTCTATAATTTCCCTCTTCATATATACTGTCCTTTTTATACAATGGTTTTATGTTTGAAATTTTTAGTCTTTGAGGAAACACTCCTACTGATAATTATAGATTTATGATGTGTGTGAATGGTTCTGATATGACACTAGCATATCTTATTATGATTGAACTAGATACTTCTTCAGTCCCTGAAAACGTTTCATTCCTCACTGTTTTTATTATTATTAGAACTTCTGGTTTATTTATGGGGCATAGCAATATTGAACTGACACTTTATTCTTTTGGAACAGAGGTTCCACTATTCTAAGGCAATTTGTATTTAGATTGACCAGACTATTTATGGAGTAGTCATTTACGTAACTTGCAAGGATAAGATTTCTGAGTAACGCAACATGATCATTTTTTGAAATGATGTTTATTTCTTTTTTTACTACGTTCCGTATTGCTTTTTGTTTGTTTCCTGACCCTAAAATTATTTTGTTGTTGTGCATTGATTTAGCTTTTTTTAATCTCCTTCCTATAAATGTTATTGTACCTCTTAACATAAGCTGCGAAGTGTTGATCTTTGTTGTCTTTTTCAATTTGACTGAGATTATTTTAGAGTTTGACTGGATACTCTGGTAGCAGATGATATCCAGTGGCTGTTATTCCTTGGTGTGACATTGATTTTTTAAGCTTTTTTTTGGAGTATGAGTCATCAGTTGTTGCTTTTGAAAATACTTTTTCCCAGGTTTCCTGTAGATGGTGGGCAGGGAAGAGAAGGGGGTAGCAGAAAAGGAAAAAGTAAAAGGACTGGGTGTATTGGTGGAATAGAGGGCTGTGTAGTGCTGGAGGGAACAGGGAAGGGCCTAGATGGGTAGGGACAATGACTAACAAAGGTTGAGGCCAGGAGGGTTACACAGAATGTAGGATATATTGCAGGGGGAGTTCCTACCTGCACAATTCAGAAAAGCTGGTGTTGTTGGGAAGGATCCAGATGGCACAGGCTGTGAAGTACTCTTTGAAATGAAGAACATCAGCATGCAAAGCAACAGGGTGGTCCAGTTGTTTCTTGGTCAGTGTCTGTTGGTGACCATTCATGCAGACTGATAGCTTGTTAAGTGTTTGGTCAGTTTTGGTGTGATCTCCCTATTTCATTTGCATATGTTCGTATCAAAAACTGCTTAGTACTCATCTCCCAGTTATTGTATAGTACAGTTGTGGGATTGTTTAAGCACACTTTAACACCATTGTGTTTTCTAGATGGTGGTCAGTATTTCAACTAGTTGGACAGAGTGGTGATGGCATGTCTGTTAGCTCCATCTATAGCCAACCTTTTTATGGAGAAATTTGAAGACATTGCTATGGACATGGCTACAGATAAACCAGGTTGCTTTTCTTTGTGTTGATGACACTTTTATCATCTGGCTTCATGGACATGAAAAACTGGGAGAATTCTTAGAACACCTGAACAGTATTCATGACCAGCATAATTGAAGTTGAGATGAATGGTGCATTGCCCTTGATGTCCTCATTTGCCAGATGGCAATGGATGCCTCAGCTACAGTGTGTACAGGAAATCTACACATGCAGATCAGTATCTGTGTGCCCTTAGCCACCACCATCTGGCACAAAAATGCAGCATTCTCAACACCCTCATCCACTGTGCTGAAGTCATCTCACACATTGAAAATCTGACACTAGAACTAACCACCTCTGAAAAGTCTTCCAGGAAAATGGCAACAATCAGCACTAGGTAATGCCGGATATTTCTGGTGGGACACAAAGGCAGAACACCACCAAAGAAGAGAACAAGGAACTTGCTTATTTGCCTTTCTGTGGTACAGTGTCAAGAAAGATTAGTCAGCTCCTGAAGAGACACATCTCATCAATGTTCAGGGCCCCAGAAAAAAAATATGACAGCTCATGAGGTCTGTGAAGAATGATTTGGGACTTAGAATGTTTGCAGTGCGCAAAATACCACACCAAAGTGGCTGCTATTACATTGACCAAACAGCCCACACTGTGGAGCAATGCTGGACAGAACACAAGAGCTGCTATCCTGAAAAATCGGCTGTGGCAGAATATGGTTTTGGAAAATCAACAAAAAGTTCTATTTGATGAAACACATCTCATTATGAGGATGAAGGGATTTTGGGATAGCATCATAAAAAAGTAGTAGGAATATAAATATCTGAAAATGCCACCAACAAGGATGGTGGTTTGCAGATGAAGAGAGCACCAGTGACATCAGAAATCACAGCCAGCAGTGCAGCTATATAACAGCAATGAAGTGGCCGAGGAGAGCTCAGTTGAGAGTTCATGAGATTTTAATCATCTGACACACATGGTAGACTGAGAAGATTTTTTAATTCATATCACCCTGAGACCATGCATTAATACGAAGTTTTCTATGTCTCCATCAGGAGATCTCTATAGGCATACCACAATTGTTTTGCATTATGATAATTCAGTGTCTGATATTTCAAAATACTTTATATTATTTAGTGTATTAAGTGGAACTAGATGTTTGTAAGGTATTCATTTTTCAACAAAGATGCAGTTTCCACCAATGTGGATTTTTGTTCTCCAAGTGTAAGCTGCCAATTCATAGTTGGTATTGCATCCTCTCTTAACCATGCTCATTCACAGTTCTGAAGAATCATTGAATTATGGGTTGCTTGATTGAGCTCTTACCTTTGCTTTGCCTTCTGAGTCCTGTTTCTTATGAAAGTCTTTGAACACATGACTTATTTTACTGGTGGACAGAAATCTATCATTTTTCTGTTCTTATTCAAATTGTCACCTGCTTCATTAAAAATTAGTTTCCTTATTTTAATTTTATGTATTTATTTATAATTTATTTGATAAAAGTACACACATCTGGAAATAATTTATTGCAAGTTTTAAAGACTAACTTATTCAGATGCATTCCACCTTTTGCTAGACACTTACTGATAACTAATTTATTAAGATGTAAAAATACTGCTCCTAAAGTATCACACTGTTCTTACACACAGTCATTTATCTTGTCTCTGTAGCTGTTGCCCTCTGATCTGTGCATAATTTCACTCATTACTATATCCTGGATAGACTTAATGGTGTTCTAACTACATTTCTTGTTTTGTTTGTGAGCTTACTTTCACTGCAGCTGCAGTGACCATTCATCCCCATATACACAAAGAGTTAAGTGCTCTGGTGCAAAGGCATTGCAAAAAATTAGAAACATAGCAGTACCTCATAAACAACTTTACAAATTATCAGATGTTTAGCTTCAAGAATTGAAAAATCCTGTTAGCAAGATGAAACACATCGTAGTTCATTGTAAAGATGCAAGACAAGTTGCAATATATTGTAACAGGACTCAATATTTAATGATATAGGTAACTACTTTCTTTGAAAACTATGAATGTAACCCAGTAAATATTAATCTACCAAATGGAAGATAAACAGTAGCTATTTTATGTGAGTGAAGAGACAGCAGCTTTTTCAAGTAGCAAGTTCTTTCTAATGCACTTAAATAAATTTAGCTGGCATATGCATGAATTGCATCAAGCAATATAGTCATATGACACTTCCTGACAGATTAAAACTGTGTGCCAGACCAAGACTCGAACTCGGGACCTTTGCCTTTCGTGAGCAAGTGCTCTACCATCTGAGCTACCCAAGCATGACTCATGCCCCATCCTCACAGCCTTACTTCTGCCAGTACCTCATTTCCTACCTTCCAAACTTTACAGAACCTCTCCTGCGAACCTTGCAGAACTGGCACTCCTGAAAGAAAGGATATTGCGGAGATACGGCTTAGCCACAGCCTGGGGGTTGTTTCCAGAATGAAATTTTCACTCTGCAGTGGAGTGTGCACTGATATGAAACTTTCTGGCAGGTTAAAACTGTGTGCCAGACCGAGACTCGAACTCAAGACCTTTGCCTTTCATGGCAAGTGCTCTACCATCTGAGCTACCCAAGCATGACTCACGCCCCGTCCTCACAGCCTTACTTCTGCCAGTACCTCGTCCGCAATATCCTTTCTTTCAGGAATGCTAGTTCTGATAGGTTCCCAGGAGAGGTTCTGTAAAGTTTGGAAGGTAGGAGACAAGGTACTGGCAGAAGTAGGGTTGTGAGGACGGGGCGTGAGTCGTGCTTGGGTAGCACAGATGGTAGAGCACTTGCCCACGAAGGGCAAAGGTCCCGAGTTCGAGTCTTGGTCTGGCACACAGTTTTAATCTGCCAGGAAGTTTCATATCAGCGCACACTCCACTGCAGAGTGAAAATCTCATTCTGAATATAGTCATAGGCTATTGTTAATACAATATACATATTAAATGTATATTATTTGCTTGTTTTTCATTATTGTTTAGCTTTACTGATTTCACATTCCTGAAGGTTCTTCTTTTCGGTGTACCCTACAGAACACCATGAATTACTGAATAAATAAGTGGTTTAGTTATTTGAGCTATTAATTTATCATTCAGCATTCTTCAGTACATTCATATTTCAAAAGGTTCTCTTTTTGTCTGTAATGTTTGTCAACCACAATTAACTTTCATGTAAGACTACACTACAGATTAATACTTCAAGAAAAGTCTTCTAAACACTTAAATTTGTTACATACTGCTTTGTATGCAAGACAGCAATAGCTAAAGAAAGTACATGGTTAATATTTAAGAATCTTCTGACCATCTTTTACTAAAAAAGTTCCTGTGTATGTATGGGTTTTGCACTGAATGAAGACTCTTCAAGCCGCTTTAGATGTAATGTAATCCTTTATTGGGAACACGACTGATTTTGCCTTGTTACAAGTGCATTCTCAGGCAATGCGCTATTAATTAAAAGTTGTTTGTTTAGTTGGTTGGTTGGTTTGGGGAAGGAGACCAGACAGCGTGGTCATCGGTCTCATCGGATTAGGGAAGGATGGGGAAGGAAGTCGGCCGTGCCCTTTCAGAGGAACCATCCCGGCATTTGCCTGGAGTGATTTAGGGAAATCACGGAAAACCTAAATCAGGATGGCCGGACGTGGGATTGAACCGTCGTCCTCCCGAATGCGAGTCCAGTGTCTAACCACTGCGCCACCCCGCTCGGTGTTTGTTTAGAACAGGATTTTATAGAAAGGGGAAAAAAAATTATAAAATTTTGTAAAAATATATGTTGAATGTTCATTAACCAAAAAATTATTAATTTTTTTAAAGAAATCCTTACTCACATGATTAGTCTAGGAGCTGTGATATCCCCATAGTTTAGTTGCAGATCAAAAATGTTGATCCTTTTTAGGCCATTGTCAATAGTCCCAGTAGGTGGGTGTCAAAATGAGAACATGGGATGATAAGATGTGATGTAAAAAATAATTCCAGCCATTGAAATTTATGTCTAAAGCATGTAAAAATACTTTAACAATGTTCACAGTATGTAACATCTGCGGGTTCTACAGAAGTAAATAACAACAACCTACGAAAAGTACTAATGCATCTAAGAACCGTTCAGCACTGAGCAAATGTGAAAATGGAAGATGTCTGTTATGCCATTGCTACGGACTGGTAATTGGTGGTTTTGTACTAAAAAAAAAAAAAAAAAAAAAAAAATGTTGCATATTAATTAACAGTACATCAGCTGAAGATGCACCTGTGAATGTATAAATCCAGTAATATTCCCAACAAAGGGCTACAGCAAAAGTGGCTTGAAAAGTCCTCATTCACTGTACTTAACTCGATACTAGACTAGCTAAGAAACCCAATGTTGCTTGGGTATTTATTTATTCCAGTTTTCTGTTGCCCTATTGTCTCCTCCTTCCTCTCTTTGTCCACCTCTTCCTCCACTTCTTTTTGCCCATCCCCTCCTCCCCTCTCTCTGTCCATCTCCTCCTCCTTCTCTCTTTGTCCATGTTCTCCTCCTCCTTCTCTCTTTGTCCATCTTCTGCTCCTCCTCCCTTTGTATGCCAATCTCCTCTTCCCTTCCCTCTCTCTGTCCATTCCTCCCTCTCTCTGTCTTTTTTCCTCCCCTTCTCTGTATCACTCTCCTCCTTCCCCTTCTCTCTCCCTCCATCTTCTTCTCTCTGTCCTCCCCCTCCCCCTCCCTCCCCCCTCTGCCCCGTCATCCCATCAGCACCCTTGCCCCTACATCATGATTCCTCAGTACTGTAAATGGTGGTTCCCCAAATGTTTCATCATTCATTTCATAGCCACTCTTTATTAGGGAGGCTTTCAGATGTAACAACTGGTTGACTATATACTAGGCTATTTGTGTGTTTCATTTGGTCACTTTTTGCATATTCTTTGAGGTACAGTATTTTCTGAGCAGTACAGAGAAATTAAATCATTTTATACCATCCTATCACTGGCGTAAGTTGCAATGCCCGAAGGGCAGGTGATACATGATTTAAGAAAATGTATTTATAATTGGCTGAGACTGCCTTTAATTTCCATCAAATCTTCCTCATTTAGACTTTGAATATGCACTGAAGGTTCCTTTAGTAAGGCCACAGCTGTTTATTACTGCCATCCTTGTTCCACTGGACCAGAGCTTTGTTGGTGGACTCTTAAACCTAAAACATCAATGGCTGTGAGGAATTTAATCAAAAATATGAGCATGGAAGGTTTTTTGCTAGTCTACTCCGATTTTTAATTGCAACTATTCTAATCATTCTTTGTTTTCTCAAATACACTGAAATCAGATGTATTAATTTAAGTGAATTGCTTCTGCTTTCATATCATTGGTAGAATTACAGAGTGTGGCAGTATTCATAGTGTAATTTGACTTGCGTAGTACAATGACTTACTGCAGGAATGCGCGCCAATTCATGCCGCATTCGTGTACTAATGAGCTGGTATTTCGAGTGTGACAGTGATATGGAGCAGTGGAGTGCACAGCATCGTGCCTTTGCTGTTGAAAGTTATTTCAAGAATATTGACTCTGTTATTGCTACCCAGCATCTATTTCGGTAACATTTCAACTTGGGACGTCATGGGAAAGTTCCAGATGGATGGACCATTGTGAGGTGGGTACATGAATTTCGAACAACAGATTCTATTTGCAATGGCAAACTGGGAAGAAGTGAAAGAACTGTGTGGACACCAGAAGCTGTGGAAAATGTTCGTGCTGCACTATTGCGTAACCCAAAGAGATCTGCTCGTCGTCATGTGCAAACTGTGCATATGTCCGATTGCTCATCCAGGAGAATATTGCACAAAGATCTCCATATAAGCTGCAGATTGTTCAGGAAATTAGCCCTTGCGATTGGGTTTCATGCGAAACATTCTGCTTAACCATGTGTGATCTCCTTCACCAAAATCCACAAATGTTGCACACCATCCTGATGTCAGATGAAGCTCATTCCGAGTTATGTGGGTCAGTGAATAAACAGAATATGCGCTATTGGAGTGATATAAACCCACATGAACTGCACATCAAGCCCTTGCATAATTCTTGTGTCACTGTGTGGTGTGGAGTTGCCTCCTTTGGGGTTATTGGCCCTTACTTCTTTGAGGATGACAACAGTGTGGCTGTAACTGTCACCAGTGAATGCTACCTAAAGATGCTGCAAGACCTCGTTCTTCCCCAATTAGGTATGGTCGATGTGGATGTGGAACAATTATGGTTTCAACAAGATGGAGTGACCTCGCATACAGCCAGAATTTGTATGGATTTCTTGCGACAGATATTTCCCAGTAGAGTAATTTCCTGTTTTGGTAACATTTCCTGGCTGCCTCGCTCACCTCACCTGTCATGTGCAGACTTTTTCCTTTGGGGCTACCTGAAGCAAGAAGTGTTCCTAACACATTATGCCACCATTCCTGAGTTGGAGGATCACATCAGAATTGCTGTTGGCAGTGTCCCAGGGAATACATTACGCCGAGTTATGGAAATCTTCTAATTCCACCTAGATGAACGTGTTGTGCAGAGGGGGCATCATTTGACAGGAGTCGTATTCAAAAAGTAACTCACGTAGTGGACAATGACCTACACATTAGCAGATGGCATACCTTTAACTATTAATTGACATAAGAGGTAATAAATAAATTACAGCTACTGCCTGATGGTGTGTTTTGAATATCCCACTATGAACGCTGCCGCGCACTGTATTTGTCACAATGTAGCCTGCCAGAATTCAGTTATTACTCCTATTACATTAACAATTTATTCCCAACACTACTTTTTCTTTTTGTCTTATGAGGCACAGGCAGTACTCTCTAATCCATAAATGGGAGAATTAGAACAACTTGAATGTGATGGAAGAACTGAATCCACAGTAACACTATATTATTAACTTGTTACAGATATTTATCAAGAAAAATCTTAGTAGTACATAAAATTTTATTCTACTGATAGTTCTTGTACTTTTACAGGAGAAGTGGTTTCTCTTTATTCTTTACTTCCTGTCAACTGCTGGTCAAACATTCTGTCAAGATGATATCCACAAAGGCAGTAATCATTGGTGCGGGAGCCGCAGGAATTGCTGCAGCTTGTCGTCTCCTAGAGCGAGGAATGAATGATTTTGTGGTTCTGGAAGCAGAGGACCGCATTGGTGGACGGGTACACAGTGTAGATTTCTGTTAGTATAGAACATTGACTGAATATTTCTTATCATTGTTGAAAATGTGTTTTATATTGCATAAATTATTATTTTGAAAAGATGTCAACTCATGAGTTCTGGGAGTCATAAAACAGGTAACTCTGTGCATGAACATGTATTCCTATAAATACCAATATCTGGTGTAGAATCAGAGCTGATTTATTTAAGAGTAAGAGAGAACATCCACCCATCCATCCATCCATCCATCATTCCACATATCCCATCCACCAAGGACAATGCTCATTCAGATATGTGGGCAAGTCTTTCTTGGCATCCATTCAAATTCACCTGTTAGCCCTATCTGGTATGCATCCCACACACATCAGCAGTATTCTAAGATGGATCACATGAGTGTTTTATATGCCATCCCCTCTGAAGACTGATTGCATTTCTCTTTCAGTAAACTGCAATCTGCCATTTGCTTCACTTATGACTGAGACTGTATGATCATTACATTTCGTATCCATACAAACTGTTGCATGCAGACATTTGTATAAGTTGACTGATTGCAATTGTGATTCCTTGGTATTATAGTCATAGGATACTTTTTTTTCATTTTGTGAAGTGCCAAATTTTCCAATTCTCAACATTTAAAGAAATCTTTGCATCACCTAAATCTGATCAAGATCCTACTGAAGATTTCTGCAGCTTCTTTCAGACAGTGGTTTATTACATACAACTTCCACTTCTGCAAAAAGTCTGAGGTTACTATTAATATTGTCCACTAGGTCATTAATACACAGCATGGACAGCAGTGGTCTCAACATACTTCCCGGGGGAAACCCAAAGTTAATTCTACATCTGTCGATGACTCTTCGTCCAAAATAACATGCAGTGTCCTCCCTACCAAGAAATCCTCAATCCAGTTGCAAATCTTTCTCTGTACCACATTTGATAATACTTTTCATAAGTGTAGATGTAGTACTGAGTCAAATGTTTTTCTGTAATTGAGGAATACTGCATCTACCTTGACCCATGGCTTTCAGTACGTCATGTGAGCAAAGTGTGAGTTGGGTTTCAAATGAATTATGCTTTCAGAATCTATGCTGTTAGGCATTGGGTAGGTCACTCTGTTCAAGATATTTCATTACATTTAAGCTCAGAATGTGTTATAAGATTCTACAATGAATCAGTGTCAAGGATACTGAACAGTAGTTATGTGGATCAGTTCTGCTATCCTTCTCTAGACAGATGTGAACTGTACTTTCTTCCACGTACTGGGCTTGGTTTTTGTTCAAGGGAGCTATGGTACATTGTAGCTAAAAGAGGGAATAACTCAGCTGCATATTCAGTATGGAAACTGATTGGTGTTCTGTTGGGGCCTGGAGCTTTGTTCAGTTTTAATGATTTCAGGTGTTTCTCAACATCAGTGACACTAGTACCTATTTCACTCATCTCTTCAGTGCTGTTTATACCTTTCGTTTGTTTGTAGTCTTCAATTTCATTGTAAAGCTTTCCAGTGTTGCCTCCAATTCATTGTTGTGTCATACATTCACAGACTCCTCTGAGAAATTATTCTGCATCCACCTTCCCATGTCCAACCATATGACAACACAGGTGATGCCTGCGCTGTTTCATTGTTGACCTGAGGCTCTGGTAATGGTGCTTGTAGTGCTGATGATAGTGGTATCTTTGGTTGCTCAGGAAAGAGCAGTGGAATCCCTGATGATGGTGTCAGAAGCAATAGAGGAACTGCTGGTTTTACCATGGAGGACCAATGCCCTTGCCCGCGTGGGAGTGGAGAAATGGCAGCAGTAGGTGATGTGATGATGTGACAACCAATGTGGACGAGCTCAGAGGTGATGATGTGACATTAGTGGGCACCCGGCTGTCCATGAAGGTGCAGCTCATCATGGTGCCTCAGGCACAGGCCATCCTCCGTGTGGATGTCACAGAGATGCCATCCCTGGCATCAGGCAATGACAACCGAATCCATTTAGGGCTATGTTTAAACCATGTGCCCAGACAGCCACACCCAGCTGGAAGAGGCATGGCAGCTGCATGAGTTTATGTCCAGGTGGAGAATGCAGAAGGTGTAGCAGTGTCCTTGGCTGGAGCCCATGGACTAGCTCTGTTGGGCTCTTCTTACCAAACGGCATTAAACCTTACGAGGAGGGAAACCTATCTAAAGTAATGTTGGATGAAGAGTTGGAAACATACTTTTTCATCTGTTTTGAACATTAACAGTAGGTGTAAATGTTCAAATGTTAACCTTCAAGTTAGATTGTGGATGGAATGGCAGGGCAAGGATCTGACACATATAAGGGAAATCGGAAAATGCTGCAAACTCTTGTGATGAAAATTGTGGACCATTATTGGTCACTAACATTGTGGGCAAGCCTTCCAGTGAAAAATTTTGGACATGGTTGTGATTGAGGTAGTTGTGGATGTGGAAACACAATGAACGACATATAGGAAATGAGAATATGCATCAACAACCAACAGCCAATAAGCCTTGAGAAAAGGGCCAGAGAAATTCACATGTATATGGTCCCATGCATGTTATGACATTGGCCAAGCAGACAATTATGCCTAGGGAACTGCTTTGTGCATTGCACACTGTGAGCAGGAGGTTACGAGGTGCATAACATCATCATCTGATGGTCTTCATGATTCGTCAGCTAGTTACAGGAAAACCGGCAACTGTCTGCTGTGTGCTGACATCAGTGTGGGAATAAAGCAATTTGATCAAATCCTGCATCTGGACAAAGCATCGGGATTTGTGTGGTGATTTTTAGGGTAGAAATGAATCTCATAGTTGTTACGTGAAAGGAAAAGAGCCCAATGTTGAAGGCAATGTGCTGCTTTATCTGGTAATGATGCAGAAGGACTGATAAGGAAACCAATGATTTGTGATCGGTGACAGGATGGAATTGGTACCACAGAGGAAAACATGGAATTTCTGCACAACATATACAATGGCCAAAGCTTCCATTTCTGTCTGAGAGTACCTAGTTTGAGTGGGAGTTGGCATTTTTGAGGCACGAGCAAGAGGCTACTTGGAGCCATCAGGATACCTATGAGGCAGTACTGCCCCCAACCCATACTGCAAAGTGTCCATCGCAAGGCACAAGTGGAGGTCTCATTGGTACACCACTAAGTAGGGCACAGACTGCAACAGGGTCTTAAGGGTGGAAAATGCAGTTTCACAAGCTGCTGAATAGTGAAACTGAGTCCCTTTACATGTAACAACTATAAAACTGTCGCTGCTTCGGGCAAAAATTTATGCTAGTAGGCGACTTGCCTAGAAAAACCTGAAGTTCTTTGACTGACATAGGCCATGGAAGTGACACAATAGCAGAAACATGGTGATGCAGGGGTTTGAGACCCTCATGAGAAACTTCAAACCCAAGATAAATGGTAAAAGGTTGAAAAAAATTGACATTTTTCAAAATTACGCTTGGAGGACAGGAAAAAAAGTGTATGGAGATTTTGTAAATGTTCCTCAGTGGAGGCATCAAAAACTACAATGTCATTCAAGTAGTTTGCACAACTTGCCTCAGCTTAAGTGTAAGTTGTTCCTAAAAACAAAAAATAATGAAGCGCTGGTGACTCCAAAAGGCAACCACAAGTATTCGTACAGTTCAAAAGGGGTATTGACAGTTAACATATGTTGTGACTCTGTATCTAAAGGAAGTTGTAAATAGCCATCTGACAAGTTAGTTTTTGAGAAATGTTGACCATCTGATAAATTTGCAAACACTTTGTCTGGGTAAGGTATCAGGTCTGTATCCACTATAGATGTGCATTCACATAAACTTTAAAATCCTGCAGAGGCATAACCAGTCCAACAGTTTCTTTACTATAACTAAGGGGGTAGACTTGATGCAATAGGTTGAATAATGCGAGAGTTTGTGAGGCAATCTAATTGATCTTTGATTTGTTCCCTAATTGCCACTGGAATCAGACAGGCCCAGAAAAAATCCGGCAGAGCAGAAGGTTTCATGGCAATGTGCACTTCAAAATTGTTGGCACACTTCAACCAGGAGAGAACAAAGAGGAAAACTCATTACATAATGCATCTAATTATGTATATGGCACTTGTTCAGACACTAAATTCACTTCACCTAAAATGGTAAAACCAAACAACTGCATAGCATCTAATCCAAAATGATTCTCCCTGTGTGCATTATCTACAATAAGAAATGAAAGCGACTGGACTACTGACTTGTAGGTCATTGGGTCAGAGAATTGGTGGAATACTCTGTTTACTATAATTTACTAATTTTCGTGATGCAGGAAGAAGCAGAGGGGACCTCAAGTCCTTATAAGTTTGTGAGTTTGACAAGGTTACCCCAGCTCCTGTGCCTATTTGCAAGTGCAGAATTTAATGAAAAACCATAACATCTGTGAAAAGCTTGTTTGGCGTAACAGAAATAGCCGATGCAATGTTTACATCCATATCCGGATCAGCATCATTGTGTTGAATTTTTGCATTACAAACAAAAGCAATGTGACCTTTTTTGTTGCAATTATGATAGGTAGCTCAGCATTTTGAGTAGTCTGGATGCTCATGGCTAATGAAACAATAAGGGCAGCATGGAGGCATGGAATGTGTACATTGCTCTTTACTGGCTGTTTACAGTGTCGGTGCGGCTGCTGCTGGGCGCAAGGCCAGCTGCCTTGATGCTGTAATCATGTCTTCCCGCTGTGAACTATCTGATGCTTGGTGTGGAGGAGAGGTTTGGATTCCTGATACCTCATGCCATGAGTCAATTTGGTTAGCTGCGGCTCGTGACTCCTTGAATGGATGTGCAATCGTGAAAACCTCAGAGAGGGATGGATTTTCACACTGGAGGGCATGCTCTCGTACCTCACAATCCAAAACTAAACAAATGATAGCATCTCTCACCATCTGATCAGCTTACAGCTCTTTATGCACGGTGGATCCAAAACGACAATGACAACTTAACCAATGGAGTTCAGCCACCCATGCTCAATATGACTGATGTGTTTGCTTCCTATAGCGGTAAAACTCAATCTGGAATGCAGTAACATGAGTGCATTTACAGTAGTATTTTTAAAGAAGTTCACACATGTGACCAAATGTTAAAGAAGACGGATCCTGCTAAGGGGCGAGCAGACATAGAACTTGATACATTCTTGGTGATATCCATGCAAGGTACAAGGCATGACATAAAATAGTATCACTAATTGCAAAAGCTTGAAAGTGTTGTTACAAGCATTTCTCATATTCATATGTGTCCCATTCCTCAATGAACTCGTCATATGTAGAAAAGGCAGATGGATAAACTATGAGGGCAAAATGAGAGGCAACACAAACTGAGGAGCATGCCGACTAGATAAAACAGAAGTTCAATGATTGGAGTGCCTGAGTTTTACTGTCCAGCACCTGTGATTGGTGGTGCAAGTCTTATATAGAAACAAGTTTCTCATAAATTTGTGGCCATGATAATTGCTTCTTGTGATGCATAAATGATTTCGTACCTGCATAATATCCAAATTGTTTTCCTTGTTTACATCTGCCTGTTAAGTTCTGTTAAAACACACGGAGAGTGATAAAGAACAAATATTTTGAAAGTTTCCTACATTTCATCGGGTTGAACACTAATGATTGCACTGTTAAGCGTCTTATACCCATCCAACACAATACATTTCATAACAGTTTTCTTGATAAGACACAATGCTCTTACTCTATCCAGAGTATGCACTGCGCTCATTATATGTGATGAGTGAATCATGTGTGCCAGACCTATACCTGGAATTGAGTCTTTCACTACTAACGCCGTTTACAACATTGTTCATAAAGATTACAAACAGTCACAGACCCATTAGTGTTTTTGATGGTAGACACAATGCTATGTTGGCTTCTAATAACATCTTCCCAATAATCTGCAACATATCCCATGTGGTAAATCTTTTGACAATTCAGCGACTGATGTAGATATTGTAGCTTGATTCTTCTACTACTTTCAGTATACATTTACTGTCCATTTTCCCACAGATGTGTGCTTTTATCATGTTCTATAGGTCCCATGATTAAAGAAAACCTTTAGGGAGGTGAAAAAAAAGTATGTAAGTAATATCTGTCACTCCTGTATTATGCCTGGATTCATATCTGCATGTCTGTACTCTTTATTCTCATACAACAACACCAATATACATTATAAGTAGAGACTGAATTATGTGCATCATAAAAACCTTAAAATATACATGCATTTATGCATGAAAAATGCTTAAAAATGCATGAAAAATGTTGAAATATGTAAGATCAAATAATAAAAAAAACATGGTAGTTACTGTGCACTTTGTATCTCAAAGTTGAACCTGTGCAAATCAGTTATGAGGAAGAGTGCTGGCCACAAGAAAAATAGGTATATTTAGAACACTGGCATCATTTCCTGAATACTTACTAGTAGAGATTGGGAAGGGGGTCTTTCTGGGATTATTTTCTAAAAATTTACAAGATGGGGATGTATACTGTGTTTCAAGAATTGTTCCTTCTTTGCTATGTATTGTAACAAGCAGATGCAATGCAAGTGAGTCACAGTGAAACAATCAATATGTAAAGGACCAACTTCGAGATATATCGCATGCAGAGGGGCACCAACAAAAACTCTTTAAAATTTTATATAAAAAACAGCATGCAATTATGAATTTTTTTGAACAGTATTAAATTTAATTAATACTTTTGGACCAAAGCATTATTTACAATTTATTTTATATTTTTCTACTATTGTAAACATAAATGCCCAAGTAATGTTCCAAATGTTCAGTGTCAGATTGTGTCTTCGATTACTCAAAACATTTTTATGTGCAGAGAAGGACTGTTCTACATCAACTGAGGTAACTGGGCAGTATTTCAATTTGGGTGCTATGTTGGCACCTATTGTTTCTGGTAAAAGTTCACCCATCCTATTAACAAAACTGTAGTGGGATTGCTTGTAATTTCACTTACGATTATTTGTGTGACGAGGCAAACCTATAGTTACGCCCACGCACTCTGCTCAGAGGAGGCCAAGGTGACTGAATACAATTGAAACACCAGTGTGAGGCAAACACATTTATTACAATGATTGATATGTGTACAACTGAACCTGATATAGTCCATCACTGACTGTGTGATCATGGTTGACGGCTTGAGGCGGAGCTGTGCGCAATCCGGAGAGTGTGCACTCCACATGACGTCGCATAGCCATGTGCTCATGGGCAAGTCTTGATATAGCCGGCTCCTGGCTTTAACCATGTAGTGCGGTGTTTTTCATGGGCGAGGCAGAAGCAGCTGCATAAACGGACGGGCCAGCTTCTGTGTGTGTCCGTGTGGGGAGTCCGCGATCGCTCGACCCACGTGCTTCGCGGCTAGGCAGGACAGCTCTTCGTGCGATGTGTCCAGCGTGTTCCGATGCCTGGCTCGCACTGTCTCTCGCTTTGTCTTCACACGTCCGGGATGCACCATGCCATTGCCAGGCTTTCTGCTAATGGTAAATTGGTGCGCACACGCTGCGAATGCTGTGTTGGCTGTGATAGTAGTTCTAGCATTCGCACGTCTGTGCAGCTGGCCGCCACACAGATCTCCCCTTGGGGAGCGGAGCTCAGGAGCTGTGTGACAGTGCAGCCATCAGTCTACAACTTCATCCTGTCATAATTTGCACACTGTGTGGTGGCGTCAGCAGCAGCGCAATGGCTGCCATCTGGTAGAGCAGCGATAGGGCAGTGGCTGGTGACATCAATGCGCGGTGCTGGCTGGCAGGTGGTGGCGAGTCCTTTCATGACGGTTAGTGGCAGCGACGGCAGGCAGTAGTGCTGGACACATCTATATCTACATTTCTACATCTACTTTTATACTCCACAAGCCACCTAACGGTGTGTGACGGAGGGCACTTTACATGCCACTGTCATTACCTCCCTTTCCTGTTCCAGTTGCGTATGGTACGCGGGAGCAACGACTGCCGGAAAGCCTCCATGCGCACTCGAATCTCTCTAATTTTACGTCCATGATCTCCTTGGGAGGTATAAGTAGGGGGAAGCAATATATTCGTTACCTCATCCAGAAACGCACCCTCTCGAAACCTGGACAGCAAGCTACACCGCGATGCAGAGCGCCTCTCTTGCAGAGTCTGCCACTTGAGTTTGTTAAACATCTCCGTAATGCTATCACGCTTACCAAATAACCCTGTGATGAAACGCACCGCTCTTCTTTGGATCTTCTCTATCTCATCTGTCAACCCGACCTGGTATGGATCCCACACTGATGAGCAATACTCAAGTATAGGTTAAATGAGTGTTTTGTAAGCCACCTCCTTTGTTAATGGACTACATTTTCTAAGGTCTCCCAATGAATCTCAACCTGGCACCCACCTTACCAACAATTAATTTTATATGATCATTCCACTTCAAATCATTCCGTACGCATACTCCCAGATATTTTACAGAAGTAGCTCCTACCAGTGTTTGTTCTGCTATCATATAATCATACAATAAAGGATCCTTCTTTCTATGTATTTGCAATACATTACATTTGTCTATGTTAAGGGTCAGTTACCACTCCCTGCAACAACTGCCTATCCGCTGCAGATCTTCCTGCATTACACTGCAATTTTCTAATGCTGCAACTTCTCTGTATACTACAGCATCATCCACGAAAAGCCGCCTGGAACTTCCAACACTATCTACAAGGTAATTTATATATATTGTGAAAAGCAATGGTCCCATAACACTCCCCTGTGGCACGCCAGAGGTTACTTTAACGTCTGCAGACGTCTCTCCATTGAGAACAACATGCTGTGTTCTGTTTGCTAAAAACTCTTCAATCCAGCCACACAGTTGGTCTGATATTCCATAGGCTCGTACTTTGTTTATCAGGTGACAGTGCAGAACTGCATTGAATGCCTTCCGGAAGTCAAGGAAAATGGAATCTACCTGGGAGCCTGTATCTAATGTTTTCTGGGCCTCATGAACAAATAAATTAAGTTGGGTCTCAGACAATTGCTGTTTCCGGAATCCAAGTTGATTCCTACAGAGTAGATTCTGGGTTTCCAGAAATGACATGATACGTGAGCAAAAAACATGTTCTAAAATTCTACAACAGATTGATGTCAGAGATGTAGGCCTATAGTTTTGTGCATCTGCTTGATGACCCTTCTTGAATACTGCAACTACCTGTGCTCTTTTCCAATCATTTGTAAGCTTTCGTTCCTCTAGAGACTTGCGGTACATGGCTGTTAGAAGGGGGGGGGGGGGGGGCAAGTTCTTTCACATACTCTGTGTAGAATCAAATTGGTATCCCGTCAGGTCCAGTGGACTTTCCTCTGTTGAGTGATTTCAGTTGCTTTTCTATTCCTTGGACACTTATTTCGATGTCAGCCATTTTTCCGTTCATGCGATGATTTAGAGAAGAAACTGCAGTGTGGTCTTCCTCTGTGAAACAGCTTTGGAGAAAGGTGTTTAGTATTTCAGCTTTACACGTGTCATCCCCTGTTTCAATGCCATTATCATCCCAGAGTGTCTGGATATGCTGTTTGAATCCATTTACTGATTTAACGTAAGACCAGAATCTCCTAGGATTTTCTGTCAAGTCGGTACATAGAATTTTACTTTCTAATTCACTGAACACTAACTTTGACATAGTTTAGCTTCTGTTTGTCTGAGAGGTTTTGGTTGCCAAGTGGGAGCATGTCCCACATGCAGGGGCTATGACAGGAGCAGCAGATGGCACTGGCTCTGAACTGTCTGAAGCATTGCCCGGCATGGGGCATCCGTTTACATGGCTCTGTGACGGCGCGACTAGTGTGTGAGTCCTGGAACTGCTACGGATGCATCCAGCGGTATGGGGGGAAAATCTGGAGCTCGATGGTGAAATGGCTACGGTAACCAGCGCAGGAGTAGGACTGCCTTGACGCCCAGTGTGGTCGAGGCATCTCATTGTGGATGTGGCTGTGATTGTGGGGACTGGCATGAGGGAAACCTGCCTCGATGCCTGACGTGGAGGAGGCTACACAGTGCAGGTGTGGTCCCAGAAGCACCGATGGATACACAACTGGTGACAAGGGCGGCGGAGTCCTCGGCTCGACTGGTAATGGCTCAGTGATGAGGCAGCCTAATGGAGACAGGGTCTCACCGGCAGGCGGTGGCTGGTGCACTGGGTTCTCCCCTGTTCGGTGTCTGGTTGTGTGGCACAATTGTCACCCAACACAGTGTTTGAAATGGATGCACCAGCCGAAGCACGTGACTTCGTCCAGTGGCAGCTGTGGTGGGGATACTTCGGGACTCTGCGCTGGCTGGCCGGGGTGAGGCGCAAATGGCGGCGCAGTGACAGCTGGCGGCAGGATGACAGCTGGTGGCGTCTGTGTGTCCTTGTTGCCGGTGGGTACGGGTGCTGCCGGTACGGGAAGCTTCATCGGCAGTTACATCTTCCACGGGGTCATAGAAGTGTGCGGCTGGTTTGACACGATCAGTGGTGACCTTCATCAGCTTGCTGTTGACCTCGAGCTCCAGTGTTCTGTCGCCGTGGGCGATGACGCACTGCAGTCCTGAGTACGCAGGCCGAAGTGGTGGCTGTGCGGCGTCGGTGTGCAACATGGTGTGGCTGCAATATTGCAGGTTGGTGTGCACAAACACTTTGCCTTTACCATGCCATGTCAGCGTGTGCAGTCAGAGTCCAGCCATGTATGCGCATAAACATTCTACCAGTGGTGGGGCGGAATGGTATTGCGGCAGTGGTGCTTCCTCCACAAAGTCCCCTGGAATAGCCAGTGACTGCCCATATACGAGGTCAGAGGATAATGCGCTGATTTCCTCCTTGGGAGTAACTTATAGGCCGAGCAGTACCAGGGGAAGTGACTCTGTCCAAGTCGTGTCACAGCAAGTTAAGGCAGTTTTAGCATCCTGTGGAGCCTCTCTACCATGCCATTGGACGCCAGATGGTAGCTTCTCATTTTTTGCAGCTGCACTCCACACTGTCAGGCGATGTGTGTGAACAGCACGCAGTCGAACTGGCGGCTGCAGTCAGTGGTCACGTGACTGAGGCAGCCGAGGTGGAGCACCCACGTTTCGACGAAGGCGGTGGTGACTGTCTCGGTGGTGATGTCTGCAATCGGCGTCACTTCCGGTCAGCGTGTAAAATGGTCTACCATGGTCAGCAGGTAGCACTTGCCATGGGACGAGGGCAGAGGACCCACAACATCCACGAGAACGTGCGCGAAGCACCCTGTCACATTGCGGAACGTGCCGATGGACATGTGGGTGTGTTGCTGGCGTGCAATGCAGGCGCGTGCACACTGATGGCAGTCTTTCCGCATCCCTGGCCAGACGAAACATGCGACCACGAGCGACGCAGTGCTGTTGACACTGGAGTGCGAGAGTCTGTGGAAATGGTCGAAGGTGCTGCGCCGGAATTTCTCGGGGAGAAACGGCTGCTGCATGCCTGTCGAAGTGTTGCACCAGATATTGCGATCAGAGCCAGGCACAGGCACCAGTTCAAGTTGTAGGCCGCTGGAGGCATTGTGGCGGAGGCTATTTAGTTCATCATCATTCTTCTGTTCATTGGAAACGTCCTCAAAATTCACAGGGGGAGAGATGATGGCACATGCACGAGATAGACAGTCAGTCATGATGTTGTCAATGCCAGAGATGTGGCGGATGTGTGTGGAGAACTGCAAGATGTACTCCAGTTACCGAAACTGGCATGGTATACATGTATTGTGATTGTTCACGAACGCATGTGTGATCGATTTATGGTCCATAAATATAGTGAAAGAACTAGCTTCAACAGATGGGCGGAAGTGTTTCACAGCCTCGAATATTGCTAGTAGCTCACAGTCATAAGCGTTCCAAAGGTGCTGCGATTCCAAGAGCTTCCTGGAGAAGAAGGTGCGTGGCTGCCAGCTGTTGCTGGTGCGTTCTTTTAACGCCGCGCCTATAGCTGTCTGCCTGGCATCTACTACAATGGCTAGCTCTGCGTCGTGCACTGGGTGCATGAGTAGTGTCGCTTCTGCAAGGTCGTGTTTTGAATTGTTGAAACTTTTTCTCCAGTGCGTCCCCCCCCTGCGGGTTCGGGGGTTAGAATAGGCCCGCGGTATTCCTGCCTGTCGTATGAGGCGACTAAAAGGAGTCTCCAACGTTTCGGCCTTATGTGATGGTCTCCTCTTGGGTTTCACCTCCATCTATCTAAATTATTCCGAAGAGCGAGCCAATTGGGGAAGGGCACCTTACATGGTGCACTGCATCCTTCGTGCAATTAGACCTATAGCCATCTTTCTCGTCGTTGCAATGGTGTCCCGCTCGTTTTCGATCTGTTGGGCGATTACCACGCTGCACTCTGCAGTGTTTCTTTTAACTGTGACGACGACCTTGGCCATTTTTGCACCTAAGATCCAGCACGGTAGCCAGTCCGTTGTGGTGGGGTCGCCATGTACCCTCTTGGTTGTAGCCCCCTGACAACACAGGGATCGCTCTACTGATGCCTGCGCCGTTCACTCCCCACGTATGCCAAGGAGTAGATGCCCATCTCCCTGGGGCATCAGGACTCCCGGCACTGGCCATCCTGCCAGGTGGCCTTTGCTGTGGCTGGGTGGCGCCCGTGGGGAGGGCCCTTGGTCGGAGTAGGTGGCATCAGGGCGGATGACCCGCAATGAAGCGTGGTACATCATCTCTCGCTGGCGGCCAGCCGCCAGCAGTCTCTAAGCGTTCTCGGGCTCAATTTAATGCTCAGAAGTACGATCCGAAAACGTTCCCTTCCCTGGCCACGCCGTGGGAAGAGCGTAAGTCGCAGGATGGAGTTAACAGTTATTCGCCCCGATTCTTAGTTTGCACGCGAGCTGATGGGGAGTCTTTTCTCTCCACAAAGCCTCAGTTCTTCGTCGAGCATTTAGAGGACAAGTTTGGGGAGGTGGAGGCTTGTCTAAAATGCGCTCTGGGTCAGTACTGATACAAACGGCATCCTCCGCCCAGTCCCGCAGGTTACTTGCTTGTGACAAGTTGGGGGATGTTAACGTTTCTATTACACCACATAAGAGTTTAAATATGGTCCAGGGTGTTATTTTCCATAGGGATCTCCTTTTGCAGTCTGATGACGAGCTGCGCACCAACTTAGAACGTAGAGGTGTTCATTTCGTCCGGCGCGTTCATCGGGGTCCGAGGGACAATCAGGTTGCTACGGGTGCCTTCATCTTGGCCTTCGAGGGTGATACGTTACCGGAAAAGGTCAAGGTGATGGTCTACCGATGTGACGTCAAGCCCTATATCCCTCCCCCGATGCGGTGCTTCCAGTGCTGGAAGTTCGGCCATATGTCTTCCCGCTGCACTTCCAGCCTCACATGTCGAGATTGCGGATGCCCATCTCATCCCGATACTCCATGTGCCCCGCCTCCCATCTGCGTCAACTGCGGGGAGCACCATTCACCTTGCTCGCCTGACTGCAAAGTCTTTCAGAAAGAGCGCAAAATCATGGAATATAAGACCCTGGACCGGCTGACCTATACTGAGGCCAAATGGAAATATGACAGACTCCATCCTGTGAGAATGACATCTTCGTATGCAGCTGCTACAACAACTGTGCTAGCTCCATCAGTTTCGAGACTTCCAGCCAGCTCGATAAGCAGTACGACTCCTTCTGCCCCCTTGCCCGTGGGGGGCTCTCCCCAACCGGTTGCTCCTGCACCACCTACCTCAGGAGCAACCTCCTCCCACCCGTCGGGGACGTCCGTCCCCGCTTCTCAGCCGGAGAAGCGTCTAACTTCTTCGGCTACTCTCGCCCGTAAGAGTTCCCTTGGGACCCTCCCTTCCCAGGGTTCCACCAGCGGGAAGGATGACGGCCACCAGTGGCATAAGTCCTCACCAGCAGCCGGGCGTAGGGCTTCACGATCCTCCTCTGTCCCGGAGACTGAATCGGTGAAGCCTTCCCAGCCGGTGAAACCCAAGGTTCAGCGAGAGAAGTCCAAGAGAAAGACCTCTAAGGCTAAAGAACTTGCGGTGGCACCAACCCCACCGCACCTTTCGCGCTCTGCGTCTGAGGATGAAGTCGAGATTCTAGCGTCCGCTGAGGACCTTGATCTCGCTGGTCCCTCAGACGCCATGGATGCCTCTCGTACGGGTACTGAATCGGTGGCAGTGAGTGAACAAGCGGCGTAAATTGCCTTCCCAGTCCTTTCACGCCTTTCTCACCCATGGACAATACCATCCTCCAGTGGAACTGCGGCGGTTTTTTCCACCATTTAGCTGAGCTCCGCCAACTTCTCAGCCTTCGCCCTTTCTTCTGCATTGCTCTCCAGGAAACTTGGTTTCCAGCGATGCGAACCCCCGCCCTCCGTGGCTATCGGGGTTATTACAAGAACCGAGCAGCTTATGAAAGGGTGTCTGGTGGCGTCTGCATATATGTCCTTCACACTCTGCACAGCGAGTCTGTCCCTCTCCAGACGCCTTTAGAGGCTGTCGCTGTACGCGTGTGGACGCCACAGGCTGTTACCGTCTGCAGTCTTTACATTCCACCGGATGGTGATGTCTCGCAGCATGTCCTGGCTGCACTGGTCGCCCAATTGCCGCCACCTTTCTTGCTATTGGGCGGCTTCAACGCTCATAACCCTCTGTGGGGTGGGTCAGTGGCAACAGGTCGAGGCGCCATCGTTGAGCATTTATTGTCGCAGCTCGATCTCTCGCTGTTAAATGATGGTGCCTTCACACACTTCAGTGTGGCGCATGGCACCTACTCCGCCATTGACCTTTCAATCTGTAGCCATAGCCTCTTACCGTCTGTCCAATGGAGTGTGCATGACGACCTGTGTGGTAGTGACCATTTTCCGATCTTTTTGTTACTACCACAGCGCCACTCTTCTGGGCGCCCTAGCAGATGGGCTATGAATAAGGCTGACTGGGACTTGTTCTCCTCCACTGCCGCTTTTGAGCCTCTCTCTACCGATGACATTGATGCGGTCACAAGCGACACCCCTCCCTCGACCACCTTATCGCCTTCAAACGGCTGCATGCGCGGGCCCGCCTCCTTATCCGCCAAGGCAAGAAGGAGTGCTGGGAGCGGTATGTGTCCACCATTGGCCTCCATGTCACTCCCTCGCAGGTCTGGGCCAAGATTCGACGCGTCTACGGCTATCGGCCACCTGCCAGCGTCCCTGCGCTCTCACTGAATGGAGCAGTTTGTACTGACTCCGACGTCATTGCCAATCGCTTAGCAGAGCATTTTGCTATGAGTTCCGCTTCTGCGAATTACCCCCAGGCCTTCCGCTCCATTAAAGAGCGGATGGAACTTCGGAGCCTTTCGTTTCGCACCAACCACCCAGAATCTTACAATGCTCCATTTAGTCAGTGGGAATTTCGCAGTGCCCTCGCTGCTTGCCCTGATACCGCTCCTGGGCCAGATGGCATCCACTGTCAGATGCTGAAACACCTTTCAGTGGACTGCCAGCGGCGCCTTCTCGATCTTTACAACTGTCTTTGGGTCGAGGGGGAGTTTCCGTCGCAATGGCGGAAAGGCATTGTCATCCCCGTTTTGAAACCTGGAAAGAACCCTCTGGAGGTGGACAGCTACCGTCCCATTAGCCTCACCAACGTTCTTTGCAAGTTGCTTGAACGGATGGTGAGCCGGCGCTTGCATTGGGTACTGGAGTCTCGGGGCCTTCTGGCTCCATCTCAGGGTGGGTTCCGTAAAGGCCGCTCCGCCGCCGACAATCTGGTGAGCCTGGAGTCGGCCATCCGTACTGCCTTTTCCCGCCGTCAGCACCTGGTCGCTGTCTTTTTCGACATGCGGAAGGCGTACGATACGACGTGGCGTCATCACATTCTTTCTACGCTTCATGGATGGGGTCTTCGGGGTCCTCTGCCGATTTTTATCCGCAATTTTCTGTCGTGTCGTACCTTCCGCGTGCAAGTCGCGGCCTCGTATAGTTCCTCCCACGTCCAGGAGAACGGTGTGCCACAGGGCTCTGTTTTAAGTGTCTGTCTGTTTTTAATAGCCGTTAACGGGCTTGCTGCGGCCGTGGGAAATTCTGTCTCCGCTTCCCTGTATGCTGACGACTTCTGCCTTTATTACAGCTCTACTGGCATTGCAGCTGTTGAACGTCAGCTACAGGGCGCTATCCGTAAGGCGCAGTCTTGGGCTGTAGCGCATGGGTTTCAGTTTTCGGCAGCCAAGACCTGCGTTATGCATTTCTGCCGGTGCCGAACAGTCCATCCTGAGCCGCGGCTTTATCTTGCCGACGAACTCCTTGCTGTGGTGGAGACCCACAGGTTTTTGGGGGTGGTTTTCGATGCCCGGTTGACTTGGCTGCCTCATATCCAGCAGCTGAAACAGACGTGTTGGCGGCATCTAAACGCTCTGAGATGCTTGAGCAACACCCACTGGGGCGCCGACCGCTCTACACTGTTGCGGCTCTACCAGGCGTTAATCCAGTCCCGTCTGGATTATGGGAGCCTGGCTTATGGCTCAGCATCCCCATCTGCGTTACGGGTGCTGGACCCGATTCTCCACAGCGGGATACGCCTTGCCACTGGTGCTTTCCGCACCAGCCCTGTGGACAGCGTACTAGTGGAGGCAGGTGTACCTCCACTGCGGTTCCGACGCCAACGTTTGCTGGCCGCTTATGCTGCCCATGTTCTAAGCTCGCCCGGGCATCCAAACTATCATCTCCTGTTCCCGCGGTCGGTCGTCCGTATGCCAGAACGTCGGCCCCGGTCTGGTTGTACAATAGCGGTCCGCGTCAAGGAGCTTCTCTCTGGGCTCCAGGGTTTCACTGTTCCACCTCCGTTCCTGGCTACTTTGTATACACCCCCATGGTGTGTTCGTCACCCTTGCCTTCGGCTCGACTTGGCACAGGGCCCTAAGGACTCAGTCCCTCCAGAGGCCTTCCGCCGCCGCTTTTATTCCATCCTGGCCACGTATCAGGGCTCTGGTGTTGTTTACACTGACGGTTCGATGGTTGCTGGTCGTGTCGGATATGCGCTCACTCTAGGGGACCATTCCGAACAACGTTCCTTGCTGGCTGGCTGCAGCGTTTACACTGCTGAACTGGTCGCCATCTTTCGTGCCCTAGAGTATATCCGCTCCTGCTCAGGTGAGTCCTTCGTTATCTGTAGCGATTCCCTGAGCGGTTTACGAGCTCTCGACCAGTGTTTCCCTCGTTCTCGTCTGGTGATGGCTATCCACGAGTCTCTGCATACTCTTGCCTGTTGCGGCCGCTCTGTGGTCTTTGTGTGGACCCCCGGTCATGTCGGTATCCCGGGTAACGAACATGTTGACCGCCTGGCGAAAGAGGTCACCAGCAAGCCATCTCTGGACCTTGGCCTCCCAGAGACTGATTTGCGGGCAGTCTTCCGTCGCAAAATCTTGGCGCTATGGGACAATGAATGGCGCGAACTGACAATGTCCAATAAACTCCGTGCTGTCAAGGAGACGACGGCTGTGTGGCGGTCGTCCCTGCGAGCCACTCGCAGGGACTCAGTAGTTCTTTGCCGGCTCCACATTGGCCACTCCCGGCTGACACACAGTTATTTACTGCGCCGGGAGGACCCTCCTCTATGTCGCTGTGGAGCAGCTTTGACAGTGGCCCACATTTTGCTGGCCTGCCCCCTTTTAGCTGTGGTCAGGCAGACATTTGCGCTGCCTGCTACGCTCCCTGCCCTTTTAACAGACGACTCCACTATGGCTGACTTAGTTTTACGTTTTATTCGGGCAGGGGGATTTTATCATTTACTCTGAGTGTTTCTGTTTTATTTTATCGTTTTGTGTTGATTCTGGCCTTTGGCCTATGCTTTTACACTGATTTTTTAATGTGTTTCTAAGTGGTTGGCCTTTCCTTTTTTATGTCTATGGTCGGCCAACCACCGTCACACTCTGTGTGGTTTTAGTTTGTTTTGTCTTGTCTTTGTCTCAGTATCTCTTGTTCTGTCTCGTCTGTGATCTCTTCTGTTCCTTGTTTTTATTCTCTGTGGGTGTTCTTTGTCTTTGGAAAAAGGGACCGATGACCATAGCAGTCTGGTCCCTTTAATCCCCCAAACCAACCAACCAATCTCCAGTGCGTCCATCCAGGGAGTCTTCCTTCTTGCTGTTGGGCCTTGTAGGGCTGCAGGCAGAGGTTCCGGGACAGCAGCAGTGTTCGGTATGTGATGTCGGGAAAAACTCAGCACCCCCAGGTAAAGACGTAATTCTTTGTACATCTGTGGACGAAGCATCTCCACGATCACTCGTACCTTTTCAGGGAGTGGTTTTCGTCTGCTGGGTTTGGCGAGGTGTCGGAGGAATTCTATCTCAGCGACTCCAAACACGCACTTTGCTGGATTGATGACGATTCTGGCTTTGCTGAGACGCTGGAAAACAGTTGTCAGGTGTTGGTGGTGGAGCTTGGATGACCTCAAAAACATCAGGATGTCGTTGAGGTACGCAAAGCACCACAGTAGGACTCGTAGCGCACTGTCCAGGAAACGCTGCCAAGCCTGGGGCGCATTTCTGAGTCAGAAAGTCATACAGAAGATCTCAAACAATCCAAAGGGTGTCGCTATTGACGTTTTTGGAACATCCTTAGGCACTGTGGGGAT
Source organism: Schistocerca americana (assembly GCF_021461395.2). NCBI lineage: Eukaryota > Metazoa > Arthropoda > Insecta > Orthoptera > Acrididae > Schistocerca > Schistocerca americana. The sequence goes on from NC_060119.1 coordinate 622,881,570, forward strand.
CTGTGTAAATGCCTTCACACAGTCAATCTTGCTGTACAGTACTGACCCCGCCAGAGTGTGGCTGAAGTCCTGCAGGTGTGGTACCAGGTAGTGATCTGGCGCCGTTCGCATGTTTAGCACATGGTAGTCGCTGCATGGTCAGCACAAATTGTCCTTTTTTCAAGCGAGATGCAAGGCAGAAGACCAGGGACTGCTTGACAGGCGGATGATGTCTTCTAACAGCATAGCTTTGAATTCGGCTTTAGCTATAGCGAGCCATTTGGGGGTAAGGCAAGGTGGTTGGTTTGAGGTGGGTGGACCGGTTGTGGTTAATATGTGGCACGCCGTGGAATGTTTGACTTTTTTTCGTGTGCCAGGAGGTCGAGTCAATTTCGGAAATTGGTCTAGTATGCAGGTGTGGGGACTAGAGAACTGCACTAATATCATGTTGAAGAAGGCAGCGTGTGTCGCCGCTGTCCCTCTATCTTCAGCACGGTCATAGAGTTGATCAACTGGGCATTCACTGTGTCGGCTCACAAATTGAAGTGCACCAGAAAGTCCGTGCCCAGGACTGGCTTGTTGAAGCCCGCCACAGTAAATGTCCACATGAGTATGTGATGCAGCCTGAGGTTCAATTCTTGGTAGTGCATGCCATACGTTTTTATTGCAAAATTGTTAGCTGCAGCCAGTGACAGTTCCTCAGCTGATCTTTTATCCCTGAGCATAGATCGTGGGTACATAGGCAGGTCGGAGCCCATTTCTACTAGGTAGCTGACACTGTCATCCCACTGTGCTGTGTAGAGATGCCTTGATATGGCACCACAGCTGGGTGCATCTAGTTCCGGCTGCAATTGGCATTTGGGTGCAAGCACGGTGGCCCGCAGTTTGTCGTGTCATTGCCAAAGTGGGCTTGGTACCAGCAGTAGCCATCGGGCATCAGCTTGGATGTCAGTGATGTACCGCCAGGCCAGCTACTGTGGTTTGGGTAGCATCGTCCGAATACGGAACGGCTGTCACTGCAGTTCCCTCTGCGCTCTAGCGGTGAACGCGCCAAGCACTCAACCTGCATGGTTAGCTATGCTACCTGGGCAGCCAAGTCGCGAACTACAGTGTGGAGCCTGGCATCCACTGCAGTGTGGCTGGGGACAGCATTTTGACATGGGTCGAGCATTGGTGCCAGTTCTATGGCAGCACAGGCTGCAGAGGTGGTGGTGTTTCACGCCGTTGTGAGCGCATTGAGGACTCTGTCGGCCAGGTCGCTACGCCGTCCAACTCCATCTCAGGCAGAGCTGCAATCACTACTTGTACATGTGTTGGCAGGCTGCGCACCCAGATGGCATGTAATAGTGAACCCGGGACCATATTGGACTGCTCCAGGCCCCAGAGATGGCACAGCAACTGTGAGGGCCTCTTGTCACTGCATTCTTGATGCTGCAACAGCTGATGCACCCGTTGCTCCTGCAATGTTGAAATACAGCAGATTAGTCCGTCCTTCAGCTGGTTATATGAGGACTGTGTTTCTGGGATGGTGATAATGTCTCACACTTCAACAGTGACATTCTGGTTGAGCTGGCTTGCAACATGGCAAATTTTGTGAGCTCGCACGTCACGTTGTAGCTATAGAACACTGCCTCCACGTGGCTAAACCACAGGAATGGATCATGTGGCCACAACGGCAATAGCCTAATTAACATGCGTCCCATGCTTGCCAGTTCGACAGTAGTGTGCTCGTGTGAATTTTCAAGGGCCAGCTCCTCGTGGGCTGCTCATGCCCATAGCTGAGCCTCCAGAGCCTGGCTGCACCTTAGCAGGTCCTGGACTTTACTTTCCAACTCCTCTGCGGTTGCCGTGTTACACGATACTAGACAAATTCACACAAAATTTTAAGACAAAAATCACTGGTTAGCTCTCATTCATGCACAACTGTGGTCCACAAAAAGAAATCATCATTGCACGAGGTCATAAGTGTAGATAAGCAGTTCGTGGCATGTGGGCTGTTCATGCCCATAGCTCAGCCTCCAGAGCCTGGCTGCGCCTTAGCAGGTCCTGGACTTTCCTTTCCAACTCCTCTGCAGTTGCCGTGTTACACGATACTAGACAAATTCACACAAAATTTTAAGACAAAAATCACTGGTTAGCTCTCATTCACACACGACTGTGGTTCACAACAAGAAATCATCATTGCACGAGGTCATAAGTGTAGATAAGCAGTTCGTGGCATGGCAAATGGTGAAAAAGAAAAGTTTGTCACCATGCGTTGGCCTTTGGATCACGTCAGGGTCACCAGTGTAGCGGAATTGCTTGTAATTCCCCTTAGAATTACTTGTGCGATGAGGCAACCCTATAGTCACACCCCCCGCACACTGCTCAGAGGAGGCCAAGGTGACTGAATACAAATGAAACACCGGTGTGAGGCAAACACATTTATTACAATGATTGAGATGCATACAATCAAGCCTGATATAGTCCATCGCCGACTGTGTGACCATGGTTGACAGCTTGAGGCAGAACTGTGCACAGTCCAGAGCGTGTACACTTCACAAGAAGTCCTGTAGCCATGTGCTCATGGGCAAGTCTCGGTACGGCCAGCTCCCGGCACTATCCATGGAGTGCGGCGTTTTACGCGGGTGAGGCGGAAGCGACTGCATAAACAGATGGGCCGGCTTCTGCATGTATACGTGTGGGGAGTCCGCGATCGCTCAACCCACGTGCTTCGCGACTAGGTAGGTCAGCTCTTCGTGTGATGCGTTCGGCGTGTTTTGTTGCCTGGTTCACACTGTCTCTCGTTTTGTCTTCACACGTCCTGTGCATGCCATGCCATTGCCGGGCCTTCACCTAATGGTAAATCAGCATGCGCATCCCGTGAATGAATGCTGTGTTGGCCGCAATAGTAGTTCTAGCATTCGCATGGCTGTGTGGCAGGCTGCCACAAAACTATCAATTTGGCACAAGCATCCAAAGCCTGGGTTACTTTTTAAAATGTTTTCAAACTTTTCTTTAAGGTTTCTTGAGAATACCTCTGGCAATGAGGGGTTCACTAGAATAACTTTATTCATTAACTGAACAGATCCATTCAGCACCAAACCTCGAGTTTGCTTCTTAATACTTGCAGGTATATGGGAAAAACGAATGCTATCACAGCAATGTCTTTTTTAACACCAGAATCAATTAAAAGCTTCCTTGCACTGACAAACTTCCAAAGCCTCTGCACTATTGAAGTCATTTACTGCCCCTCTAATGGCCTCAAAATTTTCATTGTAAAACAACACAGCTTCCAACCACGTACCACAGCGAGTTACTAGTGGCTCAGGGGGTAAAGGCACATTTGGTAATTTTTCTTTGTAAGTCTTGATGCAAGCAGGAACCTTTAGAAAACTTTCTTTGTGGATGAAATCAGTTTATTTACATTCACAAACGTGAAACATACTTTATTTTATTTTATTTACTCATCAAGTTCCGTAGGACCAAATTGAGGAGCAAATCTCCAAGGTCATGGAACATGTTAGTACATGAAATTACAACGTAAAGGTAATACAGAAAAAATATATGTTCACGAACCTTAAAAAATTCAGTCCATAAGTTTAAGTAAACGCTATCAGCAGTACAATAAGAATCAGCTTAATTTTTCAAGGAACTCCTTGACAGAATAGAAGGAGTGACTCATGAAGAAACTCTTCAGTTTTGATTTGAAAGTGTGTGGATTATAGTATACTGCACACCTTTTTGCACAAGAGTTAAGGAAGTCCGATCCAAATGCAGGTTTGATTTCTGCCAAGTATTAACCAAGCAAAAGCTGCTTATTCTTGGGAATAAACTAATATTGGTAACAAGAAACGACAATAAGGAATATACGTATTGAGAGGCCAATGTCAAAATACCCAGACTCGTGAACAGAGGTCGACAAAAGGTTCGTGAACTACACTACTGGCCATTAAAATTGCTACACCACAAAGATGACATGCTACAGAGGTGAAATTTAACTGACAGGAAGAAGATGCTGTGATATGCAAATGATTAGCTTTTCAGAGCATTCATACAAGGTTGGCACTGGTGGCGACACCTATAACATGCTCACATGAGGAAAGTTTCCAACCAATTTCTCATACACAAGTAGCAGTTGACCGGCGTTGCCTGGTGAAATGTTGTTGTGATGCCTCTTGTAAGAAGGAGAAATGTGTACCATCACATTTCCGACTTTGATAAAGGTCGAATTGTAGCCTATCGGTTTATTGTATCACGACATTGCTGCTCACGTTGGTCGAGATCCAATGAATGATAAACGGGTATTCATTGGACAAATATATTACACTAGAACTGACATGTGATTACATTTTCACGCAATTTGGGTGCTTAGATCCTGAGAAATCAGTACCCAGAACAACCACCTCTGGCCGCAATTTACATGGCCAATTTACATGGAATCAGTGGGTTCAGGAGGGTAATACGGAATGCCGTGCTGGATCCCAACAGCCTCATATCACTAGTAGTCGAGATGACAGGCATCTTTTCCGCACGGCTGTAACGCATCGTGCAACCACGTCTCGATCCCTGAGTCAACAGATGGGGGATGTTTGCAAGACAATAACCATCTGCACGAACAGTTCAACAACTTTTGCAGCAGCATGGACCATCAGCTCGTAGACCATGGCTGTGGTTACCCTTGACGCTGCATCACAGACAGAAGCGCCTGTGATGGTGTACTCAATGACGAACCTGGGTGCACGAATGGCAAAACGTCGTCATGATGGTCGCATCTGTGTTTGGCGACATCACGGTGAATGCACATTTCCCAGCGTGATGGTATGGGGTGCCATTGGTTACACATCTCGATCACCTCTTGTTCGCATTCACGGCACTTTGAACAGTGGAAGTTACATTTCAGATGTGCTACAACCCGTGGCTCTACCCTTCATTTGGTCCCTGTGAAACCCTACATTTCAGCAGGATAATGCACGACTGCATGTTGCAGGTCCTGTACGGGCCTTTCTGGATTCAGAAAATGTTCGACTGCTGCCCTGGCCACCACATTCTCCAGATCTCTCACCAATTGAAAACGTCTGGTCAATGGTGGCTGAGCAACTGGCTCATCACAAAACGCCAGTCACTACTCTTGATGAACTGTAGTGAACTGTAGTATAGTGTTGAAGCTGCATGGGCAGCTGTACCAGTACACGCCATCCAAGCTCTGTTTGACTCAATGCCCAGGTGTATCAAGGATCAAGGCCATTATTACGGCCAGAGGTGGTTGTTCTGGGTACTGATTTCTCAGGATCTAAGCACCCAAATTGCGTGAAAATGTAGTCAGTTCTAGTGTAATATATTTGTCCAATGAATACCCGTTTATCATCTGCATTTCTTCTTCATGTAGCAATTTTAATGGCCAGTACTGTAACACCACTTATTGCCCGAACTGCCCGTTTATGAGCCAAAAATATCCTTTTAGAATGGAAAGAATTAACCTCAAAATATAATACCATACAACAATAGCGAATGAAAATAAACAAAGTAGACTAATTTTTATGTTGAATGATCGCTCACTTCTGATACTGTTCGAATAGTAAAAATGGCAGTATTAAGTCTTCAGACAAGATCCTGAACGTGGGCTTTCCACAACAGCTTACTATCTATCTGAACACCTAGAAATTTGAACTGTTCAGTTTCACTATTCATATGCCCATTCTGTGAAATTAAAACGTCAGATTTTGTTGAATTGTGTGTTAGAAACTGTAAAAACTGAGTCTTACTGTGATTTAGCGTTAGTTTATTTTCTACAAGCCATGAACTTAGGTCATGTACTGCACTATTTGAAACCAAGCCAGTGTTGCACACAACATCTTTTACTACCAAGCTAATGTCATCAGCAAACAGGAATATTTTAGAGTTACCCATAATATTAGTGGGCATATCATTTATATAAATAAGGAACAGGAATGGCTCCAACACTGATCCCTGGGGCACCCCCCACTTGACAGTACCCCACACGATGTACTTCATGAGGAAAGCACATCACATGAATCAAATTGAGATAAAATAGTCAGAGGACTTTTCGTGCATTGATCATATAGGGAGCAGCATCTGAAATAAACACAAATACCCTTTCATCTGCAGAAGATTCTGGAAATATTTTTCTAATACCCTCAGTCACAAATCTGGCGATTGTAGAATGATTTATTTTTCTAGTTCTTAGCAGGCCGCTAAATAGGAAGAAGAAGGCTCGTCTTTTAAAGCACCAACAATTAAATTTGCAATGTAACAGCCACAAGTGCCTGTAGTTTCATCAACTGAAATCCAGATATGCTGTCCTTGAGCTCAATGCGTATTTCTTCCAGAACATTCACGTAAATTGTTGGTATGTAATTTTTTCGCTGTATTGATTCATCTGGCATATTTTGATTTAAGCAATATGTGTGCAGGAAGCCTTTGAGGATATGGTTTGTAAGTTTGTGAAGAGGAATATTGCTTGCAACCGACTTTTTGGTTACCTTTGGACAAGTCACTGCTACTGCACCCTGCTGTTGTCAGAAGTTACTGTTGTGGTCCTTTCCTCTGCATCCCTACAATATGAAGACTTATCTTGTCAAGCTGATCTGTTTGAAACTTTCTTCGCACGAAACATTTTTCTCACAAACTCGACAATATAAAACAATTCTGTCATATGTAAATGTTCCAGGATGGTCAGCTATCCACGAAATGATGTTTCTTTTTTCGGGTGGCATGGTGTTAAACATGTTACACACTACACATCATAAACACGTTCAACTGTGTACAAGTAAATAGGAACCTAAACTGAAACAATGTATGCGTGACTGAAAGCTTGCGTATTTTAATTGTTGCCGACGCGTGCAGTATGACAGCAGAGGGGATTAACCAGGGGTACGGGTGCAGGAACATATACTCTGTCTGCCTGTGGCTGTTTCTCTTCTGTAATGGTTTCACTAGGCAGTGGCCTCTCAGTTAGCAATTGCATGCAGTTCTAGGTCACGGTCAATCTGTGAGATATCAAAACTAGTTCGAGCTACAGAACACCCATCTAAATTTTTCAAATATTGTAAACATAAAGTGAAAATATGCCTTGTCACTAGTTTTTAGTTAAAATATGCAATAAATGGTGAAAAGGAGCTAAATGTGTGCAAATGCATATGCAACATTCAAATGCATATAATCCAGTCTCTAGTCATAAGAATAGAGGGTTGTTTACAATGAGCATTACCACTTGTTAATTTGTAATATGAAGGTTTGCATTCAGCAGTCAACTAGTTTAGATCACTGGATATAGATCTGTGATCAGAGTCTCCATATTGTTCTTCTGTTGATTTTTTAAAATTTTATAACTGTTGTAGGCCTACTTTCATAAAGGAAAAGCTGTTATCTATCCAAAGACTGGTGGGAACATCACGATGCTTCATTAGGTGTGGCCTGTTGCAGGTGGTATACCCATACTTTCCTCCATCCTCCATATTCTGATATTCGTAAATAAATAATACTAACAGGACTATTGAAATCTTGAACAGGTATAGATAATTCAGTAATTTGTTGGACTGGCTAATGAGGAAAGGTTTTTAATTATATAATAATAATAATAATAATAATAATAATAATAATAATAATTGTTGTTTAAAATTGAAGCAAATGAGCCCTTGGTCACAATTTTTAGTGTTATTAACCAGGTTTCAACAAGAATTTAAACATTTAAAGTGGTCTTTAACATAATTACTAATTTATGGGAAAAGAAATTTTTTATATGAAAGTGTAAGACTGACTAACATTACAAGACAGAGACAGTACTTACATGTCACTTATAGAATAAGGCCAGAAGGGCCTTAGTCACAATTTTTTTTAAAAAGAATGCATGAAGGCGAGCCACTATTTAAAAAAAAAAAAATTGTGACTAAAGCCCTCCTGTCCTGTTATTTATTTTATAAGCGACATGTAAGTACTGTCCCTGTCTTGTATTGTTGGCCAGTACTTACACTTTTATATAAAAAATTTCTTTTCCCATAAATTTGTAATTATGTTACAGACCACTTTAAACGTTTAAATTCTGATGAAGGCACTCTTACAAGTGTTGAAACCTGGTTAATAAGACTAAAAACTGTGTCCGAGGGCTCATTTGTTTCAATTTTAATTTATAAAAGGTCACTGAACCAAGCAGCCATGTTCAAAACTGTGCAATAATTGTTATTATTAAAAGTAGGTGGAATTTTCCTCTTGATGCATTAATTTTATTTGTTTGCGACTAATTTCAACCTTCTAGGACATTCTCAAGTGCTTTTGTGGTTCTATACAAAATAGAATATATTATATTACCTCCGTGAATACAAATCTAATGATGTGAATGAAGATGTATTTTAAATACATTTACCTGCAATAGAAAGCTTGGAAAAGGCCAGGTGGTATGAGAAGATTTCAGTTAGATTACATCATGGTCAGACAGAGGTTCCAAAATCATATACTGGATTGTAAGGTGTACCCAGGAGCAGGTAGAGACTCAAATCACAATATAGTAGTGATCAAGAGTAGGCTGAAGTTTAAGACATTATCAGGAAGAATCAATATGCAAAGAAGTGGAATACAGAAGTACTAAGGAATGATGAGATATGCTTGAAGTTCTCTAAGGCTATAGATACAGCAATAAGGAATAGCTCAGTAGTCAGTACAGTTGAAGAGGAATGGACATCTCTAGAAAGGGCCATCACAGAAGTTGGGAAGGAAAACATAGGTAGAAAGAAGGTAACGGCAAAGAAACCATGGGTAACAGAAGAAATACTTCCGTTGATTGATGAAAGGAGGAAGTACAAAAATGTTCCGGGAAACTCCGGAATACAGAAATACATGTCATTGAGAAATGAAATAAATAGAAAGTGCAGGGAAGCTAAGATGAAATGGCTGCAGGAAAAATGTGAAGACATCAAAAAAGAAATGATTGTCGGAAGGAGCGACTCAGCATGCAGGAAAGTCAAAACAACTTTCGATGACATTAAAAGCAAGGGTGATAACATTAAGAGTGCAACAGGAATTACACTGTTAAATGCAAAGGAGAGAGCGGATGGGTGGAAAGAATACATTGGAAACCCCTATGAGGGGGAAGATTTCTCTGATGTGATAGAAGAAGAAACAGGAGTCAAATTAGAGGAGATAGGGGATCCAGTATTAGAATCAGAATTTAAAAGAGCTTTGGAGTAGTTAAGATCAAATAAGGCAGAAGGGGTAGATAACATTCCATCAGAATTTCTAAAATCGTTGGGGGAAGTGCCAACAAAATGACTATTCAAGTTTGTGTGTAGAATATATGAGTCTGGCGACATACCATGTGGCTTTTGGAAAAGGAACATCCACACAATTCTGAAGATTACAAGAGCTGACAAGTGCGAGAATTATCGCACCACCAGCTCTACAGCTCATCCATTCAAGTTGCTTACAAGAATAATATACAGAAGAATGGAAAAGAAAATTTAGGATGCACTAGAAGTCAATCAGTTTGGCTTTAGGAAAGGTAAAGGCACGAGAGAGGCAATTCTGACATTGCGGTTAATAATGGAAGCAAGACTAAAGAAAAATCAACACGTGTTCGTAGGATTTGTTGACCTGGAAAAAGCGTCCGACAATGTAAAATAGTGCAAGATGTTTGAAATTCTCTTTAGAATCAGAATTTAAAAGAGCTTTGGAGTAGTTAAGATCAAATAAGGCAGAAGGGGTAGATAACATTCCATCAGAATTTCTAAAATCGTTGGGGGAAGTGCCAACAAAATGACTATTCAAGTTTGTGTGTAGAATATATGAGTCTGGCGACATACCATGTGGCTTTTGGAAAAGGAACATCCACACAATTCTGAAGATTACAAGAGCTGACAAGTGCGAGAATTATCGCACCACCAGCTCTACAGCTCATCCATTCAAGTTGCTTACAAGAATAATATACAGAAGAATGGAAAAGAAAATTTAGGATGCACTAGAAGTCAATCAGTTTGGCTTTAGGAAAGGTAAAGGCACGAGAGAGGCAATTCTGACATTGCGGTTAATAATGGAAGCAAGACTAAAGAAAAATCAACACGTGTTCGTAGGATTTGTTGACCTGGAAAAAGCGTCCGACAATGTAAAATAGTGCAAGATGTTTGAAATTCTCTTTTGCACTTTGAGCAGTATCATACCTTTGTAAATGTGAATATGTCAACCCAATAAGATAGGATTTGTGAACCAAAATTAATAGAAAACATAAATTTAAAGACAATGTCATTTTAGCATGTAAGGCTTAGTTTGCTATTGCAGGTAAGTAAATTTAAAATACTTTTGTATTCTTCGTGTTTATTAATAAACTGCTTTAGTTGTATTTAGTCCTTTTTAATATTCATTTTTAAATTTAATTATTTCCCATACATGTGTTATTCCTTCTGGATTTATTGTTATAGAGATGTTCACTTGAAGATGTGGCTTTTAGTGCCACAAAATTGGTAGTGATCCAGTAATAAAGGACTGAGTACAGCTGAAGTGGTTTAGTGACACCCAAGATGACTGCTCATGGCTGTGGTTGCTCTACCTACAAGGTTGTCTGCACATTTATATTCACTCTAGTATTTCAGCCCAGTGAGTCTGAAGTCCCCCTGGAAGGCATGGAACATGATAACAGCTACTGCTACAACTGCAGGTGCTCTTGTCAGTGCTGCAAGCACCGTGCGGACACTCCTGCCATGCCACCTATCAACACTTGCAACTTGCTTTTAAAGCCAGCAGTGCAGCAGCTGCACAGTCAGTCATGATTTATCTGCACTATTGTATTGATCTCATTACACATCATTGTCCTGGTTCTGAATTCACTACATCTTATGTTTTCTATCTTTGTTTACTTGCTGGATTTGTTATTCTGTCATGCCATCTCCATTGTTCATATTTCTCTAGTTGTTGTCCACATGTTTACTCTCTAGTGACTCACTGTGACATCCTCTGCCTCATTCTTGAGTTGTTCTTGGTCTTGTCAGTTTCTGGTCACAGTATTCATATCATTACATTTACAGGAGCTGTTGGCTGATTTGGTCCACATTAAGCATTTGCTCAACTGGTTGTGAAAGAAAGGTGTTAAAATCAGGTGGGGAGTTGACTGTGACTGTGCTTTCACACAGCTGAAATGTCTGCTATGCTCAGCACCCTACTTTATGCCATTTTCTCCACCATGTCCCTGGTTTTACCCCTGACACTTTTCCCTATGGCACTGGTGCAGTGCTAGCATGTAGGACTGACAACAGTACTGAGCAACTGATTGCCCATGCATCAAAGATGCTGACACCCACTCAAACAAATTAATTGTAAATAAAAAAAGAAGCTTTGGCAGTATTCTTTGCCTTGTTTACTTATTCAGGACCAAGTTTACCCTCATTACGTATCATAAGCCACTGACAACCTTCTTTTAGCCTCTTTGTGGCTTCTGAAGCAGACAGCACAACTGCTCCATTGTTGGGGGATTTTCCTTGGCTCCTACAATTATACCATTAAATAAAAGTCCATAGCACAATATGCAAATGCAGATGCTCTCGTATCCCCTCGGTGCCTGACCCAGCATTTAACCAACAGAAAATCTCCTGTTTCTGTATTGATGTGGAATACCAACACACTTTGGACATGTTTCCCATTGAAGCTACTCACATTGTTGCAGATACCTGCTGCAGGCTTGTCTTAAGGTATGTCATGCACTTTGCACTCTTTGGATGACCTGCTTATTTTTCAAAGTCCAGCAATTTGAAACTCTGGGCCTGTACTCACCATTCCCAACATTTCCCCATCATCTCCAATATTCTTCTCCTTGATGCAGACTCTAATTGTATCACCATCCTGTCTTCCTGTGTCCTTAGGTTTTGCACATCTGACATCATGGGCATTGGGGTATGTTGTGGATGCATGCTCTTGCAAGATAACATGACTATTGGCCATGAGAGATCAAAGACACGGAAGCCATGATTTGCAGCTGTTCTGCTTGTACCAAGAACCAGCCTGCTGCTACCCCGTCATTCACCCCCTGCCCCACCCCCATTGCCCCTGGGACCTCATTCATCTGACTGGCTCTGTGTAGCTCATTGCCACTGACACTGAAATGTCTGCTATGCTCGGCACCCTACTTTATGCCCTTTTTTCCACACAGTCACGGTCAACTGCCCACCTGGTTTGAACACCCTTCTTTCACAACCAGTTGAGCAGATCTTAATGCGGACCAAAACAACTACATATATGTTGTCAACATGGCATCCACCACCACTGATGCCACCCTTGATGTCATTGTCCAGATTTTAGCCACCAAAGGGCTACCCCATGCTATCAGTTCATGGCAACTGCTTGTTAACAGTTCTGTTCCTTCAATGGTGTCAAGCACCTGCTCTGTCTGCCTCTTCCGCTGTCCTCCACTGGCGAAGCAGAATAAATGTTGTGTACATTTCAACAATAAATGTTGAAGTCAGTGGGCACTTCCACGAACATGGCTGTGATAATGATGTTTATGAGGAGCTACAAGACCACCCATATACGTGACTGTAGCATGGCAGAGCTTCTCTGTGGATGGCTGCCACATACTCACCTCCTCTTCCTAGCTCCACAGTGTACAGAACCCTGGAACTAGCATGCTGGGCACTTTGTGCTGCCTTCAGCTGTGTGGGCGTGCTCATATGGGGCAAAAACCATGTGGATGCCAGACATGGTGGTTGCCACCTGTGGGTGGTGCCAACAATCGTTGACATGCCAAGGAATTTGGGGTGGCAGCATACTGACCAGCTCTGTCTGTGCCTACTGACTGCACTGCCACTGGCTCAGTTAGATATGGATTGCCAACACTTGCTGCTCCTACAACTGTGCTGGTACAACTTGTTTTCAAAGGCTCCAGTGATGGTTCCTTAATATACAGGCATGGAAGTGATGGCCTCAGTGCACCTCTGTCCACTTGGCCGTCATTGCCCACACTGTCATTGCCCATGGTGCTGTAACTTTAGCACATTGCCAGGTGTCCCAACTTTTTCCTCCCTGCTGGTGGGCTTCTATGCAGGGCCTCGAACTTTGTCATTAGTTCATCGTCCCCAGATTGTCTGCAGTGCTTCCGGCCCTATACCCATTTCAGGGGGAAGGGATGTGATATACCCAGTGAGTTTGAAGGCCTGCCGGAAGGACTCAGTGACAGCCACTATATGACACTGCTACATCTGTGGGCCGTGATGTTACTGCTGCGAGTGCTGTCACAAAGACATGCCATCTGTGCCAGCCCATTGACACCTGTGGCTCTCCTTTAAAACCAGAAGCACAGCAGCTGTGTCAGCTATGATTTCTCTGCTGTAGCCATATTTTATTGATGTTACAGCATATCATAGTCTTGGTTCTGAATTCACTAAAATTTTCAGTATGGTTTACTTGCTGGACTTGTTATTCTGCCATGCCATCATTGTTGTTTGTCTTTCTCTAGTTTTTGACCAACTGTTTACTCTCCAGTGACTTGCTGTGACTCCCTCACCCAGTCAACCTATTTCTACTCATTTTCAAGTCATTCCTGGCTTTGTCACATTCTGGTCACACAGTATTCATGCCATTACATTTCTATTCGTGGAGGTAATATAATGTACTCTGTTCTATACAGAACCACAAAATCACTCGACAACAACCTAGAAGGCTGAAACTAGCTATGAACATGCCACCTTCTTTTAATAAGTTCATTGCTGTGGTACTTGCTTTAAAAATCATTACTATTACTATTATTATTATTATTATTATTATTATTGTTGTTTTTGTTTAAGGGACATTCAGCAATTAAAAAGGCAAATTTATGTTGAAAGAAACTGCATGTTTGTGCAAAATGAGACTTTTACTACTTCTCAACACACACACACACACACACACACACACACACAAAAACACAGATGATGTGACTTACCGAACGAAAGTGCTGGCAGGTCGATAGACACACAAACATACACACGAAATTCAAGTGTGTCTATATATATATATATATATACTTCATGCAAAGAAGTCATGGTCTTGTTATTTGAACCACATTCTCACAATTTCTTGGACCTATTCATTATTCCCAAACTATTTTCCATGTTATCCTTCCTTGTGTGAGCAAGTAAATGAAAATCCAAGAGAGCCAAATCTGGTCTGTAGATGCTGTATGTTTCTTGCTGGTAGCACTCTCACTGGACAGAGATGTGATGGTCTTGTTGATAGTTCTGCAAGTGTCAGGCCAAGTAGGCACTTGCTGGAGGAAGTCCTTATGGTCATTTCTGGTGCAACGGTCTGGCCCCAAGATGATGGTAGTGGAACCAAAGCTAGAAGCTCCAGAAACAGCATAGGGACTTTGGAAATTGGGTTGACTGATTCTGGTACCAGCATCCATTGCTGTTCTTTTGATGGAGGTGCCAGATTGATGTCTATGGAGTTCACTGTAGTAAGTGGGATGGAAGTACCAGACACTTATTATCTGTGGCAAGTTGTTGAAGGATGGGAGCAGGTCTGACACTGTTATGGCGACCTACCAGACGGTCGAGATGTCATACCAGGGTACCTTAACCAATGTTGGTTGTGTTATCTTCACAGCATTTCATCATACTAGCTAGTAGAACCATCTGCTGTCACTGTTGTGCTACAATATACACCTGGATCCAATCTGTGGTCCATCCAAAAGTGTGTGCCCACACCATGGTGCCGATATTAAATGGTGTTGCTTTCTCTTTAGCTCGCTGATGTTTCCACTTAGTATGAAGAACAGAATCTGATTTGGTTGACCCCTTAGCTTTTGCAATTTGTGTTTTAAAAGTGCAAATAAAACTTTCTGCTAAGCCACTAGAAGTTGAATGAAAGGGAGGGAGTAATTAAATGCGTAATCCTTTATGAATGGAGACTCGTTGGAGCTCCGATGCCATGAACTAAGGTCCACTGACAATGCCCAAGGTATAGGGTGCTTCTTTGATGACAGAAAATTTAATGGTCCCCACTGTCATTGATGTACTCATCATCTGCAACTTGATGATATTAGGAAAATGGTAAAGAGATTTACCTCAATAAACCACTCCATTCCAAGGATAGGGCTGGTGAAATTTATGTGGACAAGAACCCATGGCTGAGTAGGTGTTGGCAACAGAGAACCCAAGTGATGTACTTCGCATTCTGTAAAGTGAGGGACTACCTATGTGTTGCATTATCCATGTATGGCCAGCAGATATAATGACAGGTGGATCCCTAATGTGACTGGTGGAGTAGCGGTAACACTTGTTGTTGTAGGGATGTTGGTGCCACAAACCGACAGTTGTCATCATCTTTTATTAATAGAAGGACACCCTGCTAAATTTGAAGTTGTTATCACATGAAGCAGCAGTGGAGAGTTGATGGTGCACTGATGCACTGGCTGACAACTTCATGGGCCATCCTGTGCGGAGATGCTGAAGAAAAGGGTCACACCTGAATGCTGCTGCAAAATTTCTAAATTGATTATAGAGGCTTCCAAGGATTGTTATATTTAGATGTCCATCTGAAAACACACTGTATCCAAACTGTCAACGTGTGTGACTCGACCTGTGGAAATCAAGACAAAATGTTCGCATTTGAATGCTGGCTAGACAGATGGTAGTGTAGAGAGAACTGTCAGATAATAAATACAAGGCCCACTTATTCATCCAATGGGAGCATAGCCTTAGGCCTGAACAGTGATAATAATGGCTTATAACCTGTAGTTAAATGGAGAACATACAAAAAAAAAATTGTACACACTGAAAATGATACCAGTGCATCTTTTTCTACATCTACCTCCATACTGTGCAAGTGCATATCAGAGGATATGTGCCACTGCACCTGTTTTTGGGGCTTGTTCCCATTCCTTTCATATATGGAGCACAGGGAGAATGATTGTTTAAATGCCTCTGTGTGTGCCATAATTAATCCAGTCCTCATGATCTCTATAGGAGGAATATGTTGGGTGTCATTTTATATTCCTAAAGCCATCATTCAAAGCCAGTTCTTGAAAGTTTGTTTGTAGACTTCCTTGAGATAATTTCCATCTAGCTTCAAGAGTATGCCAGTTCAGTTCTTTCAACATCTCTGTAGTTCAATGAAATTCACTAACAGCTGTGTAATTGAGATGTTATTTCATTTTATTTTGACTACTAGTTTCGGTATTCCACTGTGCCATCTTCAGGCCCCAAATGCATTTCTCAAAAAGATATTCCTGGATGTTGCGAATTCAAACTGTTGTGACTTGGCAAGACAGCCACGTCACAATGAGAGGAAGCCAAAAGGCACGCGCTTAAACTCACACAGATTGGCGTGAGGTCTGGACAATGTCTTGAGAATTGCAATAAAGTACGAAAATCTTGTAATACTTAACTTTAATCCATAATTGTAGAACATCTCTCTTGACAGTACATGTTATAACCACAATATAAAATAATATCAAATGCTATGGCGCCTTGCTAGGTCGTAGCAAATGACGTAGCTGAAGGCTATGCTAACTATCGTCTCGGCAAATGAGAGCGTAGTTGTCAGTGATCCATTTCTGGCTAAGTCGACTGTACAACTGGGGTGAGTGCTAGTAAGTCTCTCTAGACCTGCCGTGTGGTGGCGCTTAGTCTGCAATCACTGACAGTGGCGACACGCGGGTCCGACATATACTAATGGACCACGGCCGATTTAAAGGCTACCACCTAGCAAGTGTGGTGTCTGGCGGTGACACCACATTCCTCCCCGCAAATCGGCGAACGGTTGTGTTATAAGGCTTCCGCCCGCTGTGGGGACGACCCCATGTTGACATATGCGACGAGGTGGGGAGCCTAACAACAGGTGAGGCTGTGCCACCTGCACCCGGCCATTCGGTCCGAGGGGAGCTAGGAAACGCCTGAAAACCTAGTCCAGGGTGCATGCCAACATGCGGTGTATGCGCACTTAAAGAGACAGGAGGGGCCGAAGATTCGACCTCCATCGGGGCGGGGCAGCCGACGGGCGAAGACGACATCTGGTCCGGAGCCGGCAAGAGTTCCACGTCGGAGGACAGCTGGTCACGGGAAGCGATTGGCGGCGCGTGACCCAGGGAGGTGCTTGGCAGCTGCAGCGAAGCATCTGCTGCGGGCGGCGCCGGCGAGAGAACAGGCGGCGGCGACGGCGGCGCGTCGCCATGGGGCAAAATGGAAGGCAGCGTCGGTAACACCTGGGGATGAGGCGAGCCAGTAGATGGGTCCCCAGGGCGCTGACCGGACGGCACCATCGCTGAAAGCAGACGGGGAGCGGCAGAACCCGTGCGACGACAGAGGCGCAGCTGATTGAGATGCCGACGCACCTCACCAGAGGCCCCCAAAACCAGATACATAGTGCGGCCGAGGCAGCGAAGAATGCGCCCTGCGAGCCACCGCTGTGAACCTCGATAGTTGCAATAGTATACAACGTCGCCTGGAGCAAAAGCAGGTGGCTGCCGCTGCACAGGAACCTGATGCGGCGGATGCAGCAAAGACATCAAGGTTCGATGAGGACGACCGTGGAGCAACTCAGCCGGCGAGCGACCATCTCGGGGCTGAGAGCAATACGAAGACCAAAAAGAGCAACAACGCATCCTCCCGAGAATGCGACTCTTTCAACTTCAACATCTGTGACATGAAAGTCCGGACCAATCGTTCAGCGGCACCATTTGACTGAGGCGAAGATGGCGCGGGTGTCAGATGTTGAATACCATTGGCCTTGCTGAATGACTGAAATTCTGCGGACATGAATTGTGGGCCATTGTCTGAAACAATAGTCCGTGGAAGACCTTCAATGCAAAAGATAGCAGATAATGCTTGGATGGAGGCAGATGACGTCGTGGAAGACATCCTGACAACAAAAGGAAAATTACTGAAAGAATCGACCACAACCAACCATCGAGCCTTCCAGAATGGACCAGGAAAATCAATGTGCAAGCATTGCCAAGGGGAAGTGGCTTTCGGCCATGCAAAGAATTTCCGCGGCGGTGCGGATTGTTGTTCGGCACACGCCATGCAAGAAGAGCACATATTCGTAATCGCAGCATCAATTCCGAACCAAGTACAGTGCCGACGAGCAAGTTGTTTTGTTCGCACTATACCCCAACGTCCTTGGTAGAGAAGCTGTAAGACAGAGGACTGTAACGAACGTGGGACTACGACCCTGGACTGATCATTATCAGAACGCAACAGCAAAACACCATGTCATACAAAAAGTCTCTCCTTGTGAGCAAAAAATCGGCGGACCAACGGATCCTCGATCCATGACTTCGACAAGGGCCATTGCGTAGCAACAAAACGCAGAACGATAGCAAGGACAGGGTCAGCAGCTGTGGCTGTAGCTACACGACGAAAATCAATCGGAAATGATTCGACCACGTCATCAGTTTCCGCATCAATGAACATGCAAGCAAGTTCGGAAGAATCGAATGCTCTATCCTCAGCAACAGGCAAACGGGACAACGCATCGGCGTTTCCGTGCTTAGCAATGGACCGATACAAGATATCGTAGCGGTACTGCGAGAGGAAAATAGACCAGCGAATGAATTTCTGCGCTGTATGTGGAGGTACAGGCTTGTTCGGATGAAAAAGCGATGTCAAAGGTTTGTGGTCTGTGATGATGGTAAAGTGACGACCATACAAGAAATCATGAAACTTAGCAACACCAAATACGAGAGCCAAGGCTTCTTTCTCGATCTGTGAATAATTTCTTTGCGCAGACGAGAGCAATTTGGACGCAAAGGCAATAGGGCGACCATGCGAGCCATCTTTGTGCGCAAGCACAGCACCGATCCCGAAATCCAATGCATCTACCATCAACAAAAGGGGTTTCTGGGGATCGAATGGCATAAGGCAAGTAGTGGAAAGCAACGCCGATTTCAACTGGCGAAAGGCGCGTTCGCATTCCATCGTCCAGATGAATGGAACACCTTTATGGCGTAAGCGATGAAGCGGAGCTGAAATGGAAGAGGCGTTGCGCACATAGCTGTTATTATAATTTATTTTTCCCAGCACACTCTGTAGCTGCTCCAAATTCTGCGGCGAAGGCAAGTCTTGTATGGCACGGAGGTGCTCTGGACTGGGATGTATGCCTTGGGCAGTGAGTACATGGCCCAAATATGGTAAGTCACGAGCAAAAAACACACATTTGTCCTTCCGCAAGCGAAGGCCATTTTGTCACAAGACCTGAAATAATGTTCTGAGATTGGCTAAATGTTCTTCTTCCGTCTTTCCAGAGATCACAATATCGTCCAGATAGTTTGCTGCAGTAGGGACCGATGCACAAACAGTTTGCAGATATTGCTGAAACAGTGCAGGGGCGGATGCACACCCGAATGGTAGTCTTTTGAATCGATACAAACCAAGATGAGTGTTAACCACCAAAATGCTCTGGGATTCATCGTCCACCGGTATTTGCAAGTACACATCTGCTAGGTCCAACTTCGAAAAATATTTACCCGGGCACAGTTTGTCAAAAAGATCTTCCGGGCGGGGTAAAGGAAAAGTTGCAATCACTAGTTGTGGATTCACTGTTGCCTTGAAGTCCACACAAAGTCTCAATGTTCCGGAAGGTTTTGGCAAAATTACTAAGGGTGATGTTCAGAGAGAAGCCTGCACACGTTCAAGTACACCTTGTGATTCCAAATCATGTAAGGTTCTTGCGACCTCATCACGCAATGCGTGGGGAACATTGCGCGCTCGGAAAAATTTCGGTTGCGCGTTGACTTTCAGTTCCAAATGTGCTTCATAGTTCTTAGCGCAACCAAGGCCCGGTGCAAAAATGTCTGCAAACTCTTCACATAGACGAGAAACACTGGCTGAAGGCACAGTCTGGTTCACTGATAGGACCTGATTGACTAAAGACAAGTTAAACAACTGAAATAAATCTAAACCAAACAAGTTCACTACAGAAGAAGAACGAAGGACGTAAAATGACACAAGTTTTGTTTGTCCCTTGTATGTCGCAAGAAGGCTGCACTGTCCTAACACAGGGATATTCTGACCGGAATAGCTAGTTAGCTGAACATTTGTGGCACGCAACGGAGGTTTGCCCAGCTGTTGGTATGTGTCGTGATTGATTAGTGAAACTGCAGCTCCGGTATCGAGCTGGAATGGTATCACGTGGCCATGAATGTCCAAATCTACAAAAAGTTTATTGCCCTGCTGACGACAAGAGCAACTGTCTCGTGCAATGTGAACTGACACTGGTACAGAATCACTTGCGACTTGACGGGATTTCCGTCGATGATGACGCACACTATGTGTGGGACGAACACAGTCACTGTTAGAGAGAGTGGCACTGGGCGGAGTGGATTGAACTACATGAATTTCCATGGGTGAAGGTTCACAAGCCTGAGTATTCTTGGTTCGTTTCCGATTCCGGCACGAAGCAAAGGGCCTGGAATGGTTGCTAGTGTCCGATCGGAGCTTTTTCTGGCAAACACTCTGAACATGTCCTTTTTTATTGCAGAAAAAGCAAATAGCTTGGCGTGACGGGCAATTCTCACGCGAATATCTAGTAGCACACCGCAGGCATGATTTTAGCACTGCATTTGCCTGCTTGCATGGCACACTTAGCGGAGAGCTTGGCGGCAGCTGCGCGGACGGGCGCGAGGGCTGTTTACTGTTCCGTGCAGCTCGCCCGGCGGGCCGGTTAACGTGACACACGGTTGGTGAAGTTGCAAATGATTCCTGAGCAAAGTCAAGTGTGACCTGCCTATCCAATATGTCTATCACTTGTTGAAGGGAGGGATTGACTAGTTTCAAAATTTGTTCCCTTATACGAACATCAGAAACGTTCTGTGCAATTGCATCACGTACCATAGTATCTGAATAAGGGAGGCCACATTCACACTCAAAAGCACGATTCCTAGTAAGGCCTTGCAAAGTTGCACCCACTCCCTATTAGTCTGACCGGCCGTACGTTTTGTACGAAAGAAAGTATACCTTTTTCCAACCACATTGACTGATTCCTTGAAATATGCATCTAATGCCGACAAAATTTCGTCGTAGGACAGAGTTGCTACGTCACGTTGGGGAAACAATTTCGCTATCACTCTGTACGTCTGGACGCCAACAGACGATAATAAGTGAGGCTGCCGCTCATTACCTTGAATTCTGTAGGCGGCGAGATGGAATCCAAATTGGCGTGACCACTCCGTCCAGCTTTCCAGTGCTGCATCAAAATGACAAAAAGGCAGTGCAACTGCGTGTTGTGGCTGCGGTAGCGCTGAAGCGGCGGCTGCCACATCGTTTTGCATTGCACGTAGACCCTGGACGAGCTGTCCAAGGGCATCCAATAACGCCTGCGTCTGCTGATTCTGCAAGCGATAAAATTCGGACAGTACATCTGGAGATTGTGGCGAAGCCATGACACAAGTAAATTAGTGCAATACGAACGCTAAATCCTCTTTTGAGACTCGTTGCCAAAAATGTTGTGACTTGGCAAGACAGCCAAGTAACAATGAGAGGAAGCCGAAAGGCATGCGCTTAAACTCACGCAGATTGGCGTGAGGTCTGGAACAGGACAATGTCTTGAGAATTGCAATAAAGTACAAGAATCTTGTAATACTTAACTTTAATCCATAATTGTAGAACATCTCTCTTGACAGTACATGTTATAACCACAATATAAAATAATATCAAATGCTATGGCGCCTTGCTAGGTCGTAGCAAATGACGTAGCTGAAGGCTATGCTAACTATCGTCTCGGCAAATGAGAGCGTAGTTGTCAGTGATCCATCTCTGGCTAAGTCGGCTGTACAACTGGGGCGAGTGCTAGTAAGTCTCTCTAGACCTGCCGTGTGGTGGCGCTCGGTCTGCAATCACTGACAGTGGCGACACGCGGGTCCGACGTATACTAATGGACCGCGGCCGATTTAAAGGCTACCACCTAGCAAGTGTGGTGTCTGGCGGTGACACCACACAAACAGTATTCCAAGTGCACTGTATGACAATATCCTTTATTTTTGGGAAATGAATATGGGGCCTGTAGATGGCATAGTGGAATGCCTAAACTGGTAGTCAAAATAAAATAAAATAACATCTCAGTTACATGGCTGTTGGTGAATTTCATTGATAATTACTATATTAGTTGCTTAAATGGTTAAATAAGTATACCAGTCCATAATCACTGTGGGTTAACTTCACTCTAGCAGTCTCACCTCTAGACTAGTCAACCTTCACAACAGTGAGAGCAGTCCCATAAATATAGCATCATCGTCTAGGAAAACATTGGTTAGATCAGAGCACATTAGAGAATGAGCGCAAGTTCATGGCCACTTGGAATTAAATGAGCCCGCTATCTGTTTTCACATGATCAGTCAACTGGACATGCTGCTCACCAAATGTAAACGTAATTACATGTGTCAGTATTTCCACATTTTCCACTGCTATGTCTGCTACAGTTACAAGGTTTGTAATATGCTGGAGCTTATGACTGAATTAAAGAACTTTCTTGTAGGCAACTCTTTTCTCTTCACCAAACAGTATCTTCACAGGAACTCTTAAAATTAATGTTTCTTGTTATGTTTTAATTATTATTATCACTGTAATGCAGTAATATTTTGTAACATTAATTCATTGCATTACACCTGATAAAATGTGCATCCTTAACTGTTTTACACATCCCAGAGACCCATCATGATGGTGCTCATAAATATGACTAATAGTGTAATGTAATGTCAATGTAGTGGTACTTAATTTGTGATGAGAACTTTAATGATTGAGATCTCAGAATGTGAAAGATGCAGTTAAAAGAAAGTTTTTGTGATTCAAACAGAATTTAGCTGTGAGCTATTTGTTGATAACTATATCAATCAAATCTGTTAATTATTCTTTCCTCTATTAAATATTATGTGGAAGTAGCAGAGAAGTGACTTAATTTGAAAAGTTTCTCAGTGCCTTATTAGCCACGGTATGAAATATGTAGAAGAAATATGTGTTACATTTATACCTGTATCAGTATTCTAATATTTGCTCTATCAATAACTGTGATGATATTGCAAAAAAACACGTATGTTGAGATTCACATTCTGGTGGTTAAAAAGTTGTGTTCCTTCAGATTAAAACTTAAAATTATTTGAATAACAGTTTGTATAAGAAAAGACAGATATTGTGCAGTTAATAAACTAGATTTATTTTATTATTTTTTTTTATTTGCTGTACTCCCAGTACATGTTACATGTAGTTTTTAATTGTGTTCCTTGCCAAAGGAACTCATGTCACTGGCAGTACTGCTGATACTCAGTGCTTCACTACTGAAAAGAAATCAAATAGTGTATTCAGCTAATTACATGTTGTTATCTTACTAAAATGTGTTTCCTTTATCAGGTGGCAACATAGTTGATCTTGGGGCACACTGGGTGCATGGTGAAAAAGGAAATGTAGTCTTTGCATTACTTAAAGATCTAAACATTCTTCAGACGTCAGTTACAAGTATTACGGAAGATGATGTTATGTTTGTGGATTCATCTGGAAAGCCAGTAGCACCTGAAAAACTAGCAAAAATATATGGTATCATATCAGAAATTGAACAAAACAGTACCAGTGGCTTGAAAAATTTCTGGGGATCTGTTGGGGACTATTTCACAAGGGAGTAAGTATGTTTATATGCATTAACTCGATAAGACAAAAAATGTGAAAAACAAAAATTTGCTTCTCAATGTTATAGAATTATAGGTTTTACAAATGAATGACTGAATATTACTGTAGTTATTACTTTATAAATGCTTAATTTTTACAATGTCTTCTGAAATCTCTACACAGATCATCAATTTTTTTTCATAGACCCAATAATGAAAGTCCTCTTGTGTCGGTTACTTATCTGCCATGTGAAAAATGGATATACTGCAGGAAGGGTTACCACCTGTGTAACTTAGAAAAGCTAGTCTTGGCAGGAAGGGTCCAGATGGCACAGGCTGTAAAGCAGGCATTCAAGTGAAGAACATTGTGTTGGGTAATGTTCTTAGCAGCTGGGTGGTCCAGCTGTTTCTTAGCCACAGTTTGTCGGTGGCCATTCATGTGGACAGACAGCATGTTGGTCGCCATGCAACAATAAAATGCAGCACAGTGGTTGCAGCTTAGCTTGCAGATCCCATGACTGCTTTTGCAGGCAGCCTTCCTTTGATGGGGAAGTTGATGCCTGTGACCAGAGTGGAGTAGGTGGTGGTGGTGGGACATATGGTTCAGATCCTGCATCTAGATCTATTACAGGTATGTGAGTCATGAGTTAGGATGGATGAAGATATTGTGTAGGTTTGGTGAGCGGAATACTGCTGTGGGAGGAGTGGGAAGGATAATGGGTAGGACATTCCTTATTACAGAGCACAACAAGAAGTAATCAAAACCTATCATTATTCAAGGAGACATTAATCATTCCACAAATGAATGGGATGATTACAGTTTTGTAGGTGGGAGTCCCAACAACACATCTTGCAAAACAGTATTAAATGCTTTCTCTGAAAACTACTTGGAACAAATAGTTTGGAAGCCAGCTCATGCTGGAAATACGCCAATGGAAAAAAATTGCAACACTGAGGAGTTGTGCTGCATAAACAAAAGTTGTTAGTAATGTTTCTACATCTGAAAAATGATGTCTAATATTATTTTACATCATTCATGTAAGAGTGGTGCTAGCAGCGCCACTATGAGGATGTAAATCAGGTTTGCTTTAAATATATGCTGTAATGGCCATGAGCATTAGTTACCTTTGAGATTGGACGTGGTGAGTTGATGGTGTCAAGAATGCCTTTAAGGTGACAAAGATGCCATTATCAGCACCTCACTGAGATTGAATGAGGTCATGTAATAGGGCTACGAGAATCTGGATGCACCTTCTGTGATATTGCAGAAAGATTTGGCAGGATTGCTGGCAGTGGTAGTCACAAGAATTTATGTTAACAAGAAGACCAGGCTCCAGGTGGCCATGTGGCACTACCAAGAAGGACGGCCATTATGTTCAGCTTAGGGCTCTGGCTGTCATACTGCATCTACAGCAGCAGTTGATACCATAATGACACAATGAACTATTACATATCGGATACTTCAAGGACAGCTCCAAGTCAGATGTTCTATAGTGTGCACTCCAGTGAGCCCAAACCACTACCATTTGTGATTTCATTGGTGTCAAGGTTATGCCATGCATGCTGACTGCAGATTTGTATGTCAATGTTGGGATTCAACCTCTTGTGCTGCCATTCATGAATTGCATTCCTGAGGGTGTTTTCCATCTGGATAATAATCACCCACATACTGGTGTTGTCACTGAACATGCTCTACAGGGTGTCGACATATTGCCTTGGTCTGCTTGATCATCAGATCTGTCTCCAGTCAAGGACATGTGGGACATCATCAGACAACTTCTCCATCAGCATCCACAACCAGCATTAATTGTCCCTGTATGGACCAATCAGGCGCAGCAGGCATGGAACTCCATCCCAAAAACTGACATATGGCACCTCTCAGTAGGAAGAATACAGTTTATAATCACTTGCAGTCACATCAACACAGAGACTGGTGGAAAAAACAGATGGTTCCTGGGATCAATGACGGTGGAGTTCACAGAGTGAATGGTTAGCCAAAAGCTGAATTCAGAGTGTAGTGAAATTATTGTATGTGTACACAGAGAGTCCAGGGAGCAATCCAAATCATAATGTAACATAGGCAAGGCCAGTCACTCTACTAATGGGTGGTGCATATCAAAAGCTTCAAGGAACTAGCAAGACAACCAGTAAGTGTGGGGCTGCAGTATTTACAAGCACTCTCATGTCAGTGGACAGGCCCATGTAATATGCCTGCAGCTGCAGCAGTGCTCCTTGCAGGAAGAAGGTGCTGTCAGAGTATGAAGCATAAGTATCTCTGAGTTCTCTTCCATACTGATGCTCACACTGGGTGGTGAAACTGAATCACTGTCAGATACTAAACAGAAGTAATGACACAGTTTAATTCTCTCACTACTGCAAAGTTGAGCGATTCAGGCATTAGTGCCAGTGGTATTGAGAAATAGCTGAAACTGCAAAAATGAAATAAGACACTGGGGGTGCAACCCCTGTTTTAACCGTAGCATACTGTATATCCATCAGATAGAAAGCTATGCACAGCTGTTGTTAGAAAGCAGAAGCCACACCTTCAACAAGAAGGGTAGCAGAAGTGATTCACATGACTACTATCCAGTCTCATTGGTGTCCATCTGTTGTAAACTCCTAGAACTTATTCTGAGCTCAAACATAATGAGTATCGTCGAACAGAAGGACCTCTTCCATGCCAATCAGCATGGATTCTGTTAACATTGGTCATGTAAAAACCAGTTTACGCTTTTCTAACATAGTGTCCTAATAACCATGGATCAAGACAGTCAGGTGGATTTTTTTTTAATTTCTGAAAGGCTTTTAACTCAGTAGCAAACCTTTGTTTATTAATAAAAGTACAATCCTATAGGCTGTCATGCAAAAATAGTGACTGGGAGGAGGATTCCTCAGTCGGGAGGACACAGCCCACTATCTTTGATGGAGATTCATTGACAAGTGTAGAAGTATCTTCAGGTGTACACCAGGGAAATGTGTTAGGGCCCTTGCTGTACATGTTGAATATTAATGCTATGACAGGCAATATTAAAAGTAATCAAAGACCTTTAGCAGACGATGCAGTTATCTCCAGGGTGTCCATAACTAAAGTTCAGTTTTAAAACACTCTAGAAAGAGAACCACAACTCAGAATGATGTCAAATTGGAACAGTATGTTACTGATACAAGGAGGGGCGGATTTCAATGAAAATTTGACCAATAGATGGCATTGTAAGCATCAGGATATGCACACCAACAGACACACAGCACATGTCTGTTCCTCTGTTTACATCTGAGGTGCCCAACATTACTATTTCCATGAAGGATTGTGCCCTGCTGTAAAGCTCTTTTACAAGAATGGTACCATGTGCCAGTAACCCTGCAAAAGTTCCATACACTCAATGGTACGAAAATAGGCATTAGTCTGATTTCTGCTAAGGATTTGTAGAAAATGATTACAATATTTGAAAAGGCAGGTTTTTTGAAGCATAGTGTGATAAAGGGAGGAAAGCAGTTGATCCGATTTCTGTTGAAGACGTAGCCACAGAGCTTTAGGAGGGGTTGAGCGGTGGTGTGCAAACATGCAGGGCATGGGGAATTGGAATGTTAGACATGCCTGCCAGTCTGGTGCATAAAATCTTACGAAACATCCTGCATACCTATCCCTACAAAATCACCCATGTTCAGAAGTTGCTCCTGCTGACCTCCCAGCAAGACAGACAAGCATTCACTCTGGGATTTCTTGCTTGCATGGAAGTGGACAATGAATGGCCATGGAATATTCTGTGGACAGACAAAGCCCATTTCCATTTCCAAGGACATGTCAATATGCAGAATTGCAGAATATGGGCAATGGAAGAATCCACAAGCTCATCAAATGGCACCACTTTGGTCTGCAAAGGTGACTTTGTGGTATGGGTTGATGGCATCATTTATCATAGGGCTGTATTTTTGAAGAGGTGAGTCCTGTTACCTGTGTCATCATTGGAAAATGTAATGAGAGTCTTTTGTGCACCAACATCTTTCCAAACCTTCAACAAGATGGATGTGTGGATAGGATCATTTTTATGCAAGATGGCCCTCCTCCAGCCAGTGAACTGACTGCTGTAGGGGCATTTTCGAAATCCTAGAATTATCATCCATCATTTCCCTATAGCCCGGTCATCCAAATCACCTGATTTTAATCTGTGTGACTTCCGGCTGTGGGGTTATCTGAAAGATGTTGTATTCAGTGTTCCATTTATGAACGTAGCTGAACTGAAGGCACACATTGTACAACACATTCTGAATATGATGACTGAGACACTTCAGTTTTTGTGTAACATGCTGTTTCTCTATTTCAACTTGTGGCAGAAAATGGTGTACAGCATTTTGAACATGCCTTGCACCAGTCTTACAGCAGTTAGAAATTGTGTTATCTTGCTTTTTATGCCATTTGAAGTACCAGGGCAGTTAAAAACAAATGTCATTTTGCTTTTTATGTGGTTTTTGGTCTCAGGACAATTAAAAACATGTTTCTCTCATGCAAAGTGGTACACCCTTGCCATAGTGGATGATCTTACCTGACAGTGCTACAACTGTTGACTACCAAACTTATGCAGTCAAGCACATTGAACACTATGGATGGTGTAACGTGCAACTCAAACCATAGACATCATATCACAATTCACCTGTCATTTGTAGCCAATCCCATTTACGTTAAGTGTTTACAACACCATCTATTCATAAAATTGCTGTAAAATTTTTAATTTCATAGTGTTTCTCTCTGCATACATAATATGCTGTTCAAATTTTACATCATTTTGAGCAGTAATTCTCTTTCTACAGTGTTTTGAAACAGGAACTTTAAAAATGGACACCCTATATAACAAAGCATGCATTGTGTGATAAATATTTGTCTGTATTACCTGACAAATTACAAAATTCTTATATAAACAAATATGTTGTAATAGGGGAAACATTCCACGTGGGAAAAATGTATCTAAAAACAAAGATGATGTGACTTGCCAAACAAAAGCACTGGCAGGTCGATAGACACACAAACAAACACAAACATACACACAAAATTCTAGCTTTCGCAACAAACGGTTGCTTCGTCAGGAAAGAGGGAAGGAGAGGGAAAGACAAAAGGAAGTGAGTCCTGTAACCCGGAATGTGTACACGATCAAAGGCAGAGCCACATGTGAAAGCACCCACGTGATTTACCAACTGACCTGCCTACACTGTGATGCATTCTATGTGGGAATGACCAGCAACAAACTGTCCATTCGCATGAATGGACACAGGCAGACAGTGTTTGTTGGTAATGAGGATCACCCTGTGGCTAAACATGCCTTGGTGCACGGCCAGCACATCTTGACACAGTGTTACACCGTCCGGGTTATCTGGATGCTTCCCACCAACACCAACCTATCCGAACTCCGAAGATGGGAACTTGCTCTTCAATATATCCTCTCTTCCCGTTACCCACCAGGCCTCAATCTCCGCTAATTTCAAGTTGCCACCACTCATACCTCACCTGTCATTCAACATCATCTTTGCCTCTGCACTTCCGCCTCGACTGACATCTCTGCCCAAACTCTTTGTCTTTAAATATGTCTGCTTGTGTCTGTATATGTGTGGATGGATATGTGTGTGTGTGTGTGCGAGTGTGTGTGTGCGCGAGTGTATACCCGTCCTTTTTTCCCCCTAAGGTAAGTCTTTCCGCTCCCGGGATTGGAATGACTCCTTACCCTCTCCCTTAAAACCCACTTCCTTTCGTCTTTCCCTCTCCTTCCCTCTTTCCTGACGAAGCAACCGTTTGTTGTGAAAGATAGATTTTTGTGTGTATGTTTGTGTGTCTATCGAGCTGCCAGCGCTTTCATTCGGTAAGTCACATCATCTTTGTTTTTAGATCAAATATGTTGTAAGTTATAATAAAAATAATCCTTGGAAAGAACTCACAAAGTTACTGGTTTAGAAATTTATTAAAATGAGTGCTCACCATTTCTATTTTTTTATAATGGCAGTTATCACACAAATATTACGTTACACAAACACTTCCAACTCCCAACCATGAAAAGTATCATATTTTCTGTTTTACTAAACTGTGTCAGTACTCCTGTTTAATATCAGATAGTGATTTAGACATAAGTCACTTAAATAATAAAATATTAATTAAAAATACTATGAAAATGATAGATTGCTGCTCACTGTAAAGATGACACACTGAGCTGCACTCGGACACAATGAACAGACTGTTACATATAAGCTTTTGGCCAAAACGTTCTTCAGAAAAGAGAAACATATGTACATACACACAAACAAACACACCTCGCACACACATATGACCACTACCTCCAGCCACTCTGGCGAGACACTGAATATGTGTGTGTGTGTGTGTTTCTCTTTTCTGAAGGAGTCTTTAGCCAAAAGCTTATATGTAACAGTCTTTTCATTACACCTGTCTGTAACTCAATATGCCATCTTTACAGTGAGTAGCAATCTATCCTTTCCATAATATTGTTGATATTCCAATTTGGACTTTCCATTTTTCAAAAATGTTAGTTTAACTATTTCACTAACCAAGCTTAGTAGTTTATTATTTGTATCATAAGTACAATATGGCATATGTTGGTGCCATTATGTATACAAGTCCTCTCTAGCTCTCCAAGACAACAGCAACAATTTGAATCTTTACAAAGATGAAACTTCTTTTATATTTTTCTGATTGTAATGAGGAAAAAAGCTCATGTGCAGAATTTCTTTGGATTCTTATGATGATGACAGCAGTGATTCTGAGAGTCTGCTCAAGTGATTTATTACATAGTCTCCAATGGAGGAAGTCAGTTCTAGTATGTAAAGATATCTGTCACCATTCTAGTTTCACTTGCCACATTATTAATTTATATCTTTGGCTAAGGCCCACACTGATTTTTATAATTCCTTTATGTAAAATTTCAATTTTTTTATTTTATTTGATTTTGCATTAACAGGATAGAATAGAGATAGGGATGAATTGTAATTCAGAGTTATTTGACATACTGTAAGCATACAGGAAATCGTGGATATCCATTTGACCACACTACATGAAACAAAGGGAAGAAATTTACAATATTGGTCAGAAATATTCAAGTACAGTTACATTTTTCTCAGATATCACATAGTTTTATTTATTTTATGAATTCATTTACTTTACAAGAAATCAGCCAGATTATAATATTTTTCTCTTATTCATACATGAGGATGGATTATTTCTACACCCTTTATTAATAGTTTCTTATACTGCTCCACCATCTGCTCATGTCTTGTAGAAAACAGGAGAAAACCACAAGTGGTGCCCTCCATTTCACATGACATTTTATTTTCAATATATATGTTTCATTGTCATAACAGTTCTGTTATTTTTATTCATTTATCCTTTTCTTGTAACAGACAATGGGATTTTTATACAATTTTCCATTTGAATGATTTTTAAATATGATATCTTCAGTTTGTTAGTGGGGGTCAAAAATTTACAAAGTTTCAAAGGTCAAAAAGAAAAAGTGTTCTGGTAAGATGTGATGGCAAGGTAAATCATGATGTAGACGGTCAGTAGCATTAGATGTATGTACGGTTGTTGGTAGAGCATCACCTTATACATCCAATGAAGGGTTGTAATAACTTGGCTCATCATTGGACTCGGGATGGTTACAATCACAGCTCTCATTATTGCTAAGCACCAGATATCAAGAGTACATGGAAAATTCATACAACAAGTATCAACAAATATGTACAGGCAAGATCTTCCTGAAAAGGAAACAGCATTAGAGTTTCAAAATCCTTTAAACTGCTGCAGAGGTACCTGTTCTCCACAAATCCATCTTATCCTAACATAAACTGAAATTGTAAGGTTTCAGGTAACGCAAGGTAAAGCACTTTGTAGAACAACTGTATTCAACAGTAGCTAACATCTTTTATCTACTGTCCAAAGTAGTCTATCATATCATGACTCAGCAGAAATGATAGTTATCAGTAGCTCAGGACTTTTCATAATGCTCACAATAAAATGCAGACATGCCCTTTACATAGCAAAGGTGTTCATTTCACCCAGTTTAACACCAACAGTGTAGTCTGGCGACTGTGATTGTTGCCCTCAGCAAGTTTACACACAACAGAGACCCACGTTTACCAGCCTTTGTGTGTGGAAGGTTTATGTGTACAGTTAATGACACTTTTAAATTCACGTTCATGGATAATTTTGCATATGTCACACATAAATGGATCCTCTCATGAAAGGCAAGTTACCATTTACAGCTAAAAGTATTTAAAGTGATGTTTTATTGTTTGTTGCTTCAGTTCTATTGGGGATGCTTCCACAAGTGATTCACACAACCAATTCCTGAAAGCTTATATTGTCAATTTGTTAATACAAGTAGAACAGACTTCCACTCATAGTATTATAATGTTTTAAATTGCCTTCCTCGATTGCATGAGAAATCAGTCTCCTATTATGATTAGGTAAAGTTAATGCATCAAATATTGTTTAACCATTTATCCTTTAAATCCTAACTAATAAATGGCACCTCTGCTTGTTAAACACGATTTTGTGGACACAACCTTTACCTGTGTATTAAGGATATGTACGTTCTGTGTACAGAGCATAAGCACTACAAAGTGCACTTTTCATTCCCAGTCTGTACTATCAACACTTGCAACAAGACTCAGCAAACTTGCTAATGACTTCATAATGAGCAAAGACAGTGAAATCATCAACATTAAACATGCAATATGAAAAAATGAGTCTACCAAACTTATTTTAATGTGCTCAACTTAAAACTTTTCAAAATAACTCAAAGTGTAGCTAATTTTTATCTTAGTTGGTAAGCAGCATTTGATACATAAATTCCAAGTTTAAAGACTTTGTCCCCGCCCCCACAAACCATGGACCTAGCCGTTGGTGGGGAGGCTTGATAGCTGTACCGTGGGTGCAACCACAACGGAGGGGTATCTGTTGAGAGGCCAGACAAATGTGTGGTTCCTGAAGAGGGGCAGCAGCCTTTTCAGTAGTTGCAGGGGCAACAGTCTGGATAATTGACTGATCTGGCCTTGTAACACTAACCAAAACGGCCTTGCTGTGCTGATACTGCGAATGGCTGAAAGCAAGGGGAATTACAGCTGTAATTTTTCTTGAGGGCGTGCAGCTTGGGTAAAATATTCTGGAGGTAAAATAGTCCCCCATTCAGATCTTTGGGCGGGGACTACTCAAGAGGACATCGTTATCAGGAGAAAGAAAACTGGCATTCTACAGATCGGAGCATGGAATGTCAGATCCCTTAATCAGGCAGGTAGGTTAGAAATTTAAAAAGGGAAAATGGATATGTTAAAGTTAGATGTAGTGGGAATTAGTGAAGTTTGGTGGCAGGAGGAACAAGACTTTTGGTCAAGTGAATACAGGGCTATAAATACAAAATCAAACAGGGGAAATGCATGAGTATTTTTAATAATGAATAAAAAAATATGAGTGCTGGTAAGCTACTACAAACAGCATAGTGAACACATTATTGTGGCCAAGATAGACACGAAGCCCATGCCTACTACAGTAGTACAAGTTTATATGCCAACTAGCTCCGCAGATGATGAAGAAATTGATGAAATGTATGATGAGACAAAAGAAATTATTCAGGTAGTGAAGAGAGATGAAAATTTAATAGTCATGGGTTACTGGAATTTGATAGTAGGAGGAGGGAGAGAAGAAAACATAGTAGGTGAATATGGATTGGGGATAAGAAATGAAAGAGGAGCCTGGGAGAATTTTGCACAGAGCATAACTTTATCATAGCTAACACTTGGTTCAAGAATCATGAAAGAAGACTATATACATAGAAGAAGCCTGGAGATACTAGAAGGTATCAGATAGATTATATAATGGTAAGACAGAGATTTAGGAACCAGGTTTTAAATTATAAGAAGGGGCAGATGTGGACTCTGACCACAATCTATTGGTTATGAACTGTAGATTAAAACTGAAGAAACTGCAAAAAGATGGGAATTTAAGGAGATGGGACCCGGATAGACTGACTAAACCAGAGGTTGTAGAGAATTTCAGGGAGAGCATAAGGGAACAATTGACAGGAATGGGGGAAAGAAATACAGTAGAAGAAGAATGGGTAGCTTTGAGGGATGAAGTAGTGAAGGCAGCAGAGGATCAAGTAGGTAAAAAGACGAGGGCTAGTAGAAATCCTTGGGTAACAGAAGAAATATTGAATTTAATTGATGAAAGGAGAAAATATAAAAATGCAGTAAATGAAGCAGGCAAAAAGGAATACAAACATCTCAAAAATGTCGACTGAAATACTCTATTTCAAATTCTAAAGTGCAAAATGGCTAAGCAGGGATGGCTAGAGGAAAAATGTAAGGATATAGAGGCTTATCTCACTAGGAGTAAGATAGATACTGCCTACAGGAAAATTAAAGAGACCTTTGGAGAAAAGAGAACCACTTGTATGAATATCAAGAGCTCAGATGGAAACCCAGTTCTAAGCAAAGAAGGGAAAGCAGAAAGGTGGAAGCAGTATATAGAGGATCTATACAAGGGTGATGTACTTGAGGACAATATTATGGAAATGGAAGAGGATGTAGATGAAGATGAAATAGGAGATATGATACTGCATGAAGAGTTTGACAGAGCTCTGAAAGACTTAAGTCGAAACAAGGCCCCAGGAGTAGACAACATTCCATTAGAACTACTGATAGCCTTGGGAGAGCTAGTCCTGATAAAACTCTACCATCTCATGAGCAAGATGTATCAGACAGGCAAAATTCCCTCAGACTTCAAGAAGAATATAATAATTCAATCCCAAGGAAAGCAGGTGTTGACAGATGTGAAAATTATCGAACTATCAGTTTAATAAGTCACAGCTGCAAAATACTAACGTGAATTCTTTGCAGACGAATGGAAAAACTGGTAGAAGCAGACCTCGGGGAAGATCAGTTTGGATTCCGTAGAAATATTGGAACATGTGAGGCAATACTGACCCTACAACTTATCTTAGAAGAAAGATTAAGGAAAGGCAAACCTACGTTTCTAGCATTTGTAGAGTTAGATAAAGCTTTTTACAATGTCGACTGAAATACTCTATTTCAAATTCTAAAGGTGGCAGGGGTAAAATACAGGGAGCTGAAGGCTATTTACAATTTGTACAGAAACCAGATGGCAGTTATAAGAGTCGAGAGACATGAAAGGGAAGCATTGGTAGGGAAGGGAGTAAGACAGGGTTGTAGCCTCTCCCTGATGTTATTCAATCTGTGTATTGAGCAAGCAGTAAAAGAAACAAAAGAAAAATTCGGAGTAGGTATTAAAATCCATGGAGAAGAAATAAAAACTTTTAGGTTCGATGATGACATTGTAATTCTGTTAGAGACAGAAAAGTACTTGGAAGAGCAGTTGAATGGAATGGATAGTGTCTTGAAAGGAGGATATAAGATGAACATCAACAAAAGCAAAACAAAGATAATGGAATGTAGTCGAATTAAGTCGGGTGATGCTGAGGGAATTAGATTAGGAAATGAGACACTTAAAGTAGTAAAGGAGTTTTGCTATTTGGGGAGCAAAATAACTGGTGATGGTCGAAGTAGAGAGGATATAAAATGTTGACTGGCAATGGCAAGGAAAGCGTTTCTGAAGAAGAGAAATTTGTTAACATCGAATATAGATTTAAGTGCCAGGAAGTAGTTTCTGGAAGTATTTGTATGGAGTGTAGCCATGTATGGAAGTGAAACATGGATGATAAATAGTTTGAACAAGAAGAGAATAGAAGCTTTTGAAATGTAGTGCTACAGAAGAATGCTGAAGATTAGATGGGTAGATCACATAACTAATGAGGAGGCATTGAATAGAATTGGGGAGAAGAGGAGTTTGTGGCACAACTTGACAAGAAGAAGGGATCGGTTGATAGGACATGTTCTGAGGCATCAAGGGATCACAAATTTAGTATTGGAGGGCAGTGTGGAGGGTAAAAATCGTAGAGGGACCCCAAGAGATTAATACACTGAGCCAATTCAGAAGGATGTAGGTTGCAGTAGGTACTGGGAGATGAAGAACCTTGCACAGGATAGAGTAGCATGGAGAGCTGCATCAAACCAGTCTCAGGACTGAAGACAACAACAACAACAACAACAACAACAACAAAGACTTTGTAAGTAAATAATCATACTAATAACTTCTCTCTCCAGAACCAGCAAAGTAACATAAATTAAATGGGAAGATTGATAACCAGATGGGCCTAAAGTGCATTGTCATCAGATTTGAGTTTGTAGTATGTATTGTATTCCTCACATCTGTTGATCTTACAGTGAACCAGCTTTATCTGTAGGCTGACATTGTATATATGAACCTTCACAAAATGCTATCTCACCAATTTCTAGGATGTTCTTTTGCATATGGACCTAAAGCAGAAAGCATAATTTTGCTGCTCAGTGTTTCTCAGTTGCTAGCTAGGTTTTCCAAAGTAATTTAGTGTCTACATCATGTGTAGTAGTAGTAGCAGTAGTAGTAATAGTAGTAGTACTTCATAATCAGAGGCACATCAGCAGTTTTATATGAACCGCAAGTCATAGAATCTACTTAATGAAAATGATGATAATGAAGACTATGAAGTGTTAGAATTGGTCATAATTGTGTGTTTAGTGAATTTGGTATCTGTTCTTTACGTTCTGATTCAAGTTTCACATTAATTACAAACTTTACAACTGTGAAAAAATGCTATTGTCACTAGCCTGTATGTATAAATTTTAAATTTAATTCTAAATATTAATTAAAATTTCATAACTTAAAGTGGATACATATTTTTTTTTTCATAGAAAACATAGTATGCTGAGACTTGGGTAAAAAAAGAATTCTGATCTGTGATACTGGTAGTTCATCTACAAATTTGATTTTCACGAACATCTATTTTTCTCAAAACTTTGTCTCTGTGATTTGGGCCCTTACGGTCTTCAGTGCCTCAAATCATTTGCTAACAGCATTGAACACAGCTTTTTCATTAATGTAGTTCTTAAAATCTTACAACACGTAATATGCAAAAGTAGCCTTCTGCACTCAAGGATACAGGGTACATTTCTGGGTCAATATTATATAAAAAGCAACACCTATTTCTTTCAGGCACTGTTTATGTTTTACAGATTTTTTTGTTGATATCAGGTAATGCAGCACACTTTGTAAACAAATTAGAAGTATTTTGAATATTTTTGAACCTGCTTAGGGTTATTAAAAAAATTACAAAGAAATTGATACAATTTTCTTTTCCAAAATGCTTCCTGAAATTGAGGTACCATTTAATCCAGTGTTATACATTTGAAGGAGACCAAATTTTTAACAGATATGTATGACATGATGGCTGAGGTACTAGACCTATTTAATTCCACCTGTTATGTATATGACAAGGATAAAAAAAAATCACATCTTACATTTTAATTTTTGTAATTTTTTCCTAATAAAAATGTTATTTTTTCTATAATGTAGTTGATTCTGCAATAAAGCATAGGTCTACTACATAAGTATGGACTATTGCAAGTTACAGAAAAAAATTAGAGCAATGCTTTATAAACTTTAGGAAATATTTGTTTCTGAATTCTGAAAAATACAACTTGCGGGAAATTGCAAATGAAGATATGAGTCCTCTTAAACTGTGCCTCAGAACTTTCCTGATGCATAGTCTTCATCCTGCAGCATTTTTTCATTTTCAAGCTTCCTTTTGGCATTGCTTTTAGCACTTCTTGCTTCTTTGGTAACTTGAAGTGTGAAGCTTTCAGCTTCATGCACCTGTTGTCTGTCACACGCAAGCAATTTATGTTCCATATTAGAGCCACATTTTATGCCTAAATTTCTCAGGACTTCCAACCTTCCTATCACTCCATCATTGAATTATATCACTGCATCTACTACACTAACTTTTAATGTATTTAATCCTACAACAATGCAATGGTTGAAACTTTCATTTGTATTCTGAGTGCCCCCATGAAGATATTTAGTAAGCAAAACAGGGTCAATCAGGTCTCTAAAAATTGGTTTTATTTCATTTGTAACAGGCTCACAAAGAGAATGCTTATGATGGTATATTTGACCACTTTCTTTTGCTTTTTGGTAACCACACCAAGAATTTGCTCCTTTAGGGCAAAGTCCATGAACAGGGTAGTCATCTGTGGACAACTTATGAAACTAGGTGGCCCATACAGCTTTTCTCATTGCTGTAACATCATTCAGAGGTGCAGTTCATCAAATGGCCAGTCCATAATAACTCTGAAGAACATCTGTTTCAGTTTCTGTCAATCTGCCTCAGCCAGACAGAGATTTTCCAACAGATAGCAACTTTCCTTTCATTTCTCTTCGTAGCTTCCTCAATGTAGCACTCATCCTATTTTGCACATGTCCACAACACTCCAGTTTTTTTACCAAGGTATCACCATAAACACTGAACTCATTAATTTTATTGCAAGTTTTAGAGTCCCCATCATCTAGATACTTCGTATATCTATCATTATAAATGGGCACCAACCTCTGAAAAATTTTAGAGCTCCATCACACTCCATACCTCCACTGCAACCATCATAATTCTCAGAACACTGATGTTCAATATGTTCTTCAGTGTTACCATGGCAGGTGTGGCAGTATGTAGATGAGCACTCAACATCAACAGCTTTTCCATTCTCCAGAGAAGTAGCACTTAACAACACCATTCAAGGAACGACGTCCTCAACGTTGCTAAGTGCAACAGCAATGTCCCTGGTTCCGCTAATATTTGCAGTTTCTTCTACTGCATGTTGTCAAGGCACCTAAAAGTATTTTTATGTACTTGCTAAACCTTCTGTAAGGAGGAAGGTCCATCACACCACAAAACATTTGAGCAGACTTTTTTCCTTTTTCTATTGCTCACATTGCATACACTAATTTCAAACTCGTACTACACTCCTGGAAATGGAAAAAAGAACACATTGACACCGGTGTGTCAGACCCACCATACTTGCTCCGGACACTGCGAGAGGGCTGTACAAGCAATGATCACACGCACGGCACAGCGGACACACCAGGAACCGCGGTGTTGGCCGTCGAATGGCGCTAGCTGCGCAGCATTTGTGCACCGCCGCCGTCAGTGTCAGCCAGTTTGCCGTGGCATACGGAGCTCCATCGCAGTCTTTAACACTGGTAGCATCCCGCGACAGCGTGGACGTGAACCGTATGTGCAGTTGACGGACTTTGAGCGAGGGCGTATAGTGGGCATGCGGAAGGCCGGGTGGACGTACCATCGAATTGCTCAACACGTGGGGCGTGAGGTCTCCACAGTACATCGATGTTGTCGCCAGTGGTCGGCGGAAGGTGCACGTGCCCGTCGACCAGGGACCGGACCGCAGCGACGCACGGATGCACGCCAAGACCGTAGGATCCTACGCAGTGCCGTAGGGGACCGCACCGCCACTTCCCAGCAAATTAGGGACACTGTTGCTCCTGGGGTATCGGCGAGGACCATTCGCAACTGTCTCCATGAAGCTGGGCTACGGTCCCGCACACCGTTAGGCCGTCTTCCGCTCACGCCCCAACATCGTGCAGCCCGCCTCCAGTGGTGTCGCGACAGGCGTGAATGGAGGGACGAATGGAGACGTGTCGTCTTCAGCGATGAGAGTCGCTTCTGCCTTGGTGCCAATGATGGTCGTATGCGTGTTTGGCGCCGTGCAGGTGAGCACCACAATCAGGACTGCATACGACCGAGGCACACAGGGCCAACACCCGGCATCATGGTGTGGGGAGCGATCTCCTACACTGGCCGTACACCACTGGTGATCGTCGAGGGGACACTGAATAGTGCACGGTACATCCAAACCGTCATCGAACCCATCGTTCTACCATTCCTAGACCGGCAAGGGAACTTGCTGTTCCAACAGGACAATGCACGTCCGCATGTATCCCGTGCCACCCAACGTGCTCTAGAAGGTGTAAGTCAACTACCCTGGCCAGCAAGATCTCCGGATCTGTCCCCCATTGAGCATGTTTGGGACTGGATGAAGCGTCGTCTCACGCGGTCTGCACGTCCAGCACGAACGCTGGTCCAACTGAGGCGCCAGGTGGAAATGGCATGGCAAGCCGTTCCACAGGACTACATCCAGCATCTCTACGATCGTCTCCATGGGAGAATAGCAGCCTGCATTGCTGCGAAAGGTGGATATACACTGTACTAGTGCCGACATTGTGCATGCTCTGTTGCCTGTGTCTATGTGCCTGTGGTTCCGTCAGTGTGATCATGTGATGTATCTGACCCCAGGAATGTGTCAATAAAGTTTCCCCTTCCTGGGACAATGAATTCACGGTGTTCTTATTTCAATTTCCAGGAGTGTATATTAATTATGCACAATGTTCAAAGTAATTTTCAAGGTAGATTTATTGCAGGATCTACACAGAACAACTAATTTTGATGCTAAAACACTTCTTGCTACTTTGTTGTTCAGTTATTTCCATATAGCCTACACCATCACATTGTTTACATTTCACCACTTCCTTTATCAAAGAAGATAAGATGCCCGCATCAACAACAACAAATCCACTACAAACAGTGTCATTATTAACACACAAATTTGAATCACCAGGAGGCATGCCATGTGGGAGTTTCTTCCCTGAAGAACTGATACATAGGTTACCTTCAACAGTGTGGCTTGATTTGTTTGTGAAGTGGTTACCACAAAATTGCCTTTTGTTGAATTTCTTGATGTGTGGCATGGTTCGTATTTATTGCACACTGAAGGATATGTACTTCCGCAAATATATGTTGCACTTGGGCTACAAGCATTCAAAAATACTTGAACAAACTGCTTCAGTGAAACAAAAGTAAATACTAGCAAAGATAATCATTTACAGAAACTAGAAACTTGCACTGTTACCAACATATACAATATATCATACACATAATTGCTGGAAACAGAAAGTTCACAGTTCTTTTTGAAATAATACTGGTTTCTGTAAAAGAAATAAAGGGGATATGGCGTCTAACGTTTTTCGGATAACATGAGACAGTGTGGTACTGGGGTGCAAGACTCACACGTCTCTCGCAGTTGACTTATGTATTGTGTGCAGCCGATTCTCTTCTCTGGGTAATCAGCTACATTGATCTCCCAGAAGCTTCTTCTGTGAAGACTATAGCGGATTACAGGCATTTATTAAGCTACTTCCCTGTTCTTGAAGTAATTTGTGTACTCGTGGAACACTTTCAGTTCATTCTTTGTATATTTTAATCTCTCAACACAAAGTAACATTTACTCTTTTTTTTACATAAGTAAGTAAACTCTGGCAACTCAACTGGTGTCTTTAAACATCAGACTAAATGAAACACAAATACAATATCACAGTAACAATCCAATAATTTATGGACATCACTTGCGTCCTGCCTTATGCTGAGCTAAGACATGAAGTAAGATAAAAGGCTCTAGTCTCAAGCGAGTCCAATACATGAATGTGCATAGAAATCTATATTCAATTGTTCATTAGTCTTTTTTACAATCAACACAGACACTAACACACCAAAGAATGCTACATAATTATTCCTTGAGTTTTCATCACACCTTCTGTGGTGCTGGTGGCAAACACTTTTTGCCATCAGTGACTCACCCCTCTTACAGTCTTGTAATAACAAACTTCTGACCTGCACTTAGCAACAGGTGGATTGGTAGAAACGTTCTCACTCTAAAATATCAGGTGTTAAAGACGGTGGAAGGCCGTGTGTTTCTAGAATTTTCACTGAAAATCTTGAGGCACTATATATCCCTCCCCTTAGCTCGAACATGTGATATCTTCTTTTAACAGTACATCTCTTTCTACTAATAACCATGCATATTTTACCATAATTATAAATTGTGAACCTTTCAATCTATGTTGAAGTTAGCTCTTTTCAACCTCCAAAAATTTGTGAGTACCAAATTTTTGTTTTCTGTTCCAATCATAAATTCCAGGTGTACCTGACTCATGAGTAATCTATTGTTGGTTCCTATTTTTTGTACTACCTCTTCTAAGTAAGTACTTATTCATCATATATTGTAGTTTGGAGGAACTCTGAGTAAAATAAAAGTGTTATCTTCTTGGACATTTGTAACCTGAAACATAATAAGGCTATTGATGCATAGAATTCAAACTTGCCGGACTATTTCCTTTAAACATGTGACTTCTGTCATGATACTGCCCTTTTTCCCTTTAGGAACAGTACCTATATCTTACATGGGTTGATCCTAGGAGTACCCTTTCTCCTTCTGTTTTGGTAGGTATGCCCCTCTCTTATTCCTATCCTCCTACGGTACTGGTCAATCCCCTTCTTGGTGTCCCTGTCCGCACAGTATAGGTCAGCCTTTCGTAGCTCTGCCTATCTGCCCTTTTTCTCATCCAATAAATGTCGAGTGCACCCTCCGTATCCTTCTTGAGTAGGCCTCCTGGTTCATTGCCCTAGCATACATCTTTATGTATACTATTCTTAAATATTCTCTGGTAAAATTACAAATCTACTTTACACCTCAACTCCACTTTCTAAAACTTCATCTAAGGCCCTAGAGTCCTCTTTCACTCCTCACTCCTACTATGTAAACAGATATCATGCCTACACATAGTAGATGCTATGTCTACCTGTATTTACCAACTCCCAGTAGATACTATGCCTTTTCTCAGAAGAATAGCACGACTAACTCCAATTTAGCTTATCACTGTTTTATAGTTATTATACCCATTCTCGTGCTCCTGTCTCTCTAGGCACGTTAGTTGATTGTTACCCTTCTTTCTTTATATACAGGTACATGCATGTATATATAAGAAGTGACAAAAAAGGAAAAGAAAATGGAATGATGCAGAACCGTCACATATCAAACCATATAATGTGTGCATCTACCAAGATGTACATATATCTTTATTCCCATACATCACTCGCTTCAGTTTTCTAATCTGTAATTTTCATGTTTGTGAATAAGTTTCTCTTTGTGTGTATGTCTGTGTGTTTGTGCAGCCTGATTCTTCAGCCTGCTTATGTGAAATAAGTTGTAGGTTCTTCGTAACCTCGGAAAATAAGAAGGACTTCAGTGATAGAAGTATATGCGTATGAAAAGAGGGAAAGATAGACCAGTACTCAAATGAGAAGTAAGAAAGGAAAATGTAGAAATGGTTGGTAAGATCAAAGAAGAAAAAGAAGATAGCCCCAAAGACAGGAAATTTTTTTTTGATATGTGTTGTGTGGTTACCAAATCATTGTAAGTAAATTTAATTCCCCCCCCCCCCCCCCCATTTACAAGTGTAGAAAATTGCATTGCATTGTCAAATAAGTTGACAGTGAGTATTGCATGTAGCTGGTAACACTTTCATTACACCCTTATGTTCAGCAAGAAACGACATTTTGTTAACGAGAACATTTATTTTGTGGTGTACAGATGGTTACCAAACTATTTTTATAAAAAAAATGTTTAGTCCAATGAATGTGTCCCATATGATATAATTTAGAGCAGTGTAATTAGAAACAGTTGTCTGACATCATGTATTTTGCATCTAAGAAGCACACAGCCATGTACAGGAAAAGATAGGTCAGTTAAATATTTAATACAGAAGTTGCTTTTTGCAGTACATAAGTCCTCTTTATATTTGAAGAATGAACAGTTGATTTCTGATTCAGCTCATGTAAACCTGGGAGGATACACAAATGTGAAATAGTTTGCCTAAACCCTTCGCGATATGCTAGATTCTAGCATATGTCATATTTCCATACAAAACATTTGTAGGTGAATGTTCATCTTGCTTGTAAGTTGGCTCAAGAGATAATAAAGCTTTATGATCATAATGCAGGCCTACATTACAGTATACAGCTACGCAGCCTGGTCCAAGATGCCTGCTTGGCAGTGTTTGCACCACAAATACTGTTTCCACCGTGCTCTCAAATTCTAGGACATTTCTCAATTTTTTTGTGACAGGCTTCAATATCAACATTAACAAGCACTATATCACTGTAATTGTCTATTCAAGAGCTATTGAATGCAGTGATAAAAAGTATGCAGTTCCATTAAAAAAATGTACTTACTTCAGTATCTCAATTGTTACCAGCACTAAAAACATTAACCAAACAAAAACATATGTGCCCCTTGACACTCTAACATTCACCAAAAACTGTGTTCCAATACATGTAAAACCATTCATGAAATAAAAGAGATGGTATGTCTTACATGACTCACCCTGTATATATTTACATACTAGTATTTTTTGACATGATGTTTTCATCCAGGATGTAAAATGTTCTCTTACTGCTTAAGTTCATTAATATGTTCAGTCCATTCACTAACTAAAAATCATCTTCAGTCAATCTGGATTTCCTCCACTGTGAAAAGAGTTTGAATGATACCTGCACACAGACACTATACTCTTAATTCGTTTCACATGTACATACTTTTTAGAAAAGGTTTAAATCACTATAAAATAGTTTGTTGACAGACTGCATCCAAATATCTCTTCACTGTGCAACTAAAAATATTCAGTAACATAGATTCAAAGCCCAGTAAACACATCTATGTATCTAATTGTATACAGCATCACTGAAAGTATCTTTTCATATCCTGATGGGGGTGTAGTCCCTAAATCATGTTAGTTCCAGGGTAAAGGAG
This sequence comes from Schistocerca americana, assembly GCF_021461395.2. Classification (NCBI taxonomy): domain Eukaryota; kingdom Metazoa; phylum Arthropoda; class Insecta; order Orthoptera; family Acrididae; genus Schistocerca; species Schistocerca americana. The sequence goes on from NC_060119.1 coordinate 622,925,689, forward strand.
CAAGTAGGCTCCATCATGAGGTATCTTAGCTGTTTCAAATGGTCCGTTGGATAACAGTAGCCACGTCTTATTCATTTTATGTAGGAGTGAGGTCTTGGTATGGTTTCTAATTAGTATCTTCTCTTTCGCATGAACATTTTGTAATTTGGGTGTTTTGCTATCAAAGTGTTGCTTCCTGTAAGTAGCTTTGTCAGTTTACTACAACTCATTGCACTTCTTCTTGCCAAAAAATGTCGTTACTGGGGACTTGTGGATGTGGACCCATCCACTTATTCTTTTATAATTTGTTAAGCAGTAACTCATTTTAATTGGTAGAATTATGCTGTAAGTTATTAATTATTTCCTCAAAAAATGTTATATAATTTATCCCGTTAGTGTGCTCAGTGGAAAATTATGTCCCAATGATTTGATTAAATTCTCCAAATATTCTCTCAACTGGATCAGCTGCAGGATTCTAATGTGAAATTTGTATTTGTTTGATGCTATCATCATGTATAAAACTTTTCCAGCATAGTCTGGTGAAGCCGCTGGCATCATCTGATAAGACTGTGTAGACTTGGTAAACTTTTGGACTTAATTGTTCACAAGTCTTCTAATAACAGGAGAGCTTGTAACACTTCTGATTGTGTATAGTTTAATGCGTCTTGCAAAAATGTTGTAAAGAGCTACTATATATTTCAGTCTGGCATGTGTCTATGCAAGTGGACCACAAACACCAGTTGACACAATTGGCATTGGTTTACTTGGTAGAATGGTATGTAACTCATCCTTGCATGTGAGGATTTGATTTTTTGACAGATTAAGCATGTCTTTTATATCTGTTATACTTTCCATCTCATACTGGGGCAGTAACAAGATGGAGCAATTTTCTTTGCATATTTAATATCACCAAAGTAACCCAACACATGATATTTATACCATATTAATTTGTTCTAACAACCAATAGGAATGTGCACACACCAGTGATCAGATTTAGAGTAATAGCTGTAAAATTGTTTGTCATTGTAAACTACATAACGTTCAGTATGTTTTTTTTTTTTAGAATGGTCTCATTGTAATTGTTGCTTAACATCATACCACATCAAATCTGCATCCATAATTTTCCCATATTCTTACACATATGCAGATACTATTTTCTATGTGTCATATCCTTCATTAACAAGGTTTAGAAGTTCAAAGATTGTTTGATGCAATCCAGTACATAGTGCAAACCGTAGGTATGCTGTCATCCACATTCTTTATATAGAACAGAGAATCTCCCATGCCTATGCAGGAAGCATCTGTAGAAATACAGAACTCAAGCAACATATGAGAGTGATATAATGTATTAGATGTTATAAGAGCTTATTTAATTTTGATAAATGCCACTTGGCAGTCCTGAAATGAGTACTATGATATATATTATCTCAATAAATATAACAGAGGTTCTCCATTCAACAGTTGATTTGGCTCAAACTGTCTGTAGAATAATGCCAGCCAAAGGAAAGCTTTTAACTGTTGTTTAGTCAAAGAAGCCAGAAATTTATTTGTTGCACATAGCTTCTCACTGTCTAGAAGTATGCCACAATATGTAACCAAATGTCCCAGTAATTTCATATGCTTGTGCTCTAACTTTGAGCTTTCTGAGCTGACTGTAAAACCAGCCTCCAAAAATCTGCATAATACTTTCTCAATATGATCAAAATGATCTTGCCATATTTCTGTCACTATTAATAAGTTGTCTACAAACAAGCATCTCAAGGCCTAGTACAGAACTGATGGCTGTAGTAAACACACATGAACGAAGTTCAGCCCAAAGTTCAACACCTTAAATTGATAGCTCCTAACTGCATAGATAAAAGCCATGTATTTCCTTGACTCCTCAGCTAGTGGAATCTGCTAGTAAAAGACATGGAGATCTAAGCTAGTTAGAAATTTAACCTGATAAAATTTTGGAATATGTTCTGTATTTTTTGTTTGTTCTAGTTCAGACAGGAACAACAATTTTGTTAATGTTTCTGATATCCGAAGCAAGTCTAACATTTCCTCCCAGTTTTGTCAGAGCAATTAATAGAATATCATAGCTCTTGGATGATACTTTTGTGTTCCAATCTAGCATTTTATGAATTTCCTTGGTGATAGCTGGTGTTTTTGCCCAGGGATTGGAGTAAGAATTACGACATAATTCTTGTGTGGATTGTCATCAAAGTGGCATTTATAGCTTCAGACTATAGCAAATTTTTCTTCAGAAACATCTGAATATTTTAACAAAATCCTTGTGAAATCAGACTCCTGGTTAAGGTTCTAGTATGTAGACTCATTTGCTTCATTCCCAATGTACTCGTTTATACAAGGGGCGGAAATTAAGTCAGATTGCTGCTTATGCATACAGTCACTCTCACTGCTGATAAACTTTACATTTAGGTTTGTTTATAAATAAATCTTCTGCTACCAGTCAAGATTTTTCTTTATTTTACTTTTTGCATGACGCATTTTGGGAAATGATTACCATTTTCAAGTGTTTTTTTAAGCCATTTCTATTGACGTTGTCAATGTGTGAGAGTGTGCTTCATTTCATTGACTTTTAACTTTTCTAATGGTTCATTGGTGCAGAGTCTCTCACACACTACACAACACACACAACTTGTTGTACACTTTACACATCAAAAAGACGTATACATGTGTTGGAGAGGCACCCAATTCTTAAGGATCTTGGGTAGGCTATAGAGTCTAGGAGGAACTGCAGCTTGTTGACACAAACCCTTGGTGACTTGCACTGAATTGAGCTCTTCCTGATGAGTTCCAAAGCCTTTCTGTGGATCCTACCCATTGTCAGATCACTTTTTAATGTTTGAGATGCAAGATCGTTGAGTAGTTTATATATCTTGCTATTATGTATAACAATGAAAATAATCAATTATTGACAGTATAATATAAAACAGTTTCTGATAACAAGCAAGGTAGTGCAGGAATATGTAAGACATCTCCAGCTTGAATTCCAGCTCCACTAACAGAATTTTCCTCAACTCAAGTGTACAAATTTGTAATTTGATCAGTTACATTCTGGATTACAATTTTTTTTTAGTTTTTCTCTACTCAAAAAATTGGAATATTTTTTTCATGAAATGGAAAGAACAACAGTTGTCATTACAAATTATTTTCTGTAATTATAAATTATTTTAAAAACTTAGAACTATTATAAAGGGTGATTATAATTAAACTTTCAAAACATTGTAGAAATATCATCACTGGTGAGAATGACGCCAAATTGCAATGGAATATTATCGTAGAAGGGGGAAAATGTATGGCAGAAGAAAAATAATAGTCTGAAAATTGATCAATAGATGGCGCTGAATGTGTCAGAATATGCTGTATGTGTCAGAATATGTAAATGAAAACACCTGTCATGCGCATGACCCATTGAAGTTGGTATAAACATGCTGGGTATATGGCTTTTACTCTTTTCGCATCTGCGATGTTTGCCATGACTGTCTCAAAGCAGGATTGTGCTCTGCTTGTAAAGCTGTATTACAAGAATGATGACTGTGCACACATTGTTCTGCATAAGTTCCGCACACTGAAGGGTTTGAAAAAAGGCATTGGTCCGATGACTGCCATGGGTCTGGAGAAAATGATTCGGAAATTTGAAAAGACAGGTTCTTTTGGTGTGCAACCTGGTAGAGGGAGGAAATGAATTGATTCAATGTCAATGGAAGCAGTGGCTACAGCAATGCAGGAGGAGATGAGTGGTGGTGTGCAAACATGTAGTGCATGGAGAATTGCCCGAACATTGGACATAACCATGAGCATGCTGTGTAAAATCGTATGAAACATCCTTCTTTGCTATCCATTCAAAATTACCCATGTGCACAAGTAGCTTCCTGTTGACCTGCTATCAAGAGAGACCTTTGCTTTAGAATTTCCTGGTCGCACAAAAGTGGACAATGATTGGCCATGGAAGACTTCGTGGACAGACGAAATCCACTTCCATCTGACAGGGTATGTCAATACACATAATTGTCAAATATGGGCAACGGAAAATCCACACACAAATTAACCAGTACTACTTCATCCTGAATAGGTCACTGTGTGGTGTGGGTTTACAACATCATTTATCATAGGGCCATATTTTTTCAAAGAGACAGACGCTTCTTGTCCTGTTACTTGTACTGTCGCTGGTAAGCACTATGAGTGACTTTTGTGCACTGCACCATTCCAGATCTCCAACAGCATGGATGTGTGGATGGGATCATTTTTATGTAAGTTGACACACCTCCACACATTGCAGATCCAGTTAAGGAGCTGCCAAAGTGCCATTTCAGAAATGCTAGAATTATCAGCCACCATTTCCGTACAGCCTGGCCATCATGATCACCTGATCTTAATCTTTGAGACTTCTGGCTGTGGGGCTATCTGAAAGATGTTGTTTCCAGTGTTCTGACTGCAAACTTAGCTGCATTGAAGGCACAAATTGCGCAACACATTGTGCACGTGACCCTAGAAACACTTCGATCGGTTGTGGAACATGCTGTTTCTTGATGTTAACTTGTTGCAGAAAATGGTAGACAGCAAATGTTTTGCGCCAGTCACTCAGAAATTAATAATCTGATTTGATTTTGATTGATATTTTTTATGCAGTTTTTGGGCTCAGGAAAATTGAAAACTGATGTGAGTGATGCTTTTTATGTGGTTTTCGGCCTCAGGACAATTAAAAACTGATTTTTCTTATCCGATGTGATATGACCTAGCCATGGTGGATGGGCTTACGTAACTAATAGTATCACACATGTACACCCATGCACACTCAGTAGTACAGTTTGTTTAACATCAAATGTACACCTTAGGCATTGTTGTATGATTCATTTGTCATATGTAGTTGACCAATATTCAATTATGATACTTACAGCACCATCTGTTGCTACATTTTGAAACTTTATTTTTCTTCTGCCACACGTTTTCCCCCTTCTCTGATAATATTCCGTTGCAATTTGATGTCATTCTGACCAGTGGTGTTATTTCTACAATGGTTTGAAAGTTTAAGTTTAATTATGATTACCCTGTATTTCAACTTATTTTCTATTATTTACAAGGCATTGACAGTGGTCAACAAATGTAATGTGGGGGTATCAGCAGTTGCGTAATTGGACTTGCAGCACATCTTGACATTGGTTCGACAGCTGTAACATGTGATAAATATTTGCCTTACCGCCTAACGACTTATAAAATTGAAGTATAATGAATGCAATGTAAGTTATAATAAAAATAATGTTTGGAAAGAAATAATGAAGTTGTAGGCTTGAAAATATACTAAAAGGAATGAACATTTAATGTCTCAATTGGTTGTAGCATCAGACACACAAACACTACACATGACACAAATACTTCTAACTCCCAGTGATGAAAAATGAAAAAGAAGATACAATCATTAGTTGAATCAGGTCAGTTAAATAACAGAATGTTAATTAAACTAGCCCACCAACTAAGCTTTCCGGTTTATCACCAGTATAGTAATTACAACATGGCACACATGGCCACAAATAAATACATGTATCCTCTGTGATTTTCCAGTACATACAAAAATGAGCAATGGGGGACTTTACAAAGATAAAATTTCTCTAATAGTTTTCATAATGGAGCTAGGGAACAAAGGATAATGGCAAAGGTTTAAAACCCAAACACAGTGTTTTTGGGTTCCTATGATTGAGATAATAGAGATTATTATAATGACAGATTCTGAGAGTGTTCTCAAGTGGTGTTAGAAATACTGTCTGAAAAAAAAAAGAAACCTGCACAGTTATTCGATCAGATTTTGATAAGATTTCAGAGAGGTGCAAACAGTGGTGATTTATTTTAAATGTAAAACTATGCTTGTCACATAATGATGAAACATCATTGGGTCACAATTGGAATCAACTTGTGCAAATGCCTGGGTATAATAATTTTGGGAAAATGGAATGAAGATCACATAGGCTCAGTTGTAGGGCAAGTATATGGCAGATTTCAGTTCATCAGCAGAATACTGGAAAATTCAGTTAGTCCACAAAGGAGAACTTGTGTATCCTATCAGAGACTATTGCTGATATGTGTGTGACCCATAGCAAATAGGACTGACTGATGTTACTGAGCATCTTCAAAGAGGGTCAAAAAGAATAGGAGGAGAGCATCATGCATAAAAATTTTGAAAAACCTGAACATAAACCCACTTGAAGATAGGTGCCAACTACTCTGTGAAATGTTACAAAGTTTCAAGGACCATTATTAAAGAAAGAGAAACTCATCAGTCTGATAAAGACCTGTCTGAGTGAAACATGTGCAAAGGTGAAGATGGGAAATAGCATAACTGAGGAATTTGAAATTGTGACAGGAGTGAGGCATGGAGATGGTTTGTCCCTTATCCTGTTCAACTTTGTCTTTGAGAAGATTATATGCAAGGCCTTCCAAGAGAATGAAGGGATTAAAATCAAAGGAAAGAGACTGACATACTTAGCCTATGCAGATGACATCTGTTTACTCTCTAGGTCTGAAGAGGAATTTGAGCAAATGACCAGAGCACTAAAGGAGGCTGCCAGCAAATTTGGGCTAAACATAAACGAAGTCAAGACAGAGTACATCATTACGATGTGATGTCAGACTGCTGGTCACTGCAGGTGGGAGACCAGTTCTACAAGAGATTGCATGAATTTAAATACCTAGGGGCACTTTTCACTGAGAACTCATTTGAACCAGAGATCAATGCCAAAATACAATCAGGAAACTGATCTTACCATGGCCTAGCACAACTCCTTTGGTCCAGATATCTCTCCAGGCAGTTCAAGATTTGACTATACAAAACTGTGATTCAGCCTGTTGTTCTATATGTCTGTGAGGAATGGAGTATCCAGAAACAAGACTTCCACAAGCTCCTCGTTTTTGAGAGAAGAGTGCTTCGGAGGATCTTCGGTCCAATTCTGGATGCAGACACAGGGGAAAGTTGGATCAGATACAACCAAGATCTTGACGACCTATACCAGCAGCCCAGCATAGCAGGGACTGTCAGAGCCAAATAAATGCAGTGGGCTGGCCGTGAGGCCCAGATGGAAGATCACAGATGGCCTGGAAAGCTCCTGGATTTCACACCTACAGGAAAGAGACCCCCAGGGACACAAAAGAAGTGTTGGAGGAATGGCCTCCATGAAGATTTAAACCAAGCATCAACAGATGTGGACAGGTAGCAGATAGCAGCAATGAACAAAATACAATGGAGGAAGAAACTTGTAGCACTGTGTGATCTACTTGGCCTGATCATGTAAAAGAAGAAGAAGAAGAAGAAGAAGAAGAAGATTATTAAAGAAAGAATCAAGAACTATATTTTGGTCTCCTAAATGTTGTTCCTGTAAGGAACATGGAGACACTTTTAGATCAGTTACAGCACACACAGATCATTTTAAAATTTCCCCTGCTCAAATACAATGTAAACAGGAAGAAACCCTAGCATGTGCTGCAGTGTTAAATCCCATCTACCAGACACTTCACATTGATTCACAGTGTATTTATGCAGAGTTAGATGTATAAATAGATGTAAAGTGGTGGTAATGAACAAGAAAATTCCATTGAGTCATGTGGCACGGTGTTTAGGTCATTGAATTTGCATTAGGATGAAGTGGAATTCAAGTCCCTATGTGGTCTTCCAGATTTGGGTTTACCATGGAGTTCTTAAGTCATTTAAGGCAAGGACTGTGATGGTTTCTTTTCATATTCTAATGACCTTGCCAGTAGTAGAACAGCAGCCTGATTTTCTTTCCCACTTTCCAATGTTTTTAGTTATCCGGATTCAGTTTCTCTATGTTAGTAATGAAAAATCAAGGCAATAATACACTGAAGAGCCAAAGAAACTGGTACACTTGCCTAATATCGTGTAAGGCCCCCATGATCACACAGACGTGCTGCAACATGACATGGCGTGGACTCGAATAATGTCTGAAGTAATGCTGGAGGGCTGTCCATACATCCGATATGAGGGGGTGGAGATGTGTTCTGAACAGCACCTTGCAAGGCATCCCAGATATGTTCAATAATGTTCATGTCAGGGGAGTTTGGTGGCCAGCGTAAGTGTTTAAATTCAGAAGAGTGTTCCAGGAGCCACTCTGTAGCAATTATGGATGTGTGGGGTGTCACATTGTCCTGCTGGAATTGCCCAAGTCCAACGGAATACACAATGGACATGAATGGATGCAGATGATCAGACAGGATGTGAATGTACATGTCACGTGTCAGAGCGTATCTGTACATATCAGGTGTTCCATATTGTTTCAACTGCACATGCCTGCACCATTACAGAACCTCCACCAGCTGGAACAATGCCTTGCTGACATGCAGGATCCATAGATCCATGAGGTTGTCGCCATACATGTCATGTCCATCTGCTCAATACAATTTGAAACGAGACTTGTCCAACCAGGCAACATGTTTCCAGTCATCAACAGTACAATGTCAGTGATGATGGGCCCACATGAGGTGTAATGATTTGTGCTGTGCAATCATCAAGGGTACATGAGTGGGCCTTCAGCACCAAAAGTCCATATCGAGAATATTTCGTTGAATGGTTCTCATGCTGACAGTTGTTGATGGCCCAGCACTGAACTTTGCTGCAATTTTGCGGAAAGGTTGCTCTTCTGTCATGTTGAATGATTCTCTTCAGTTATCATTAGTCCCATACTTGCAGGATCTTTTTCCGGGTGCAGCAATGTCAGAGATTTTATGTTTTACTGGACTCCTGTTATTCATGGTACACTCATGAAATGGTTGTATGGGAAAATCCCCACTTCATCCCTACCTTAGAGGTGCTGTGTCCCATCGCTTGTACTATAACACCAAGTTCACACTCACTTAAATCTTGATAATCTGCCACTGTAGCAGCAGTAACTGACTAACAATTGTGCCGGACACTTGTTGTCTTATATAGGCATTGCCAACCACAGTGCCATATTCTTTCTGTTTAAGTGTGTCTGTATTTGAATATGCATGACCATACCGGTTTCTTTGGCATGTCAGTGTATTTCTCAGAATGACATTGAACATTCTCTTTCACGAGAAGATAGTACTAAAATTTCAAGAGATGTTTCATCTTGGGCAATATCACAATTATATGATAAATATTTTTCTGTCAAATGTTACAATGTGGCAATGATACTAATCTGTTTGTGTACAAGAGCCATCTGCAAAGTTACGACAGTTTAAACCAAGCAGCATATCAGAACACACCTGTCATCTTAGAAACCTTTCTTTAATAATACTTGGGAAGAAATTTTGGAGTGTGTTTGTGTGAGTCTCTTTATTTTGCCTATCGCGACTCAGCATCTCCGCTATATGGTGAGTAGCAACTTTCCTTCTCTGGTATTGTCACATTCCATCCTGGATTTTCCATTGTTTCAAAGGAAAACTGAGTGAGATAGTTAAGCAGCGAAACACCAAACTCATATTTCGAAGAACAGTGGTTAAAATCACTGTCTTGCTATGTAGATTTAGATATTCCATGGTTTATTGGAAAAGGATATGGCCAACTTCCTTCTTTGTCCTTCTTTAATCTGAGATTGTGCTGTTTCTAATGGCTTTCTTTGATTCTGAAACAAATGAGTATTAGAGTACTAGAATATCCTGATTGTCCAGCATCTGTACTTCAAATAACAAATCTTTGGGAGAAAGGAATTGTTATGTAACTTTCTCACAGACACTGTAAATCGTCTTCATTAATTATCTTTCAGTTGATATCTTTCTTATAGGAAGGTTGTAAACATGTCATTTAGCTTTTTTTAAAAAAATGATGGGAAAAGGATACATCAAAAGAGATAATCATCATATGCTAACTACCTGCTTCTTATCTTATGGAATATATTATAGCTAAATATCGATCTGCTCAGGAGAAAATGTTATGTATTTTTGTTGTTCACCTGACCTATATATGTCACACTTCCATATATAATTATTATCTCTTTTTAAAGTAGGCTGGTTCCAATCTAAAATTTGTATCAGTTTGATTCTGCTATTTGATAACTCAAGTTTTGTTATTTTCTTGTCTATCTTTTTTATTTCATAATTATTTTTTGTATTGTGCATTACATTTATCCTGGCCCAAAATTTGGAGTTACTTTTCTCTCCCTCCAATATCAGTGTATACATCCCTTCCTTTTCCTATTGTCCTTCTTTATCCAGCTGAATACAATTTTAGATAGTTTTAAATCTCATATTTTTAACTTCAGCTATATTCTTAACTTTTTAACTGATCTGGTTTAGTTTTCCATGAGTGATGAGTAAATGGATTGGCCTCTGCTGTTGGAAATATCACTAACATTCTTTCTTTCTATATCTATTTCAGTTGGTGATCATTTTCTTAGTGTATGTGAAATCTGAAAATAGTAATGTCTTGACATAAATCTCAAGGAGACTTGTGCTCAAGAAATAAGAAAGATTTCTGTGGACAAACTGAAATATGATATTAATTGATGTGTCTACTGCATGTTTGTCAAAAAATTGTGTTTTGGGATAAGGTTACATGACAAATTTTGGTATAAGTCTGTATGATATGAAGCTGTTATACATATGTCAGCAGCCATGACACTGTTTCAAACTGTTTTGTATGAACATAAGTTTTAAAGCAACGTTTGTTCATAGAAAGACAATGAAAGTAGGTGACTGAGGTTTCAAAAGGGTGGGGTGAATCTAGTTTGTGAATAGGATTCCAAAAGAATTTGGGTGGGCCTTAGAAGTATCATAGTTTGCACTTTCCTGAGCTGCAAACAAAAAGAGTCCAGTATTCTTAGTTGTCCACAACTTTCAGTATAGTATTTGTATGGTTTCTCTCCATTGTCACTGCTCTTCTTATTATGCAAGTACACATTGTGAACTTAGCTTTCCTTGTTTCTGCTGCTTTTTTTTTTTTTTTTTGTGGATTACATGCAGAGTGGGATTACTGGTATTATACAACTGAACATGACCCATTTCTTTCCTCAGAATCTTAACAATCATAAATCCTCTATAACTGTATTCCTAGACCAAGACAAACATTCAATCTCATATGGCATTCTGGATTCATCTTTAAGCCGAAGAGTCCTGGCATATATATATTTTCAATTAACTGTGATCGTTTTTCTATCCAGCCTGTTTTTAAGTATTGTGCTGGTTAAGGTGCAATGTGAACACAGCCCAGGCAAACAATGTAGAACAATTTTATTGAAAAGTACATAAACCAAAATACTCCTATTTTGGAGAAAAGGTAGTCAGTACAATAGTTTGTGAAAGTTTGTGATTGTCCCTGAATTTACATAAGTCTGAACTTAGGCTGAAGGCCATTCTGATGAAACAGTCAAAGTTTGATATTTACTCAGAAGTAGAACAAAACAGTGCAGTGTATGTTGATAGCTGATAACAAATTCGTGATTGTCTCCAATGCAGCACCTAAGACCTGTTGATGATGAAGGCAGACACTGGCAGCTCTCTCGGATGGTGGTGGCTGGTGCCGCTTGGCATTATGTACAGGATATGTTCCAGTTGAGACTCTGGCTGAAGAACTCTGGGTGGAGATGTCAGATGTCCCAGAGCTCAATGGACAATTCCTCAGAGCAGCTTTATGCTGCCACAGATATCCAGGTCATGTAGAGATACTAGAGGAATTATTTATGGGTGTGTGGCATTGGACTTGATTGAAGCTCTGTTGTCTCTGATGTAAAGCCCTAAAGGCTAGGCCATTGGTACATGACTGCTTTGAGAAGGGTTGCCAGTCTGTAGGGTGTATAGCCTATACACAGCACCTGTCATTATTAACAACACCATTATTGTAATATCTACCACCTCAGTCCTTCATTAGTTCCAGAAATAGCTCCAGCTCAATATTAGTCTTTTTGGCTCATCATCATCATCGTCATCATCATCATCATCATCATCATCATCTAGTGATAATACAATGCAATAGAAAGTTTATATGTTCTGAAAACACAAGAACTAATCTACAAGAGCCCTATGAAGTAAATAATTTTCAACTGATTATACAGTTAGCAAGTTTTTTCAAGAATTTTTCATTTGATCGTGCATATGTAATGCCCATACAGCTTATCATGAAGAAGTTCCAACAATATCGAATAATGCACAATATACATTATGTTGTTATTGTGCCAGGTGGAATGGGTGAAAGTAATAAGAGGGGAGGAGGAGAGTGTGGAGGGAAGGGGTGTGTAATTCCTTCAAAGATATCTGTACCTGGGGCAAAGAGCCCCCCCCCCCCCCCCAATCCTGACTCTCAGAAAAATATATATTGTACTCAGAGGTTTTTCTTTCAGTAAAGTGATTTAAAAGTCAGTATTATACAGGTTTTTTAACAGAGTAGGAACTGGAACTTTTTTCATGGCTACTTACAAGTTGTCATTTTCCTTCCAAAATATTAAAAATATTCTATATCCACAGGTTTGCCCATCCTCTTGCCTAGTAGTGTGAATGTCTTGCTGAGGCCTTCACAGGCAGATGTTATCCTCCAAAACTTCTCCACGAACAGATCTGTAACTCTACAATCACTCCCATAGATCACGCACTCCCCTCCTCCTCATTTCCCAAAATAATCCTGGATTGAAACAAATTAACTGCATTGCTTACCAGGACTTTGACTACCTTTCATCATATTGTGGACTGAGGAATGTCATTTCAACCACTGCTAAAATGATATTCTACCATTCACTCAGTATACTATATCTTCTGGTCCATTCTTATACTGTACCTATTCCCAACCCTTTGTTACATAACTCATATTCCTGTAGAAAGCAAAGATGCAGGATATGACCAGTTCAGCCCCCAAGCACATCCTATGCCAGTCTCATCACAAGCATATCCTACTCTTTGGAAGAAATGAAGTGGTGCCTTGGAGGTTAAATTATTGACTTGCGTTTTTTATTGTTTATATTTTTATGACATGATCACATGAGTGTTTCACATAGTTGACAATACAATGGAAACCATGTGCAGCATGTTCTGTTAGTCTGAAAGTGACCACTGGCTGGTCAAAACTGGTCATGCCATTGTGAAATGTTCATATGATTGTGCAGTGAAAAATAAAAGATCTTTCTACTCTGTCAGAGGCAAGGATACTTACGAAAGCAGTATGTTGTACACCAACTCTAATGTAACTTCTGGTATTTTAATTTTGTTTACAACGGTTCTGTAATCAATAGGTATATTGCAGAATGAGATTTTCACTCTGCAGCGGAGTGTGCGCTGATATGAAACTTCCTGGCAGATTAAAACTGTGTGCCCGAGCGAGACTCGAACTCGGGACCTTTGCCTTTCGCGGGCAAGTGCTCTACCATCTGAGCTACCGAAGCACGACTCACGCCCGGTACTCACAGCTTTACTTCTGCCAGTATCTCGTCTCCTACCTTCCAAACTTTACAGAAGCTCTCCTGCGAACCTTGCAGAACTAGCACTCCTGAAAGAAAGGATATAGCGGAGACATGGCTTAGCCACAGCCTGGGGGATGTTTCCAGAATGAGATTTTCACTCTGCAGCGGAGTGTGCGCTGATATGAAACTTCCTGGCAGATTAAAACTGTGTGCCCGAGCGAGACTCGAACTCGGGACCTTTGCCTTTCGCGGGCAAGTGCTCTACCATCTGAGCTACCGAAGCACGACTCACGCCCGGTACTCACAGCTTTACTTCTGCCAGTATCTCGTCTCCTACCTTCCAAACTTTACAGAAGCTCTCCTGCGAACCTTGCGGAACTAGCACTCCTGAAAGAAAGGATATAGCGGAGACATGGCTTAGCCACAGCCTGGGGGATGTTTCCAGAATGAGATTTTCACTCTGCAGCGGAGTGTGCGCTGATATGAAACTTCCTGGCAGATTAAAACTGTGTGCCCGAGCGAGACTCGAACTCGGGACCTTTGCCTTTCGCGGGCAAGTGCTCTACCATCTGAGCTACCGAAGCACGACTCACGCCCGGTACTCACAGCTTTACTTCTGCCAGTATCTCGTCTCCTACCTTCCAAACTTTACAGAAGCTCTCCTGCGAACCTTGCGGAACTAGCACTCCTGAAAGAAAGGATATAGCGGAGACATGGCTTAGCCACAGCCTGGGGGATGTTTCCAGAATGAGATTTTCACTCTGCAGCGGAGTGTGCGCTGATATGAAACTTCCTGGCAGATTAAAACTGTGTGCCCGAGCGAGACTCGAACTCGGGACCTTTGCCTTTCGCGGGCAAGTGCTCTACCATCTGAGCTACCGAAGCACGACTCACGCCCGGTACTCACAGCTTTACTTCTGCCAGTATCTCGTCTCCTACCTTCCAAACTTTACAGAAGCTCTCCTGCGAACCTTGTGGAACTAGCACTCCTGAAAGAAAGGATATAGCGGAGACATGGCTTAGCCACAGCCTGGGGGATGTTTCCAGAATGAGATTTTCACTCTGCAGCGGAGTGTGCGCTGATATGAAACTTCCTGGCAGATTAAAACTGTGTGCCCGAGCGAGACTCGAACTCGGGACCTTTGCCTTTCGCGGGCAAGTGCTCTACCATCTGAGCTACCGAAGCACGACTCACGCCCGGTACTCACAGCTTTACTTCTGCCAGTATCTCGTCTCCTACCTTCCAAACTTTACAGAAGCTCTCCTGCGAACCTTGCAGAACTAGCACTTCTGAAAGAAAGGATATAGCGGAGACATGGCTTAGCCACAGCCTGGGGGATGTTTCCAGAATGAGATTTTCACTCTGCAGCGGAGTATGCGCTGATATGAAACTTCCTGGCAGATTAAAACTGTGTGCCCGAGCGAGACTCGAACTCGGGACCTTTGCCTTTCGCGGGCAAGTGCTCTACCATCTGAGCTACCGAAGCACGACTCACGCCCGGTACTCACAGCTTTACTTCTGCCAGTATCTCGTCTCCTACCTTCCAAACTTTACAGAAGCTCTCCTGCGAACCTTGCAGAACTAGCACCCCTGAAAGAAAGGATATAGCGGAGACATGGCTTAGCCACAGCCTGGGGGATGTTTCCAGAATGAGATTTTCACTCTGCAGCGGAGTGTGCGCTGATATGAAACTTCCTGGCAGATTAAAACTGTGTGCCCGAGCGAGACTCGAACTCGGGACCTTTGCCTTTCGCGGGCAAGTGCTCTACCATCTGAGCTACCGAAGCACGAATCACGCCCGGTACTCACAGCTTTACTTCTGCCAGTATCTCGTCTCCTACCTTCCAAACTTTACAGAAGCTCTCCTGCGAACCTTGCAGAACTAGCACTCCTGAAAGAAAGGATATAGCGGAGACATGGCTTAGCCACAGCCTGGGGGATGTTTCCAGAATGAGATTTTCACTCTGCAGCGGAGTGTGCGCTGATATGAAACTTCCTGGCAGATTAAAACTGTGTGCCCGAGCGAGACTCGAACTCGGGACCTTTGCCTTTCGCGGGCAAGTGCTCTACCATCTGAGCTACCGAAGCACGACTCACGCCCGGTACTCACAGCTTTACTTCTGCCAGTATCTCGTCTCCTACCTTCCAAACTTTACAGAAGCTCTCCTGCGAACCTTGCAGAACTAGCACTCCTGAAAGAAAGGATATAGCGGAGACATGGCTTAGCCACAGCCTGGGGGATGTTTCCAGAATGAGATTTTCACTCTGCAGCGGAGTGTGCGCTGATATGAAACTTCCTGGCAGATTAAAACTGTGTGCCCGAGCGAGACTCGAACTCGGGACCTTTGCCTTTCGCGGGCAAGTGCTCTACCATCTGAGCTACCGAAGCACGACTCACGCCCGGTACTCACAGCTTTACTTCTGCCAGTATCTCGTCTCCTACCTTCCAAACTTTACAGAAGCTCTCCTGCGAACCTTGCAGAACTAGCACTCCTGAAAGAAAGGATATAGCGGAGACATGGCTTAGCCACAGCCTGGGGGATGTTTCCAGAATGAGATTTTCACTCTGCAGCGGAGTGTGCGCTGATATGAAACTTCCTGGCAGATTAAAACTGTGTGCACGAGCGAGACTCGAACTCGGGACCTTTGCCTTTCGCGGGCAAGTGCTCTACCATCTGAGCTACCGAAGCACGACTCACGCCCGGTACTCACAGCTTTACTTCTGCCAGTATCTCGTCTCCTACCTTCCAAACTTTACAGAAGCTCTCCTGCGAACCTTGCAGAACTAGCACTCCTGAAAGAAAGGATATAGCGGAGACATGGCTTAGCCACAGCCTGGGGGATGTTTCCAGAATGAGATTTTCACTCTGCAGCGGAGTGTGCGCTGATATGAAACTTCCTGGCAGATTAAAACTGTGTGCCCGAGCGAGACTCGAACTCGGGACCTTTGCCTTTCGCGGGCAAGTGCTCTACCATCTGAGCTACAGAAGCACGACTCACGCCCGGTACTCACAGCTTTACTTCTGCCAGTATCTCGTCTCCTACCTTCCAAACTTTACAGAAGCTCTCCTGCGAACCTTGCAGAACTAGCACTCCTGAAAGAAAGGATATAGCGGAGACATGGCTTAGCCACAGCCTGGGGGATGTTTCCAGAATGAGATTTTCACTCTGCAGCGGAGTGTGCGCTGATATGAAACTTCCTGGCAGATTAAAACTGTGTGCCTGAGCGAGACTCGAACTCGGGACCTTTGCCTTTCGCGGGCAAGTGCTCTACCATCTGAGCTACAGAAGCACGACTCACGTCCGGTACTCACAGCTTTACTTCTGCCAGTATCTCGTCTCCTACCTTCCAAACTTTACAGAAGCTCTCCTGCGAACCTTGCAGAACTAGCACTCCTGAAAGAAAGGATATAGCGGAGACATGGCTTAGCCACAGCCTGGGGGATGTTTCCAGAATGAGATTTTCACTCTGCAGCGGAGTGTGCGCTGATATGAAACTTCCTGGCAGATTAAAACTGTGTGCCCGAGCGAGACTCGAACTCGGGACCTTTGCCTTTCGCGGGCAAGTGCTCTACCATCTGAGCTACAGAAGCACGACTCACGCCCGGTACTCACAGCTTTACTTCTGCCAGTATCTCGTCTCCTACCTTCGAAACTTTACAGAAGCTCTCCTGCGAACCTTGCAGAACTAGCACTCCTGAAAGAAAGGATATAGCGGAGACATGGCTTAGCCACAGCCTGGGGGATGTTTCCAGAATGAGATTTTCACTCTGCAGCGGAGTGTGCGCTGATATGAAACTTCCTGGCAGATTAAAACTGTGTGCCCGAGCGAGACTCGAACTCGGGACCTTTGCCTTTCGCGGGCAAGTGCTCTACCATCTGAGCTACCGAAGCACGACTCACGCCCGGTACTCACAGCTTTACTTCTGCCAGTATCTCGTCTCCTACCTTCCAAACTTTACAGAAGCTCTCCTGCGAACCTTGCAGTCGTGCTTCGGTAGCTCAGATGGTAGAGCACTTGCCTGCGAAAGGCAAAGGTCCCGAGTTCGAGTCTCGCTCGGGCACACAGTTTTAATCTGCCAGGAAGTTTCATATCAGCGCACACTCCGCTGCAGAGTGAAAATCTCATTCTGGAAACATCCCCCAGGCTGTGGCTAAGCCATGTCTCCGCTATATCCTTTCTTTCAGGAGTGCTAGTTCTGCAAGGTTCGCAGGAGAGCTTCTGTAAAGTTTGGAAGGTAGGAGACGAGATACTGGCAGAAGTAAAGCTGTGAGTACCGGGCGTGAGTCGTGCTTCGGTAGCTCAGATGGTAGAGCACTTGCCCGCGAAAGGCAAAGGTCCCGAGTTCGAGTCTCGCTCGGGCACACAGTTTTAATCTGCCAGGAAGTTTCATATCAGCGCACACTCCGCTGCAGAGTGAAAATCTCATTCTGGAAACATCCCCCAGGCTGTGGCTAAGCCATGTCTCCGCTATATCCTTTCTTTCAGGAGTGCTAGTTCTGCAAGGTTCGCAGGAGAGCTTCTGTAAAGTTTGGAAGGTAGGAGACGAGATACTGGCAGAAGTAAAGCTTTGAGTACCGGGCGTGAGTCGTGCTTCGGTAGCTCAGATGGTAGAGCACTTGCCCGCGAAAGGCAAAGGTCCCGAGTTCGAGTCTCGCTCGGGCACACAGTTTTAATCTGCCAGGAAGTTTCATATCAGCGCACACTCCGCTGCAGAGTGAAAATCTCATTCTGGAAACATCCCCCAGGCTGTGGCTAAGCCATGTCTCCGCTATATCCTTTCTTTCAGGAGTGCTAGTTCTGCAAGGTTCGCAGGAGAGCTTCTGTAAAGTTTGGAAGGTAGGAGACGAGATACTGGCAGAAGTAAAGCTGTGAGTACCGGGCGTGAGTCGTGCTTCGGTAGCTCAGATGGTAGAGCACTTGCCCGCGAAAGGCAAAGGTCCCGAGTTCGAGTTTCGCTCGGGCACACAGTTTTAATCTGCCAGGAAGTTTCATATCAGCGCACACTCCGCTGCAGAGTGAAAATCTCATTCTGGAAACATCCCCCAGGCTGTGGCTAAGCCATGTCTCCGCTATATCCTTTCTTTCAGGAGTGCTAGTTCTGCAAGGTTCGCAGGAGAGCTTCTGTAAAGTTTGGAAGGTAGGAGACGAGATACTGGCAGAAGTAAAGCTGTGAGTACCGGGCGTGAGTCGTGCTTCGGTAGCTCAGATGGTAGAGCACTTGCCTGCGAAAGGCAAAGGTCCCGAGTTCGAGTCTCGCTCGGGCACACAGTTTTAATCTGCCAGGAAGTTTCATATCAGCGCACACTCCGCTGCAGAGTGAAAATCTCATTCTGGAAACATCCCCCAGGCTGTGGCTAAGCCATGTCTCCGCTATATCCTTTCTTTCAGGAGTGCTAGTTCTGCAAGGTTCGCAGGAGAGCTTCTGTAAAGTTTGGAAGGTAGGAGACGAGATACTGGCAGAAGTAAAGCTGTGAGTACCGGGCGTGAGTCGTGCTTCGGTAGCTCAGATGATAGAGCACTTGCCCGCGAAAGGCAAAGGTCCCGAGTTCGAGTCTCGCTCGGGCACACAGTTTTAATCTGCCAGGAAGTTTCATATCAGCGCACACTCCGCTGCAGAGTGAAAATCTCATTCTGGAAACATCCCCCAGGCTGTGGCTAAGCCATGTCTCCGCTATATCCTTTCTTTCAGGAGTGCTAGTTCTGCAAGGTTCGCAGGAGAGCTTCTGTAAAGTTTCGAAGGTAGGAGACGAGATACTGGCAGAAGTAAAGCTGTGAGTACCGGGCGTGAGTCGTGCTTCGGTAGCTCAGATGGTAGAGCACTTGCCCGCGAAAGGCAAAGGTCCCGAGTTCGAGTCTCGCTCGGGCACACAGTTTTAATCTGCCAGGAAGTTTCATATCAGCGCACACTCCGCTGCAGAGTGAAAATCTCATTCTGGAAACATCCCCCAGGCTGTGGCTAAGCCATGTCTCCGCTATATCCTTTCTTTCAGGAGTGCTAGTTCCACAAGGTTCGCAGGAGAGCTTCTGTAAAGTTTGGAAGGTAGGAGACGAGATACTGGCAGAAGTAAAGCTGTGAGTACCGGGCGTGAGTCGTGCTTCGGTAGCTCAGATGGTAGAGCACTTGCCCGCGAAAGGCAAAGGTCCCGAGTTCGAGTCTCGCTCGGGCACACAGTTTTAATCTGCCAGGAAGTTTCATATCAGCGCACACTCCGCTGCAGAGTGAAAATCTTATTCTGGAAACATCCCCCAGGCTGTGTCTAAGCCATGTCTCCGCTATATCCTTTCTTTCAGGAGTGCTAGTTCTGCAAGGTTCGCAGGAGAGCTTCCGTAAAGTTTGGAAGGTAGGAGACGAGATACTGGCAGAAGTAAAGCTGTGAGTACCGGGCGTGAGTCGTGCTTCGGTAGCTCAGATGGTAGAGCACTTGCCCGCGAAAGGCAAAGGTCCCGAGTTCGAGTCTCGCTCGGGCACACAGTTTTAATCTGCCAGGAAGTTTCATATCAGCGCACACTCCGCTGCAGAGTGGAAATCTCATTCTGGAAACATCCCCCAGGCTGTGGCTAAGCCATGTCTCCGCTATATCCTTTCTTTCAGGAGTGCTAGTTCTGCAAGGTTCGCAGGAGAGCTTCTGTAAAGTTTGGAAGGTAGGAGACGAGATACTGGCAGAAGTAAAGCTGTGAGTACCGGGCGTGAGTCGTGCTTCGGTAGCTCAGATGGTAGAGCACTTGCCCGCGAAAGGCAAAGGTCCCGAGTTCGAGTCTCGCTCGGGCACACAGTTTTAATCTGCCAGGAAGTTTCATATCAGCGCACACTCCGCTGCAGAGTGAAAATCTCATTCTGGAAACATCCCCCAGGCTGTGGCTAAGCCATGTCTCCGCTATATCCTTTCTTTCAGGAGTGCTAGTTCTGCAAGGTTCGCAGGAGAGCTTCTGTAAAGTTTGGAAGGTAGGAGACGAGATACTGGCAGAAGTAAAGCTGTGAGTACCGGACGTGAGTCGTGCTTCGGTAGCTCAGATGGTAGAGCACTTGCCCGCGAAAGGCAAAGGTCCCGAGTTCGAGTCTCGCTCGGGCACACAGTTTTAATCTGCCAGGAAGTTTCATATCAGCGCACACTCCACTGCAGAGTGAAAATCTCATTCTGGAAACATCCCCCAGGCTGTGGCTAAGCCATGTCTCCGCTATATCCTTTCTTTCAGGAGTGCTAGTTCTGCAAGGTTCGCAGGAGAGCTTCTGTAAAGTTTGGAAGGTAGGAGACGAGATACTGGCAGAAGTAAAGCTGTGAGTACCGGGCGTGAGTCGTGCTTCGGTAGCTCAGATGGTAGAGCACTTGCCCGCGAAAGGCAAAGGTCCCGAGTTCGAGTCTCGCTCGGGCACACAGTTTTAATCTGCCAGGAAGTTTCAATAGGTATATTTTCTCATATGTCTTTCCTTCCTGGGAAAGTCACTGATTTATGACAATGATAGTAATAGTCCTAATATGCTGATCTGAAGAACCCCTGCATTTTGGATCATAAAGTTTGGGACCTATGCAGTCTCAACTTTCTGGCCCCATTTGTCAAGCTCTGATTGTGTGACAAAGCAAGCTGGGATATTTTTACTTCCCCCTCTTGTTATGCCATCTGCCTCCTTAAAATTCATTTTTTCACTTTTAACTAATTACCATTAACGTATGTGAGTATAATCTGCATTTTCATAAAAGAGAAAGGTTGGCCAACTGTTTTAAAGAACATAATACCAGATCTTATTTTGTGCTTATTTTTATGTATGTAGTTAATTTTCTAATTTATTTTGACTGTTCGTAGCTAATATCTTTCTTTGTAGGGTGAAATCAGTAATTGTTTCATAACTTAAATTCTGTTGTTGACTTTTAAACAAATATAAATTCTATAACAATTATAAACATTTGGAAGATGAAACACTAGCGTTCTTTAAGTATTTATTTGGCTCTATTCAAAAACCTGTTAGCAAACCCAGCCCTTAATTAATTAAAAAGTAAAGTAATTAACAGTTTTGTAAAAAGTATTGTTTGTGTAATGATATTTGTTAATTTCATGATTTAAACAAATAATTTGGCCTAACTCTTGTAGTAAACAAAACTGTTAGAAAGAACAAATTTTTCGTTGTATTCAGTTAATTTAATGAGCTAAGTTTTAATTTGTAATTTCTGTAAATTTAACTTCGAACAATGTGTAGTTTCAGTACCTATTATTGTGAGGATATATGAGGTCCCAATTTCTGGACCCAAGACAGTCAGTCCACGGCCGAGTTTCAGATGAGGAACCTGTATTGGTTAGATCAACAACAATGCGTATGTGAAATAAGTGTAAGACAAGTAGGCTGTGTGTTAAAACAATGACAGTGTCTGTTCCATATGTACCTTTTTATTCTTGAAGAAATGTGTACTATGTGGTTAGGCTTTTACTGCTTGTAGATGTTCAACAGTAAACTATTGTAGCAGTATGCGGCTGTTTGCCTGCAACCTATTCAATAGTTCACTGGCCATATAACTGTGTATTATTGTGGAGGGGGGAGGGGGGGGGGTTGTGAACTGTGGAAGTAAACTACTGTGAAGTGCAAGTGTGCACCTGTAGGCCACATTATTTAAGTAGTCAGTGTTGCACTTCCACACCCCATTTTTCAGCCAGTATCACAAGACAGTCGAGGACAACAAACAAAGAAATAAAAGAGGATGAACTGTCACAATTGGTACCATTCATTTGCTACTTCTTTATTCCTTATGAGCCTAGCTTCTTTTGTAGAATTTCTCTTCACCTGTGTCAGAGGTCTTGGGTAAATCTAAAAACATGACTGCTGCAGTCACAGTTGTGTGGTGCATCAAATACCCATTCTGTAAACTCTGTGATGACTCACTACCAAATGCATTTCACTGAGGATGTTACAATTATTCAAATAATTCATTAACAGAGGAATCATAATTGATTTGATTGTTTTTGATAATGGTGATAGCAGAAATATAGGCATGTGGGTTTCTGCATCCTCTGTTTCACCTTTCTTTAGTAGAGAAAAGACTCTTGGCATTTCATCTTTGTTTCTGCCTTTATAGTTTCTAGTAATTGTACTGTTTTCCTGGCTTTATGTTTTGTGGTGGGTAACAACAACGTTATGTTTATTGCATTTATTTATTTTTTTTGTATAGAAGATACATTTGGTTTGAGAATTTTTATTGTACTTCTAAGCTACACAGAGAAGAGACTCACTCAAAAAATTTGCTTGTTCTTGTGGATCCACAACAATATAAATATTTGCTGTGATCAGCAAGTGATGAAATGTAATCATGCATGACAGATATATGATTACTGAACACTTTTTACTGTGTTGACTGAAGAAAATGGCAGGACAAGAGGAGAAGGTAATGTGGCATTGCTTGTAGTTCCCTGTAGGCAGTTCTCTGCCTGGATGCACTTAGAGTTAACAGAGTTGTTGCATATGATCCATTACCTACTGGAGCTGCAGTTGTTACTGCAGTACCATGTGTTTTTATTGGTATTTTTCCTATTTCTTTATGAATTTGAGGGCATATTGAATGTTCTGTTAATTACAGATGGGAAATATTTCTTAATCCCTGTTAACACTACTACATCACGTAAACAGTTTTTATTAAAACTCTTTATTTGAAATCACATTGGTGGAGACACTGCTTAAACATGAGCAGTAACTGCCTTAGTCCAATTGAATCTTATTCTCTGTTGTAATCAGTCAAGGCAACAAAATTCAGAGTCCAGTTCATATTCATTCTTATACAGTTTACTTCAAAGTGTTTGTAACTGTGACACAGAGTGGAGAACAACTGCTTTGTCAGAACCAGGTTTCTTTTTCATCTCACTTTTGAGCCACAGGGACAACTCACTGAATGTGTCATCAGTGGCAATGACTATGGGCAC
This sequence comes from Schistocerca americana, assembly GCF_021461395.2. Classification (NCBI taxonomy): domain Eukaryota; kingdom Metazoa; phylum Arthropoda; class Insecta; order Orthoptera; family Acrididae; genus Schistocerca; species Schistocerca americana. The sequence continues at coordinate 622,948,931 of NC_060119.1, forward strand.
ACTGGTTATGCTTTCCAAATAACACAGATGTTCTGAGATTTCTAGCAGGCCACCTGAATGATCTGTATCTGCCTGTGACAACAACATTGTTAATAATGATATAGTCCTTTTTATGATTGTATTTGAAATATCATTGCTTCTTTAATGATAAATCAGTCCTCTCCTGCAATTTTTGTTCATTCATTAAAAACAGGTACAAATGGCAGTTAAAGTTTGAAAACATTTATGTTCTTGAATATATATTTAAGAAAAATTAATGCTGGTCATTTGTGTGTTCTGGTTGTCAGTTGAAAATACAGTGAGAGAAATTAGCTAGCAGTATGGTGCAATCCTTTTTATGTATTTACCTAGGCAATTTTACACAAGCTGAAAAACAAAAATTAGACTTTTATCTTTAATTGATTGTATCCTGAATATTAGAACAAAATTAGTTGAAGAAAACAAGTATCAAGACTTACAATGTATTTGATCAATGAAGAGCAAGCTGTGACACCATATGTTCATTGTATTGGGATGTTGTTAACAAAGAGTGTTAGAGGATGCAAAACAATACTCTCTCATTATGCTCAACAAACACTGAAGATACAATGGAAAACTGTAGAGTTCATGTGATACAAGTGACAAAAACTAAAATAGGTTAGGAGTAGCTGGTTTCTACAATGACAGTCTGATTCATGCTGCACAAACTGAAAATCTTCAGGCACATGAGAAATACTATGAAGGTGTGAACTTGTTGCATGAAATTATTTGGTTATGTGTCATGGAATAACAATATTGGGTAAGAATTGTGTGGTTTAATAGATTGTTCTTTGCCTTGAGTTGAACAATGTGTCTTGTTTATAGGTGAAGTTTCTTTGATTGCCTAATTTTGGTCATTAAATGTGAATATGGGTCTGGGACAATGTGCCTCAAGCAGCTGGTATACAATGATTCTCTCTAATAATAATGTCATCTTCAAGGTGACACAACACTACTGCCTCTCTTCGGCTATGCTTAGATGAGCATATGGACAGTCACATACCCTGACCTGCCAAGTCATGTGACACAAATGTTATCAAACATGTGTGGTCAGTTTTACCACAGTTTACACCAGGTTACCTCTCCATCAGTGGTACCCTAATAGGACTGAATACCAGTCTGTATTACTATAAGGGTCATCCAGAAAATAAAGACTGTTTAGTTATACAAAATGCAAAACACATTATTTATTGGAAATGACACTTCTCCTACGCACATGAAGTTTCTTTCACTTCTCTACATAATCACTTCCTAAATTTAAACATTCATTGAATCTAATCATGAGCGTCAGAATCCCTATGTTATACTCTTCTGCTGCCAGTTCATTAAGCCAGGTTGTCAATGCATTCTCCAACTCTTCATCACTCACAAAATATTCACCAACCAAAAACTCTTTCAGCTTTGGGAGAAGGTGCAAAGTCTGGACTATGTGGCAGATGATAAAAATTTGCCTTTCTGCTTGATCCAGCAGTTCTTGAGTTGGATCAGTAGTGTGAGGATGGATGTTGACATGAAGAAGTGTAGTGCTTCCAGAGAGCATTCCTCACCTGCTGTTTTCGATGCCTTATTGTAGTTTTCTTAGAGTCTCACAATAATGATTTGAATTGATTGTAGTGCCTTTTAGCACAAAATCCACCAAAAGAACACCTGTAGATCCCTAAAGATGTTTCCCACAACCTTTACTGGTGACAGAGAGTGTGTGAAATTTACCAGTTTTTTTTAATGATGAGGGATGATGCCACTCAGCTGATGGGTGCTTGCTCTCTGAGGCCTCATCACCAGTCACAGTTTCGCCAAGCTTAGAATAATCAGTGTCTGAAAACACAAAATGCATAATTTCATTGAGAGCCACATGACTGTGTAGCAGGATTCTGTTGTTCACTGCAGTGTTCAGGTTTTATGTGATGATCAATAGGCATCCAGAGCTAGTTTCATTGTGCACATTTGTTCATCCATTATTGAACATTTCACATCATTTTCTCAAGTTTCTTTTGTTTTTTTGTGTTATCATCATATGGTGCTTTCAGTTGCCATTACATATCTCCCAATTTTGCCTTTTGAGCATTCAGAAATTGAATAACCCTCCTTACCTCACTGTTGGTGGGATTTTCAGTCATGCAGCTAATTTTGACCACACACAAACTGCACAAGGGCCACTTCTTACAGCCTCCACAGCATTATGAGTGCAGTTGTTATGGAAGCCAGTTCAGTCTGAAAAGAGAAAAAGGAGTGAGTTTTGTGGTAAAAATGTGTGAGTGGTGTTTTGTTTAATGCAGAGAACACCTGGCTGAATGAACTGGTGGCAGAAGAGTATAACATGGGAGTTCTGAAGCTCATGACCAGATACAATGAATGTTTCAATGTAGGAAGTGACTTGCTTCATGTATGTAGAAGAATTGTTTTTTTTCCCCTATAAAGATTGTTTCTTTTTTCATTTCGTATAACTAAAGGGTTTTTATTTTCTGGAAGATCTCAAAAATAATAATATTTTCTCAATGTTATTGTCAGTTTGCACAGTACACCATGTTAGGGTTTCTTCCTGTTCCAATCATATATTAAGCTCATGAAGAATCTCTATAGATTTTTCTCTTAATACTGGTTCTTGAATTTGGTAAGCAGACCTTCATGGGATAATTTGTGTCTTTCTTACAGAGTGTGTCAGTTAAGGTTTTTCAACATTTCTCTGAAGCTCTCACATGAGTCAAACATACTTGAGTTCATTCATGCCACCCCATTTTTTTTATATTTCAGCATTCCCTGTTAGTCCTATTTCATATGCACATGAACAACAAGTGATTTGTAAGCAGTCTCATTTGTAGAAGGACTGCATTTTCCTAGTATCATTCTAATGAATCAAAGTCAGCCACACACTTTACCTGTGATTGAGACTATTTGATCATTCCATTTCATGTCACTACAAATTGTTGACCTGACTGATTCTAAGTTCTGAATCATTGATATTGTAGTTGTATGATAGTGTGTATTTTTTTTCATTTAGTGAAGTGTAATTTTTACATTTGTGAACATTAAGGTGAATTGCAATTCTATGCCCTCTTTGAAACCATATCAAGATCCAACTGAATAATTATGAAACATTTTTCAGACAGTACTTCATTAAAGATAACTGCATCAGCTGCAATAAGTCTGAGGTTGCTATTTATAATGTGTGCAAGGTTGTCAACATACAACATGAACTGTAACAGTTCCAACACACATCTCTGGGGCACGCCTGGAGTTACTTCTACATCAGTCAACGACTATCCTTCTGAGATAGCATACTAAGTCCTCACTGCCAGGAAAACCTCAGTCTAGTCACAAATCACAAATTTTGCTTGATACCACTGGAATAATATTTTCGATAAAAAGTGTAGGTGTGCTGCTGAGTCAAGTGCTTTTCACAAGTAAACAAATACTTCACTAAACAAATACTTCATCTATATGACAGCTTTTATCCATGGCTTTCATGATGTCATGTTTGAAAGGTACAAGTTGGGATTTACATAATCAATGTTTTCAAAATACATGCTGGTTGAAATGGAAGAGGTCATTCTATTTGAGATTATGGTAAATAGCTCTCTAGTTTCCAGTCAAGTGGCGATGTTAAGATATTGTGATGTTTCAATCAGTGTCATATCATCTTCTGTGCCAGAAGATGATGTGTATGATACTCATTGAAATGTTACAGTTTCTTAACACTGTCACCAAGCTCAAAACCTGAGAGCTATTCAGCAGTTGTATGTACCATGAACGGCTACATTCACACATACTGCATTATGTTTGAGCTCAGGATTCTACAACAAATGGATATCAGTGAGGTTGAACACTAACTGTGTCGGCCACTTTTTCTTGCCTTTCTTGCATGCACTTGTGAACTGTGAATTTTTCCAATCACCGGGCTCATATTTTTTGTTCAAGGTAGTTACAGTATGTTGTGGTTAAAATGACAGTTAAGTTGGCTGCAAATTCTGTGTTTAGTCTGACAGGAATCCCATCAACCATGGATAATTTTAGTGACTTTAGCTGTTTCACAGTGCCACTGACACAAATATTTGTATCACTCATCTTTGCAGTGCTGTGAGAAGTAAATGAAGGAGTACATCTGTGTTTTCCTTAGTAAAAGGACATTTGGAAACCAAGCTCAGAATTTCTGCTTTTGCTTTGCTATCCTCAGTTCCAGCTCCTGTGTCTTCCTTGAGTGTTTGGGCATTATCTTTTATACCACTGACAGCCTCTAGAATTGAACAAAATTTCTTTGGGTTTTGTGAGAACTTGTTCAGTAAGATTCTGCTGCATTAGCCATTGAAGGTTCCATTCATGGCACTATGTCAAGGCATATAGCCTGCCAGCATGAGGGAGCAGCACTGCAGATAGCTAAAATATGAGGTCATAGGGGCCATGACAACAAGAAACAAAATAATGATACAATAGTTCCAGAGAACAGCAGCAACAATGGCATGTTGTCAGGAGTATCTGTGGACTCTTCTACTGCAACCAGACTTCACCAACAGGCAGCAGCCACATTGGCCTTAGGAGGTGAAGCCTGTGTGGATCTACACTCCTGGAAATTGAAATAAGAACACCGCGAATTCATTGTCCCAGGAAGGGGAAACTTTATTGACACATTCCTGGGGTCAGATACATCACATGATCACACTGACAGAACCACAGGCACAGAGACACAGGCAACAGAGCATGCACAATGTCGGCACTAGTACAGTGTATATCCACCTTTCGCAGCAATGCAGGCTGCTATTCTCCCATGAAGACGATCGTAGAGATGCTGGATGTAGTCCTGTGGAACGGCTTGCCATGCCATTTCCACCTGGCGCCTCAGTTGGACCAGCGTTCGTGCTGGACGTGCAGACTGCGTGAGACGACGCTTCATCCAGTCCCAAACATGCTCAATGGGGGACAGATCCGGAGATCTTGCTGGCCAGGGTAGTTGACTTACACCTTCTAGAGCACGTTGGGTGGCACGGGATACATGCGGACGTGCATTGTCCTGTTGGAACAGCAAGTTCCCTTGCCGGTCTAGGAATAGTAGAACGATGGGTTCGATGACGGTTTGGATGTACCGTGCACTATTCAGTGTCCCCTTGACGATCACCAGTGGTGTACGGCCAGTGTAGGAGATCGCTCCCCACACCGTGATGCCGGGTTTTGGCCCTGTGTGCCTCGGTCGTATGCAGTCCTGATTGTGGCGCTCACCTGCACGGCGCCAAACACGCATACGACCATCATTGGCACCAAGGCAGAAGCGACTCTCATCGCAGAAGACGACACGTCTCCATTCGTCCCTCCATTCATGCCTGTCGCGACACCACTGGAGGCGGGCTGCACGATGTTGGGGCGTGAGCGGAAGACGGCCTAACGGTGTGCGGGACCGTAGCCCAGCTTCATGGAGACGGTTGCGAATGGTCCTCACCGATACCCCAGGAGCAACAGTGTCCCTAATTTGCTGGGAAGTGGCGGTGCGGTCCCCTACGGCACTGCGTAGGATCCTACGGTCTTGGCGTGCATCCGTGCGTCGCTGCGGTCCGGTCCCAAGTCGACGGGCACGTGCACCTTCCGCCGACCACTGGCGACAACATCGATGTACTGTGGAGACCTCACGCCCCATGTGTTGAGCAATTCGGCGGTACGTCCACCCGGCCTCCCGCATGCCCACTATACGCCCTCGCTCAAAGTCCGTCAACTGCACATACGGTTCACGTCCACGCTGTCGCGGCATGCTACCAGTGTTAAAGACTGCGATGGAGCTCCGTATGCCACGGCAAACTGGCTGACACTGACTGCGGCGGTGCACAAATGCTGCGCAGCTAGCGCCATTCGACGGCCAACACCGCGGTTCCTGGTGTGTCCGCTGTACCGTGCGTGTGATCATTGCTTGTACAGCCCTCTCGCAGTGTCTGGAGCAAGTATGGTGGGTCTGACACACCGGTGTCAATGTGTTCTTTTTTCCATTTCCAGGAGTGTATTTGCGCTTCCCTATCACATGTTCCAGTCAAAGCCAATGTACCAACCTTGAGGCTGTCACTTTATGGAGTTGTCGTTGAGCCGCTGGCTGTCCTCTGCAAGGAAATGCTGCAACTTTGATCTCTGATTAACTGATGAAATTGTCAATACTGTCTTTCAGAAAATTACTAAGTGGTTCCTTGTAAATGGACTCTCACAGAATTTTGATAAGACACAGTACATACAGTTCTGTACAGTGAATGGTATGACGCCATTAATAAATATAGACCTTAATCAGAAGCATATAGCTAAGGTAGAATATTCCAAATTTTTAGGTATGTCCATTGATGAGAGATTAAATTGGAAGAAACACATTGATGATCTGCTGAAACGTTTGAGTTCAGCTACTTATGCAATAAGGGTCATTGCAAATTTTGGTGATAAACATCTTAGTAAATTAGCTTACTACGCCTATTTTCACTCATTGCTTTCATATGGCATCATATTTTGGGGTAATTCATCACTGAGGAATAAAGTATTTATTGCACAAAAGCGTGTAATCAGAATAATAGCTGGAGTCCACCCAAGATCATCCTGCAGACATTTATTTAAGGATCTAGGGATATTCACAGTAGCTTCTCAGTATATATACTCTCTTATGAAATTTGTTATTAACAACCAAACCCAATTCAAAAGTAATAGCAGTGTGCATAACTACAATACTAGGAGAAAGGACGATCTTCACTATTCAAGATTAAATCTAACTTTGGCACAGAAAGGGGTGAATTATACTGGCACTAAAGTCTTTGGTCACTTACCAAATAGTATCAAAAGTCTGACAGATAACCAACAAGTATTTAAGAAGAAATTAAAAGAATTTCTGAATGACAACTCCTTCTACTCCATAGAGGAATTTTTAGATATAAATTAAGAAAAAAAAACCAAAAATATTAAAAAAATAAAAAACAAAATAAAAAATAAAGAAAAACAAAAAAATAAAGTTGTTATATTAACTTAAGTATGTTGTTAAATTAACCTAATTATGTCATGTATTGGAAAATTCGACTCGTTCCACATCATTACGAAATATCGTATTCATGATCCATGGAACTAGTATTAATCTAATCTAATCTAATCTAATCTACAGAGCACCAGGAGTTTGGTATTCACCAGCTTTTTATCATGTTCGTGCTACTAGTCGGCCATAAAATCAATGGTCCTTTTCCAGACATAGATTTTTGTCCATGTGACATTCAGTGAACTTGTTTGGATATGGATAGCTAATATAAACTTTCACAGACCTACAAGTAGACAATAGACAGTTTTATTATGCCAACAAGAGTTGTGAGTTTTGCAGGTGACTGAATTATTTGCAACTCATTGAGCATTGTAAAGTGTCATTGTATGATGTTTACGACAAATTTTTCTTGTTACTTATGTACTTGGGAGTGAATTCTTCTTTATTGAGCTTTAGTCCAGAAACTTTGCATTGCCCTCTATATAGCAAAATGTTTTTCACTAACATTCTCTCTGTCTATAGCTCTGTGCTTTATTTTACACATATTATGGAGAAATCACTGTTTCTTTAGAAATTTTTTAAAAGAGAATGTGTATCATTTAGGGTCCCACTAATCATGATTACATACAGGGGATCCAGTGGAGAGGTCCCTGTTTTCAAAATTAAGTATCTTAAAGACTAAGATCGACAGATGATTGCAACAAAAAGTATGTTTATGGAGCAACATTGAAAAAATTTTATAGAGAAATTATACAGAAATTTCAGAACAGTTCTAATAGCTGCTAACAGATGGCACTGTACATCGTGGATCTCTTACAGTATCAGTAGGCAAAATCAAAACCTGTCCCCTGCTAGCAGTCTTTGCAATCTTATCACAGTCTTTTTAAAAAGTTCACCACTTGCAGTATGGAGGTGGTGCAAATGAACAATGAAATTTTCCATCACATCTTGTCAAGTCTCAACTGAAATGCGTTCAAATGTCACAGAGATAATCAATTCAAGCTCCACCCAGCTTGGTGGCATGGTTCTCGTAGAGAGTGTCATTCAGTGTGCTCCAGAAAAAGAAGTTACAAGGAGTTGGATTGGGTGAATATTTAGGGCAATCCATCCCTGTACCAGTAAATTTGCAAAAGTGCAGTGCTAGAACTCTATCCCCAAAGCATTCATCAATAAAGCAACACACCTGTCCAGTGCCATTTGGTCTGGTCCCATCTTGCCTGGTCGATCCTCCAATGATAGTTGTGTGGCTAGAGGTTGTTCAAACATTGCAATGTAACAACCACTAGTGATCATTTCTCACATGAAAAAATGCCAATAATGCCTCTGCTGCCCACTGCAGCCCAAACAGTAACTGGGAGAATACTGTGGATTTGCTTCACACAAAAGGGAGTTTTCAGAATCCCAAAATCACCATTCTGTTTATTCTTGACTCCATTGAAGATGATGTGTGCTTCATTTGTGGAATGGATGCAGTGACCATCAAATCCTTCATTATCAATCATTGTGAGAATCCTGTTTGTATAGTTAGCCCTCTGTCATACAGCTGATACAGGCTGGCGGCCTTGGATTTTGAATGGAAACATGTGTAGGTTCTTTCTAAGTATTTTCTGTGTACTGGAACACTTCAGACTGGTCTCTGCTGTAATTCTTTGGACAGATATCCTTAGATTTGAGGAGTAAATACAGTTAGCCTGGGGCCAACATTGCCCACTAGCCACACCGCCTGTCCATTGGAATTTGGTAAAGAGTATGCAAATAATTTTCATATCAGGTCCCTTTTTGAAAACTAAATTATTTTTTAAAACTGTCCCTTGTTGCTGTAGGACTGTGTTACACCTGTGGTATACCAATACAGAAAAACATGTTGTTCAATGGAATACTGATTTCAATCTCTTCCTTGAGTATGCTAACCTCCTTTCACCGTAAGTTGCATTGCATTATTTATAGGCACTATGTATTGTGAATATAGTGCTGTCTGTTAGCAATTTTGTTAACTATTTGAAAACTTCTGCATAAAATTTGTGCAGCTTTCACAATAAACACATTGTTTGTTGCTCTTGTGAATTGATCTTAGTCTTAGAGATATTAAATTTTGAAATTTGGGACTCCTCACTGGGCACCCTGTAACTACCCAATTTATGGCATCTTGTTCTTTGAAAGTTGAGTCACAGTTTTTCCACGTGCTCCTGCCCAGACATAAAATGTTTTGAATTCCTCTATGAGATATGACATAACTACTTCTTTGTCTAACTTACTGAGTGTGCAAATTTTCTTTCTTGATTTGGCTACTCTTAGTAAGTGCCAGAGAGGTTGGTACTAGGCTTACTATTGTTTGTAACCAACATAAATGATCTTCCAATGACTTCAAAGAGCAGTTCAGAAACTGTAATATTTGCTGATGTCACAAGCATACTAATGCAGTCTTAGCAGAAGCAGCTCAGATGATAGATGTACAGGCCTACAAGTGGTTCATAGCTAACAGTTAAGTCTTAATCCCACAAAAACTCATTTTACACAATTTCAAACAAGCAATAGTGACCTAGCACCAGATGTACACATTAATGAATGTGTATGAATGTGGATGAAGTGCATTGTGCAGAATTACTTAGGATCAAGCTAAATTACAGCTTAACATGGAGTTAACACAGGGATAAAATAATCTGAAGCTCATTTGAGTTTGTTATGGCCTTAGAAGCATCTCTCAGTGTGTTGACTTAAAGGAAAGAGTGTTGACTTATTTTTCATGTATTCATTCCCTGGCATCATACAGAAGCTTTGTAAGGAGCTTGGAATTCTTGCCTTCACTTCCAAATATATTTATCCTTTAAGGTTTTTGTTGCTAGTAATTAAAATCAGCCTCAACTGGATGGTGAAATATAGACATTCCATAATATAAGACACAAAAATAATTTCCATGTAGATTTTGCTTCCTTGTCCAGGGTTCAGACTGGAATTATGTACTCTGGTAGTAAGATAATCAAAAGGCTCCCATCTAACATAAAGCAAGAAACTGGAATCCCTGTCAGTCCAAAAGAAAAGTAAAAACTTATGTCAGTAGGAGCTCTTTCTACAAATTATCTGAATTTATGGATTCAGGTATTGAAAAGTTCTGTTAGTTATATGGCAAATAAGATTCAGTATTTATTGATGTAAAAACATTTTCTTTGAAAAATATTGCTGTAATCAGGTAAATAAAATTTATCACAAAAATCTGTCAATTTTGGTTTTGACAAGCTTTCAGTATCTATTCTCACATGAGCTCCACTATTTTTTAGGAAACTTTGTGACTTTACTGTGTTGAAGTCCATTTCTTTGAATACTAATACTTACCTACTGTTACCATTACTTGGAACAGATTGAGAGTTAGAAAGAATCTTTTGTGCACACCACACAATCTCCATTATCAAGGATGGATATCTCATTCCTCTCTAGCACTTTCTGTAATGATGAAAGAATAAACTCAGACCTCAGAAGACAAGCATCATTCATTCCAATGTCCACCACAATTTGCAGTATGTTGCACCTTGTTCTCCCAGTGACTGCTAGAATAGCTTCTTCAGCACTCTGAATGTGGCCTTGAAGCATACACACAAGGTGAACAGTGTGATCATGCACATCCTTTGCTGCCATTTCCCTAAGGGGTAAGATTATTCATTGTATATTTGAATTTATGATGAGTAACAGCTCCCTACTCTGTATCAGAATGAATGTTTCACTCTGCAGCTGAGTTTGCTCTGACTCAGTTCAATCTGGTTCAATCTCTTTATTCATCTGTTAACAATACACATCGTATAATGTAGTCCATTACAATATAGTTTCTTATACTTAATTTGTTTCAAAAACTTGGATGATAAATACAAATATTTTAAATCAGTATATATAAATAATATAACTATGAATATAATAGAGGGAAACATTCCACGTGGGAAAAATATATCTAAAAACAAAGATGATGTGACTTGCCAAACCAAAGCGCTGGCAGGTCGATAGACACACAAACAAACACAAACATACACACAAAATTCAAGCTTTCGCAACCAACGGTTCCTTCATCAGGAAAGAGGGAAGGAGAGGGAAAGACGAAAGGATGTGGGTTTTAAGGGAGAGGGTAAGGAGTCATTCCAATCCCGGGAGCGGAAAGACTTACATCAGGGGGAAAAAAGGACAGGTATACACTCGCGCACACACACATATCCACCCGCACATACACAGACACAAGCAGACATTTGAAAAATGTGTGTGTGTGCGAGTGTATACCTGTCCTTTTTTCCCCCTGATGTAAGTCTTTCGGCTCCCGGGATTGGAATGACTCCTTACCCTCTCGCTTAAAACCCACATCCTTTCGTCTTTCCCTCTCCTTCCCTCTTTCCTGATGAAGCAACCGTTGGTTGCAAAAGCTTGAATTTTGTGTGTATGTTTGTGTGTCTATCGCCCTGCCAGTGCTTTCGTTTGGTAAGTCATATCATCTTTGTTTTTAGATAAATAATATAACTTTTACATATTCAGATATTCTTCAATGTTATAAGAACTGTGTGTTAGTAAAAATTGTTTAAGATCTACCTTGAATTTATGAAATTCTTTAATTTTCTTTATTGTAGAAGGCAATGCACTAAAAGGTATTTTGGGCTGGTAGTTTACACTTTTTTGGTAAAACACTCCTTTGTGGGTGTCTCTGTGAAAATCATCTCTGTTCCTTGTTTCATGGTTATGAACCTGATTATTTAATGTTGAAAATTCCTGGTGAGTCTTCAGAAAACATACACATTCATAGATGATTAAGCTAGGAAGAGTCATTATTTTAAATTCTTTAAATATTTTCCTGCATGACACTCTGCTGGGAACCCCTTCCATTATTCTAATAGCCCTTTTATGAACTTTGAAAGCTTCTTTTGCCATACCTGTATTTTCTCAGATCATCACACCATATCTAAGCAAACTTCATATAAGCATAATAGGCACACAGCAATGATTCAGTGTTGCAACATTCCCGAAGCATTCTTAACACATAACAGCATTTACTTAGTTTTTTACTCAAAACTTCTAGATGCTTTTCCCATCTCAAGTGCTCATCCACCAATATAACTAGGAATTTTGTGTATGGTGCTTGTGCAATTAAGCTTCCTGGCAGATTAAACTGTGTGCCAGGCTGAGACTCAGTCTCTTTATATTTGACAGTTTTGGGCAAATGCTCTACTGACTGAGCTACCCCAGAATGGCTCATGATCTCTCACAGCACTACTTCCACCAGTACTTCACCTACTGTCTTCCAAAGTTTCCATAAGCTCTCCTGTGAAACTTGCAGGAATAGCTCTGCTGGAAGAAAGGGAATTGCAGAGACATGGCTTAGCCACAGATTGGGGGAATGCTTGTCCTACAAGTTTTGCGGGAGAGCATCTGTGATATTTGGAAGGTAGGATTTGAGATACTGATAGAAGCAGAGCTGTGAGGACAGCTCATGAATTGTGCTTGGGTAGCTGGTAGAGCAGTTGCCTGCAAAAGGTGAAGGTCGTGAGTTCGAGTCTTAGTCTGGCACACAGTTTTAATCTGCCAGGAAGTTTCATATCAGTGGACACTTCACTTCAGAATGAAAATTTCTTCAGTATGCTTGTTTGCCCGCTGCTTGAATACTGCTCAGCAGTGTGGGATCTGTACCAGATAGGGTTGATAGAGGAGATAGAGAGGATCCAACAGAGAGCAGCGCGCTTCATTACAGGATCATTTAGTAATCGTGAAAGTGTTACGGAGATGATAGATAAACTCCAGTGGAAGACTCTGCAGGAGAGACGCTCAGTAGCTCGGTACGGGATTTTGTTGAAGTTTCGAGAACATACCTTCACCGAAGAGTCAAGCAGTATATTGCTCCCTCCTACGTATATCTCATGAAGAGACCATGAGGATAAAATCAGAGAGATTAGAGCCCACACAGAGACATACCGACAATCCTTCTTTCCACGAACAATACAAGACTGGAAAAGAAGGGAGAACTGATAGTGGTACTCAAGGTACCCTCCGCCACACACCGTCAGGTGACTTGCGGAGTATGGATGTAGATGTAGATGTAGATGTAGAAACACCCCCCAGGCTGTGGCAAGCCATATCTCTACAATATCCTTTCATCTAGGTGCGCTAATCCTGCAAGTTTCGCAGGAGAGCTTCTCTGAATTTGGGAAGGTAGGAGATGAGATCTTGGCAGAAGTAGAGCTGTGAGGATGGGTTGTAACTCCCTACATGTGATCCAGCAGGCTGATCAATAGATGAAGTGGTGTTACTGGCTTGGTTGAGTTGCGGTGGAAGGTAGCACATTGAAATTGCTGGTTAGTGGATGAGTGTAATTGTCTTCTCCTGCACAGTGCCTTGTGATGTACTGTGGACATTCCACTGACACTCAAGTGGACAAGTGTTGATGGATTAATTCCTGGAGAGGAAACAGTAACAACTGGAGAGGATAGTACTCTTAGGTACCTTTGCTAACTCTGGTACATGTCATCTAGCGCGGTGCCCAACACACGCATTGGATGCAACTTTCTGTTGCTTGACATCAGTCAGAGCACTTTTCTGATCAACTGTCTGTAATAAATGCTGCTGTTGACAAAGACAAAAAGCTCAGCATTTTACTCTAACTGGGTGTAGCAACATTAGGTATTTGTATTTAAAAAATTATTAACTGTGAGACTACTGGTTGAAAATTCCTGTGGAAATAATGAATGAGTTGTAGGTATCCACTGTGAGGTTACTTACTGCTGTGGAACTGGCTAAATGTTGTCAAATAGAGCATTAATCAAGATTATTTTCCTGTTTCTAGTGTTGTGGTAAATATTCATGTGTGTGCTGTTAATAAATTGTTGAAAACTGTGCAATTATACTCACACATATGAGTGCCAAAGAGCAAATTGAAAGTTATTAGCCAAATTAGTATTTCATTTTCACCATAACATTTAATTTTTGTAAGATTTCAGAGACAAATTACACAACCAGGATTAATTTCTGCTGAAGATCTACCTCTTGCATATTCTGTCCTCGAGTGGTATTCAAAATTAGAAAAATCGATTGATGGTTCTGATAACTGGTTCCAAACATCTGGAAAGGGTCTCACAGAGTACTGGGAATGTGAAGGAAATCAGCTTTGGGCCTGGAAACATGGAGGCTACAGAAACATTTTGGATGTTTTGATGGTTAGTGTTTGCTGTTAAAACTGTTATTCCATTACAATACAACTTGAGTTAATGTTCCGTGTATTTCTTATTATTTAGAGCACTTTCCTCTGAATATCATGGTTGGTTAGTTTATGTTCCATGTGTCATCTGCATGCTAAATTGTAAAAAAAAGGGGAGAGAGAGAGAGAGAGAGAGAGAGAGAGAGAGAGAGAGAGAGAGAGAGAGAGGAGAAAAGAAGACATTTACATGTGAGTCAGTAATTTCTATCATCACCTTTTACACATTATGATAATATAAATGCTTCTATGGAAAAAAGGGAGTTGTCAAGGAGAAACTTTTTCAATGTATTTTCAAATTTTACTTTTCTGTGCATCAGATGTTTTGTATCATTAGGTAAATGATCAAAACTTTTGGTTCCAGCATTGTGACTCCTTTTTGTGCTAAAGACGACCTCAATGTGGTGTAATTAAGACCATGTTTTTCTTCTCATTTTGTAATTATGTAGGAGGTGCATCCAGATAGTAAGTTTATGAATGTTGTTTCCTTTAAAGTAGACAATTTAGTGGAGAAAATTGTGCATGTGCAACAGATCTATGATGTGACAATCATATGCTGGCTGGATGGGTCCCACCTGCAGAACCAGAACAGGAGTGCCTGGAAATGGTGTCTCTTATTCCTTCTACTGCTACCTGCAAGGTTTGATCAGTGATAAGGTTCCTTAATGCACAAAACCTAATGCCATCGAAATTCAGTGTCAGCTCTATCAGGTGCATGGGCAGGACACCATCAGCAAATGGACAGTGTGTCGCTGTTGTGCCGGTAGGCTTTTTCCAAAGGTTGTCAAAGTGTCCATGGTGAAGAGTGTGAGTGGGTGACCATCCCTCATCAATGATCACCTGGTTGAGCTGATATAGCAGCACATCCTGGAGAACTGTCACTTCACAATTACAGAGCTCAGCATCATTTTCTGCAGATATTATGATCCTTGTTGCATGAAATGGTCACTGAACACCTGCAGTTCAAGAAATTGTGTGCCAGGTGGATGCCGAAAAACCAGACACACGAGCACAAAGCAAAACACTCTGGAACAGCACTGACATTTCTGTAGTGGTACCTGATCTGCTCCAAGTGATTTCCATCTTTTCTTGCAGATCAAGAAATTCTTGTCCTCTATCCAGTGTTTTGACCATGTTGAAGAGTGGAAGATGACTGTCACATGCTGGGTCAATTTACAGGAGCAGACTTCTATGACACAGGAATGTAAAAGTTGATCCCACAGTATGACAAGTGTCTCAGTTCTTTTGGTGACAAAAAAATACCATAAACATTGCTGTACCTGTTGCCAATAAAGTTTTTAATGTAACTATGTTGTCTTTGTTTTAAAATGTAGGGAAACTTACTTTCTGGATGCACCTCATACGGCATTGTTCCTTTTGAACTACAGTGGATATTTTTGAAACAACTTCATGGGGGGTAAATATATTGTGGAACAGTAGTCGAAATGCCTGACACCATGAACAGATGTCTGCGAGATGTTATAGCAGAGAGGTTCAAACTATTTGTACATACATAAATGTTGTTATAGTCATGTGCATAAAATGCTCATCCCTGTATCTGTTGCCTTGCGTTCTGCATTTGGAGGGTATCTTATTTGCTGTTTTTGTTTATTGAGTCTGTCTTATTTAGTGTATGACAAATAATCAGTCATCCATTGCAGCAAACAGATCCTGTAGGCACAGCTTAAGGCTTGTTTTCAGAATGAATCTTCTGCTCTGCAGCAGAAATTGCATTATTTAGAAATTTCTTCTCAGATTATAACTGTGTGCCAGCTTAGAACTCAAACTCATGCACTGCAAGCAAAGTGTTTCCTGTTTTGAAACTTTCTGGTAGGTTAAAGCTTTGTTGAACATATGCAGGAGGACGTCAGATAAGATTAAAGCGAATGAGAGAGACACTGGCAGAATTAAATTTTGAGGGTCATGCCTGGATAGGTCAGTTGGTAAGAGCACTGGTTTCACAATAGGGTCGCATTGCATCACACAGCTGTAATCTATCAATGACGCAGTATGCACTCAACTGCAGACAGAAAGATTCAAATGATTAGTGGAAAATCTCATATAAGATGTGAAACAAATACTAACAAAGAGATAGAGGGGCTGGCCAGTACTTACCTCAGCTCAGTACAGCCGATAGATACACATAAAACAGAATTGAAAATTTACATTCCTAGCTTTCGGAACTTTGTTCCTTCATCAGGGAGGAGAGAGGGGAAAAAAGGGAAGAAGGGAAAGTGGATTCAGTTACTCACAACCCAGGTTATGAAGCAACAGGGAAAGGTAAACAGGGAGGTTAGCAAGGATGGAGGCATGGTTGTCAGAGGGAAGCCAAAGATATTCTACTGTAAGTACTGTGCCAGCTTCAAACCAAAGAGGATGCATACAGAAGTAAAGAGGTATATAGTATAAAGATAAACACAACTAGTAGGATGAAAAGATGCGTGAATGGCTAAAGAGGAAAGGGAAAGAGGAGAAGACTGAAGAGTGAATGGGAGTGAGGTTGTTTAACGTAGGTTCAGTCCAGGGGGATGGCGGGATGAAAGGATGTGTTGGAGTGCAAGTTCCCATCTCCACAGTTCAGAGGGACTGGTGTTCGTTGGGAGAAGCCAAATGGCACATACGGTGTAGCAGGTTCCTATGTCCCTAGAATTATGCTGGAGGGCATGCTCCGCTACTGGGTATTGGGCATCTCCTAGGCGGACAGTTCGTCTGTGTCCGTTCATGCGCTCAGCCAGTTTGGTTGTTGTCATGCCGATGTAAAAGGCTGTGCAGTGCAGACATGTCAGTTGATAAATGACATGTGTAGTTTCACACGTAGCCCTGCTACACAGACACAAGCAAAGCATGTAGCAAACTAAATATTACTTTTTTTGGTTGTGTGTAAGTCTTCATTTGTTGTGTAACACATTCCACATCATAACTTTTATTGTGAATTTGATCTGTGGATAAGCTGTTTACATTAAGAATGAAAACACACATTACCCTAGTGTAATATTCATGTGTATTTCAGTCATAATGTATAAAATATTCTACCAAGAACTGATGAAACAGTCAATCATTGCAGATACTAACTTACTAGCTAACTAACCAACTGCCATCTCTTCCACAAGTAAAGCCTTAATTTTTTGAATCTCGTATATTCCTAGCATTTCATTGTTGACCCTCCTGTCATGTTCTCATGTTCTGTCTTCCTGGACCAAAGCTGCTGGTTAACCTTTTCACTTATTCCTAATCATTAATTAACCTTGTAACATTTCCATACCTTTTGCTTCATAATACAATTTTATTATCTGTACCTGAAAATATCCTCATAAGATAGGTGTAGGAAAAAAAAAAGTATTTTTGAATCATTGGTAACTATTCAGTTAGAATATCTGTAGACTACACAGGAAGTGAAATAGGGTAAATGTGAATAAAGCAAACATCGCATGCGAGAAGTTTATTCATTCTTATATATATAAAGTAGTCACCAAAGTAATTGTTGTACCAGGAGAAAAAAAATGAAACAAATTTGGGACTCAGTGGAAAGTGAACACCAAATTTTATAATCTGTAGCCAGCTGGCATAATATTATAATTGTGCAATGGAATGTAATAGAGATGAAAGTACTCACTTGATACGACAGAGGTGACTACATTTTGCCTCCACAGGTTCCACCCATCCTTAGTAAGGACTCATTTAGTTTTAAATATTTATAGTTATCACTGAATGTCTATTTTGCTATAGTAGTAATATAAAGTATGGGCAGGTGCTGTGTTTTGTACATTTGGAATGTCAGTATCTAGTACCTTTCACATGCTCAGCTCTAGCTGATTTTCTTCTGTGCCAGTTAAGGAAAAAATTCACTGTGCAAATATTAAAAGCAACACAAGTTAAGTCATAACAACAGTTAGTTCAGAAATAATTTAAAAGTATGAATACTGAATATCCAAAAGTTAAGTGTGAAGATTGCTTTCATTACTATACCAATTAATTTTTCTTATGAAATACATCTGCACCGTAGTGGAAAATAGGGAGTTATTTTTCTTAGCTATTTATCTATACTAAGTCACATAAATCAGAAACACATTATGAGACTAAACAGTGGTTGAGAGATGCAAAAACTGGGTCATCAAATTGGTATTTGGTAATGCCAATCTTTTTAAAGCAGCTATTTTTTCTGTGTTGTTGCATGTTTAATATTTTATTAGTTTACAGTAAAGCAACTATCTTGGATTGAAATGAATAAATGTTTTTTTTTTTCACTTTTGTATTGAATAAATGTTATTGTCACTTTTGTATTGAAATCTATAGAACATTGTGTGGCATGAACAGAAAGAGAGAGAGAGAGAGAGAGAGAGAGAGAGAGAGAGAGAGAGAGAGAAGCTTTTTTTAATAACAATTATTTAACACTTATATTTGTCCATAAATAATAATCCTTTTCTGGGAAATTTTCCAGAAAAAGTATCCAAATCCTGACCAAGAACTTCCTTTGAAGGAACGTTTACAACTTAGTAAGGAAGTAACCAAAATTGAATGGGATTCATTGCCTAATGAAATGAGAGGGAAAGTTATTGTCAGTTGTCTTGATGGATCACAGTATATTGCAGATCACGTTATTGTGACTGTTTCTCTTGGTGTGCTTAAGGCACAAGCAAAGGCAATGTTCAGTCCCCCATTACCTGCTTACAAGCTGAATGCTATTAAGGTGAGTTCACTGACATGTTCTTTATAATTATTGATGTTTCATGATAACAAAAGCAAAAATTATCTTCAGGACACTATAAAAATTTGAAACATACACTTGTTTATCATCTAATTTAAGCTATAAACAAAAAAATACAGCATTGCATACATGTTTAGATAAATGCAAAGAATGTGCTTATCAGTCTTCAGAACTGGAACAGTTGCTGTAGTACTTACTGGTAAAAAATGAATAGCACTGAGCAGCCCAGGATCTATGATATTTCTGAACTGATGTGGTTTCTCAATTTGACTATGTCTGTTTTGTCACTGTCTGCTGGATGAAATGAAATACGCCTTTCTAATATTGCGGCAGTTGCACAACGCGGCATATAAGCAAGACTGTTTTGGCACAAATGGGATTTTTATCTATCTAATTTACATAAATAACATGACAGAATATAATACATGAAGTACCAGTGTCTAATGCCTATTAGGTCTACTACAAGCAAAAAGTTTTATGGTAGGAAACAGTTTCACATTTCATTCATGCACTCCAGTTTCTCAAGTATAAGATCAAAAAGTAGAAGTACAAAATTTTTATATAAATTTGGAGTAGTCATATTCTTCCTTATAATATGTGTGATATTCCTGTTTCTTCCCCTTACTCATTCTAACAAACAATCTAGTCATCACTAATTCTGTAAGTATTCCTGTCATTGTCAAAACTTATTCTCTGGTTAACTTCACTAACCACATCAGAATCACTGGTTTAGTTATCCTGCATTTATTCTCTGGTTAGGCAGTATTATGTGTTTGCACAACATGTTTTCCATGCTATTCCAAGAATAGAAAGTAAGTAGCTGCTAACTGGGACTGTACAACTGGCTCTTAGTAGTGTACCGATCTGGCAAAAATTTCATTTTTTTTGGATACACTGAGAAGATTAATATGTAATCTTTCTTACCTGTTATTCCTGTTAGTCATTTATTTCCATTCTGCTAATCTGAATCTATGGATTTTGTTAATAATTATAACAACACTGATCATTTGCACATCCAAATAAACAAACAGCGATTGGCATTTACCTGTTCAGGTTTATTCAGCTGAGTTCATATAGCCCCATCCCCTTTTGTCTACAGGAAAGTTTATTTTTATTTCTAGATGTGACAGGGATCTCCATGGCAGAGACATCGTGTAGACTAACCACACATTCAAAAATCTTCAAAAATCAACTTTTTATTGGTTCAGAAATCAACATAAGGTTTTTTCATTCAAGAATATGAATTTGGCACCCCCTGAAATTTTCACCCTGGACAGATATCCTGGGATTTCACTCATGATTGTTATTTTGGTCTTTTCTCATGAGCTCATGCTCTCTTGGATATTTTTACATTTCTTTGAAACATGAGAGGCATACTTTATTTTTCTCACAGTTTCTGCAGAAGTACAAAGTTATGAACTTAGACAATGCTTTGCTACACTTTTGTGTTCGATCAGTGTGTAACTTACAATATCTGGTTGTTAACCTTTGATGGTCTTCTATCACTTCAATGTTTTGGATTACACTCTTGTTATTGTAACAATATTATGAGAAGGAAAGTTGCTACTCACCATATAGAGGAGATGCTGAGTCACAGATAGGCGCAACAAAAAGACTTTCACAATTAAGGCTTTTGGTAAGTGCCCTTCATTACCAATAGATACACACACACACACACACACACACACACACGCACACACACACACAACTGCAGTCTCAGGCAACTGAAACCACAGTGCAAGCAGCAGCATGAGTGCATGATGGGAGTGGTGACTGTGTGAGGGTAAGGAGGAGGCTGGGATGGGGAGGGGGAGCAATAGTATGGTGGGGGTGGCAGACAGTGAAGTGCTGCAGGTTAGACGGAGGGCAGGGGAGAGGTGGGGAGTGGGGGTGGGAGGGGGTGGGGGGAGGGAGGTAGTGGAAAAGAAGAGAAATAAAAACACTGTGTGTGGTGGTGGAATGAAGGCTGTGTAGTGCTGGAATGGGAGCAAGGAAGGGGCTGGATGGGAGAGGACAGTGACTCAGTACCAGCGAGGATTGGAGTAACTGAATTACAATCTCCACCAGGGTTTTGATTACCTATTGTTGTGCCCTGAAAAGAGAAATATCCTGCCCACTATCCTCCCCACCCCTCCCACACAGGTATTCCGCCGTCCACTGAACCTGCACAATACACTCGTCCATCCTTACACAACCCCTGCTCCCAATCCCTTACCTCATGGCTCATACCCCTGTAATAAACCTAGATGCAAGACCAGTCCAATACATCTTCCCACCACCACCACCACCACCTACTCCAGTCCAGTGACTAACATCACCTATCCCATCAAAGGCAGGGCTACCTGTGAAATCAGTCATGTGGTCTACAAGTTAAGCTGCAACCATTGTGCTGCATTCTATGTAGGCATGACAACCAACAATCTGCCTGTCCACATGAATGGCCACTGACAAACTGTGGCCAAGAAACAAGTGGACCACTCTGTTGCTGAACACACTGCCAAACATGATATCCTTCATTTCAATGACTGCTTCACAGCCTGTGCCATATGGATCTTTCCCACCAACACCAGCTTTTCAGAATTGCACAGGTGGGAACTTTCCCTGCAATAAATCCTACGTTCCCAAAACCCTCCTGGCCTCAACCTTCGTTAGCCACTGTCCTCACTCATCCAACCCCTTCCCTGCTTCCACACAGTCTTTTTATTTCTCTCCTTTTCCACTACTTCCCCCCCCCCCCCGATTCCCCACCTCCCCCTTGCCCTCCGTCTAACCTGCAGCACTTCACTGTCTGCCATCCCCACCATACTACTGCTCCCCCTTCCCATCCCAGCCTCCTCCTTACCCCAACCCAGTTGCCACTCCCATCATGCACTGCTGCTGCTGCTCGCAGTGTGGTTTCAGTTGCCTGAGACTGTAGTCGTGTGTGTGTGTGTGTGTGTGTGTGTGTGTGTGTGTGTGTGTGTGTGTGTGTGTGTTCATAATATTGTTGCATTCCATCCTGAATTTTCCGTTGTTTGACTCTTGTTATTGTGGTTCAGTTGACATTTGTTAAATAAACTACAAAGCCCTGCAGTACATAGTTTTCAGTCTTCATCACATGTGTTGTAACACACATTTATTTTTATGATGATCAGCTTTCTGATGGTCATGAGCTTCAATAATTACAGCAGATAGGTAAGCTACCCTCATCAGCAAACAATGTGATTTCATTGGGGACAAATTAGATCCCATTTACGTGGAGATGGTGCATGTAAAAACTTCTTCCCCACACTAGGTAATGTTCATGTAACATCTGGTATTCCCAGACTAATTATATGATGCTGTGAAGGGCTTCAATAGTATTGTACTATGTTGCTATTCGACTTTGAGAAGCTCAAGAATTCATAATAGATTTTGATTGATAGCAGCTGCGATTTGTTAACAATATAGCTACTAGGTGACGACACTGCAATATTGTCCTACGCAACTATGTATAGAAGTGTTTATGATTAATAATTCAAATTTTTTGTAATTTGTGTGTGTGTGTGTGTGTGTATTGAAATTACAATGATCAAAGAAGTTAACCTGTTTAACTATTGGTTGGATAATGGGAAAATTGACAAAATTATAGGAACTATGTTATGAATATTATGTATACTCCTACAGGGATTCATAAATCTCATGTAACAATCATGTTCTAAATATTGCAGCAAAAGTGGGATTAAATGGTTAAGTTGAAGTAGTAAGAGGATATGAAAAATGTCATTCCACAGAACTGCAAGCAACTTGAAGTAGCACCAACATCCCTCATTGAAATCAGTAGAATTATACAAATTCTAAAAAAACAAAGGCTCATATGATGTTGATGGAATTTCAAACAGAATTCTGAAAAGTTATTCTAACTTAGGTATCATCCTTAGTGACGTTTATAATGAATCACTGACACAGGGAATTTTTCCACATTACATTGAATAATTTAGACAATGATGGAGAGATGGAAAATTTTAGTGAATGGAGAGAAATAACAAAGAGAGTTCCACAGTGTTAAATTTGCTACACTCCTATTGTTTACATATGTGAATAATCTCTCAGTTAATATTCAGCAAGATTTTTGCAGATAATACTGGATTTATAATAAATTCAATTTGGGACAAAGCAACAGAAGATATTGTTAATAATGTTTTGCAAAGAATTATTAAGTGGTTCTCTGAAAATGGATCCTTCCAAATTTTGAGAAAACGTACTACATTCAGTTCTGTACAACAAATAGTGTCATACCAACAATTGCTGTAGCACATGAGCAGGAGTTAATAAGTAGGGTAGAATGCTTCATATTGATGAATTCTTGAAATGGTGGAAGCATATTACTGAGCATCACAAACAAATAAGTTAAGTTACTTTTGCTTTTCATATAATTTCTAGTCTTGAAAACAAACAAATCAGACTCCTGACATATTTAATGCATTTCCACTCAGTAATGTTTTAGAAAGTAATTTTCTGGGGAAACTCATCGCTTAGAAAGAAAGTACTGTTTGCACAAAAGCAAGAAGTAAGAATAATACGATGTCTTCTCCTGTTTGTTTCTCTTCAAGGAGTTTGGCATTTTAACTGCACCATGACAATACGTATATTCACTAAGAAAAGTGATAGCAGTATCTACAATTCTAGAGGATTACCAATTATTAAAGCTGTTCAGTGACTCAGAAGTCCATCCCCGATAGCTGAGTGGTCAGCGCGACAGAATGTCAATCCTAAGGGCCCGGGTTCGATTCCCAGCTGGGTCGGAGATTTTCTCCACTCAGGGACTGGTTGTTGTGTTGTCCTAATCATCATCATTTCATCCCCATCGATGCACAAGTCACCGAAGTGGTGTCAAATTGAGAGACTTGCACCCGGTGAATGGTCCACCCAACGGGAGGCCCTAGTCACATGATGTTTTAGTGACTCAGAAAGGAGTTCAATATGCAAGAAGAAAAATTTCTCATCATTTGGCCATTAGCATAAAATGCCTGAAACAGGTAGTGAAGCAAGTTTTTAATGTAGCTTAAAATCATTTCTCCTGAACAATTTCTACTTAAAAACTGATAGCCTTCTAAAAAAAGTAAAAATAGTGATATCCATACCTACAATTATAAAGGAAAAATGGCCATAACTGCTCATTATTAAATCTGTCAGGGGCTCAGAAAGGAATTCAGTATGTCACAACAAAGATTTTTCATGATTTGCCCAATAGCATAAAATGTCTGAAACAGGTAGTGAAGCAAGTTTTTAATGTAGCTTAAAATCATTTCTCCTGACAACTCCCATTCCACAGAGGAATTTCCATTTAAAATCTGTAGCCTCTTAAAAAATTGTAAGTGTAGTGGTGTTGGTAGGATTAAAAAGTAATGTGTTCATTAATGTTAATGCTAATCATGTGTGCATATCATGTAAACTGACTCATTCCACATAATTTTGATAAAAGAATTTTTCTAGTTATCTGTGTAGTTTGTAACTAATCAACCACCGAAATTAGTTAAAATGTGAACTTTTATAGCTCAGTAAACCAAACAAACAAGTTTTCCTAGTGGAAGTGGGGTTTTTCAAATCAGAAAAATCAGGGCTACAAAATTATGGCACTGAATTTTATAAATAATCAGGGCTACAAAATTATGGCACTGAATTTTATAAATAATCACCAATGAAGAATGGAACATTCTGGAATACAAAACTTTAATTAAGTATAACTGTTTAAATATGGTGTTTTTGAAAAAAGGAAGATGCTCTTAATATTATATGTGAGGTAGTGGTTGTTATATTTTAACAGTGGTGATTGGTAGCATTTAATTCAACTGTTTTGTATCCCACACATGACTCAACAATATGTCTTGAGAGACAATATGCTCATTATCAGGTTATCAAACCCAGCTCATGAGATTAAATCACTAAAAAGTTTACCAACACATTTAGAGTTATCATAAACTAAAACAAAATAAGAACCTATTGAACTGTGGGTTCTTGCCTTACATTAAATTTGTTGACTTCTGTCGGTAATTGTCCCATCTCACACTGCATCAAATACCAGGCTGCATCCTCCCAATCAACTGTGGTTCCTAAAGTGTCAAGTTAATGCTTCTCCAGGTATTGGGGAGTTGTTGTGTGTTGACATGTCCAAGACATTACCGTGTAAGTACAGCTATTGGCTCAAGCATGTTGCTGTTCTATTGGTCACCTGCTTTTACTCATTTCCAAAGTTTCTAGTTGGATGTTGTCATCTGTGTTGACCAGCCTCTAGTATTATTTCATCAGAGGAATATTAAGCATAATCTTAAACTAATTCTAAAAAGCTGGTAAGATATCTTGTCCCATTGACTTTCACTTGCATATTAAAAACATTGTTGTGTTTCCTTTTGTAAATGGCAATCTCCAATACTTCTAGCAAGTCAAATTCTTGTCCTTTCTTTTTTATGTGAAGAATTTCTAAATCATCATTTACTTCCTTAAGGAGATGACTGTTTCATACACATGATTTGTAACAGCTGATTTATCAGAGGTACTTAGTCTGATGCATCATTATGTTCCTTGTAACTGATAAAATGTGTTCTTCCTGGCTATTCAATATGATTTTCATCACAGGATGTGCAATGTATTTTATAAACTCCCAATATTTTGATTTTGTTTATCTTTTTACTGGAATCACACTTCAAATTATACCTCACTAGATTATTTGTTTTGAATGCTGTTTTAGCACTGTAAGGTTCACAATCTTTTGCAAGAATGTTCCATGGTATGTCATAGAGACCAGTTTAATTTTCCCTTCATTTAGTTTCTTCTTTCTATGAGTGTTACTTTTCTTCAGAAATTTATTAACAATATCTACTTTGTAACTATTGTTGATTGCTATCTTCGTAATGATGTTTAATTCCATTTTTTAATTCTACTTGTTCATTGGCAATTGAGTGCCCTGTGTACTAAACCATGAAAAGCAGCCTCTTTATAATCCTGGTTTTTAAATACATGAACAAGATAATTTAGTTTCTTATCACATCTGTTTAATGATGTGGGTATGTTATGCCAAAACTATGAAAAAGCATGGCATACTTCCCCAGGCATGTGGCATTTGAAACTGAACTTGACAGACTGTCGTACCAAGTTATTAAGAAACCAAATGGGGCAGTACTCATTGCAGTGATTTCAAAGCAGCAGTGAATGCTCAGTCCAACAGCAGAGAACAGCCTGGCCAAGGACAGTAACTGAAAAATTAGGGGAGGACCTGGATGTAATAGAAGTAGCAATGACACAAACAGAAGTGAGTTTTGTGGATGTTCTGCAGTGCCATGAGCAGCTAAGGCTGCGGCATGCTCTTGTGACATCACGCAAAGTGGGCAAGGGTTGGCGTGGCACTGCGCTGAAAGAATCGAGACACACGGCCTGTAATCTTTGTCAAACAGTTTTTCAGAATCTGTTCTGTAAAAAATAATTGATTTCTGAAATACTTGTAGCTTTATATGCCAGCTACATGCTGAAGTGCCCATCATTTTGATAATGGTCATAACTATTGTCATATTTCACATATGAGCATCGAATTTGAGAACATTCCAATCAAAAATAGGGGTCTCTATGAATTTGTGTTTGGTGCATATTATACATTCTGTTGCTGAGTATGAAGTACAGATGAGATTGTGAAATTTTTATAAAACTTGGGATAATTATCTGCCTCCAATCTTGAAAAAATTGAACATCTGCATCAAGTTCACTTCTGATCGCTGGCATGTTGGAATGAAATATTCATAACACCTCTCATATCTCATAAACTGCTGGAGATATTTAAATTAGATTTTTGGCAAATGATACCACACAAAGAGGGAGTACTTTGCCGTATGGTTAAAATAAGGAACTTTATCTATCGCGATAAAGCAGAAGCTGTAGTTTACAATTTTTTTTTACTGGTAATGTAATTGCTTAAGACTTATCAATAGCCAGTGAAAATATACAAGCACGGGATGTAAATAATATTACAATATACATGATAAAACAGGGTACATTTGTGAAAAATACACTGTGATAAACTACAGTCTTTCTGGACCAGACGACTCTTATTTGCACTCACTTGAAAAATTCTGCACTAATACTGTGTATAATATTAAATTCCTCTCTTTTCAGTATTCTAAATAAAATAATGTTTAATTTTGCAGGTTTACATTTGCAAGTTTAATAAAAGTTAGTGTATAAAAGTTAGCATCTATGCCTATGAACAAAGAAATTGTATTGCTCAACAGTTTGAGAATTGTTGCATTTAACTCCTTGTTAATACACTGCCTATTTATGTGGTAGCTGTTTATAGAGCTCCCTCGGGAAAGCTGAGTACATTTCCAAGCAAACAATCACTTTTAACTCACCTGTTCTCAGAAACAAAAACAATCATGCTCTATTATTGTAATGTAAATTTTCTTTCCTGTAAAAATGTGGCAGATTTTGAGCATGTAATGAGCTGAATGCAGTTGTTTTTCTCACAAGAGTTGCAAAGAACTTTACAACCCTGCAGACAAAGGAATTAGCAACATATATGTAAGCGAAATTTTAGGTCTTCCTGACCATGATGGTGAGCAAGACACAAAGGATTTTTTCAACCTCCTCAGAATGTTCAATCTATATTGTAGCAATAGAAATGCCACACGTGATGGAGCATGTATAGATAATATCATTGTTAACTTTGATAGGGATTTGTACACTGTCACTGGGGTATTTGCAGACCATAATCCAATACTCCTCACACTCAACCAAAACAAAACTGAAGGACTCCTCTCCAACACAGGTGCCAATGCTAAGGAAAAGGTAATCTGGGTTAGAGGGCAGAAGGAAGAAGTAGTAAACCAGTTCATTCAGAAACTCAGAGATATTAAGTGGGACTGCATACATAACTGTCAAGTGGGAATAAATGAAACTGAAACTAAAACTGCTTTTGAGAACTTCATTAAAATTTATTTAGATTTGTGGTATTCTTGTTCTCCTCTTATAAAAATCAATCATAAAAGCCAACCTATAAAGAAAAACATTAAGTGGTACACATATGAACTTACCAAATCGAGGGAAAATATGTTATCGTTGTTCCACATGTATAAAAATTCTCTTAAAGATGGAACGGAGCAGAAAGATGAATTGTACAAATCATATCTTGAATGTAAGAGAACCTACAGAATTAAGCTTAGAATTGCAAAAAGTACAGCATACGAAAGATACATTGAAGGGGCTCCTAATAAGTGCAAAGCTGCATGGAATGTTGTTGCACAAGAGCATTGCAGGAATGATGAAAATAGCATAGCTCTTGACCAGGATAAAGTTAATCGTTTTTTCATGGACTCTGTAAGTGATATTAGGAACAAAATTAAAACAACAACCACTAATGCAAGTGATCTACTTAAGCAACAACAACCTGCAAACAATACCTTTAAATGGAGGACAATCACACCCACTGAGATTACAAAGGTAGTGGCAAAGTTCTCAAACTCCAAGAGCATGGACTACTCTTGGTTGTCCAATTACATAATTAAAAAACAGTGCATATAATTAGTGAACCATTGGCCTTTCTGTTTAATAGGTGTCTAGAGTTTGGAGTCTATCCTACAACTCTACAAATATCGAAAGTTATCCCAGTGTATAAAAAAGGGGACAAACATGATTTCAAAAATTACTGACCAGTTTCAATAGCTCCCATTTTCTCGAAAATATTTGAATCTCTTATTTATAACAAACTAAACTACTACTTTGAGTCGCATAACTTACTCTGTAATAGTCAATTTGGCTTCCGCAAGGGAAGAAATACCACCACTGCTGTTCTTTCAATTGTGAATGAAGTAATAACAGCCTTCGAGAATAAAAATAAAGCCTCACTTCTTTTATATGATTTAAGTAAGGCATTTGACTGCATTTCTCATGATATCTTACTTGCTAAACTCAAATTCTATGGAGTACAAGACTCTGCATTGGCAGTAATTGAATCATACCTAAACAATAAGAAGCAGTTTGGCTCAGTCAGAAACAGAAGTTAAGACATGGGTCCCACAAGGTTCTGTCCTTGGGCCCTTCTTTTTTATAATTGTAGTCAATGATTTACCCCATTGTAACCCCAATACTGTTATTTGTTATGCTGATGACACAACTTTGCTTGCTCAGCATGAGAACATATCAGTTCTGCAAGATATGATGCAAGATGGCCTGGAAGCAGCACTTAATTGGTTCTCATCAAATACACTGCTTTTCAATCCTGATAAAAACCAACAGATTATACTAGGATTGTCAAAAGAGGTAGAGGTGCAAGCAATTAAAATTCTAGGAATTCATGTAGATTCTAAGTTAACGTGGGAAACACACATCAACCATATCTGCGCAAAATTGTCTCGAGTTACGTATTTAATGTGGAAACTGAGGAGCCTGTTGACAAAAGAATATTTAAGAGTTATTTATTTTGGACTGTTTCAGACACATATAGAGTATGGGCTGCTTATATGGGGACACTCTCTTCACATCACTGAAGTTCTAAAAATTCAGAAGAAAGTGATAAGGGCAATGAGCAATTCTGGTAGATCAGAGCACTGCTGGCCACTGTTCATTCAGCTGAAAATATTAACAGTTTTTAATCTTTATATATACACCTCAGCATTGTATGCAAAAAACAATATAGCAGATTTTGAAATGAGGGAAAACATACACCACCATAATACCAGAGGCAAAACAAAATTAGACATACCTAGGCACAGGCTGACAAAAACAGGGAATTCCCATCTAATCAATAGTCTAAAAATATTTAATAAACTCCCATTTTCCTCTCAGTCGGCTCACATAAGTAGCTTCAGGAGCAAACTTCTAAGTTGGTTACTAATCAATCCTTTTTACAATATGGCAGAATTTATGAATATAAAATTAATCGACATTAATTTTTAAGGATTTCATTATGTGATGTCACTTGCTTATATTATGGTTTATGTTGTCATCTATGGGCACTATTTGCAATGCTCATTTAGCTTTAAGGTACTATTCAAGGAAAGTGTTATATGATATCCATGTAAATTGCCTATTCCACCTCAGGTGATCAATGGTGAATAAAGAATCTGAATCTGAATCTGTTCAAAATGCATGCTGTAAGCCCTGCAAACAACAGTAGTTTTATCAATAGGACCAGTATGTAAGTCAACAGTGAAAATCTGCAAACCTTCAGCAGACATTTGCAGCAGTTGGAATGGGACAATGCAGCAAGCTAAAAATGTCAATAATAAATTTAACCTATTTCTAGATTAATTTGTTCCATTGTTTGAAGCTGTATTTCCTAAGAGTATTTCATTAAGTGTCTACCTAAGTGACTGCAGGTGACAGTGATTCACTAAGGGACTCAAACTATCCTGTAAAACAAAGGTAATGACATGAAGAATTCTATTAAAGTACAGGACAAGGGACACTACAATTCACATTTGCACTTTAGTAACTCCAGAGACAGATCAGAAATCACTGCTGGTGACTACAGCAAGTTTAATTCTTTTTAATATGTAGGCAAAATACTGCAACATGAGAATTGTAGTCCTCAGCATGCTTAAAATAATATAATTATTAATAGTTTATGTTAATGTAGGATGTATAAAACATGAGAAGCAATGAACAATAATTTATTTAAGTCAAACATGTGTACATGTACTTCCTGAAAAAGCTGTTACAAAATCCAAGGCACAACCTGGTTCCATTACAGAAATACAATTATCACAATTACCATCTTAAAAGGCAGCAAGCCTTTTCCACATTCAGTGGAATTACACAGAATGATTGATTTGTTGTACACATTTGATATACTGTATTTTGTGAAAAATAACACAGTTGCAAAATATGTCAGAAGCATATAACTGGTTACATTATCAGTCTTACTGTCTATAAAATTTAATAATTGTGACTAAATATGACTTATTTTACTGACAAATGTAGTAACTCAGACAGAGTAATAGAGCAACAAACATTTGTTGGAATGTATGCACCATGATATAAAGGTGTCAGTGGGATGCTGCACTACTGAAGGACATGAAGTGAAAATGTAGTTAGTCATTGGAAACTAATAAGTAATGGTAATAATGAGTGTGATGACATATCAGAGCAACCTCACATTACAGTTGAATACCTGATCCACAACTGAAACAATTCTTTTATATCATTACTGCACAGCTGTGCAACATTTGTTGAAAACCCCGCCATAAGCTAGAAGCACGCCAGTTTCCTTGTAATGAACTTATGTGTAAACATAATAAATCATAGGAACTAATTCTGGGATTAACTAAAGATGTACAACATAAATCAAAACTGTAATGATTTTATATTGATTCCAAATTAAACTGAATGGTGTATGATATAACATCCTAGACATTCAAATAAAATGCAGCAACAAAACACTCCTTAATGTTTGCAAGAATACTCTCCATGTAAATAGGTGGGAAGAACTTAACCTTAATTACTATATAAACACCACCTTAAGAAAAGAAATTGTAGCACTCTTTCACTTTATTCCTGCTTCATAAATCCTAGAATAAACTGTTTCAATAAGACTGAGTGTATGGAACACCTAATCTCTATTTTAATGCTGTGAAGGGTGATCCAAAGTGATTTCCTGTAACACATGATTCTACAGTTACTGGCAGAAACTACTTTCACTTGCATTCTAATACAAGAGAGTCTCTTAAAACTAAGAGAGTGACAAACTTTACATTAATATGACAGTTCAAGAACAAACTTTTCACTCAGTGCCAATGCGTGTGTGGGTATGAATTTTTATAGCAGATAAAACCCATGTGCCCTACATGTCTGGCACACAGCCTCACACTGCCAAAGGGTTTTATGAGTAAATTTAAAAAAAAACAAAAAAAAAAAAACAATAAGATTAGTAACAAATTAAGGGTCACAGTCTGGATGAGATGCAAATCTGGGAATGGAGACCAACTACTGTGTCTGGTATTAAGCTATACCAAACTGTGAGTGGAATAAGCAACTACTAGAATGTAACTGTGTCTCAGTAAAAAAATATAGGCAAAGCAATAACTAATTGTTACAAGTGTGAAACAATACTGACAGCAGCCTGTATCAAAATTTAGATGGACAGCTGTTGTGAGGAGTAACTACATTAGAAAACACCCTGGTGTCCTGATTCAGGAAAATGGGAGCAATCCATTTTTGGCTTTCCCTATGTAGTATTGTATTATGCTACTGTAAGTTTTATATGTCTGCGTGCCGAAATAATAGCCTCTAATAATGTACATAGGTATAATGAACTAAATGAGCTTTAATAGAGAATTAGTTTAATAGATTTCTTCTTGTTGGGCAGCACAGGCTCAACAAATTGAAAGGAAGATGTAAATATTTCTGCACAGAATAGCTAGAAGACATAAAGACTTTACTAGGAAAAACTTGTCCAGTTTCAACCTTAGGCCAGTATCAAGTGCAGAGATGGATGTGTACACAATCTGATAACATTTGACAATGATGAGGTTGAAACTAGCCATTAGTTCTGGACAAAGTATTTACTTCAGTTGAATAGCTTACATGGAAACAGTTATGACTTCTTGACATTTGAAACTGTTGGAAGCAAACTATACAAAATCTGCAGGCTATATGGACCAAATGGCAGTGTGCATTCAGTTGAAGGTATAACACCGATATGGATCATAGAACCTTCCTCTGCTTTCACTGGGCCAAATGTAGTTTAACAGAATATGTGACATTTAATAGAAATTTCCTGTGACATCTGATAAATGTCCTAGCATGAAAACTGCATGTAAATTAAAATGTGCTAAGCTTTGTTTCTTAAAAGAAGCAGTAAAGGTGTCATTCTTTTTCTCAACATATTTGTTTAATAATGTGTTGGTGGATGCTTTGACTAACAACTTCAGTATTTTGTCTGCCAAATGACCATTACTGCAAACAAAGTCAGTTAAGAAGGAACTTTTCTCCTGAACAGCATTTATAGTTACATTTTGAACAAACACCCTTTGACTGTCGAATGACAAAAATTTCTTTTCATTAGGGGCAGATATTAATTTCTATGCAGTAATGTAATCATAAATAACATCATCAGGCTGAGGGGAAAACAAACCACCCCTGTCCAAATTTTTAATTAAACTAAGATGTTGGTCAACATGCAGGCACATTTCTTTGTCTAAGAGAAGGTATTTGCTGCTGACCTCACACTGCTGTTTCTTCAGTACACTGTGAACACAATATCCTACTAAATATGTTAATATTGGAAGGTATGTTTCTGCCTGCCTGAAATCCTCCTCCAAATACATAACATCAACCATAAACTCAGAATCTGTTAGTATTGTCTCTTTTGTGCCATCATTATAATTAAAGGTGAACCCTTCAGCAACAGGCAGTTTACCAAATGTACTTGAATTCAACATGAGTGGTAAAACATTCTGCATCCTCATCTTGGCTTCCACCTCAGAAATCTGTGTCACAGATATGAGATACTGAGAGCCAGCCATTGATTGGTAACTGCTAAACCTTGCTTCCAGAGAATCAGTTTGAATTTTTCTAGGCAAAAAAATAAGTGAAACCAAGCTCTTTGGTACTGTACCTTACCATCTCAGTCAAACCATAGGCTGTGTGTGTCAGAGCTATATGGGTTTCCTTTGAAAGGGTATTATTTTTCAGGCCTAAGTCCTTCCACGTTTCGAGCCACACAAGAAACTTTTCCAGAAAAACTAATTTCTCATCATTATTACTTAAAGACAGAGGGCACTGGAAGGGATCATTTAGTTTAACACCTTTGTGAACTGTCTTAACATTTACAACTTTCCACCATATAAGTATAGTTTTAATAAATTCTGTAGTTGGCTGGTAATGTAATAAGTTTTTCTGTTCCCCTATAGTTGATACAGCTTCAGCTGTATACTCATTGAATATGTGAAAAACAAGGCTCACATTCTGTTTCTCAAAGGAAGATGGATAAAGAGACTTCAAAGTAAGGCCATTACATTCAGTCTTATGAAGCTGCCTCAATGCTTCAAAAGATGCCATTAACACCTGACAATCATCACTGCTTCCATCAAATTGTGGATATTTGAGCAAAACTTGAGAGTCCTTTTGATTAAGCCAATATTACATTTACACTTAAGGAAGTGTAATAATTTAAAATCTCCTGTATAAGAAGGCACTGGCTTTTCAGAGAATTTTCTTTTGCACTGACTCATTTTTTCACTTTGTCTAATACTGTAAACAAATCATTGATATTTGAAATTTTGACTGATATTTTGCTACTGCCTATCTCTCTTATCACAGTGTTACTTTGATAGGTGGACAACTGCAACTCATTTGTCACGAATGACACAGATGGAGCAGGTGATACAGTAAGCAATAGAAATAGGACACAACCACTTCTAACAATGGTCCACTCTCTGGGAATGGTTTTTCTTTCTAAGCACTGCAGAAATGCTTCAAAAGTAGAAAATAACTTCCTCAAATCATAATCTGTTTTGGTTACTACACTATCATTAATTGCTTTTAGCAGATGTTCATTGTTTAATCTAGCTCGCCTTTCCCCTGTACTTTCTCAAGAGCTGGTGGATGGAGTAGACAAATAGCTTGGCCAACCTGGAACAGCACCCTCTCTAAGTCTTGGTCTTGAAAGCTTGACAGTAAGCTTTGTGCCTTTCACTTCATCATAACATTCCATATGCTGGCAGACATCAGATTCAGTGAAATGAAGTTCACAAACCTACAACAAAGTAGTGTGAGCCAGTACAGTTTACAGCATGACCTAGAGATATGTGTCTGTATGTGAAAGTAAAAAACACTGGGTAGTCATTCATTTTCCACCAATATCAACTTGACAGGCCACACCTTAGTGGGAATACATAAATCATTTAGGCCTAACAGTAATATACCATGATCTACACCAATAAGTCCCATAGTGCTCAGAGCCATTTGAACCATTTGATCTACAGCAACAAGCATATTGAATTGTATCATTCTTTTATTAATTAGTACTATAAGCACTACGAGCATGCCTCAACATGCATCAGTATATGATGAATATATTTGTGAACTGCTTGTGATATTTATGGAAATATAAGATTGAAGTTCCTATTATGGATTAAGTGTCAAAAAATTTCAGTGATCTGTTGAATTCTGAAGGTTAACATACCAATTATTTTATAATTTTGACTTTACAGTTCCTTCATTGTCATGGTATATGAGATATAAATAGCTGCAGAATAACATTTCACTGTGGGTGTTATTATGCCAGCACATATTGAAACTGTGTCATTGCAGGTAACGCTGAATGAGGGTCTTGATATAGCACAAATTTCACGTTTGAATAGAAAAACAACTGCAAAGCAAACACGAGCCAGACACAAAATAAACTTGAACAGATGCCAACATAAATGACACACCTCAATAAATAATCATGACCACCCAACTGGAAGTATGTTAAGAAGATATCAATTAAACATTCTGTACCAAGCTGTGCTGTATGAACTAAACAGCAGTTGACATGTCAATTAACCAACTGAAACATTTAAGATACTGGACAGATTAAGTAACAGGATGCGTTATTAACATGGCTCCAGTGATACAGGACACCACTGAAATCTGGTTGTGATGACACCTATTCTGCAGCAAAACCTGAAGTGTAGGTTATGTTGAAAGATGATTATTTGGTTGTGAATTGGCAAAGCCAATGATTGTGAATGCCTAATAATGGGAAAAATTAACCCATAGAAAAACAACATAGATATGCTTCATACAGAGAGATCACTTTTTAAACATGAAAACGGCAATTTCAACATTCGTTAGCACCCATGCTAACTAATGTGAGAGAGAAAAACAACACCCACTCACAAACAGTGAAGAAAACATATCAGTAATGTGTAATAAAATACAAATTAAAGAGATTTATATTTTGTTTATAAAATTTTTAAAAAAGCCACTTGAAAATGAGTACTATTTACTGCAAACTTTTGCTCACAGTTTTAGTCGAATGCATCCAAAATTTAAGATATTCCACTAGCAAATAAATAAATAAATGTAATAGGTAGACAGTTTATGTACCTTCATGTGCTGAGTGGGTTGGGAATTGTACCGATGAATTACTGAAAGCTATTTCTGATGCAGATTCGAATCTTTTGGAAAGGAAAACAGGATTACTTTTGGTCCAGTTCTGTAATTCCCACAATACCTTGGCACACAATATTTGTAAATCATATTCACAGTAGATTCACTGGAAGTAAACACCATAATCACTAGTTTTAAGCATGAATGTAGCACTAGAATCCAACAAATGTG
Organism: Schistocerca americana; assembly: GCF_021461395.2. NCBI lineage: Eukaryota > Metazoa > Arthropoda > Insecta > Orthoptera > Acrididae > Schistocerca > Schistocerca americana. The sequence continues at coordinate 622,985,108 of NC_060119.1, forward strand.
TGGATACGCAACCACTTCTAACCACAAAATGGTGGACCGCTTGGAGTGACATCGTGACCTGCTATGAATTTCGCACTGCGGCCTTGTTCTAGGTGGTGGTCAACACTGCTGTGAGCAGTGTGGACACTGAGTTAAGCAGGCTTTCTGTTGATTGAAATGAAATCTCATATGAGTACAATTGGGAGGTGGATATTTACTAGATATGGCCTGAATAGGAGAGAGAAAGATAGGATGGCAGAGCAAAGCAGAGAGAAAGATAGGATGGCAGAGCAAAGCAGATAATAAACTGGGTACCACCATCACACAAAGCAAGATCCCTGTGGCTACTGGTGTTAGAGGAGCACCTTTTTTAGGTTAGAATCAAGATTCAAGCACCCTGTTTTGAAAGAAGTCAAAATTGAAGAAGAGCCTCACAAAATGCGTAAGAATGCACAGAAAAGTAAGCTTAGCTTATTTCATCAAAATATTAGAGGTCTGAGTAATAAAGTAGAGGAACTTCTTGTCGGTTTGGAAAATTTGGAAAGCTCTGAAAACATAGAGAGCCTGTGCCTGAGCACAACGTAACCAAAGGGGTAGATTAAGTTACATGTAAAAGGTTGCAATCTAGTAGCTAACACATGCAGTACTGAGTGTGGGAAAAGGGGAAGTTGTTACATATATTAAGACAGACATGAGTTGAAAAACATTGAGACAAGTAGATTTTGTAATGATCAGCACATAGGAGCATGTGCTTGTTAATTAATACCGAAAAGAGTTAACTGCTGATTGTAACTGTATATAGATTCCCCACTGGGGAATTTTAAACTGTTGAAGAGGAATGTGGATTCCTTACTGTGCTATCTGTCAGACAGCAGGAAGCAGTTAATAGTCCATAGTGACTCCAATGGCTGTTTTCTAAAAGATTCTGAGAGAAAAAAATGATCTGGAAACCCTGTTTGAACCCTACAATTTGACCTCAGTAATTAATTTTCCAACTCGAGTGGATAAAGAAAGTAGGACCCTAATTGATAATGTTTTCTTTGGTGAAGCTCAAAGCAAGAAAATAACTTTTTACCTAGTAACAAATGCGCTCTCTCATCATGAAGCGCAATTTGTTGTGATAAATAACAAAGTGCCTTACAGTATGGATACTCCCCATTGGAAATCATTTAGAATAATTAATGACTCAAGGACAAATGTTTTTGAGAATAGTTTCCAAGAGATGACCTGAGATGAAATTTATGATGAACCAAATGCTAACATAAAATTTAATCCATTCCATTATAAATTCATATCATTATTTGAAAATAGCTTTCTATGTAAACTAATCAGGCCTTGTAAAAGACCATGTATTACTAGAGGGATTAAAGTATCTTGTGAAGGTGGTTCAACGGAGCTCCATGATTTGCAGCCACACTGTCACACCTGACATGCAGTGAGCTGATGTCATTCATCATTAAAGGATGCCATTTGTGGAAGACATTTTGAGGATGATGAGGAGGTGATTCACACAATGAAGCACTAGCTCTGCCACCAGGACAAGGATTTGTACCGACAGGGCACATACGCCCTTGTTTCTTGCTGGGGGAAGGCCATAGAGTGGGATGGAGATTATGTGGAAAAATAGGATGTGTAGATAAAACGCCATTCTTTCATGAGTGTAGTTCTCATTATGTTCAGTAAAGAATTGTTGAAGAAAAAGATGTGTTGCATTACTTTTTGGGCAACTCTCGTATATTTAATAATGGTTTCTTAAATATTGTAGGAAGCATAGGACAAACAGTTCAAGAGAAAAATTGCAGCAGTCTGTTGAAAAAGTAACTCCCATAAAAATTCAGTCATATGAATGTATCACCAACTTCTCCTTCTGAAATTAAGAAAATTATACATTCTGTCAAAAATAAAAGCTCATCTTGTTTCAATGATTTTTCGAATTGAACACTAATGGTTTGTTCCAATATAATAAGCCCAGTCTAATCTGAAATGCATCACTAACTGAAGGCAATTTTCCACAGAGACTGAAATATGCCATTGTTGAACCGCTGTTTAAGAAGGGTGATGAGAGCAATGTCAACGAGTACTGACGCATTTCACTGCTGACAAATGTTCCAAAATATTTGAGAAGGTGACTTACTGTAGAGTAGTATCTCACCCTAGCAACAATAATATCCTCGGAAAATTGCAGTTTGGGTTTGAGAAGAGTTTCTCTGCTGATAATGCCATTTATATGTTCACTTACCAAATTTTACAAGCATTACATAATAAAACAGTGCCAGTTGGTATTTTCTGTGACCTTTCTAAGGTATTTGACTGTCTGACTCACAGTATTCTCCTAGGTAAACTGAAGTTTTGTTGGATTGATGGTATACCTAACCAATGAATAATGTCATATCTAACCCAAAGAATGCAGAAAGTTGAAATTAGTCATTCAACCAATACAGTCTGGGGATATAATTCTGTGAATGCTCTCACCCTCAATTTTAGACCATGACAACATATATGGTTCTGCACATTTAGGGGCACTACACCAGTGTTAAGTGTAACGCATGTGAGGAAACACTAAATAGGGTGGAAACTTCAAAATTATAAGGTGTCCATTATGATGAGAATTTAATGTGGAAAAACCACATCTTGGAACTCCTAAAACAATTTTGTTCTGGCACATTTGCACTTAGAATCACTGAAAATCTTGGGGAGAGACAAATCAGTAAGTTTATTTGTTTTGCATATTTTCATTCAATAATGTCGTTTAGAATAATGTTCTGGGATAACTCATCTTTAAGAAAGAAAATCTTCATTGCTCAAAAACATGCTGTAAGAATAATGTGGGGTGTTCACCTACAATATTTATTCGCTCATGAAGTGTAAATAATCAACAACAATTCAAAACAAAGAAATGTTCAGCATGTAACCATGTTTACAGATTAATTTGCGATGGGAATGTAAAATGACTCATTTCACACCATTAAGACTTATCATGTAAAATGACCCATAGAATGATGAAACAAACTAACTAAACAATATACAGAGCAATTTTTGAGGACATGTCTCTCTAGAGTACAGTGGTTAATTATTTATTTAAAATTGAATATAAACAGTCACAACCACAATAAACTTATTTGTATTTTTTTTGTATAAGGTTATCAGTTTCAGTCTGTTTTAGGCCATCTTCAGACCCACACCACAAATTAGATGGTGGCTGTAAACACAGCAGGCCCTATACCTCCACAAATACTAACAGCAGTTAGCACTCATGGAGGTGTAGCACGTGCTTAATTTATAGCTGCCACCTACAACATGGTGTGGATCTGAAGATGGTCTAAAACAGGCTGAAACCCATAACCTCATATAAAAATATATATAAAAAATGTTTACTACGGTTGTGACTGTTTATATTCAATTTCAATACACAGGGTGTATCGAAAAGAATCATCCAATTTGGCACATTTATATTTCTGAAACTAATGTATGTATACAATGAGTTTTGTTTTTTGATAAATGGGAAGCTCAAAAAGTTTTCTCATATCTTTTCATAGGTGTTCAATATGCCCCTCTTGAGGTGCATGGCATATGTCAATGCATTATTCAAATTATTCCCACACTACAGCTGGCATGTCTTGAGTCACAGCTTCCACAACTGCTGTTATGCGATGTCTTAGTTCATTTATTGTTGTTGGTAATGGAGGCACATAAATAGAGTCTTTTTATAAACCTCCATAAGAAATAATTACATACAGTCAATTATTACTAACCCACACTGTGCGAAACATAGAACACAAAACACTTTCTGTTGTCCAGACATCATTTTTACTGGAAATGATGTGAGTGCACACTGCTGGTACCTAGCGGGAACACCATGCAAAACTTGAGAGTTTGCTTTTTCCAACAGTACATAGTCCACACACGTATCTCAAATAACATAATAGTTATGACTTTTTTAAAATCAGATGACTCTCTTTGATACACCCTGTAAAGTGGATTTATACTTGATTCTGTTTTTTGAAGAATTTATGGTCAAATTAGCTGGAGCCCACTATTTTGCAAAAATATATTTAGCAGGAAGTGGCCATTGTTTTCAGGATCAAGAAACTCCATGTTTGCTTGCATGGATCAAAATTCCACTTGATTATGGACCCCAATTTTCCTGGTTGGCCCTTGATTCAAGCACCCAGAAAAGACAGCATGATGTTTGCAGCAGAGGATACTGTGACTGGATAACTACAATTATTACAATCATTATTGTCCTACCACACCACAAGCCTTCTCCCTGCTACCCGTGGGCCCGGATACTGACTTTTTCTGCCAAAAAGCAGAATGTTTCCAGATCAGCAACACTCTGACTCATGTACTGGATGACTTCCTCATTATCTATTGTGAAGTATCCCATTCACACACAGTAATCTGCTATTTTGCCAGGTACTGCCATCCACACATCATAGATGACCAGAGCATTTGCCTAAAATGATAGGCCCTATTTGCTGCACTTTTATTTCTTTCTGTCATCCCCTGAACATCAGCAATGCCACACTTCTCTTGGCCACTGACACACCGTATGTCTGTCAAAATCTCACAGATCAGCCATCTATGTTCAAACATTTCTACCACCATAAATTCTCTAGTTTAACATACTATACTTTCTAATGTGATATTAAGGACTGCTCATTGGAACTGTGGTCAAGGTGTATATGAAATTTCTTCACCAGCAGTAGCCAGAATATTGTAATTGTTTTGGATTTTTATGGAATGCAGAAGATAAGTCTGGATTAGAAACATCTGGAGGTAATGTATTCAACAACTGACTACTTTTACATTCCACTCAGTGTTGAATATAGAGGTGGAATGATTGGTAAGAACTCTTAAAAATCAGATGTCCAAAATGATGCAGGCAGTGCCTGTGGGACAAACATTGCTGAGCTTCCTTGGAATGTACCAGTCCTCATCTGCCAGTGGCCACAGATCAGCAGAGCTCATTCTTAGGCACAGGCATTGTGCTTGATTAGACCTCCTGTGCTCATCTCAAGCTGTCTGGCATCTAAGCCTTACAGCAAGTAATTATGTGGACTCCAGCATCTGGGCCTGCATGTTTGGCTGTGTCCTTTCATAGATTCCAAGTACCACAGTCAGAAACCAGAGGCATCAAGTGTTTGGGACCACAGATAGGCAGGATCATCTGATCTGCTATCACACTTGCATCTGGCAATGCCACCTAATGCACCAAACAAACCCAGCAAGCCTGACACAATTCCCAGCCAGTTGCCTTGCCCCACTGCTGTCCCCATTATGGTATGTCTTAACTGTTGCAGGCCATTCCCTCTGCTGCCACACTTCCACCAAGCAGTCAGCAGAAAATTTGTGATTATTGTTTCTTAATTTGGTCTTTAACATTATATATGACAACCGTAGCATGTATACCATGTTTTTAGCACAACTCAGCAACCTGAAAATGTCATAAGAACAAAAGCGGCTTAACACAATAAAAGTGTGTGAGGCTGTTTATATTAATCATTAGAGTCCTTAATTAGCTTTTCCACTGTTGCTTTAGAGTTTCAGAATACCTGAGTGGTCACTGCTCATTTGTGACACTAAAATGTGTTCCACACTAATATTATGATTATGTAAGTTCTCTAATTTAATGCACTATATTTTCTGTGTGATATTAGGGGCTATCCATTGGAACAGTAAACAAGGTGTATATGAAATTTTCTCATCAGTGGTGGCCAGAAGATTGTAGTGGTTTTGGATTTTTGTGGAATGCAGAGGATAAAGCTGGATCAGAAATGTCTGGAGGTGATGTATGTATTATACTATTACAATTACAAAATGCATTGCTCCATGTGTGACAACTATAATAACAACATTCTGATATATTTCATGATTATCTAGTAAGGTACTGTGAATCTGTAATTACATAACGTCATTTTATGTGTGTTTTTTTTTTACCCCCCTCAGTGAACACATTTGCTCATTTTTTTATTGCAGGAACATGTTATGTTTAGAGAAAAAATATTTAGTGCCTGCAATATTCTGAAACTGGATGCCAGCCACTTTCTTCACTTGGTAATCTTCTGCTCAGGAACCTGCCTTCTCAGAAAATAATCACCATTGCTCTGAAGATTTCATAAAACTCTCAGTCCCAACAGTACCTCCACTATGATAGCTGCCACTGACTTCACATATTAAAAATGTCACTTCTATATCCTCGGCATGCATAGACTCTTGTTATGGTGAACAACAGCTGTTCCAGTATAATGAAAGCCCCACCTAGGCCTTTACAGACGGGTTTTACCTTCCACACCCAGTCAAAGAGGCTGATCATACCGTGTCCTTTCACACAATGGATAACCATCTACAATGGAGTAATCCTCTAACAAGCCTTTAGTTATGTTTCATCTTCTCCTAGAATGAGGAATATCTTCTACAAAATTTGTCCTATTTCTCCCAAAGCAGTATTTTATCACCCCTGTGACCTATGAAATATCTTGGGTCTGCTAAGGATCCTTTGCAGCATAGGTTGTACCTATATCAGAAACTTAAGCAGGTCATCTATACCATGTATCCATCTATACAGCACATTCTATTCTAGTTAGGTCAACACGTTGTCCTGTCACATTAGTGGCAGGACTACCTCTCTAGACATACATATCATACTTGATTGTCATCTTTACTATGTGGACCTCAACACCAGCCAGTTGTTTGCCAGCTGACAAACTGCTGCCAAGGACTAATATAAATAGTCAGTAGCAGAGTGTGTCACCCAGCTTAATTCCTTTTCTATGCCATGTGGCAGCTGGTTGGCCTTACTTTTGCCATGGGTGCACATGTTTGATTAAGATTCATTCCCACATATATCTTCTTGAATTTAATGCACTTGTGAGAACAATATGGCAGAAACACCCTTTCCTATGAGAGCAAAATCCTTTCTGTCCCACTCTATCATTCAGCCATTCTCTAGAAGTCTGTCTCAGTAGCAGGAACCTTACTGAAATAATGGTTGTCTTCACTCATAATGATTGTCTTCACTAATGCCATGGATCCTCATGTCTCATTAAGATTCACATCTTGCAGTATGTTGCATATTTATCAGTATCTTACTTAGTAACTGTTTACTTCTGTTAAGTAACTCATCTAAAGTAGTGAGAAAAGTTACCAAATACAAACATTACTGATCTGTATTTGACCATATTTACATTTTCTACCAGTTATTTTTTTATAACTACACATGTACTAATTTCTTGTATGTCTTAATAAGACTGTATATGTTTGTGTGCCATGTTTCAGGAGCAGAATTGGCTGAAGGAGGTATTCATGTTTAATACTGTTGATAATCATCCTCTTTGTTTGTGTGGCTGGATTGTTGGTCCTGAGGCTCGAAAGATGGAACTTATGTCTGATACAGAAGTCTGTGACAGTTTAATGAGTTTGCTTAAGCGTTTCCTTGGAAAGCATTTCAAAGTGCCATATCCTGAAAAAATATTGAGGTAAGTTAGGTACACACTTCTATGCATGCTGTAATATGTCACTACATCCATGTCCGTATCTTCAAACTGTCGTATGATAAGTTCATGATTTTGCTTTAAAAGTTTTCTTTTTTGTTTGAAACTCTCTTCATTTCTTATGGTTGTTGTTGTTGCTGTTGTCGTCTTCAGCTCAAAGACTACTTTGCTGCAGCTCTCCACACTACTCTAACCTGTGCAAGCCTCTTCACCTCTGAGTAACTATTGCAACTTACATCTTTCTGAATCTGTTTACTGTATTCATCTCTTGGCCTTCCTTTTCAGTTTTTACTCCCCACACTTCCCTCCAGTACTAAATTATTGATCCTTTGATGCCTCAGAATGTGTCCTACCAACTGATCCCTTCTTCTAGTCTGGTTGAGCCACAAATTTCTCCTCTCCCCAATTCTATTTAGTACCTCTTATTAGTTATTTGATCTACCCATCTAATCTTGAGCATTTTTCTGGAGCATCACATTTCAATGGCTTCTATACTCTTCTTGTCTAAACTGTTAATTTTCCATGTTTCACTTCCATACATGGCTACACTCCATACAAATACTTTCAGAAAGGACTTCCTGGCACTTAAATCTATATTCGATGTTAACAAATTTCTCTTCTTCAGAAATGCTTTTCTTGCCATTTTATATCCTCCCTACTTCGACCATCATCAGTTATTTTGATTCCCAAATAGCAAAACTCATATATTACTTTAAGTGTCTCATTTCCTAATCTAACTCCCTCGGCATCACCTGATTTGATTCAGCTACATTCCATTATTCTCATTTTGCTTACCCCATGGAAATCTATTACTTGACTAATGTATATAAATCCAGTGCATGTGCAGCTACAAGTTGCCATTTTAAGTTCTGATCATAAAACTTTTGTGAATGTTACAGCTATGCAGGGCATAACTAGTGGGCATTAGTTATTCTTTATTTTCTTTACCAAGCAAAACTCCGGTAATATGCTTGATTTTTTTCTTTTATCACTAATACTATACCAGTCAGTGATCCTGTTTCATTGATAACACTATCGGTAATAACAGTATGTTAAACTCTGATCGTCCTTCCTTCCTTTATATTTGATAATCATGCCAAAAAAGACAGTTATACTTTGAACAGAGAGAGCTAAAGTACAGTGTGTGGAGTGTTGGATAAGCTTCCACAGTAACTGAGAAATGCACTGAATACTATTTGACATTGTTATTTATCTTTACTGTTGATGATTAATTCATAGTTACACTAACTAATGCTCAACAAATTGCAGTCTCTTGATGCTATTGCTGCATGATCAATGTATTTTAATGTTATTAAGCTGTAGATTCTTCATAACAGATAACCTGGTTATTGAAGCTATTTTCTGGGCGATTAAAATGTCGAGTTATCGGTTTGAGTCCATTTTTGTTGGTTATTCTCAGTGAAATAAATCCATAATTGGATTGAATTTCACTCTCACTAAACCTAATATTTATGATTACTGCTATATTCTCACTCCTGAGGAGTCCATCCAACATTTATCACTTACACTCCATGTTCTGTTGTAGGTTTTGTGACTTCCTGCCTGAGTTTTCAGCCAGCTCATAACACCTAATAGCTCTGAATATTTGTGTTGCTGACTTCACAGAGGAAGGTGAATTCTGGCACTTTATTCATTAATTACTGCAAAATTGATATTTTTACTCTCTACACTCAGTCAGCAGTCCAGTTTCCTATTTCACTCCTAGAACATCAACTGTTTATTGATCGTGAAATTCAGCCTAAACCAAAAATCACCATGTGCATTTGTCACCTACACTCTCAACTAAATTGCCAATTTTTATTCATAGTACAAATCTGGAATATTCACAGCAATCATAAAATTCCCTACTGTACAGGGCAGCTGAAAAAAATGAACTGGGACAGCCACAGAACAGTCAAAGTCTCTGATTAATCCTAGGAGTCTTTATTTAACACAATTTACTGCCAATTACTTTCTGGCAAACACTATACTTTCATATTTAGATCTGATTTGTTTTATGTTTCAAAGTTTACATAACTCCTTTTAACCAGTTTTTCAACTTGTTTGTTACAATGCCAGGACTATAACCTTTATGTACACTCTTAAGAAACTCAGCCCTTGATAAGCACATAACCAAGACTGAGAACTTTGCTAAGCTTTTGATAGTGCCCATCATCAGAGCAAACTTGTGCCCAGTACCTCTACTCTCCTCTCCCGCACACATACACTGTAACAAAGCCTCAGCTGACTACATTGGACTGGCACAGCAACTCGACTAAGGAACGACTTGTTTGGGTTGGAGTGGGTGAGCAGTGAAAGGAATTAGGGAGGGGGGAGGGTGGGTTGGAGGGAAGGATGGCTGATGATGGCAGCAACAAAATAGGAATTGATAATAGTGAGCTCATCCTGCTGAAGGAATGTAGTGCTGATGGGGCACACAATGATGTCAGTGAGTAGATTGTAATGGAAGACATAAAAAAGGAAGAGGGAGACTGTGGAGATGAATGTTTAAGTGTAAAATGATTGCAGCAGATGCCATGTGGACATGAATGGAGGTGGGTATGGGACAGAGGCTAATGGGGATTGATGAGGCCAGGAGGGTAGCAGTATCAAAGGATGAAATGTAAGGAGAATGCTCATCTATGTAATTCAGAGAATCTGGTATTGGAAGGGTGGAGGGGAAAAGGGGGCCACTGGATCCAGAGGGCTTGGGGTGTGAAGCAGCTGTTGAAGCCAAGCAAGTTAGACTCAGCAGCTTTTTCTGTCATTGGGTGGTAAACTCTGTTCTTGGTCACAGTCTGTTGCTGCCCATTCAGTTTTTGACAGTTGGTTGCTAGTAATGTCTACGTAAAAGCCTGTTCAATGTTTACAACAGAATCGTTTATGCTAAGACTGCTTTCATTTGTGACCCTGACTTTGATAGGATAGGATATTCCAGCCACAGATAGACTTTAGTCAAAACGCTGACCAATTTCTATGACCTGTAGGGTCAGCTGAGCTTTCATGGACAAGGAGCATTCCATAATACTGTTAGTATCTTGTGGAGTCTAAGCCACTGTGTCACTGTTGCCACTAAGGTGAAGGGGGCTGCTACATTCTATAAGGTTGGTGGTTGTAATTCAATTGCTCACCACTTTACATATTTGTCTCTCTTTAGTAACTAGATATATTTTTCAGTTATTTATCTTTGCTATGCCTACTTCTTGGCTGAAAATATCATTGTTAATTCATTTTAGTTCAGTTTTGCATGTTTAGAGCATCGTTGAGTAATTTTATAATTATTGTAAGATTCTGTAATTTTCATTGGAAAGTACTGGATGGAAAAATAACAATATCTATCCTTTTCATAATGTTGTTGTAATTTTCATTGCTGAGAAACAGATAATATTATTCAAATCTATGTTAAAGTGACCTTTCACTTACTTTGTTTATACTTAATGCTACAAGTATTTCATCAATATTCTGGCAGATCAGGACTCAAAACCCAGAAGTTTGTCTTTCATAGTCAATGCCCTTACTAACTGAGCAATCCATGCGTGTCCCTTCTTCATAACTGAGTTATGCCAGTACTTATCCCCACTTTCCAAAATTTGTAGGATCTCTCCTGCAGACCTTACTGGACCATAACTCCTCCAAGAGAAGATATTGATGAGAAGTGGCTTAGTCACAATCTGGCACTTGTTTCCAGGGTGAATATTTCACTTCACAGCAGAATGTGCTCTGTTATATAACTTCCTGCCAAATTAATACTGTATGTTGGACTGGGACTCAGGTCTTAGCCTTTACCCCTCATAGATACTGTCCTGGAACTATGAAGGTGAATCTTCTACGTGTTACATGGACAATACAGGCAATGTGTGTTTGGTTGTCTGTCCTCTGCATTGCTAGTAAGATTTTTAGTTGTTTTAAATGTCCATGTTCTCCGTACATGCAAGCGAGTGTTTGTTCATAGAATTTTTTTCCATTATGGAATTTCCTTTATCATATTACACCTATTTCCTCTTGCATGAACCACTGAGCACACTCGTTGTATTAGAACATAGACTGTGGATGCCTGCCAGATATAATGTGAAATTTAGAAGTTATAGAAGATTTCTGAGAATGGTTTACATTTTGTGAGAAACATTCTTGCTTGCAATTAAATATAGTATTTCATTATGATGGAGGTGTGACATACCCATAAACAGAAACAAAAATGATATAACTTCAAATATTTATGCATGGTATATGGTTGTACATTAAAATCAAAACACAGGAACAGCAACAGCAGTTCCAACATCAGCAAAAACTGATGCAGAAATTGTAGCAATGACAACAGCAGCAGTAGCAGCAGCATGAACTAGTTACATAGCAGCAATTGTCACACTCTGTGTGATTCCTTATTCCACAGTGACCATGAGGAATTAACTTCATATGTACCATGTTTGGAATATTATCTCACGGCGGAACATAAATTAGCCCAACACTACAACCATTGAGTGTACATGGTATCAGAATGACAGTGTTTCTTTCATTGAGCTAGGCAACCAGGACAGACGTAGTTACTATTGTGACCAGATGAAACTACTTTCATCCAGCCATATCTGTGGGTTCTTTGATTGCTCTGGGAGAAGACTCATTAAACTACATTACTGGCCATTAAAATTGCTACATCAACAAGAAATGTAGATGATAAACCAGTATTCATTGGACAAATATATTATACTAGAACTGACATGTGATTACATTTTCACGCAATTTGGGTGTATAGATCCTGAGAAATCAGTACCCAGAACAACCACCTCTGGCCCTAATAATGGTGTTGATACACCTGGGCATTGAGTCAAATAGAGCTTGGATGGCGTGTACAAGTATAGCTGCCCATGCAGCTTCATCATGATACCACAGTTCATCAAGAGTAGTGACTGGCGTATTGTGACATGCCAGATGCTCGCCCACCATTGACCAGACGTTTTCAATTGGAGAGAGATCTGGAGAATGTGCTGGCCAGGGCAGCAGCCGAACATTTTCTGTATCCAGAAAGGTCCGTTCAGGACCTGCAACATGCGGTCGTGCATTTCCTGCTGAAATGTAGGGTTTTGCAGAGATTGAATGAAGGGTAGACCCACAGGTCATAACACATCTGAAATGTAATGTCCACTGTTCAAAATGCCATCAATGCGAACAAGAGGTGATCCAGACGTGTAACCAATGGCACCCCATACGATCACGCCGGGTGATACACCAGTATAGCGATGACGATTACACACTTCCAATGTGCGTTCACCGCGATGTCACCAAACATGGATGTGACCATCATGATGCTGTAAACAGAACCTGGATTCATCTAAAAAAATGATATTTTGCCATTCGTGCACCCAGGTTCGTCGTTGAGTACACCATCGCAGGCACTCCTGTCTGTGATGCAGCGTCAAGGGTAACCACAACCATGGTATCCGAGCTGATAGTCCATGCTACTGCAAACCTCGTCGAACTGTTTGTGCAGATGATTGTCATCTTGCAAATGTCCCCATGAGTTGACTCAGGGATCGAGATGTGGCTGCACAATCCATTACAGCCATGCGGATAAGATGCCTGTCATCTCGACTGCTAGTGATACAAGGCTGTTGGGATCCAGCAAGGCAATCCGCATTACCCTCCTGAACCCACCGATTCCATATTCAGCTAACAGTCATTGGATCTCGACCAATGCGAGCAGCAGTGTCGTGATACGATAAACCACAATCACAATAGGCTACAATCCAACCCTTATCAAAGTCAGAAACGTGATGGTACGCATTTCTCCTCCTTACACGAGGAATCACAACAACGTTTCACCAGGCAACGCCGGTCAACTGCTGTTTATGTATGAGAAATCGGTTGGAAACTTCCCTCATGTCAGCACGTTGTAGGTGTCGCCACAGGAGCCAACCCTGTGTGAATGCTCTGAAAAGTTAATCATTTGCATATCACAGCATCTTCTTCCTGTCGGTTAAATTTCACGTCATCTTCGTGGTGTAGCAATTTTAATGGCCAGTAGTGAAGAACACATGAAATATTACTTCACTTTACTAAGTAAATGAATAGAAGATATACTTAATTTTGTAACCATTCTCTGCCAAAAACTTGCTCAATAATTTACAAGTATCATCGACTGTGGAAGCATCACTTGATGCTCTAAATAAAAAACTTCTCTTGAGGTACAATCTTTGACATTAACAACAGTACATGTTCATCTGAACAACTTGTTGGTCCTACGCTATGATGTTAACTGTTGTAGCTGAGATCACAAACTGGGCTGAGCTGTTGCATGCTTGACACTGTACTGGCCTCAGCTTGAGAGCACTGCTATGCTGGAGAGGGCAGTGATCAGGAGCAGTAAATGAAGCACAGAAATAAGCCTGTTTGTGCAGTTCATTTTAATGTGTAACAGCTTACAACTAATGGCAGACAATGATGCACACACAGAATAAACAGCAAAAGCCAGAGCATCTAAAGAATGGAAGATAACACAAATAACAATAATAATAATAATACAGTGTTCCTTCTTTAAGATAAAATTAACATTGTACCATTAAAAACCTTCCTCAATGTTAATTATCAGTGTTACAAAAACAAATTACAAGCTCTAAGTAAGTCCTAACAAGGCTCTAAAATTTTTAAATTTTATTTTATGTAGTGGCTTTGTCAGAACATCAGATTGTTGGTCATTGGTGCTAATGTGGTTTAACATAACTTTCTTAGAAGAAACTTGCTCGCTCACAGATAAAATTTTCACGTATATATGCTTTAGCTCATAATGGTGCTGTGTGTTCTTACAACGGATTTTAACTGTGATGTTGTCTTCATAAAGTACAACAGCTCTTTGACTGCCAGGAAGAATGTGATACAAATTACCGAGCCATTGAGTTTCGCTAGTTGCCTAGCATAATGCTACAAATTCAGATTCTGTTGATGACAGAGACACTGTGGGTTGCTTCTTAGATGCCCATGAAACACTACAACCAAACACTTTGAAAAGATAGCCACTTTTAGACTTTCTGTCTACTCTGTCACCAACCCAATCAGAGTCCACATAACCAATTATAGGATTAGTACATTTTTCATCCATAACATATAACACACTCTGTTTTACAGTTCCCTTAATGTAACACAAGACACTTTTTGAAGCCTTCCACAAATCCAGACTTGCACATGATTGGTACCTGCATAGAACACATATGGTTATGTAAATATCTGATCAGGAACCTAACATAGCATACATCAGTAACCCTATTAATTTTATACACCCTTCCTCAATGTCTTCATTTTCATGTTTTTCTCTTTTTAATATACTTTGATCAAAATTTTCCGCCATGGGGGTTGAAACAGGACTACATTCAAACAAATCAAAAACTTTCAACTCTATTTCAGGGTAGGTACTTTGGCAAAATAGTAACAGTGCCCTCCTGTAAATTTTTAACAATATTGATTCTCAAATAGTTTCTAATCATACCCAAATCTTTCAGTTTAAAGTTATCACTCAATAACAGCTTTAAATTGTCGGTGTCACTCTGGGAAGTTGAATCTATCAGTAGATCATCAATGTAAGCGAATATATATGCTTTAAGACTATTTTCTGTCTTTACATACAAGCAATACTCAAAATCACTTCATACAAATTCTAAGCCATTTATTACTGTGTGAAATTTAATATTGCAATTTCTGGGTGAGTCCTTTAAACCATACAGAGCCTTTCTAAGTTTACAAACTTTATCATTCATTCTACTGCAGTATCCAGTAGGATAAGTCTTCATCTATCTCTCCATAGATAAATGCACTACAAACATCCAGTTGATAGATGGGAAAGTTATTCTCATTACAAAAAAAATGAGAAACAGTTTCACTGAAGTTTTGCTACTGGACTGTATATCTCTGAATAAGGCAAGCTTTGTTGGAAACATTTTGCTACAAGACGAGATTTATAAGAAACAACATTACGTTTTTCATCTCTTTTTTGCCTAAAACCCAACTTTTCATCAATAACATCACAATCATTTAGCTTACATACATACTCTGATGTGCTGTTTTCTTCTAGGACTTGCAGCTCTCTTGCTGTGGCAACTTTCCAATTTTTATCTTTGCTACAAGACACTGCTTCAGCGTAGATACTGGGGTCTTCATCATTCACTGGAGTCAATAGGCTCAACTCATAATCCTCCAAGTAATTTGGGTGTTGAATTTTCCTCCTGTGTCTAAGATTGTATGTCTTCTTGTCATTAGGACGGGTGGTAGGGACAGAGCATCGAGTGACATTATACTGAGTGCACTATCCGAAAATTACCTCGAGCAATTAGACAGAGAACCGACTTGTGGAGATAACATCTTGGACCTACTGATAACAAACAGACCCAAACTTTTCGACTCTGTATGTGCAGAACAGGGAATCAGTGATCATAAGGCCATTGCAGCATCCCTGAATATGGAAGTTAATAGGAATATAAAAAAAGGAAGGTTTATCTGTTTAGCAAGAGTAATAGAAGGCAAATTTCAGACTACCTAACAGATCAAAATGAAAATTTCTATTCCGACACTGACAGTGTTGAGTGTTTATGGAAAAAGTTCAAGGCAATCGTAAAATGCGTTTTAGACAGGTACGTGCCAAATAAAATTGTGAAGGACGGGAAAAACCCACCGTGGTACAACAACAAAGTTAGGAAACTACTGCGAAAGCAAAGAGAGCTTCACTCCAAGTTTAAACGCAGCCAAAACCTCTCAGACAAACAGAAGCTAAACAATGTCAAAGTTAGCATAAGGAGGGCTATGCGTGAAGCGTTCAGTGAATTCGAAAGTAAAATTCTATGTACCTACTTGACAGAAAATCCTAGGAAGTTCTGGTCTTACGTTAAATCAGTAAGTGGCTCGAAACAGCATATCCAGACATTCCGGGATGATGATGGCACTGAAACAGAGGATGACACGCATAAAGCTGAAATACTAAACACCTTTTTCCAAAGCTGTTTCACAGAGGAAGACCGCACTGCAGTTCCTTCTCTAAATCCTCGCACAAACGAAAAAATGGCTGACATCGAAATAAGTGTCCAAGGAATAGAAAAGCAACTGGAATCACTCAACAGAGGAAAGTCCACTGGACCTGACGGGATACCAATTCGATTCTACACAGAGTACGCGAAAGAACTTGCCCCCCTTCTAACAGCCGTGTACTGCAAGTCTCTAGAGGAACGGAAGGTTCCAAATGATTGGAAAAGAGCACAGGTAGTCCCAGTCTTCAAGAAGGGTCGTCGAGCAGATGCGCAAAACTATAGACCTATATCTCTGATGTCGATCTGTTGTAGAATTTTAGAACATGTTTTTTGCTCGAGTATCATGTCGTTTTTGGAAACCCAGAATCTACTATGTAGGAATCAACATGGATTCCGGAAACAGCGATTATGTGAGACCCAACTCGCTTTATTTGTTCATGAGGCCCAGAAAATATTAGATACAGGCTCCCAGGTAGATGCTATTTTCTTGACTTCCGGAAGGTGCTCGATACAGTTCCGCACTGTCGCCTGTTAAACAAAGTAAGAGCCTATGGAATATCAGACCAGCTGTGTGGCTGGATTGAAGAGTTTCTAGCAAACAGAACACAGCATGTTGTTATCAATGGAGAGACGTCCACAGACGTTAAAGTAACCTCTGGCGTGCCACAGGGGAGTGTTATGGGACCATTGCTTTTCACAATATATATAAATGACCTAGTAGATAGTGTCGGAAGTTCCACGCGGCTTTTCGTGGATGATGCTGTAGTATACAGAGAAGTTGCAGCATTAGAAAATTGTAGCGAAATGCAGGAAGATCTGCAGCGGATAGGCACTTGGTGCAGGGAGTGGCAACTGACCCTTAACATAGACAAATGTAATGTATTGCGAATACATAGAAAGAAGGACCCTTTATTGTATGGTTATATGATAGCGGAACAAACACTGGTAGCAGTTACTCCTGTAAAATATCTGGGAGTATGCGTGCGGAGCGATTTGAAGTGGAATGATCATATAAAATTAATTGTTGGTAAGGCGGGTACCAGGTTGAGATTCATTGGGAGAGTCCTTAGAAAATGTAGTCCATCAACAAAGGAGGTGGCTTACAAAACACTCGTTCGACCTATACTTGAGCATTGCTCATCAGTGTGGGATCCGTACCAGATCGGGTTGACGGAGGAGATAGAGAAGATCCAAAGAAGAGCGGCGTGTTTCGTCACAGGGTTATTTGGTAACCATGATAGCGTTACAGAGATGTTTAACAAACTCAAGTGGCAGACTCTGCAAGAGAGGCGCTCTGCATCGCGGTGTCGCTTGCTCGCCAGGTTTCGAGAGGGTGCGTTTCTGGATGAGGTATCGAATATATTGCTTCCCCCTACTTATACCTCCCGAGGAGATCACGAATGTAAAATTAGAGAGATTAGAGCACGCATGGAGGCTTTCAGACAGTCGTTGCTCCCGCGTACCATACGCGACTGGAAGAGGAAAGGGAGGTAATGACAGTGGCACGTAAAGTGCCCTCCACCACACGCCGTTGGGTGGCTTGTGGAGTATAAATGTAGATGTAGATGTAGATCAAAAACCATAGTTTCCTCTGCATCCTCAAAAAAAAAGTATCTTTTTTTCACTATCTTCACTGACTTCTTTTTCTTCTCCAGGATGACTTTTATTTTCTTCCACAATCTCAGTCCTCATTTCTTCTTTCTGTTCCTTTGAGTCTAAAGCTTTATCTATGTTCTCTTTATCACAACATATAGTATCTGATTCTTTTACATGGCCATCAGTTTTCTTCTCCCTTTCATATTCTGCTGGTGGCAAGAAAATTATGCCTTGATGCATCTCAGTTCTCTTTGTGTAAGGTATAAATATTCTGTACCCCTTCACATCATTACCATAACACATAAATAAACCATCTTGTTTCTGGGATCTAATATCAGTCTCTTTTCTTTGGGCACAAGGGCAGACATACGAGTTCCAAATATTTTCAAATCTGCTAAGGGTAATTCTCTGGGATAATAAGCTTCAAAAGGAGTTTTACCTTTTGCACAACTTGGACCAGTTCGATTTAGTATGTAAGCCACCATGCCAACACCTTCAGCCCAGAAATGTTTGGGCATTCCTGGAATCATTGAACGAGCAACTTAACCATGGTGCACACTTCTCTTTCAGTTCTTCCATTTTGTTGTGGTGTGCACACAATGCTTCTTTGACGGGTTATGCCATAATTTAATTTTCAGTCCAGTTTCTCTCTGTTTTTTCAATAAAATTCCTAATCAAATCTTTAACTTCCTTTTCTGTTTCATAAAGAATACTTTGCAATAACCAAAGCAGTCATCTTTCAACAGCAAAAAAATATTTTACTCCTCCAAGCGAATGCATCTCTGTGAGTCCACGGAAGTCTGCATGAACCAAGTCAAGTGGGGCATTAGCTCATGACCAACAGGGAAAGGCAAGCAATGTTGTTTACCTGCCAAACATTCTTCACAAGTGACGAAGTTGTCAATGAAGCTCACACCTTTATGTGACAAAAACTGTCTCACATGCGTAATGCTCTGATGGCACAATTTTTATGACAGACACTCAAGATTTCAACACATTTAGACAAATTGACCAGGCCCCTATCAATATTGACTGATGAAAGCTCACTAGTGTTGTTACTGTCAACTGCAGTGTGTGTGTTTCATCCACACATATCAAAGTAACCACTGACAGTCCTGATTGTGCTCCATTTACTGAAAACAACATATGATACAATTTGTTGACATGTTTGGATAATGCATGAACTTCACCTTAACTGTTCTAGAATTCAGATTGTTCCTTGTTTGATACTAATCACATATGTTTGTCTAATACAGTTCCTACAGAAAACAGATTTATTTCAATTCAGGCACAAAAAGTGCTCCACTAAGTACTGTTTTGATAAATTTAACTCTCTTTCATGCATACAGTTTACTATTACCCACAGTAACTTCCATTGAGCTTTGCATACTGTCCAGTTTCATAAACAGTTCTCTCTTGTTGCACATATGCTCACTAGCACCTGTATCCATAATCCAATCATCTTCTAGGTCAACTAATTGATTCATACACATAAAGGCATTTACATCTTGAGCTTTTTGCCTTCCTTTGATTTCAACTGCCTGCAATCTGACTTCACGTGACTTCTTTTCTTACAATAATTGCAGCTGCTCATTTCTCTCTTCACTTTACTTTTCAGTTCTTTGAACTTTACTACAAGCATAACAGGTAATTCTTTGCTGCCTGCTTACACTAGCCAAAGCTACCTCCAGCCGACCGGACTGATTGTTTCTTTCTTCCTCAATTAGCTATCCTGAAGTTAACGTATAAATGTTTGCTTCTCGAAGGGGATTGACTTCCATGCTGAATGAAAATGTTTACATCACTCAGGTAATGACATTAACACTTTTATTATTATCATTTTATCTGAAAGTGGTTCACCTGCTTGCTTCAGGTTCATGTTGATTTCTTCTATTTCCAGCATAACTATAACCACTGAGTCATCACCAAGTTGGAATGAGAAAAACTTTTGCTGAAGTAGGTGAATACCCACTGCGGACTCTTTTTCATATGCTGCCTTCAGTTTTGTCCACATGCTGGCTGACACCGTACATGAAAGTAAATGAGTGAATGGTGCCATCTCCATCCACATCACAATAAGTTTCTGCGCTTCTGTGTCCTTTTCCAGCCATGTTTTTACTTCAGCTTCGTTCTCCTTTGGGAGCTTAATGACAATGGCATTGACAATATCTAAAAGGCCTTTCCCTCTGAGTATCACTTCAATTTGTGAATTTCCATACTACCCAATTGTCCCCTCCAGACAACTATAAATACTGAAACTGATGCATAGATTGTTTGACTGCACCACCCTAACACTATGCTGGTAACATCAAAGTTTGCTGTTATACACGACACCACCAAACAAATCTCTGCCAATACACTGAAAAACAGATTTATGCATCTGTGCCTATAACCTGCGCTCAGGTGCAGTAAATAAAGCTTGAAAATAAGCCTGTTTGTGCAGAGTTTATTTTAATGTGTAACAGCTTACAACTAATGGAAGACAACAATACACAGACAAAATAAACAGCAAAAGCTAAAGAATCTAAAGAATGGAAGATAACACAAATCAAAGGAAAACGGTGTTGCTTTTTTAAGATAACATTAACTTTGTACCATTAACAGGGAGGCATGGTCTTCAGGAGGCATATATTGTTGTGGATTCACAGCAAACTGTTACTAATGTCTGGTATCAATCCATGTTGCCAACTTTGATATGGCACCGTGATCTCCGGATGATGCCACACTTACAATTGGACACTGAACTCCAAGGCATTACCCAACACTGCAAATTCACTTGCAAAGTAGATTGTTGTGTTAAATCTTATGCAGACAGCCTCATTAGATACAGATTGGTTGAAGCCACAGTTGGCCATCAACTTCAGATTGGTGCCCTCAGATTACCAGGTCCTGGCTGGGAAGTAGTGGTACCTTTTGTATGGTCATTTGAAATAACACAATCAGCCCAGTGTCTGATGTCATGTTCACTGAGCCATCCACCACAGGCCGTGCTTCCTTCTTGCTCTGGGTGCTTCTGCCACTACACTGCAGAGCTTACTGCACAGATTATGGTTGGACATACCACATTTTTACCATATGTCACAGTGCCGGAGCATGGACTGCAAGGAGGTCTTCATTGTCTGTACAATGCAGGGTGGGGTCCATGACAAATGTCTGTGTATGCACCTCCACGTTACTGGATACTGGGCACAGTTTCAACCAGATACTGGTGCTACAGCAATATTGTTGCCTCTGTCCTGGTATGTACAAAGCCTTTGCTTGGTTATGGCCAAGCACCAATTCCAGTTTTAGGCATATGGTATGCCTTTGTCATGTACAGATCAATTACTCACCATCATGGAGTCCATATGGAACTTACTCAATTGTCTCATGACAAGGGACACTCTTCACCAAGTTCCATCAAGTCTCTGGTTATCTTCCATCATTTTAGTCCATAAACCATATGGATCTCTTCGCATTTGTGAGGACTTCAAAGCCACAAAAATGCCAAGCTGTAACAGATATCTCTCACTATCACAGTCCAAAGCATTATTTTCTCTCCTTGCATATGAGCTTTGCTACCCAAAGATCAACCTTTTGGAGTGTACTTCCAGATTCCCATCGATGCAGTGTTTCAAAGTTTTATGGTAATCAGTATGCCATTTGGATTATACCAATACTGTGGGGTATCATTTTGTGTCACAAGCAACCGAGCAATATTTCAAAGGTTCAAGGAACAGTTACTGTGGAGCATTACCTAGTGATAAAATTATTTTGAATAAACCAACAAACTGATGAAGAAGAACACTTATTTGGCCTGCGATGAGTTTTTACATTGCTGGGCCTAACAGGCCTTCATTGCAACCTCCAAAGTTATTCATTTTTTCAGCCATAAATATAGTACTTAGGGTGTATTACAGGAAAAGGTGGAGTGAGACCAACAGAAGCAGATGTACCAGCTGTACAGAAAACACTGGAACTGAGCAATCTGAAAGAACTTCAGTCAATACTTGATAAAATAAATAATTTTTAATGCTTCATTCAAAATGCCACCATGCTATCTGCAGCTTTGAACAGATTCTAGAAAGCTACTTTTGAGTGGACTTCTCAAAGTAAGGAGGCATTCTCTGGTCTCTAATAGTGTCTAGTACAAACTGTGGTTGCTTGTTGAGTTCCCTTTCATCCTGGTAATGGATACCCCAAGTAGGGAATTGGAACAATATTGCCTCATCGCACAACACAATGGATCTGAACATCCAATTGTGTATGCATTTCAATTCTGTTTTCTACAAAACTACATACATGTTGATAAATAGCCTCTCTCAATCATCTATGGCACACAGAAGAACCACAAGTACCTGTTCAGTAGTAATTTGAGTTGGTCACCAACCACAGTTCACAGTTGGCACTATTTGCACATGATTACTACATCCAGAATGCACTGCCAATTGTGTACAGTGTTGGCCCTTGCTCCTCAGTAAGTACCAATATGAGACAATGTATGTTATAGATTTATAGATCACTATGCCAATGCAAACACTTTATCCTGGTTACCTTTGGGTCCAAATGAGGTATTTAATGCCTCCTCTCAGATCTGTTGGCAAATAGACAACCAACCACCAGCATGCCTAACAGATCTTCTGCAGACAGCTGCATAAATAGCAGATGTGACATCTATAGGCCATCTTGTATC
Source organism: Schistocerca americana (assembly GCF_021461395.2). Classification (NCBI taxonomy): domain Eukaryota; kingdom Metazoa; phylum Arthropoda; class Insecta; order Orthoptera; family Acrididae; genus Schistocerca; species Schistocerca americana. Next base: position 623,007,850 of record NC_060119.1, read on the forward strand.
ACGTATTTGCTGTTATTCATGCAGTGAGTGACCATCATGGTTTCAAGAAACACAGCAGGCTGCCAAAAGCCTGTTCTCCCTCTAGGACCAGCTTAGAGTGTGCCAAGGTGTACTTTTCTGTCTGCAACTGCAGAAATTGGCCAGCTGATTATTCCAGAAGATCTAAGTCAGAGGTATTAGCACTCCTCCATCATGGACACTGAAGCATATCCAGTTGCAAACAACTTCCACACTGATATGCATGGTTTCCATAATTAAAGTTACAGTTTCAAAATGCTGTAGAAAGAGAAAAACTGCTCAGAATGACATTAAATTCAAACAGCATATTTTGGACACAGGAGAAATGTCAAGGGAAAAAAAGAAGAAAAAAATAGCTTGACAAAAATTTGCACAGTAGATGGCACTGTAATCATCAGAATATGTCCACCAATAGATGTGCACCAGCCACCTGTTACTCAGTTTGCATCAAAGATACTCAACATGACTGATCCATGAAGGATCATGTGCTACTGGTAAAGCCAGTAGCCCTGCAGAAGTTCTAGACACCCAAGGGTATGAAAAAAAGCATTAGTCCAATGTCTGCTAAGGGGCTGGAGAAGATTGTTACAAAATTGAAAAAGCCAAGTTCTTTTGAAGTGCAATGTGGCAGAGAGAGGAAAGCAGGTGATCCAACGTTTGTCAAAGATATGGCCATGGCATTCCAGGAAGGGCTGGGCAGTGGTGTACAAATGTACAGTGCACAGGGAATTGCCCAAACATTGGACATGCCTGAAAGCATCATGTACCTACAAAACATCATGCATTGGTATTCACACAAAACCACCCATATTTAGAAGTTGCTTCCTGCTGACCTGCCAGCAGTACAAATGTTCACTGTGGGATTTCTTGCTATCATGGAAGTGGACTATGAATGGTAACTGAATATTCTGTGGACAAACTAAGCCAATTTCCATCTCCAAGGACATGCCAATACACAGAATTGCAGAATACGGGCACCAAAAAATCTGAATGTGTGCGAACTGGTAACACATAATTCTGCAAAGGTGTCTGTGTGCTGCAGGTTGACAGTATCACTTAATTGAAAATTTAGACTTTCTCAGTGTATCTTGATAATGAAGTCTTCTCAGGTTATCAGTAAAGTCAAAGCACTATTCTGTGTCAGCATTTCAAGAAGTTTCCTTCTTGTCATCTTCAGGAGAAGGGTCGGGTTCATGTTCTGTCCATTTCTTTATAGCTGCTGGACTGCAGGCTCCTCCGCATCACCTGCGCCAACCACGCCCCTCCAGAAGGGGTGTTGTGGCCTGTGCCACATGGGGGGGGGGGGGGGCGGGAAGGTGTCAGCCAGTGGTGGTGGGGGCTCCCTGCATGCTAGCAGTTGCAGATGTCATGTCCTGGTGGGGCCTGTCCATTCTGTCTCATGCCTTGCCAGTTTTGCATCGGAGTAGTCTTGTCATATTTTTGTTATCATTACATCTCACGCAGTGCTAAGTTGGAAATCACTGTCTCATTTGACAAGGTTGTTATGGATCCTTATTTTCACATCATGTTTAATGATCAAATCCCAGAACCCGCTAACCTGCACAGCAGCTTTGTTCAAAATCAAACATATGGTTTGCCTTGAGACTGTGTTCCGCCACCACAGATTTCTCCATTTAGACTAGGTGAATGTTCTGAGCAGTGCTGCGAAAGATGATTTCAATATTGGTCTTTTCTAATATCCTGTCAATCTCTGCCATGGATGGCCCAGCATACCAAAGGAATGTCAAATGCATTACTTTCACTCATTGGCCAAAATCAAAAATATGCTGGGCTCAGTGAAGGATAAACTAGGAATACAGACATCTGGAGTCTACAGCATCAGTTGCAAGTGTCGCAAACAGAACATTGGGCAGATGCAGTGATGTATATCACAGCACTACTCAGAATACGTAAGCAGTGTTTGCTTAGGCCAAATGGAGGTATCTGCAGTGGTGCAACACAGTCTCAAGGAATACCATTTATCTGATTTTGAACAAACAAAGCTGCTGTGTGGGGTGAACAGGTTCTGAGATTTGGCCTTTAAAGAGGCTGTGGAGATGTGCGTCCATGACAACCTTGTAAATCGGGATAGCGATTTCCATCTTAGCACCACATGGGTTGCAGCAATAACAAAAATATGACAAGAACACTCCGATGCGAAACCAGTGAAGGCAACAGATGGAATTGACAGGCTCCATCGGGCTGTGACACCCGCACCCACCAGCATGCAGAGAGCCCCCACAACCACCAGCCACAACTGCCCCCTCTGTGGTCTGCGACATCCCTTCTGGAGGCACCGAATTGCGTACTGCCGGTGCAGATGATGCAAAGGAGCCTTCAGTCCAGTGGCTATAAAGAACCAGACAGGACATGAACCAAACACTTCATCTGAAGATGCAAGCAGAAAACTTCTTGATTAGTTGCCACAAAATGACACCTTGACTCAGCAGAGAACCCGAGAAGACTTCATCATCAACATTCACTGAGAAAGTCTGAATTTGCATATAGCACACTTCTACAGAGAGGAGATACAGTGCAGCTTCAAGATGCTGCAGAAACTTTGTAACAAGAAGGCAGATCTGCTCAGCAGACTAGCCTTCCTTCAGTGATGTCAGGACAAGGAAGTACTGCTGCAGTTCACTCACCTGCGACATCACCTCAACATGACAATGACAAAACGGATTTTACAGCTTGCTGGCTGAGTATTGATGCATGAGCACATATACATCACGAGGTTTGAACTTGACAAAAGTTTGCACTTTACTCGCATGACACTTGGAACTGGCATCCAAAATCTCACCATGCTCATTGGAGTGGGTAGATGGTAACTCATTCACAACCAGTGAACTCTGTAAGTGCAAAGCCACCATAAAACAACAAGACAAGTTCCATTGGCTCAAGTGCAGAACACCAATACAAAGGTTTTGAAGACCATTATCAATTTAACTGGAAAGGAACTGGACAAGGCAAAAACATCCATGCTGTCAAAAGGATTACATTTTGCACTGGTTCCAACTACATTACCTAAATGGGAGATCATCAGTAGCATCAAGCAGGCCAACTGCAAGCTTCTCTCTCACACTGCTGAAGAGAGCAGGAGGGAAATTTGCAAATTTGACGAAGTTTGTGAAGATACTTTGAGGGACATGTCTCGACAAAGGTGACATCCACAAAGGTGACATCCTGGTCAGCTTTGATGTCATGTCCCTCTTCATACAGGCACATCTTGAGGACTCCTTGACATCACTAAGGGGCCACTTTGATGAAGACACAGTGAAACTGTTCTGCCGCACACTCATCGCCACACCACATACTTCCAATGTGGTGGTAAATTCTACCAACAGATAGATAGGTTCTCTCCTGATGCCATGTATTGCAAACCTATACAGGGAACACTTTGAAGAAATGGCTCTCAAAATGGCATGCCTGAAACCAAAGGTGCTCTACTACTACTTGGACGATGGACAACATGTTCGTGATTTGGCCACATGGCAAAGAAAATGTACAAGAATTTCTTATCACTTCAACAGCATATAAAACAATATTAAATTCACCATGGAAGTGGAAGGAAATGGCTGTCTGCCTTTCCTCGACATTATGATAAAGAAGAAGACTGACGGCACATTATGTAATTCTGTTTACAGGAAGAAGACACACACAGACCTGTACCATAATGCCAGTAGCTGCTACCACCCAGCACAGCATAAATCTGCACTCACCACCTTGGTGCGCAGAGCATAAGATATGTGTGACAAAGAAAATCTACCTGCTGAACTGCAGTACTTGAGAAACATTGTTTGCAAGAATGGCTATTGTGAGGTGCAGGTAAGACATGCTTTCCAACTGAACGAGAAGGAGAGGGAAGACATATGGAACCATCCACAGCAAAGTTTGCCAGGATATTAGAAAAGAGCAATATTGAAACTATCTTCCACTCATCAGCCAAAATCAAGACTATGCCGGGCTCAGCGAAGGATAAACTAGGGATACAGACACCTAGAGTCCTCAGAAACAGCTGCAAGTGTGGCAAACAGAACATCAACCAGATGCAGTGATGTATATCACAGCACTGCTCAGAATATGTAAGGAATGTTTGCCTAGATCAAATTGGCTGTGGCAGAACGTGGTCTCAAGGAAAACCATATGTTTGATTTTGCACGAACAAAGATACTGTGTGGGGTGAATGGGTTTTAGGATGCAGTCTTTAAAGAGGCTGTTGAGATACAAGTCCATGACAACCTTGTCAACTGAGATAGCAGTTTCCATCTTAGTATTGCATGGGTTGCAGTGATAACAAAATATGACAAGAATGCTCCGATGTGAAACCAGCGAAGGCAGTGGATGAAATGGAGAGGCCCCACCAGGACACAATGCCTGCACCCACCAGCACTCAGGGAGTCCCCAGGACCACTGGCCGTGACTCCTTCCCACCATGGGCCACAATGCCCCTTCCGGAGGCACATAATTAATGCTGCTGATGCATTCGAGGCAGTGGTCGAGTGACTATAAAGAACTGGACAGAACACAAACCCAACACTTCACTTGAAGGTAACAAGCACGAAACTTGTTGAAACATTGCCACAGAATGACACCTTGAGTCAGCTGATACTGGAGAAGACATCATCATTGGCATCATATATGGCAAAGCCATATTTTTTCAAGCAGATGAGTCCCAAAGGTCTTGTTACCTGTACTGTCAAATGTTTTGTGAGTCTTGCAAACCAATGTTGTTCAAATCCATCAACAGTGTAATCATTTTTATCCAAGCTGGCAGTCCTCCATATATTGCTCAGCCAGTGGCATAATGCGTAACTCAAGTGCTGCTGAAGAGGGATTTTGGAAATGCTACAATTATCAGCCATCATTTCCCTGCAGCCCAGTCATCCTGATCACCTGATCTTAATCCATGTGACATCTGGCTGTGGGATTGTCTGAAAGATGTGCTCAGTGCTCCAATTACAAAATAGCTGAATTGAAGGCACACATTGGGCAACACATTCTGAACTTGACGCCAGAGACGCTCCAGTCTGCTGTGGAACATGCTGTTTCTTTATTTCAACTTGTGGCAGGAAATGGTGGACAGCATATTGAACATATCTTGCACCAGACCCACAACAATTAGAAACTGGTGTGATTTTGCTTGTTGTGTGGGTTTTGTCCTCAGACAGTTAAAAACTTCTCATGTTACATGGTATGACCTTGCCATTGAGGATGGGCTTACCTAACTAACGGTGCCATAGCTGTTGAATGCAGAACTTGTGCAGTCATGCACGGTGAACAGTATGATTGTTGTAATGTGCAACTCAGACCATAGCCATCATATAGTGGTTCATCTGTCATTTGTAGCCACCCCATTTACATTAATATGCTTACATCATCATCTGTTTGTTGAGTTTTCATTAATTTTTTTGGTTCCCTAATGTTTCCCCCAGGTCAATAATATTGTATTCAGATTTGACAACATTCTGGACAGGGATTCTCAATCCACAGTGTTTTGTAACTGGACCTTTAATTATGGACACCTTTAACATACTGGTATGGTATAAATCAAGACATCATTGAGATGGCCACATGATGATGGATAAGTGCCACATCCTAGCCAGCACCAGTCACCATTTCCATTCACGACAACTACCGCAGGTTCCCTGGTAGCATCTCCACACAGATTTAGTGGGATCATTTCTACAGTGTATTTGTATGGTAGTGATGGATATGTGTTCACATTTCCTCTGTATGATACAGATGTCCACACCAGCAGAAGCTGCTGCTCAAGTTTTAGCCCATATATCTTTAATATAACACCTTTTGAAGATCATTGTTTCTGACACTGGACTCCAATTCTCATGCCAGACCTTTTCAAGCGTCTGTACCCTCAAGTCATACAGCATTTTCCATCTGTTCCATTGCATTCCCCTTCCAACAGTACATCAGAATGTCTGGTGAGGAGGTTAAAGGCACACATGACCCGTTTCATCCACTGAAGAACTGAAGAATATCATTGGCCATGTTTCTAAGTACTTACTATACTACAAACTCTGGTGGAAAAAGCCCAGCAGAATTGCTTCATGATAGACAACTGAGGACAGGACTTTAGTTTCTACAGCTGGATGAACATCAGCCATCACCATGAGTCCAGTATGTCTTCAGAGAACAAGATACAGTCCTCATTTGTGGGTATGGAAGTAAACCTTGTTGGTTCCCAGGCACCATCATCAAGGTCCAGGGTATGGCAATGACCACTGTATAAACCCAGACAAGAGTGATTTGGCAATACATCAAGCAGCTGTACCTTTGAAGAGTTTCCATGCCTAGAACTCAATGTCATTTCTAGCAACAGCGTAAAATCCACCATTACCACCACCATCACCACTGAACCCAATACCATCCCATCAGCTTCAGAAAAGTGGGCTATTTCACATGTCCAGGCTTGGAAATGGTGAAAGTTAACACATCAGATCCGTCATGAACCCTGACAGAAGATGAATCAACACTAGCACCAGTAGTGACCACAGTGCACAAAATTGCCACCAGCCACACAAATAACAGTACCTCCAGGCACAATGCCACACTGGTCACTTGCAAGACAACAAGTAGTATTTCAGTCTTACCTTGTGTCTTTGGGGGAAGGGGGACCTTTTATCTTTTCTATCAGTGGGTGAAGATGTATTGATAGTGAACTCTGTATAGCTCTGTTGTAAGCTGTGGGAACTCCACCAAATGACTATCAGCCACAGAAGTTCGCTGCCTGGGGAATATGAAAATGCCAAAATAACCAGTCACAGAGTAAACAGAAATCAATTCCTCTTGAGGCAGCTTCCTGAAACAGATCATCACTAGCTGTGCTGCACGACCACCTTCTCACTGCCTCTGCTGCTTAGTTCTGATTACATCATCTCTACACTCTACTGGGTTCTCAGAGTTCATTGTCTCATCTGGTGTAATGCCAAGGGACTTTGTTGGTAGTGCTCAACAAAAGGTGAAAGACTCTGAAACATTTCCTCATGATATCTATGCTGTCATGGTCTATGTTGTGTGTAACACTCTGAACTTGCTCAAATTACTATGACTGTCACTGATTGCATCCTGTGATGGAAATTGAATGTCTGGAATATCCAGTGTCAGTTTCTTGTACTTCACTTAATTTCTTTTGGACTTTAAATTTTTACTGGACAGGCAGACCTGGTGATTTGAGTTGTATTAATATTTGATATACAATAAATTCTGTAATTATATAAGTGTGTATTCATTTGCTATGCATTACACCAAAATATTTTATGACTTCTTTTATCACTACAAATCTTTTGTGTTTATTACTTTCACACATTATTTTGCATATGTCCTTTCTACCATATACACTATGTGATCAAAAGTACCCGTTCACCTACAAAAACGTACATTTTTCATATTAGGTGCATTGTGCTGCCACCTACTGCCAGGTACTCCATATCAGTGACCTCAATAGTCATTAGACATCGTGAGAGAGCAGAATGCGGCACTCTGCAGAGGTCGCTGACTTCAAACGTGGTCATGTGATTGGGTGTAACGTGAGATTTCCACACTCCTAAACATCCGTAGGTCCACTGTTTCCAATGTGATAGTGAAATGGAAATGTGAAGGGACATGTACAGCACAAAAGCGTACAGGCCAACCTCGTCTGTTGACTGACAGACACTGCCAACAGTTGAAGACGGCCATAATGTGTAGTAGGCAGACATCTATCCAGACCATCACACAGGAATTCTAAACTACATCAGGATCCACTGCAAATGCCATGATAGATTAGCAGGAGGTGAGAAAACTTGGATTTCGTGGTCAAGTGGCTGTTCAAAAACCGCACATCAAGCCAGTAAATGCCAAATGACACCTCGCTTGGTGTAAGGAGCATAAACATTGAACGATTGAACAGTGGAAAAATGTTGCGTGGAGTGATGAATAATGGTACACAATGTGGCTATCCCATTTCAGGGTGCAGTTATGGCGAATGCCCAGTGAATATCATCTGCCAGCTTGTGTAGTGCCAACAGCAAAATTCAGAGGCGGTGGTGTTATGGTGTGATCATGTTTTTCGTGGAGGTGGCTTGCACCCTTTGTTGTTTTGCATGGCATTATCACAGCACAGGGCTACATCGATGTTTTAAGGATCTTCTTGCTTCCCACTGTTTAAGAACAATTTGGGGATGGTCATTGCATCTTTCAACATGATTAAGCACCTGTTCATAATGCACAGCCTGTGATGGAGTTGTTACATGACAGTACATCCTTGTAATGGACTGGATTGCACAGAGTCCTGACCTGAATCCTATAGAACACCTTTGGGATGTTTTGGAATGCTGACTTCATACCGGGCCTCACCGACTGACATTGATGCCTCTCCTCAGTGCAGCACTCTGTGAAGAATGGGCTGCCATTCCCCAAGAAACCTTCCAGCACCTGACTTAGTGTATACCTGTGAGAGCAAAAGCTGTCATCAAGGCTAGGGCTGGGTTAACATCATATTGAATTTGAGCATTACCAATGGAGGTTGCCATGAACTTGTAAGTCATTTTCAGCCAGGTGTGCGGATACTTTTGATCAAATAGTGTATAATATGCTAAAAAGGAGCAGTTTTTCTTAGAATACTATGAATAGATGTCTTTGTTCTTCAGTCCATTTTCTCTATCATAATGCAGATTATCATACCATACATTGTTGTTGAATAGATCAAGTTGGACAGCAAATCCTCATTTTCGTGGGTCCTACAGTTTCCGAAGTTTGGATACAGAAAGATATGGTACAAATGCTGCTAGTCTGGCAAAACCAATATCCAACACTGGTGGAAATCAGGTAAGAGAGCATACTAACTTGTATATGGTGTTCTTAGTTATTATTTTAAATTTTTATTGTTGTGTGTAACTCATAGAGTATATTAAGGAATTTTTTACACCACAACAAAAAGCTTGAGTTGTATCCAAAGGGACTGTTTCTCTTTATTGTATTCATAAATAATAACCAACCTCTCTTAGGCTTGACAGCCAACCAGAGTTGTTGTATCATGTTATCTCACATACAGTCTTCATCTTCACCAATAGCTCTGACACCAGCCTTGTCCAACAGCAGAATCATATTGCATAAACTGTGGTAACTAATTTACTATGCTTAAATGAAATTGTCTTTCTTGTAGTTATTTAAGCACTTCAGAAACAAAACAAACTGTAAGGATTCATCATATTACTCTTGATTAAATTTGGAAATTTGTGGTAAGGACTATGGGACCAAACTGCTGAGGTCATCAGTTCCTAGGCTTACTCACTACTTAATCTAACTTAAACTAACTTACACTAAGAACAACACACACACACACACACACACACACACACACACACCTATGTCCAAGGGAGGACTCAAACCTCTGAAGGTGGGAGCCACCCGAACCATGACAAGGCACCTCAGACCGCACAGCTGTCCCGTGCGGCTGCTCTTGATTAATTTAAAGATGAAAGGTTCTCACTGAAAGCTGGAGAATGTAATGCAAATTACTTATATTCCAATAACTTCAAACCTTCTCAAAGTACTTCTGTGAAGTTGTTCCCACTAATTCTTTAAAATTATTGAATGAAAACTCACCAATATGCATTTTGCTACATTGTTCACAAACAAGTTGTAGGTAGGCACAGCTTCTTTTTTGGACTTTAATTGGTGACCTTTAATAATTTATTGTCTATTTGAGAACAGAAGGGAATCTAATAGTGCTAAATTTTGACTGTATGGTAGACGCAGGAGTCTCTGGAATTCAGAAACATCAAGATATATTCATGGTTTTGCTCACTATGTGAGAAGGCAACATTATCATGCTGGATCAATATTCCCTGCATGCTACGTGCTTCTCTTTGTGACTTTTGAACAGTTTTGGAAGTCACCTTTTAGCACATGCATGCACTATTCGATGGTATTTTCTGCAAAGACTGTTGGGAAAGGGAGACTTTTCACATGTCAGATGAGTTACAGAGTATGAAGGACAGAAGATGTTATAAACACTTGTGGATTACACTATAAATTAATTACAGAATTGATGTTGTTGTTTGTTATTTATAAATAATTATATCAGAAGGCTTCTGAGTGGTGTGTTAGCTGATTGGTGGGGAAAAAAGCTACTGGTTTTCTGTTTGTTTCTGATGATGGACTAATAGTTATGAATATATGCTGATAACTTAGTCAGAAAAAAACCCACTGCTAGATATATTCAAACATGTTCACACACTGGACAGACTTCCAAGCATTTGACATTGATTGGCTGTTGTTTTATAGATGAAACCCACAATGGTGTATTTTCAGCCTATGGTTATCTGTAAAATTTTGCTCTGTCCAGTCTCTCCTATCCTACTCTGACGTTACTATCAGACTGTTTTTGTCCGCCCAAGTAAGACAAACCTAACGTCTTTCTTTGTAATGAAATTAAAGGAAAGTTACTTATAGAAATATATTTATTGGCTTTGTGTTAAAATCTCAATATATATCCCCATGGACAGCAAAATATAGATAGATATGCATAATGGAGTAAGTAAATATGATCCCTCACTGATCTGTGTAGGTGTTGAGTGGTTGGTAGGTAGGGTCATAAATCAAATCTAGAATACAAAAGTTCAACTTATGAACTTATAATGTTCTTAGATTTTATATGTTCAGGCTCTTGTGCACAGGGTGAATCCAAACTCAAATGACAAAATTTTGATACTTTCTGAGTATTTTGTTGTATGAGACATATGGTATCCAGTGACTTGTTACAGAGTAATAGCATTTAGTTTGATTTCTTACCCCCATTAATCTTTATATCTGTATTGGATTCAAAATATATCAACAGTATACAATGTGTGCCTTGTTTGGAAACAAACTTGCTGCATTCACTTACAGTATTCACTGCTGACAACAGTGACGCCTAGTGTACTCTTTGCCCCCAAGATATCATTCAGCACTACTTTGTTCTGTCTTGGGTTTATTATTACAGTAGTGTTCGTTTTACATTGCAGTAAAGAGGAATATGGATAGGTTTATGAAGGGTCAGCAAATATGCACTTTGTGTGAGGAGTTCACTGAATGCAATGGAAGGGTGATACAATGTTGCAATTCTGGACTTGTTCCTGAAACAACAGTAACCACTACACAAAGTATGTGATCGATCCAAGGCTTGCCATCTTACTCTGTGATTTGTGTTGTTTGTTTTGATAATTGCATATTATATACATTGTCACTGTTAAGAGGCTATTTTCACAAAGACAAAGGTAATTGGGGTAACAAACTGAATAAACCATAATTAAATTATTACTCTGTAATAAACCACTGGAGACCACGTGTTCCTTGTACTAAGATAATCACAAAATAATCCAGAACAACCTCCAACTGTAATTCTTCAGACTTTCGCAGTCATGTGTTGATATGTTGAATAATTGTCTCTTCTCCCCTCTGTTCGTGTTGTTCTTGCTCGATATTTTGATGGAGTGACTCGCTGTCTTCCTCAGTTGCCCCCTGAGCCTCAGGGAGCACCTGAAGATAGCAGTGAGTCATGTCTTCAAAATATTGAACAATGCCAGAAGATCTGATTATTCAATGTGTCTCCAACATGTTGTCAGTGCAGTTTGTGTTTTCCTCCTTACTTAACACTCAACACCTCCACTATATCATCTCTCCATAGTAAGGCAAGGAAAATTAACCTGTTATCTTATTTTCTTTCCTTCCTTTGCAACATAAAAGGAGTGTTTGTATTTAATCAGTGATTACAATGCTCATTATATGCACCTTAAGATTCTATGGGCGATTGCAAGGAACTGTTGCAAAATATCGAAAGTTCTAAAATATTCACTATATAGAAGTCACTTGGTAGATAGTGTGACATGTATTCATTCTGAAAATTGTTTTGAAATATTCACATTGTTTCAGAGTTTCATTTGATTTTTATATTAAAAATATAAAGAAGAGTGTATATTTTAGTGTAAGTTACACTTAAATATGGTGTAGCCTCATATGCAAAACTGGATATTTTATAATAGTAATATGAAAAGGATGGATTGTTACTCACCATATAGAGGAGACATTGAGTCACAGACAAGCAGAATGAAAAGATTGTTGTACATTTAAGCTTTTCAGCGAAAGTCCTTTTTCCAAAGTAGAAAACACACACACATTCACAAAAGCACAGCTCACACACATGTGACACAACTGTCTATGGCTGCTGTGACCAGCCAGAGACTCTGTGTGTGTGTGTGTGTGTGTGTGTGTGTGTGTGTGTGTGTGTGTGTGGAGAGAGAGAGAGAGAGAGAGAGAGAGAGAGAGAGAGAGAGAGAGAGAGAGTGAGAGTGAGAGTGTCAAAAGTATCTGGACACCTGGCTGAAAATTACTTACAAGTTTGTGGCGCCCTCCATTGGTAACGCTGGAATTCAATGTGGTGTTGGCCCACTCTTAGCTTTGATGAAAGCTTCCAATGTCACAGGCATATGTTCAATCAGGTGCTGGAAGGTTTCTTGGGGCAGTCCATTCTTCATGGAGTGCTGCACTGAGGTGAGGCCTGGCATGAAGTCGGTATTCCAAAACATCCTAAACATATTCTATAGGATTCAGGTCAGGACTCTGTGCAGGCTAGTCCATTACAGGGATGTTATTATCGTGTAACCACTCTGTCACAGGCCGAGCATTATGAACAGTTGCTCGATCATGTTGAACGATGCAATTGCCATCCCCTAATTGCTCATCAACAGTGGGAAGCAAGAAGGTGCTTCAAACATCAATGTAGGCCTGTGCTGTGACAGTGCCATGCAAAACAGCAAGGGGTGCAAGCCCTCTCTATGAAAAACATGACTGCACCATAACACCGCCGCCTCTGAAGTTCACTGTTGGCACTACATACGCTGCCAAGTGATGTTCACCGGGCGTTCGCCATATCCACACTCTACCATTGGATCGCCACATTGTGTACCATGATTTGTCACTCCACACAATGTTTTCCCATGGTTCCATCATCCAATGTTTATGCTCCTTACATCAAGCAAGGTGTCGTTTGGCATTTACCGGTGATTTACCGGTGTGATGTGTGGCTTATGAGCAGCTGCTCAGCCATGAAATCCAAATTTTCCCACCTCCCACCTAACTTTCATAGAACTTGCAGTGGATTGTGATGCAGTTTTGAATTCCTGTATGATGGTCTGGATAGATGTCTGCCTATTACACATTACAACCCTCTTCAACTGTCTGCAGTCTCGTCAGTCAACAGACGAGGTTGGTATGTACACTTTTGTGCTGTAAGTGTCACTTCACATTTCCACTTCATTGTCACATCAGAAACGGTGGACCTAGGGATGTTTAGGAGTGTGGAAATCTTGCGTACAGACATATGACCCAAGTGACACCCAATCACCTGATCATGTTCAAAGTCCATGATTTCTGCAGGGTGCCCCATTCAGGTCGCTGATATGTAATACCTGGCAGCAGGTGGCAGTACAATACATCTAATATGAAAAATGTGTGTTTTTGAAGGTGTCCAGATACTTTTGACCACATAGTGTATGTATGTTTTCCACTTCAGAAGGTCTTTTGTCCAAAACCTTAAATGTATACATAGCAATCTTTTTGTTGTGCTTTTCTCTATCTCATAGTTTCCTCTATAAGGCAATTAGCAGTCTATCATTTTCATAAGATTGTTGTTATTGCATCATGGACTTTCAAATATTTGAATATTTTATATATATTTTATATATTTTTTATATATATTTTATATATTTGAGATTTTTTGTGTTTTTGTTTATCCTTTCTGTGCAGGTTTTACTGTTTGCTGGAGAGGCCACACATGATCACTACTACTCTACTGTTCATGGGGCAATAGAGACAGGCTGGAGGGAGGCTGACCGAATTCTTAATGAGGCCAGGTAGATTTGTGCATTGCATTTCCTTCATTGTACATATCCTCACACCCATTTATTCTCCTACATTTCCATATTACCTACAAAAATTTTGCCTTTTATATGAATACACATATTAAAACCGAAAAAGAATTTTTCATGTGATCATGAAAAATGTGTGAAATTTTTAAACACAAGTTAAAATAACTTTTTAATTCTCTAGATTCTTTCCTCTTTCAACTCTTCTGCATGTTTTGATAGCTGTTCATTTGTATATCATTGACAGTGTGTTGTCATTTAGTGTTGCTCAGTCAAATGCACATCCAGCTTAGGTGTTCAAATGCTGTTAATCAGTATTCCTAACAGGGTACTGATCACTGAGAGGAAAATTGACCCATGTTTGAATGACTTTTGTGATCAAGATGTAGCACAGCATCGTCAATGCATTTATGAGAAAATGCGTATTGGTCTTGGTAAAATTTAATATAGTAAATGTCTACATTAGCAATACTACCTGACTTTTACACAAAAAAATGTGACTCTTAAAACTTGTTTTTACTTTACTTGTTTAATTATTTGCATATTCTATGGATTATAATCTCGAGCTCTCACCATCATGTGGAATATGTTAATTTACAAATGTAATGAACTGTCAAAATGGGAAGTATGGCAATGCATGTTATACTGGACAATATTATTGAATAATATCTGACAAATCTCAAATAAATTCTGCTCATATGCAAAGGCTGCTAGTGTGTCAAAGTTAGTGTCCAGACTCACAAATGAGACAGAGACTGAAATTGAGGGTAGCAAAGCAAAAGTGAAAATGATCAACTTGGTTTTGAAATGTTCCTTTACAAATGAAAATCCTGGGATATTTCTCAGACTTCATTCTTGCACCACTGTGAAGGATAGTGATATCAGGATTGCCACAAGTTTCCCCAAGTGAAACTCCCTGGTATTTCCCAGATTTCCAGACAAGTTTTAGCATTTTTCCCTGACAAATTTTAAGATCTCAGGGATAAGTTAAGGAGTAAGTTGACAATCTGTCTTTGCAGCTATGGTACAAGAAACAATAGTGCAGACAAGGAAATATCCAAAAACACTTGCAAGCAGGTGGTGTTTACTGATGTGAGCAAAAATCTTAAATACTAATATCAAAATATTTTGTAATGAACTGTTTTTAAGTGGAGAAAGCAAGCCAAATAGTACGTTTGTTTCATTAAGACCTCGGATGTTATTTTATTCCAATAAAACAAAACACACTTGGTGACAAGAATATCCATTTCCTTGGAGTCACAAGACAGATTTAAAATACCTTCACTGATTTCAGAAATAACCTCATTAAAAAGTAAGCATCTTGAAAGAAGTGTATTAGGTGGGGAAGAATTGTGTAAACCAACGCTGTAGGTGACCACCAATAAAATGGTAGTTATATTATGTTCATTATTGTCAGCTATTACCCACTGTATTATATCTACTATTTTACAGGTATTATGTGATTCTTCTTTCGAGAAATGTGTGAGTACACAGCATACAAACCACCAGCAGCTGACAAAATTTTCTTCTTCTTCTTCTTATTATTATTCATACTTTCTAAAATATAAACTGCTTTTGAAGTGCCAAAATGCACTACAACAAATAAAATGTCTATACAATGCCACACTGTACAATGTGCTTGTGGTAAGACAGTCACAATTCCTGAAATTGATTAGTCATTGCCTCTGGCCTGCTGAGGAACACCACAGTCCTGGGTCCATGGAAAAACGATGAAAATCTGCTGCATTATGCTACCCACAAACATACCCAGCCTGCAGGAAGACTAGGTCCAATGGACAGGGCCTGCACTTTAGTGGGAACTGAATGGCTTCAGATAGGCAGGTCCATTACAGATACCCACAGAAATGGCCTTTGGTTTTTGCCCATCACAGAAATCGCCTCATGTCACCAGCTATTCACGAGGCACAGACAGCATGCTGATGAAATGAGACCACAGTGATCAATCCATGCAATAGACAACTTGTTCAAATACTCTGAAAATCAGTAATACTCTAGACTCTTACTAAACTGGCCATTCCTCGCACATATGGGTGCTGGATTAGCAGAAGTGCCAGATTGTTGAGTGTGTCTAAAATTTAGTATGAGCACATAGGGAGTGTACTTTATCAAATTGAAAGATACATTCATTTTTACAGAAAACTTAGTCCTTGAGTGTGTACATACATATTAGTATCGCGTGACATTCACTATGAAACGTGTTCCAAAGTTTTAGTTGTCGCCACGATGATGCATGACGGTAGTGTGCTTTATCACACAATAGCCTTACAAGCATTTCATAGGTCCTGCCATGTTTCTGATTGTTGCATAATGTACTTCAGGAAGACATCTCCAGCTTCATCACCAGCAGTTTGAGATATCCTCATATTCTCTCCTCCTATGTCCTCTTCTTCATCAGTTTCATCGTAACTGTCCTGTGAGCTTATGATTACTTCTTTTCTGCTGAAGTTTGGTCATAAATAGTTGCTCGTCCAACACCATTGCTGGCAACACTGGTTTTTTGTGAAAAACCCCAGCTCACTTTATACCTAATTTCGAGTTTCTGCTTGAGGCCTAGCATAACATGTTTCCATTTAGAAGCCATGATAATGATCCATAAGGAAAGCCACAATTTCAAAGTGTACAGGAATGTTGAACATTATAATTAACTAACAACATTGTTGCAGATGAAATTTCATTATTGTAGGCATCATTTCAGGTTGAACGACTAGAAGCTGGAAGTGTGCCGGGTTACTGAGAGGGCGGACTACTGAGGGCCATATTAGCGAGAGTTTAGTGCAATGAGGATAGGTAGCAACTCACTGTAAAGATGATTGATGAGCCACAGACAGACATGTAGAAAAGAAAATCACACTTTCACAATTAGATTTTCAGCCATAGCTTTTGTCAGAAAATGAGAGCACACACACATTCACACAATCGTTCAGACACAACTCGTGCACACATAACGACTGTCTCCAGCCACTGTGTTTACAGTCTTTGAGAATCAGATCCAAACAAATCACTCCACACACCTCCCTGCCTGTCATTGGCAGCTGCCAGGCTAGTGGCAAGATGTGGTGGCAGCACTGACTGCAAGCCGAGGGAAATGGTAGGAAGGGGAGAGGCAGTAAGAATGAGGGAGAAGGGAAGCAGTGCACGTACTCAGCTGCACCTAGCCACCAACGATGCATGACACCTCAGTAAACAAATCATTTCATTTACTGAGACAAAAACGAGATTTTTCCAGTGTTTTTTTTTTCCAAATTCCTCTGATATTCCCCTGATTTCCCTGACATTTTTGAAATTCTATGATATTCCCTGATTTTCAGAACCTGTGGCAACCCTGGATATAGATATTAGTTTTAATGTTGTTGAGAACCAGCTGAAATCACTGAAACTGTACCAAGTTCCAGAGCCTGATAAAGTCCTTACTAGAGTCTATACCAAATTTTTGACTGAGATAGTCTCTCTTTTAATTGTAGGCTACCTTAGATCCCTTGAACAAAAAACCATGTCCAGTTGCTGGAAGGTAGTACTGGACACACACATCTGGATCCACAGATCTACCATCCAATCTCATTGATATCCATCTGTTGTTAACTCCTAGAAAATCTACATCTGCACTATGCGATCAAAAGTATCCACCCCCCCCCCCCCCTCCCCCCCCAAAAAACACATTTTTCGTATTAGGTGCATTGTGCTGCCACCTACTGCCAACTACTCCATATCAGCAACCTCAGTAGTCATTAGACATCATGAGAGAGCAGAATGAGATGCTCTGCGGAACTCACGGACTCTGAACATCGTCAGATGATGGGGTGTCTTTTGTGTGTGTCGGTACATGAGATTTCCACACTCCTAAACATCCCTAGGCCCATTGTTTCTGATGTGATAGTGAAGTGGAAACGTGAAGGGGCATGTACAACACAAAAGCGTAAAGGCCGACCTCATCTGGTGACTGGCAGAGACTGCCAACTGTTGAAGAGAGTTGTAATGTGTAATAGGCAGACATCTATCCAGACCATCATACAGGAATTCCAAACTGCATCAAGATCTACTGCAAGTACTATGACAGTTAGGTGGGATGCGAGAAAACTTGGATTTCATGGTCAAGCAGCTCCTCATAAGCCACTCATCAAGCTGCTAAATGTCAAATGATGCCTCGCTTGGTGTAAGGAGCATAAACATTGGATGATTGAACTGTGGAGAAACATTGTGTGGAGTGACAAATCACGGTATACAATGTGGCTGTCTGATGGCAGGGTGTGGGTATGTCGAATGCCTGGTGAGCATCATCTACCAATGTGTGTGGTGCCAACAGTAAAATTTGGAGGCAGTGGTGTTATGGTGTGGTCGTGCACCCCTTGTTGTTTTGCATGACAATATCCCAGTACAGGCCTACATTGATGTCTTAAGCACCTTCTTGCTTCCCACTGTTAAAGAGCAATTCAGGGATGGCAATTGCATCTTTCAACATGATCAAGCACCTGTTTATAATGCACGGTCTGTGGTGGAGTTGTTACACGACAATAACATCCCTGTAATGGACTGACCTGCACAGAGTCCTGACCTGAATCCTATAGAACACCTTTGGGATGTTTTGGAATGCTGACTTCATGCAAGGCCTCACCAACTGACTTTGATACTTCTCCTCAGTGCAGCACTCTATGAAAAATGGGCTGCCATTCCCCAAGAAACCTTCCAGCACCTGATTGAACATATGTCTGAGAGAGTGGAAGCTGTCATCTAGGCTAAGGGTGGGCAAACACCATATTGAATTCCAACATTACCGATGGAGTATGCCATGAACCTGTAAGTCATTTTCATCCAGGTGTCCGGATAGTTTTGATCACGTAGTGTACATCAGAATTGTGCAAGCCACCTAACAGTGTGTGATGGAGGGCATCTCTGGTACCACTAACTGATACTGCCTTTCCTGTTCCTCTTGTGAATGGCATGTGGGAAAACTGACTGTTGGTAAGCCTCTACATTAGTTCTAATTTCTTGAATTTTCTCATTGTAATTTCATAAGACCTATGTCTGAGGAATTAATATGTTGTCTGACTCTTCCCAGAAAGTACTCTTGAAATTTCAGTAGTAAATCTGCCTGTGATGCACAACAACTCTCTTGTAGCAGCTGACAATGTAGTTTATTGAGCATCTCTGTAAGCCTCTCAAACTGATAAAATGATCCTGTGACAAAATGCACCATTCTTTGTTAAATCCTTTCTGTCTCTTCAATCAGTCCTACCTGGAAAGGGTCCCAAATGGATGAACTCTACCCAAGAGCCAGTTGATCAAGTGCCTTGTAAGCCACTTCTTCTTTTTTAAGATTCTTCCTGTGAATCTCCGTCTCACAATTATTTTTCCTACTGTTTGTTTTATATGATCATTCCACTTAAGATTGCCCCAGATAGATACTCCTAGATATTTTACAATGGTTACTGTTTCCACCGATTAGATTAGATTAGATTAGATTTTCATTCCATAGATCTGTGCTGAGGAGATCCTCATGAATGTGGAACATGTCAATTTTTTTTTATTCTTTTATTTTTTAAAGATGAAATAACAATACTAATAGTATGAATATATAAAATGCATCATTTGTTTCTATTAAAAAATTCGTCAATGGAGTAGGAGTTGGCCACAAGTAAGTCTTTCAGGCTCCTTTTAAACTGTTCTTTATTTTTAACTAAATTTTTTATGTTTGCTGGCAAATTATTGAATATGAGTGCTCCTGAGTAGTGGACCCTTTTTTGAACTAAAGTTAGTGCTTTTAAGTCCTTGTGCAGATCATTTTTGTTCCTGGTATTGTATGTATGAACTGAGCTGTTTGTTGTAAAAAGAGATATATTATTTAGGACAAATTTCATTAAGGAGTAAATCTATTGAGAGGCAGTAGTTGGTATACCCAGTTCTTTGAAGAGGTTTCTACAGGACGTCCGTGAATTTACTCCACAAATAATATGTATTACATGCTTTTGGACTCTGAAAACTTTTGTTTGACTTGAAGAGTTACTCCAAAATATTATACCATATGACATTATGGAATGAAAGTGGGCAAAGTATGCAAGCTTTTTCATTTTTATGTTGCCTATGTCTGCTAACACTCGAATTGGAAATACAGATTTGTTAAGGCATTTCTGCAGTTCTGTGGTGTGCTCCTCCCAACTGAATTTATTATCAAGTTGTAATCCCAGGAATTTATGACTGTCAACCTCTTCTATCTGCTCTTCTTCATACTTTATGCATATGCTGGGTGGAAACCTCTTACAGGTTCTGAATTGCATATAGTGAGTCTTTTCGAAGTTTAATGTCATTGAGTTGGCTTTAAACCATTTATTAATATCTATGAAAATATCATTAGCAGATCTTTCTAGAACTACACTCGACATACTATTTATTGCAATACTTGTGTCATCTGCAAACAAAACGAACTCTGCTTCTGGCAGTGTAACTGATAAGAGATCATTAATGTACACAAGAAAAACCAATGGCCCTAAGATCGATCCTTGTGGGATACCACATGTAATTTCTTCCCATTCTGATGATGACTGGTGACTTAATCCACTAGTCCCTTGCACTGACACCCTTTGTTTCCTGTTAGCAAGGTATGACTTGAGCCATTTTGCAGCACAGCCCGTGACACCATAGAATTCTAATTTATTTAAAAGGATGTTGCGGTTCACACAATCGAATGCCTTTGACAAATCACAGAAAATACCTGCTGCTTGTAACATGTTATTTAATGAATTAAGTACATTTTCACTGTAGGTGTAAATAGCCTTCTCGATATCAGAACCCTTCAGAAATCCAAACTGTGTTCTTGATAATATGTCATTTGTGGTCAGATGGTTGAGAAGCTGCCTGTACATTACTTTCTCTAAAATTTTTGAGAACGCAGGCAAAAGTGAAATCGGTCTTTAGTTTGATGGTATCTCTTTATCCCCGTTCTTGAATAGAGGCTTAACATCTGCATATTTTAGCCAGTCAGGAAATGTCCTGGTTATAATTGACTGGTTACACAAGTAACTTAGAATTGTACTAAACTCACAGGAATGTGCCTTAACTAACTTTGTTGATATTTCATCATAACCACTAGAATGCTTTGTTTTTAAAGATTTTATTATGGAAGTTATTTCTTTTGGTGAAGTGAGTGACATATTCATGAACCTGAAGCTGTTTGTAAAGGCTAGTTTCAGATATTCAAGGGCATTATTTACTGATCCTGAGAATCACATTCTATCAGTAACAGATATAGAATACTTGTTAAATAGATTTGCCACACTATGCCCATTGATTACTAATGTGTCATCTAACCTTAGTGCTATTTGCTCCTGTTCCTTTCTGGTTCTGCCAGTCTCCTCTTTTAGTATATTCCATATTGTTTTTATTTTGTTCCGTGACATTGCTATCTTCTTCTCGTAGTGCATTTGTTTAGATGTCTGAATTACTTTTTTAATATTTTACAGTATTCCTTGTATTTAGCTAAATCAGCAGCATTGGAGCTACTATTGGTTGACAGATACAGTTTCCTTTTTGTCTTACAGGAAGTCTTTATTCCTTGTGTAATCCATGGTTTTATTATAGACTTCTGCTAATTTGAGTAACTTATAGAGGAAAACAATTTTCAAACATGGTACTGACATTGTTCATGAATGTGTTATATTTTTCATTCATGTCATGAGCACTATACACATCTTTCCAGTTCATATCTTTGAGCAGTTTTCTAAAACACTCAATTTTTGGTTGATTGACTACTCTCCTGTACTCAGATTTAGCAGTCTTGATAACCTGCTTAGAATTTATATCTAAAACAAGGAGCTGCATGTCATGATCTGATAGTCCATTTATTACAGGTTTTATGATATGATTTTGTTCCTTTGATTTGTCTATAAAAATGTCATCAATGGCTGTCCTTGAGGATTTTGTGATCCTAGTTGGAAAGTTTACAGTGTGAGTTAGATTGAAAGACAACATTAATAACTGCAGTAAATGTTTACTGGAAGATTGCATTAGAAAACTCTATTACAGTCACCAGCAATCAAAATTTCTTTGTTTCTTCCTGTTAAATAACCCAAAAGAGCTTCTAGATGATTTATGAATAGATTAAAATTTCCTGCAGGTGCTCAGTAAATAGTTACTATTATATAGGATCTATTATGGAACTCTACTTCTGTTGCACATGTTTCTAGATGCTGCTCTAAACAGAATTTATTAATGTCAATGTTCTTGAATTTATGACAGGTTTTAATAAATGTGGCAACTCCTCCTCCATCCATATCTACTCTGCAGAAGTAGGAAGCTAGCTTAAATCCTGAAATGTCTAACATATCTATACCAGTGGTTTCTTGATGTTCAGAGAGGCAGATTATGTCGATTTGGTTAGATGAATTCATTTCATCGATACAAATGAGTAGTTCATCAACTTTGTTTCTGAATCCCGGAATGTTCTGGTGCAATAAAGATAACTGATACTGCATACTAATGGGATTATAACTGCTTTGGCGAAGAAGAACTGGCAGTTTCTGATTACTTTCTGTTAAACATTGTTTAAATGGAGGCTGTATACTAAAATCTGACTCCTGTTCATCTGTTTTCTCAAACTGAGTGTGTCTGCCAAACTCTCTTAAAACTCATTTTCTTTCCCCCTTCCCTATCCTAAAAAAGGCATCCCTCTGACACATGTGACCACTGGTATTTTACCACTTGTGACAGTGTCCCCTCTTAAGTTTTCTGCAATCAACCCAGACAGTTTTCCCTTCCCTTTCCTATTGAGGTAAAGGCCATGCCTAATGTAGTCCCACCTATCGATAGCATCCACAGGAATCAAACCAACATGGGACCCTATTTCCGTCCTAAGCAGCCACTCCAACTCCAAGTTCACCCTCCCTACAGAAGAGTTCAAATGAGGCCGATCATGGCGTCTCAATACAGACACAAATCCCACACGGATATTTTCATTGCTGATGCTATCTTCACCAGGTCACTCTCTATGGAATATTCAGAGTCTCTGTCAATGCTATTTCCCGGACCACCCACTATAACCACGGCATCCTCCTTTGTGAAATCCTTGCATAAAGAACCTACATCCTCTGTTACCTGACCCAGATCTGCACTAGGCTTGAAAAAGTTTGGACCTAGATTTTCCTGCAGTAGTTGGCCAACACCTCTACCATGGGAACTACCTAACAACAGAACTTTCTTTCTCTTTACAAATTTCCCTACCTTTTTCAAGTCTTTGAAAGCTTGTTGTGCCCTTTCTACAGCTTCAGCTACATTAGGCTCATCCGATTCTGACTGAGGCAACAAGTCAAATCTATTTTCAAGATTTATGACAAAGCTGTAATTTTACGGTAGTGGGTTCCTTTCCCTATGCACACACAATACATTACGTGTATTTACATTTAGGTGTCAACTACCAGTCCCTGCACAATTCATCAATCCTCTGTAGAGCCTTCTGCAAATTGTTACTGTCTTCTGGCATTGCTACCTTCATGGAGACAACAAACTTAGAGAGCTTTGAATGCACTCTACTACATCACTTTCATACATTTAAACACTAATGGTCCTATCGTATTTCCTGGGGATACACCAGAAATTACCTCTACATCTGTCGATTTTGTTCCATTATGAGCAATGTGTTGAGTTCTGTCTGCAATAAAGTCTGTCTGCAAATCTGAACTCAGTAAGCTCAAATTTTTTCACTAATGGGCATTGCAGGATTGTGTCAAATGCTCTGAGTATCTTATGAAGGAACAGGATGAGCTGAGTTTCACAAGATCTCTCTTTGCAGAATCCATGTTGAATCTTCTGAACCCAAACACAGTTAGGTATATAAAAAAGAATGACTTCTGTGCCAACCAGCATGGATTCCAAAAATATTGATCATGTAAAACCCATTGCACCCTTTTCTCACATGACATCCTGAAAGCCATGGATCAAGGCAGTTGCTGGCAGCATTTCTCAACACCCAAGAAGCATTTGTCTCAGTACCACATCTACACTTACTTACAAAAGTGTGGTCATATGGGGTATCAAGCAAATTCTGTAACTAGACTGAGGATTTTTTGCTAGGGCAGATGCAGCAATTTTTTTTTTTGCTGGAGAGTAATAGATTGTGTTCTAGGGAAGTATGTTAGGACCCTTGCTGTTGATATTGTATATTAATAATCTTGCAGATAATACTAATAGCAACTTGAGATTTTTTGCAGATGATACATTTAACTATAATGATGTACTGTCTGAAAAAAAACTGCATGAATATTCAGTCAGATCTTGATAAGATCTCAAGGTGATGCTGAGATGGGCAACCTGCTCTAAATGTTTGTAGGCAGCTTCCATCATTTCAGCTGTAAACATACAGACACATACAGGAACTCAAATTAACAAAATTTATTCACTTGAGTAATCATAATGGAATTTGACAACCAACAAAATAGAGAACTTTCAAACTAGAAATAAGAGTAAACACAACAAGGCAAACCTAACCATTCAGCCAAAGGTAATATAATCACTGTCCAACTCGGCACTTCCCACACATCTCTTACATCTCTGCCCCCTTTGCATTGTTGACATATCGCATACACTCTCAACCACTGGCAACAGTTGTTTTTTAAATACTGACCCACACACATTTCTCCATCATTAGTTTAATTATGGCTTTTGTGCTGGAATGGATGAGGTGACGAACATTGTCAAAAACTGTTCTTCATAGCATTTCAAGTGTGAAAGGAATAGGTGTAGTACAGTCCTTTGTGGCTAGCAACCACACTTGTTTGAGTTTAAGAGCTGTTGAACCATTGTCCACAAATTGTTGCACTGCTCATCTGTAGCTTGTGCTGCTCTATGTCAATCATAATTTATTGCAAAAGGAATTGTGCAGACTCTACGGAAAAAATCAGCCACTACATCTTTTGTCACTCTTATGTACATAAATGACCTTGTGGATGACATCGGAAGTTCACTGAGGCTTTTTGCAGATGATGCTGTGGTGTATCGAGAGGTTGTAACAATGGAAAATTGTACTGAAATGCAGGAGGATCTGCAGTGAATTGACGCATGGTGCAGGGAATGGCAATTGAATCTCAATGTAGACAAGCGTAATGTGCTGCGAATACATAGAAAGATAGATCCCTCCTCATTTAGCTACAAAATAGCAGGTCAGCAACTGGAAGCAGTTAATTCCATAAATTATCTGGGAGTACGCATTAAGAGTGATTTAAAATGGAATGATCATATAAAGTTGATCGTCGGTAAAGCAGGTCCCAGACTGAGATTCATTGGAAGAATCCTAAGGAAATGCAATCCGAAAACAAAGGAAGTAGGTTACAGTACGCTTGTTCGCCCACTGCTTGAATACTGCTCAGCAGTGTGGGATCCGTACCAGATATGGTTGATAGAAGAGATAGAGAAGATCCAACGGAGAGCAGAGCACTTCGTTGCAGGATCATTTAGTAATCACGAAAGCGTTACGGAGATGATAGATAAACTCCAGTGGAAGACTCTGCAGGAGAGACGCTCAGTAGCTCGGTACAGGCTTTTGTTAAAGTTTCGAGAACATACCTTCACCGAAGAGTCAAGCAGAATATTGCTCCCTCCTACGTATATCTTGCAAAGAGACCATGAGGATAAAATCAGAGAGATTAGAGCCCGCAGAAGCATACCGACAATCCTTCTTTCCACGAACAATACGAGACTGGAATAGAAGGGAGAACCGATAGAGGTACTCAGGGTACCCTCCGCCACACACCGTCAGGTGGCTTGCGGAGTATGGATGTAGATGTAGATGTAGATGTAGATGTAGATGTAGATGTGTCTTATGTCTGTTTTGAATTGCCCAATAAAAAGTATCTGTCAGGACTGCCCGATTGAACAACCTTCATTGACCTTGTGAAAAGCAAAAGTGATTGGCTTATGATCAGTGTAGATTGTAAATGGTCTAGTTGTATATGAGAGCAAAACTGTTGTATGGATTCATAAATGGCCAACAGCTCTTGATCATATGCACTCCAATTAGTCAGCTTCCAGGGGAGAAACTTCAAAGGTTTCCAGGTATTCTTGACATTTCGATGGGGAGCTGCCCTGATAGCCTGTTGGCTAGCCTCCACCACTATCACTAATGGTGCATTATGAACCAGATGGTTTAAGAGGATAGCTTTTTGCAAACTAGTCCTTACCTTTCCAAAGGGTGTGGATATCCATGGCAGGCAATGCCTGCCAATAGTGTTGTTACCTGCCAGTCTGCCGGTGGTTCTGTCAGGGTCACCTCCATCTCTGCTGCTCCGAGTGGATGATGTTGATAAAAGTTGATGATTCCCAGAAATCTTCTTAACTGCTGGTAATCCATCAGCTGACAAATGTTTTCAATGGCCTCTATCTTCTTTTTGAGAGGATAAATACCAGCAGCTGAGACTGTATGTCTGAGAAATGTCAACTCATTTGATACAGAACACATTTTGTGTCATTTATACTGAACCAGGTGCTGCCTTTCTTTTTAACTAGGTAATGGTGGTGACCATAGTCGGTGGAACCTCTGTATGACACCTGCTTTTAACATCTCTTTGAATTTTGCTTTCTCTACTGTCAAATGATCATGCACTGGTTCCCTTGGGTGACCAGTTGGCTGGATGTCTTAATGTGATACACCAAGGTATACTTTGTGTAATTTCCAACAACCTCTTCTCTAGCTTCTGGGATACTGGGTGATTGGATGGTACTGTTAACACTTCTGCCTGTAAGATACATTACCATTTCTCTGTCCATCTTAACTTGTGCTGTATTTAGCTTTATTTTGAGTCCTTGGTGGTGCATGAACGTCTGCCAGCATGAACCTCCACTTGAACATTTAACTGAAGACAGTATCCATTGTCACTTCACACTCACGATAAGTTGTGATGAGCAAGTTGTTAGCTACTGTAAGATGAAGAATTGCAACCACCACTGTGGTCTTATTTTTCCTGAACAGCAGTGCACTTACATTCAAGCCTGAATTGATAAGGTAACACCTGACTGCAATCCTGTCTTTAACATAAAAAAAAGCACGGTAATGTGAGCAGGCACACTTGCTTCATTGTATGTAAGGGCACAGTCAGTTTGTCATGAATAACTGGGCTGATTTTGAGTGCTGGGTCTTCTCTGCTTCTGATTATGTCACTGTCAGTGTCTGCAGAAGTAGCAGCAACTCCCTCACTAGTCTTTGGCACTCTTGGGGAACTGTGCACCCTGCTGAGCCAACTGCAGGCCATTGAGATCACCTGTTAGTGTGTGGGGAAAATGTGCCTCTTGTGGCCTGATCACCAAACTGCTTGTGGTACCAACATGCCAGGTGATTTTGTTCTCCTTGTACCATCTGACCCTCAGTTTGATTCTGTTGGCTGGATGGATATATCTCTTGCTTACCTTTCCTTGTGCATTCCCATTCATCCATCTGCCAGTGCCAACATTTTCTTCTGAATTGCATTGATTTGGTGCTCAGACTTCAGACATACTTGTTGATGTTAATCTGTTGCTTGTGCCACATAGCTGTTCTCTCTCCAGTGCTGATGTCACTAGCTACCTATGTCATCACCGAGGTACTCACCTGCCCACTATAGTGTGCATCTTGTCTGCTGCTAAAAAAACAGAATTAATGTCACTCTTCCCATATACCACCCCTACCATTTTCACTGAAAGCAATAGCTGTGTTAGTCAGACATGCTGTAATGTTTTATCTGACATTGCTTCATCTTCCAAGATGGTCTGCAGATGCTACCAGTATTCAGATGGCATTCATTCTATTGCCAATATGCTCAAACTGAAGGACTTGACACATTTGTTGGTCCAGTGAATACACTTGCATTTGTTGGTCCAATGATTTGCATGTCTGTCTGACCACAGTGTCCTTTAGGTGGAGATGTCATTGTTGTGACAGTGGTTTCAAAATAACATCCAATACCATTTTGACTGCTTAGTATCCAAGCTGTTAACTGCTGTAGCAAACTCCATATAATTGCTAGTACCATTACTTTACATACATGCCAAATTTAGCATTGTGAACCACAGTTAAGGTTTCTCTGGAGAGAATTTCAGTATTTATGTTTTCATCTTTGGAGTGTAAACCATGATAGACTCAGCAGACAAACTGTTGGTCACATTCAACATTTGTTGGTATAATCTTGTGTCATATAATGCTGCATTTGGATTTTGTGGATCCCTAGTCTGATTCTGTAGGCCCTTGTGTAAGCGTAAAAACTGTCCTACTTGGCTTCATTTAGCATCATGACAAGAAGTCACTGTTTCATTCTGTACATTGCTTAAAGACTCTGCTTATTCTTGTAATTTTGGGATGACAGATTTTTAAGCAGATTCCATCATTTCAGCCATAAATTATACAGAGACACAGATGAATGGAAATTAACAAGTTTTATTCACTTGATTAATCGGAATGGTGTTTGACAACAAACTGTAAGCAGAGGACTGTCAAGGTAGAACTAATAGTAAACATAACAAAGCAATCTCAGATGGTTGGCCAAAGAATAATATAACAAAATCAAACAATGGAAACTCCAAGTTGGAATGACAACAGTATAAGGAATAGGATAGATTGATACTCACTGTAAAGATGAGCTGTTGAGTTGCAGACACACACAATGGAAAGACTGTTATGCTTGCAGCTGTCAGCCAAAGCCTTCCTCAGCAAATAAAACACACACACAAGCAAGCACACCTCAAGCACAATCGGCTGCCACCACCACCAGCTCCAAACAGAATGTGTCTGTCATTTGAATAGCATTCTGGAGTGGGATGGGGAAGGGGGAGGGATAGCAAGGAATGGGTGGTGGTGGTGGGTGGGGGGGGGGGGGGGGGGGGGGAGAAGAGCACTGTCTGTCAGGCAGGGTGTGCAGGGGCTAGAGACTGTCAGCACAATGTGGGGTGATTATCTACCCCCTGGTCATCTTCCAGGAATTCCTTACCTCTATCTTAGTGTCACCATCCTTGCCCAGGTCCCTTCCTGAAAACACCAACCTTTCAGCAGAGGGAAGGGCAGCCATATGTAGTCTCAAAACAGATCCTCACCTAACCAGCCTCCCTGTTGACACAGGCTCCACCACTGTTTGATAAGTTGCGGCATCCACCAGGTGGAAGGCCTCTGCTAATAGGTTGACTCTTCCATCTATAAATTCTGCCAGAGTGATCCTGTTCCAGAAATCCAACATAACTCCAATTCCTGCTCAAAGCCTGAGATCCTTCCCAGAACCTCTTCCCTGAATCCATTCCATTCCTTGCCCCTGTTACACCCCACATGCCCATCTTTTATGTGATCCCCAAAATTCACAAACCCAACAACCTTGGGAGCCCCATTGTACCTGGTTATTGTGCTCCCATGGAAAGGATTTCGGCCCTCAGTAACCATCACCCTCAACCAATTGCCCATAATCTAGCCTCCCACATCAAAGATACCAACCACTTCCTTCACTGGCTCTCTGTCATCCCCATTCCTATACCTCCTGGTTCCCTACTCGTCACTGTTGATGCCACTACCCTATATACCAATGCCCCTCACACCCATGGTCTTGCCGCAATTGAACTGCCTCTCACAATGTCCTTCAGACTCCAAACTCACTACCTCATTCCTTATTAAAAATCTTAAATATGGCTGCAGTTCAGCAACTGTATAAACTGGAAGAGGTTGAAAAAAATCAGCCAACCAGTTGCAAACCAAAGGTTTATTTAGCCCTTTGGTTTGCAGCTGCTTGGCTGATTTTTTTCAACCTATCCCTCATTCACCTAACTAACTAACTTTATCCTAACACATAACAACTTCTCCTTTGAAGGGAAGGTATACAAAAAATCTGTGGCAGAGCCATGGGCATCCACATGGCCCCCTCCTATGTGAATCTGTTTATGGGCCTTCTTAGCCTCCCAGAGCCGCAAACTGCTGGCCTGGTTCAGGTTCATTGATGATATCTTCATGATCTGGACTCAAGGATGAGACACCCTATCCTCATTCTTTCACAACCTCATCTCTTCTTTCATCCAATTCATCTGGTCCTGCTCAACTCAGCATGTCATCTTCCTAGATGTTGATCTCCTCCTCTCTGATGGCTCCATCCACATCTCTGTCCACATTAAACGCACCAACCACCAACAGTCCCTACATTTTGATGTCTGCCATCCCTTCTAAATAAAAAAGTTCTCTCATTCAGCCTTACTACCTAGGGACAGCATATCTGCAGTAACAATAACTCTCTTTCCCAGTATACTGAAACTCTCACCAAGGCCTTCATGGTGCTACCCCTCAGACCCAGTCTGCAAACAGATTTCCTGTGCCATTTCTCCACAGCCCTCCAATCTACCCAACACCCCCAAGAGCCACCTATGAAAGAGTGCCCCATTCATCAGTCAAGACCAGCCCAGACTGGGACATCTAAACTGCATCCTTTGTCAGGGCTCTGATTATTTACTCTCATGCCATTAAATGAGGGACATCCTATCCAAGATCCTTTCCATCCCTTCCAAAGTGGAGTTCTCCATAACGTCCTAGACCATCCCTACGCCTCTCCCAATCTCAACCACTTGCAACGGGGATCATATCCATGTAAAAGACCTAGGTGCAAGATCTGTCCAATCACACACTCAGCATTTCCTATTCCTGTCCTATCACAGGTTTATCTTACCCCATCAAAGGCTGGGCCACCTGTGAAATCAGCCATGTTGTGTACCACCTCTGCTGCAACAACTGCTCATTGTTTTATATTGATAAGACTACCAAGCAGCTGTCCACCATGATGAACGGCTACCACAAATCTGACAAAAGCAGAGCAGACGACCATGTGGCATATGCTAGATTTCATTGCCTGCTACACAGTCTGGATCATTTTGATTCTTCCCTCCACTGCCAGCTTTTCTGAACTGTGCAAATGCCCTTAAAATACATTCTTTGCTCCCAAAATTATCCTGGCCTCAGCCTGAGGTAACCTACTGCTCTACACCTTTCACCTAACAGGTTCCACCCCCTCATCCTATCATTTCCTCCCCTCTCACATTCTCTCAACCTCTTTGTGTGCCACCATCTGCCAATATACCTGCCCGTCCTTTCTCCTTCTCTGCTCTCCTCCTTTTCCGCTCTCCTCCTTTTCTTCTCCTCTCCTCCTTTTACTCTCCTCTCATTTTCTGCTCTCCTTCTCTGCTTATCCATTCCTCTCCTTTTCCTCTCCCCTCCTTTTTTCCTCTCCTCCTTTTACTCTCCTCTCCTTTTCCACTCTCAACCTTTTCTCTCTCCTTCTTCTCCTTTCCCGCTGTTCTCCTATTTTGCTCCCCACTTCCCCTTCCCCTTCCCCTACCCCACCTTCTGATGCCCTGCCTGGCAGTCTCCAGTCCCTGCACGCCCTGCTGGACAGTGCTCTTCTCTCCCCCCACCTGTACCCTGTTATGCCTCCGCCTCCCCCGTCCCATTCCAGATTGCTATTCATGTAACAGTCACATTCTGTTTGAAGATGCTGGTGGTGGCAGCCATTTGTGCCAGCTTGTATGTATGTGTGTGTGTTTTCTGTGCTAAGGAAAGCTTTGGCCAATAGCTGCATGTGTAACAGTCTTTTTTGTTGTTCCTGTCTGAAACTCAGCGAGTCATCGTTAAGGTGAGTATCATCTATCCTATTCCTTATATCAAAGAATAATACATGCGTTCTCAATTACTGTCCAAATTTGATGCTCCCCACATGTTCAAAAATGTAAAAGTGTGCACTTCAAAAAATTAAAAAAAAAAAACATAGTATTCTATGACTATGGTATCAATGAGTCACAGTTGAAATCAGTCTACTTTTACGAAACATGAGAACACTTTAGAATGATATGAAATGGTATGACCATATAGGCTCAGTTGTAGGTAGAATACTAGAGAAATGCAATTAGTTTACAAAGGAGGTTGCTTGTAAATCATTTGTGTGAACCATCCTAGAATATGCTGAAATGTATGGAGCCAGAATCATATAGGACTAATGGGATATTGAAGGTTTGCAGGGAAGTGCAGCACAAATGGTCACAAGTTTGTTTGATCTGTGGGGTAGTGTCACAAAGAAAACTGAACTGGCAGACATTTAAAAACAGACATAAACTATCTGTAAAAAGCCTGCTAATGAAGTTCGAAAAACAGCTTTAAATGATGACTCTGGGAATGTAGTACAAAGTTCTGTGTATCACACCCACAGGGATCATGAGGACAAAATTAGATAAATTATGGTGTTCACAGAGGCATTTAAACAGTCATTCTTCCCATACTCCATACATGAATAGTGTGAGGAGAAGCCCTAGCAACTGGAACAGTGGGAAGTGCCCTCTGTCATGCCCATCACATGGAAAGTATGTGGATCAGTTATTGAACAGGCATTATTTTTATTAAGGTATGATCCCCAGTAAGAAGATGCAGATCAGATATCAGATGTTTTAAAAAAATCATAAATTAAATCATGTGTGTTCTGATTACCAGTATTTGAACACTATGCCTTCTAGAGGAACAGATTGGTATTAAGATAGTCGGAATTATTAATTTTTATGTTTTTAATTTTGGCATCCATTCTGTGGGAAGTGAAATAAAATAAAAATTTTAATGCATTCTTACAAAATAAATGCTTACATCTTTATTACTCTATGAGGCTATGTATAACAAGTGACATTTTTATTTGCTTTACAATATATATTACATTTATATTATAGTCTTTTACTCTCTATAAAGGAAGTAATCTAATTCTGTGCAACTTTGTTCTAGTATAAAATATTTCCTTATATCAGTCTGTCATTATTTTACGTTTGTTATTCCACAGATTATTTAAGAAATCATCTCTCTGAATATGCCGGATGAACCTGTGTGAGACAACCCAAGTAACTTCATTGGCATCCAAGTGCTGTGATACACAGTTTTCCAAATATTTGCTTAATAATGTTATGTAACTCTGTTTGAGACCATACAATTTAATAAATATACAATTCCATAAACAGAAATTTATTTGTTTTGATTACTCTGACTTTTTAAAGAACATTTTCATATAAAATATGTAATTTCTATTTTTTATATAAATTTGATCTCTTATGCTTAACCTAATTTTATACTGTACAAGTTTGTGGAAACAGTTCTTTTATCTTCTTTGGAATAATATGTAGCATCACACAATTTATACTGGCCATCATATTTCCAAATTCAATGTAACTGGATAGAAAAAAAAAAATCTACTCACCATATGGTGGCAGGACAAAGCACGTATAAAGGAATTAAAATTTGCAAGCTTTTGGAGCCAGTAACTCCTCCTTCTGGCAGAAGGGTTGAAGGACAAGGAAGAGGGGTAAAGGAAAAAGGCCTTTTCTACTGTTTTTCTTTTTCCCAGTTCACAAGCAGGTATTATCCCCCCAAACATAACTTGTAAACCAAATTACTCTGCCATAACTGAACATGCCCCTA
Organism: Schistocerca americana; assembly: GCF_021461395.2. Taxonomy (NCBI): domain Eukaryota; kingdom Metazoa; phylum Arthropoda; class Insecta; order Orthoptera; family Acrididae; genus Schistocerca; species Schistocerca americana. Next base: position 623,041,201 of record NC_060119.1, read on the forward strand.
CTCCTAATCCACTCCTAGGGACCAGCTGCATTGGAGCACCTGGGCTGGAACTACTGATACATATCCTTTACCAGGACAGACTACATATCACACTGAGAAATGAGGAAAATCATACACACAATCTTTCTTGCTCCTTCCAAAGCAATGTTCCACTGCTCACCTAATTTACACAATTCCTAGTCCATGCTTACACCACACTTACTTACAAACTCGTAACACATGGGTCATACCTCTGCAGGAGATCATTCCACTCCAGTCTCACACAGGATTATTCTATTCTATCAAAGGAGGGCCACCTGTGAAAGCTGTCTTGTCATATACCAGATCTGTTGCCATTTCTGCACAGTATTTTAGCTGCTCACCCAAATGAGTGACCTCCGACAAACTGTGAGCAAGAGAAGAGTCGATCACCCAGTGGGAGAACATGTTGCTGAGCACAACATGCTTGATATCAACGGCTGCTTCACAACCCCCCCCCCCCCCCCCCCAGCTTCTCTGAATTGTCCTTGAAATTCATAACATGTGCTCCTGTCTCCTGGCCTCCAACTCCACTAGCCCCTGCCCACATCTACCTCCACATCTGCCCCCATAACCTTAACCTGCCTCAGCCTAAACTCATAGCTCCTTCTCCACAGTCTACAGTCTCACTCTGGCTCTGTTCTATTTCACCCTCTACATCCAATCCTCCACATCACTGTGCACAGTGCACAACTTCTGCTGCCAGCAAGCAGAGTGAGCTCACTGGTGCCAGAGTCCCATCCTGTGTGTCTGCTGCTTCTCCCATCCAGCCATTGGCACACTTCCTCAATCATCCCTCACCTCCTTTTCTTCCATTACTCAGTCTACTACATACAACCCCTCATCCCTGTCAAGCTACAGTGTCGCCAAAATGTTGTCAGGTGTGACAGCACAGCCATGCAGATTGAAATGTAACAGCTAAGACCTTTTCTCTTCTTTAGAGTTTGTTGTCAGCAGATATTCACTCACATTAATTAATTGAAAAGCTAATAACAAATCAACAGTAATCCTAAGCATAGCAAAATATGGGCAATGTAAGTAATATTACACTTTTGGAACTGTTACAATGACATAAACCTGTTCAATTTTTCAACAATATAATGAAAAGGATAGTTGCTACTCACCATAAAGCAAACATGCTGAGTCACAGAAAGGCACAACAAAAAAAGACTGTCAAAAAGTTAGCTTTCAGCCAATAAGGCCTTTGTCAAAAATATACAACATACAAACATGCACAGACTCATGCAAATGCAACTCACACACACATGACCACAATCTCTGGCAGCTGTCAGTATTCCTTATGCTTCAAGTAGACACTGTAATAGGTAAGAATGTTTAAAACCATACTATTTACTCAAAATCACTAAAATACAGTTAAGATCATTGTCTGTGACACATATTTTAAACCCAAATCCAATGTTATCTGAAACTTTTTTTTTTCAAAAAAGAAAAAAAAGAAAGAATGAAAAAAAGAAAAAAACCAGAAGTGGAGTAAAATAAAAGTCTTAATATGTAATTTCAGAGCATTATCCAGTCTGCAGAAATGTAATTATTTTAATTAACAGAAATGATAACTGCAAACATTGCAAACAAACTATGTTAAGGAATTTCCTGGCTGTTTTTTGAAAGACTGTTACTACTAAAATGAAGTAAATTTTTTACCAGGATTTGGAAATTTTTTCTCTTTGCTGCAGCAACAGCAGCAAATCAACTCTATGATGCAGATAACTTAAGTTCAACTAGTTCACCCACCAATTTATTTTCTGCAGATTCTGATAGTTAACTGATAACTTCAAAAATATTTATTACAGCATTGTTACACAATGTGATCCAGACACTGCCAAAAAATATGTTTTTCATATTAGGTGCATTCTGCTGCCACCTACTGCCAGGTACTCCATATCAGTGACCTCAGTAGTCATTAGACATCATGAGAGAGCAGAATGGAGTGCTCCGCAGAACTCACGGACTTCAAACATGGTCATGTGATTGGGTGTCACCTGCGTCATATGTCTGTATGTGAGACTTCCACACTCCTTAACATATCTTGGTCCACTGTTTCCAATGTGATAGTGAAGTGGGAATGTAAATGGACATATACAGTACAAAAGCATACAGGCCGACCTTGTCTGTTGACTGACAGAGACTGCCAACAGTCGAAGAGGGTTGTAATGTGCAATAGGCAGACATCTATCCAGACCATCACACAGGGATTCCAAACTGCATCAGGATCCACAGCAAGTACTATGACAGTTAGGCGAGAGGTGAAAAACTTGGATTTCATGGTCGAGTGGCTGCTCATAAGCCACACATCACGTCAGTAAATGCCAAATGATGCCTCGCTTGGTGTAAGGGCATAAACATTGGATGTTTAAACAATGGGGAAGCATTGTGTGGAGTGATGAATATCAGTACACAATGTGGTGATCCGACGGCAAGGTGTGGGTGGCGAATGCCCGGTGAACGTCATCTGCCAATGTATGTAGCGCTAACAGTAAAATTTGGAGGGGGTAGTGTTATGGTATAGTCATCTTTCATGTTTTTCATGGAGGGGGCTTGCACCCCTTGTTGTTTTGTGTTGCACTATCACAGCACAGGCATACACTGATGTCTTAAGCACCACCTTGCTTCCCACTGTTGAAGAGCAATTTGGGGATGGTGATTGCTTCTTTCAGTATGTTTGAGCACCTGTTTATAAAATGCATGGCCTGTGGTGGAGTGGTTACATGACAATAACATTCCTGTAATGGACTGGCCTGCACACAATCCTGACCTGAGTCCTATAGGACACCTTTGGGATGTTTTGGAATGACCACTTCGTGCTAGGCCTCACTGACTGACATCGATACCTCTCCTCAGTCCAGCACTCCATGAGGAATGGGCTGCCATTCCCCAAGAAACATTCCAGCACCTGACTGAATGTATGCCCGTGAGAGTGGAAGCTGTCATCAAGGCTAAGGGTGGGTCAACACCAAATCGAATTCCCATGGAGGGCGCAACGAACTTGTAAGTCTACGGTGTGTTGATGATTTTCACTTATGGACCGTCTGACAGCAACTGAATAAAACACAATTTTAGTGCCATACGCGTTTCGCCTTTATTTTCTGCAAGGCATCATCAGTGGCCTGTAATATGTACATATGTTAGCTATTTTATTTACATTTTTGTCACTGTGCCTATAGGTTATAAACAGTTCTGGTGGTTGGTATTTCCTATTAAGTAGTAATGTTTTGAACTGTACTTACAGGTTGCGTAGACAGTTTCTTATATATTACGCTCCTGTTACATTTTTGGTCTTATTCTTCTACCTATGAGCGCCAATTTGCTGTTTTTTTCTGCATTCCACAGCACTATGCACTGAACGCTTTTTTTTAATGCAATGTTTTGGTTTCTGTTGGCGACTGTCAAATGTTTTTGCCAAAGATCGAATATTACTGCCAAACTTATGAGTGTAACTATCGAAGTATCTGTGGTCTGTTGGTGTATGCATTTGTGTGTGCGCTTGTGTGTGTGTGTGTGTGTGTGTGTGTGTGTGTGTGTGTGTGTGTGTGTGTTTGTGTGTGTGAGTGAGTATTTTTTGGTGTCATATTATTTTATTTTATTGTATTTAATTATTTATTTTTGTTTATGTCCTGTGTATGTGTGTGTGTGTGTGTGTGTGTGTGTGTTTTGGTGTGATATATATATATATATATATATATATATATATATATAGTTATAATAGAGGGAAACATTCCACGTAGGAAATATATATCTAAAAACAAAGATGATGTGACTTACCAAATGAAAGTGCTGGCAGGTCGACAGACACACAAACATACACACAAAATTCAAGCTTTCGCAACAAACTGTTGCCTCATCAGGAAAGAGGGAAGGAGAGGGAAAGACGAAAGGATGTGGGTTTTAAGGGAGAGGGTAAGGAGTCATTCCAATCCCGGGAGCGGAAAGACTTACCTTAGGGGGAAAAAAGGACGGGTATTCACTCGCACACACACACATATCCATCCACACATATACAGACACAAGCAGACATATTTAAAGACAAAGAGTTTGGGCAGAGATGTCAGTCGAGGCAGAAGTGCAGAGGCAAAGATGTTGTTGAATGACAGGTGAGGTATGAGTGGCGGCAACTTGAAATTAGTGGAGATTGAGGCCTGGTGGATAACGGGAAGAGAGGATATATTGAAGAGCAAGTTCCCATCTCCGGAGTTCGGATAGGTTGGTGTTAGTGGGAAGTATCCAGATAACCCGGACGGTGTAACACTGTGCCAAGATGTGCTGGCCGTGCACCAAGGCATGTTTAGCCACAGGGTGATCCTCATTACCAACAAACACTGTCTGCCTGTGTCCATTCATGCGAATGGACAGTTTGTTGCTGGTCATTCCCACATAGAATGCGTCACAGTGTAGGCAGGTCAGTTGGTAGATCACGTGGGTGCTTTCACACGTGGCTCTGCCTTTGATCGTGTACACCTTCCGGGTTACAGGACTGGAGTAGGTGGTGGTGGGAGGGTGCATGGGACAAACCTTAAAACCCACATCCTTTCGTCTTTCCCTCTCCTTCCCTCTTTCCTGATGAGGCAACAGTTTGTTGCGAAAGCTTGAATTTTGTGTGTATGTTTGTGTTTGTTTGTGTGTCTGTCGACCTGCCAGCACTTTCATTTGGTAAGTCACATCATCTTTGTTTTTTATATATATATATATATATATATATATATATATATATATATATATATTTGTGTGTCTGTCTGTATTTTGGTGTTATGCATTATTTTTTTTTTTTTTGAGGTGGGGGGGCTGTTGTGTGTGTGTGTGTGTGTGTGTGTGTGTGTGTGTGTGTGTGTGTGTGTGTGTGTATTTTGGTGGTATATACTTTTTTTTATGTTATCATTTCCTTTATTAAGTGTAGTAAGGAGCCTGTGCTGATGTGTGTTTGTTCATTTATCACATGTTTGTTTTCTGCTATGGCTTTCTGGATGTGGAAGTTTTCTTGCATTTGTATAAGATGTTTGCCATGGTTGCTTATTCTCATTATTTTCATTTCTTGTTCCATGTTTGTAGGATGATGGTTGTAGTGTTTTAAATGCTCTGCAAATGTGGAATGGTTTGTTTCATACTTCCAACATCTGATATGTTCTTTGTATCTTGTTTCAAAATTCCTGCATGTCATGCCTATGTATACTGCATCACAACTTTGACATTCAAGTTTATATATTCCTGATTGTTGGAATTTGTCCCTCTTGGTAGCTGGCTGGCTTAGGTGTGATTGAAGGGTTTGCCCAGGCTTATATGCTATTTTGAAGCCCTGTCTCTTTAGGATGTTTGCAACTCTGTGTGTTAGTTTATGTGTGTAGGTCATGGTGTACCATCTGGTTCTTTTCTGTGTGGTGTTGTCATTGTGTGTGTTTGTTGAGTGTGTTTGTAAGTTTTCAGCTTGTGAGTTCTTTTGTATTGTGGAAATGTTGTGTTTGTTTTTTATTTGTGTTTTTATTTTTTGATTGAGCCTGTGTACCACATGTGTGTCATACCCGTTGTTCCTAGCTATTTGTATGATCGTGTTCATTTCTTGTTCATAGTTTCTCTTACTGAGTGGGATTCTGTTTAATCTATGTAACATGTGTCTTAGTGCTGCAAATTTCTGGCTTTGGGGGTGGTTGGATGTGGAATGTATTATTGTGTCCGTGGCTGTTGGTTTTCTAAAGATGTTAAATGTATGTTTTCCATTTTCTTTTTTAATTGTAATGTCAAGAAAATTTATTTGATTTTCTTTTTCAAGTGTGAATTTTATGTTCTTATGAGCTTTGTTTATTTCTGAATCTTATACAAATGCAAGAAAACTTCCACATCCAGAAAGCCATAGCAGAAAACAAACATGTGATAAATGAACAAACACACATCAGCACAGGCTCCTTACTACACTTAATAAAGGAAATGATAACATAAAAAAAGTATATACCACCAAAATACACACACACACACACACACACACACACACACACACACACACACACACAACAGCCCCCCCACCTCAAAAAAAAAAAAAAAAAAATAATGCATAACACCAAAATACAGACAGACACACACAAAAAAAAAAAATATATATATATATATATATATATATATATATATATATATATATATATATATATATCACACCAAAACACACACACACACACACACATACACAGGACATAAACAAAAATAAATAATTAAATACAATAAAATAAAATAATATGACACCAAAAAACACTCACTCACACACACACACACACACACACACACACAAGCGCACACACAAATGCCAAATGCATACACCAACAGACCACAGATACTTCGATAGTTACACTCATAAGTTTGGCAGTAATATTCGATCTTTGGCAAAAACATTTGACAGTCGCCAACAGAAACCAAAACATTGCATTAAAAAAAAGCGTTCAGTGCATAGTGCTGTGGAATGCAGAAAAAAACAGCAAATTGGCGCTCATAGGAAGAAGAATAAGACCAAAAATGTAACAGGAGCGTAATATATAAGAAACTGTCTACGCAACCTGTAAGTACAGTTCAAAACATTACTACTTAATAGGAAATACCAACCACCAGAACTGTTTATAACCTATAGGTACAGTGACAAAAATGTAAATAAAATAGCTAACATATGTACATATTACAGGCCACTGATGATGCCTTGCAGAAAATAAAGGCGAAACGCGTATGGCACTAAAATTGTGTTTTATTCAGTTGCTGTCAGACGGTCCATAAGTGAAAATCATCAACACACCGTAGTATTACGCGCAACTGAGGAGGACAGGACCAAAAAATTGAACTTGTAAGTCATTTTCAGCCAGGTTTTCTGATACTCTTGATCACATAGTGCACATTCAGTAACTATATTAAGTACACAGTGCATTAACTGGCTTTCAAGTATTGGATCCCAGCCTAGGGAAACTTTTCAAGCTCTGAAGAAGGATTTGTTCAGAAGCTCATAATCTTATTTGTGTGCCTGTCGATGACTCAGCACCTAAACTGCTCAGTGAGGTGTTACTTTTGCTCCAAAAATTATTCATTAGTCCACACCTATTTATTTAAGTATAAGACAACTTTTTGCTTGGAAACAGTTATGTATTTTTAGCATATAAAGTTATTTTGTCAAGCTGCGAGGATGCAAATTTGTGTATATAAATTATGTTGCAAATAACACCACATATGCAGTCTGAGTAATGTATAATTAAATGTGGTGTCAAACTACTATGGTCAGAGTTACTGTGAGTAATTAACTGTAGCTTGGCTTTATATTAGAACAGCTACTGTTGGTTGTGAATTTAGATGATATTTCAGAGGTCCCTGGCCACTGCAGAAGCAATGGTGTTCAGCAGAGCTAGGAGTGACAGACAGGTGTACGCATTTTTCAGCTGCCTGAAGACATCCAACTATGAATTCTATATTCACAGAAGATAATTAGATAATTTAAGTGCTCCATGTAACAATATCATATTACAAATAATTGAAAGTAAGTCAGTTATGCTGGTTAACATGCCAAAGCAATGTTGGCTTGCACCAGATTATAGTTAAAAACTTCAGTTACATGAAGATTTAGTAATTCGGTTGGGAGTAAACTGTAAGCCTAAGGGCTATAACTGATTTTAGTTGCTGTGAAGTAAAGTTTGCTACAGAAGCTACAATGACTGATGAGTTATTCAAAGTTCATTGACCTTAGCCAGGCACACAGGTCAAAATTAGTCGAAGAGGGATTTGTCTAAAAAGTATCTCATACATTGAAGTTCCTTCTTTCCTTGATACACAGTCATTCCTTTTGTGTGTGGTAACTGAACTTGAAATAATAGCAGTGAGAAACTAGTCAAGTGGAGAATTAATTCTGAAAGTGTAGAAAGAAGATAAGAAGGTGAGAAACTGTTAATATTTACAATAATTTTAATTTTCTTGGTGAAGAAGACAAGGAAAAAACATTTTATTGGTGACTGAATGTTAATGAATGATTGTGTAATTACATTTGTGTTATCATAAGAGTGGTTAAGTAGCTTGAAAAACTACAGGAAGCTTTAAAAGCCTACAAAATAAGAAGAATTTAGAAGAACTAGGAAAGAATTAGTAATATGCTGAGTATTGTTGAAACTAAGTAATAATAAAATCAACAACTGCTTAGCATGTCTAAATAATGACATAGCTGACATATTGTCATCAAGTTTTAAGGAAGGAAGAGGATTCTTCTAAAAATGGAAGACCAATAATATTTGCTTTGACTGGAAGTACACTCCTGGAAATGGAAAAAAGAACACATTGACACCGGTGTGTCAGACCCACCATACTTGCTCCGGACACTGCGAGAGGGCTGTACAAGCAATGATCACACGCACGGCACAGCGGACACACCAGGAACCGCGGTGTTGGCCGTCGAATGGCGCTAGCTGCGCAGCATTTGTGCACCGCCGCCGTCAGTGTCAGCCAGTTTGCCGTGGCATACGGAGCTCCATCGCAGTCTTTAACACTGGTAGCATGCCGCGACAGCGTGGACGTGAACCGTATGTGCAGTTGACGGACTCTGAGCGAGAGCATATAGTGGGCATGCGGGAGGCCGGGTGGACGTACCGCCGAATTGCTCAACACGTGGGTCGTGAGGTCTCCACAGTACATCGATGTTGTCGCCAGTGGTCGGCGGAAGGTGCACGTGCCCGTCGACCTGGGACCGGACCGCAGCGACGCACGGATGCACGCCAAGACCGTAGGATCCTACGCAGTGCCGTAGGGGACCGCACCACCACTTCCCAGCAAATTAGGGACACTGTTGCTCCTGGGGTATCGGCGAGGACCATTCGCAACCGTCTCCATGAAGCTGGGCTACGGTCCCGCACACCGTTAGGCCGTCTTCCGTTCACGCCCCAATATCGTGCAGCCCGCCTCCAGTGGTGTCGCGACAGGCGTGAATGGAGGGACGAATGGAGACGTGTCGTCTTCAGCGATGAGAGTCACTTCTGCCTTGGTGCCAATGATGGTCGTATGCGTGTTTGGCGCCGTGCAGGTGAGCGCCACAATCAGGACTGCATACGACCGAGGCACACAGGGCCAACACCCGGCATCATGGTGTGGGGAGCGATCTCCTACACTGGCCGTACACCACTGGTGATCGTCGAGGGGACACTGAATAGTGCACGGTACATCCAAACCGTCATCGAACCCATCGTTCTACCATTCCTAGACCGGCAAGGGAACTTGCTGTTCCAACAGGACAATGCACGTCCACATGTATCCGGTGCCACCCAACGTGCTCTAGAAGGTGTAAGTCAACTACCCTGGCCAGCGAGATCTCCGGATCTGTCCCCCATTGAGCATGTTTGGGACTGGATGAAGCGTCGTCTCACGCGGTCTGCACGTCCAGCACAAACGCTGGTCCAACTGAGGCGCCAGGTGGAAATGGCATGGCAAGCCGTTCCACAGGACTACATCCAGCATCTCTACGATCGTCTCCATGGGAGAATAGCAGCCTGCATTGCTGCGAAAGGTGGATATACACTGTACTAGTGCCGACATTGTGCATGCTCTGTTGCCTGTGTCTATGTGCCTGTGGTTCTGTCAGTGTGATCATGTGATGTATCTGACCCCAGGAATGTGTCAATATAGTTTCCCCTTCCTGGGACAGTGAATTCACGGTGTTCTTATTTCAATTTCCAGGAGTGTACAAAAGAGGCAATTCAAGAACAATATGCAGTTGAAGAAAATGACATGCAATCAAATATTCATCCACTGAAGCGCCAAAGAAACTGGTATAAGCATGTGTTTTCACATACAGAGATATGTAAACAGGCAAAATATGGTTCTGCGGCCAGCAATGTCTATATAAGACAACAAGTGTCTGCCGCAGTTGTTAGGTTGGTTACTGCTACTTCAATGGCACGTTATCAAGATTTAAGTGAGTCTGAATGTGTGTCATAGTCAGTGCATGTGTGATGGGACACAGCATCTCCGAGGTAGCGATGGAGTGGGGATTATCCCGTACAACCATTTCAAGAGTGTGCCGTGAATATGAGGAATCCAGTAAAAAATCAAATATCCAAAGTCACTATGGCTGGAAAAAGATCCTGCAAGAACAGGGTCTCTGACAACTAAAGAGAATCATTCAACATGACAAAAGTGGAACCCTTCCACAAATTACTGCAGTTTTCAATGCTGGGCCATCAGCAAGTGTCAGGGCATGAACCTTTCGATGAAACAACATCAATATGGGCTTTTGAAGTCAAAGGCCCACTTGTGTACCCTTGATGATTGCATGACACAAAGCTTTACGCCTCACCTGGGTTTGTCAACACTGACATTGAACTGGAAACATGTTGCCTAGTTAGACAAGTCTTGTTTCAGATTGTATCGAATGGATGGACGCGTACGAGTATGGAGACAAATTCATGAATCCATGGGTCCTGCAAGTCAGCAGGGGACTGTTCAAATTGGTGGAGGCTCTGTAATGGTGTGGGGCATGTGCAGTTTGAGTTATATCGACTCCTGATACATCTAGATAGGGCTCTGACAGGTGACATGTACTTAAGCGTCCTGTCTGATCACCTACATCCAGTCATGCCCATTGTGCATTCTGATGGACTTGGACAATTCCAGCAGGACAATGCAACACCCCAAATGTAGAAATGCTACAGAGTGGCTCCAGGAACACTCTTCTGAGTCTAAACATTTCCGCTGGCCTTCAGACTCCCCAGACATGAACGTTATTGAGCATATCATGGATCGAAATCTACATCTACATCCATACTCTGCAAGCCACCTGACGGTGTGTGGCAGAGGGTACCTTGAGTACCTCTATCGGTTCTCCCTTCTATTCCAATCTCGTATTGTTCGTGGAAAGAAGGATTGTCGGTATGCCTCTGTGTGGGCTCTAATCTCTCTGATTTTATCCTCATGGTCTCTTCGCGAGATATACGTAGGAGGGAGCAATGTACTGCTTGACTCCTCGGTGAAGGTATGTTCTCGAAACTTCAACATAAGCCCGTACCGAGATACTGAGCGTCTCTCCTGCAGAGTCTTCCACTGGAGTTTATCTATCATCTCCGTAACGCTTGCACGATTACTAAATGATCCTGTAACAAAGCGCGCTGCTCTCCATTGGATCTTCTCTATCTCTTCTATCAACCCTATCTGGTACAGATCCCAGTATTCAAGCAGTGGGCGAACAAGCGTACTGTAACCTAATTCCTTTGTTTTCGGATTGCATTTCCTTAGGATTCTTCCAATGAATCTCAGTCTGGCATCTGCTTTACCGACGATCAACTTTATATGATCATTCCATTTTAAATCACTCCTGATGCCTACTCCCAGATAATTTATGGAATTAACTGCTTCCAGTTGCCGACCTGCTATATTGTAGCTAAATGATAAGGGATCTTTCTTTCTATGTATTAGCAGCACATTACACTTGTCTACATTGAGATTCAATTGCCATTCCCTGCACCATGTGTCAATTCGCTGCAGATCCTCCTGCATTTCAGTACAATTTTCCATTGTTACAATGTCTCGATATACCACAGCATCATCCGCAAAAAGCCTCAGTGAACTTCCGATGTCATCCACAAGGTCATTTATGTATATTGTGAATAGCAATGGTCCTACGACACTCCCCTGCGGCACACCTGAAATCACTCTTACTTCGGAAGACTTCTTTCCATTGAGAATGACATGCTGCGTTCTGTTATCTAGGAACTCTTCAATCCAATCACACAATTAGTCTGATAGTCCATATGCTCTTACTTTGTTCATTAAACGACTGTGGGGAACTGTACTGAACACCTTGCAGAAGTCAAGAAACATGGCATCTACCTGGGAACCAGTGTCTATGGTCCTCTGAGTCTTGTGGACGAATAGCGCGAGCTGGGTTTCGCATGATCATCTTTTTCGAAACCCATGCTGATACCTACAGAGTAGATTTCTAGTCTCCAGAAAAGTCATTATACTCAAACATAATATGTGTTCCAAAATACTACAACTGATCGATGTTAGAGATATAGGTCTATAGTTCTGCACATCTGTTCGACGTCCCTTCTTGAAAACGGGGATGACCTGTGCCCTTTTCCAATCCTTTGGAATGCTACACTCTTCTAGAGACCTACGGTACACCGCTGCACGAAGAGGGGCAAGTTCCTTCACGTACTCTGTGTAAAATCGAACTGGTATCCCGTCAGGTCCAGCGGCCTTTCCTCTTTTGAGCAATTTTAATTGTTTCTCTATCCCTCTATCATCTATTTCGATATCTACCATTTTGTCATCTGTGCGACAATCTAGAGAAGGAACTACAGTGCAGTCTTGCAATGTGCTGTTCAGAAGAGATCTCCACCTCCTTCTACTCTTACACATTTATGGACAGTCCCACAGGACTGATGGTATCGGTCCTCTCCAGCACAACTTCAGACATTAGTCGAGTCCATGCCACATCAAGTTGCGGCACTTCTGCATGCTCGCAGGGGCCATACTTGGAATCAGGCAGGTGTGCCAGTTTCTTTGGCTCTTCAGTGTGTGATGCTTTACATTAGTAAAATGTCTGGTACTGTTAGAGGGGAAGAAAAGAAAAGAGGAAAAGAAGGTTAGGACAAACCACCCCTCACTTTTATTGGTGCAGATTTACAGTTTTCCAGTGATATAAAGCTCAGTTGTTGCCACTTTCCCAAGGATAGAGGGGTGAGCATCCACAGTAGCAGCTGGGCATATGCAACAAACAAGCTAACGGCAGAACATGACGGAGTAGGAAAATTGTCAAGCTGTGGACAGTGAGGGTTCGCAGTTCACTGAGCAACAAGTCAGTGTGTATGCTGGCATCATCAAGAGATGAACACACAACTGATGAGTTGTGTTAATTTATTTGGTGTGGGACCAGTGAGAATAAGTGATCTAATTATAGTATGTGATAATGTAAATTATAATCATGGTAATGTTGGGTAATAACAATTCCATTAATTTAACTGTTTCTTTGCTCAGTGACAATGAATCATGTATCATGATTCTGCAAGCGATAGTGCAGGCAGAGTCATTAATACAGGGTTTGCATTATAATATTAATCAAATGAAAAACAGATTAACTGGGTGAATCAAAGTATTACAACAAAGGCTTAACAAGGGGTTAAATAATTTGCAGACTCTAGATCATAAGGGTTAGGATGTTGAAAATTGTATAACTATGTGTGATGATAAATTAACTGAAATAAATAACACACAGTTGTGAAAAGAGATTAAAAATGAATCAGAGATAGTTTTAATTAAAACCGAGGGTAATTATATTAGGTGGAAGGGTTTAAACTTGAAACACATAGAGAATTAAACATTCACCTTCACATCTTCAAACCCTTTAGTGGTGAACACCCCATATTATTTATAGTAGCATTTAAATGATTGTTACTTAGCCATTGGAATGATAAGGAAAAAGTGAGACCTGTAATAAGTCATGTAATGGCTGATGTTGCTCAGTGGGGATGCTGTTCAATGGGGCATGTTACATTTAGACTCATTTGTGACATATTTGGACTAGAAAGCGAATTCGAAGCCAAATACTGGAATGATAGTGCACAAAAGAAACTAAGAATCAAATTTTTAGGCTCAAAACCATACCTAAGAGATGAGGTGGATATAGACAATTTGTATAATGACATTAAAAAGAAAAAAAACTAAATATTTAGATGACCCTAATACAGAAAAACAACTTCTGGAAGTGGCTGTAATCAGGCTTTTGTGGAAGGGAAAATTTTCTAGTTGAGGCTTGGAGTAAGCTGGCTCATCTAACAGATTCAATGAGCAGTTACACAAAGCTGAAAAGTTAGAAAATGTATAAGCAGAACAGGCTAATGAAGTAATTAGAGTGCACAAATATAGAACTAATGAAAAAAGCAATTATGAGCAATTCATGGGGATATAACAAGAATAAGAATTGGAATAAACAGAGGGGTTATATCAAACCTAAACTGGGGATCATTCAGTAATGAAGGCAGATACAGAGAGAAAAACCGACTGGCTCCTGGATTAGTTCTTGGGTCTCAGAGGTCACAATAAGAAAGTTGTGAGGAATTATTAAACAGAGATACAAAGGTAAATGAAGAACGATTAGAACCCATTGTCATGGGATTAACTGAGATATGACCTGCCAACATATTAAATCCTGGTAGTACTACTGTCTTAATACATAATGAATTTTTTCCTACATTCCCAGTAATAGGAGTCTCCACAGCGTGTGTGACAGCAACAATAGGAATACCAGTGAGGAAAAAACCTGTATTGAAGGACCATTCAGAAATGCAAAACAGTTACCAATAAATTACACACTATGTGAATATCAGAAGTTCTTCTCAGCCTATCTTTCAAAGATGTCTTACAAACCTTTCAGCAGAAAAACAATTGTAAATAAGGAGTGTCATATTCATGTTCTTGTTCCACTGTTCATAGTATTTATGTTTTCTGGTACCAGAGAATCATACACCCAGATTTATAGCGAGTGCAGTCGTATGTGTTACTCGAACACATCAGTGAGACACTTCTAAATGTATGTAATAGTTTCATTTAACCTACAGAAAAGATTATCTCATTCACAATTAGAAGGGGTCAATACCTAAAAGAAATTTTGAACTTTACTGAATTTAAAAGAGCTGTTTCATGTATGAAAAATGTAAATATTATGAACTATTAAATAACAAAAAATTCTTAATATTTTATTTGACATTGCATATGATTCCAAATAAACTTTACAGTTTTCATGAAATTAAATCAAGAAACTGACAAACTAAGTCAATATGTGGATGTTACAGTCAACTGAAATATCAACAGTGATTAAAACTGAGTGCCAGATTGAAACTCATGGGCACAGCATTTTTTTTAACTTTTATTTTTTTTTATTTATTTATTTTTTATTTTTTTTATTTTTGCAAAGCTTCTTATACCGTTTGCATCTACACATGGTTCAGAAATTTATTCACAGATTCATTTTCACATTGTATTTTCCATTTTTCCAAACTCTACAGAGACAATTCTGAGTTCCCATTGCACTTGGTGTCCTACCTAAGGGTAAGGCAGGGAATAACCAAGATACAGCATCAGAGTTAGTTTCAAAATGAAATTTCTGATCTGCAAAGAACAAGCACTGAATGAACCTTCATTATAGAGTAAAACACTGTGCCAAACCAAGGCTTTAACTCAGATTCTGCCTCTCATCAGCAACACTTGATATATCAAATGATGCAAGTTTGTGGACCAATTCAGGGCTGCAGTTTACCTATATTTTTCTCCTAATTTACTAAACTCTAGTTTGACAGGATTATGGCTGTTTATTTTTGTGACTGTACTGATTAACGAAAAACATGACTGCCTACTGTGATAAGTCCTGTGATTCAACAGTACTCTTTGTGTGAAAGATTCTTGATACTGATCATAAAAATTAGGCAAAGGTCCTGAGTGTGCATCTTGGTCCAGCACACAGTTTTAATCTGCCAGGAAGTTTCATAAAAGTAAATAATTTTTTTTTTCCAATGTGGTAGGAATTTTATGAAAATGAAATCCAATTGAAAAATATGAAATATTTTTATTTACAAGAATTTACAGTTTCTTTAATCAACAAACCAAATAAAAACCAGTGTATTATCACTATATTTGTACTATTTATTTGGCACTTTGTCCTTCAAATAATAACATGTATGATATTAAGGCTCCATATTTTCACGAGACCACAACCATAAATAAGGATTACCAACCTTAATTCCATTGCTGTATTTTTTTTTAAAGATTTAACATATTTAAATTGTAAAAACTGTAACAGATAACAGTATGACAAACAATCACATGAAATGCAGCTATGTAGATTCATTATTATTTTTTGTTAAGAAAGGAAGTACTGTGTATACATCTGTGTTAAACTGCTTATTATACAAAGCTATATACATTTTTAATGAATAATGAAGTTTTTCAGTCTTTTTCTCACATCATTTGTGCATACTGAAAAAAAATTGCTGCTCTTTTGAGATCTGTACTGCATGCCAGAGTTATGTGAACATCTCAAAAATACATATCCTCTCATGCTTATCAAAAATGAAGTGCACTTGTCATATTGTATGACCCACAGTCAGCTGCTTTGTGAACAGTCTGCTCCCATAAATGCTAACAGTCCATTGGAACGATTATTAGAGGTTTTCTTAATTCACTGCACTCTAATGGTCTAGCATATAATGATTGTAATGTGGAAACAGTAACTCCACTGTATATAGCAAAGACACAAAGACTCATAATTTATACACTGCATGATACATTACTGGGGACTGTGCACAAAGGAATGCTGAATGAAGGAGACACTTGGCAAAAGCAGTTCAACTTGGTGTAATGATTCTGTATAGCTGATGATGAGCAACTGAACTCCTAGATGCAATATAGAAATAGAGCTGGCACTAACTGATAACCTGCACTTTTTGCATGAGGTAATAACTGAAAAGTAATTCATTTTTGTCAATTCTGAAAATGTGAACACTTTTTTTTAATTGACACAAATATTTATCTTACAAATACAGGCATTAAAGAAATTGAAAAAGACCAAAGTCTCCACTTTTATTATTGCAACAGTTTTGTTATTTGTGACTGATATAAAATTGGTCTGTGTGGAGTCTCTACAGTTTTCACAATTTGGCCATTTGATATAACAGAATGGACATTATACTATTTTCCAGATAACATGTAACTGGAAAATATTTTCTTTTGTGTAAAGGCACTATTTTTCCAGGGATATATACACCTGAAATACAGTAAGAAGTTTCTGCTTTTATATATGTGAGTTGGTCTAAGAAACAGTTGGTGATATATGAACCACAAGGAAAGAAAAAATTAATACGTACTAAGCTGAACTGTCTTAATAGAACAGGCTTACAAAAAATAGCCAATTAAATCCATATGATATATTTGTATTATTACATCCTATTTTTCCTACACCAGTATAAAAATAAAGCTGACAAAGATAATATTTATTAGCCCATGACTAGATGCTGTTTGTTTCAAGATTAGCTGGTCTTTTCATACTATATTTTAAGTAATGTAGCTACCTAAGGTGAACATTGATATGAGACACAAAGAAAACATACTTCTAATAAAAGGCTGTAATATGATAGTATCACATTTTTCTAGTTCATCTAGATAAAAAAAATTAATATACCTCACCATAAGAAGAAATACACCGATTTGCCTTATTAACTACAAAGTTCATATTAACTAGAAGTTTTTAAGTGGAAGCCACAAGATTATTACCTATAATTATTATTATTATTCAGAAAAATGTTGGATAGCAGTTTCTTTGGTGCAAGGTGAAATGGAAGAAAACTACGAAATACCCATGCAAACACGAGAATCAATTTTGTGCAACACAAACATAGTAAGCAGAATTAACTTTGAGTTAGCAGGTTATACAATTTAACTGAAAATCGATATTACTCAATGGAGCAAATCATATGCAAATGGGTAGCATTATTGATTGCAACTTTGTGTATTATCACGAGGAGGTCAGATCATGAAAGAGTAAATGGTTTTGCCCATATAATCTTGACTGAATCAGTATGAGTCATGGATATATGTTAATTGTAATTATATTTGTATGCAACTAAGAAAATTTAGTCTCATAAAGTTAGTGAAATTATAAACCAAATTAGAATATAAGGAAAAATGATAAGAGAAAAATGGTAAAGTCCTTAGAAAATTAATTCTGATTGACTTATCAAGTTACTAATTCAAGTCCCAGAAACATCAAAATATTGAAAATAACTTGCAGATCAACACTCAAAACTTGAGAAAATAAATATCATAAAACTGCAGATACAAGACAGTAACATAACAAGGAAATTGCAGTGTTAACCAAGGTGTTATGAGATTTAAGAGCTGCTGCTGCTGCTGCAGCTCATGTCTTACATGATTTTCTGGCATTGCACTTTGAAAACTGGTTCGAGAGAGTAATACTTATCATGGTATCCACTCTAAAAACATGCTATTTTTTCTGATGAACAATTTAATGGCAGTGGGAACACATTTGCTTTTCTGTATTTTTACTTGCTTCGAAAGTTCTGTTTTCCAGGTTTGTTAAAACTGTGATTTTGTATATGTTGTACAATATAGTTTTTATGTAATTTTTTTACAAACTATCTCAACAAAAAGTAAATACTCATTGTGAAGTAAGTTCAGCAAGAATTTTCACACTGGTCAGAAAAATGATATATGAGTTTTCTATGTGAAAATATTTCTGCTGTGTAAAGCAATATTATAACTTAAATAGCAAAAACTTCAAATTTTAGCTGTTGAAAAGCAATGTTTGTATTCAGGTGCTCAGGAATTTCACCCACATGTATTGCCAGTCTGAGTGTCTGTCCAGTTTCAATGCTTACAATGTGTAATGGCTGCATTCCCAGTGGGTGACACATCATGCTGATAGTTTTTAATATGGTTTCCATTCATAGTTTAATGTCTAGTAATCAATAAATGGTAGTGATGTTGAGTTACATATCACTAGCTTGAACACTGGAAACTCCAGGTAGGCATATCAATAATGTATTGAGAGACAGATTGCTACTTCCGTAATGCAGGCCCGAGATGCTGGAGTTGGCAGTCATGTGTGCATGAGGTGTGCTTGCTTTTGTGTATGAATGGTGTGTGTGTTTCTCTTTTGCTAATGAAAGCTGTTGTCAAAAGCTTTATGTAAGTGTCTTTTAATTGTGCCTATGTGCAACTTAACATGTTTTCCTTATGGCAAGTAGCAATCTGTCTTTTCCTACATTGTAGATCACTGGTTTGATCAGAAATAACAGAGTGGAGTTTATGCTAATTACATAGCTATGAAAGTTTGTACAGTTAGCATTACGATTACCAGAAAACCGATGGCTGAAGGTGTGAAGTTTGGTTCAGTAAGTAAAGATGAATGCAGGTAGTTTCAAACAAACGAACCACAATAATTTTCACCCAGATATACTAGAGACAGTCATATCACAAAGATATTTTTAAAAAAGGAACATTTAGTATTCTAGGAAGAAACCTCCAGTAATATCACTGATGCACTGAGAAGAGTTGAAAACGCAAGTAAGGTGTATCCTAACTCAACACCGATTTTGAAGCTTACACCATTACACCAGTGTACTGAAATTAACCATTCTCATGCCATAACTTTAATTCTCTTGAGCGAATGGTCACTGTAAAGAAATGGCCTAGAAAAATAAGAAGAAAGTTCTGAGAATTAAAAATCATAATATTTGGTAGCATTTAGTGAAGAAACTGACTTCACCAGAAGTGACTATATTTTGGAGGTACAGGAGGGAAAATTCTGGCAGAATGCGAATAATTCATGAGTAAAGGAGATCACTCACAAAGCAGCAGCAGTGTTGAGTTGTCGACGTGTGTGTGTGTGTGTGTGTGGTGTACTCCTAAACTATATTTTAGTAAAAGCAAAGGAGCCAGAAGCATATATTTGCTTATGGTACCAATATTGTCAAAATGACCAATAGTGATACAGTAGTATATAAATGGTAATTGCAAGCAGTATTTCAATAAATGAATTACACTAATTCAGAGAAATTCTGATAACCAAAAACTTTGTTATGCTGCTGATTTTATGTAAAGTTGTCCACAATGTCTATGCGCAGTTGCAATTGGAGATATATTTTCTACTGGAGATTTAGGTCTGCCTTTGTATACAATTCTTCTGTAATGAGTCTTTAAAATACGCAGTGAAGTTCAAGATTTTGCATGACTGGAAACAGCAACCAATCTTTGAAACAAGATAATCTCTAATAATGATGACCTTCTTTCGATAGCAAAAATGCTTAAGGACCAATGAATTTCATCATTATTTAATTTATTTCAGTGTGACTTTGGATATTGACAACGCTAGCTGAATGCAGTTTATGGTTCAATATTTATTTACGGTATTATATTTTTAATGGGAAATCCATTGTGTTCAAGTTTGCTGTAAGGATAAAAGTTAGGCAAGTGTCTTTTTTTCTGAAATTTCCGCGTGATCGTGGGACCGTTACGGAAAAGCAATAGCACCAAGAAAAAAGCGTTAAATCGAAAAAAAAACATGCGAAAGTAACACAAGCTTTGTACACGAAAACTCATTTCAAGTACTTTCTACGGACGATTGTGAAAGTTCAGACCTATACGGTGCCGGTTCTCGTGAACGAGGTGAAGAAGAAAAGGGCAATGTGAATAAAGCAGGAGAAGAAAATTTATTAACCGTGAGAAATAAGAAACTAAGCGCAAATGTAGACAGTGCATATGTCGTGCTTAAGTGTTTAGTGAAACAACGCAAGCGGGCTTCCAGACTGTAAACTGCAATACGGTAGAAAACTGTTTGTGTTTTCAGACAGCCATGGTCGTGGTCTTCAAATAAACTAAGAGAAAGAACTAATATATGTTTGTGTGGTATAGTGAAACCGGAAACCCACTTGGTGGAATCAAAAAGCATGTGATATTTTACAACAATTTTTGATAGTACAGATCGACGAGAATGACCAAGGACGAAATGTTTACTTCATCCAGGAAGGTGCACCACCCCATTGCCTGGCTGACGACTGGGATTTCCTCGTTGACCGCTTTCCAGATCAATGGATTGGATGTGATGCGCCAATTGCATGGTCCCCACGTTCCCCAGACCTGATATCACTCGATTTTTTTTTAATGGGAATTCATCAAGGATATCGTGTTTTTGCCTCCTTTGCCGGCTTCTCTACCTGAACTTAGAGCAAGAATTTACGCCGCCACTGAGCAAGTTACACCTGCAGTCCTACAGCGAATTTGGGAACAAATTGACTTCCAATGGGATGTGTGCAGGATAACCAACGGAAACCACTTACATCTTCAGTTCAAGGTAAAAAAGCTAGATGTGTTTCCCTATAAAAAACACTAAACCCAGCTCTGTATATTCTTTCAGTAAATTTATATGAACTTTCAAAGTTGTAAAGTCCTTTTTGAAACACCCTGTATGTGACAGCTCTCGACTGTTGAATGTAGACACAGACCCAGACTTCAAAAGCTGCGTATAGTGAGAAAAAAATCACAATTATTGCTCTGTAAGCACAGAAATTGAAAATGCATTCCATAAAGGCAGGTCATGATGTGATGCATAGAGGCTATTTTCTTTTTATAAGAGAGTAGTTAGCGTATGGCACTAAAAACCGTATTTCAAGGCAGTAATGGGAAATAAATATTAAATTTTTTTGTCATGAATGTTGGCTACAGCTCAAAAGCGATTTTTAAAAGACATGCAGAATTTAATATTGAGACTAACGCTGGTCAAAAGCGACGTAAATTAAATAAATGGAGCAAGATTGGTAACCATTCAAAAACTGCTTTCTCATTTCGACGCTCTGCCAGAGTAATGTCTTTATTCATTCTATCTACGAAAGAAGTTATTGAGTTTAGAATAAAATCCGAAGGAACGTTTCAATTTAGGTAGCAAGCTATTAGGTTGATGCATAAGTTGTAGCGTTTTTATTTTGCATGTTGTTATTCCGGTTGCTATGGGTTTATTTATTATCTTTTTTTGTTTGCAGTTCACTGTGGGTTTTTGAGTTTACATAGCCGGCGCTACAGTCTGGAACAGCGCGACTGCTGCGGTCGCAGGTTCGAATCCTGCCTCGGGCATGGATGTGTGTGATGTCCCTAGGTTAGTTGGGTTTAAGTAGTAAGTCCTAGGGGACTGATAACCTCAGAAGTTAGCCGGCCGATGTGGCCGTGCGGTTCTAGGCGCTGCAGTATGGAACCGCGAGACCGCTACGGTCGCAGGTTCGAATCCTGCCTCGGGGATGGATGTGTGTGATGTCCTTAGGTTAGTTAGGTTTAACTAGTTCTAAGTTCTAGGGGACTAATGACCTCAGAAGTTGAGCCCCATAGTGCTCAGAGCCATTTGAACCAACCTCAGAAGTTAAGTCCCATAGTGCTCAGAGGTCGAACCATTTTGAGTTAACATATTATTTTGTAAACAGGAGATAGTGAATGCAACAGTGGAAGATAGGAAATGGAGTGCCAGGTGGAGAAATCGGAACGTTTCCGCCATACTCTTGTTTTAGTTCAATAGAGGGGTGACAGCAGTGGAGGTAACCAGAAAGAACTGCGCCGTGCGTGTGGACAATGCCACTGGACAGAGCACGGCAAGAAGATGGTTTTCTCGTTTTAAGGAGGGATGCTTTGACATTAGTGACTCTCCACGTCCACGAAGACCTTCGGGGTTTGGTGAAGTTCGTTTGAACGCATTAATCAATAATGATCCACGTCCGTGTATCGAGATCTGGCAAAAGTGATGAACTGTCATCATTCCGCTATCGTGCGAGATTTGCGCCATTTGCATGCAATGGGGAAGATACAAAAATCGAGTGTATGGGTACCACATGCCCTAAGCGAAAATCACAAAAGTCAGTAGGTGGCCAAATGTGCATCTCAGATAGTTTCTCATGAATTGGTTCTTGAGCAACATCGACTGTTCCTATACTGTATCCTTACTGTTGACGAGCAATGGTGCATGTATGCTAGCATAAGGAAAAGAATGGAATGGTTGAGTTCAAACAAAGCAGCAACTCCCTGTACAAAGACCTGCGCACATCCTCAAAAGAAAATGTTATTTATCTGGTGGAACAGCGACGGTGTGGTTATTACGATTTGCTTCCTCGATGTGTAATCATCATTGCTCACATTTATTGTCAACAACAGAGACGTCTTGCAGACGGAAGAACAACGACCAGTAAGAATGCGTGAAGTAATGCTACTCCACGATAACGCCTGCCTGCGTTCTGTGACAAAAAACACTATACAGGCGTTAAGTTGGGAAATCATTTCGCACCCACCTTATTCATGTGATCTTGCGCACTTAGATTTTCATCTTTGTCGCTCTCTATCGAACAACCTCCAAGGAAGTTTTTTTCTGGATGTAAATACGTTTCGAACATGGCTCTACCAGTTCTTCGCCTAAAAACCACGTGGTTTCTACAGAGGCGGAATCGAAAAGTTACCTCAGCATTGGCAGATTGTTGTAAATAGTGAAAGAGAATATATTGTTAGTGACTAAAGTCTCTGTTATTTGTATCTGTTGTGTTTATGAAACTTACGAAAAAACGTCACGAATCGATGCACCAACGAAATACATCGCATAAAATTTATCTGAAAAAGATTTTCAGTGGTAAGCACACAAAATCGACATATTTCCAAGAGAAATAACGTAGTTAATAATATTTTTAAACAAAAACTTCGTCTGAAATGGATTTCAATATATTTTAAATCTTCCTACAACTACACGATACTGTTAATGTAGCAAACAACATTTTAAAGAAAGAAAATGGTATTCTGTGGAAAAAATAAACTTAGTTAACGCTGCCGTGTCATTCTTATTGGGAAATGTAGGTGCGTCAAACAATTCTGTACCTGATTATTCTACATCTTGGCTATTTCTTTTTTGTTTCTTGATTGCCGGTACATCCACGTCGAAAAATTTTCCTTTTCACACATATTTTTAACGATGCGTCCATTATCATTATTCGGGAAGGAAAGGTCGAAGGCAAAATATACAGGCGACGTTTACGATGTGCACTGTCAGGATTTTAGATCATTGAGAAGAGCGGAGACTTTCGCATCTCTACTGGTGCAGTAAACAATGTTTCATGCAAAATCATTCACTTCGTTGTTTTGGTGAAGGCCCGTCTGAAGTCAGTGAATGTGATGACTTCGAACATGATACACTTTCTGAATTAAATGATTACTTAAGAAGCAAAACACGAAAATTAAAAAGGCTAAGATTATATTAAAAATGATTGTTCCAACGAATCTGGAAGCGATTTTTGGGTTTGTAAAGAAACAGCAAGAGAGCCTTGTTGAAGCTCCAGGAATCAAATTTCCTGCAATAGTAAGGGATCAGACTGAAGCAGTAACATTAAGAAAAAGGGACAAGCATCAAAAGACTAAGGAATAAAATTCAGTAAAGCAGAAAAATGGTAATTATTACAAGAATGAGTAGCAACAGATTACCGCTGAGAAGTATAAATAGGGGATAGAAGTATAGGCAGTCTACGAAAGCGATGGAATCGACTAAAGCTGATGACGAAGATGACATTTTAGATGGGCAAGATTAATGAGTTAAGTGTAAGCTCAGAGCATGAATGGAATAGTTCAACATTACACAAAGAACGCCTTTCTTCAATCAGGGACCAATCAATTATTAGTTATAAAAATAGAATACAGAACAAAAATTATATATGATTTGTGAGGGAGAACTAATTAAGCGGTTAAGAAGGCAGCTCCACTACTAATTTTTTTTTTGATTTTTTAAGAATGACAACCGGAGATAGCCATGTCTCTTTGATCTAATAACTAGTAGTCGACGTTATTTAAATATTACCATTAGAGTTTAAGTTATAAGTTAGCAGACGTATTGTACAGATAGTAATAGAACGCTTTGTATAACGTATTCTTTTACGAAAAAAGATAATTATGACTTGTAAACAGATTTAAGCCTTAATACCAGTATTTACAGTTGATTTTCACTTACATTAAAGCGAAAAAACCTGAAGTTACGACACTTTATGAACATAGTTGAACGCCTTGCTTCCGTATTGAAAAGAAATACGAAATCTTTAAAAATCTGTTGTTTCTATTACCGTACCTGAAAAGCTCATCGGGAGTCTCAAAGGTTGGAAAATTCCTTAGAAATCACAGCATGTTTTGTTAACTACACAGTAGTCGACGTAGGTTAGAAGTTCTCTGACAACGGTGGTATCAGCTGCGGAAGCAATAAAATAAAAGATATGTGATTGAAAAGACACACACTCGTCCAAGCACAAAAACGGGCGAAGTGTAGAGGAGCTGAACCGTAAGCAAAGAGTAGTAACTCCACTGTGCCCTGTGCCCTTCACACTACACGACTGCTCCAAACCTGGGCCCAGAGTCAGCCATTCATGCGCATTCGTGATTCGCTTACGTAGGAGATCCAGTACACTGTCGTAAAGAGGAAGAAGCACACTGGGAACAGCACCAGAGACACCTGGTCGACCATCCCACGCTGTGAGCCGCAGTACAGCACTACATATTCCGCCACTGCACGGAATTTGAGCCGTCCTCGTAGTTCAGAGTGCTCGCTGGACAGCACGTGATTCTCCTGAAATGATAGAATGTTGTGTAAGACTATGTTTCACCTCAATTCTGAAATCGTGTCACGAAATAAAAATTAACAGACGCTAGAAAACTGGATTCTCGCTAAATTCAGAGCTGTTTGAGAGATTTATCGGGTTTTAATCCTCGTCAGATCGCTTATAATGTAAAATCTGTCGGCAGTTTTCAAACATCTGCTAGGAAAGAGAAACCCATTGGGAATAGGTCTAATAATCGGTGGATATCACAGATGACCGAATTTCACAATGATTCTATAGCGAGGTGGCCTGACATGCACTCGGTTCTTAGGCAAATGCTGGACCGGCTTGTAGTTTACAATTAGATGCAGAACGATAAACGAAACTTTGACACAAGACTTTGGCGCACTATGTACCCCACGCATTTGGTTCAAATGGCTCTGAGCACTACGGGACTTAACATCTGTGGTCATCAGTCCCCTAGAACTTAGAACTACTTAAACCTAACTAACCTAAGGACATCACACACATCCATGCCCGAGGCAGGATTCGAACCTGCAACCGTAGCGGTCACGCGGTTCCAGACTGAAGCGCCTAGAACCGCACGGCCACACTGGCTGGCCACGTATTTGGTGTAGATGTCAATTCAAAGATGTTTTAGAATAGTATGTGCAGCTACATTACTGTGGCCATTTGTAGTATCCAAAGTAGCTCGCATTCGAAGCAGTGTGATACTACTACAAAAGGTGGAAGTTACTTAGTAAGAAACTGACAGGTTTTCACGACATTTCTTGCTGAGGGGTGGCGCCAGGGATTCAGACAGCTCTCACAACGATTGACGTTCATTCGTGATAGTATTCGGCGAATTTATCGTCCAGGGAAGTACTTCGAAGTCTTCAACTTTGTTGTTCCAACCGTTTGTAGACATCTGAACTTGTGTGACAAGATACAAGGTCTTACTGGAAGGCTTCATCGCCCCAAGCGGAAACAACGATCATTCACAAGTGATCGTGAACTCTGTGGACGTATTCGCAACCTAATTTGTCAGTATTGCTTACCAAGGATGAATGGTTCTCAGGAATGCTGCGAAATCATTCCACAGGTCATCACATATGTATGTGGCCAAAACGCTGTCCCGAGTGCTATAGACATTTTAATTTATTTATTATCATCCTTTGTATCATTTACATGATATAGGAATTGTCATAATACTGTCCAGAACATGCACAGCAGAATATTACAGATTTCTGTCAAACACATAAAATTAACATTATATAATATGTTGAAAATTAAAACATTGAATTAATGGGTTGTTCTTTTACATGCCCTTTTAATATGTACCGTATGTGATAAATTTATGTATATTTAGTGCATTTTGGAAAACACATTACTAATAATTTAGGCTTAAAATAGTATAAACGAGACATTGAACTGACAATGGGAACAACATGATAGTGGCGATACAACGATAAGTTAGTGATTTAAGGATTCAAAATGTTCCTCTATGCTACAAAACATTTATTTATCAGATAATTTTTTAATTCTGACTTAAATTTTACTTAATCTTCTATTTCCCTGATGCAGAGTGGCTCACATGTTTTTGAGTTTTTTTTTTTTTGTTCTTACTGCATGCAGATTCTTACAGATACGTGTATTGTAGTCACGAAGTTCTGAATTTACACGTAAACTACTCAAGTGTGTTCTTGTATGCAGTATGTTTTTCAATATGTAAAAAGATGGTACTGTAAGTATGTTTAGCTGTATGAGCAAGAGCTTGCAGTGTGTTTGTGGAGGGCTGTGTGTAATAATTCTAATGGCCCTTTTCTATAATTTAAAAACCTCTCTCAAGTGACATTTAGTTGCACCCCAGAATGTTATTCCACAGGACATAATAGAATCGAAATAAGTCATATACACTAATCTTGTCCACTCTGGACTGCAAACTTTAGAAATTATTCTCAGTGCAAGACATGCTGAATTGAGTTTTCTTGGATATGTATGTGACATGATCTTTCCAGCTCAAGTGCTGATCAATGTAAATGCCCAAAAAGTTTGTAGACCAGACTTTCTCTATTTCATGGTCACTCAATGATATATGGTCATCATCCTTCTCATTTACTTTACTGTACTGTATGTAATTTGTTTTATTTAAATTGAGTGTTAACTTATTAGCGTAAAACCACTGTTGCACACTCTTCAGAACTTTTTCAGCTGTAGTGAATAAGAATTTACTGTCATCACTTATAATTATGCTTGTATCATCTGCAAATAATATAACTTTTGATGATCTGTTGGGCCTTTCAACGTCATTCATATAGATTAAGAATAATGAGGGGCCAAGAACACTACCCTGAGGGACACCTACTGCCACTTTCTTAGCATCAGATACCCACCTTATTCTTTGCTTATTCTTTATTCTGAGATGAGGAGAGTTCCACAACCTGATTTCTATGTTGGAGATATGATTCAAACCATTTCCTCCCAATTCCTCTGATGCCTATTGCCTCCAGTTTGTCAAGGAGAATTTGTTGATATACTTTATCGAAGATCTAGGTTGATTCCTACAACACATTTGTTAGTGTCTAAATTTCTAATAATTTTTTCCATATAGGCCTGTTTAGCTGTTTCTGTGCTGTGACCTGTACGAAAACCATGTTGATTACAATTTAGAAGATTGAAAGTGTCATGGTAGCTTATGAGTCTAATTTTCATCAGCTTTTCAAAAATTTTTGATAGAAATGGAAGGAGGGACATAGGTCTATAGTTTTCTATCTTTCAGTTGTTGCAGACTGGTGGCCACAGTAGTCGTCAGGAAAATAAGCCAAGCTGTTTAACCCCCCCCCCCCCCCCCAACTCGAAAAATTCATAAATTCATTAGTTATTTTCGTGTACCACACGTAATACCACAGATCAGATTGACTTCCAAATCCTTTCCTGCACGAAGCTATCATCCATCATTCTATCCATTTGTGACAATTTTGAATTATTTAATATATACTGTTTAAAACCCTCTCTGTTCTATTTGGCCTAATGCAAAATTCCGATTGAAAACGATTTGCTGCAGCCACTTGGTATTGTTTCAGATACTGGAGCATCAAGGCTCCTAGAAAATATGTCCAGAAATCAGAGCAACAAACACGGGATTTTCTTGCAATGGCACTGGCGTCGTTATCCCCTGAGGTTGGGAAAAGCGGTCACTATGTAAGACTTTTGAAAAATGCATCTCTTAAAAATATTTGATGTGATGCATTATAATATTTAGATTCAAAATGTGGAGGCTGAACATTCAGTTTCCCATATGGTGGCTACCTGACCCTACCTTCCTCAACTTGTTCAACTACCTTTCTTGCTCAGACTCAACCCTGACAGACACAGCCCAGATGGCAGATGAATAGTGCCACAAGTGTTTTACAGCAAACAGTTTAGGTCTTAATCTCTCAAAGATTCATGTTATACAATTTCAAACAAGCAATAATGACTGTTAGTACCTGAAATAGACATTGGTGGTCATACCCTCAAGAATGAAGCACAGTGTGTAAAACTGCGTGGTGTCCAGCTGGTTGCCAAGTTATAATGGAGTCAACACATTGATAAACCAGTCAAGAAACTCCGTTCAGCGTGTCTTGCGTTCAGTGTATCATCTATCTTGCATTGACCCCAGGCGAGAATGTTGGCTTTCTTTGCATAAGAAGCGAGCGGTCAGAATGTTGTGTACATCTTGTAGAAGCCTAAGGAGCTTGGAATTCTTAAACTGATTTCTGAATACATTTATTTCTTAATGGTTTTTGTTATTGATAATAAAGATCAGTTTCAACTGAACTGTGATGTACAGCATCACAACACAAGTCACAAACACATTTTTCACGTGGACTTTGCCTCCTACCCACAATGGAGTTATGTACTGTGGTGATAAGATAGTCAACAGTTCTAAAATAAAGCTAGAAACTGAGAATCCCTACGAATACGGAAGAAAATTAAAAAGATGCTTCATAAGAAACTTTTTCCACAAATTATCTGAATATCTAGTTGCAGTTCTGTTAGCTAAATGGGTAAGGGTGTTTCTTATAAAGCTGTGACACAAGTTAAGTATTATATAGGTCTCAGTATGTATGTAGGTAAGAAAAATATTTTCTTTGGAAAATACATGGTAATCAAGTAAATATACGGTACTGGCAAATAAACAGTAGTTATATAGTAAAAATGTCGTGTCGGCAGCTTTTTCCAAAGCAGTAACTTGTTTAGTAATGAAGCCGATTAAATTCATATACCATAAGCGTGAAATCCATTAACGACAGTTTATTGTTAATATACACTACTGGCCATTAAAACTACTACACCAAGAAGATGACGTGCTACAGACGCGAAATTTAACCGACAGGAAGGAGATGCTGTGATATGCAAATGATTAGCTTTTCAGAGCATTCGCAGAAGGTTGGCGCCGGTGGCGACACCTACAGCGTGCTGACATGAGGAAAGTTTCCAACCGATTTCTCATACACAAACAGCAGTTGACCGGCGTTGCCTGGTGAAACGTTGTTGTGAAGCCTCGTGTAAGGAGGAGAAATGCGTACCATCACATTTCCAACTTTGATTAAGGTCGGATTGTAGCCTATCATGATTGCGGTTTATCGTATCGAGACATTGCTGCTCGCGTTGGTCGAGATCCAATGACTGTTAGCAGAATATGGAAACGGTGGGTTCAGGAGGGTAATACGGAACGCCGTGCTGGATCCCAACAGCCTCGTATCACTAGCAGTCGAGATGACAGGCATCTTATCTGCATGGCTGTAACGGTTCGCGCAGCCACGTCTCGATCCCTGAGCCAACAGATGGGGACGTTTGCAAGACAACAACCATCTGCACGGACAGTTCGACGACGTTTGCAGCAGCATGGACTATCAGCTCGGAGACCATGGCTGCGGTTACCCTTGATGATGCACCACAGACAGGAGCGCCTGCGATGGTGTACTCAAAGACGAACCTGAGTGCACGAATGACAAAACGTCATTTTTTCGGATGAATCCAGGTTCTGTTTACAGAATCATGATGGTCACATCCGTGTTTGGCGACATCGCGGTGAACGCACATTGGAAGCGTGTATTCGTCATCGCCATTCCGGCGTATCACCTGGCGTGATGGTATGGGGTGCCATTGGTTACACGTCTCGGTCACCTCTTGTTCGCATTGACGGCACTTCGAACAGTGGACGCTACATTTGAGATGTGTTACGATCCGTGGCTCTACACTTCATTTGATCCCTGCGAAACCCTACATTTCAGCAGGATAATGCACGACCGCATGTTGCAGGTCCTGTACGGGCCTTTCTGGATACAGAAAACGTTCGACTGCTGCCCTGGCAGCACATTCTCCAGATCTGTCACCAACTGAAAACGTCTGGTCAATGGTGACCGAGCAACTGACTCGTCGCAATACGCCAGTCACTACTCTTGATGAACTGTGGTATCGTGTTGAAGCTGCATGGGCAGCTGTACCTGTACACGCCATCCAAGCTCTGTTTGACTCAATGCCCAGGAGCATCAAGGCCGTTATTACGGCCTGAGGTGGTTGTTCTGGGTACTGATTTCTCAGGATCTTTGCACCAAAATTGCGTGAAAATATAATCACATGTCAGTTCTAGTATAATATACTTGTCCAATGAATACCCGTTTATCATCTGCATTTCTTCTTGGTGAAGCAGTTTTAATGGCCAGTAGTGTACTATGTTGACTAAGCTATTATAATGTTGACCAATAAAATTCTTATGGGTGTTGTACTGTGTCACTGTATAAAATACTTTTAAATATGAACTTAAAACCAACATTTCGACAATATTACAACGCTTTTTCTGAGGGCAAGACTGTATTTGGTGGAGTCAAGGTGACTGTATTTAATGCAGGCGATCGGTGTCAATACGTCATTTTTTTAAATTTTATTGGCCCTAAAATATAATATGCTAGTCATGACTAAAGGAAGAGTGTAGGAAATAAGCTATTCGAGGGCTAGCCGGTTTGTTAACGATTGGCGACAGTGTGCAAATCAGCGCTTAGCTTCTAGTGGACACGTTTTCTTCCTGGTGTGCGCGCAAGTGCTTTGACAGTTTTCTTATAGCGGTTTGTTTAGACCCTGCTGTTCCAAGTCAGCCCCTGGGACACGGGCGTTCGCGGGCGATCACGGTCTCGCCCGGCGAAAAGAAGATAGGGCTAGGGTGCCCGTAAGGGTCCATTTCACATCGTATGCGCCCTACTCCGCTAAGTTCTGCTTAATTATGTCTTTTGCTTCGTAGTGGTCGTGTGACGAAAATGGGTTCTGGAAGCAGCTAGTTGCAATTTTCGCCAAGTTTGGAAGAACGGTTTTTGTTTGTTGAGAAAGACGAGTTGCTTCAGTGTCTTGTGTGTCACAAAGTTCTGAATACGACGAAGAAGTATAATATTCAGCGTCACTATAGGTCTCTTCACGCGACTTAGTAAAATGAGCTGGACAGTAATACAAGAAAGCAACTAATTGTCACACTGAAGGGCGAAGTTCAGCGGCAGGTAAATCTGACGCAGAATAAATAAATGTAACAAATGAGTACGTACTACTTTTACTCAGTCTGTACAAGTATTGAGTTCGTTTATTACATACGTATTATGCAACTACTGTAGATTGCTGACGTCGACGAAGATTCAACTGATGCAGCGCTTTGAGCTAACTACAAAGTTGCACACATCATTGCAACAACCGAAACACCGTTTTCAATGGGTCCCTTTTTGTGAAATCACGCCTGCTCGCCGTCGTCGAATACTTAGCGCCAGCAGACATTATGAAATTTGTAGGAGTTTGTCCCTCCAAGCAAATGGTATCTGTTTGCGATATGGGCACGGTTTTGGAAAATCAACTGAAGTAGAAGTGCCAGACTTTTATTGCTTTTTCGTTAGCCCTTGACGAAACCACAGATATTGCTCAACTCGCAATTTTTGTGAGTGGCGTTAATTCGGAACTACAGGTCATGACATATTTGACACTGTCTGTGAGTCTGTAGAAAACATGTGCTTGCCATGGGACAAGCTCTGTTCCGTGGCAACAGAAGGTGCACTGCAAATGGTTGGGAGCCAGCAAGATTTTATGACTCATCTGAAGGAAAAAAATCAAGATGCAAGAACTAAATAAAATGTTTGTACGTTTGGCTTGTATTAATATTTTTTGTTAATTAAAGTCAGTCACTCTGTAATGTCTTGTATAAGGTCTCGTCTTTAGTCAGTGTTTTGTGCGTAGTCCTACTTGTAAGGTGATTGCCCAGCCCTATCCACCTATGACACTGCACGCACATGTGCAGGCTGTTTACTCACTCCCGCCTGCCAGTGTCTGTGGGCGCCCGGCTGCTTGCAGTTGAGATCTCGAGTGGAAGCAGTGTAGTTTACACTGTCATGTCCGTGCCTGCAGCTCTATACTGCATCGTCTGCACCATTTGGTTCCATAGGTTAGCTTCAGTAGTGACGTCATTTTCGGTTCAGTAGCCAATGTTGCTATTCTGTATGCTACTGAGGCCTGTTAACTGTAGATCCGCCTGCCTATTTTTCATCTACTGCACCAAGAGGTGGTGAAATGTCGGTAAGACTGTCTATTCCGTTGGATGTGCTTTGATTATGGAGATAATATGCTATTTTGGAAATATGGAATGGTTTTTAGTTTTGTCGTTTTTAATTTTGAGTTTAATGATTAGGTTTTATTGAAGGATGACTCGGACGCATCTGAGTGGAAAGTGAGGTCGTAAATGTTATTATGCATGCATTTCAGCAGAGAATCATGGAAGTGGACATGGTGCACATGTTGCTGTTACGAAGGAGGCAATAGCGATGGGGGCTGGAAAGGTAATTGAAGAAATGCGACGCCATTTGGCAACATAATCTGTGGGTTGAGACAAACCACTTTGAAATGCCCAAAAGCAATTCTGTGGTGCATCGTCAAGGGTAACCGCAGCCATGGTCTCCGAGCTGATAGTCCATGCTGCTGCAAACGTCGTCGAACTGTCCGTGCAGATGGTTGTTGTCTTGCAAACGTCCCCATCTGTTGGCTCAGGGATCGAGACGTGGCTGCGCGAACCGTTACAGCCATGCAGATAAGATGCCTGTCATCTCGACTGCTAGTGATAAGAGGCTGTTGGGATCCAGCAAGGCGTTCCGTATTACCCTCCTGAACCCACCGTTTCCATATTCTGCTAACAGTCATTGGATCTCGACCAACGCGAGCAGCAATGTCTCGATACGATAAACCGCAATCGTGATAGGCTACAATCCGACCTTAATCAAAGTTGGAAATGTGATGGTACGCATTTCTCCTCCTTACACGAGGCTTCACAACAACGTTTCACCAGGCAACACCGGTCAACTGCTGTTTGTGTATGAGAAATCGGTTGGAAACTTTCCTCATGTCAGCACGCTGTAGGTGTCGCCACCGGCGCCAACCTACTGCGAATGCTCTGAAAAGCTAATCATTTGCATATCACAGCATCTCCTTCCTGTCGGTTAAATTTCGCGTCTGTAGCACGTCATCTTCTTGGTGTAGCAGTTTTAATGGCCAGTAGTGTATATTAACAATAAACTGTCGTTAATGCATTTCACGCTTATGGTATATGAATTTAATCGGCTTCATTACTAAACAAGTTACTGCTTTGGAAAAAGCTGCCGACACGACATTTTTACAGGGTTAGCAGGGAGGTGGCCCATAATTTGGTTGAGGAAGTGCGGGCATGGGCATACATGAGAGACCGTCAAAGAGCTACAGCCATCTCTTTGGAGGTGACTAAATCAGAAGGTTCATTCGTTTAGCAAGTTGTGAAGTGTCTAAATCAAGTGAATAATTATTATCAGTCATCAAACTCAATGGTTATTTTTTTCTTCTTCTAGGTTTTGACAGCTCTTAACACGCTGGGTCGTGGGTCTGATGAGAAGGGGGTAGGGCTGACAGTTCAGCTACCTTGAGTCAGCCAGGTCTCAAGGGGCACTGACATATTGTGAAGACTCTCAATGCGTCTGCAGTCGAAAGCAATAATGAGACCAGCTTGTCTGGCTGCTTCGGCTGTGGGGTGGTGTGTGCGCCATAGTGCGCCGTGCCGGATGCGCAGTCATCGGGCGAGCCTGCCCAAAGCTGCGGTCAGCAGTTGTCTTCGACTGGCTGTCATGAGGAGGGACGGCAACAAAGCACGTTCCCTCTGTGGTTTCTTAGGAGCCACATCAACCGGCTGCCGAACGGCAAACACCAGGAAGAAAATACGACTGCTAGAAGGCAAGAGCTAATTTGCACACTATCGTCAGTCACCGACAAGCTGGCTAGCATACGAAAAGCTTCTTTCCTACACTCCCCCTTCCATCATGACTAGCCTATTATATTATAGAGCCTATAAATTTCTAAAGGACGATGTATTGACACCGATCGTCTGCATTAAAAAGAGCCATATTTACTTCACCAAAACCAGTCTTGCTCTGAGGACGGACATTATAATACGGTCAAAATGTTGGTTTTAAGTTTACAATTAAAGTATTCTGTAAAATGACGTGGCACAACAGCCATACCAATTTTAATCATCATGACACCAGCTGCAGAAGCTTACGTAGTTATTTCTATGATATGTTTGTCTAATGTTAATGACTCCTTCTACCTCTCTGGATACTTTCGCTCTTGTTGGGATCTATGGGACATGTCGAATGAATTAAGGAATCAAATGTCAAAGTACATTCATCTCATTAGGCTATTACACTATGGCTTTCCAAGCAGATAATTTTTCTGAATTTTTGCGTTCCCTAAAATCAGTAGTTTCTATGTGCAGTCAGTCAGAGTTCAGCTTTTACCGTATAGTGATATTTTGTTGTCTGTCTCTGTAATGCTTTTATGTATTTAATGTCTCAAATTAAAAGAAACGTTTTTAATTAGAAAGCTAAAATAATCCATGCGTGGTTAATATGATAAATTTTCTATTATCATTTAAATTATGCAGACCTATTATAGCATGTAACTGCTTTGGCGGTCAAGTGAGCATTATTATTGTTTGAAATTTCCAAATGTTGGCTTCTGAGGAGCATACGGAGCCATACTGCGTGATCAAGGGATGTTGGATGTTGGCAACTCTTCGAAGCTGATTTAAATTTCACCATGATGATCAGTAATCATCGATTCCAAAACAAAGATTCGCTTAAGGCCCAGTTTACGTGATGAATTTAGAAAATGAGGTAAAATCAAAATACAAATGCATTGCAAGTATAATAATTATTGAAAGTACTAAAATGCTAAACGTTACAAGACGATTTACTATCAGTCAGATTACATTTTGCACTGTAACAGTGCTTCATAAGCTTATGATGTTGCTACAGGAAACGTGGCTCTAAAATAATGAGACTGTTGCTGTAAAACATAAATTGTTTCTAGAACATAGATATTTAGTTGCTGCCTACCTAAATATATTCCCCTCCTCTATCCGCACAACGCTCCATACGAATTATCCATTAATGGAAACAGTACTGGAAGTTTTCTTCTGTGAGTTCCTTGACGACATGTGAAGCTTTTTCTTTAACTGCTTCAGCATGGAACCGCGCGACCGCTACGGTCGCAGGTTCGAATCCTGCCTTGGGCATGGATGTGTTTGATGTCCTTAGGTAAGTTAGCTCTAAGTAGTTCTAAGTCTAGGGGACTGATGACCTCAGATATTAAGTCCTATAGTGCTCAGACCCATTTGAACCATTTGTAATCACATGGAGTTTGTTCTTGGCCCACTGCACTTTGTAGATAAGTGATAAAACTAAAAAAGTGACGAATTTAAGGTTTTTTGCATATGGTAATTCTAGAAACACAGACTAAATTCCATGATTCTGATCTTAGTGGATGTATTAAAGTTTTCAATTACTTGTCAGTCTGCCATGTATGGATACTTCAACGAATGTTGAGCAGAAACGAAGGTAAGATCATGTGCGCTCCAAGAAAGCGTTATAGGATCTCTGTATAGACAAACGATTTATCGTAAAATGTCAAGAGCACCCTCAGATTGTCCACTGACGCAGCTGTTGTATGCATGAAAGTATCGTTGGACGGTCGTAACGAGACAATGCAATGTAATAAACAGCTCCTCTCTTTAAATGTAAGTTTATGATAATGCCTATAACAAAAAGATAGAACTCAGTAATAGCTGATTAAAGGATTAACGGTGCACATATTGTGAATATTTAAGGGTATTTAAGAAACGATATGAAATGCAAGCTACACCTAAATTCATTATAAGGGAAGGTGGATAGAAGCCTCAGATTTGTTGAAAGGGTTTTGAGAGAAAGTAACGCAACTGAAAGCAAATCACACACAAGACACTACTGCGCCCAGTTGTAGAGTATATTTCCAGCAATGGAAGTCCTTATCAAGTAGGCATGATTGCAGACATGGAAAGAATTCAGAGACATGCAGCTAGGATCGCAACGAATCGGTGAAGCCCATATGAAAGTGTAATGGATATGTTTGGGGAACTTAAATAGGATTCTCTTGAAGAAAGGTGACGTATTTTTTAGGACACCTTGTTGGAAAAATGTAGAGAGCTTTTATTCGAGGAAATAAGTGCGATTATTTTGCTACCGTCATTGTATACGTAACGATCATGATAATACAAAATTTAAGGGAGCGTACGCGTACAGAGGCCGGAGTGACCGTGCGGTTCTCGGCGCTACAGTCTGGAACCCACGAGACCGCTAACGGTCGCAGGTTCAAATCCTGCCTCGGGTGTGGATGTGTGTGATGTCCTTAGGTTAGTTAGGTTTAAGTAGTTCTAAGTTCTAGGGGACTGATGACCTCAGAAGTTGAGTCCCATAGTGCTCAGAGCCATTTGAACCATTTTTGAACAACCATTCTCCCATCAGTCAGCACGCGAATGGAACAGGACGGAAAATACCTGGCCGGCTGGTGTGGCAGAACGGTTCTAGGCGCTTCAGTGCGGAACCGCGTGACTGCTCCGGTCGCAGGTTCGAATCCTGCCTCAGGCATCGATGTGTGTGATGTCCTTAGGTTAAAGTTCTAGGGGACTGACGATCTCAGATGTTAAGTCCCACAGTGCTCAGAGCCATTTGATTTTTTTGAAAATACCTGATACTGGTGTGAAACAGACTGCACAGTGGCTTATGGAGTAGAAATAATAATATTAATCTCACTCCCATCTACGTAGATAGGCGAAGGAAGTATCAGTTTGACGGTGTTCGATATAGCCAAGAGAGTGGTGCTTAAGTGACTGCCGCTAGGGTGTGTGAAAGCAGTAACTTCTCCTTTCAGCGACTGAACGTGTAATTAAACGAGGTCCGGGCCACACCCAGCTCTGTGGTGTAATGGCTGAGGAAATTACCCCAGCCATCATTTATGATCCATAAATCATATGGGTTGAGTAATGGACGCTTAATTACAGAGAGCCGTCAGCGTCGTTGTACTAAACTAATTCTGAACCCGTGTGAATGAGTTTCGCAGCTGAGTGGACGAAAATAGATTGCGTGAAAGTTGGCTGGAGTCCGAGTAGCCAGCAGGAACCAGGCAATGTATACCAGGCTTCTAAAAAGAGTTGCTAGGAAAACACTTACTTAGATACACTTCACCGAACTTGACGCTTTCAACACTGTCTGATTTTTGTCAGCGGGAGGGGGTTTGGGATACTAACTAGTAACACTTATACAGAGATTCTGTCAGATTATTAGACAGCCTGATAGGTTGTAACGGTGTGCTAGAACGGCACGCTAACCCAGAGAATCGACTCTCAGTGGTAGTTCACTTATCGCGTTAACTATATAGGTGAACTTCAGTTCTGCCAGTACTACTATCATACTTTCCAAGTTACACACAAATGCTCCAGCGTACGTTACTTGATAAGTACTCTTGGGTGAAACGGTATCGGGAAAAATAAGCTTACCCGTCAACTAGCAGCTGTTTCGAGAAGGAATCACTATCCAACATAGCCACACGGAGTGGCCGCGCGGTTTGAGGCGCCATGTCATGGAATGCGCGGCCCCTCCCGCCGGAGTTTCGAGTCCACCCTCGGGCATAGGTGTGTGTGTTGTTCTTAACATAAGTTAGTTTAAGTAGTGCGTAAGTCTAGAGACCGATGACCTCAGCAGTTTGGTCCCTTAGGATTTCACATACATTTGAACATTTGAACTATACAACATACTTTTTTACTGTATCAGGGAGTTTAAACTTGACATCAGAGTGCAAAATTCAATCAGGAGTTATTATACTGACAGAAAAGAAAAGCAAAACAGATCATTCTTTTTAATGAAACACATGGGTTCTTGTGCGTTATCTGTGCCCCTAAGAATGCAGTCATCTGCGTTTGAAACAGTTGGGTGTGTTGTAGTTTCAGGACGCTCAACTACGGGGTTTTAACACCTTTACTTCGAGCTCAGTATTCAACAAATCTTGCACAGGCCGCAGGCCCAGGCAACACACACTCTGAAAATGTTTGGCAATATGAAAAACTTAAGCGGCTCTGAAGAGTTCAGTTCATTGAAAACTCTGATGTTTTGTAAACTAAAAACCTATTCTTGCCCACAGTTAATCTTGTGACTTCTCTGTTCTAAAATTTGTTTGAATGAAAACGTTAACACTTATCAGTGAACCAATATGGCTGTGATTTTCTCTCTGAGTGATGTGGCAAGGAGACTTCTTTCAATATGGCCGCGGTAAAATTAGTGCCTCATCTCGTCCTTCTGAGCTAATACTCTCAGTCTAATATCAACGATATTTAAGATGAATTAAGACATACCATTCGTTTCTGATTTTCTCGTTTATATGAGGCACATGCACAGCATTTCCCCCGTTCCTATCATAGACTAATAGAGTGTTGAAAAGGGCAACGAAGGTTTCGGGAGCATAAAATTAATTTAACGCAGATCACATTTTATCAGAATTTTCTGTCGTCTCCGGTGTTCTTAGTTACAGTCTCTACATGCAGCTTGCAATATTTGGTTAATAGTTGTATGGTTAGTGCTTTGAGAGCTTCTTAAAATAATTGAGGCTTTGTAAGAACAAGTAAGCTGTTCTCAAAAGAATATATTTCGGTAGAGTGCGTTATATTCCACAGTTTCCTTTTTGTGAAGTCATGCATATGCTTTTCGACTGGTTCCATTAAGTTCCATTGCCAGTTTCTGGCGAAAGCTAATCTTTTACGATCTACATGTCTTCCACATCTATGTTCCATGAGATCCTATACTTGTTCTAATCTTCGTCTAGATTTAAATACTTCACCACTGCTGCCCCTTACACACTCAAAACAACTAGAATCTATGTATATTATTTACCTATACTCGAAGTGGCTCCTGTCTTATTTGAAAGTTATCTGTCTCTACTTAAATAACTCCCTTCTAGTCTATTGAGTACCGTTATGTCACTCAGATGTCAACTTCGTCTGTATTCGCCTGCAGTATTCAAATGGACAAATACTTGATCTGTCACAACTATACGCTGGGTGTTGCTCTGGTTAGTATAGCTACACTACTACAACTGAAAATGAATAAATTTATCCGAAATTATTAGTGCTTGTACAAGAAAAAAAAACGGTTTTGTTTGTATTTAAATGGTGTGTTAAAAACAGATCGTCATTTGTTCCAGCAAGTATGTAAAAATATTTTTAAATGCTCTCACTGCCGCACCTATAATTACGACTAGAATTTTACAGTTTCCGATTCTCGCTTATTCCGCGAAAGACCTCTTCGTTTTGTACCGTTCACATCTAACATCCCATGTTTCGATTAATGCAGGGCGTCCCAATACGAATTGTCAATTTACAGGGGCTTGACTGGAACGATCATTCGAAGCAAAAAAGTCTAGTAAACATGGGTTCTAAAATCCGTACCTTAGCAACTATGAGCACTTCTTCGTTTTCGGTACTGTGAAATAAATTTCTTCTACTGCAGGCTCTTCTGCTTTCCATACTTTGAGAGGTGGTGGCGTGGATCAAAACAAGAAAAAAGGCCAGTAAACGTGAGTTCTAAAGTGCGTTTGTTCGTCTTTGTTATTGCGAAACACATCTCTTCTACTGAGCAAGTGTTCATGACTCTTAAGGTATGCAGTTTATAGCTCGTGTTTACTAGAGAATTTTTTCTCGTTTTAGTCCATACTGCTTCCTCTGAAAATATGGAAAGAAAAGAGTCTGCAGTAGAAGAGATTTTTTTTCGCAGTATCAGAGACGAAGAAGTGCTCAAGACTCTTATGGTATGCATTTTAGAGTTGATGTTGGTTAGACTTTTTGCCTTCGAATGATCGTCCCTGTCATATCCCTGAATACTGACCATTCTTTCTGGGACACACTGTAGAACGTTAGCCCAATGAATTGTCTTCTTGAGTAAATACATAAAATGTCGTGTGACTATGGCCTCCCGTCGGGTAGACCGTTCGCCAGGTGCACGTCTTTCGATCTGACACCACTTGGGCGACATGCGCGTTGATGGGGATGAAATGATGAGGATTAGGACAACACAACACCCAGTCTCTGGGCGGAGAAAATCTCCGACCCAGCCGGGAATCGAACCGGGCCTGTAAGATTGACGTTCTGTCGCGCTGACCACTCAGCTACCGGGGCGGACGTATTCCTGAGTGTTTCACCTTCAGATCGGTTCTCGCCTGGCGGCGGCAACCGGTGGCCGGTGAGCAGGGGGAGAGGGAAGAATGGGGATGGGGGACAGACTGTGAATCTTCATTCCATGTACCTTTGCAATAAATAAAATAATTATGAGATTATTTTGTAGGACTACATGTCTTGAGACATGTAAGATAGTTTTCTTTGTTCGGTATTCTAATGCCTATGATCATTGTCGATTCCTCAGTATTTAGCAATAGTTTTCCACAGCCTGGATGGGATTACCTCGATTCCTGACCTGCTCTTGGTCTTCGTTTGATAATGTTGTGGCACAACAATGGCGAATCCTGTTTGTGACCGGGTACATGTTATTTTCATCCGAAAACTTAGTAGTGTCCGGGATATAACGAGGGTCGTAATCAAAGATGCCCATCATCAGACTTTTTTGAAATTATCTGTCTGTTGATGAGCTGGAAGCAGTCGTGCCTATCTTGTGCTAATCTTCTTAGCTTTGCGTCCCCACTACGCCCAACAGCCTTTATAATATGTCTACAATTTCTACTCTTTGTCCATATAATTTTCCCTTTGACTGTACCGTCCAGGACCAAGTTAATTATTTTTGGATTCTGTAGCACATCTCCCACAGACCCGCTCCTTTTTGCTGGAAAGGGTTGTCCATCTTCTTTGATCTTAACTTAATTTTTCTAGTGCTTGTTCTTTCCTTCCTCATCGGTCTACCCAGTCGTTAGCGTTCCTCGATTGTATGATATTAGAAACACTTCTAGTTTCTTCTTCTTCGGACTTCCGATGGTCCACGTTTCACTTCTATACAACGTTGGATTTTGGTCACTTTTAGGAGCTTCTACCTCATTTCCATGTCAGTATTTGATAATACAATGTTCTTTTTTTGAAGAAAGTCAGATGATATTTGCTCTCCATTCCAGTACTTAGCATAAAGACAGTTGTTTGCTATGTGTGAGTGATGTATGCACATTACAGTACTGCTCGTTGACAGCTACTGCGGACATTTACTTTGGAAACCTGTGTGTTCATGCCGAGGGATGTAAATTAAACACACACACACACACACACACACACACACACACACACACAAACAAACACAAACACACACACGAAGAGCCGGCCGCGGTGGTCTCGCGGTTCTAGGCGCTCAGTCCGGAACCGCGCGACTGCTACGGTCGCAGGTTCGAATCCTGCCTCGGGCATGGATGTGTGTGATGTACTTAGGTTAGTTAGGTTTAAGTAGTTCTAAGTTCTAGGGGACTGATGACCACAGATGTTAAGTCCCATAGTGCTCAGAGCCATTTGAACCATTTGAACACACACGAAGACAGATTTCTAGGGCAATCAAAAGAAGAGAATGTTGCAAATTTCTTCTCTTTGTCATATGTAGTCACATTATTATTGTTGATTATTGTCATTAGTATCAATATTTTATTACAGCATTGGACGTCTGTGACCAGTTAAAACTGCTTAACGTTGAGGGAGGATAAAGTACTCTCGGAAGACTTGGACTATGATTCTTTGACAACATGAGAGAGGAAGTGATTATC
This sequence comes from Schistocerca americana, assembly GCF_021461395.2. NCBI lineage: Eukaryota > Metazoa > Arthropoda > Insecta > Orthoptera > Acrididae > Schistocerca > Schistocerca americana. The sequence continues at coordinate 623,083,470 of NC_060119.1, forward strand.
CTAAGTGTGAGGAACTGGAAAATTTAATGCCGTCACAGAACTGCCTGACAAAGTAGTGTGAAGTCAGCATCTAAGAGCTTTTATTGCTTGTTAACAGAGATACAGAGGGACATGAACTTAAACAGCTCCCCGTCATATCCTTCCACTTATGGGTGCTGGTCCCATGAAATTGTAGAGAGCGCTTGTGAAAAATGTGGGTAGGTATTAAAATATATAGCGCTGACTTAAAGCTTCCAGTCACCAGAGAAGTGCGTTCAAATAGTGTAATAGGTAATGCATTGTTTGCGAAAGACAGAATCTGGGTTCGAGTCCCGATCTGGCACTTAGTTTCAGCTTTCTACAAATACTCATCACAGCGTATATTCCGTTAAAGAGCAAAACGTGCCATGACCGTTTGACAATGACATAAGATTATAATTAAAAGCACATTCTTGATCGCAAATCAAGACTGTGCTTTTAATTATAATATTACTAAAAGATCGCTGATAATGTTTTCAAAAATTTGGTGACAGAAGAGTCCTATTTGTGCTACAGAATGTGTAATATCTACAAATTATCATTAAAATCAAACATTTTAAACCTCTGACTAAATACCCCACCAAAAGGTGTCAGCTTGTCTTTTTCGCTAACTTACTGCGCATTTGTCAAACTAAATTGTGGAATGTGACGCTCTGATACTCGGGGCACCTGTTTTATATGACGGTATGTTTTTGGTATTTGTTATTTATTAGCCTTTTTCCAACAGTTTCCCTTCATGTACGTGTATTAAAGGTATGTTGCACGCATCCCCTTCTCTCTCTCCGTCCATTTTGTCCTCCCTCCTCTCCGTCCATCTTCTCGCCAACTATCTGCCCAGCTCATACTCTGCCCTTTCTTCCCATCTCACCGAGCGATGTGGTGCAATGGTTCGAAAACTGGGCTTGCATTTTGGAGCACAACTGTTAAAATCCACCTCTTGAAGTCAAGATTTAGATTTTGCATGATTTCCCGTAATCGCACCATGCAAATGCTGGGACGGTTCCTTGAAAGGGCATGGGCGATTTCCTTCCGCATCCTTGAAACATTTCAAGTCTGTGTTTCATCTCTAATGACCTCGATGTCGTGGGACGTTAAACCATAATTTTCCTTCTTTCCTACGCCCATCTCCTCTTCTTACCCTCTCTGCCCATTTTCTCCATGTTTTCTCTGGACTTCTCTCTCCCTACTCTTCTCCCACCTCCTCTTCCCCCCGTCTCTGTCTATCTCCTCCTCCCCCTATCTCTATGTCCATCTCCTCACCTCTCTCTCACTGTCCCTCCCCTCCTTCCCATTCTCTGTCAATCCCTTCCTGCCTCCTTCTCTCCACATTTGTCTCCTCCTGCCTCACCGCCTCTTTGTCCATTCCTTCCTCTACTGATATCAGTCTAGCTCCAGGAATAGCCACTCACACACGTAGCTCCTGAAAAAGAAATAGATAACACAAGCTGACACAACTCCCACAATACACCTGTTGTGCAGGGCAGCCTACATACGAGTAATTATTTTGCTTCTGACGAGTAGGCTGTGCAGCAGATCAGGTCAATAGGGCAACTGATACTGCTTCAGCATAATAATCCTGTTGTACACAGCAGTCTATACAGAGGGGATGAGAAACACGTTTTTGCTCATATCGCCACTTCTATTGGAACTGAGAGGTTATAAATCCCTCAGTGATGATACTTGGCAAGTGTGCTGTTTGTTTGCCAAATTTAGTTGAAATCGATTCAGGGGTTTTGCGGGTAGATCCTGGACATACATACTTACATAAAATCTGCTTTACGTGCATTAGGCAGTGATCGAAGGAATGTCCCTGCATTATAAACCGAAAAGTTAGGCACAGAAACATGCCTTGGGCCACAGTGTAATGCCCACACAACAAAAATCACCAGGAATATAAAAACTGGCTGGGCAAGTCTACACTGTGTTATTCTTTGGTTGCGACCATGCATGATATGTTCTCATTTAGCATCAGCAACTTACCCTGAGAACTGTTCTAGATGGGAGGACGATGTCCTTAGAGGCATCGACGTCGAGATGCTGTGGCGCCACCTTGCTGGTACCGCCAAAGAGCCGGAGGTTATCGATGCGCGAACTGCCGACTCCTCCGGGACGACCGCCACCACCACCACCGCCGCCGCCACCACCGCCGCCTTCCCCTCCTCCCGGATCGACGGTTCCTCCGCCCCCTCCGGCAGCTGCGCCTGCTGCTCCTGCAGCGCCGCCTCCGCCGCCCCCGCCTGGGCCAGTTGCAGTGCCAGCCTCCTTGGCGCCAGCCAGCTTGCCGATCCCTCGGCGCAGCAGTGGAGGGAGCTGCGACATGTGCCGGATGGGGGCGACCGGAGACACGTGATTGTGGTTGCTGGCGGCCGCCGACGGTGCTGGAGCCTGCAGCTGGTTGCGACTGGGCATCGCCGAGCTGTTCTGCTGGCCCTGCCAACACAGCACTTGCTTCTGCACAAAGTTCTACTTTTGCTGCTTCACATCACATGGTATTCAGTAGAGCACAACGTACATGAGGATGAGTCTGCAAGACAGCTGCTCATACTGGTGGTCAGAATGACCTGAAGAACCTGAAAGACTGGTGCTCTAGATTTCTTGACCTTAAGAGACTGTACTGTACGTCGCTGTCATCAATATGAGTTAATTGCCTATCAACATATCTGTATAGATGAACACTGTACCAGATTGGTGGAACTTACCAACATATAGAAAACATTTTCAATGTTACCATACGAGATCTGATGCTGTAGCCGATTTAGCGTCTGAAAGGAATTAAATCTAATCCCTCAATAAATGGCGTTATCATGGATAAAGTGACGGCTGGTTTGTTAAGTATGCATATAGCTTAGGGTCACAAAGCAAACTGAACTTTGCTACAACCATGAATGGCACAATGTGCATCTAGTGGTCTAAGTTTGTGTGCTCATAGCAGTGAAGACATCGAAAAAGATATGATTGTCGGAAGGACAGACTCAGCATACAGGAAAGTCAAAACAACCTTTGGTGACATTAAAAGCAACGGTGGTAACATTAAGAGTGCAACGGGAATTCCACTGTTAAATGCAGAGGAGAAAGCAGATAGGTGGAAAGAATACATTGAAAGCCTCAATGAGGGTGAAGATTTGTCTGATGTGATAGAAGCAGAAACAGGAGTAGATTTAGAAGAGATAGGGGATCCAGTATTAGAATCGTTTGGAGGGCTTACGGTCAAATAAGGCAGCAGGGATAGATAACATTCCATCAGAATTTCTAAAATCATTGGGGGAAGTGGCAACAAAACGATTATTCACGTTGGTGTGTAGAATATATGAGTCTGGCGACATACCATCTGACTTTCGGAAAAGCATCATCCACACAATTCCGAAGACGGCAAGAGCTGACAAGTGCGAGAATTATCGCATAATCAGCTTAACAGCTCATGCATCGAAGCTGCTTACAAGAATAATATACAGAAGAATGGAAAAGAAAATTGAGAATGCTCTAGGTGACGATCAGTTTGGCTTTAGGAAAAGTAAAGGGACGAGAGAGGCAATTCTGACGTTACGGCTAATAATGGAAGCAAGGCTAAAGAAAAATCAAGACACTTTCATAGGATTTGTCGCCTGGAAAAAGCGTTCGACAATATAAAATGGTGCAAGCTGTTCGAGATTTTGAAAAAAGTACGGGTGAGCTATAGGGAGAGACGGGTCATATACAATATGTACAACAACCAAGAGGGAATAATAAGAGTGGACGATCAAGAACGAAGTGCTCGTATTAAGAAGGGTGTAAGACAAGGCTGTAGCCTTTCGCCCCTACTCTTCAATCTGTACATCGAGGAAGCAATGATGGAAAAAAAAGGTTCAGGAGTGGAATAAAAATACAAGGTGAAAGGATATCAATGATACGATTTGCTGATGACATTGCTATCCTGAGTGAAAGTGAAGAAGAATTGAATGATCTGCTGAACGGAATGAACAGTCTAATGAGTACACAGTATGGTTTGAGAGTAAATCGGAGAAAGACGAAGGTAATGAGAAGTAGTAGAAATGAGAACAGCGAGAAACTTAACATCAGGATTGATGGTCACGAAGTCAATGAAGTTAAGGAATTCTGCTACCTAGGCAGTAAAATAACCAATGACGGCCGGAGCAAGGAGGACATCAAAAGCAGACTCGCTATGGCAAAAAAGGCATTTCTGGCCAAGAGAAGTCTACTAATATCAAATACCGGCCTTAATTTGAGGAAGAAATTTCTGAGGTTGTACGTCCGGAGTACAGCATTGTATGGTAATGAAACATGGACTGTGGGAAAACCGGAACAGAAGAGAATCGAAGCATTTGAGATGTGGTGCTATAGACGAATGTTGAAAATTAGGTGGTCTGATAAGGTAAGGAATGAGGAGGTTCTACGCAGAATCGGAGGGGAAAGGAATATGTGGAAAACACTGATAAGGAGAAGGGACAGGATGATAGGACATCTGCTAAGACATGAGGGAATGACTTCCATGGTACTAGAGGGAGCTGTAGAGGGCAAAAGCTGTAGAGGAAGACAGAGATTGGAATACGCCAAGCAAATAATTGAGGACGTAGGTTGCAAGTGCTACTCTGAGATGAAGAGGTTAGCACAGGAAAGGAATTCGTGGCGGGCCGCATCAAACCAGTCAGTAGACTGATGACAAAAAAAAGCAGTAATTAGGTTATTTCTCTTTAGAGAAACAAATTGAAGCTACTGGCGCTAGGGGATGTGGTTTCTAAACCTGATATTAATGCTGCGGAGAGAGGTGTGCTCAAAATGTCCGTGAGCATTCAGGCAATCATCCCACCAACACACAGATTAAAGATACCCGTTTGATAAAACACTGTGTCCTGCTGTGTGACAAAATGTCCATAACTGCCAGGTACTCATTCTCGTCCGAAAGGAATTGTCGACCCTCCAAGGCCATTTCTAAGGAACCGAATGCGTGATAATAGCGTTGGGAGAGATGAGGAGTAAATGGCGAATGCTCGAGTGTCTCCCACATCTCCGTAATGAATGAGGTTGGCCTCCCAGATCGACCGGCAACTTGCATCGAACCTCGACCAGCGCGAAACTTGGCGCACCTGTCCACAACGATTGTTTTCGACAGACATGTTGTCCCTTAAACGTTCTTCGATCTCCAAAGGATGTCTGCCGGCGTTCGCCTTTTTGGAGCCAATAAAAGAATAACAGCGCCTTGGTCCGGTATGGACACGTTTGGCACGTCGGAAATACCTGAATACCACACTAATCTATTGCCTAAATGTCGGTTCTTATATTGCCGCATCGGAGTCGCGCTACTTTGCGTATACACTTTGCAGCTACACCCAGAGACGGGAAGTTTTTGATCATCCCTTATAATCTAATTCTTCTTTTTCCTGGCCGTATTCCGTGTTTTCACGCAGTTGGCATGTTTATCTGGAATTGGCAATGTTAGATGTAGAGGGTGGTCAGATGCCCTTGCTGTCCTACCTCCAAATTGAAAGTTTTTCAGGAGACTTTCATTTTGGCGTTCTAGGAACTCATTTCGCAATACCACCGAAGTATAAGTTATTAGAACAGATACCTGGAAACACGATGAGCTCTAGTGCATAAAATAGAAAGGAGTGGCAACTATCCTCTTCTTTCCCAATTAAAAAATAGCTATGTTACTTGAGGCATTCCCGACGGACATGTTGTATGTATGGTTCTCGGGCGAGACGTCGGATGTCATAGTGAAAACTCCACAATATTTCGTCAGCGCAACTGGCCGATATCTTCAGGTGCGACGAACACACTGCTAAGGCAGGACCAGGGCTCCCCATTTATGCCAGTTTTAGGCAGGAAGTGCGCATGCGTGGAGGCGCCAAATTCGATGGCCAATAGCGACGATATCAACTGATAGCTGGAAGGACAGTAACGCCACCTACAGGATGAAGAACCAAATACTTCGGCGCACGCGCGGAGGCTGCCGCCGCTGCTCTGCGCTGCCATCGGCAGCCCCAGCGACCTCTGTCGGGAGCCGCAAGCAGTACAGCGCGTCTACGTAGGCGCCTTGATTATCCTCCCGTTGTCAACAGAATATTTATGTTGCTGGCGAATCGTCGTCCGTCTTATGACCAAAAGTATTCCTCTCTGCTCTTCGCCTTCTTCCACTTCCTCACGTTCGGTAACCCGCTTTGGTTGTAAGGCACGGCGAATCTCCCGTTCGGAGTATCCATTTTGTTGGAAAGAACAAAGGGGAATGGTCATCTTGCCATACATCGGCAGTGTCTCTTCAAAAATAGGAAGACTATTGAAGAGGCATAAAGTTAAATGTGTTTTTCGTCCGCCGGCAAAACTCGGAGCTCTCTTGGGCTCATCTAAGGACAGCCTTGGCCTAAGAAGACCCGGTGTTTACGAGATTCCTTGTAGCTGCGGCATGTCGTACATCGGACAAACTTGTCGCACTGTAGAAGAGAGATGCACTGAACATCGACGCTACACTCGTCTGGAGCAACCAGAAAAGTCTGCAGTGGCCGAGCATTGTCTCAGTACAGGACATTCTATGAATTACCTACATACAAAAATTCTCGCATCGGCGAGTTCGTACTGGGACAGTGTTATTAAGGAAGCAGTGGAAATACGTAGCTCGACGAATCTTGTAAACAGAGACACGGGCTTTCAGCTTAGTTCAGCATGGGATCCAGCACTGGCCATATTGAAGTCGCTTCGAGCAGAGAGGAATACTTTTGGTCATAATACGGACGACGATTCGCCAGCAACATAAATATTCTGTTGACAACGGGAGGATAATCAAGGCGCCTACGTAGACGAGCTGTACTGCTTGCGGCTTCCGACAGAGGTCGCTCGGGCTGCCGATGGCAGCGCAGAGCAGCGGCGGCAGCCTCCGCGCGTGCGCCGAAGTATTTGGTTCTTCATCCTGTAGGTGGCGTTACTGTCCTTCCAGCTATCAGTTGATATCGTCGCTATTGGCCATCGAATTTGGCGCCTCCACGCATGCGCACTTCCTGCCTAAAACTGGCATAAATGGGGAGCCCTGGTCCTGCCTTAGCAGTGTGTTCGTCGCACCTGAAGATGTCGGCCAGTTGCGCTGACGAAATATTGTGGAGTTTTCACTATGACATCCGACGTCTCGCCCGAGAACCATACATACAAAAAATAGCTATGTTTGCGCTGTGACATTTATGAGAAACAAGTGAAATGCTATGAGTTTATCCTACCAAGCTGCAAGCCAATTGTATTCCATATGTCAATTGCAAACAGTTAAGATGTCTATGAAACACCTGCAGAACACGTACGATACATCTTAACGAGATCTGTCTGCAGCAGCGAAGTTTCTACGACATTTCTGAATGAGAGCTGTCTGCACTAGCGATTCAGAATCTGCAGAGTGCTTACGGACAAAACTTCCGCCACAGGATACTCACTTGACCTTTGCAACAAACATATACTGTCTGATAAAAAAGTGAAGCTTCCAGAAAACAGGGTCAGGTGTCAATGTAACTTCGTATGCGTACTCACCATATGCAGGCATGTAAGTGATTAGAGTGGCAATTCTCTACGAGCAACCTCTAGAGCCCATTAACGCTGTTCATGTTTAGTGTTGTTACCACTGCTGGTAGGGTACTTTAGAGATTTGAACGGCTGCGATTTTAAGTGTTCGCTGTGGAGGACGAGGAAAAGCCACTTACTCGTATGAAACAACAGTATCAGTACCTGACGGGTTTTGAAAGTGTCCGTTTGGCTGGCTGGTCAAATTGTGCAGTACCAGATTTGAGGGATATTCAGATGTAACAGTGGCCCGAAGTTGGATTGCACCGGAACATGAAGGAAAGCTTACTCATGATGAAGGTTCCAATCGGCAAAGTCTGACCACCACAAGAGAGAACTGTCGTAGTTTGCACCAAGCATATCGTAACCACTTTACATCTGTGCTTGCCGCCCGAGAATCTGTAATGGATTTCTTGTAACATTCTCAGTCATCCCGCTCCACTGATCGTAGACTAGCAGTAGGCGGACTGGGGAATTATCGTCGCATGCATCGGCTGTTGTCAACAACACAAACAGCTGCTTTTGGAGTTTTGCCGCGACCTAGAAGCACGCACTACCTATGAATGACACCTTATTGGGATCCGAGACGTATCGCGGTTCTGTATGGTAGTACGTAGTATAACCATCCTAGGCGAATATGGTGGCGACTTGGAGAGAGGTCCCACTCTTCCAGTGTTTTGTGGTGACACAGCGGTGTTACTCCTAGCGTCGTGGTGTGGGTATGACTGTAGGTCACGACTGGTAGTGTCTGAAGGATCTCTGACAGCTCAACGGTATGTCACAGATATTACGTGTCACATATCGTGTGACATTACTTGTGTTGCCATTTTCCAGTAGGACGATGATAGTCCAGAGAAGGCAACTATTTCTGTGAACTGTCCGCGTGATGTTGAGGTACTCCTGTGGCCAACAAGATGCCCAAATCTGTCGCCGGTAGAACATGTGTCGGATGATCTCGGATGTCAATCATGTCTGAGTGTCAGTGTCCAGGATATAAAGGAGCGCATATAGCAGTCGTAGACTATCTTGCATCAGGACATGCTTCCCATTAGAGTCAGTGCGTGCAACCGGGTCAGAGGATGCAACGTCATACGGACAGGTTGGCTAATACGGCCAAGTTCTTCGTGAGTTTGTAAGGAGGTCAAGGCATTTTGGTTTATGTTATCGATGTGCACGTCAGAGAGAGAGCAAGTTACGCTACTGTTAAACAATCTTTGGTCTTGTCGTGGCACAGTCTTTGCCTCTGTGCAGACTCATACATTCTTAGTTGAAGTGCGGTAGGTGATGGACGTGTTCTGTAGTGCTGTGTTGACATGTGATTGTATCTGTTAGATGAAGATTGATTGATTGTAAAGGACGGCAAGAATAAATAAGATATACACTGAAGAGCCAAAGAAACTGGTACAACTGCCTAATATCGTGTAGGGCCCCAGCGAGCACAAAGAAGTGCCGCAACACGGCGTGATATAGACTAGACTAATGTCTGAAGTAGTGCTGAAGGAAACTGACACCATCAGTCCTGCTGGGCTGTCCATAAATCAGTAAGAGTACGAGGGAGGATAGAGATCGCTTCTGAACATCTCGATGCAAGGCATTCCAAATATGCTCAATAATGTTCACGTCTGGGGAGTCTGTTGGCCAGCGGAAGTGTTTAAACTCAGAAGAGTGTTCTTGGAGCTAATCTGTACCAATTGTGGACGTGTGGGGTGTCGCATTGTCCTGCTGGAATTGCCCAAGTCTGTCAGAATGCACAATGGACATGAATGGATGCAGGTGATCAGATAGGATGCTTATGTACGTGTCACCTGTCAGAGTCGTATCTAGAGGTATCAGGGATCCCAAATGACTCCAACTGCACACGCCCCACACCATTACAGAGCCTCCACCAGTTTGATCAGTCCCGTACTGACATGCAGGGTCCATGGATTCATGAGGTTGTTTCCATACACGTACACGTCCATCCACTCCATACAATTTGAAACGAGACATGTCCGACCAGGTAACATGTTTCCAGTCATCAACAGTCCAATGTCGGTGTTGATGAGCCCAGGCGATGCGTAAAGCTTTGTGTCGTGCAGTCATCAAGGCTCCAAAAGCCCATATCGAAGATGTTTCGTTGAATAGATCTCACGCTGACACTTGTTGATGGTCCAGCATTGAAATCTGCAACAATCTGTGGAAGAGTTGCACTTCCGTCACGTTGAACGATTCTCTTTAGTTGTCGTTGGTCATGTTCTTGCAGGGTCTTTTTTCGGTCGCAGCGATGTCGGAGATTTAGTGTTTTACCGGATTCCTGAAACTCACGGTACACTCGTGAAATGGTCGTACGGGAAAATCCCCACTTCATCGCTACCTCGGAGATGCTGTGTTCCATCGCCCGTGCGCCGACGATAAAACCACGTTCAAACTCACTTAAATCTTGATAACCTACCACTGTAGTAGCAGCAACCGATACAACAACTGCGCCAGACTCTTGTTGTCTTGTATAGGCGTTGCCTACTGTAGCGTCGTATTATGCCTGTTTACTTACCTCTGTATTTGAATACGCATGCCTATACCAGTTTCTATGGTGCTTCACTGTGTTTGTATATATATATTAGAAAGCGAAGATAATATATATTTTGAATACTATTATTATTTTTGAAGCGAAGACATTTGAGGTAAGACTGCAGCACTGAGCATCTAGTTTGTGAAATTGATTATTGGGAGGTAGTTAACGTTGTTCATTTGTTCAGAGCTGAGAGAAATACCACCTCAGTTCCGTGAGTCATGCAGTAACATATTAATTGATTGAGCTGTTTGATTTTTATAGGAATTCTCTGTTAACATTGTGTCCATTTAAAACCATTGTTCATTTGTTAAACATAGTATTGCTTAGACCATTGTTATGCCTGAAGTTCACGCGAAGTTTTACTTTGTATTTTTGAATACATCCTTTATTTTAAAATCGTTGTCTTCGAACATGATTTTATAGGAATAATTACTCTCCCCAGCCCACCGTTTGTCATTACGCATTACTACAAGTAGAATGCAACAGCTGGAAATTTTATTTAGAAATAGAAATCTAGCTTAGCCGCTGTCTGCTTCCTGTTTTGCTGTTGTGCTTTCGAGAAATTCTCAACAATGTTGTCAAGACGCGATGTAAGTGAAAATATTGATTAGGGTCAGATAATTGTTTTACGCTACTGGCCATTAAAATTGCTACACCACGAAGATGACGTGCTACAGACGCGAAATTTAACCGACAGGAAGAAGATGCAGTGACATGCAAATGATTAGCTTTTCAGAGCATTCACACAAGGTTGGCTCCGGTGGCGACACCTACAACGTGCTGACATGAGGAAAGTTTCCAACCGATTTCCCATACACAAACAGCAGTTGACCGGCGTTGCCTGGTGAAACGTTGTTGTGATGCTTCGTGTAAGGAGGAGAAATGCGTACCATCACGTTTCCGACTTTGATAAAGGTCGGATTGTAGCCTGTAACGGATCGTGCAGCCACGTCTCGATCCCTGAGTCAACATACCGGGACGTTTGCAAGACAACAACCATCTGCACGAACAGTTCGACGACGTTTGCAGCAGCATGGACTAGCAGCTCGGAGACCATGTCTGCGGTTACCCTTGACGCTGCATCACAGACAGGAGCGCCTGCGATGGTGTACTCAACGACGAACCTGGGTGCACGAATGGCAAAACGTCATTTTTTCGAATGAATCCAGGTTCTGTTTACAGCATCATGATGGTCGCATCCGCGTTTGGTGACATCGCGCTGAACGCACTTCGGAAGCATGTATTCGTCATCGCCATACTGGCGTAACACCCGGCGTGATGGTATGGGGTGCCATTGGTTACACGTCTCGGTCACCTCTTGCTCGCATTGACGGCACTTTGAACAGTGAACGTTACGTTTCAGATGTGTTACGACCCGTGGCTCTACCCTTCAGTCGATCCCTGCGAATCCCAACATTTCAGCAAGATAATGCACGACCGAATGTTGCAGGTCCTGTACGGGCCTTTCTGGATACAGAAAATGTTCGACTGCTGCCCTGGCCAGCACATTCTCCAGATCTCTCACCAATTGAAAACGTCTGATCAATGGCTGCCGAGCAACTGGCTAGTCACAATACACCAGTCACTACTCTTGATGAACTGTGTTATCGTGTTGAAGCTGCATGGGGAGCTGTACCTGTACACACCATCCAAGCTCTGTTTGACTCAGTGTCCAGGCGTATCAAGGCTGTTATTACGGCCAGAGGTGGTTGTTCTGGGTACTGTTATCTCAGGATCTATGCACCAAAATTACCTGAAAATGTAATCACATGTCAGTTCTAGTATAATATATTTGTCCAATGAATACTGGTTTATCATCTGCATTTCTTCTTGGTGTAGCAGTTTTAATGGCCAGTAGTGTACTTCAGTTACGCATTTAATATAAAGACAAAGTGGCATCAGATCAGTTACAGTTCAGTTCGTTCAAATTAGATGCTGTTTAGTCAAAAGTTATCATATGAGTTTAAGTTGGATAACAGTTTTTGGAACATAGTTTTGATGATATTTTGACTTTTATAGAGTGTGTGGTGAAGTTCGTCTAAATTCCGTACGGAAACAAAATATAGTGGGAGGTTACAAGTTTGACTCGTTTCTGTACTTACTACAATAACATCATTCATTCTCTCCACCCGTGAAGTTTCGTTTCGCTTCCTCTTGCCCTTCTCGGTGCTTCACTTTCTTTGTCACGCAGTGCATGTTGGCGAAAAATATTCTATTATGAGCACCTGAATGGTCACTCAACGCGTATTCCTACTGTATGTCCGAAACGCACGCGCCTTCAAATCGTAAAAGTTACATTGTCATCACGAAAATTCCCAAAGGATTCCCGCCTCTCAAAGAACTTGCCATCCGGTAGATACAGTAAGCTTGAGCCGTAGTAAAATTTGCTGTTTTGGAGAGCGCGCCGCAGCGCGCAGTGTAAAGCAGTCGCCTTCCGTATCTGGCGGTGGCGCCGCTGTGGCAGTCGCAGCTTTCGTGTCTCCCTCTGGTGTGAAAGGGGAAAGGTTGCTTGTTCACGTGCATTTAAGGGGCGCTATGAGCTCACCAAAGAGTCAGTCAGTCAGTCAGTCGGCAGTCGGGGTCAGACTGAGAAGGGGTGAGTCTGTCAGCCTGAGTCTAGTCAGTTGGTCAGCCGGCTCTGTGTCGGGCAGTTAGTGTCTGTCTGTTCGTCGGTCTGCCGTACGTTAAGTTGGTCAGTCGGAGTGAGCCTAGGTCAATCTCGCGTCGCCAGTTGCTGGTCTGTCTCTCGTTCGCATTTGTGCGGCAGTCAGTGTCTGTCTGTCGTCCGGAGTGCTAGTATGTGTTAGGCCGCCAGTCTACTCGAGTTTGTTCTGGCAATGGCACTGGCGGTTGGATCGATCGATTGATTGGTCGGTCGCGCACTGGGACACAAGATGACTTGTCCGCCTTGAGCGTCGGCGCATGTGAGGTCGCCACGTCAGTCCAGTGGCCCGCGCTGTATAGCGAGGGGTAGTGGCTTCGCGGCCGACACGAGAGCAGTAGGAGTCAACCTACCACATCGGTCTGACCGGTGCGAGCTGCGACGCTGTGAGACGGGAGATCGCCGTGGCTTCCTGCGTCCGTTGAAGCGGCTGGCAGCAAACGGTTTGGGAGAGCCTTTTGGGGGTCCTGCGCCAGGTCATCGCCAGGCATCGCAGTTTTTAGAAGTTAAGTGATCTGTGATATATTGTTTCATTTTCTTGTTAAATTCTACTTGTTTTCTAGGTCAGTCTCACGTCCCCAGCTTGCTCGTCTGTCTCCCGTCCGCATTTGTTAGGCAGTTAGTGTCTGTCTGTCGGTCTGCTATACGTTAATAGCTGCCTCTGTCATGTGTGTCGGATTCGGTGTTAACGACTTTATAGAATTAAGGTAAAGGCCGAATTCCTGAAATATGTTTTTATCTTGCCTATCATCTTGCGATACGATATATATATGTAACGTAGAGCATGTTGTACACTTTATGTAAGTCTGAATTTCATGGGTTTTATTTAAATAGTCGCTTTATAAAGTTGCAACCCTTACACCGTAAAGGCCGGGCGGTGTGGCCGTGCGGTTAAAGGCGCCTCAGTCTGGAACCGCGTGACCGCTACGGTCGCAGGTTCGAATCCTGCCTCGGGCATGGATGTGTGTGATGTCCTTAGGTTAGTTAGGTTTAAGTAGTTCTAAGTTCTAGGGAACTGATGACCACAGAAGTTAAGTCTCATAGTGCTCAGAGCCATTTGAAGCCAACACCGTAAGAGCCCTTTTAAAAACAAATTGCACTTTTGGTGGCAAATAATTTCTTAGTGTGAGTGTTTGTACCATTTCCATCCCTCTTACGGGCTGCATAGTTAATGTGTTTGTGTGAGTTGTTGAAATTTTTAGTCTAGAGTAATCTGGTGTGTTGCAGATTTGCACCAGTGTAGTTTTTCAGAGGTCGTTGTGAGTGGTCGTGACTACGGCCGTGCTGAAAGGGGGCGTAAGCTTCTCAGCCCGAAGGATCCTACTGAAAAAAAATAAAATTGTTATTCTGCCTCTGAATAATTTTAACTTGATATTTAGAGGGTGCTTTCTGATTGTAATTTTAAATCGGTTTTTGAAAAGGCTTTTAGCAATAAAATTCACATTTGTTAAAGGTACTTTTGTTTTCCATCAGTTACTTCCTGGTAACTACTTCCACGCTCACCTACATCTACATCTACATCTACATCCATACTCCGCAAGCCACCTGACGGTGTGTGGCGGAGGGTACCTTAAGTACCTCTATCGGTTCTCCCTTCTATTCCAGTCTCGTACTGTTGGTGGAAAGAAGGATTGTCGGTATGCTTCTGTGTGGGCTCTAATCTCTCTGATTTTATCCTCATGGTCTCTTCGCGAGATATACGTAGGAGGGAGCAATATACTGCTTGACTCTTCGGTGAAGGTATGTTCTCGAAACTTTAACAAAAGCCCGTACCGAGCTACTGAGCGTCTCTCCTGCAGAGTCCTCCACTGGAGTTTATCATCTCCGTAACACTTTCACGATTACTAAATGATCCTGTAACGAAGCGCGCTGCTCTCCGTTGGATCTTCTCTATCTCTTCTATCAACCATATCTAGTACGGATCCCACACTACTGAGCAGTATTCAAGCAGTGGGTGAAGAAGCGTACTGTAACCTACTTCCTTTGTTTTCGGATTACATTTCCTTAGGATTCTTCCAATGAATCTCAGTCTGGGATCTGCTTTCAAATGGTTCAAATGGCTCTGAGCACTATGCGACTTAACTTCTGAGGTCATCAGTCGCCTAGAACTTAGAACTAATTAAACCTAACTAACCTAAGGACATCACACACATCCATGCCCGAGGCAGGATTCGAACCTGCGACCGTTGCGGTCACACGGTTCCAGACTGAAGCGCCTTTAACCACACGGCCACACCGGCCGGCGCGGATCTGCTTTACCGACGATCAACTTTATATGATCATTCCATTTTAAATCACTCTTAATGCGTACTCCCAGATAATTTATGGAATTAACTGCTTCCAGTTGCTGACCTGCTATTTTGTAGCTAAATGATAAGGGATCTATCTTTCTATGTATTCGCAGCACATTACACTTTTCTACATTGAGATTCAATTGCCATTCCCTGCACCATGCGTCAATTCGCTGCAGATCCTCCTGCAGTTCAGTATCTAGTGTGATTAAATGTGTTAATGTTCTTGATGAATCGCTAGTAAATAAAGTAAAATCTTTAAGAGAACAGATTTTGAAAGTTCAATTCACGGTTCAACGGTCACATTGATAAACAAGCAGAAGCAGAACCCGAAGACAAGTAATGGACATTACACAAAAGGCAGCGCTCCCCAGCTGCTCCGCGGCAGTGTGCGCTCGCCTACCTGCGTGCCGAGGGGCGGCGGCGCTGCTCGCTCGGTGTCGCGCTTCTTGTGGCGCCAGTGCTTGTCGTAGCGGATGCCGAACAGCACCACGAAGTACTCGATGAGGGCGAAGAAGACGAACAGCGTGCACGATATCAGCCACACCTCGATGCACTTCAGCTCCAGCGCCGGCGGCGAGTTGTTCCTGTCGCACAGCACAACACACCACACCAGCTGCACGTGCCCTCTTGCTGGGAAGTTCGCGCTTGCGTCCGGCACGACCGAGTCGCAACATGTTATTGGCTTATCGCTAACGGAAGGCATTTTATACGAACATTCAAAACATGCACGCTGGATTATTGTTTACTAATTGATAGCAACTGCGATTAATATCACCGAAGTGGTCATTCACAGGGAGACCTTGATAATGTGAGGGCACCTAATGAATAAATATATGAAGTTGGCACCTGTTCTTTCGGACATGTCTGAAAGAACAGATGCCATCTTCGTATCGTTAAGGCTAACCGGCTGATGACCTTCTTCAGTGTGGATGCACACGATTTGCCTGGACTCTTACGGGAGTCGCTGGATTGTCTACCGTGAGTAATGGGTATAATGGCAGGGACACTACGAATGCAGTGTGTGGACTATAAGTTGAGAATGTGGGTATCACGGGGAGTGTGCCGGCGATAAATCCCTGCAGTCGCGCTATCCTCTGTGCCCTCGGTGGCTCAGCTGGATCTGTCAACTCGAGGACACCGAGGAGCACCGTCTTACGTGCCCCCTGAAACGAAACGTATGGCTCCTCATCCAACGAATCGTGGACTTTTACCTCCGTGCGCCGCCAACGATGGTGACCCCGGATTTCTTGTTGTTGCCCCAGACATTTCACTACCCTCTTGCTAAGCACCATACCCTAATCTGGTTTCGAGGACAGGCTTTAGAATACCTCTTTCAGAGTGGTCCACATACAGTCTTCGACTTCTGGTACAAAGTTGTGACCGCGCGTAGCACCCTCACCCGGAAACCATCTTATCGACAAACTTTTGCCGGTTATCTCCGCAGCGGCTTCCTTGACCCCTCTCAAAGTTGGGGTGTGCCATGCCTACCTGTCACATGATGCAACACCCTTATCCACGTTCTCATGCATCGACGAGAATATGTTATATTTTCTTCTATTTCATGTTTTTCTAATATTTTTTGTTTAACTAACAGTCATTTGTATATGTTTAAATGGTACCTTGAAGAACTCTTGCATAGTCTGTATATATATGTACTGTTAGTTTGTTCAATAAAGATTATTGAAAGAATAGGAAGAAGACAGAATATGTTATATTTTGTTGTATTTAACGTTATTCTAATATTCGGTTTAACTAACACTCATTTGTATATGTTTAAATGGTACCTTGAAGAACTGTTGCTTTATATATATATATATATATATATATATATATATATATATATATAAATTGTTCCAACTGAGAGTATATATATATATATATATATATATATATATATATACTCTCAGTTTGTTCAGTAAAGATTAAAAAAAAAGATAGTGCGTCTGTCATGTAAGCAGGAGATCCCGCGTTCGAGTCCCGGTCGGGGCACACATTTTTAACTGGCCCCGTTGATATACATCAATGCCCGTCAGCAGCTAATGGTATTAATTTAATTGTAATTTAATAATGAATAAATGCAGGGTACCTAAAAAAAGACTCATTTCATTTTTTGAACAATTTATATTTATCAGTGGACACGTGACACAAAACAGAAACAAACCGAAAAATGATCACAACACCTTTTTTTTTTTTTTCTTTCAAGACAGTTTTGTTACGTGTTGTTGAGCTATTACAATTGCTTTATGACTTCATTATAAAACGTTTCCCATTAAGGCAAAATAGGAATTTCGGAAATAAATGTGTGTCTATACAATGGACGTGGCCTAGGTGCTGGATGCTAGTAAACGCATTGACACTGGTGGACATGTGAACACCTTGACCGAACGCTGCCATACTGATACTACAGTATTTCCATCCCTGAGCGAAATGTTGATTAAAATTTGTTGTGTATTGGGGGCGTCCACTTTGATGAAAATCTCGCTGCCGCTGAAAAAGACTAGTACATGTGCCTGGTAGGACGGACGCGTAGTTCTAGGGCAGCGTACACAATGAACGTAACACAAAATAGTGAAATACAGGTATGTTACGCAACTTTGGTAACGCTATTAACAGCAGTTTTAGAATGCAGGTTTAGCCTATCTGTCCTGCGTTGACTACAGTTCCATGATCATTAATTAAATAATGTTCTCTGAACTTAAGTCGGAAGAGCCGCGCGGGATTAGGCGAGCGGTCTTAGGCGCTGCAGTCATGGACTGCGCGGCTGATCCCGGCGGAGGTTCGAGTCCTCCCTCGGGCATGGGTGTGTGTGTTTGTCCTTAGGACACTTTAGGTTAAGTAGTGTGTAAGCTTAGGGACTGATGACCTTAGCAGTTAACTCCCATAAGATTTCACACACACGAAGTCGGAAGAAAGCTTATCTTCTGTCGTAATGTACAACTCGAAGAACAGTTGCAAACTAACAGTACTCAGTTAAATCTACAGGCAGGCGGTCTCTCTCCGCACACGATAATTCTATTCACAGTTTAGTTTCAACTGGAGACTAACTTCTGTTTATCTATTGGCCACTGTTTGTATCTCGCTCGACGTCCTGAAGACTTAAATGCAAGACGAACGTTCTGCAGTAACTCCCTAGTAGGACTCGAAGTGTTTACAACTTGTAACTAACAACTTCTGCTCGTGCATGGCTACTTAAGCGCACGTCTCTCTTCCTGATGGCGGTGTTGCTCCAGGGGGCGATTTACTCGCAGGCAGCGTGATTAGTTTGCGCGCAGCGATGTTCCTGCTGCGGATAGATGTCCACTGTACTTCTGATACCAACTGTCGCAACCTCTTTTTGCGTGGTATCTCAGTACACCACAAAATTTCATCCTTATATGAGCTTACTTCCAACATTTTCAGTTCAGAAAAAAAGACAGTTGTATCAAAAGAAAAACGGTGTGAGTACATAATAGCTGCTGGATGCGACTAATGTTACCGGATCTTTGTAGCTGTAGTTCGCAACACAGAACCACCAAACGAAGTGTATCCACCGCTTATCGCCATCTTTCGGACTTGAGAAATGTCGAATCATTGCGCGGAGAGTCGCGTTAGCATCACACCAACAGATCGCACATATAGGTAGCTGTAGCGCACTGTCTGTAAAACGAGTGGTGACGAGGTGGGCTCTGGATAACAGTTTGGGAAGATAAAAAGACACGAATATTTCTGGAAGGACTACCTTGCCAGAAGATGGTAGGATTGTTCGATTGGGTCTGCAGAGTAAAAACATGACAACAGTTAAAATCCGAAAACAGTCTACAGCGTGTTAGCACGAACTGTCTGGAACAGATTTCTAGAAACTGAGTTGAGATTTCGAGTTTCACTCGTTGTTTAACTGTAACATCATACCACACGCAACAGAGACTTACACGGTGTGCAGCCAGAATCTTTTGGGACATTGAATGGAAATCTATAATGTTTAGTGATGTCTCGCTTCTGTTTGTGACAGTCAGATCGCCGCTAACGTATCCGTAGGCGACCGAAAGATCACAGCAAGTCCCCTTTTGTCATGACCTTCATGACAAGTGTACCAAATGACATATTTCAACAGGATAACGCCAGACTATACGTTACAGTCCACACTAAAAACGCCTTGAGCATTGTTTGTATTCTTGATTATCCTGCCCAGACTCATGACTTGTTACTTATAGAGTATATATGGAATGCGGCCACCCAGCAATCTTCATAATCACGGTGGCCCTGTGATTCAGGCATGGTAAGAAATTTCTCAAAATGACATTCGTGGACTTTTCTCTCTCATGCCACAACGAACAGAAGATTGTATTCTTGCCTTTGGGGGTCACATCTCATACAAATGTTAATGAACGACATCGTTCCCGAATGGAATGGAATTTAATCATGTAATACCCATTACGTGATCAACATCTCCGTGAAGTAGGATAAATGTCGGACTGGGACTTAATGGTGTAACACTTTACATTTTCATCGATGAGTTGGTAATCTCAGTCTGAAGGATGATGGCATCCGTGCAACGTGCTTCAGTTAAACAAATGTGGGACAGTGATTGCGGTCAGCTTGCTTTTCGTCAGCGTTTTGGGATTCTTTCGCCTGTGGAGAAAAGCACTCTTCGTTAGTGTCGCTGGTTTGAAGTGAAGGGATGTGTATGCAAAGACAAAATACCTGGTGGACCTCCAAATTCTGCTGAAAGCATTGAGAGGTTTGGGAAGCTATCTAGTTGAACCTACGAAAGCCTTCTCGGCATACAAGCAGAGAACTTAGTTCCTCAAGCGACTGTCTGGCGAGTGTTATGGCGATGTTTGATCTACAAACCATTCCGACCACAATTAGTGTAAGCTCTTCTTGTTGGTGATAAAAGAAAAATCTTGACATCAGCAATGCTCTGTTTCAGGACTGGAAGACGACACATTTGTATGGCAGCTAACTGTCATGATGAAAATAATATTCATCTTAAGATTAAACTCAACCGTCATAGCATGCACAGATGGGGACTCGAGAATTCTCAATAAATCGATGAGTGTGAAAGTGACTTGCCTAAAGTGAATTCGTTTTTGCCATGTCTTATGAAAAGGAATGTGGCTCAGTTCTTTTGAGGATAACTCAGTGACTAGGATTATCCGTCTTGAAATGCTGTAAATGTAGATTTTCCCACATCATCAGAGTAAATAACGATACCATATTCCATGAGAACGGACCTCCAGCATACGGCATAACAGCGTACAATAGTTTCTCAGTGGCATAGTACCTCAGCGCTGGATGCACTTATCTACGTTTCTGGTGTTCAGGATCTCCAGACACGACCTCTTACAACTTTTTACTGTGGGGATATGGAAAAAAATTGTCTTCTCTCCCCTTTCACTCGTGGCGTAAATGAACTCAAAGACCGGATAACAAGAGGAATGAAATTTTTATCAATTTAAAAAATCTTACTGTAAGCACAAGAATAATTCAGCCCATGCGACATTTACAAAACCATAGAAGAAACCACAGTCCTGTGCTAGGGATCGCACGGAAATGTGGATTCATAACATTTTCTGACACCACCATTGACCAAGACGTATTTATGGGCTACTGATAATGGCTAGGTAAAAAAAAAAAAATTACGTTATCACTTGACTGAAATAGATCTTCCTGTTCAAAATAATGTACTCACATATGCATTCTGCCAATACCAAAGAAAATAAAAGATATTTAGGGTGTTGTGGCATTTTTCAACATTTCGCTATTATAAAGTAAGTGTCCATCAAAAAATATAAATTTTAAAAATAAAATAATTATTTTTGAAAAGTCCTATACTTTTCAAAAATTTCAAGATATAGAAAGAAGATTTAAGACGAGTTACTAATGGTGGCTACGAATCAACATGTAACACTGTATCCCAATAGCACTGGGATGCCAAGAGGCACCGTTGGACAGCGATGGGCGAACAGTGGCATGTGTTAGAATTCAGTAAAGGATGATCCGTCGTGCTGACATATCTGCTAGTTATGTCTGGGAAGACGTCTGCTAGTGGAAAGAAAGAGGGTTGCTATATCAACATTCATATTATCGTCAAGGTGGGGAAACGACAAAACCTTGGTGCTATTCTGTGGGACTGCAGAGGTACGACAGTCGAGGCAAGCAAGGAATGACATGCAGATAGAGCCACAGGAAACAAATAATGAAATTCACTCTATGAGTATAGAAACGACAGAAGAATATAATATTTTGTACAAGTAGTATGATCAAGCATAGGTGTGTAGCATGACTGGTTGATAGCAGGTCTGATTAGTAGCATTACAGTATGACGTACACCAATATTCGGTAATGTGATCACTGATAATACACTGCCTGACAATAAAAAGCCGAGCACACAGAAGGGGAAGAGGAAGTGAAATGAAACTTCACGGCTTGAGAGAGTATGTGATATTCTTAATGGACTAAGGAATCGATAACTTCACAGTATGAGCCCGCTGATCATCAAAACCTGGATTCAATCAGTGATTCGTCTGGGAAGGGCGTCACTGAGCTGTTGTCTCTTCTCCTGAGGCAGGCTGGCTTACAACTGTCGTAGCTGGCCCCTGACATCTTGGACAGTGGCACTGAAACAGAGTGGAATCCAGATTTGGTCCCGAACCTGTTCTATAAGTGGCAAATCGGAGGCTATTACTGGCAATGGGAGTACGTTGACATATCACTGGCAGCTCATAGAATCAAGTGCAAATTGCGGACGAGCGTTTTTTTGTTTTAAAATGGCGCCACAATATGTTACAGGAGATATAACACACGGGGATACAGGATGCCATAGACGTGCACTTGTGCCATGACAGTTCCCGCAGTCACTACCAGCACTTGACTGATGTCATACACGATGGCCCCTCGCACTACAGCACCAGGAATAACAACGCTGTGCCTCTCCAGTCATCGGAAGAATGTGGCCTCTTCCAAGGTGGCCGCCACATTTGCCTTTTTCGGGGCCTACTGTAACTGTAACCATGGCCGATATGTTAGTTTCACCAGTAATAGTATTTTACGATATGATACGGGTACCATAGCCAGAAAACTTCCACAGTAACTGACTCTGGCCACAGAAACCTACACAGCAGTATTTGTAAAGAGTTCAAGGTACATATTTTTTATTCTTAGTGCCACAGCCACACATTTATTGAAAAACAACTGCATTTTCCACCCTAGCTGTTATACAATCACTCTCATTTATACCATGATCAGCTGATTTCGACTGATGATAATTTTCAAGTCTGTAGTCCTATACTCGAAAATTACACTGTAGTCCTATACTCGAAAATTACACCAGCGTCCTCGGTGCATGTATTCAAGTGTACATCTGTCATTTTAATATGTAACTGCTGTTGTAGTAAACCCGAGAAATAACGATGTTCCATATTCGTCTAAGCTTTGCTGCTGCAGTGGTTCACATATGTAAACTCAAAACTGATAATATATTACACAGAGCATTGTTCTACATGGGTGATCAGACACTGTCTTGTTTACAATAAACAGCTGTTCAGAGACACTGACAAACTGTCACCACTGCCAACTGTCTCCACTGCTCGGCTGATTACACCTACTGGTAAGTGCCAGCAACATGGTGCCTCTCTGGTCTCGTATCTTTCATTGTTATGTATTCCATGTTGCATGTGCGAATATGTTCATGCCCATGTCATGTCATACGGAAAAAAGCAAACATTCTACAAAGTGACGTCGAAACTTCAAATTAAAGTATTCTCAAGCATGAAATTTAAAATTTTCGCGAGCTTGACGAGTTTGTAATTGCAGACCGTCTGGGCACATATTTTCAACAACTGTAGTCCCTCTATCATAGATTACTTACTTTTTGTGAATAGTTTAGCTTACACTCGTTTTCTGAACATGTGTGCGTATGTGTTATGGGCACGGAGATGTTTGAATACATTTAGGAATGCAGAGATTCAAATCGCTGAAAATTGTTGTATTCATGGGAGTAGTAAGGAGACATTTTGCTGGTAGTTATAGTAAGTGATTATGCTATAGGTCAAACGCATTTCTATATGAGATACCTAATTACGGGCAATGTATGGTGTTGAGATGTGTGTAGCGGAATCTTAGCGTATTTAATTTAGTCTGCTAGGTAAGCGTTGAAGTTATGCATTGCAACATGTTTGATCATATTTTTAAGAGTGGTTACTAGACCAGGATAATTGATATGTTTTTAAAGTGAAGCAGGACAACAGGTGAGAAAGAGTGGGTACATACTTTTGTAATGTTGTAGGATGCGATCTAGATCCCACACTCTTATGCTTAGGAGATGGTTCACCATTGTTCCTGTATGGACAAGTGAATGTCGTGAACTCTTAAGTGTTGTATGGACTAGCTCTACACAGGGGCTCAGTGGGAGAGTATAGAAAATTTTGCAGGAAGCAGTGAGTGAATTCAGAAAAGTGGACCGAAGAGTGAATGCTGTGTGACAGCGAGGTCGCTAACGTTCTTCCTGCTGCATACCACTCCCGCGGGGGCAAGGGTCGAACCGTTGCCCTCCTAGTCACCGGGACACGTGACGAAGGCCAGCGCGCAACATGCGTCTCAGCTGGGCTGGACGCAACTGACCCACCAGCAATGTAATGACAACATACGTCCTGTACATCTGACCAGCTATTGTCATGCTCATGACGTCACTTCTCGCCACCGTGGGGCGCGAGATCCACGCCTGACCACCCCCGTGGAAAAAGGGACGGGGTGGGTTGACACCGGGGAGCGCCACTGGACGACAGTGAGCACCTTCACTGGTGTGGTTTGTAGTAGAAGTAATAATAATAATAATAATAATGAGTTTACATGAACGCTGTCACTCTTGCTGCAGCCACCTTCTCCTCATGCTGGCCTCCTGTACCCCACGCCAATCCATCGAACCTACAAAGCCCAGGGTGGGAGAGCCCCGCTATCCTAACCACTAATGAACGGCTCTTCTTCTACCTCTCTGTAGCAGTCATTGCAGTCCCCGACCCACTAGAGTAACTTACACATGTTGCCCCAAGCTAAGACCGTTATGCAACAAGGATGGCTCGTTGTCGGAAGAGAGTACACATTCCAGATTCCCTGCAGACGTAGCTTTTATGCAGAATGGATAACGGGTGGATCAGAGGGTGCTACTGAAACGGCGCTACGTCTGGAGACGTACTCCAAAGTTGAAATACGTGGGACAGTAGGATTCGTGGACAAAAAAATCTAAATTGCACACAGACCGTGAAGTTCTCGTGGTGTATGGACCATATGCAATGGCACGTCCAGCCGTAGTGAATTAGTGCCAACAACTTGACCAAGATCGCACAGACCTGGGTGATGCTGATGGGGAAGTCTACAATGGATCTTGCAACATACGATTTTTCAGTAAGCTAAAGAATATCTAGTGTCAAAGGCGATTTTCCAACCATGAGGACATTCACACAGTGGTTTTCGAATGACTCCGGAATCAAGGAGCATGTTTCTATCGTAGAGGATTTAAAAGATAGGAAGAACAAATGATTCAAATGGGTCTGAGCACTATGGGACTTAACATCTGAGGTTATCAGTCCGCTATAGAACTACTTAAACGTAACTGACCTAAGGACACCACACTCATCCATGAAAGAGGCTGGATTCGAACCTGCGATCGTAGCAGCAGCGCAGTTCCGGACTGAAGTGCCTAGAACCTCTCGGCCACAACGGCCGGCATAGGAAGAACGCTCCGACCGTTGTTCACAGAGACGTGGTTACTATGTTAAAAATGTTGTCAAGTATCTCTGTCACTTTATTAGTGTAGCATTCAACAAAAGTTACTAGTCCTGCCAAAATAATACCTAACTTACTTTTTAACGTCCCTCATATACGTACGACGTGACGCGAGAGTGAATATATCTGTGTGTACGGTGTAGTGGATATATGATTATAATTTTAAACACACCGACAAAAGAAATATAATAGTGAAGCACCGTGTCCCCTGTAGATATCGATAGGTGCAATCAGATGGGCAGTGGTGGCTATTTGTCGATGTCTTTGAACAGCTGTTTACTGTAAATTGAACAGTTCAGTGTTGAATCAACCCGGTAGAGCAATGTTCTGCGCCATATATTATGAGTTTCTGTATTAACGTGTACCACTATGGATATAATTTTATTTTATAACTTTGACGAATATGGAACGTTGTTCTCGCTCGTATTTACTACGACACGACGTATTAAAAAGAGAAATGTACATTTGTATATACCACAGAGGGTGACGACGTAAATTTTCGTGTATAGGAGCAAGCAGTTGAAAATGGCAAACAGTCGAAATCAGACGATCGTGATATAAATAATGTATAACAAACAGCCAGGGTGCAAAATGGGACCGTCTTTCACTTCAAGGTACCTATGTAATATTTTAGACAACTTTGATGCTCTCAGAATAGTAGGTAAAGTCTTTAGACAGTTACGATTCAGTGCTTATCACTTTTCTACGACTAATTTACTTTACAGACAGAAGAATATGTACTGTTCCACCACTTGCTGTGTCAAAGTATCAGAGAATGGAGCGCGTGTTCCAGAGTGAGATTGCCTGTATCTTATGGCCATGAATCACATCAACGTACAGGAGAGTCTACAGACTATAATTGAAATACTCTGCTATCAAGAACGAAATGTAATCGCACTTTAAGCACCGAAAGAGAATTTCTTTGATATTATTATTCGTGCAGTTTAATGTCACTGCTTTGTTTGGCACATCTTTACTGCATTGGCTACAGATAAACGAGACTACTCATTTCCTAATGCTCTAAAAGGCCTCTGAACACTTGAATGTTATGGGTATCCACGATGACCTCCAGTCGGAACTCTCCAAATCATTCTTGAGATCCATTTACTCGAAGCAAGTAACATTTTTCTTCAAACGTTCATTTTGACGTTTCTACAGATCTGCTTCTCTCAGACCAGAACCTTAATTATTAATTGAGTTGTAAGCGTATTGTCCTATCGCTGGCTTAGTTACGGAGTATCTTTGCGGGCAGCGCGTTTGCAGAGTCGAGCACGGGACACTGAATTGTTATGCTGTGTTGTGGATAGCTCTGCATGTGAGAGGAATTTTATTATGGAAGTTCCAGTGTTGGTACAAGTGCTATTATAGTAAAGTGATGAAATATGGAAGTGATTCAGAATAAAGTGCGTAATCATGTAGTTAAAATGAGTAGTGCCGCCGATAACGTATTTGTGTAACCTTCCGTTGCATGTCGCACCGTACATCAATCATCCGCGCCGTGTTCGGCCTCTCAGATTGAACTAATATCGATCAGCAATATAGTTTACCTCTAAAGAGAGCATTCAAGTGCCAGTGTTTTGTAGTGAGCGTGAGAACGTGCGTTCGATCATTGCGTCCCGCATCATCAACAATCAGCCGCGCCGCGAAGGTTACACGTACGCTCGTACAAGTGAAAACTGAGAAAAATTAACTTAATGAACAGTGTTATATCATTACTATTGTCAATTAGGACTGGTACTAAATATTTGTGTATGCGTGACGAACGTAAGAGCTTTGTTCGATTATTCGGTCTCCGCATCTCCAACAATCACCCGCGTCGTGTCGGTTACGCGTATGCTCGTCCAAGCGATATTGTGGACAGATATTCATCAAGAATGCTAATAGGGATAAATACTTATGACCTAGAATGTAAACAGTGCAACCTACGACTTACCTATCATCTCAGAATATAGTTGTTCATACCAGAGGTAGGACAGTGTTTTGTTTAATGTTAAGTGGCTCCCCTAAATCCGCTTGCGTATTTAGATACATAATGTCAGGCAAGCGAGCAGCAGTGTGGAGCAGAACAGTGCGACCGCCACGAGCTATCAGGTACGTGGTGTGGACAGGGCGCTCGGTCAAGAAACGCGGAGCGAGCTGGAATGTGTACCGGGTATATAATTTACGTTGGAACTGTTTTCAATTTACGGAACTTAGAACTCCAAGAAAGATAAACGATATTGAAATTGTTAACTACATTAAATGACAATAAGTAAATGATTTATATTACGAAGAAGTACGTAAGGCATAGCTTTAAGAAATATATGTGTTATGAAGAAATCCTGAAATTAATAGTATGCCAAAGAGTGCCTAGTACGCTTCTGGGAAATCTCCTTCCATGCTAATGAAAAGCTCTCGGGTTTCTCGCCAGGTGTCACCGTTGAGACACCGCGGTATACCAACACTGCGGTCTGACTGGACACCAGAGAGCATTCTGTCAGTAGTTTACGCTAGGAAAGTTTATATTCTCATTACGTTTTTTGTGTGCAAATCCACCAATATGAACTGCAGTTTATCCTTTGCCACCTAATGGACCATATTATCTCGTTATGTAGCTTTGTCATTCTGCTGTGCACAATAATTGTGTCTGTAATAGGAATGGCATTTACATGTTGCGCGATGTGTGACATTTGAAAGCTTTATTGTTTTTCTTTCTCCCTGGATGATGCTCAAGGACTGAAACCGATTGGAATAAATGTGAATTTACAATACAGCGCTGTATCATTCATTTCCTGCAATATATTTCTGCTCTTAATTGTCGCTCGAAAAAAATATTTGATGAATAGTATTGTTGATCCAGAAAAAAAAAACATATTCAATTTTCTTGTATTTGTTGAGTATATTGCATTAATTTCAGCTCAACGCCCAGCACGCTTTCAAATAAAGCACTAATACATGATTTTGGTAATCTTCTTCATTTTTAAATAGACAATTTGAAAAAAATTCTTATAGAGCTACATTATTTCTTTATCTGTGTTTGGCACTAATTGTTTGACGGCCGAAGCGTAATTATGAAGCACTCGAGCTCATTGAAATCAGGCAAGCTGTCATCGTACTGGACGGAAAACACACTAGCCAACGCTCAGATCCTTGGCCAGTGAGCTTTTATATGCGACCTACCCGCAATACGACCTCAGTTCGTTTGGCGTCAACGGGAATTAGCGCTTCATAATGAGGGCTTCAACCTTGAATCTAATAGTTAAAAAATATGTAAACAGCCTAACTTTGGAACTATAGCTTGATGCGTGGCGTAGAAATACGAATATTCTCGTGCTTGAGGAACAAGCTATTTAAAACACTTGAAGCAGTAAAACCATCATGTTAACTTCTCTCTATTTTTTATTGATCTACTCACGAAACTTTTTGGACTTGCGAGGTATATCAGGTTTCTTTAGTCTTTCTTTCTGATGTGACGCTTTTAATTGATAAGTTTGAACCATGTAGGCTTGAACTAAGTAAACTTACTTGTGGATAATTTCTACAGCCATCTACATACGAATTAATTAAGCTGTCTAATGGAATTATTAGTATCGAAACTTACTACATTCTTGAACACTATGCTGATGTTCTTCGGTGATGGTAGTTAATGGTGTAAAACTTTGCTTTCGATTGATGACTGCAGTGCTATTAACATCTTGTCATAATTATTGTCTACTTTGTTTAAAGTTTCATTTTTTTCACACGTGTTATTGCAGTGGAAGAGTCTAATGTGTCATCTCAGAATAGCGTGCAATCGTTAGTATGTTCTTCTTCATGCCGAAAGATGTGCGAGCAAAATGAAAGCTATCCGCTACGTTTTCCAGAAGAGTAAAAATCTGTTGGTTTCCACTGAAAGGACTGTAAAGATCGGAATCACTTGACAGTGATGGACCAATTTCGTTGTGTTCCATATGGTAGAAAGGTTATGCAGATTACGTATCTAGTATCCTGATTGTAAACCAATAGGCTTTCAACATGGAAGTTGTGTGTTTCGTGTAGGAAGTAAGAAACTTAGAAGCTGAAACAATACAGTTCCTATTCATAGTGATCATTAGATTTGGTCTAACACCTCAGTGTTCGTGATCTTCTCCGTATACTCTGATCAATCAGAACACCGAGTTACTATCGCTATAAATCCGTCCAACCGATAGCAGTGTCACCAGGCGAGGAATGACTAATGAGACACAAACACGTGCTTGTAGTATCAGGGAGCATGCTGTCCGTATGTAGGATGGGAAAGGCACGTGATCTATATGCGTTTGAGTGGCCCGGAGGCTCGTCACGAACATCTCGGGAGCTGCACGGCTTACCGGGTATTCGAAGAGTGCTGTGGTGTGTGTCTTCAACACGTAGTGAAACCCAGGTCATGTTCAGACATTTTGGGGTTGAATGGCCATCCCTCATTAGAGATGTCGGACATCGTAGGCTTGTCAGACTGGTAAAACAGGACAGGCAACGAATTGTGGCAGAACAAACATCAGATTTTAATGCTGGGCAGAGTACAAGTGTATCTGAACACTCCACGCACCGAACGCTCCTAACGATGGGTTTCCGCAACCGACGACCCTTGCATGTGCCAAAGTTAACACCATGACATCGGGAACTACGACTGGAATAGGCAAGCGACCATCGGCACCGGACGTTGGCGTAGTGGCAGATCATTGCATGGTCTCATGACTCTCAATATCTTCTTCATCATGCCGATGGGAGGTCATGAACCTGTCTTCTTCCAGGGGAACAGCTCCTTGATAGCTGTATAGCAGGACGGAGACAAGATGGCGACGACTCCATTATGCTCTGGGCGACATTCACGTGGGCATCCATGGCTCCACTGGTGCTTGTGCAAGGCACCTTGACGTCCAAGGAGTATCGTACACTGGTTGCAGGCCACATACACCCTTTAATGACGATCATGTCTCCAGACGGCAGTGGCATTTCTCAACAAGATAACGCGCCTTGTCACAAGGCCAGGAGTGTGATTGAGGGGTTCGAGAAACACAATGACGAGTTTCAGCTGATGCGCTGTCCCCCAAAGTCGCCAGATCTGAACCCGATCGAACACATCTGGGATGTGACTGAACGTGGCATCAGGGCCCATCGCCCCCATCCCCGGAATTTTCGAGAATTAGGTGACTTGCGTTTACAGATGTGGTACCAACTCCTGGACTGTGCGGCTGGTCCCGGCGGAGGTTCGAGTCCTCCCTCGGGCATGGGTGTGTGTGTTTGTCCTTAGGATAATTTAAGTTAAGTAGTGTGTAAGCTTAGGGACTGATGACCTTCGCAGTTAAGTCCCATAAGATTTCACGAAAATGTTTCTTTCTTTTGGTACTAACTCCCTCCAAGGACCTACATAGGCCTCATTGCTTCCATGCCACGGCCTGCCGCCACCGTTACCCGTGCCAAAGGTCTACATACCAGCTCAGGTGGTCACCACGTTATGGCTGATCAGTGTAAATGGAAGGCTTCTGGAATTAATAGATGAAAAAGAAACAACGAATTTTTCTGTGAAACCAGTGTGTCACAACAAGATTTGCACACTTAAAAAGACGAGTTCGAGAAATTTTGTTTGTTGACACTACTGATCAGAGGCCCGCTGATTCGTAGAAGGAGAGGAATGCATGCAGCTATTCATTCGAGATGAACAGAGACAGGCTGTTAGAGAGAAGATGCAAATCAAAATAGATTTTTCACAGTTGTTTAACGTTTTTCGCGGAATGGCCATAACTAGTTTTGTAACTGCACTGGAACCGTAAATTTCGGGAAACACGAAGTATCCTGTGACATTCCAGGAAAACACCGAAACCCGATTCCTACAAAATGATGTCGCCTGTACACAAGCATCTTTTGTAAGGATCCTTAAGAAGAGTGTTCGTGTTTCAACAAGGTAGCTGAATATAACCAAATCCACGGCTAATGATAACCACGAAAGCTTGTATCTATGGCTTCCTAAACTACAGCCACTTGACGCTGTGCTGCCGGATGTGAATGAGAAGGCTTTGGTCGGGTACATCTGAATCGAGTCTCCAGTGTACGTCTTACAGAACTCTCAGTTGAAGCTGTCAAAGAATATTTTTCCACTAGGAAAACGCAGAAAGCTGCTACAGGGTGTTGTCACAAAGGTACAGACTCTAATCCACCTTACCAATACGTTATACGTGCTCAAACAAAAGATTAGTCATGTGATACCTTCTTCCAAAATAATAAATTATAAGGAGTATGACACTCTCCTTCTGATTGGGAAAACCAACTATACGGGGGAAACTTCTCATCCGCAAAAATTCTTGTGCAATGCAGGCAGTACAAAACTTAACGTATATTACTGTAAAGCAACATGTTGCTGTTCCGCAAGAAACAGAGAGAGAGAGAGAGAGAGAGATAGAGAGAGAGAGAGAGAGAGAGAGAGAGAGAGAGAGAGAGAGGGAATGAAGACTTTGTTTACCGTAGTGGAAGATCTTGTCAAGAATCCGAGGAAATTATGGTCTTATGTAAAAACAGTAAATGGGTAAAAGGCTTCTGTTCAGTCACAATCAGACCAATCTGGTGTGGCGACAGAAGACAGCAAAAGGAAAGCTGAAGTTTTAATTTCGCGTTTAAAAAGTCATTAACGCAAGAGGATCGTACGGGCGTACCAGTGTTTGACCGTAGCACAAACTCCCATACGGAGGACGTAGTAATAGGCATCCCTGTCGTTGAAAAGCAATTGATACGGACGAAAAGAAATAAATCGCCAAGTTCGTTAGGAATTCCAGTTCGGTCTCACAGAGAGAACTCGTATAGGGAACTATCAACAGCGCCCATAATGACGTAACAGGATTAGGATTCGTTATGAATAGGATGGTAGGGCGGAGAGTGAGGTACTGTGAACATTTCAGTGACAGTGTTGTTCTCATCAGCACAGACAATAATAGTTCAAATATACATGCCGACGTCCCTATCTGAAGATGAAAAGGTAAAGTATATGAGAATTTTGAAAGAGTAATTCAGTGTTTAAATGGAGATGAAAATCTTATAGTCATTGGGCATTTGAATGCGGTTGTAGGAGAAGGATTAGAAGAAAGGGTTACGAGAGAATATGGGATGGTAATACGAATGAGTGAGGAGACTGGCTAATTGAGTTCTGCAATAAATATCAGATGGTAAAAGCGAAAACTCTGTTCCAGAATCACTGAAGGAAGAGGTATAATTGAAAAGGCCGGGAGAAGAGGACTATTCAGTTAGATTACATCATGGTCAGCCACAGATTCCGAAATCAGATATTGGATTGTAAGGCGTACCTTCGAGCAATAGATGACAATTTAGTAACGATGAAGAATAGATTGAAGTTTAAGAGACTACTCAGGAAGGACAAGTGCGCAAGGAAGAGGGATACGGAATTACTAAGGAATGAAGATATATGCTTGGAGTTCTCTGACGCTATAGATACTGTGAAAATGAATAGCTCGGGGGGCGATTCAGTAGAAGAGGAATGGACGCCTCTAAAATGGGAAATCGTAGAATTTGGAAAGGAAACACAGGTAAAAGGAAGTTAACTGCGAAGGAACCATGGGTAACAGAAAAGATACTTCGGTTAATCGACGAAAGAAGGTAGTACAAAAATGATCAGGGAAATTAAGTAATACAGAAATACAAGTCAGCGATGAAATGATTGTAGGGAGGACTGACTCAGAATGTAGAAACATCAAAACAGCATTTGGTGAAATAAAAAGCAAGGGCGGTAACATTAGGAGTGCTACGTGAATGCCACTTTTAAAAGCAAAGAGAGAGTGGATAGATGGGAAGAGTACATTGAAGGCCTCTGTGAGGGGGATGACTTGTCTGATGATGTAACAGAAGAAGAAGAAACCAGCGTCAACAGGGAAGAGGTAGGGGATTCAGTACTAGAATCATAATTTAAAATAACTTTGGAAGACTTGAGATCAAGTAAGGCAGATGGGATATATGACATTCCATTGAAATTTCTAAAATCATTGAAAGAAATGGAACAAAACGACTATTCAGAAGTCTATTACCTTAGTGGTAGAGGAAGGGTGGCACCACCCCACGTTGCATTGTTGCTAAATTTATTCAACATGGCGGATCCAATATTGCGGCAATAGATGTGGCAATGTCGTAGTGATGTCATGGCGGGAAGTTCAAATTTTGGCGGGAAAATAGGTCAGTTGGGATACCTCCACTAAACTAACACCCCTACCCTCCCTCTTCTCCTCCTTTTCCCCCTCCTAATCTGGAAATTGTTGGGAAAAGGACTCAGTCTGTGCTGGGCTGCCGGATAGGAGGGACATAAGTATACATTGTTTATTTAAACAGTTTGAGTTGTCACAGGCAGTAGCTCCATTCGATGTGTTCACTGTGAAATCCGGGGTCCAACTGATCTAGTTCACAGCACCACCACCAGAGGGTGCTATCATCCCTTCCTCTCCTCCCTCCCGTGACATGATCCAAGATGGCGGTCTGGTAGAAAATGGCGGGAAAAGGACTCAGTCTGTATCTAGGTGCTGGTCTGGGAGGACTGTTGTAATTGTGTGCTGTGTTCAATGGACGAGATACATGTGCTGGAGAAGGAAGAGTATATTAGTACCTGAGGGCTGTGTCGATAGAAATGATATTCGGTGAAGATGAATATGCTTCATGAAATAATGAAGATGGACTAAGTTACGCGTTGTAACGCATGCTACTAAATGCGTGTGCTGTACCCATAGATCATTCAATAAAAGTCCAGTCAGTCAGTCTTCCAAAGCGCAAGAGGGAAGACATTCACCCCAGACTCTCCGCATCTCTCTGGAAGACGGGAAACGCGCCGGCTTCAGGCATTGCCAGGGAGCGCGCTGTCTTACGGAATGGTCACACAGTAGCCGCTAAGCACTTCTTGTGGCGTTGGAAATACCGGCAGCCGTCCTCCTTCCCATTCCTGGAGCTCAGATACCCTTTGTCACTGAACACGAACTACTTCAAAACTTATTACATTTGGTGTTGCGAAATATTGTCACATATATAACTTGAAGATATACAGGAACTAAATATACCACAACACACACACACACACACACAGAGAGAGAGAGAGAGAGAGAGAGAGAGAAAGAGAGAGAGAGAGAGAGAGTGTGTGTGTGTGTGTGTGTGTGTGTGTGAGTGTGAGTGTGAGAGAGAGAGAGAGAGAGAGAGAGAGAGAGAGAGCTTTGCAGATAATGTGAGAATATTTAAACAAATACACGTTTTATTCTGAGGCATACCACCCCCGCCACAATTGCACACACACTCCAAAAAGATCGCGATACATTTGTGAAATCATCCTTGAGACACTTCGCTCCCCCCCCCCCCCCCCCCCTACCCTTGTCCTTGACCTTGAGCAGGAGCTGCTTCAGGAGCAACTCAGTCCAACGGAATATGTCTCTAAATGCACTTTCAGAAATGTCTCTGCACAGTAGTTTGCTTCAATTTTGTGATGTATACCGCCTCACTCGAACATGAACTCTAAAATGATCGCTGCACGCTTGTGAAACCTCCCTCAGAAACTTGAAACACATTTGTGGGAAACAGACCCCCAAACCGATATCAGCTTCGATATCTGATTTTACACACTAAAACGATGATATTTGGAAGTCGAAATAAATATCTCTGTAACTCTAGACAGGACGCTCACCACTTTTCAAGTTTTAGCTGCTTGTTTGAAGGCACTGTCAGAGAGAAAACTTCCTGGCTTTCTGAGTCCTACAGCTGCTGTGGTATTCATCACTTTTCTGAAACAGTGACTGGACTTCGTTTTATACCTGCTGCTGCTGGAATCAGGGACGTTATTTTTCTCACTTCTCGAAGCACTGTTCAAGGATAGGCGACAAAACCGGAAGAATTACGCAAAGTGAATTCGTAGCACTGTCCAACAGATGAAAAAAATGGTTGCAATTTTCGATGAATGTTCAATGTCCTACAGCTACTGGTCTGGAAATGCTCTAAAGCCACAATGGCAGGTGAGTGACAGCATTCCGCCAGAGGTGGATGGTCTGCTTGGACGTGTCTCTGAGCTCTCAAACAAACATCACATTACTCTCGGATGTGTCAGAACTTTCCATAGATACACTGTTCCGTCTTGTTCGAGCCAGTCTGTAGAGGCTCCTATGCCCCATAGAAAGGATGCCTTGTGAATGGAACATTCGGATTGATTCTTACTGAATGTACCCGCGAAACTGCTGCTGCTGCTTGTGTGGGAGCACTGCCCGTCATTTTCTGCAGACAAGACATTCAGTAGAAAAACTATTTTGTGCAGATCGAAAAGAAAAAACATACAGCAATCATGGCGCACAGGCGGTTAAACCCTGCAAGAGAGCTCTACAAATCATAAAATATGGAAATTATCACCAAAGACACGTCTTCAATTACACTGCTCTGCTGTTGTCGAGGAAATCTTGAATTTTTCGGTGTGAAACCCACCAAACTGCTGCTGATGCTGGTGGTGTGGGAGCACTGTCCACCGTTCTTTTCTGCAGACGGACCAATTACGAGACTTTCAGCAGCAAAGCTGTTTTGTATAGATAGAGAAAAAAGATAGAGCGGTCATATTGCACTAACAGTTAACCCTGCAAGAGTGGCCTACAGGTCATGAAATATGGAAAGACACTTCCTCAATTACACTGCTCTGCTACTGTCGAGTAAAACTTGAATTTTTCAGCGTGAAACCGATCTTCAACTGGGCTATATCACCCATACCATATCGATATGGTAGACGCACATTTCGTATCATGCACCATACAAGATCATCACTTCTGCACCCTACATGTAGCTATCGACAGCCAGACCGCGGAGAAGGACAGATCTAAAACAAGAAACATGAGCATATGCACCATAAATAGTCCTCGTAGCACTAGATATTTCCCACGAGGTCGGTCGGTCATCCAGTGCGGCCAACGGTCACGAGTCAACTGCCCCCGCACACACGCTGGCTCTATACGCAATCAGAGCGCCCTCAGTGGACCGTGATCAATCTCCGAACTGCTGTATAAAGGCTGGGCTGGTTATCCTCGGCACAAAGGCGTTACTCTTTCTGATCCTGACCTGCTTGCTTGCTTGCTTACTGCCATGCTTTCCACACCCATCTCCATACTCTGGGATTACAAGAACACACGTATTTTCACATGATTTGCCAGAAAGTCATAGGATTTATGCGATAGTTCTCGATATCGGGCTCATAGCAATATCACTTGCATAGCAGTATAGCTTGCACAGTATAATTCCGAAGATAAAGACTGGAAATTATTTATACAGAAACAGAAACTTTAGCGAGGTGCAGCAAAGCGGAACAAGCTGTAAACCATTGAGTAACTAGGTAGTTATCTCATCTGCGAAGATCTTTACATGAAAACTTGAAAAAAATATAGGAAACTGGTAGTTCCATTCACGAATACCGATGTCAGTGATATAACAGGCTCCAAATCATCTAGTCTATGAGGACTGTATACAGTGCATATGCTTATGTTTTTATTTATTTGTTAATAGATCTGTCTGTCTTCACGGTCTGGTGGTCGATAGCTATATGCAGGGTGCAGAAGTGTTGATTTTGTATGGTGCACGATACGAATTGCGTATTTACCACATCGATATGGTATGTAGTGACATAGCCCTGCTGGAGATCGGTTTCACGCTGAAAAATTCAAGTTTTCCTCGACAGTAGCAGAGTAGTGTAATTGAGGAAGCGTCTTCCCATATTTCATGATCTGTAGGCCACTTTTGCAGGGTTTAACTGTTAGTGCAGTATGATCGTTGTAAGCGTCGTCTTGGTAAGCTGTTTTTAACATTAAAACAGTTTCAGCAGCATTTTTACCGAGTGGAAAACAAAATTTCACAGCTGCACGTTGTTCACTTAAACTTGGCATCATAAAAAACGAAACAAGAACAAAACAGCGCTAGTAAAAACAGTCACTGCAGACAAACAGAAAAAACCAGGTCCACAACACGGGCGGCACTGAACTGGCAATGAATTACGCTGTACCCGCCTAGCGGCAGGAATGCTTCTACACAAGCTCCGCCCGCGGCAATGTTATTCCGTTTCTATCTATTTATTTATTTTTCTTTCCCTTCGTATACAAACGAACTGATGTACAGGGTAGACAGCAATCTGCGACTGTGTGTCGGAAAGTGTTGTCGATGGATGACTGTAGGAGAACGCAACTTAGAACGTATATTTGATGTGATGAACGGCAGATTGCTCTAAATGTACAAAAATGTAAGTTAATGCGGATGAGTAGGAAAAAGAATTGTGTAATGATCAAATACACTACTAATTATGTGCTGCTTGACACAGTCACGTTGGGTAATTATATAGGGATAACGTCCCAAAGCGATAAGGAATGGAACGAGCACGTGAGGTAGCTCATCTGTACAGGAGCCTGCATACAGAAGACGGGAACGGCCCAGTCTTCAGTACTACTGAGTGTTTGGGACCCCATCAGATAAGATTAAAGGAAGCCAACGAAGGAATTCAGAGGCGTACTCCAAGATCTGATACCGACAGATTCGACCGAGACGCCAGTATTACGGAGATGCTACATGGACTCAAATGGGAATCTCTGAAGGAATGATTATGTATTTTTTTTCGCGAAAGATAAATGTGAAATGATAATTAAATCGAAACCCTTAGCTGCCGACAGGTGTTGTTGATATGCATCAATGGGGACAGCTAAAAATGCGTGCCCCGACCAGGACTCGAACCCGAGATCTTCTGCTTACGTGGCAGACGCTCTATCCATCTGAGCCACCGATAGCTCAGAGGATAGTACGACTGCAAGGACTTACCCCTTGCACGCTTCCAGTGAGACCCACATTCTCAACTGTCTACAGCCTACATTCATAGTGTTCCTTATAGATTTTTGCCCATTCACTCATTACTCGCGCCAGACTAAGCTGACGAGTCCCGTAAGATTTCGGGCAAAGCGTGCGCATTGGCACAGAAGAAGGTCAATGGCCAGGTAGCCTTTAACTATATGAGGATGGTATCTGTTCCCGAAAGAACAGATGGCATTGATGACCGTGCAGCTTCTCTAGAATGAAATGATAATTAAATCAAAACCCTTAGCTGCCGACAGGTGTTGTTGATATTCATCAATGGGTACAGCTGAAATGTAGGTTGTGGACAGTTGGGAATGTAGGTCTCACGGGAAGCATGCAAAGGATAAATCCCTGCAGTCGCACTATGCTTTGTGCCCTCGGTGGCTCAGGTGGATAGAGCGTCTGCCATGTAAGCAGGAGATCCCGGGTTCGAGTCCTGGTCGGGGCACACGTTTTCAGCTGTCCCCACTGATGTATATCAACAGCACCTGTCAACAGCTAAGGGTTTCGATTTAATTATCATTTCATTCTAGAGAAGCTGCACAGTCATCAATGGTATTTGTTATTTCGGGAACAGATACCATCCTCTTACTCATTAACATAACAATTTGGAGAATCGGTTATTACGGCTGACTGCAGAACGGCTTTGCTGTCACCAACGTACATTTCGCCTAAGGACCACGTAGACGAGTTAAGAGAAATTAGGGCTCTCTCTTTTTGCGAGTGGAACAGGAAAGGGTATGACTGGTAGTGGTACAAAGTAGCCTCCGCCATGCACCGTAGCATTTCTTCCATAGTAGGTGTACATACAATAATGTGAAAAGAGTAATGGAATAGCAATATGCACATACACATATGATTTTAGTAACGCGTACGCAAAGTATAAACAGGCATTAAACTGGCGGAGCTGTTATTTTCAATCATGTGATTTATGAGAAATATGTGAAAACGTTTCCGACGCGATTATGGCCGCACGACGGCAATTAACAGACTTAGAACGCTTCGGAAATCGTAAGGGAATGCAATATTCCGTGAACTACAGTGTCGAAAGTGCTCAGAGAACACCAAAATTCAGGCATTAGCTCTCACCACGGACAATTCAGTGGCGGACTACCTTCACTTAATAACGACCGAGAGCAGTGGCGTTTGCGTAGAGCTGTCACTTCTAATCAATAGGCAGCACTGCATAAAATAATCGCAGAAATCAGTGTTGGACGTCGGACTAACGTATCCGTCAGGACATTGCGGCGGAATTTGGCGTTAATGGGTTTTGGCAGCAGACGACCGACGGTAGTACCGTTGCCAAGAGCACGACATCGCCTGAAGGGACTCTCCTTGGGTCGTGACCATTTCGATTGGACCCTACACGATTGGAAAACCGTGACCTGGTCAGATGAGTCCCGATTTCAGTTGGTAATAGCTGATTGTAGGGTTCGAGTGTTGAGCAGACATCACGGAGATATGGTTCCAAGTTGTCAACAAGGCACTGTGCAAGCTGGTGGTGGCTCCATAACGGTGTAGGCTGTGTTTACCTAGAATGGACTGGGTCCTCTGGTCCAACTGAATCTATCATTCACTGGAAATGGTTATGGTCGGCTAATTGGAGATCATTTGCAGCCATTCAAGAACTTCACTTTCCCAAGCAACGATGAAATTTTTATGGGTGGCAGTATCGCCTGGCCACAGTTGCTCACGACTGGTTTGAAGAACGTTCTGGACAGTTCTAGAGAATGATTTGGCCACCCATATCGGCCGACATGAATCCTATCGAATATTTCGGATATAGTCGAGAGGTCAGCTCGTACACCAAGTCCTTCACCGACAACAATTGTGCAGTAATGGACGGCTATAGAGGCAGCATGGCTCAATATTTCTGGAGGGGATTTCAAACGACTCTTTGAGTCCACGCCACGTCGAGTTGCTGCACTACGCCGGGAATAAGGAGGTCCGAGACGATATTAGGAATATATCCCAAGACTTTTGTCACCTCAGTGCACGTAGATGTAGGTACAGATTTAGGTACTCGACTGGTTACTTTCCATTTTACTGGACTCAGCCCGTTAAATTATTTAATGAACTTCTCGGCGGTAATGTTGTCTTAAAAGGTTTAGTCACTAGATTACTGGTACAGACTAAATTACCGGTCCATTGTGAACGGTTCCATAGGTTAGCTAACAACGCTCACGGACAAGTCTAATAAAACACTAAGTTCGTCTTATCATTCGTATAATCGCCAACGCAGTAAAGACAGTGGCTTCAGAAATTCGATTCCTTGTTTTCTGTTCGTTACCAGAAACTCTGTACACAAATTTCGGTAAAGCAAGCGGTGTACACGATGTACGTGAATGGGAGAATATATATGCACTGAACCAAGCAAGTCTTAGAAGAAAAGTGCTCTCGTCTACGTCTTCTGTGAATGTTGTTCTTTTACTGGAGCATGCACTGTATCGACCTCAGGCCGTTTTGACACGTTAGTTTAGCGAGACAGTCTGAAGACATTTGGAAGCACTACGGCTGGATAGCGCAGGGCCGGGCTGGCGGCGGTACCTGACGGTGTCGAACATGGTGACGAGGGAGAGGAGCGTCGTGACGAGCAGCACCATGCGGCCGGGCACCATGTCCGGGATGACGACGAAGCTGCCCCACGACATGATGACGAACAGCGAGCTGGGCAAGTACGTCTCGAGCAGGTAGCTGCGCAGCTCGCGGCTCATCGTGATGTGCATGCGGGCCGTCGAGTGGTTGCCTGTGCGCACACCGTCACTTATTCTCACTCCGTAGCGTCTGGTCCATTTTACGATCTTCGGTCGACAAATGAATGAGTACTGAGACAACAATGCAAAAGTGTTGATTCTAATGGAAACGATAGTCAGACTGGCAAATGATGACATTGTGTGATCTTAAACTTCGACTTAAATTGATCCGATTAATATCCTGATTTACATCCTGACTTGTTTCGGTACCGATTAGTTCCTAATTCAGCTTTCACACTTACATCTGTGCTGGTCCTCAATATAATTTTCATCAAAAGAGGATGAAGACATCTGAGGGCGATGTAAAAATCTGAACCACTCCGTCTCGCATTAGGGATAGCAATATAAAGAAGTCCAACGCCTTTTTTGTCGTTAAGATTTTCTGTGTAACATTTATGAGATTACTGTGAAGAAGCAAATAAAAAGGTGCTCGAACAGTCTACAGGTATACTGCCGGTTCATAGTGTCCAACGGGCACAATATTTCGGCGATCAGACCTGTCGCCATCGTCAGGTGCGCTGACGAACTGTTCGTCAGCACACCTGACGATGGGCGACATGTCTGATCGCCGAAATATTGTGCCCGTTGGACACTATGAACAGGCAGTACACCCGTGGACTGTTCGAGCAACAAATACGCCGGGAGAAACTGAAGAATCACAAATAAAAAGGTGATTCAAATAAATCCTTTTTCCATTACTTCACGGCAATATTTAATATTTCACTCCAGATTCATAGTGAAGCAACACACGAATAAAATTTCTTCCTGACGAAAGTAAAGAAACCGTAACGAAAAAATGTTATTTCCGTTATTAAGTACCACGGTCAACAGAGAAGCGATATTTATTACAACAGTTAACACCGAGAGCACAGCAGTAAATGCGATTAATAATTTGTTATCCGTCATGACCCCAACAAAGAACACGAGAATTACCTGTTTTCATGTGAAATTAATTTCTTCAAATATTTTTATGAGAAAGAACGAAAATAATGTGAGAACGTTCTGTGCGACATAATACAAATCGTTCATGTATACAATGAAAAGATTTTTGTACATGCAAATGACATAATTATGAATCTATGATAAAATTTCTGTGCGTTCATCAAACACGGAACATTATGAATGAAACTTCTATGAATATTTATACTTCAGCAGAGTCTTGCAGGTGTTGCCAGAGCAGTAACGAAAAGACGAGGTTTCATTTCTACAAAACTAGAGTAACCCGTAACACAAGTCAACAGTACCTACAGAACAAGCTCAGAGTTGACAAAGAAGCAGTTGCCAGAGTCGCATATCTGCCATAACAATTTTCGGGAATATTGACAGAGTACTTGGAGTATATGGTTTCCATTTTATATCGATAAACAAAAAAAAGTTTGTTGTGCAGTGTTTAAGAATATCTAAGCCACTAAATACCTGAGTACATTGCATAGGATGCCAGTGTTATATTTCAGAGCAACCACTCACCATTATAAGTATTAAAGAGATAATAATAGTTACTAAAATGCGGTAGATGTCACCAAATTACATACCACCATTAAAAATCCTGAAGTAGGAAGAGTTACAAATCGGCTTGACAAAGAAACCACAAGAGAAACATGAAAATGAAGCTCTCTACACACCAAACGCTAAATTGAAAGACCATAAAGCAATTGTCATTAAAGCAGACAAAGGCAACTCAGCAGAAATTACACATGAAAATGGATGTATCTGGAAAATCTTAAAGTTTTTTGAAGAACTTAATATCAGACGTCCAGACAAATACCTTACCAACAAATTCCAAATTATCTCAAGAAAACTATCTTCCTGCTTAGTGGTAAAGGAAATCGCCACTCTGTATGCATGAATTCAATAGAGCCACACCTAAAATCTCAATTAAAAGCTCACAAAGAATGTCCCCATACGACCAGTTTCAAACTCAATGAATTACCCTAGCTAAAAATTTCTGCCCATACTCAGAAACTTACAACAGGATAACTTTGTCTGAAAGTAACTGCTCATTAAAAATAACCTTTCATTTGTCACTGATTTGAAAAACATACACAATACTAACAAATGCCAAATCATCTCTTCAGATGTAATTAGATCATATATTAACATTCCCATTCATAATGCAACAGCTGTTATTAAATATAACTTAATAAAAAACAAGAAGATTTCCCCTGCAGAAACCATGGAATTTTTTAAGTTCTTGGAAATGGTATTGAAATATAAC
This sequence comes from Schistocerca americana, assembly GCF_021461395.2. NCBI lineage: Eukaryota > Metazoa > Arthropoda > Insecta > Orthoptera > Acrididae > Schistocerca > Schistocerca americana. The sequence goes on from NC_060119.1 coordinate 623,126,086, forward strand.
TACTTCTCTTATAACTTAATAAAAAACAAGAAGATTTCCCCTGCAGAAACCATGGAATTTTTTAAGTTCTTGGAAATGGTATTGAAATATAACTACTTCTCTTTCAGTGGAAAAATGTACACACAAAGAAATGGGCTAGCTGTGGGTCACAGCATATCAGGAACTATAGCCGAAACATTCTTCAATCACACTGAGGACAAACTTTTCACAAAAAACCCAAACATTCAATAAAATACACAGGAACATTTAATTCAACTGTGAGCAGGAAATATAAAAACGAAGCTGAAAGCAAAGGTGATATCCAAGACGTATTCCAAACATTCAATAAAATACACAGAAACATTAAATTCAGCTGTGAGTAGGAAATAAATAATACCATGAACTTCCTTGAGCTAAATATCTGCAAGCAAGAGAACAAATATGTCTTCTTGAGACGCAGGAAACGAAACTCCACTGACACAAACATACATGCTTCCTACCACCCCAACATGCACACACTAGCAGCATACCACTCAATAATTCATAGAGCTCTAAAAATCTCACTCAGTTATGAGAAACTCCAGAATGAAATGAGAATCGTAAAACAAAAAGCTGCAGCTAATGGGCATAAATCCACACTAATAAATAATTTAGCTAAAAAAGTAAACAAATAAAATACAATAACAATCTTCGGGAACGTCGGCAGAATATTCGCATGGTTTTCATTGTACATGGGTACCTAAAAACGGTATTCAGTGTTAAACACTATCTAGACCACTAATTACCGCGTACAACTGTGTGCATAAGGTGCCAGTGTCTCAGCTGTATGTTGGACAAATTGCAATAATTGTAGAAGAAATATGTACATTTTATTCGAACTAGGCAACCAAATAATTCGGCTGTGGCCAAGCCATATCTCGTATGTGAAACTGAAATAAAATGTAAAATAAACAGAAAATGTTTCAGGAGTAGAGATTTTTCACTGTGATAAAGGAAGCGATGCAGTTAAGTGTCTGGTTATTTACTAGAAAGAGACGGACACTCATTTACTTGTGTCAGGAAGGCGAACTTGCAGCATGATATATTTGTCGTTGTTGCAAAACAGCCACCGTTTCACTCGTAAAAGGGTGTAGCACTCGCTTTGTCGAGATCACAGAGATTTTCAGTTTTACGGAGATACCGTGAAATACAGATTTTTCTTGAGTTTGTCTTATTTTCTGATTAAATATTAGAACATATTTGGAGCAAGAACTCCGGAGGAAATATTGCTACACATCTTATTTTATGAGTTGATATGGTTATTGTACCTAAAATTTCGCACCATCTGTTTTATGAACCTCTGTCAATAATGTTTATTGTCTGTTTTCATATTTGCGGTTAACTTAGATCTCAAAAGTCCTACTGTTGTTAGAGCCAAATGTAGTTTCTGAATCTGATTTTCCTTTTCTGATGGCATAACATGTTGGCCAACTTCTGAGGAAATAAATTATACTAGGATCTTCTGTACTGAACATAGCTGTACATACAGTTACAGCCAAAGCCGAATCTGCGATACATATGGGTGTTAAATCCAAGATATTTTATCCACCTCAGAATATGATTCATTAATAGTATCGGTGGAACACCAGTCCCTCTAACGGAATGGTATATTATGCAACGTTCTGTAGTTTGTCGTAATATAATAATAATCTGTCTATATTTCTTATACGAGCGGTCAAAGATACAGAAAAATAGTATACCTCTAGTTCTTTGAAGTTCTGTAACAGGTGATTGCAAGCTTACAGTTCAATCACTATTAACAGGATGCCGTCTCGCTGTTATCGTTCACCGCAATGTTTTCCTTGAAATGAATCTTCACCATACATTGTGCTTTCCGTAATATATCAAAGAACGTAGTCAGGTAAAACGACAACAGAGATAGCTGTAAACGTCTGCCATGAAGGTGTACCTTCATGACGACTGCGTACAAAGAGGAGGAATATCTAAGGAGTGAGAATAGTGTACTGTACATGAGACCAACAGCACACCAAAATAGACACTTGACTTATTATATAACTCTATTTTCATACTGAGCTAAGACTGAAACTTTTAGTATTACACTTGTATTTGTCCTGTTTTTATACATTTATCTCTTAGTAACGGCAATGGTGAGTAGTTGGTACAAATGAATGTACGGCAAAAGTGGAAACATTTCTTCTTGCAGGTAAGTGCAACAAAGGTCTACGTCAAGTTATCATTGCAGAAAGAGGCGATTTGTGTGTCGATTGATATCGAGCTATAACTTAATGAGTTCATAAAGCAGAGGTAATTTATTGTCTGTATGCACATATATTTACGAAATAAGTGACAAATAAGTTCGATAGAGCGGGAATATGCAGCCAGTCAATTCGTTGAATGTATTTAATTCGTTGACTGTATACATACTTCGAGTAATTTTCACCTGCACGTGAGATTTATATAAGACAGCCTGACTCATTTCCACTGGATTACAAAAGGTACATACCAGTTTTCTTATTTCAAAGTAATTACAATACGAAACTATAGTACTATAATAATATCATGCAGAATTAGTACCTATGATTAATAATTTAGCACTCGAAAATGATTGATGATTAAACATATGGCACGAGAAAGGAAATAAAAAAATTCATTCTTTAAAATATTTTACTGAGTAATAATTAGCTAACTTTCTGCATGCCATAGTTTCAAATTCGATATTTTTCGGGACATGTCCATTTTGTCATACTAGCAAGTCACTTCATAACCCGCCGTAGAAAAAAGTTATTAAAACGGAGACTCGGTGACATGATCAAGTGCAATACAAAGCCTAAAAAACAGTTATATTAACCTTTCTTTTCCCATGGCAAAATAATTATCGACGTCTTAGCTGTGATTCGTTGTCGCAAAGAAATGAAATATCCTTACTTTTATCTCTTCATAGTTTTAACCGCAAGTTCATTTCAGATATCGAATGCAAGTCATTGAGGTGCCTTTGAAAAGTGTTTACAAAATCCATCTTATGTCTCAGCGAGGTCTGACAGTGAAAATCTGCAGTGCGCTTTCGGACAAACCTTAGGCACACCGCGCTCTGGTAACTGTTGGAGTCTATACATTGGTGACAAAAATTCCGCTCTGTGCATCTGAAAGTTCGCTCCATAGATATTCCTACTCTGTGACTGTGCGTTGCAATATTGTATTCGAGGCGATACCGCTGCTCTCGGAGCTACAATCTAATGCTTCAAACAACGTATGTTCACAAAACAAGAAGAAAACTGGTTTTGGAAATAGTATTTATAACTACAGGAAGAAGAAACAGGTATATAGTGTTTTTATCATGAAATTCTGTGTAGCTTTAAACATTATCTCTTTGTTGGTATCAAAATTTTATACAGGTTGCGGTTACTGCAGCCTTAGTTTGCGATGATAAACAAGTCTATAGATGAAGCTTTCGCCCTGAGATACGCATTACTCAAAGACTAGCTTTATTTTCAAATGCCAGACAATGCAATTAACATCAATATACTTCCGTGAAATTTAACCTCACATCTCTGTTAGTTTGCAGTATGAGTGATCTCATGTTTGACAGACATTGTATTGATTGATTCGTAGTGAGCCTATGACTGAACTATGGAATTACGTATGTGAGTGAACTTTAGTTCGTTAAGATGGGGCTCTAATTTTTGAAACAGAAATCCGAAGTCAGATCAGCTACAGTTACGAATTTACGAAGTGAGTGCATGTCACATGCCATGAAAGGCCCCCTGTAATCCAAAGTCGTATACTGTTTGCAGTAGATTTATGGCTCCATTTTGTCTTCTTTGTTACGTTTCTGACTCAGACATTGGGCAAAGTTTTAGTACATGTCTGCTGTGGAAAGGGTCGTATGGCTTACTTTCGGTTAACTGGACGCTAGTACTAATGAAAAATCCTGTCTGTCTTGATAGTTAAGTTTCCATCTCTGGTATCGTATATTCAAATCACGGCAAAAAACACCTGTGGTTTATGATGAATTTTATATTTTCCGATTTGGAATTCAGACTTAAACTACTAGGTTTTTTTTAGTTTTTAGCTAATTCACATAATTTTAAATTTGTTATTTGATAAGAGTAACTGGGAATGCCCTGTCTATAGGATTTTTTCAGTTTTAATCAGTTACAGAAGCCACTTCACATAGGAAAACATTTTGCAGAAGATAATTATAGTAAATGAATACTTGCCTTCGCCGTAATAGACACCTTGAGAATAGTCCTCCGTAGAAAAGGACACAACATACTTTGGAAGCCTGTAACCGTCACCGAAGTCGCTTGGAAAACTTAGGGCCTTCTCACCCACCCACTTAAAATTCATGTCCGCGATCGTGTATTTGTCTGGAAAAACGAACAATTTCTGTATGAATGTATGGTACTAATTACTACAACTACAAAATCCGAAAGGCTACGTGAATTATTAAAAGCAGGAAACACGCTGTGGAAACAAAATTGCGCGAGCAGCGTGTAATGTAGCTACGGGCGTTACTCACAACTACTGAAGTCGACGTCGCATCTTTGTACATCCAGCGGGTAGAGCACGAAATCCATGTCACATTTGATTATCACTGTAGCTCTGAAAGCATTAGACATCACATTTACTTGCGTAATACTTAAGAAAAAATACATATTTAGTAAATGAACCTGGCTCTTGCATAAATACTTAAAAATCTATTTACCTAATGAACTTCAATCTTTATTCAAAGTGAAATGAAAATATATTGGTTGATATTTCATATTCCAAAAGTATTGCATACATACGCATGTAAGAACTGTTGTTTGCAGCTTAGCTCTGTAGTGCATAGTGCATTCATTTTGTGTGCATCGGAGCATAATAAACTGTTGTGATCGGTTACTGCTTTATATGCAGTTTTGAAACAGTTTCTAACTAAAGTGTCTGTGCAAATCTGATAGTTAAACTTTTTTCTTTTCGGAATTATTTATATTTACTTTGCCGCCACGTGTTGAAGATTGCAAGACAAGACTGATGTCGAAAGACGGTGACTATAGCATACTTTTTGCAAATATGACTGACATTAGGAAGATTGGAAAAAAACCTTTTGATGGTAAATTTTATTCTCGAATGCAGTTTAAAGAAGCCGCAGATGACTGCCAGTTGCTTGTTTGAGATGTTGCGCATTCGTACTTAAAAGTTAAACAGGTTTTGTCAAAAAACTATGCTGTTACCCTTTCAGGATATTGTACTTTTTGGTGTCACTTTCTAGTCCACAATAACAAGGAACTGCGTGAGTAAATATCTGTCGACACATAAAGATGACACATCCTCTGACAGTGTGTGGGTGGAAAATAACTGTGAGCTTGGCCGAACTTCTAAGCCAGTTTCTTTACAAAAGCTATTTTCAGAGAAGTGCTAATATTAGTACCAATTCCTACGTATACTCGTCACTCATGCTTCCAGCCAGTTCTCAAAGTTCTTACTTGTCCCAGTATCTAAATGTTCAGCTGCAGGATTCTGTGTGCGTCGAGCACCGATATTCAGCTCACCCGATGCTGATGCGCATGGTGTGGTTGCGGAAGAGGCGCAGAGATGTCATCTCCTGGAAGAGCGATAACACTTTCATCTCCCGCAGTTGGCGGATGTACAGATCGGGCACCCAGAACCGCTCTCGGTGTTTCCAGGTCAGCTCCACATGGTTCACGTCCGTGTCATTGCGAATGTGCACTCGTGGATCCCTCCAGTGCACGTACAGGAATACGTCGAGTGAGATCTCCTGCCAAATGCCGACAGTTTCACAAATCAGTCAGACACGAACGCGTCAGCAAAACTGTCGATGTACACTTTAAGACATGTTCGTAACACATGCTTTGTTTAAAAGTCGTCATTTTTTTCGTCCATTACACATAATAAAATAGATGTTTCTCAGTTATAATAATTTTGAAACGGTTATAACGCACACACTCCTTGTTAGCTTCTGTTTCTTGTTCTTCGGCCGACGTTTGTTTGATGATTTTTCCGACGTTTCTCCAGCACGAGTGGCTGGCATTGTCAAAGCTTCACCCTCCATTGCTGGTGATGGACTAGAGTCGATCTCGCTGTCGCAGATTATATGTACCTGGCGCACCAAGGCCAATGGCTTTTCCGTGGACATTTCCGGTGCGGTTCTCCTCTTGCACGGGAACACATGATCCATTCACCTTGAGGCTTTCTGCTTTCTTATCGACGCTATTCTCATGTTTTTGTATTTCTGCAGCTCCTCTGAGCAAGCGGGTGTGATAGCTCTTTTCTACAGCCACAGCTTCCCTGTCGGAGGATTTTACTAAGTGGTGAGCCTCGGGTACGACCTCTATGCCATACTTTTCCAGAGTGACACCGAGCGAGATGGTGCAATGATTAGCACACTGGACTCGCATTCGGGAGGACGACGGTTCAATCCCGCCTCCGGCCTTCCTGATTTAGGTTTTCCGTGGTTTCCCTAAATCGCTCCAGGCAAATGCCAGGATGGTTCCTATGACAGGGCACGGCCGACTTCCTTCCCCATCCTTCCGTAATCCGATGAGACCGATGACCTCGCTGTTTGGTCTCTTCCTCCAAATCAACCCAACCCCAACCCAGAGTGACACGCAGAATCGGTCTTACATTGCGCAAACACCGAGAAGAGACTATTTGTGAATAGAGAAAGAAGATCAAAGAATGTCTCAGATCGGCGAAACAGAAAAGGAACCCACTTGCAATGTCAGTAACATACCGCATACCATGCACATACGGAAAAGTTTATGTTGGACTGACTCGATGATCAGTCAAAGTAGGATCACGGAATATAAGCGGCATAGCAGGTTGTGGCAGGTGCAGAATGGGCCCTGTCAGAGCACGCGCTGTGTGGGGCCGACCAGATGGTAAAATTCACCGACACGGAAGTTCTGGCTGTAGAAAACAGCTATCCCACCCTCTTGTTCAGAAAAGATGTAGAAATACAGGCACTACAGTCTGGAACCGCGCGGCCGCTGCGGTCTCAGGTTCGAATCCTGCCTCGGCCATGGATGTGGGTGATGTCCTTAGGTTAGTTAGGTTTAAGCAGTTCTAAGTCCAGGGGACTGATGACCTCAGATGTTAAGTCCCATAGTGCTTAGAGCCATTTAAACCAAGAAAGCCTCAAGGTAAACGGGTCCTGGATTCCCGTGCTACAGCGAACGATCGCTGCAGGTAGCAAGAGGAGAGCTGCACCGGAAATGACCACGGAAAAGCCTTTGTACGTTGGCGCACCAGATACATATAATCTGCTGCCGCCAGCTCGACTCCAGTCCACCACCAGCAATATAGGGTGAAGCTTTGACAATGCCAGCCACTCGTGCTAGCGAAACGTCAGAAAAAACATCAAACAAACGTCGGCCAAAGAATCCGAGACAGAAGTCAACAGTCAGTTTGTCCAAAAGAGGCCTTGAAAGTCGGAGCAATTTTGGTTATAACGCAGTTGATCAAATGGTCGGATTTTTAATTTAAAAAAAATTCCTTATTTAAGGCTGAATACGTTTATAGAAGTATTCTCAGTGTTCTACTGTCTGATTAGGGATCATCGATTGGTGTTTCATACTTCTGTGAATAAATAATAGGTAATTCACTGGTAAAGAGGAACATCAGAAAGGAAATATTTTTTCTTATTCCTGTGTACAACTAGCCAATATCCTGAAACATTACAATCTTCGACGAGAATCATAGTTACCCTAATTATCAAATGCTGGCACACTTAGAAAAAGTCAGCCGGTTCGAAATTTGCGAAAAACGAAGTACTTGATATTATTACTCCAAGTTTATCTTTCTTGAGTTCTCGACATGCATAATTTGAATTAAAAAGTTACTATGCTTAATTCAGGAAAAATTTGAGAATTTTACTAAAGCAGGAGTGAAAAATAATCAAAAAATAGATGACTAGTTGATCAGAACGTTCTGGAAAAGAATTAGTAGAAAATGCATTTTAGTAAGGCCTATACCTCCGTAAACCCTTGATGGATCGTGAAGTTTGGATTTCGAAACTCAATGGATTCTAATATTCGATCTATTGTTTAATGTGACACTCATCTCCTTACTCTGCCATAGAGGAGGTACCGTACTGTACAACAAGATATATGGATATTTGACATTCAGCGCAGATTTTCCGGCCTCATATCAGGTCAGTGAGACAATCATGCTGATAATACTTGTGATTTACATGTTGGTGTCTATTTTGTTGTTGTTGAGGTCTTCAGTCGAGAGATTGGTTTCTACATCTACATCTACATCCATACTCCGCAAGCCACCTGACGGTGTGTGGCGGAGGGTACTTTGAGTATCTCAATCGGTTCTCCCTTCTATTCCAGTCTCGTATTATTCGTGGAAAGAAAGATTTTCGGTATGCCTCTCTGTTGTCTCTAATCTCTCTGATTTTAACCTCATGGTCTCTTCGCGAGATATACGTAGGAGGGAGCAATATACTGCTTGACTCCTCGGTGAAGGTATGTTCTTGAAACTTCAACAAAAGCCCGTTCCGAGCTACTGAGCTTCTCTCTTGCAGAGTCTTCCACTGGAGTTTATCTATCATCTCCGTAACGCTTTCGCGACTACTAAATGATCCTGTAACGAAGCGTGCTGCTCTCCGTTGGATCTTCTCTATTTCTTTTATCAACCCTATCTGGTACGGCTCCCACACCGGTGAGCAGTATTTAAGCAGTGTGCGAACAAGTGTACTGTAACCTACTTCCTTTGTTTTCGGATTGCATTTCCTTAGGATTCTTCCAATGAATCTCAGTCTGGCTACTGCTTTACCGACGATTATTTTTATATGGTCCTTCCATTTTAAATCACTCCTAATGCCTACTCCCATATAATTTATGGAATTAACTGCTTCCAGTTGCTGAACTGCAGCTCTCCATTCTACTCTATCCTGTGCAAGCTTCTTCATCTCCCAGTACCTACTGCAACCTACATCCTTCTGAATGTGTTTAGTGTATTCATTTCTTGGTCTCCCGCTACGATTTTTACCCTCCACGCTACCCCCTAATACTAAATTGGTGATACCTTGATGCCTCAGAATATGCCCTACCAACCGATCCCTTCTTCTAGTCAAGTTGTGCCACAAATTTCTCTTCTCTCCAATTCTATTCAATACCTCCTCATTAGTTATGTGATCTACCCATCTAATCTTCAGCATTCTTCTGTACCACCACATTTCGAAAGCTTCTATTCTCTTCTTGTTTAAACTATTTGTTGTTCACGTTTCACTTCCATACATAGCGACACTCCATACAAATATTTTCAGAAACGACTTCCTGACACTTAAATCTATACTCGATGTTAACAAATTTCTCTTCATCAGAAACGCATTCCTTGCCATTGCCATTCTACATTTTATATCCTCTCTACTTCGACCATCATCAGTTATTTTGCTCCCCAGATAGGTAAACTCATTTACTACTTTAAGCGTCTCATTTCCTGATCTAATTCCCTCAGCATCACCCGATTTAATTCGACAACATTCCATTATCATCGTTTTGCTTTTGTTGATGTTCATCTTATATCCTCCTTTCAGGACACTGCTCTTCCAGGTCCTTTGCTGCCTCTGACAGAATTATAATGTCATCTGCGAACCTCAAAGTTTTTATTTCTTCTCCATGGATTTTAATTCCTACTCCAAATTTTTCTTTTGTTTTCTTTACTGCTTGCTCAATTACAGATTGAATAACATCGGTTAGAGGCTACAATCCTGTCTCACTCCCTTCCCAACCACTGCTTCCCTTTCATGCCCCTCGACTCTTATAACTGCCATCTGCTTTCTGTTCAAATTGTAAATAGCCTTCCGCTCCCTGTATTTTACCCCTTGCCACCTTCAGAATTTGAAAGAGAGTATTCCAATCATTGTTGTCAAAAGCTTTCTCTAAGACTACAAACGCTAGAAACGTAGGTTTGCCTTTCCTTAATCTATTTTTTAAGATAAATCAGAGGGTCAGTATTGCCTCACGTGTTCCCACATTTCAACAGAATCCAAACTGATCTTCCCTGAGGTCGGCTTCTACCAGTTTTGCCATTCGTCTGTAAAGAATTCTTGTTAGTATTTTACAGCCGTGGCCTATTAAACTGAGAGTTCGGTAATTTTCACATCTGTCAACACCTGCTTTCTTTGGGATTGGAATTATTATATTCTTCTTGAAGTCTGAGGGTATTTCGCCTGTCTCATACATCTTGCTCACTAGATAGTAGAGTTTTGTTAGGCCTGTCTCTCCCAAGGCTGTCAGTAATTCTAATGGAATGTTGTCTACTCCTGGGGCGTTGTTTCGACTTAGGTCTTTCAGTGCTCTGTCAAACTCTTCACGCAGCATCAAATCTCCTATTTCATCTTCATCTACATTCTCTTCCATTTCTATAATATTGTCCTAAAGAACTTCGCCCTTGTATAGACCCTCTGTATATTCTTTCAAACTTTCTGGTTTCCCTTCTTTGCTTAGAACTGGGTTTCCATCTGAGGTCTTGATATTCATGCAAGTGGTTCTCTTTTCTCCAAAGGCCTTTTTAATTTTCCTGTAGGCACTATCTATCTTACCACTAGTGATATGCTCCTCTACATCCTTATATTTGTCCTCTACCCATCCCTGCTTACCATTTTGCACTTCCTGTTGATCTCATTTTTGAGACGTTTGTATTCCTTTTTGCCTGCTTGATTTACTGCATTCTTATATTTTCTCCTTTCATCAATTAAATTAAATTTCTCTTCTGTTACCCAAGGATTTCTGTTAGCGCTCGTCTTTTTACCTACTTGATCCTCTGCTACCTTCACTATTTCATCTCTCAAAGCTACCCATTCTTCTTCTACTCTATTTCTTTCCCCCATTCTTGTCATTCGTTTCCTAATGCTCTCCTGAAAGCTCTCGACAACCTCTGGTTCCATCAGTTTATTCAGGTCCCATTTCCTCAAATTCCCACCTTTTTGCAGTTTCTTCAGTTTAAATCTTCAGTTCATAACCAATAGATAGTTGTAAGAGTCCACATCTGCCGCTGGAAATGTCTTACAATTTAAAATCTGGTTCCTGAATATCTGTCTTACCATTATATAATCTCTGTGAGGCCTTCCAGTATCTCCTGGCTTCTTCCATGTATACAACCTTATTTTATGATTCATGAACCAAGTGTTAGCTATGATTATGTTATGCTTTGTGCAAAATTCTACCAGGCGGCTTCCTCTTTCATTCCTTACTCCCATTCCATATTCACCTACTACGTTTCCTTCTCTTCCTTTTCCTACTGTCGAGTTCCAGTCACACATGACTATTAAATTTTCGTCTCCCTTCACTACCTGAATAATTTCTTTTATCTCATCATACATTTCATCACTCTATTCCTCATCTGCGGCATATAAACTTGTACTACTGTAGTAGGCGTGGGCTTCGTTTCTATCTTGGCCACAATAATGCGTTCACAATGCTGTTTGTAGTAGCTTACCCGCATTACTATTTTCCTATTCATTATTAAACCTACTCCTGCATTACTCGTGTTTGATTTTATATTTGTAATCCTGTATTCACCTGACCAGAAGTCTTGTTCCTCCTGCCACCGAACTTCACTAATTCCCACTATATCTAACTTTAACCTACCCATTTCCCTTTTTAAATTTTCTAACCTACCTGCCTGTTTAAGGGATCTGACATTCCATGCTCTGATCCGTAGAACGCCAGTTTTCTTTCTTCTGATAACGACGTCTTCTTGAGTTGTCCCTGCCCGGATATCTGAATGTGGGACTATTTTACCTCCGGTACATTTTACCCAAGAGGATGCAATCATCTTTTAATCATACAGTAAAGCTGTACGCCCTCGGGAATAATTACGGCTGTAGTTCCCCTTGCTTTCAGCTGTTCTCACTACCACCACAGCAAGGCCGTTTTGGTTAGTGTTACAAGGCCAGATCAGTCAATCATCCAGACTGTTGCCCCTGCAACTACTGAAAAGGCTGCTGCCCCTCTTCAGGAACCACACGTTTGTCTAGCCTCCCAACAGATACCCCTCCGTTGTGGTTGCAAATACGGTACGGCTATCTGTATCGCTGAGGTACGCAAGCCTCCCCGCTAACGGCAAGGTCCATAGTTCATGGTGTCTATATCACACGTATTTAACGAACGTTAAGGCATTTGTATTTTGAATAGTGATTTATCTTTTTAACTATGACACTCTTATGTGGCATGGCTATTTTGGTAAGCTCAGGCAGTTATAAATTATTACTCTTACACCCGTGAGCAACAGAATCAGAGACACCCAACTAGAAGAGTGCAGCATCCCTTCCCATCGTGATGACTGCGGCAACGAGTTGTCACATGAACTCCACAGGAACTCGGAAACCCAGGAGCATGATCTTTATCCATCAGCGTTCAACCCATGGAGACTGCTCTCAGATATGAACGAGATACGCAATCAGCTCTGAGTGGCGTCCCAGACGTTCTCATTAGGATGGATCTCAGGTTCACTCGAGGTCACACAAGTCCCGATTGTCTGCCGAGTTTGTACTCAAACTTCACTGACGCAATTCGAAAGCGACTATGTAGTTTATTGTCTTACAGAAATTACAGGTTGTCTGCATGAACTAGAGCCGAACAAACGATAGTACGCTGAAAGCAGATTCCTGTATCATTCTCCCGTGAGATACGATAACAGACACGTTGGGGTTTTTGTTTATCCCATGTAAACATCTCACACGTGAGAATATCTCTGTCATCTGTCTGAACAGTGCTCAGCTGACAAGCGGAATGCGTCTCATATACGTCCAGTTTTAGACATACTTGTACAGTGTGATCATCTTTTTAACTTGTCAGATCAGGTGCTTTTCCAATTCTATGAGCTTACACAAAAGTATCGTTCGCCCATGATAATCCTTGTGCCTTGTGACATATGGCGAGATTCTCATAAATGCGTGGGGCAGATTCTTCTGTACCCAATAGCGATGAGATGGTTCAGGACTGTGTGATGTTGCTCAGCACTCGGTAGGTTAAATATCTGCTGAACTGTGTGTCCCGCCTATTGGCTGTTCAATCAGCGATAGTCAGTGCTGAACCTTGCCATCTAAGCGTTATCACCTATGGCAGTTGACTGTATCATGGCAGTATTCTCCAAATGCCTTGTAATTTTATTTGATTACGTTTATTGCGACACATTAAAAGTCTTTCTATTGTTAGATATTTTAAACCTGTTAACTGAAAGTCGTGGAATTCTGTAAGCGTTACCAAATTGTTTATGAGATGTCTTTCTGTAGAATCTGAACAGAACACGTCTTTATGCAATAAGAATAATAAGTTACAGAAATATCTACAAGATGTGACCGTAAAGTTTTAAGAATGGATCCGCTACTGATTACTGGTTTGGTGGGCAGGGACACGGAGGGTTTTGAGTGAGTCATTGCCTTGTCCTTGAGCGCCCTCTGACAGGAAACTGCGTTTCCTTTATTCAGTTCGTTGTGGCAGCTGGTTGAGCGCAGGTCTGTTAGGGCTTGTTGCTGGATTCTCTCCGCGTGAAAATGGACGTAAAAACGGAGCAACGCATTTGTGTGAAATTTTGTTTGAAAACCGGGAAATCAGCTTCTGAGACTAACGAACTATTAAAAACAGCTTTTGGAGAGCCAATCAAGTGTTTTTGTCTGGTCAAACAGATTTAAAAATTGACGTGAGTTATTTGAAGATGAACCACGGTCCGGCCGTCCTTCCACCTCAAAAACGAATGAAAATGTTGTGAAAGTTCGCGACTTAGTGCGCTCTGATCGTAGACTTACAATTAGGGAGATTGCTGATGAACTTAATTTAAGTTTCTATGCAACTCAGTCAATTTTAACTGAAGATTTGAACACGCATCGAGTGTCCACAAAATTCATTCCAAAATTGTTGTCAAGTGACCAGAGACAATACCTACTTGAAGTGTGCCAAGAACTGATTAATCGGACTAAAAATGATCCAGATTTGTTAAATAGGGTAGTTACAGGTGACGAATCGTGGGTATATGGATATGATCCTGAAACCAAAGTGCACTATTCGCAGTGGAAGTCTCCAAGTTCGCCACGACCGAAAAAAGCACTGCAGAGTCGGTCGAACGTGAAGACAATATTGGTAGTTTTATTCGATTCTACCGGTATTGTGCATCATGAATTTACCTCTGGAGGACAGACAATTAATCAGGAATACTAAAAATGTGTCCTTGAGCGTTTGCGAGAAAAAGTGTGGAAGAAAAGGCCTGCATTGTGGAAAGTCAGGAGTTGGGTGCTACACCATGACAATGCTCTGGCTCATTTTGCCTTATCCATCTTTGAATTTTTGACCAAATTCAGAATTCCTGTGCTTCCACAACCGCCATATTCCCCTGATTTGGCGCCTTCGGGCTTCTACCTGTTTCCTAAACTGAAATTTTCGTTGAAAGGGAAGCGATTTGACTTGACTGAAGACATCCAGGCAAATACAGAGAGCTTCCTTAACACACTTCAGGAAAAATTTCCAGGAATGTTTCCAAAAGTGGAAACACCTTCGGAGTCGGTGTGTTCAGTCAGAAACGGACTATTTTGATGGAGATGCATCACAGTAGCAGGTAAGTGCTACTTGTACAATTACAAGCTCATTCTTAAAATTTCCAATCACACCTCGTACAATATAAAAGGCAGCTGGAGAAGATCTGAGTCACTTCAAACAGTTTAAGAAACACCAAAAGCACTAGATATTATACATACACTATGCACCCATTCAGAAAGGAAATAATATAGTAATTTGGCCTTAAATGCTTCCTATAGTATTTATTACAATGCTGTGGACTTCAAAAACAGATTGAGCATGTTTAGGCTGCTCTGGCGTTCAAATCGTCTACTTGTAAACAACGAAGAAGGCGACGAGTTGTTCCAAAGGTGCACCCAATATCTGTCGAGGATATCACGCTACTACCTTGTCATGGCGGTACACTCAGACGAGATACATGATACCCTTGGAGGAATGGTCAGGCATATGACAGGAACAATCATTCGAAGCAAAAAGTCTCATAAACGCGGCTTCTAAAGTGCATACTGAAGAGTTGTTAGCCCTTGTTCATCTTCTCTACTGCGAAACACGTCTGTTCTACTGAGCGAGTTATCATAACTCTATGCATTCCAGAGCTCATGTTTACCAGACAGTTTCTTCTTCTTTTGGTCCATACTACCTCCTCCCAAAACATGAAAAGGAAAGAGCTTACAGGAGAAGAGATTTGTTTCACAGTATTGAAGATGAAGGGCGCATAGCTCATAATGTGTGCATCTTCGAAACCATATTTGCTGTAAGTTTTGCGTTGAACGTTCCAGTCATATCCATGAATACTGAAAATTCTTCCTGGGACGTCCTGTATAATGGCACCCTATAGCCATTGTGCGAAATTTGCTGTCAAAACTTTTGCGGTTCGATTATATTAACATTAAGAAGCGGAACACATTACATGTATGTTTCAACCTTATTTTTGAACATTTGGAAACAGAATATACATATTTTAAAATTATAAGGTTCTTTAAGCATATCAGTACCATAACGAGATCTTTAGAATATTTGAATATAACAGATGAAACACTGCACACTTACCTCTTTGTTCTCATCAACAGCCGAAATTCGATTGATGAACAGCGAAACAGACACCTCCGTTGTTTCACCTGTAACAAAAAGATGATTTGTTAAAGGCATTTGTTATCAAATTTAAAAAAAATATGTAGCCATATTACCTACTCTTTCCAAATCCCACTGACGTTGTCCTCGAGCTTGACATCTTGTCAGAGTGCTACATGCTCTCATTACTTTATGGCCGACGGAGAAGTTTGGTCTTTAACCTAGGATGCAGAGTCTGATGATCAAGATGTCACATACTCCCTTCCCTCTACTAATAGAAGACATATCAACAACCTACCAGTACACCACAAGTTTTAAGTGCAGGAAATACATTTGATTGTTGTAGCTCATGATACTCTCGGGGCTTAGTCGAAGATCTTTATGTAAAACTAAAAGATCAAGACAAAAAGTTAAAACATAAATTAAAATACATTCCCATGATGTATAGAAAGAAGTTATTGGACAAAATTGAACGTTACTTCAGGAGTCAAATGTAATTCATTTGGCCGTGCGGTTCTAGGCGCTACAGTCTGGAACCGCGTGACCGCTACGGTCGCAGGTTCGAATCCTGCCTCGGGCATGGATGTGTGTGATGTCCTTAGGTTAGTTAGGTTTAAGTAGTTCTAAGTTCTAGGGGACTGATGACCACAGCAGTTAAGTCCCATAGTGCTCAGAGCCATTTGAACCATTTTTTGTAATTCATTCATTTAAAATTTCCAATACGCTGAAGTCTAAGTTAAGACACAAAATTGTGATGAATGATGACAAATAAAATAGAACGAGAGTTTACAAACTGAATTGTGGTGAATACAGTGGTTTTTATGTGGGACGGATGGGAAAGTCATTTTTTACGTGATTTAAGAAACATACTAGTACTCATAACAAAATCACTTTCAGATATCATATCAGAGACAGAAAGTATAGCATTACTGATATTTGTCGCACCATGATAGTCTTGCACAATGTTCCTGAACGGGAAAGATTAGATGCCTTAGGAAAGCTACGAATTTATAGTTATAAGAAAAGATCTCCGAATTGTTTATTGAATGTCCAATTACAATCTTATGAGAAAACGTTTCTACCATTTTTGATAATCTTTTGTGATTTGTTTTTACGAAATTTCTCTTCTCGTGATGATGCGATTCTATAATCTCACGTAAGTTGAGATCTCCTTCTTTCTTCGATATTGATTTGCTTTCGCTCGGATATTGGAACTAGAGAAAGCCCACACTGGATACACACAGTGTTTCCTCTTGGTTTGACGACAGATACCATAGCTCTTTGGCCTCGAACAATATTTTGTTTGCTAATGTCACATATCACGTAGACACTAGGCGACATACTATTAGGTTGTGACATTTATGATCGCAGTTTGTTTTTGTGTTTATTAAATTACAAAGTGTTTAGAAATATTAAACATTAAGAAATGACAAGTTTTTTGGACTATGCTATGCATTCCGTTTGTCCCTGTCAGTTCCCTTTTCACAACTAGGCCTCGAGCACTATGCTAATAGCTGAAACTCATGCGACAAGTTGATAGCTTAATAAAGTGTGAATAATGTATAGCAAGCTACATGGTCCTAACTGTATAGCCGTTATAACTGCATGGTGCAGCACATTTTATTTTTATTGTATGACATAACAATTGCAGGATTGCGGTATTTATTCCTGCGTACTTGTCATCTGTGTCTTTCATACCTCGAGCACTATGCTAATACCTAAAAGTCGAGCTGCATGTCGATTATGTAAATATTGTGATTATATTTAGGTAGCTAAGTGATTTCATTGCATGGTTTCTGTACTTGCAGTGATATGTTAGTGGTAGTTGTGAGAGGAACACTAGATGTTCCATTTGTAGTTCCTCAATGTCTGCTCAACTACACCAAGGTACCAAATGGCAGTATATGTTTGTTGAGGCTTTTTGCTCTCTTCATTTTATGACACATATATTTTCTTTTATATATCTTTTGTAATACAAACTTGCCATATGACTGACTCACTACTTACATATTGAATGATACGTTGAAGGTACAGTGCTTTCAGTTATGTTTTTGAGGTGCCTTAATTTCTGTACAATATTAATTAATAATTGTTATTACGATATAAATATAATGTGCTCTGATTTGGATTATTTATTTATTGTACGTCTGCAGTGTAACATTCTTGGATCGATGGTTTATCTTTATATGTTATATGATACAAGTAATAGGGCAACAGATGTGTTAGGACAATTTGTTAGTGCGGGTTGCCTACTTAAAGGGGAAGTATACGGTCAGGGGAAAACCTTATTCTCCTTTGATTGTCAGGTCCTTAATCTGTCGTTCTCTTGAGAGGATTATGATCTCCTGGGGATAATCCTTTATTTTGATTGATGGGTCGTTAACTTATCATTGCCCCACCCCTCCCTCTTCTCCCCCCTCCCCCAACACCTCAGGAAACACTAAAGCCCCTGCCCTCGCTGACACAGTTACACTGTCAGTCCTGAGTTACTTAAATAGCCCCGTCTCAGTCTGTCAATTTGATTGACTGCATAATTAAACTCATCAATTAATTAACCCCTTCCCCTCTGGTAAATCCCTTCACCCTCCTCTCCCCTCTCCCCCTGCCCTACCTGGAGATCGGGAGAGAAACGATCTAATGACAGGGAATTCAATTACATAGCAGAAGCTATTATGTTTATTTATAAAAAATTCAGTTTTCAGGGGTTGGATCTCTCTCTTGGCTATTATTATCTGCTCTTTGGGAAGATGCAGATCATGTACAACACGTCGAAAATAAGTAATTAAATCTATCGCTTTTTTATCCCTATCACACAAGGAGCATGCCATGAAAGACCCATCACACGTAATTACACTGTTAAAAGCCTTTAGATTGCGAAGCTCGCATCACCAGCTGTCCACTGTCCCACACAGAATGCCAGCTCATGCTACCCATGCAGACCGCCCAGTCAGGCTGCACCAGGGGCCTCCACAAAGTGACACATCCGTCAGTGGCTGTGCCTCGCGCCAGTGTCCAGGAGGAGGCTGCTCAGGTCCTGCGATTGACAGATCAGATGTCATGCTAATCACAGAAAAAAAAACATTCCGGTCAAATCACGTTCTCTCTCTTTCTCCTCCAGCAGCATCCCACTGCTGGGCCTGCACGCATCGTCGGTCATGGTCGGACCGAACTGCAAACAAAGGAGCATTTATCTGGTAAAGCCCTGTGGAATACCAACACATCTGAGAGCTCCTTCCGAGGCAAATGGCTGATTGGGAATCGTTCCAGAAGTACTGTTGAAGTCAATAAACAATTAATTTAGATCACATGATCGTGATGTAGGGGATATAAGGCGAGTGCAATAGCTCATCGCTCCCAGTTGCAGTCAATCTCTGGAAGAAGAATAACAATGAAGCATCATCAGCAGTTGTGATTCTCATCTGCCTCTCCATCGCAGATAAAGCGTGAAAGTAAGTACTCATTAAATGTCGTTGCTACTATTACTGCACGTGGCAGTTCCCTTTCTTTGTTCAGCTCTGTTTCTTCTTCTTCTTCTTCTTCTTCTTTGTTCACCGACCACTGGAGTGTCTGGACCAGCAGCAGCCATCATCGCCTCGTCAGGACATGCAGCGAACTGTGGCCTGTCAGGATCAGAAGCTGTAGCAGCACCGTGGGATTCTGTTGTGCACCTAACCGGCATGATGGAGCAGGACAACACGCTGCTATTATTCATTCCACTCGTTGATTTAGAGCCCATGAAGTCCCCGACTGTCAGAACAACTGTGCTGGTGACCCTACACCACACGGTGTGGGTCAGTACTGGTCTCCGATGTTTGCACCATCCCAGAACATTCTAATGTTACTGCAAGGACAGAGTGTTCACGTGGCGGATAGAAGCTGTCGATTCCTCCCGCTGCTCTACTGCTTTTCACTCTAACTTACAATTTAACAGCTAGTGGTTCAAAGCCCTTAAATACTGGTATAGAAGCATCAGTGAACAGTGACTGGCGTCCAGTGTTAAAAATTGAAAATGGATCTAGAAGCTATAAAATGTGGTATGTGGAGCTGGAATGGGATGAACTGTGTCATGCACAACATTACATCAACCAACAGATGATATCCGAGTATTGTCCATCTCTGGACATTTGCTATGCAGGTCTGGTGCTTTCTATAACATCATTGTGCAATGGCGTGACATTCATGATGAGATGTGGAGGTCGATCCATTTATCTACAACATTTCACAATTACAAACTGGTTCAGTCTATGGATGGTGCTATCCATTGTGCTAGAGAGACTGACTGTGAGCTGCTGTGCGTTCAGAATGTTTATAAAGACATTATGAATTATCGCCATACCTGTAGTGTGCATGCAAATGATATAGAAAACTGCACCAATAAGGTAAGAAAAGAAGAAGCTGAAGAAACTCCCATTATTTTGAGAGAAATACATGCTGAATTTACTGCATACAAGAAGAACGTAACCATTGTTGCTCACTCGGTAAGATGATTTTGCTATAGTGCTACACATATTATTATTATTATTGTTACAAGCGCTCATTTTTTCTATAAAAGCTCGTGGCACACCAAAACCTGACGTAGTAGGTATCATGGCCAATTGGGTGAAGCATCAAGATTTTGTTGTTGGTGACTGGTCCCGTCAAGATGAAAGGGAAGACCTGGAGAAGAAGAAGAATGGATTACTCCTTCCTGATAACATACAATTGTGGCAAGGCAAATATCCTCATAAGGCTGCTAACACAAATAGATGGAGTCTGATTTGAACATGTTTGTGTATTTTCAAAAACACTGTTTCAACCCAAGTATGAGCTATGACAGGAGATACTGCACGGTGTAAAAGCCGTTACATACACGACATTCAGTGAAAGTGGTGATATCCCCCGATTTGAAAGAGTAAAGCCAAACACCGTGGAAAACCAAGACCAAATTTGAAAAGATTTCTGTTTCGGTCGTCATATGTGTGCTGATGTAGTTTATGTTTGCCAAACATACTCCAGAATCCCGAAACATTTAGTTAGGAATAACGGAAACCTCATTATAGCCTTCAAACAAGACAATCTGAATTTAAAATATATTTACCAAGCACATGTAGGAACTGACATGTCGTTCAATGATTTTGTAAAGATATGCCGACTGCTGGAATCATTCACAATATGAGTTTCTCGTTATTGATAAAGCAAGAAAACTGCATGATGGTTGGCACAGGAGAAACTTCCAACGGTTTATGTATATACAGCCCGTTAAGAGAGGTGAGTACATCAGTGTAGACTGCACCATGGGCAAATACGCGTGAATGTCTAGCTCTCAAACCGAGAGAATGGGCGTACATAGACAGAACATTCGCTTGTACAAGGATGCGAAAACTCAAGGTATGTGCAGGGAGCTAGAGACGTATAACGAGATTCATCCGAGAAAGATCAACACATTAAATGAGTTAGTTAATGAAGTCGATAAGAAAGTAACTGACTTAACTGAAAAGGTCGACGCTATTCAGAGTAAAATAGGTGCAGAGGCTCTTATTGTTGGGAAGGGGGACCAGGCACATAATAAGAGGAAGAAGAGCGGATATATAAAGCCTCATGCTGCAGAGACGTCTGATTAGTTTTCACCGAGGTGTCAATGAAGCAGAAAGTCATTCAGGCGCGGAAAGCCTTTCGAGAGAAACTACGGTTGCTAAGGTTAGGGCATATGGATCGACAGCAAACGCTGAGACCTTTAAGCTGGGTTCAGAATCTCTCGGGTACTCTCAGCAAAAACTAAACCACACGATAACGATGGCGTTACCTCTGAGGAATTCATTATCCGTCACGCCTCTGGGCAGATAGATAGGACATTCGGTGTCATCAGGGGAAGACCGTACATGCTGGGTACGCAGCCAATAAATCTAACTGATGTCACGATACATGTTGGTAACAGGCGGTTTGAGAGAAGATCTGACTTAATGAATCTTATTTTCCTGAGACCCACGACAAACCCCAAAAATTATTCAGTTAATGATTGAGAAATGTGACGTGAAATACTGCATTTGACTGCTGTACATAAGATCGCAAATAAGTCAGAGCAACAATAAGTGTAATACAATTACAAAAGCACTGCTGAAGATTCAAATTCAGTTCATGCATTTTTGGGTCAAGACTTCATTATTTCATTCTGTTTCGAGCAGTCTACAACGATGATCGGTCATAGCTCCTTGAATTTCCGTGGATGAGTGGACACCCTCCTCCTTCTTCTTCAACACTTTCTTAGTAAGAAGCACGAAATCTCGCGTACATGTCATATGCTGAACTGTAAACATTTTCATCCCACTGCAAGTGTAAATTGTTATATGGGTAGAATTCTAAATTCGAGTAGACTCTTGCATTAATCAACTTGCAGCTGTCTAGCACATTGGAATCATATACTATATTCCCTTTCTATCAGTCTGAAACGCAAGTATGATCAATCTAGGCGTCTCTAGATGCGAAGAGGTTTTAATAACACATGTTTTTCCTTATATGGCAGGTACAGGACGGCTGATTGCTGTGCTCTATCACTTGAAAGTCATAAAACAGCCGTTGAGTGCACCCACGTTCATAATGGAAAATAACCATGTTTGTCTGGAAATCGATAGCACTGGGCACTCGAAAACCTCCCACGAGCGGAATGTTAGTGATAGATATGTCCCGGAATTCAGAACTTTTAAAATCTTGAGACGCTCCTAGTCTGACAGACTGATCTGAGGCATTGTCCATACTTTCTTGCTGACTGTGATCATATTCTCGTCTTGAGTTCCTTGAATTGTATGAGATGTTATCCGTCGCACTCCATACCAGAATGAGTTCCTGTTTAGCTTTCATAACAATTTGCCTCACGTCCTCAAAGTAGCCCATAACCATTTTTAGAGGTATGCAAGCAGTAAATCATTTTAACTCTGCAACTGTTCCATCGACCGGATCGTCTATAAATCATCTTGTATTTTCTAAACCGTTCAAATCCATGGGTGATCAGAGACGTATGTTTTGTGGGTTGACATTGCGTGTACGCTCGATCTCAGAGCCATTGAGTTCATAGCGTATATCTTGAAACAGGAATGCTAAAGCGTTATGTGTTAGCTTGGATCCCATCGTAGCGCTACCGTCGGTTTTCTTGGATGATCCCTCCAAATATATAAAACTCTTGCATGAAAGCACCATTCTCGTTAAAATGTGGTCGAAGTGTAAGGTTTATGCAAGAAGTATTCCTGACGTATAATTCGCTCATCATACTCTATTGGATTGCGGGATTCGATTATTCACTGCTTTATACTCAATATTAATACCATAGCCACTGATCTGTCTGCTTATGAATTTTTTTACCTCATAATATGTGTACGTTTTCTCTTTACCCTGTTCCCTCTTTGAAGTGTACAATTTTACCCAGGTACTATGTCTGTAGTTTTCTTCAAGCACAAGAGATATTATTTCAGGTATGTTTGCTATGTCTCTTTGGAAGCGGACGTGGTCGCGTGTGACTCCTGCTCCCGTAACCCAATTTGTGCTGTATGATAGGCGCAATTCCATGCAACTATTCTATATATTTTGTTATCTTCCATCTTAAACTTTGCCTCCTTAACAGTATTCATCTTCAGAAAAGCTACTATATATATAAAAGTTTTGCATCACCCCGGTTCCCAGAACCAGAACTCCTGAAGACAGACGTTGACTGTGGATATAATATCACAGAGACAGTACATCTGACTGTTCAGAGATGTTACTAAACCTGCCCAAAGATGCATGAGCACAGCCTATTAGATGGAGGGTGTCTGACAGCCGATCAGTTCCAATCATTCCATCAGGAAGGAGGTACATGGTTCGTGTTGTCTGTAGTTCAACCACGCCTAAACGGTCAATACCGCGGTTAGATCATGTCCGCATTGTTACTGTGCGCCAGGAAGGGCTCTCAACGAGGGAAGTGTCCAGAGATCTTAGAGGGAACCAAAGCAATCTTGTTCAGACATGGAGGAGATACAGAGAGACAGGAACTGTTGATGACATGCCTCGCTCAGGCCGCCAAAGGGCTACTACTGCAGTGGATTACCGCTCTATACGGATTATGTCTCGGAGGATCCCTGACAACAACGCCACCATGTTGAATAATGCTTTTCGTGCAGCCACAGGACGTCTTGGTACGATTCAATGTGTGCACAATAGGCTGCATAATGCGCAACTTCACTTCCGACGTCCATGCCGAGGTCAATCTTTGCAACCAGAATACCATGCAGCACGGTGCAATTGGGCCCAACAACAAGCTGGATAGACCGCTCAGGACTGGCATCACGTTCTCTTCACCTATGAGTGTCGCATATGCCTTCAAGCAGACAATCGTCGGAGCCGTTTTTGGAGGCAACGCAGTCAGGCTGAATGCCTTAGACACCCTGTCCAGCGAGTGCAGCAAGGTGGAGATTCCCAGCTGTTTTGGGGTGGCATTATGTGGGGCCGACGTACGCCGCTTGCGGTCATGGAAGGCGCCGTAACGGCTGTACGATACGTGAATGCCATCATCCGACCGATAGTGCAACCACGTCGGCAGCCAGCTTATTGGCGAGGCATTCGTCCTCATGGATGACAATTCGTTCCCCAATCGTGCCTCTCTCTGTAAATGACTTCCTTTAGGATATCGACACCGCTCGACTAGAGTGGCCAGCATATTCCCCAGACATGAACCCTATCGAACATGTGTGAGATAGATTGAAAAGGGCTGTTTCTGGACGACGTGACTAACCACTCTGAGGGATCTACGCCGAATCGCCGTTGAGGAGTGGGACAATCTGGACCAACAGTGCCTTGATGAACTTGTGGATAGTATGCCACGACGAATGCACGGATGCATCAATGCAAGAGGAATTGCTACTGGTATTAGAAGTACCAGTACACACAGCAGTCTGGATCACCACCTCTGAAGGTCGCGCTGTATGGTGGTAAAACTTGCAACGTGTAGTTTTCATGAGCAATATATATATATATATATATATATATATATATATATATATATATATATGTGTGTGATAGGATTTTTGTAAATTACAACAACAGAGACGTTTGGTAAAGAACTCTTTCGTTTATTCAGTTCACACAAATAAAATTCAGTTCTTGAGATTACAATTCAGTTCTTGAGCCTACAAAATAGTTCTTGAGGTACACTTTGAATCTGATATTCCAACGCAGAGATACTTTTAACTTGCATGCCACAACAGTAATAGTGGTGAGGGTATTTTTTACAATTTGTTTCCAGTAGCAATGGATGAGAATGTTTACGTTTTTTTTATAAATCTTCACTAGAAGCTAATGTGGAGATACTTTTACTACAAGTAAATTCCACAGTCCAAGTAGCATAGGTTTTGCAATAATTCTGATTTACTGTGTACGCTTAGAATTTAATTTCCACAGTCCCAAAAACAAAGGTTTTACAATTTTAATAATTCTTGCGGACTGTAGCTACAGAGATGTACATACACTTAATAACTAATCTGACATGGATTGCTAGCAGTACGTGAAAATACTTAAATCTATTCTATATACAAGACGCACGTAGTGCATAGATATATACTTACAGACTGCACATACGTTTTGCATGAATAAATATATACACAAATATTTTTTCTTTTTATAGTTTTTTAATATTTTTTGTTTATGCTTATTTTTCAACTTCTTTCACACACATGGTGTGCATGTGTATACATTTCTGTTTCCACACATGGCCTGTGTGTGTATATATACATATGTACATTGTACACATAAATAAATAAATATTTACACCACACACACACACACACACACACACACACACACACACACACACACACACACACACCACCCAACACACACACACACACACACACACACACACACACACACACAATTACTTACACTATGATAAAAGGGCCATACTACTACTCTGCAGACACACCCTCTCTCTCTTTCTCTCACTCAAAGTCTCCCACCCCTTCCCTCGCAACAAGTGAGTAGTGTGAGTACAGGAGAGTTTCAGCCCCATCATCACATATGGCCCTTTCATTGCCACGAGGCGAAAGGCTGACTCTAGACTGTAGCACAGTGTACACCCCATGTCCTCTCTATGGAATACTAGTTTGCCGTACCATATGTGGCGGCTGCGGTGCAGCACTGCTACCACCACTTATAGGCTCTTGAAATAGTCTTCACCTCCTTGAAAGATCTCAGTGATGGAATGTTTGCTGAGAATGTCTCTATTGCTGTAACATCTTTAAATATGAACACCATTAGCCCGCCTCTGGATGGCACCTTACAATGTGCGATATGCATTCATTTTTGATCTCAGACCTACAAACTCAACAATCGGCAATACATTTGCCTCGTCTTTCATAAGGCCGATAACCTTCTTGTTCTATGGAACAACATCATAAGGATTATCGGCCATGTATGAGAACCTGTGGAATTCATTACTGTGGTGCCACATTATTTCATATGGATCGCAGTTCTTCACCCAATAGATGAAGCTATCTGTATCCATATAAAGTAATTTAGGATCTGCGAAATGAGGTTTCATAAACTTATAATTAAAGCGATACATATGGAGTTTGGATGGCTCTAGTATGCACATCCCCACGTAAATAGGTTTTGTAAACCCTGCTGCAGTCTTCGTCATCTCCATAGCAACAAATTTCTTATTGAGTGTGGTGACATGCTTAAAATTTGGTCTGGCAATGGATTTTAGTACGCTATAACGCCCATCCCATTCAGTTCTAATAAAAATTTCACGTCATCCCCTCAAATTCTCCATTGGTTTCTCGAAAATTGAATGATACATTAATTTATAAAAATCTTTCTCAAAGTCACACGATGCGGAAGATCTCTGTCTCGTATTCAACTCAATATACTCCTTCAACCAGGGGACTGTATGAAGGAAATAACCTGGGCGATTCTAACCATCTCTATTCCCAAGCTGAGACACTGCTGGAGATTACAATAATGATTAATGTATCTCTACTTATTACCCAGTGTTGTCATCAGTTCCGGGGTGGAGCCTCCTCACGGAAATAGGTAAATTGACGTGAGTATCATGCAAACTAATAGGGTATATGAGTTCTGTCTTCACCACATATCCTACATCAGAGCTGCCGTCATACCCCCATGATTTTTCCACCTAATCCCTTTCATTGGTCTTTGGGCACCCATCGAAACTCACTAATCGGCAGTTATTGCTGCATGGCGTTCCCATATAAGTTATTTATATCCAGGTATATTATGTAACTCGAATCAAGGGATGCATTGAACCTGTCACCCGTCCATGAGTTATTTCTCTTCGCATGCCTATCGCCACTTTGGCGAAGTCCCCCACAGCTCTCTCGCTCAAGGAAAAGAAGCATGTCAACATACAATAATGTACTTCATTTTCTTGAGCATTGCGTCCAGAGACAGCACAGGTGATGTGTGGTAAACGGCGGGATCCAGAGAATATGTGGTCATAAATGGGCTCTGGAATTTCTCGAAAACGTCCGCAAGCAAGCGCATGTGTGTCTACGTAAAGCCATGCGTGCTCTCCTAAAGTGGAGATGCTGGATTCCTGCCAGACATTCATGGCATGCTCATACTCCCCAAACGCTATGGAGCCGCCTGTGAGGTTGCTGGAGAATGCAGCTGTGTTAGGTAACCTGGCTTCGTTGAGTTTTGCCTTTATATACACATGCTCATATGAGAAACCCCCTTCCTATTCACAAGTTGAAACTTTTCCTTGTCAGGAAATGCAGCTCGAGTCATATGTATATCCTTCAAAGATAGAGTTTCAATGGATTTCTGTAGTGGTGCCTGCATAAAACGTAAGGTATCAATAAAGCAGAGCGTAATTCTTGGCGTCATTCGTCTGGAGAATGAAATGTATTGGTCGAAATCTCTCAGGTAGGACACTGACCTGATCTTTCTCCATTCTGAAATCAGCCAAGTGCTCAACTATAAACTGGGAGTCATATCTGCTTAAATTATGGAAGAAAACGGGTATATGCCTTGGTAGTTGGCACTACAAACCGCACATATTGTGAGCTTCGCCACGGAACTTCCCCATAGGATGACATTGGTCCCTACGAGAAGTTTCCACTTTTATATCTAACGGCAGCCCACAGGTATGACAGTAAACCGCTTTATTGTACAAATGATCATGGGAATGTTGTCGCTGTAGAGCTTATCAACCTCTCATGAAGATTTTCGAGCTCAGTAAGCAACCAAACACCAGGATTATCCCGACATAAGATTTGTAGCAGTTAAAACTCGAGTCATAAGACAATAGTATTTGGAGGAGGAGGAGGATGTTAGTGTTTAACGTCCCGTCGACAACGAGGCCATTAGAGACGGAGCGCAAGCTCGGGTTAGGGAAGGATGGGGAAGGAAATCGGCCGTGCCCTTTCAAAGGAACCATCCCGGCATTTGCCTGAAACGATTTAGGGAAATCACGGAAAACCGAAATCAGGATGGCTGGAGACGGGATTGACAATAGTATTTGGTATGCTGCCGCAGGTGGTACGTGTTTTTCTTTAAAGGTGGTATGTGAGGTCACCATCATAACAGGTCACAGGAGCTAGGAGGCATTCTAACTCGGCATACACTAAAAACGGGAATCGCTCCTGATGGTGAGCATTTCTAAACTTCATAAATTTGTATTCCTCAGTAGGCGTAATAACATGTACTGGGTCCTTGCAAGCACAGTCTACTACATGCGCAGCTAATAACTTCTCTGAGGAAAAATAATCAGGTATCTTAAACAAATATCCTTTTTACATGTAAGCGTAGGCTTCCGCGGCCGTTGTCTTCTTCAATAAAATTCTTCAGGGTATCAGACCGCATCGTCATAATTTTAAAATGCGCCAACGTTTCGGCCAGCGTTGCAGCTAGCCTTCATCAGGGCCTTACGTTAACTGAAGGCCCTGATGAAGGCTAGCTGCAACGCTGGCCGAAACGTTGGCGCATTTTAAAATTATGACGATGCGGTCTGATAGCCTGAAGAATTTTATTGAAGAATCCTTTTTACACTTATAGTTGGTTATTCAATCGAGAGAATAGAAGTTGGGACATGTCTTTAATCCAAACATAGCGATAATCATCACCTTTAGAGAAAAGCAGCGTCTTTACATGCATCTTATGCTCACTGGAAAATTTTGAGAAATGGAGGGGGCTTACGACAATATGCTTGTCCTGTTAATCTGACTTGCTTTTCTTCTCCAGGCCATAAACATGAAGTGAAATTCCAGTAGTCTACCCCTCAAATTTAGGTATGACCTGGATCTTGACGGGGAACTCGATACTATCAAAGTCATAACACTTATGAATGTCAAGCTATCTACTGTATTGAGATGTGCGCTCTAGATATACCTTGTAATTTTTCCCATAAGCCAGGACTGACCAGGCAAAGCAAGTCTGGTCGGTTTTATTTTGGACATTAGTATACGGCTGTTTATTAGCTTTATCTTTAGGGAGCTTGATGTAACTAGCCCTTCCATTTACAGATCATAGACCCGTGTATGGATGTCTAGTTATAGTATACGGATAGCACTCAAAGTGGCTTTATGAAACCACTCAGCGACTGACGTACTCCACATTATCACGCCATTTTCCCCCAAATGACTTGTCTCTTCAATGCTAGAATCAACTTGGGGGGGGGGGGGGGAGGAGGGGGGTTGCTGCAACAGTTCGACACGGAGCACTGCATTGCATTTAATGGTGGTATACCACAGCTCATTGACTAACTTGAGGTGCTTCTTTTCCACGACAGGAAGGCGCGTCCTTAGAAAACAACAGGGTCGCAGTACTTCCTGTGGGTTCTCAATCCCCGTGAACGAGTTTTGGTCCTCAAAGGCGTCTGAAATCACTAAGTATTCTAACTGTGGTATCTTAGAAGAAAGATTACGGAAAGGCAAACCTACGTTCCTAGCATTTGTAGACTTAGAGAAAGCTTTTGACAATGTTGACTGGAATATTCTCTTTCAAATTCTGAAGGTGGCAGGGGTAAAATACAGGGAGCAAAAGGCTATTTACAATTTGTACAGAAACCAGATGGGAGTTATAAGAGTCGAGGGGCACAAAAGGGAAGCAGTGGTTGGGAAGAGAGTGAGACAGGGTTGTAGCCTCTCCCCGCTGCTATTCAATCTGTATATTGAGCAAGCAGTAGAGGAAACAAAAGAAAAATTCGGAGTAGGTATTAAAATCCATGGAGAAGAAATAAAAACTTTGAGGTTCGCCGATGACATTGTAATTCTGTCAGAGAAGAGCAGCTGAACGGAATGGACAGGGTCTTGAAAGGAGGATATAAGATGAACATCAACAAAAGCAAAACGAGGATAATCGAATGTAGTCGAATAAAGTCGGGTGATGCTGAGGGAATTAGATTAGGAAATGAGACACTTAAAGTAGTAAAGGAGTTTTGCTATTTGGGGAGCAAAATAACTGATGATGGTCGAAGTAGAGAGGATATAAAATGTAGACTGGCAATGGCAAGGAAAGCGTTTCTGAAGAAGAGAAATTTGTTAGCATCGAGTAGAGATTTAAGTTTCAGGAAGTCGTTTCTGAGAGTATTTGTACGGAGTGTAGCCATGTCCTGAAGTGAAACGGGGACGATAAATAGTTTGGACAAGAAGAGAATAGAAGCTTTTGAAATGTGGTGCTACAGAAGAATGCTGAAGATTAGATGGGTAGATCACATAAGTAATGAGGAGGTATTGAATAGAATTTGGGAGAAATGGAGTTTGTGGCACAACTTGACTAGTAGAAGAGACCAGTTGGTAGGACATTTTCTGAGCCATCAAGGGATCACAAATTTAGCATTGGAGGGCAGCGTGGAGGGTAAAAAGCGTAGAGGGAGACCAAGAGATGAATACACTACGCAGATTCAGAAGGATGTAGGTTGCAGTAAGTACTGGGAGATGAAGAATCTTGCACAGGATAGGGTAGCATGAGAGCTGCATCAAACCAGTCTCAGGACTGAAGACCACAACAACAACAACATGGTGTCACTGACCAGATGTCTTTCACTAAAAGGACGAGAGAGCGAACTGCCACTAGCCAGAGGATCATATCAATTACTTATACTACAACTACAACTACGTGACGCAGCTGCTGCTTGTGGTGATATGTTGAGGGCTACGTGCTGTACCTCATGAGATCGGCGAGGACGTGTTTGCAGAGGAGAAGGAGGAGGAGGAGGAGCAGTGGGAGACACTGCGGAATTGGCCCAGTGCAAGCAGCCTGCTTGCAGCAGCCCTGACCCACTAGCCTGAGGGAGGGAGGTCCGTGGACGCCAGAGTGGTGCTGAGCTATCTGTAGCGGCAACGGCAGAGGCGGGGCCGTGGGAGTGTCAGCGGTGGCGGCAGCGGCTGAGGCTTCCCGCAGTGCGACTAGCGGCGCCCTTGCTGGTGAAGCACGCCGCACAGGACCTCGCTTTGATGTTATAGGCTTCGCTGACCCCGGTACCCGAGCCATGGCGTATTGCCTGAATTGCCCTACTGATGCAGCAGCTGCAGAATAACGAAAAGAAAAAATAACATTCTAGACACCGCTTGCTGCCGCTGCTGCTGCAAGGAAAGAAAGAATACTGATTGTTTTTAAGCAGAGGAGTATGTATTATCTATTTCGCTGTGGCGCCGTGGCATCTCCCTCATCTTCTCACGCCAATGAATGTCTTCCTTCATCTCCTCCACCCATTGTGGCGTTTCGTCCTCGCCTGAATTTGCGAAGACACTTCTGTCCAGGTCCTCTATATCACCTAGAACATAATGATCTAATAATTAAAAAGAAGTATACACATACGCAAAAACGAAGGGAAACAAAAGTATTTTTTAGAAAATACACTCACATGAGACCTGTGACGGTTCCTGCATATGTCCAGCACATACGCCTCCCTGCACCCCTTCTTCATCTCTCAGGAAATCATCTACAACAACAAAGATATACACCCTATTACATATACGATAATATTTATTTATGTATACACAGTCCTATGGAGATGAAAAAATTAAATATATGTAGTCAAACAATACGAAATTCTTAGTGAAATGACAAGAAGTAACATGTATAAATTTTTATCCTCGAAATCATCTACAGTGACAACAACACATTATGTAAATGAAAAATACATACACTACTCACGATGAAATTGCTGCCACTGGACCTCTGCCTGCAGCTCTTCCTCGATTTGGTGTGTGTATGCTGAAAAGACAAGAAAAAAATGAACATTTAAATGTGAACTTGATACTGTGAACCTTTTTTACGAAAATATACACTGCTGAATCCAACCTCATACTATGAAATTAAATATATGTTTACCTGGTAATTTCCATTGCCTCGGGCATTTATCGCCAGTGGCAATGCCACTGACACTTGTTGCCACTAATTGCTTCATTGTTTTTCCAAACAAACTGGTAGCACACACACACACACACACACACACACACACACACACACAAACACACACACGAGCGACAACAACACAGTCAAGCTGACCCTGCTGTGGACGAAAGCAGAATGAGAGCGACTGCACAATGATGAGGGTTTATATAATCTCCTCCCCTCCACCCACCATTTTACCCAGGGAGCCAATAGGAGTGCATCATTATCCCCCACCTGCAGATGAATGCTGGTCTGAGCTCGCATGACAAGTTGGTGCTGGTCTGGCCGGCTATGGTTTTCGTGCACTCACGGTTTCAGCCGGGAAAACCCTGCTTACGATCTGCACTTCACTTTATGGCGAGCTGCTGCCTCTGCTTTGTGTGTCTCCACTTATAACTCTGCCTCATGTAGCAAACTACTATGATAGTATATTTAACCTTTTTTTTATGTGATGCGGTATCGTCTTCAGAGTTTTGACACTGTGTATTTGCTGTCATTTATTTTAGCGATGTATTTTTTTCGAGTGTATTTTGTTCATATTATTTATGGATCATATGTTGAAAACAAGAGACTGGAATGAGATTTTCACCTTGCAGCGGAGTGTGCGCTGATATGAAACTTCCTGGCAGATTAAAACTGTGTGCCCGACCGAGACTCGAACTCGGGACCTTTGCCTTTCGCGGGCAAGTGCTCTACCAACTGAGCTACCGAAGCACGCCTCACGCCCGGCACTCACAGCTTTACTTCTGCCAGTATCATGCCTCCTACCTTCCAAACTTTACTGAAGCTCTCCTGCGAACCTTGCAGAACTAGCACTCCTGAAAGAAAGGATATAGCGGAGACATGGCTTAGCCACAGCCTGGGGGATGTTTCCAGAATGAGATTTTCACTCTGCAGCGGAGTGTGCGCTGATATGGAACTTCCTGGCAGATTAAAACTGCCAGGAAGTTTTCAAAACAAGAGACTGGCTGGGTGAGATTAAGATATGTGAACACAAAATAAGCAGCCTCGCATACGCGGATGACTTAGTTGTGATGGCACATTCGATTGAAAGTTTGCAAAGTAATATTTCAGAGCTAGATCAGAAATGTAAGGACTATGGTATGAAGATTAGCATCTCCAAAACGAAAGTAATGTCAGTGGGAAAGAGATATAAACGGATCGAGTGCCAAATAGGTGGAACAAAGTTAGAACAGGTGGACGGTTTCAAGTACTTAGGATGCATATTCTCACAGGATGGCAACATAGTGAAAGAACTGGAAGCGAGGTGTAGCAAATCTAATGCAGTGAGCGCTCAGCTACGATCTATTCCCTTCTGCAAGAAGGAAGTCAGTACCAAGACTAAGTTATCTGTGCACCGTTCAATCTTTCGACCAACTTTGTTGTATGGGAGCGAAAGCTGGGTGGATTCAGGTTACTTTATCAATAAGGTTGAAGTTACGGGTATGAAAGTAGCTAGGACGATTGCAGATACTAGTAGACGGGAACAATGGCTGGAGGGTGTCCACAATGAGGAAATCAAAGAAAAACTGGGAATGAACTCTATAGATGTAGCAGTCAGGGCGAACAGGCTTAGATGGTGGGGTCATGTTACACGCATGGGAGAAGCAAGGTTACCCAAGAGGCTCATGGGTTCAGCAGTAGAGGGTAGGAGGAGTCGTGGTAGACCAAGGAGTACGTACCTGGATTCGGTTAAGAATGATTTTGAAGTAATAGGCTTAACATCAGAAGAGGCACCAATGTTAGCACTGAATAGGGGATCATGGGGGAAATTTATAAGGGGGACTATGCTCCAGACTGAACGCTGAAAGGCATAATCAGTCTTAAATGATGATGATGATGATGATGATGATGATGATGTATTTTGCTAATGCAGACCAATAATTTCATCTAAATGAAATATTTGTTAGTGCAATTAGATCAATTAGGGAATTATTAATAATTTTAATTAAAGGGTGGCATAATGTATTTCCATTCCATGTGCACTTGGGAAGACAGTGCAGTGCTTTGTGTGCGAGTGTATTTGAAACAAATTGTTAAAAGCAAAATTTGCAAATTTGCTGGGGCGTTAGATACTCCACCTGATCTATTTAACACGCAAATATTCCGGATTAGTGGAGGAAGACAGAGGTTTCAAAGATGTGCTGCGATATTTTTTTGGAGTCAGTGGTGGCATACATCTAAAGATTGAGGTAAACTACTGTATAGCAATCTTTTTGAAAGTGCGTTTAGAGACATATTCGATTGGATTTAGTAATTGATGCAGCAGCTCATTCTCAGAGACATGGGTATTTCCCACAAAAGTCCGCAAAATGTCTCAGGGATGGTCTCACAAGTGTGTCAGGATCTTTTCTTTTAGAGTATGTGCTCAAGTGTGGCGGTGTGGTAATCCTCGGAATTGTGTAGATATTCTCACGTCATCTGCAGAGCTCTGTCTTTGTGCAGTGATACATTTAGTTCTTGTGACATATTCAAGTTATGTATGTGACAGTATTCTGTAACACCAGATTTAGTAAGAAGTTCATGAAATGCAACACAAGAAAATGCACCAGGAAGGCTGCAGGCAGTTTAGAGGTCATGACAGAATCGATTCTTAGACAGGCATTTGCCTTGGAAGGAGTTCTTACTTGCATCGGTATTCCACATGGGTTTACTGGGTAAACCTTGGTTGGTTTCTGGTTCAGTCTGACCATGACCACAGCTCGTGCAGGCTCGGCAGTGGTATGCTGCAGGAGGAGAAAGAGAGAGAGAGAGAGAGAGAGCACGTGTTTTCGACAGGAATATCTTGGGTCTTTTGTTTGGGGATTTACGTGACATCTAGTCAGTTGGTCGCAGGGACCGAGCAGCCTCCTCATGAACACTGGTGCACAACACAGCCACTGACTGACACGTCGCTTCATAGGGGTCCACAGTGCAGCTTGACTCTGGGTAGTTTATGTGGGTGGAGTGAGCTGGTGTTCTATGTGGACCAGTGGATGGCTGGCAGTGCATGCTTCCTGATCGAAAACTTTTTAACACTGTAATTACCTGTGATGGGTATTTCATGACATTATTCCTTGTGTGATCAGGATAATCTAAAAGCGATTGATTTAATTACTTCTATTTGATATATTTTACAATACCTTTATCTTTCCAAACAGCAGAGAATGATGAGCAAGAGAGATGCAACTCCTGCAGACTAAATTTCTTACAAATAAACGTTATACCCTCTGTTATGTAATTGAATTTCATCTCGTGAGATCCTTCCTCTCCAGCACAGAGTGGTCAGTTTCCAGGTAGTTCATGGGGGGGGGGGTGAGGTGAAGGGAGGGTTGGAGGTTTACAAGAGAGGGAAGGGTTAATTAATTGATCTATTTAATTAAATAGTCAATCAAATTGATAGAGTGAGAGAGGGCTATTGAATTAATTGTCCTGAAAGTGTACCTGTATCAGCAGGGGGGAGGAGGACGGTTGGAAAATTTCTGAGAGGTTGGAAGGAGAAGTGGGAGGGATGGGGAAACAATAGGTTAAGGAGCTGTCAGCCAAAAGCAAGGATTATCCCCAGGTGGTCAGAATCGTCTTAGCAGAACAAGGACCTGTAAATCAAAGGACAACAGTAGGTTTGTCCCTGAATGTATACATGCCTTTGATGTAGGCAACCTGCACTAACAAATTGTCCTTGCACTCTTGTTGCCCCACTACTGATATATTTTTGTTTACTTGAGAATCTGTCTTCATTTTGCTAATATAGGAATGTGGGCTTGTACAATCAGTGCAATATGTACATTGTTGTGTGTTATAGTTATTTTATGCTTGACTTGCTGATATACTGTTATTCTCATGTTAATAAAATATGAGCCACATCTGGTCGTGATATAGTGAAATGTACTGCAGAAGGTATGTTACATTTCAAGGTGTGGCCCATATTTATATTAAATTGTATTACACCCCCTTTACCTCTGATCCCAATGTGCTTGAAGATGATGACCTACGCTTTACCTAGCTGATGATGGGAATGTAGTTTCCTGAAACTGATCATGACAATAAATACTGTACAATAGCGATCTTGGCTGTTTGAAGTTATACTTCTGTTTCTGCATCAATCTATATCGCCTCCTAACTTGGCAATGTCAAGCATATGAGAGAAGTTTCCAATTACGTTGTTTAATGCCACGCCTTTCCGATTTGATTTAGGTAGATTGACCGGTTACAGTATCTTTATCCATTTTATATTCCTGATTATTGAAGGAAATTTAGTTCTACTGTAGTCGGTTATTTGTAATATCTTGTTTTACCATAAACATTATTTTGACTGAAACCATTATGTGCACTCAATGTCGCACTAATAACACAATGTTCAAATTTAAAAAAAGAGCCAACTAAGCTAATAGTACTGCCTGACAATGTTTTCTATTGAACTCTGACTAATGATTCTTCTGAGGCTTTCGCTGTACCATTCCTGGTTATAAGGAGTGTAAAGGGTAACTGAATACAAATATTTGTCTTCTAACAATGTAAAATTGTTGTGGAGGCTCTTTTAAGTGTTGCAGTAGGTAATCCGCATAATGGATTATAGTTTGCAACAAATCATATTTTATTATCAAGATATGACTTATTGCTAATGACAAATAAAGAGATATATGTCAGTGTCTTACTCTTCTCTTTTCCAATCGGTAGGTACATAGATAGACAGATAGGGTAAGTAAATAAGAGAGAGAGAGACAGAAAGAGAGAAAGGCAGAGATGGAGAGAGAGGACGGAAACAGAGAGCGGGACAGAGAAATATTCGCTAAATATCTCTGCGAGCTTATTAAGATTGGGAGGGGGCAACAGGCTGTCCTTTCTCCGCTTGTGCTAATTATATCTTACGGGATTGTGATTATTACAGGAAGAGCAAATACGGTGCAGTAATAATTCAAGGTACATCACGTAATATTGGTTTATTAGACTGAGCTGAGAAAAGAAAGAGCAATACAAGAAATGATAATCACTCTAACTAAATGCAAAAGAATCCCTTCTCCTTTCCCCAGTTAGTATTTGCTACGGGGAAAATGAAATAAAAACATCACTTACGACAAATTAACTCCATGTTTTTATGCGACTAATATGATATGTTAGATTTTATAATCTTCGTTTTTAGATAAGTGAAGGTGCTATGTTATGTATCCTGCCAAGTGAGCTCAATCCTAACTGGAGACAGTACTACATGAAGCCAGGCGGTGACACAATGTCTCAGCCGTCATGATAGGTCGGGATACGGTGTGGAAACTTTCTGTTAAACAGGAGAAATGAAATTACTTCGATGAAAGAATCGTTCGACATTATTAACAACCCCAAATGCCAACAGCCTATATGGTATACCCGTCAAATGTCGTCACTGTTTTCTATGCAAAGATGCCTTTGAATAGTTTCTCTAAAGAATAGCTCAATCGGCTGCTGGAAAATACAAGCGTAATCGTTCGATAATATATACCTCCTAAATAGAGAAAAAATGAGATACAAGATCCAACATTTTCTGTTCTGATTAATAATGTACAAGTGAAGTCTGCGTACGGATACATGGGAGTCGGTACAGCGCTATCTCAAACCATAATTTTTTTTGAAAGAAGTTAAATATTTAGCCGACTAGGTGGTCACTAGAATCACAACTAGGTTGGTTATGATGAAGATAGGCAGCTTGATCAAATGGTGTTTTCTTGGAAACTTTAAGATAAGTCGCGAGTAGGTAAATAAGTAACGGCTCCAAGAAGACTGGAATCTAGATGTTCCCATTTACAGCTCATAGTCTGTCCAATAGGACACCTTTGAGCCAGAGTTCAAACTCCTGCGTCGCGATGGGAGACGATTACGCGATTTTGAAAAGTGAATCTTTAATTGTGTTGCGCATGCAATACAAGATCATTTTCCATGACGGATTAGCGGTGACTCAGGGCTGTACGGGGATGGGGGGGTCTACGTAAGACGAGACCACAATTATTGTCTGCAGTCAAGTAGATATTGTAATTTTAGTTAAAATACGAATTATATGTTATAGCGAGGTTGGTTTAGGAAGATGCTGAAGCAGTACGGAGTCCAGTTTGGTGTATTTGCACGTAAATATTTAGCACCCTTCGTCTTGTGCGCTTTGTTTAGAGATGTTTCGTGTTGCATTTTTGGGACAGTACGTCATTAGCCAATATTGAGTGTCCTTGATGACAACTTCCACCCTCGCAGACGTACGTTCAATCAGGTGCCGGAAGGTTTCTTGGGGAATGGCAGCCCATTCATCACGGAGCGCTGCACCGAGGAGAGGTATCGATGTCGATCGGTGACGCCTGGTACGAAGTCGGCGTTCCAAAACATCCCACAGGTGTTCTATAGGATTCAGGTCAGGATTCTGTGCGGGCCAGTCCATTACAGGGATGTTATTGTCGTGTAACCACTTCGTCACAGGCCGTGCGTTACGAACAGGTGCTCGATCGTGTTGAAAGATGCAATCGCCATACCCGAATTGCTCTTCAACAGTGGGAAGCAATAAGGTGCTTGAAACATCACTGGAGGCCTGTGCTGTGATAGTGCCATGCAAAACAACAACGGGTGCAGGCCCCTCCATGAAAAATACGACCACACCGTAACACCACCGCCTCCGAATTTTATTGTTGGCGCTACACACGCCGGCAGATGACGTACCCGGGGCAATGGCCATACGCACACCCTGCCATCGGATTTCCAACTTGTGGAAACGTTTTTCCACTGTTCAATCGTCCAATGTTTACGCTCCTTACACCAAGCGAGGCGTCATTTGGCATTTATCGGGGTGATGTGTGCCTTATGAGCAGCCGCTCGACCATGAAATCCAAGTTTTCTCACCTCCCGCCTAACTATCATAGTACTTGGAGTGGCTCTGAGCACTATGGGACTCAACTGCTGAGGTCATTAGTCCCCTAGAACTTAGAACTAGTTAAACCTAACTAACCTAAGGACATCACAAACATCCATGCCCGAGGCAGGATTCGAACTTGCGACCGTAGCGGTCTTGCGGTTCCAGACTGCAGCGCCTTTAACCGCACGGCCACTTCGGCCGGCTACTTGGAGTGGATCCTGATGCAGTTTTTATTTCCTGTATGACGGTCTGGATAGATGTCTGCCTATTACACATTACGGCCCTCTTCAACTGTCGGCGGTCACTGTCAGTCAACAGACGAGGTCGGCCTGTACGCTTTTGTGTTGTACGTGTGTCTTCACGTTTCCACTTCACAGAGGACCTAGGGATGTTTAGGAGCGTGGGAATATCGCGTACAGATGTGTTACACAAGTGACACCCAATCACTTGACCACGTTCGAAGTCTGTGAGTTCCGTGGAGCGCCCCATATGGAGAACCTGGCAATAGGTGGCAGCACAATGTACCTAATACGAAAAACGTATTTTTTGGGGGTGTTCGGATAGTTTTGATCACATAGTGTACAACTGTGACTGAATAGTGGTTTTGAAAAGCATCCATATTTCCCGTCTGAACTACCAGCCTGTGGCAGACTGGGCGCTGAAAAAAGTGCGCTGGCAACTGACTGGCTGCTCGCCCCAAGAGTTTATTTTGTTCTTATGAACGTAGTGCGGCCTCCATAAATCCAAAATGAGGTGCCGTGGCCAGAAAGACAGGCTTACGACGAGGACAGATTGTTATGCATACTGTCCACTATCATCTGGTATTAAACGTTTTTGAGCATCAACGTCACAGCCGCCATATACAGTAAAAGTAGTTTATCATCATCACTGCTAGAATAACATCTTACTTTCAACTGAAGAGGCTTCCGACCAGTTAAGGACTTTTACGAATATATGCCGTCTACAAAAGACAAGGTGAAGAGGCTAACTCAAGAAAGGCTGAGAGGATTTTAAATTGATTTATAACGGCATTGACATCAACAAGAACGATATAAGTTTAATGATGGATAAACATCTGAGCAATCCAATGGTACAGATGGTACAAACGAGTGACCATATCATCTAAGTAAAAACTGCTCATTTGGAAACTATATCAAAACAGGAGTAAAAACTTTTATGTGGAGACTTAAATCTTCCTGTGCACTGAGATAAATGTAAGTATAATGGCTCTCGTAGTGATGTAACTATGAGTCACGATAAACAAAATATTCTTAAACGTAAACATTCACCAAATTCAGCAAGTGTAACAATATTTTGTAAAACGCAGATTGAGTATTTAGTCACTTATAGATGTGTAAACGATAGGAAATGAAATAATTCTATCTGATCTCTAGGGAATCAGAAACTTTTACTTGGACCCAGTTAAAAGAAAACTTGTGTGTCCTACAGAACTGGGACTGCCTGGCAGATTACAACTGCGAAACCGGACCGGGGCTGAAACCTGGGAACTTGGCCTTACCTGGACATAAGTGCTCTACCACCGGTTTTGTTTTTCTTCTTTTGCGTTTCTTTGTTCACTCTTCTTCATCGCGACATAACATTCACGGTTCCTCTTCGAAGGAAAAATAAAAAAACCTGCTTTTCAAAACTCAAACACGGTACCTATTCCAAAACAAATTCCTCTTCTAAAGTAAACAAGATCCCTCTCTTAGAAAAAAATCCTCTTCTAAAACAAAGGGGGCGTCTTCCCTTTTTTAGGTCAGAGCTTCTTTCCTAACTTAAACAGAACCTCTCTTCTAACAAAAGCAAAGCTCCTTCTCTAGAACAAATCAGACTTTTCTCTTAAGACTACGATGCTCCTATCTTAAAACAATCTATCTCTTCTTCGAGAACCAACAAACAAACATCTTTGAAGTGAAACTTCCTTCTTCTTCTAAAGCAAATAACGGTACCTCCTTCCATCATGCTGGGCTCCTCTTATATCTAAAATGAGGCTATTATTC
Source organism: Schistocerca americana (assembly GCF_021461395.2). NCBI lineage: Eukaryota > Metazoa > Arthropoda > Insecta > Orthoptera > Acrididae > Schistocerca > Schistocerca americana. The sequence goes on from NC_060119.1 coordinate 623,166,867, forward strand.
TAAATTATAAATTGTACGAGCGTTTCTTCTAAACAAACAAGACTCCCTTTATAGAACAACCAAGACTTCTATTGTAAAACAGCAGGGTTTCTATTTTAAAACAAACATGGCCCTTATTTTAAATTTTAACTTAAATAATCTTCTTGAAAGATGGTGGGTAATATAGGTGCTATGTTGTGTACGACCACTCAGCTGCGCTACCAATTTTCACGTATTTCGAGGAATATCCATATCAACTTGTTCCGTAGTATCGGCCAATATGGTAGTACAGCTATCAAAAATTTGGGAAAATTTTCTTCGTATTTCGTGCATTGTACCAGTTTGTTGTGTTCCACTGTAAAGCAATACAAGTAATTTCAGGTCTGATTTTGGTTTTCTTGCTAATGGAGTAGTAAATTTAACTGGCCAGGAACCAGAGAAATGCGTTGTTTTTCTTTTTGGTTAAAAGAACTTCCCCTGGAATAGGATGATGAAGTTTGCTTGCAAGTTTTTGTATTGTCCGTTGCATTTCAGGTTTCTCCTACCAATTTAGGTCATGTTGTATCGTATCCTCTACACTACAGCGTGTACACATTGGTGAGGGGATAAACCCTGTTTTAAGTAGTTTGCTGTTTGTGGTAATCTGTTGGCCAGTAATCCTGTGTTACACTGATCGTGCATTCCAAGTGATCAGTGGGCTGTTGATGCCTGCCCGTATTTTTTCAGTCGTTACAGTTATTCTCAATTTCAACCTTGCTCATGTATTGTTTGTATATTTCATTCTAGGTGCTGTCAAATGAAAAGTAGGCAAAGGAAAAAAAACAGGTAAACTGTTTAATATTTTAAACGTAATCGCCGTAACATATGTCCCACTGTGAGATAAGACGGTCATCGCCTTCAAAGAAAAATGTTTCCGGCTGCTTACGGAACCGTGACTGTACTCAGACGTGCAGTTCTTCGTCCGAAGCAAATCGACGGTCGCGAATGCCTTTCTTCAGGCCTCCAGGAATATGGAAACCTCATGGAGGAGGGAAAAATAGTCCTGGAAGAAAAGATATTGCGGGGAGATGGCTTAAAAACAACCTGAGGAATTGTTTTCAGGATGAATTTTCACTCTGCGGCAAAGTGAGCGCTGATTAATCCCGCAATAAATTCAGAACACCAGTGAAATTTGGAAGCCGGATGAGGTGGTGTCGGAAGTAGAGCTACGAGGGCGACATGTGCTTTTTGCAGGTGTAGCAGTCGGTAGAGCACTTGTTCGCGAAGGGCAAAGGTTCCATTCTCGAATCCTGGTCTGGCACGAAGTTTTAATGTACCAGGATCATTCAGATCGGCGCAGACTCTACTACAGGGTGAAAATTCACTTTGGACAGAACTGCCAGTAAGAAAAGAGCATTACATAAGACCAAAGATACCAGCTGATGAAACAACAATATTAAAGGTATGGTCTTAAAAAGGAAAATTCACTTAAAAATTTAGCAGGAAACAGGCTGAAGTGAAGATCAGAAGAATTAGAGACAAGCTAAGAAGGTGGATCGGGAAACTTACTCAATATAGAAAAGAAAAACTCAACAGTTTTTTACGAATGTGTAGAAGAAGCAAACGATAATGACCTATGAAAAATCGCAAAAGTGTATTAATATCACTAGTAAATATTTTAGAAGAATTTTATACTTAAAGAATAAGGGCGGTTTGTTCTTCACACTATATCAAGCTATATGTGTGTGGGGTGGTCTGGATATTACAAACAAAAGTTCAACGAAGAATTCTCAATTAGACAGTTAAAATGCCCGGCCCTATAAATAAGATTACCACAAAAATAGTGAATATTGCCATAAAAAAATAAAAAAATGGAAAGCTACTGATGCAGACAAATACGTGTAGAATTACTGTAGGGCCTCTCATTAGACGGCGTCACATCGTTCTTAGAACTTGTCATCTTGAGATGTGGAATATAGCCAGGTGCACGGAGGAAATGAATTTTCTTCACAAACTAAGGAGACATGCGTAATTGTGGAAACTGCCGAAAAATTAAACTGATCTCACCCACCTCAAAAATTGAGGAAAAATTATAAATGACCACCTTTTCAATTTATTAACAATAACTGGAAACAGACTTGGTTGTAGTGCAGGCAAAAACACCACAGGTGCAATACATACTACAAGATAAGTAACAGAAAAGGGACGCGACAACAAACAAAATCTGTGGCTAGTAATTACTGCACTAGAGGAAGTCTTTGATCGCACATCGTGGTCATTAAAGTTGCATTCCAGGGAGCACACAATGTGCTTCAATATTACATAAATGTTATCACAGTTACATAAATCCACAATCAGACATGTATCAGGTGGGAACTGGACAGTCGGAGGATTTAGATGTAAAAGTTGTGGTACATAAGGCAACGTCGTTAGTCAACTCCTGTTCAACATTGTTATTAATTGTCTAACAGCCTCAATACAAAAGCCCACCTGTTGGAATCTCCTGTTTGCTGATGAAGTGATATTCGTACCAGAAGACATAAAAGAAATTGAAGAAATCTTGGAGCAGTGGAGAGGGAAATTAGAGATTGCAGGCATACGTAGCAGTAGAAATTAAACTGAATTCATGGTGTGCGCCTTTGACACCAAAAGACCCAGCTTACGGGTTGCGTACGCTCATCAGTTAGCAAGGGCTATTAGACTGAAATGTCAGAGAAGGTAATGTGACTTTACGGAGCCACAGATGTAGATCGTGCCCATCATATAACCACATCTTCGAATAAAATGTGCATTCACATGGTGGCGTTATGTGGTAGAAAGAAAAGCCGATAGATCAGCAATGATCTATGGCAGTGAGGTACCAGATACGAAAAACTGCAGTCCGTGGAAATGCGCATTTTACGATGGTCTTATAGATGTACCTAATAGAGGTATACAGCAACGTATGTAAGAGCGGAAATTTGATATCAGGAGCTATTAAATAGCAATCACAGAATAAAAACTTAAATGATCGGACCACGTGTTACGCAGACCAGACGATTATTTGTTGAAGAAAAGCCTTTTCGTCGGTACTAGCAATATTGGGCTAAGTAGGTCTCTCAGCGGAACAAGCATCTATGTGTGTTCGCAACGAGCAGCCTTGCCGAACGGCTCGCCCTTTTCTCTTAAAGTGAGGCAGCGTCTGAATAAACGACAATGCTATGCGCTGTCGCTAGAACGGAAGAAAGTGCTTCTGGAGCGAAAGAGCAAGCCGCAGGGCTGCGGAACCGCCTGCGCTGCAGTGGCGGTCGCAGCCACCTCTCCTCTGCGCATTCTCTATCAGAACGGCCAGCAGCCACTACCACCCACCGCCGCACTAACGAGACGTGGCTTATCGGGGGTCGCCGCGGCACGAAAATTCTAGTGGGTTTCATGAAGTGCGCAGCGGTCACGGAAGCGGTGGCGTCCAAGGTCAGACAAAAATCTCAAGGAATCTGAAACGCGCCTATTAACGAAAGAGGTGGTAGCGCAGAAAGCTCAGCAAGCTCAAAAGTACAAACAGTTTCGGAGCCTCCATTCAGCGTGCAGCCGTTGTTATATCAGTCCTCCTCCATCCATCCCCTCTTTACCTACATCGCTCTTATCACTGATAAAAACATTCGTTCAAGGTTAGTCACTTTAATTTTTCGTTATTTGAAAAACAAAAGTATTTCACTCTGTGGGTGAGTAAAAATTTGTAGTGATTGTATATTATTGAAGTAAAACGAAAAGAAAGTACTTACACCAGCAACCAGTGCTTCTTTGAATCTTTCAAACGATACTAAGAAATACGGAAATACGATACATAGTATCAGAACGAAACTAATGAATATAGGAATGTGTCTTGTTACAAGCTTCAGTGTCACCAATTCAATAAAACCAACAGACAACGTCTATGATCAAGTCGACAAGATTTAAAAACAGGCTGGAAGAAGAAGGAGGAGAGAAGAGCATGAAGAAGAATAAGCCCTGATAGGAACAGAAGCAAACGTGGAATTAGTCAACAATCCAATGCTTCTCCTCAAGCAACACATTACTATATATGATCATTTAGCGGGTCAAGCTTTAGTGTAAGACAACGCAAGTGAGTTATACTTTTGAAAATGAGTGGAATTTTAGTATTATAACAGTGTTATGCTATTGTAGCCATTAGTGCCTGAGGTCATAGTAGACAAGTAATTAGGTGTTTCCAGAATGAATCTGTCACTCCACTAAGAGTGTGTTCTGTTTTCAACTTCCTGGCAGATTAAACCAGTGTGCCGGAGTGGGCCTCGAACCCTGAACCTTGCCTTAGGCAATCTTCTTCTGCACTGAGCTATCCAGGCACTAGTGTAGTGGTCAGGGACACGAACCCGGAACTCTGCAGTATTTAATGCTGTGCCTGTATCGCACTTCATTGAAGGTGACATGTTTCAGTTTCATATTGTTCTGCGAAAGAAATATAAGCTGCAGCTTTTATTCCCTTAGTGCAGTTGAAAGTAATTAATTCTTCTCTTCGGTCCAGCTGTAAAAATACATTATCGCTGTCACTGAAAACATAACTAATATTGAAAGTAAATATACAAGGTACTAAAAAAAAATTCCATGTGTAGAGAAGGTAGTGCGGACCAAACCAAGGAAAAAAAACTGTGCGTTAGACATGGGCTCTAAAATGCATACCGTACCTTAAGAACCACGAGCACTCGTTCATCTTCGATACTGTGAAACGCATCTCTTCTACCGTGAGCTCTTTGCTATTATGGACAACCTACAGAATGGAGTATTCAAATGAATAAAGAAATAAATACACATTATAATGTTATTGTGAAACACCAGAGCTTATAATGTAGTCTGCCGCTATTACATGTGACCTGCAGTTGTTAGCCTTCAGTAAAGGAGGCGCTCAAGATGGTGTCCATTCACGGTACAATGCATGCTTCCATTGCACTTTTGAGTATACAAAGATAAAATTGCAATGTAAAAGAATTCCCCAAACTTATCAAAACACAAACTTTTTCCATTAGACTTAATGTATGCGCTGCACTTACTAAAAACTGTGTACACGTTTTTCTTTCTTTGGTGCAAATGATAATCTCTCAATATATGGAATACTTTTAACACCCAGTTTATTTAAGGTTTTTGTAATTTAATTATAACTTATTTCATGAACTGCTCCCTTGCCCTTAATACGAATCACTAGTAGCGCTTTTAAAGGCTAATTCAAAGACCAATGTTTCACTACGTTAAATCGATCAGTCTATAACTGTAATTCGACGTATAAGGCGTATGAATGGTCTTCATGTAAGTTCCCCAACAATACTTTTGTAACCGTTCGCGATTTCGATAATTTGTTAATTTTTTTAACTAGATGTTCGCTTTGTTTTGTACGTGAACATCTTTCAGTCTATTCCTCGTGGTTTATTTGTAAAAATCTTCTAAGATGATAATTTGTAGGTTATCAATGTCAGCAGCTAGCAACAGCAATCTTTTGCATTGTGCAATAAATTTTATCCTTGATACTAGAGCTTACACTTCTTGCCCTACTTTGTGAAATATTACGATATTAACTGTAGCAGCTTGTTCCTGTGTATGTTAAGGTCACTCTGAGCCAGAGGAGAAGGCAATGACACGTCCCAAGAACATATATTTATAAACATACCCAAGTTAAGTGATGAGTCCTATTACCTGACGTCAAATTTTGTACGAAACGAAATGAGAGCTCTCGACCAATAATCACTGAAATAGGAAAAATCATTCATCAATGTTATGTCCGTCGGAGTGGAAAAAGATCAAAATCGCAAGACAGCCTGTCTGCTAACAATGATTTAAAGAAGTTTCATCCGAAGAGGAAACGTGCTTGAAATTGAAATACCTGAATTTCCTTCCTTGGTCTGTTCCTCCGTAGTAAACACATGACCTGATTTTATTTCAGTTTTGTTCCTCGTTTCTTCCCCACACTCCAGATAATCCTAGTAAAAATCATTTCAGATCTTAGAGCTCCTCAGTTTACTGTCTCTAAATAAAGAGTAGGAACTGTTGGTATTTAAGCGCCCATATTTTTGTTTACTCACCCAAATGTGTAGCAAGGTACGGTATAGAAGTACCTGCGCATGCCTCATGGCCTGGAGTTATTGCCTGAGTTTTGCTAGTATACTGCTCCCGATAGTCTTTCACCGGGTTGGAATACTGGCATCGCAGAAGCTCCGACGTCTCAGTATGGCCCTACCCATCGTACGCTCGGCTGACAGAGTCTGAAAAGTACATCGAGACACGAGAACAACGCTAAATCACTGCAGAACAGCTTCAGTTTGTACCTAAGTGATTCTCTGAGCTGGGAATCGGTACGACCATTTAGCATGCTGATCAGTCACCAATATAGTTCCCGAGTCTCCAAACGATATTTCAGTTAACAGTATTCACAATGGCACTGGTAGTTCATTTGGCCTAGAAAGTTGCTGACTTTGTGTCAGCATGTCGTCTGCCGTGCGGGTAGGTGGCCAGCTCATTCAAATTTAGCCCCCACAAAAGCATCCATCAAAATTGTTACCTTACGGGTACTAACAGCTGGGATGTGTGATCGTGCAGATAGGACATTGGCATTTTCGCTAGCTGGTCCCCTTAATCCTCACGAGAATGTGATCACGGGCTCTGCATGGGGATGGTCTCTTTGCCCGACGACCAGTGCACAGTATTCTTTTGACATCCGCGCATCGGTGGCACCGTTCGCGAGGGTGCCAAGAGCATAGGGACTTGACCAACGAGGAGTAGCGTCGCGCACTCATCTCGGATGACAGCAGACTCAGCCTGAGTAGTGATCCTGGCCGTATCCTCATGTGGCGATAGGTGAGACCACTTAATGTGCACAGTAACATTGTCGAACGTGATCGTTTTGATGGTCCAGATGTTGTGGTGTGGGGACGTTTAATGCTGCAGAGGCCTACTGACCTGCAAACTTTGAATACGCTGTGCTCACCGGTCACGGTTGTTGTGATTGTGAATCTGTATTCCTCCGAAATATGCGTCTTTTCAGAGGTGAACCGGGCCCTAACTTAATTTTTATGGATGAGAATGCATGGCCGCATACAACAGCACAGGTGGAGGAGCTCTTGGAACGAGAGGATATTGGGGGAATGGACTTGCCTGCTCCTTTCCCCGACTTAAATTCCATCGAGCATGCGTGGAGTGCTGTGAGGAGACGTTTTGAAGCATGTCCACATACACCAACAAGCATCCGACAGTTGTCAACCGCGCTGGTGGAGGCATGGAACCTGCTACAACAAGAATTACTAACCAAGCTTTGGAGCACGTTGCAGAGCATGCATTGCTGTTGGTGGTGATAATGTCTCACATTCTGCAACATCCGGACGGCCAGCATAAATCGCCGTAATTTCAGAGTAATAATTGTCTTTGAAGAAAAGAGACACTTCTGTATAGCTCATTGCATATTTCTTTTAGTTGCCTTCTGTGCCATACTGTAGAAGTTGTTTCTAAATGTTGTCGAAGTTTCGTGGAGCTGTTACTTGTTGACAGTGACACATCATGCGAAAGTTACTTTCGTCCTTAAGTTTTACACACCAGAGTGCGTACATGCTTCCTCCCTGGCTTCTCATCACCCTGAACTATCCGAGTGAGAAGCTTCACATCAAATTGAACAGTCAGAGTGAGAGATCATATACAATCGTATTCAGACAACGGAAATGCGGCCGTGTGACAATTGTCGAAGATATCAGCCGGTTGCATTACTGTTAAGTTGTCTGAACATTTTATACAGCAGTTGAAACTCAAAGCTTCTCAGATCATACTCTGTTTGCAACGCTCTTCTGACTTCTTCTTTTACTGGAAGCTCTCGGAATTTATTAAACTTCTCTCTACAATTACATATATACATGTTGTTTTAATTGAATTTTATCTAGCGTCGCTGACGTCTTAAGCGTGCATACACCGTATTAAGAATATTCCCGAGGCTCACGAATGGTCGCGTATATAACTGCGAAAAATTCCATTCGATGTTTGGTAAATTGTCCGTAACAGCAAGAAAACACATTTTCACTTTTCTCATCGCCGTATCCTTTACTGCTACGAACTGCAGATAAAAAACAAACCCTGTCTGCAAGGAAAAGAGATACTTTTATAGCAAGTAACATTTACACCATTATTTCCCACATTCTGTACGTAGTAAAACTGATATTACCGGGGCTTCCATTCTAAAGGTTAATGATATGTGGCAAGAGGCAGATGACACGAACTATCAGCCTTTATACTACGTAATTCCTGTAGATTACACTCTCCTAGTCAGCCGCGTGCGTTAGCTCGCCGTTTCTAGGATTCGGGTATGCGTTCCGACGCCGGACCGAATCCGCCCGGTGGATTAACGCCGAGGGCAGGCGTGTCTGACAATCTATATGTGGTTTTTAGGCGGTTTTCCACATCCGAATAGGCGCATACTGGGCTCGCATTCACATCCCGCCGCAGTTACACGATTCGCAAACATTTGGAAAACTTTGTCACATTATCACAGGAAACACTGGACGCATCTAAATGTGTTGAAAATTCCTTCCTGGCGAAAGGCTGGTGACAGGAAGGGCATGCGCCCACACTCCGTCACTAACATTGCCGAAACTGGAATAACGGGCTGACTCCGTGAAGACGCGTGATAAGACTAGGGTAAAGAAGAATTTCTGTAGATTACGACGCCGTCGTCTGTGAGTTAGTGAGCTGACGTTCGATGACATCTCAGGAGCGTTCAATAAAATATGTTTCCCGCGAACTTGGGATTCAGGACTAATGTAGTTTTATAGTATGATTGTGGCCTCTGGCGACGATAAGTGCTCTGATGGAATATCTCAGGCCATGCGGGGAATACGTCTGTCTCGGAAGGCTGCAGGTTGTCAACAGCAATTTGGAGGTAGTAATAGTCACAGACGCATAGGAGTTTATCCTTCCATGACACAACTCCACAACTGTCTTCAAGACGTCAGAGGGTCAGTCTGTTAGCAAGTGTTCGCCTGGGTGGAGGAGTAGCCCGACACTACTATTAAAGTGATATAATAAGAAACGTGGTTTTTATGACCAGTATAATCGTTTCTGTTTTTGAAACTCAGTCGGCAGAGCACTTTCCCACGAAAGTCAATAGTCCTTAGTTCGAATCTCGGTCCGGTACACAGTTTTAATCTTCCAAGAAGTTTCATACCATCACGCACTCCGCTGCAGAGTGAAAAGTTCATTCTGGCGTCTCTGTTTTTATTGTGAAATTAGAATTAGTCAGCCCACTACAAAAATATCGAAGATGTCGTTGGAACAGCGAGATAGGTGAACAGTCGTCTTCTGTGATGCCCGATGAGCTAAAAGTTGCTGTGAATGGCGTCCTAAGAAAAACCTGGCCTTTACCAGAATTGTACTGAGCTGTGAACCGTTCCACGGCTTTCTGCCTATTCCGCTCTATAGTGTGGGGAAACCAATGACGCCGATACTATTCATCTCATATGTCTCCTGTTACAAATGATTTCCCTGTCACCTGTGCACTTTATGTGGGTGATAACGATGGCAACACGTGGTAATGTATAGCTATTCGACGCCAAGTTCATTTTAATGATGGTCACAGGGTTTCATGCCCATTGTGTGTTGCAGGGTATCTGCTTCTTTTAGACTCCGACAGGGCCGAGTGCGGCAAATGCCCGAGAGTTTTAAGCTCGCTGCAGTGTTTCGCTTGCAAGCATGCGACACACGACCTTGAGAGGTGCCGTAGTTAATACACGCTTAGCGTGACAGGAGGTCAGTCGGGTGCGTGCCTTTAGCGTCGGCCCCGAATGTTCCAGTTCTCGTGTGGCTGCTAAGAAAACTGACGCACCATCACAGTTATTGGTCCCAGTAATAGCCATAGGCAAGCAATTTCTGACACGGAGAAAGTAAAAGCTAAGGTTACAACCTATGTCCTGACTTGTCTTTCATTACGAGAACCGATGATGTGGGATTCCATTTTTAAGTAGTGCATACGTGAACAGAAAATTGCTGTTTCATAATTCATCATCATTCACTGAAGGCATACCTTGTTCATGTAATCATTCTTCTGTCTCTCGCCATATGTGCCATCCGGTTGTAGGTGTACAGTTCACGTCACTGGTCATACTTCAATATACACAGATTCCAGGCTTGCCTCTCGTGTTTGTAGGTATCCAGTTATTTTAGTTTTCCCTTTTCGTCAGACTTAAGCAACGTCGTTTATCCGTGTATTTCCTGTAGAACTTACTCTTCCGTTACAAGAAGACTGTACTCTATATACAAATTTCTGTTATTTTTAATTCTATCGTGACATCTTTCCAGAGAATTCATCTTTACAATTATACCTTAAAATACAGTTTGAAAAACGTTTTTATTACTACTGTCTTAAGGTCTTTGTTCATAATCTACTCATGCATCTGAAGGGTTGTTTGGTAATTACGGTTGTTCACTCATTATCTATATACTTTCGTTATCATTAGTTCTGTGCTACACAAATATCAATATGATCTATTTACTTCAGAACTGTATTTCCTACCTTAATGTTTCTTATCACTTGCGTTTCCAATTTTACTACCATCATCTTTTTGATTTCGTGTTTCACATACGATTATCCAGGGCAACGGTTAAAAATGGAAATATGTAATTTACGTTGTCTTGAATATGCTGAGATTATATTATCTTAAAAAATCCTTTACAATGTGTTTGTTTACTATAAATTATTACTGATTTTCTTTGTGTTTTTAATTTTTTTTTTGATGAAAGAGAGAAGACAGATTTGTCATACTGTTTGTCATGTTATTATGCTTTTATGAAATACTTGGACGTCTATTTCTGTGCTTCGGTTTTGGTGTAAGTTGAGAAGGAGTGTTTTGCTTCTCCAGCGATAAATTTGATCAATTTTTCTAAACAGCAACTTCCATTCCAGTTTGTTAAAACCATTTTCTAGGTCAATGAATGTTTTCTCATTTATCTTAGATCTTGTTTTTGAAGTAATTCTTAGTGTTATATTTTCTTACTTTCAATTTTCTAAATGAAAGTTGATATTCCGCTACCATCTCTCCTTAACATCGTTTAATCTTAAATTTCAGCATAGGATTATAAAGAAAAAGATAAAAAAATTTCAACACTCATTGGCAAAGCTTTTCTTAGGTATGGTAATTGTATATAGATTTCATCTTCATAGGATACACTTTAAATGCAGCATTATTGTTAACTCAGTATTGCTCTTACTGTCGCTTTGGTTTTGTCCGATTTGAGTAAAGCATCATTCAGTTATTATTTGCTAACTGATAGCCCTGTATTTAATTTTACATGTCCTGTATTGCGCGAAGGGTAGTCAAAACGTTTTTCAGTGAGGTGCAAAAGTCACGGTATAGCGTTACGCACATGTACAGATGGCCGTAGTACCGCATATACAGATTATAAAATGACGGTGCATTGGCGGATCCGTCATTTGTACTCAGGTGATTGATGTGAAAAGGTTTCGACGTGTTTATGGCCGCACGACTGTGATTAACAGACTTTGAACACGGAGTGGTAGTTGGAGCTAGTCACATAGGACATTCCATTTCGGAAATCGTTAGGGATTTCAATACTCCGAGGGTCACGGCGTCAAGAGTGTGCTGAGAATACCAAATTTCAGGCATTAGCGTCTACCGCGAACAACGTAGTTAGTGCCCTGTGGCCTTCACTTAACGACCGGCAGTAGCGGCGTTTGCGTAGAGTTGTCAGTGCTAACAGATAAGTAACACTGCGTGAAATCACCGCATAAATCGTTGTGAGACGGATGACGAAAGTTTCTGTTATGACAGTGCGGCGAAATTTGGCGTTAGTGAGTTATGACAACAGACGACCGACGCGATTGCCTTTTCTAACAGCACGACATCACCTGCAGAGCCTCTCCTGCGCCAGTGACCAAAGTGATTGGATCCTAGACGACTGGAAAACCGTGGTCAAGTCAGATGAGCTCAGATTTCATTTGGTAAGAACTGATGGTAAGGTTCGAGCGTGCCGCAGACCCCACGAAGCCACGGATCCAGGTAATCAACAACGCACTGTGTAACCTGGCGATGGCTCCATAATGATGTATGATGATATGCCGTGCACGGCTCGCGATTATCCCATTTATTGTTTGTCATTTTCAATTACAATACCACCGCCTCGTTTTCTTATTCCACTTACTGGCGTCACTAACTAACTGCCTTACTTGCCCGTGAGCGGCATCAGCAGTGCGTATCGAAAAGTGCACTGTCGTACCGTCTCTGGAGCGACCGATAGTATTTCCGGGGTCGTTGTGTGTCCGGCAGTGAGTTCGGGCCGGTCCGCCCACGGTAGCTAAGTGGTCATGGCGACAGAATGTCAATCCTAAGGGCCCGGGTTCGATTCCCGGCTGGGTCGGAGATTTTCTCCGCCCAGGGACTGGTTGTTGTGTTGTCCTAATCATCATCATTTCATCTCCATCGACGCGCAAGTCGCCGAAGTGGAGTCAAATCGAAAGACTTGCACTAGGCGAACGGTCTACCCGGCGGGAGGCCCTAGTCACACGACGTTTATTTATTAGTTCGGGACGGACCAGCAGTGCAGTCGGGACGCAGCAGCAGTGAAGTCGGGGACAGAGCGCCGGGTGGGGCGCCGATAGCCAGTGCTCGCCGACCGCTGGCGACACACATGAACTGTCCAACGGAGGGAGACTGGAGCGGGACGACCGTTGGTCGGTCTTTCGGTTGGTCGTCTCATCGGCCGACGTGTATTTGGTCCTTTCACCGTTTCCGGGCCTGGGAGTTGGTCGGTTCGCGTGGAGCAGCGGGGAAATGTCTGCGGCGGCAGTTTCCGAGGCCGCTGGCGGCGTCCACGAGCGGTCGGAATGTGTGGTGCTGTTCCCATTGCTAAGAGGTCTGTGGCTCACCGATCCTGGACACGGAACTTGAGTTTTGACTTAATCTACCAGCAAGTCACGACTGTTCACATTGTGTCGTTTGGAGTTCGTTGTCGGTTGTTCGAATATTCCCGCGAGCAACAACGTGGTTTTCAAGTTGGAAAATTCTAGCCACCCTCCTGTGGAGTTTCACTGTGTTTAGTTATTTGAATTGAAGTGCACCAGCGTAATCTTATGCCTTTTGGCCGTTAACGTTCCGGTTACCTGCCTGGCCGTTGACGTAAATTCAGGCAGTGTATGTTCCTCATCGTGTTGTTGCTGTCCAGCACGGTGTGTAGTTTGACAGCTCAATGTATAATTGGTTGTGGGCGCCAATACCTTCTACGTTATTCCATTGAATTCCCTGTTGTGTGCTGGTCGGGTAGAGTGGAAGTTATCTTGTCGATGGGTCCGTTGACTGTCTGTCGGCTGGGTTGTCGTCGGATCGAGAATGGTTGGACCGACTGACTGTCTCACCAAAGTGAGCGTTAGTGTTTGAATTCCAGGCCGACCTTCGGAAACTTCTGAGCGCCGTTGGGTGTACTGCCTTTTCTTATTTGTTCTTCTTGTTTGTATTTGTATGGCTTCTAGCCGTTTTTAAAATTAAGGTTGTTTTGCCCTTAAGGCGTAAGATTGTTCGGGCCTTCAGCCTAATTGAAAGAACTGTATTAAGGTATGGCCTTGGCCTTTAAAAATTTATTCTGGTTTTAGTCTTAAGTGATGGGCCTGCAGCCAATTTTTAAATTAAAGTTGTTTTGCTCTTAAGGTGTCAGATTGTTCGGGCCTTCAGCCTAATTGAAAACACTGATTTAAGATAAGGCCTTCTGCCTTTTAACTTTCTGATTTTGATTTGAGTCTTAAGTTATTGGCTTTTAGCCGATTCTAAATTAAGGTGGTCTTGCCCTCAAGGCATGAGATCGTATGGCGCATTCAGGCGGTAATTAAGATTCAAAAATTTATGCTGTGTTTTTTATTAAAATTTTCTTTGCTCTTGTGATGTTTGGTCAAATAAATAAAGTCGTATGTTCGAGTGTAACTGATAGCCGCTTATTTTGGCCCCTTTCACAATTTAAACTATCTGTCCTGTCCTGCAGGTTTAGCAGGGCGTCTCAGATGTGGGTTGTGTTCACATGTATCATTGACTGGAAAAGGTTATGTTCGGCTACTTGGAGACCATCTACAGCCATTCACGGACTTAATGTTCCCAAAAAACGGTGGAATTTTTATGGATGACAGTGCCCCATGTCACCGAGCCACAATTATTCGCGACTGCTTTGAAGAAGATTCTGGACAATTCGAGCGAGTGAATTGACCACTCAGATCGATCGATATGAATACCATAGAACATTTATGGGGTATAATTGAGAGGTCAGTTCGTTTACAACACTTTCGCAATTATGGACGGCTATAAACGCAGCATTGCTCAGTACTTCTGCAGGGGCTTCCAACGACTTGGGAGTCTATGTATGCTACGTCGAGATGCTGCACTGTGCGGAGTGAAAGATGGTCCTACACGATATTAAGAGGTTTCTCATGACTTTTTTCACGTCTGTGTAATTTTCACCGAGAAAAAGTCAAGCTGCGATCATAGAACGTGGTGCTAGTTCTTCGCTACATATTCACCCTTCAATGCAACGCGGTGCTGAATCCACACGTTTCCACTGTTTGATCTGCTTCTGTGTCTCGGTGCCAAAGCACTCAGTCATGGTGATTAAGCGACTAAACAAGTCACATGAAGTGACCATGCAGAGGTGCAACATTTTCGTTGGTGCCTCAGTACCACGGAACCCATTGGGCTGCGTCCTTTGTCATGTTCAAATTTTCGATGTTTGATCAGTGACTGATTTTCGCTTTTTCCTCTCACATCTCGACAGAAATTTGAACCCCCGTCCTGCCGATTACGAGTAGTGGTCGTTAACGATGGTGTCACGTAGTTCGATAGAGATTTATTGTAGAATGAGCACAACACATTACAAAATATCTCTCTGGAGAGCAGGTATGTGGATACCTCTAATAAAATTCATCAATATGTCTAACACACAGAACCTCCCCTTCTATGACGTGATGCTATGTTGTAAGATTATACACAACGGATTTTAATCGCGTATGTGATGAAAGGTTGTCCTGTCTATTGAAAGTGAAGACAACAAATTGTATTTTTATTCCAAGACTACTCCTATTATTTCCCACACATATGACTGAAATTAATGCAGGTGACCAAGGGATCCTGTCAATTTGAATGACAGACAGAATTCAATACCGTGACAGATTTATCTCTAAAAGACGTGAATTAAACTGAACATAGGTAAACATAACACCTCGATTATATTCCTCTTCCTGTTCATAAGTGAAGTGTTCTGATAATCAGTTGACAAAGTTGAACAAAGGATGGTGACTCGACCCTAATTCTGACTTTAAAAAACGGATAATACGAATAAGAATGATAGTGGTTGTGAATTGTATCTTGAAGCAAATTACTGCAATTCGCTTAAACGGGAGAGCGACTGCTGCTGCTTTGATGATGACGATGATGAGGATGTTTGGTTTGGGGTTGGTTCGCTCAACTGTGCGGTCATCACCGCCCGTAAAAACTCCCAATTTTTACGCCGTCCACCATAGCCACTGTCACGAATGATGATGATGATGATGATTATGATGATGCTGATGTTAAGATGATGAGGACAACACAAACACCTAGTCCCCGGGCAGAGAAAAACCTTCAAATTGACTGGGAATCGAACCCGGAACCCCGTGATACAGAGGCAGCTCCATCCACATACACGATTCATCAGTGACTAACTTCTATAACTGGTTTTCGCAGACTACGTGTCACAGCGATGTTGTCTCTCCAACCATCAGCTGTCAACTTGGTATCTGATAGTTGGATTTCCATCGACGTATGTTTCATCTCTGTCACATCTACCTCCATCAAGGGCTGCATGGAAACGATTGTGAGAATCGTGTTGAAACCTGGTGGTCAAGGGAAGGCAGGATTCGGTTACGATTGTGGACGGGGCCGTAATCAGTTACTATTGGTTGCCTTTTACAGTTACACACAATTTATTTTAAACCAGCAATTCCAGACTCAATAATAAATAAAAATAACACACGTTATTAATGAAGGAATAAACAGCTGTGTAAATAGTGTTTTCAGTGAGTTACAGTTTAGCAAATCACCATTAAATACAGGTACAGCAAATAATGTCTTAACAGGGAGCCACTGTGATTCCGGCAGAAAGCCTTACACGCCAGGAATGGCAATTAAGAATTGTTTAAAACACGCTGTAACTTACCAATTACAGGTATACTAAAGGCAAGTCGCCACAAACACAGCAAAAGGCATCAGACGCCAGGAATGGCAGTAAAGAAGGTTTTAAAGGCTTACTGCGTAAATACAAATACCAGATTAGAATTTTAAGGCAATCGACCACAATCACGGCTGAAGGCCTTAAATGCGAGATACGGCAATAATACAAAAAATTTAGAAACCTGCTGTAAGACAGGAATACAATAGCAAAGTTTAATTAAAAAGCAAGCAACTGATCAGCAAACGGGTGAAATAAGATGATGGTAAACTTTGTAATACAACCTTTAACATCCACTGAACACTACACTGCTAGATTTATTCCAGAAGGCGACCAGAGCTACTAACTAGACATACACTCCTGGAAATTGAAATAAGAACACCGTGAATTCATTGTCCCAGGAAGGGGAAACTTTATTGACACATTCCTGGGGTCAGATACATCACATGATCACACTGACAGAACCACAGGCACATAGACACAGGCAACAGAGCATGCACAATGTCGACACTAGTACAGTGTATATCCACCTTTCGCAGCAATGCAGGCTGCTATTCTCCCATGGAGACGATCGTAGAGATGCTGGATGTAGTCCTGTGGAACGGCTTGCCATGCCATTTCCACCTGGCGCCTCAGTTGGACCAGCGTTCGTGCTGGACGTGCAGACCACGTGAGACGACGCTTCATCCAGTCCCAAACATGCTCAATGGGGGACAGATCCGGAGATCTTGCTGGCCAGGGTAGTTGACTTACACCTTCTAGAGCACGTTGGGTGGCACGGGATACATGCGGACGTGCATTGTCCTGTTGGAACAGCAAGTTCCCTTGCCGGTCTAGGAATGGTAGAACGATGGGTTCGATGACGGTTTGGATGTACCGTGCACTATTCAGTGTCCCCTCGACGATCACCAGTGGTGTACGGCCAGTGTATGAGATCGCTCCCCACACCATGATGCCGGGTGTTGGCCCTGTGTGCCTCGGTCGTATGCAGTCCTGATTGTGGCGCTCACCTGCACGGCGCCAAACACGCATATGACCATCATTGGCACCAAGGCAGAAGCGACTCTCATCGCTGAAGACGACACGTCTCCATTCGTCCCTCCATTCACGCCTGTCGCGACACCACTGGAGGCGGGCTGCACGATGTTGGGGCGTGAGCGGAAGACGGCCTAACGGTGTGCGGGACCGTAGCCCAGCTTCATGGAGACGGTTGCGAATGGTCCTCGCCGATACCCCAGGAGGAACAGTGTCCCTAATTTGCTGGGAAGTGGCGGTGCGGTCCCCTACGGCACTGCGTAGGTTCCTACGGTCTTGGCGTGCATCCGTGCGTCGCTGCGGTCCGGTCCCAGGTCGACGGGCACGTGCACCTTCCGCCGACCACTGGCGACAACATCGATGTACTGTGGAGACCTCACGCCCCACGTGTTGAGCAATTCGGCGGTACGTCCACCCGGCCTCCCGCATGCCCACTATACGCCCTCGCTCAAAGTCCGTCAACTGCACATACGGTTCACGTCCACGCTGTCGCGTCATGCTACCAGTGTTAAAGACTGCGATGGAGCTCCGTATGCCACGGCAAACTGGCTGACACTGACGGCGGCGGTGCACAAATGCTGCGCAGCTAGCGCCATTCGACGGCCAACACCGCGGTTCCTGGTGTGTCCGCTGTGCCGTGCGTGTGATCATTGCTTGTACAGCCCTCTCGCAGTGTCCGGAGCAAGTATGGTGGGTCTGACACGCCGGTGTCAATGTGTTCTTTTTTCCATTTCCAGGAGTGTATATAACCTGTAATGTAGGCATTATAAGGTATTGTAATAAATAATACAGTAATAAAACACAAGGACTAGTACATAAGTTCCTTAAAGGGTACTGAGGCAGATTATACCCGCAGAAGGCGTGAGATGAAGGAGCGTTACACTGAACTACTGGCCATCAGACCTCCTTTTAGAACACACGTCTTACAAGAACCAAGGGGTCACAGACGGTGTTCCAGGAACCGAGCTCTGAGAAGGTCCAGCAGCAAACACTTTCGCGAGCGATGAGACAGGCAGCCAAGAGTTGCATTCACTTCACAAGATGATAACTCACACCGGTGGCAGTCTAACGAATGACTAATGATAATCTTGCTGAAGCTACCTGACGTCCGGTAAACCAAACGCAACGACGGAACAAAGCTGGAACCGGTGATCTGCAAAAATGTGTTCAAATGTGTCTGAAATCTTATGGGAATTAACTGCTAAGGTCATCAGTCCCTAAGCTTACACACTACTTAACCTAAATTATCCTAAGGACAAACACACACACCCATGCCCGAGGGAGGACTCGAACCTCCGCCGAGACCAGCCGCACAGTCCATGACTGCAGCGCCTTTAGACCACTTTTTTTTTTAATCTCGTTTTGTTCGTTTTCGTTCGTTGTATCTGCTCTGGGCGGACGTCGAAAGACACCCGTTTCAGTTCGTTGTTGAACTAGTAACTCAGTTTTTTTATTACAGAGGGCAGCTAGCCCTCTGACCGAACACGCTGAGCTACCGAGCCGGCGACCGCTCGGCTAATCCCGCGCGGCCCGGCGATCTACACTACGTCCGAAGAATACTATGTTTAGGGCGCCCAGAACGAGAAAGGAATCACTACCACTAGAGTAGAAGAATCACCAACCGGCCTAAATTCAAGAATGCTGTCAAAACTACACGCCTTACCGGACAGCAGCGGCAAGGCGAGGAAACGTACACTGCCATTACATACACTAACCCCCAGGGCAGGTAACTGGGGCTTTAGCGGCCACCAGGCAAGAAAAGTTACCGCTGGTTGAACTTAGCAAATTGTAACAAGATGAACGCAGTAAATAGTAATAAGAAGTCGAGGAAAGCTAATTAGTTCCTCCTTCCCCAGGCACTCCACTCGCTATTCTTCGCCTCGGCGGCACCAAGAGCAGCTACACCAACCCAAGTCACTGGAGAATCGCGAGATATCACAGTGGTGGAGGTTTCTCTACTTGGATTGAAATGTAATCATCTTAAAGCTTGCTGGATTCGGTTTACGACGAGGTCGTGCACCCTCGTGACCACATCCCTTCTATCTGGCAGTCCATACTTACCGCCAGCTGTCCCAGAGTGTTCTGGCGCTGCGTAGACCTGGCTCCTCCCGAATCCCCAACCAAACTGGCCCACACACACGACCCGGAAAAAACAACGACGTCGCCCCAAAAATAGGGGCCGTCCGATGTGGCCGAGCGGTTCTAGGCGCTTCAGTCTGGAACCGCGCTACCGCTACGGTTGCAGGTTCGAATCCTCCTTGGGCATGGATGTGATTGAGTGATGTCCTTAGGTTGGTTAGGTTTAAGTAGTTCTAATTTCTAGGGGACTGATGACCTCAGATGTTAAGTCCCATAGTGCTCAGAGCCATTTGAACCATTTTTGCACCAAAAATAGGGCAACAGTTACTACATATCGATAACTGCCGCTGCTGCCTCTAGCTGACAGGCAACGCTTGCGAAATCGAATGGCGCCAATCAACACGAGAAGAAGACAAACAACCGCAACCATGTCAACTAAATGATACCGTCTGGCCTCCAAGAGAGGATGGAAACCTACAAACAGCACCAACGTGAGCCTCAGCACGGCTCAAGTGTTAACTTATTTACATGATCATTAAGACAGGATATTCCACATGTACCTTGTTTACTGATGAAGCCACATTTACCAATCATGACCACGTAAACCGCTGAAAAAATGCACCATTAGTCTGTTGATAATCCCCGTTGGCTATGTTAGGTGGAACGTCAGTGTCCATGGAGTGTAAACGAGTGGTGTGGGATCATGAAGCTTCAGGTCATAGATCTGTTTTTCACAGACGGAACACTGAACGCGCAGAAGTATCGCAGCCTCCTAACAGACCATCTTCCACGGATGGTAGAAGATGTTCCTCTGTAGACTAGGAGAAACCTGTGGTACCAACATGATGGCTGTTCAGACTATATCACACCATGTACTACAGAATGACTACACGAGCAGTTTCAAAATCTTTGGATTGAACACAGAGGACCTGTATCTTGGCTGGTCGATTCCCAGGACTTGAGGGCTATAGACTTCTTTCTGTGGGGAAAACTTGTAGTCTAATTGGACATTTCCGCTGAAATGCTTGCATACGTACAGCAGTGGTTCCATACCAGACTGGAAGCGTGTATTGCCTGTGATGGTCAATTGTCTCGTTACTGGTAAGAATCCACATAATCAGTGTACGCACTTGTGGATACTTAGCCGGCCGCTGTGGCCGAGCGGTTCTAGGTGCTTCAGTCCGGATCCGCGCTGCTGCTACGGTCGCAGGTTCGGATCCTGCCTCGGGCATGGATGTGTGTGATGTCCCTTGATTAAGTTAGGTTTCAGTAGTTCTAAGTCTAGGGGACTGATGACCTCAGATGGGAAGTCCCATAGTGCTTAGAGCCATTTGAACCATTTTTGAAGATACTTATTTACATTGGAGAGTGGGAAGAACTTTCTGGAAGATGTTTTAGTTTCAGAGAGAAAGTACCTGTATTGTCACTCAGCCATGCCCTCACAAAGTCAATAATTGAAAAGATAACAACGTAGCTAAGGTAGGAATTTCTAGAAAACAGAAATACTTAATCCATAATTAATCTTTCACTCTGCAGCGCGATTAAACAGTGTTGACAAACTTGGTGATAGATACATGGTGAAAGATTAAGACTGTGCTGATCCAGATCTGGAACCTGGACTACAGCTTTCCTCGGAAGATGTAAAACGTGGGTAGTTTGTCATTCATGCCAGGATAGATCAGTTGGCAACAGCATTGCGTGGGGGAAGCAAGTATCACGTTCCAAACGCTGTTCTGGTACAGAGTTTTAATCTTTCGAGAAATTTGATATACAGTAGAACCCCCTCTAATGCAACCTTGGATGGTCCGTCACTCCGGTTAGTCAGACCATGCTCAGACTCACGAGCCTGTGCCGACTTGTCACTGACTGGACGCCTGTCGGGCCATCGTTACGGCGTCTATCGCTGTGCATATTGCTATATTGTACGTTATTGTGCAGTTTTATCCTTCGTTGGGATTAAAAAACGTCGTTGTTTGCTTTATTCCGTGTTCTCTACTGTAATTATTATTGTAGATTCATTGTGTGTACAGTTGTCTGTTTTTCAACATGTCTGGATTCAAACGTAGACACGTAACTCTTTCACTACATGAAAAATTAGCAGTGCTACAAAGACTGGACGATGGAGAATCACTCCAAAAAACTGCAAAGGAAATGAATGAAGGTGTTACGACAATTAAGGATTGGAGGAAGAATCGGAAAGACATCGAATCTTATACAGTTACGATTGATGGTGAAAACACTCTGAAGAATCGCAAAACATTAAAAAAGCCTAAACTTGAACTGCTTGATAACGAATTGTGGATGTGGTTTTTGTCAAGAAAGAAGGAAAGGAACTCCAATTTCCGGGCCAATTGTCAAAGAAAAAGCGATAGTTTTGCACAAAAAACTGGAAGCCGAAAGTAAATTTGCTGCCAGTGAAGGCTGGATTGATCGTTGGAAAACTCGTCACGGTGTCCGATTTGTTTCTATTTCCGGTTAAAAGCTATCTGCCGATGCCGCAGCTGCTAAGGAGTTTTCTGTTAATTTTCAAGAAATTGTAGAAGAAAATCGACTGTTACCCTGCAAAGAGTATAACATCGACGAGATAGGGCTGAACTTTAAAATGTTGCCAACAAAGACGCTCGCAGCTTCAAATGAATCCGTGGTAGGAATGAAACTTATAAAAGATAGAATAACAGTCATTCCTTGTAGCAACGCAGATGGTAACCACAAGCTCCCCTTGTTCGTCATTGGCAAATCTAAGAAGCCAAGTGCATTCAAAAATATAAACTGATCTTCCTTGCCGGTTTATTACCGCAATAAAAAATGTGCTTGGATGAACTGCAACCTTTTTAAATCCTGGTTTTCGACGAGTTTGTGCCATCGGTCGAAAAAGACTTGAAGTTAAAAATTCTGCCTGTTCGTGCTCTACTGCTGCTGGATAACGCACCATCACATCCATCTGAGGGAGATTTGGTGAAAGGGGACATAAAGGCTCTCTTTCTGCCTCCTAATGTGACCACACTCATCCATCCAAAGGATCAGGGCGTTGTCGAATGGTTAAAAAGGCAATATCGCAGAAAGTATATCAGCTCAATCTTGGAAAAATCTGAAGGAGGTCATAACTTATTTGAGGCAATGAAATCCCTGAACATCAAAGATGCTGTCTACACAATCGCTGCAGCATTGGATGAACTGAAACCTGACACACTGCGGAAATCATGGCGTAAGCTTTGGCCACAAGTTATGACCTGAAATGAGAAAAACAACGACGCACTGGAAATCGTTAAAGATCTGCAAATTCTGGAGCCGAACGTCCCTACCAATGAAGTTGAAGAGTGGAGCAACGAATGTGACAAAGACTGAGACACTTTTGAAGAGCTCAATGACGATCAGATTGTTGCCACTGTTAGCCAGGAAAATGTGAATGAGGACTCGGACGGCGAAGACGAACCCCCCACCCGGATTTCACACAACGATGCAAAAAACGCTTTTGACACCGCCCTTCAATACATCGAGCAGAATCCAACTTCAACTCCAATGGACGTTTTGTGGATAAAAAAAATGGAAGGACACTGCAGCTAAATCTAGAATAACACCTGCTAAACAAAAATGTGTCACTGACTTTTTTCCAAGGAATTTATTTTCGTTTTTACTGTAAAAACAATGCATACAGTATAATCATTTCTTAGTTTATACATACAGTAGTTCATTTCTTTGTAAAAAATTTCTTTTTTATATACAGTGCTATAAACATTTTTAGTTTACAGTATATATCGTTTATACGTTATTAAGTACAGTACAGTACTGTAATTTGTTTGTCGTCTTTCCTTTTAAAACCAATACATATTATAGTGTGCAGAGGTTTTTTAGTTAATATATTGTTTAACACTGTGTAAAAAAGATCTTTTTATATTACTGTAGACGTCTTTTAGTTCTTAAATCGTTTAATTTTTTGTACTAAATGTCTTTTCATCTTTTTTGCAATAAGTATTAGATTTTTCGGATAATCCGAGCTTTTTTTCGTTCCGACCATGGTCCCGGTCCCGAAGGTGACAGATTAGAGGGGTTCTACTGTAGGCAGTTAAGTGTAGACAGCAGCGCTAGCACTACGACTAGCGGCAGGACGGTGCGTCAGTGCCGTAGGCTGTCGTGCTTGGCGCCAGTAGGTCAGCGCGGGCGCCGCTAATGGCCGGCCCTGGCAGGCGCCGTGGCCTCCCGCTACGTTCTCAGCCCCCGAACCACCATTCTGCTTGCCCCAGATTCGGACGTCATTCACCGGCACTCAGCTAAGCACCGTTACGCAGCTCCAAGGACGCGAAGTATCGAAAACTAAATACCTTCGGTACACTATAAAGCGAGTAATTGGAAACAAATCGAAGGTATGAAGGCGACATGGCTATGCCTGTTAAAACAATAAGATAAGTCGTAAAAGGTTAGAGGGAAATATCAGAACAAAAGAAAGGTAGCTTTAGAAATTGCAGTGGTATATGTTCATTATTATGACGGCTACATAATCCATTATTTACTGGCGGGGCTTAGGAGTCCCGGGAGATTCTGTGTGGAATTATGTAATTCTGTAGCCCGTTAGACGTTTCTGCCTCGTTCCACACAGTTTGCGTCCACTAAGCTGCATGACAGCACAGTCTGCACGGCTTCCGAAGACTATACGTTAGCCTGGAATGTGAATATCTACATTGCAAATGGCTTGCTGGTTTGTGAGACTACGCTGCAAGGTTACGTAAATAAAAGTATGGTTTATATGTGAACTGAGGTGAGCTGCACTTGTGAATAAAGCTTTTTGATCTGCAATGATACAAGTATTGATTGAAACACAGTGTTATATTTGTATAGTTCTTACTTTCAAAATCAATAAAAAACCATACAAGAACACAGAACATCAAAAAAATTCCTCCAGAAAAAAATTCAGATCTGAAAGGGTTAAGAAGAAATATAGGAAAAGGAAGATTAGCGTTTGCAGATTCGTTCGAGATGTCATTACGGGAAGTCAACTGGAACGCTAAATTGAGAAAATGAAGATTTCACAATTCTGAAGCCTTCAATTGCAGCAAAGAAAGAGACTGTAGTAGTCACTTTGGATTCTGTTCTTAAGCAGCGTGTAGCATTGATGAAAGCTTTCATGTTCCCGACAGTGTGCTAGTGGTGAAATTTCACGACGTTTCGTCTAGTGCTAGATCCACTATCTTTTGACGTAGTCGCTGCGCCAGAAAGAGATGAACATGACATGCGTCGACATATCACAAAATTTCATTGCTGCGCGAGAATATTTCATCAGCAGTATACGCCAGGAAATTCTACATCCACACGCATCCGCTTTGTATTTATTGTTGAGTGAGAGCTTGGTTTCTCCAGTGTTACACACTTGGTGTTTAATTTCTAATTTCTAGCAACACTTCAACCTGAATACTAACAAAGCCTCTCACATGCAGAGCTACACACACTACACAACCTAACAGTACCGTGTCCCGCGCTCGACTCTACGACGCGGCTGCCCGCAAAGATACTCCACAACTAAGTCAGCGATATGACAATAGGCTTACAAGCTGACGCAAGTGTTCATACTTAATGGGAATTTTGAATTGATCTCGTAATTTCCTGGTATTTGTTTTTTTCGGTCTGTTATAATGAATTTCTGTTTGTTCTTTGTTATTATTGTGTAACTCGATTTAGCAAGATACCGGAAAATATAAGTCAGCAAAATTTGAAATATGTTTCTTTTGAATACGAGTTGACTCTGTTAAACATCCTGTCACATCGATTTTATAGTCGATAATAAGGAGTATCACCTTTGTCGCGGGCGTATAGAAATACAATACATCGAACACAACTGTCCACAGGAACTTGATTGGTACCTCGGTCTTAGATATTACAAATTAGATTTATTAGACAGTAATAACACCAACTGATATAAGCCTTGTGTAGGCGCTAGCCTAGCCTAACACATTAAGTTTTATCTACTTGTAATGCTAGTCATTAATGCTAAAGGGCTGGGTAAGTCAGTTCAAAGGTCAGGGAAAGGTAATGGCTAACCACCTCCGGTAGGACCGTACCTCATAAAGCACCGTGGTGTTCGAACTAACTTTAGGGATGATGACAAGGTCAATTTTTATTTTTAAGAAATAATAAACAAATACATATTTTAAAGGAACATGCATAATAACAGAAGTAAATACTGTACGAGCTCAAGTGTGTGAAGTGTGTCTCGAGATTTATTATTGCATTGGACAGTCAGGAATAACTTACATTATCTGCAATATCACCGTCTTTAGACAGGTCTCAATTTTAAATACCTTTTGCTACACTGTTCCTTACCACAACAACGATATTGTTATATTGCCGTATTAAACACACTCGCACACACGCACACACACACACACACACACACACACACACGCACACACATATGCACTTTTGAAAGTTTCTTCATGAACTTTAGCTTGTTGTGTGTCACTGCGTTACCACGGTTTTCAGCCTTAAAGGTTCATCGATTTGAGTGAACATGTTTAAACTTGACGGAGTCCCACACCTAACAGTCGGGAGGAGCGGAGCGTGCTACTGTGTCATAAGCACCAGCTGCCAAAGAATTGCGACAGCGGTGTATTAATTCATTTCTAATTGAAATAAATTAATAATACAGTGAATTAAACGTTGGTATTACGGAAAATAAGAGCGGTGGTGTTGTAACTTAAAACCAAGCCATTCATTTTGCCTACAAGTCAATAGCCTGAGTGAAAGCTGATTTAAAATGGAATGCTACTCAGTTGCAGTGAAATGTTTGCCATTTTTAATATGGAGCGACAGACATTTGGAGTTAAGACTGGAAAAATTTCTAACAGATGACAGATAGTAATACAGTCAACGTTGATTTAAATCGTCGGGATGTTATTACCGAGGAACCGTGTTCAGTTCTGAATGAAAGTCCCCACGTACACGTTTTGCATCTTTTGCGTAGGTCAGGCAGGCAGATCAACAACAATACTTTCAACTAGGTATCCTCGTCGTTCATCAACATTGAGTTTTTGTCCCGTGCAGCCAACGAGATATACACTTCTGGTGACTCACACCTCGACACAGTCAAAAAATTAAATATCTTGATAAAGGGTAGTCGTATCTTTGTGTTAACAACTCACAGGACATTTGGAGACGTAAAGCTTAACAAACGACGAGTAAGAGAGAGAAAGAGGGCAGTAAAAAGACAAATGTGTTTGTGTAACTAGTGGGTGGGGCAAATAAGAATTCATGAGTGATAAATTCAAAAGTTCGAGGTGATGGAGGAGACGGAAGTTCCGCAGGACACGAGGAAAATTAAATCTTACTTGCACTCCTCTTCAGAGAAACTTGCAAAGTTAGAAGTTTACCGCAGGTCGGATATTGAGTTGCGGGCGGAAATTAATTCCGCAAGGGCTGACTTCATAGACTCATGCTCATATTGCAAAGTGTCCTCGGCAAGGAAACGTGAAACCTAGCAGCAATTAAAAGATGCCGTCGGTTGAGATAACTGCATGTCACTATTTAATGTATGTGAGAGTGCACGTTAGGATGCTGACAACTTTCCTTCCCGTATTCAATGCATCTGGGACTTTGATATTTCTCAGCTCTGCGTTTGTTGTCCCATTGATTTACCATTCTGTACTTAAAATACACTTTAGAGATGTATAACTTTATCGAAATTGTCCAGGCAGCTGAAATTACGCTCTAATCGACCGCAGAAATTCGAGGTTTAACTGTTGAGTGACTGTGCGGAGCTCATTAAAGGGAAGAGTGTGAATAAAGACAATGCAATATTAAACTGAAACGACAAGTGCACTTAACTGTCAACGTGTGAGAGTTTACCACTTCCATCTCATTAAGGAATGAGACCAATTTATCGATGTCGTGTGGTAGGGAGTCGTGATTGTGGGACCCATGCGATCAGCAGATACCACGCACTAAAACAAGCAACAAAGTCTGTGTGTGTATCAATTGCTTATTTTCTGAATTGTCGCTCTATTTCAGTTGGCGAACCATTTCAGTTATTCGAATGAGTTCAGTATATAATTGATTTCAACAGGTCCACATAAAAATATGATGGGGTGTGAACCATTAAGCAACAGCTTAAGAGATTTCCGTCTATCGCAATCGTGTGGTGGGGAACTATCATGTGGAAAAGGGCGTATGTTGCTCAGCATAGTGTTAGGCTTCTGTAATATTTTAAGATTTTATCTGCTAATCCATTACCAAAATGAAAGTGGTACGATTGAAGCTGTGATTTACTGTTCATTTCATATAGGCGATTTTATTTGACTAACGAGTGACGGCTAGTACGTTATAAATTAAGAAAGTAAAAAGAACAAATCGGTCAATAATCAGGGCTGCCAGCATCCTGCTGTTCCTTCTCTCTGTTCCAGACAGTAATTTTTTTCCATCACATCTGCCAATTGCTGCTGCTCACGATCACATCAACCGTCCGAGACAGATAGTTGCCAGCCAGCGTGGTACGATACGGCCAGCTGTCCCAATGGCACCACCCCATATGTTTAATTCACTTGTAACACAAGGGAGTCATTGCACTGAAGTGAGTTTCATACAGCGTATACAAAGAGAATTTAATGGTCTCTGACGTTGAGAATTCAGTATGTCTATGTCCGATGGGTCACGTGTTGGGTGAATATACAGGACAGGCAAGCAGACGTAACCGTCGTCCAACAAATAAGCCCGTCACCGCCCTCCAGGCATTATTATTAATTATTGATCTCACCGCGGACTTCTAGACTGAGCCACACTCAAGTGATTTCAGCAAAGTGTACGGGCCTGAAGATGGCGTTGACGCAACGTCGAAACTAGTAGCGAAGTAAATAAGAACTTTAAGTACAGGCGGAAGAGTTGCATTTTTAATAAAAACTATACCAGCTGTGTCTCAACTTCATCCAGTTTTAGTATGGATGTACGAAGACTCCAGGCATTAGGCCAATCATTGTACTTCTGAAATACGCCATCTGAAGTCGCCTCGATCAGCGGCAGTATCTAGGCTCACTTCACTATTCAGCTGCCATCATTAACGTCAGTTAGCGGAGTCAGGAAAGAAATATAAATATGTAAAAGAGAAACGCGCCTTGTTTTTGTTCGTCACATGCAGAAGGCACATGTCCGTATTCTATACGGAGATGTGATAATAAACACACTAATATTTACATGTTAGAATTCTGTAATAGAGGTTTGGTAAAAGCAATAACATTGTACAGAATGGCTCAGCTAGGAGGCTGGGCTACAGTATATGCTGTGAATTTAGAGACAATAAGAAAAAGGTATGACGGGAAAGTACAGTCCCTTAAGAGCGATCCGTTGCGTGTCGAGGCCAGGAACGGAGAGGGCGAGTAGCCTTCCAGGCCTGCTACAGGCGAAATCCGCCCCATGCCATTGGGTTCAGCTCCACACCGCAGCTTTCTCTGCCAAGCATCGGTAGGAAGATCGAAAATATCGAGGCTATTACAATAGCTGGTAATAATTATACAATAGCTAGAAATAATTATACGTTCTATATGCGTGACGAAACAATTCTTTCTTTTTTGGTTGTTTAAGATAATGGGTAATATGTTAAAGGTAGATAGCAAATATCAGTAATGGGAAGGAGAAATTACAATTAACTTGAAATGTTTGTTATTGTAGGTCCAGAGTATACAGGTTGTGTAAACAGATGTTTTTGTGGTGACGAACAAGAGTTTTGGGCTCGAACGTTCGTTTGTCAAAAATTATCAGTTGTTACGACACATTCATTACACAGGTTCAGCGTATCTGTAGATATTATACCGATATCATTTTATTTCATTTCCTTACTTTATTTTAGTACTGTCTGCAATAGAATTAGGAGAAGTCAATACATTACCACGACGTACTGGACCTAGTTAAGACATTCTTAAATTTGAACTTTCGGTGTTTTTCGGCGTGTGTAATGTTTGAATAAGTCGCGAGAATGCGTTCAAAGAACTAGCCGAAAATTTAACCATCTCCTGCTCCGTCCCCCCTCCCCGCGCCAGTTTCAAGGTATGTGTTTCAGTCTAACACGCTTGTGCTCCGCAAGCAGGTGCGAACGATGTAAGAGGCCATGCAAAAAAATATAATACACTTAATCGACACTAGCGCCACTGCCTGCCGGATATAACTACCGCAAGCTTAGGTTCCCGTGTTGTTTTGAAAGAGAAAGAACAGATTGCCACGCTTCATTCAAACAGGACTCGCCGTCCACGTTGCTCCACGCGTTAATTTAATTTCGACGATTAGTCGTATAACACTGTCTCCATAGTTTAAAGCGAAGTCCAAATCTTCGTTATGTCCATGTGACGCCTAGAATCCACACAATGACCCGCTATCGACAATTTGCTTGGTTGTGGTAAGAGTCTGTAACGACTATTTTCCACATTCGGGCCTGAACGGTCCTGATGGTCTGATCGATATATGACAAGCTGCAGCTGCAGGGGATCCGACAGACACTGGCCTTGCGTTGATTCACGTCCTCTATTATGGACCGTAAAATAGCTCTAATTTCTTAGTGACGTCGGAAAGCACACTTAACGCCATGTATTTCCAATACACGACCAATGGTGTTAATTATTTTCATTTGGCACAGTAACAAAACACCTCAAAAGACCAACGTCTTTGTGTTAGCATGATTGTATGAAATAAAAGTAAACTGTTGTTAAGTTAGTCGATCAGATTCTCCGATTATGAAATGACATACTTTCCGCGGTCACTCTTGTTAGAAATCCCTTAAGAATTAGCTGGGTTAAAACTTAAGCGCAGTACTAACTCTACAACACTCCGCTCTTACATTTAAATAAATCGTTCAGAATGATAAATTATACAGGGTGAGTCACTAACTATTGCCACCAAGAATAACTCCGAATCTATGATAGTAGCTGAAAAGTTTGTGGGACAAATGTTGCATGGGACCACCGGGGCCATAATATGAGTTGGTTTTTTATTGCTAGGTGGTTTTTTTAAATGGGATGCTATAGTTTGGTACTTATTTTCTGATGGCATCTACCGAGACGAATCCAATGATGTGTAAGAGTAAGGTCTTTGAAGGTCAACGGAGGTCAAAAAGGTGGCATGAACGTCCATTTACTGAAGGTATTCGAAGTGATGACCATCGGTGTCAGTGCAGTACTGCAATCTTCTTATCATGGATTGAGTGGTATTCCTTATCACTTCTGCACTTATCTAAGCACATGCTTTGGCAATTCTCTCTCTTATGTCGTGCAAATAGTAAATATTCGCCGAATACGGCGTATCCATCTAACGTGCCATTGACATGCAAACACCATTCGACGGTTTCGCAATACAATGCTAACAGGAACGGTACGACTAATATCGTCGACTCAAGCGAATGTGAATGATGTATTCCTTCGAAGAGCAAGTCGATATGCTTCTCATTTACGGAGAAATCCGATGAAATTCAGTCTGAGCTAGAGACTTATACGCTGTAAGATATCCAGATATCCTCAACGTACCCACGCTACACGTCGCACATTTAAATATGCGTATGATAAATTGAGAACAACTCGATCTTTAACGCATCGGGAACATATCTGGCAATGGAAAGTTAGTATCGAGGAATCGTAAATTGGTACTCTTTTCACTATGGTTCGAGATCCTTGTGTTAGTTCGCGTCAAATTACAAGGGAATCTGGCATGAGCCATAGTAGTGTTGTTCGTTTTCTGCATCGCCATAGATGTCATTCTTACCGTATCAGTCCCCACCAAGAATTAACTGGTACGGATTGTATGCGTCGCATTAAATTCTGCCGATGGGCTCAACTTCAGATTCAGAGGGATGACACGTTTATCAATTTGATTTTATTTACTGACGAACCATGGAAATGTTAATTTGCATAACATGCATTATTGGGCCTCTGAAAATCCATGTTGACTGCGGCAAGTTGCACACCAAAAACCCTGGACGGTGAATGTATAGTGTGGGATTCTGGAGGAGAGAATTACAGGCTCCTATTTAACCGAAGGAAATCTTAATGGTAGGAAGTACATCAAGAATCATTAGGTCTGTTATTAGAAGAAATACGTTTAGGCACAAGGAACATAATGTGGTATGAACACGATTGGTGTCCGGCACATTTTTCACTGATGTCTACAAATGAGTTGCAAAGACAATTCCCAAATCGTTCGATTGGACGCGGAGGAGATATGTCGTGGCCGGCTGGTTCGCCAGACTTGACGCTTCTGGATTTTTTCTGGTGGGGATTCGTAAAGGTCATTGTTTATAAAGACGTTCCAACTACACCTGAAGATATGAGAAAATTGTCAGAGTATGTGCTTCGATAAGTGCCGATGTGATAGAGCATACCACTTAATCCATGATAACAAAGTTGCAGCACTGCATTGATACAAATGGTCTTCACTTCGAAAATCTTCTGTAAATAGACGTTCATGCCACCTTTTTGACCTTTGTTGATCTTCAAAGACCTTACTGTTACACATAATTGGATTCGTCTCGATAGACGCTATGAGAAAATAAGTACCAAACTACAGCATCCTATTTAAAAAAAGCCTCGTTGACCTTCATATCTCTGACGCGACACCACCTAGCAACAAAAAACGAACGTCATATATGGCCCCCGTTGTCCCATGCAACTTTTTTCCACAAACTTTTCATCTCCGATCATACTTTCGGAGTTATTCTTGGTGGCAACAGTTCGTGATTCACCCTGCATATCAACACATCACTTTTTTATCCACGTATTCAACGGAACGATGGTATTGAAAACATTAAAGTGTAAGAATTTAAGAAATGCTTTTAATTTCTGGATGTCTTTTATTACCGCAAGGAGTTTGAAGACCACGTGCAATGTTTCATTCCAACAGAGTTTAGTAATAATGCTGCTATAATATGGAGTTTTTCTTTAAACGAGTTTTCTCATTTCGGGAGGGCTGAAGGTGCGAGCTGTTTTACTTTCAAAAAAATATTCAGTAGCCTGGATCACATAAAATATTTATTTATTTAAGACAACCGGTATCGACAGATTTTGCTGTCATCTTCAGGTCTTAAAAATCTTTTTCTTGTAAAACGTGTTCATTTTACGTTGAACCTCACGTTTTTAAATATTATAGCTATGACAAATCTTTTATAACGTGCTGATTTTTATCCACATAACAACTTGGTGTCAGGTTCATCGTAAAATGAACACGTTTTACAACAAGGTTTCTAAGACTTGAAAATGACAGCAAAGTCTGACGAAACCGCTTGTGTTAAATAAAGAAATCTTTTAGGTGATCCAGTGTGTTGAAGGTTTTTTGAATTTTTTTAAAAAAATCTGCTTCTGTGTTTATGGATATCAGTATTCCTCTACAAGAATGTATGTTTTTAAGTTAGATTAGTTTTAAAGAGTGTAAATGTTTCACCCACACGAATGTGTGAGTGGAAATGTGTATTAAATGTTGTACAGGTACATTTTGATGAATCCCTTGTGTTACTGCCATAGTTTATTAAAATGACTTTCTTGGGTTTTGAGATCGTTGAGTAATGTCAGAGATCCATTGAATTTGTCCGATGTTTTAGGTGAGACCGTGTGTAAGCATAGTAAGCAATCATAAGTTTATCAATAGTAGTGCCGAATTTCAGAGCTGTTAAAACGTAATGTCCTCCAGTTAACGTACCATTTTATATTATCTTGCACTACAAACGAAGCAATTTTGTTACTCTGCTGCTTTGTACTGATTCATCCCTAATGGAAACAACGGGTTTATGTTGTTTTTTGTTTTGGTGAGAATGCAATTTCATGGTGATATTCTTATTGTTACTCATAACTAATTGGTTATGTCAATAAATCCGAAAGTCATTATAAGAATCCATTATCATTATGTCACCAGTTAATGTAATTTCCTGTCTTCATCACTTTTTTATTTTTTAAAATGTATACATTAATAGAACGTAGAGATATAGTTTCTCGTCACATTTCTATGTACACCCGTACCGTGGAATAGTGCGCTAATGTACGGAAAATTACATAAAGTAGCTGGCTGTAGTTTACCTAGTTGATGGTTTCCTTTGTAGCAGTTTACAGATTGCTTTAGTTCATTAACACCCTCACCACATGTCAGAATTATTGCATAATTAGCGATTGGCTCGCAGCTGTGAGAAAGTAGACTTTCCTGCCATATATTGTCGATGAAAGGCACTCGGATTTACAGACGGTAGTCTTAAAATACCGCGACTTTTCAAAGAACGTCACACGCATCATCTTCAGGAGAAGTCTCCAGGAGATCATGAACATGACACTCTTTGGAACTTCGCTACATTTTAAAACTTCCATCCGGCAGGAAACCGGAGAGGTTTTTATAAACTGTCTTACATGTTTTCAAATTTACACACAAACGACGTGCAGGAGAAGGAGAAGGAGTCCAATAATCGACTCATAGTATTTTTTTCGTTGTACCTCATTAACTATAGTTGCTTTTAGTTACCAAGGAATCAACTGATCTACTTGTTACGGAGTCGCCATGTACAATAATGTTGTAACTCAACTAGTAAACTTTTGTGGTGTACCAAGTCAAAAACATTAATCTGTTCTAAAAAAATCTCATTTAAAACCATTTCTTGTCCATCAGATTGAAAGTACTGTTTATGTATTCTGCAGTTTGGTTTTATTTTGGTCTTGTGAACCTGTGTTATAGATCCGAAAGCATATAGCATCTGTCCACTCCGTCGCCCTTTTCTCTTTCCGTCCCCTCATACCACTAATCTGTCTCCACCTACTCATTCCCCCCCTTTCTGTCCATCGCCTCCTAACCAATCTCTACATTCATGTTATCCTCCCTCTCTGTCCATCTCTTCCCCACTCTTTCTCATCTTCAACGTTATTTACTGAGACTGTCAAAGAAACCCTGATTGGGAACAGAAGCCGCTTAAAATCAGTGGGTAAATCGCTTGGGATCATTGGCATACGGGACCCGTGAGGATAGTAGATACATTGACAGTATTTCGCATCGTTTTAACTTGTGGACGGGACAGATTACAAAGTTGTGGAAGATTCACATTTCGTAGCATTATTCTAATCATCAGCCGCTAAGCCATAAGTACAACTTTCCTTTTTTTCTGTTAATGCGGACTGCGGAAGAGGAAAAAAAGGTACGTCGTTGTATATGTAATTTGTGTGTGTGTGTGTGTGTGTGTGTGTGTAAGGAGAAAGAATATGTATGGGAGAAACAATTTTTCTAGTGTTAAAATGTGCTGCTGTCGTTAAAATTGACTGCAATAAAGAGAGAGAAACTGTAGATTTTCATAGCACATCATTTTTTTCCGCACACTCAGTTTTAATAGACAATCTGCACAGTGTTCTTGAAATAAATGTTTTTCAGGCTAGCGTGTAACAATCTGAAGTATGCAGACAAAGAAATTTATAGATACGTAGTAAAATGGTTATGAACTTTTAGAGATTTTTGCTAACAGTGTATTCACTTTAGGCGTCATTAAATGTATCTTTACAATGGCGCAAAACAAAAAGGAAAAAAAAGAAAATAGTGCACCCTTTTAGAGGTTTCAAATACACGTAACATTTATTGTTGAAACAGTACACATAGAGTACATGAAATGATTACATTTACACATCTATAGGACAAGCGGTTCAGAGGTACCAGGTATCGACACACGCTGAAACGACCGTGTTAGTATGTGGTGTAGCCTCCAAGGTGGCAATGCACGCACTGACTCTGGCATCCAGTCGATCGCATAGATGGCAAATACTATCATGGGATTACGTTACGCCATGAAGTCTCGAACTCTTCATGTAGTTCTATAAGAGTTGTTGGTTACCGAGTCGCTCGATGATAATGATGACTGGTTTGTGGGGCGCTCAAATGCGCGGTTATCAGCGCCCGTACAAATTCCGAACCTTTGCTCAGCCCAATCTCGCCACTTTCATGATGACGATGATGATGATGAAATGATGAGGACAACACAAACACCCAGTCATCTCGACGCAGGTGAAAATCCCTGACCCCGCCGGGAATCGAACCCAGGGAGTCGTTCGAGTCAGTACTCGTCCCATCACATAGCACACGTGCTCAATTGCAGGGAAGTGCGGAGATCGTGCTGGCGGCACGTCTTGCAGAGCACGTTGAGTTTCACGGGCAGTGTGGGAGAGCATTATTCTGTTGATACGACACATCACGTTCTTGTTGCAGGAACAGCAAAAGAACAGGCCCAACAAAATTCTACGCGTACAGAGCGCTGGTTAGCGTCCCTTGCAGAAGAAGCAAAGGTGAATGAGTGTTGTAGCTTATCACACCCCAGACCATAAGGCCTGGGCTGAGGTCAGTGTGTCTTGCACGAATTCACTCTATGAGAAAGCTGTCACTAGGTCTACGTCGTATACACAAACGAGGATCACCTGCGTGCTGCTCTCATCGCTGAAGACCATGAAGCGATATTCCATCTTCCAAGTGCCACGCCGGGTAGCCGCGTAGTCCTAGGCGCCTTGCCACGGTTCGCGCGGCTGCCCCCGTCGGAGGGTTGAGTCCTCCCTTTGGAATGGGTGTGTGTGTTGTCCTTAGCGTATGTTAGTTTAAGTTAGATTAAGTAGTGTGTAAGCCTAGGAACCGGTGACCTCAGCAGTCTAGCTCCATAGGAACTTACTACCACCATCTTCCAAGTGATCCTCTGAAGGCAGCAGTCGAGCGCTGCACCTCGATTCTGTGGGGTGAGTGGCAGACGAACTAGAGATGTGCATGTCCGCAGTCCCGCTGCTAATAATCGGTTCGCAATTCTTGATGTTGACACGTCTGGGCTTAAAGTACTATGCTGTGGTAGCTGTACGATCTGACACTGCTGCCCTTACAATATGACGATCTTGGCGGGCGCCTGCGTTGCGTGGACGTACAGAACCGCGTCTACGGTTGTGAGAT
This sequence comes from Schistocerca americana, assembly GCF_021461395.2. NCBI lineage: Eukaryota > Metazoa > Arthropoda > Insecta > Orthoptera > Acrididae > Schistocerca > Schistocerca americana. The sequence continues at coordinate 623,203,047 of NC_060119.1, forward strand.
TGTTCACTTTAACACTGGTACCAGCACTGTTGCATTGTTGCACAAATGACGGAGCACGTCCAACTTGTGTGGCAATACCCCGAAACAGCACACTGAAGACCACAATTTGACCACTTTCAAAGTCACTCAGTGGCCTGTATGAAGCACGAGCGCATCTCCGTGCCATTATTGCCTGCTTGCTTCACAAGTTTGCGTCACAGGAGCCTTTTTTTTCTTTCTTTATTGTGATTTTAAACACCTTATACAAACGCGGGCTGTCAGCAGCACAATACGCCGCTCTTCAGCCTTGAGTTTGACAACAAGTAGTACATAAAGGTGGCACAGAGAAGACAGTCAAAACGGTGGGCAAAAAATGTAGACACTAAAAATCGAAAAAACATGGAGCCGTTCACGCTGGACGCACAGGAGCCTTCTGGCCCCGAGCATTTCCTATTAAAAGGTAAACACAGATAGCGCTATCTGTTGGCGAACGACGTTGAAACTATTAGCAGTACATCTACTATACTCCGGGTAGCACATTTCGTCGTCGGATCAACATCGACGTCGTCTTTCCGCCGGTGTGTATAACATACATAAGTAAAAAATGTAGCCTACGTCCATCCAACGTTTATGCACGTTTCCTGTACAAATTTGGAGTAAATCGTTCAAGAACGTTACGAGGTTTTTGCTCACGAAGTTTCCCCTTTATATATACATCAAATCTGTACCCTGTGTCCGTCTGAAGGTTCATTAGCGTGTTGTATAAAAATATATACTAAATCGATCAATAACTTTTCGATATTTTTGGTAAAAACGCTAAATAGCGATTTGTCTTTATTACATACTATAGATACACTGAGATAATAAGTCATGGAGTAGCGATATTTACATTTACAGATGGCAGTAGTATCACGTACACAGGGTATAACGGGGCGGTGCTTTGGTGGAACTGTTATTTGTACTCAGGTGATTCATGTGTTACAGTGTCCGACGTGATTAAGGCCGCACGTCAGGAATTAACGACTTTGAACGCCGAATGGAAAGTGGAGCTGAACGTAAGGACATTCCATTTCGGATTCTGAGATCCACAGTGTCAAGAGCGTGCCAAGAATACCACATTTCAGGCATTACCTCTCACCTCGGACAATGCAGCGGCCGGCGGCCTTCACTTAACGGCCAAGGGCAGCGGCGTTTGCGTATAATTGTCATTGTTAACAGACAAGTAACACTGCGTGAAGTAACCGCAGAAATCAATGAGCGTCCGTCATTCAGATTCGTAAGTATCACTGTGTTGCTCTTCCAGGGTGATTGTTCGTGTTGCCCTTCTTTGTGCATTATCAATATTCCCTGTTGGTCCTGTTTTATACAAGTCCCACACCCTTGAGCAGTATTCTCTTGACTGCATTTTCCCAGTACGTTACCAGGAACCAAAGACTGCCATCTGCTTTATCTACGACTCACGCTCCTACCCGCACAAGTTATACGAGCAGCTTTCATAAATAATGCACACAAATTCGTTTTACTTACTTTTTTGCAATATCTCTTTACAGTCCTTCACTATAATCTCCCTGCTTCTCCAAGTCTGAATCTCACCGTCTCGGAAACTCTGGTATTCCATGCAGAACGCCACTTATATTCATCTGTCGAATGGCTCGGCAACGGCGGTTGAAAGCTGTTTGAGGCAGAGATAATGAGTTCCACACATAGGGTTTTTCACCTTCGGGAACAAGTCGAAGTCTAGTAGACTCATATCCGGCCTGTAGCGAGGATGCGGCAACACATCCCAGCAGTATTCGCACAGTTTCTGGGGCGAGCATTGTCATCGAGAATGAGTGGCCGCCACGAGCACCTGAGGCTGGGTTTTGTGCATTTTTCTGCGCAGGTTTTGCGTGAAGTTACGATAGTACAATGCTGTGACACGTGCTGTCATGATGATTCCTTGATGGCGTAATCCAGAATCATCATTTTCAAATGGTTCAAATGGCTCTAAGCACAATGGGACTTAACATCTGAGGTCATCAGTCCCTTAGACTTAGAACTACGTAAACCTAACTAACCTAAAGACATCACACCCATGCCCGAGTCAGGATTCGAACCTACGACCGTAGCAGCTACGTGGTTCCGGAATGAAGCGCCTAGAACCGCTCGGCCACAGCAGCCGGCTCATCATTTTCTTGAGTTTAGACTGAGCACGTCGAAATTTTTTGGGCGTGCTGAATCTGAGGCTCTCCACTCATTGGACTGTGATTACAAGTCCGGTTCTAAGTCTCTAATCCACGTTTCATCATCAACGACAATTCGACACAAGAATCCTTGACCTTCAGGGTAGAATCGTTGTTTGAGAATGGTTGCAATGTCCATGCGTTTCTCCTTCTCTTCATCAGTCAAACAGTACAGGTCCCATCTCACAGAAATTCTTCTCTTCTTCAAATCAGAATACGGAACACCGATGTTGGTGGAAATCCCATGGCTTCAGAGTGTTCCTCACGAGTCGTTCAAATGGTTCAAATGGCTCTGAGCACTATGGGACTCAACTGCTGTGGTCATCAGTCCCCTAGAACTTAGAACTACTTAATCCTAACTAACCTAAGGACATCACACACATCCATGCCCGAGGGAGGATTCGAACCTGCGACCGCAGCAGTCGCACAGTTCCGGACTGCGCGCCTAGAACCGCGATACCACCGCGGCCGGCTCACGAGTCGTACTGTGATCTTTTTCAACAGCATCTACCACAAGTTTCACACTTCGTCCATCTTTTGACGTTTTTGGCCTGCAGGGTCTTGGATTATAGTCTATTCTGAAACGGCCACCACGAAAGCGATTAACTCAACGTGAAACTGCTCTACGGTCGACGGCAAACTCAGCACAAACTTCATTGATGGCACTACGTATTTCTGTCGGATTTTTACCGTTGTAAGTTTCGATCTTGATGTGTGACCTCTGGTCTTCAATAGTCGCAGTACCCCATTTCTACCTTTTGCCAATTTTACGCTAGAGTACACAACGAAAAAACAAAAGTATGTGCTTCTTCCTCAAGCTCCCAAGCGCATCTGATGTAATTTTCATTGTTGTTGGATAAAACAGTCTATAGTAATACCAGACTGTGCATTATTTATTAAATGTTCTTGATGATTGTAAGACGAAATATTCTCTTATCAGGCACACGGCCCTGCGGAGAACAATATTTCTGCTTCGAAAAACAATATTTATGCAAACATGTTGCTTCCGCGCTTAATATTTGCGAAGTCAATATATTGAATTTACGAATGTGGTTTCCTGGTCTGAGTAATTCAAGAGGCAGTGTTGTGTGCGGCTACATAAGTTAGAGTATTGGTGAGAATCGCGGGTCTGGGTATTCTGTTTGCGCATGCACGTCGCGGAAAACGCTGAAACCATGGAATAAGAGTATGGACAGAATAATGGACGAAGTCTAAACTTAATAGAGGACTAATCAAAGCATGTGGCTTGGTAGCCACAGCAACAGACTGTATTGGTTCTGTTTTCTTTAGATTTGAGTTTTGATTGCTGAAGTGTCACATTTATGTACTGCATGAAGTGGCACTATTTCTCAGATCCTATGAGTGCAGACATGGTGACGTAGTTCTCAGATGGGAGGAAAGCAAGGGCATTCTACTCCCGTAACAACATATCAGACAAACCAGTGATGATGCGTTGTTGTTACCGTTACCGCAATTATATCGTCTCTAATGCATGCGAATTGAATTTTAAAGCGTTTATTGTCACCCGTTTCTGGCGCCCCGCAGTATAAAAAATCACTCTTCCACGATAGTAAGTCAGACACCGATTAATCTCGAGAATGACTGGAAAATTATCAGCCGATACATCGTAAGTGCAAATAACGTTCTATTGGAAGCAAGAAAGAATTTCGGAGTGTTTCATTTCAATCACATAGACGTCCCTTCTTTAGGAAACGGATTTAGGGAGGAAAGGAAGTAAGTTTATAGATTTACGCACGTCGAAGTCATGTTAATTAGAGACAGAGCGTAAGATCTGATGGGGAAAGTATAGGGAATCATCCAGGCATTCGCCTTAATTGGTTTAGGGGAACAATAGAAAACCTTAATCTGGATCATGCACGGTGATCTGACCCCAGTCCTTCTAAATGTAAGTTAAGACGAGAGAGCTGGATAATCTGAAGTTGGATGTATTAGTTATTACTGTGGTGAAAGACAGAAAACACTTTCTTCCGGATGACTATAGGATATCAATCATTACCTAACAGCTTACTAGGGTTAACGTAATAATATGAAGAGATCACAAATAACCATTTAACAGTACGTATGGTAACTGCTGGCAACAACACAGGCTTAACAGCTATGTGGCATGCTTTCTATCGAGTAACTAAAGTGCTCTTATGGCAGTCGGAGGAGATATGCTGTGGTTGCAGTTAACCTCCCTAGTATGTCACAGAGACGCACATCATTGATAATGACTCTCCACATCAGGGTACTATGGTCTCTTCCCACGATACTGTTATGGCCTTTCCCGACAGCACCTTCCCTCCAGAAAAATGTGAAACGGAAAAAAATCTTTCCTGTCATTCATAATAAAATCTCGACGTAGTTGATGAATGACAGGGCAATACCTACGATGCAAATTCTTTCGATCTCTTCCCATTTGTTGTTCAATTAATACTGTAAGTCACATTACAGAGTCTTATAGTACTACACACATCAAAAAAAGTTTTGCATCACCTCGGCCCCGAGAGATCCGGAACCTGTACAGAAAATTGGAATAGAGATCAACATAAACATCATATCCGCCCTTTTTCATTGTTCATGAAAACAATACATTGCAAGTTGTATCATTGGTGGTAGAGATTTCTATACACAGCGGTACCTCTAATACACAGTAGCATGTCCTCGCACATTTATGCATGCCTGTATCAGTCGTGAAATACTATCCACAAGTTCATCAAGGCACTGCTGTCCCACTCCTCAATGACGATTCAGTGTAGGTCTCTCATAGTGGTTCGTGGGCCACGTCGTCCATAAATAGCCATTTTCAATCTATCGCTGGCATGTTCGATAGGGTTCATGTCTGGAGAACATGCTGGCCACTCTAGTCGAACGATGTCGTTAGCCTGAAGGAAGTCATTCACAAGATGTGCACGATGGGGACGCGAATTGTCGTCCAGGAAGACGAATGCCTCGCCAATATGCTGCCGATATGGTTGCACTATCGGTCGGACGATGTCATTCACGTGTCGTACAGCCGATACGGCGCCTTCCATGACCACCAGCGGCGTACGTAGGCCCCACATAATGCCACCCCAAAACATCAGGGAACCTCCACCTTGCTGCACTCTCTGGACAGTATATCTATGGCGTTCAGCCTGACCGGGTTGCCTCCAAATACGTCTCCAACGATTGTCTGGTTGAAGGAATATGCGACACTCATTGGTGAAGTGAACGTGATGCCAATCCTGAGCGGTCCGTTAGGCATGTTGTTGGGCCCGTCTGTACCGTGCTGCATGGTGTTGTGGTTGCAAATATTGACCTCGCCATGGACGTCTGGAGTGAAGTTGCGCATCATGCAGCCTATTGCGCACAGTTTCACTCGTAACACGACGTCCTGTGGCTCCACGAAAAGCATTATGCAACATGTTGGTGTTGCCGTCAGGGTTCCTCCGAGCCATAATCCGTAGATAGCAGTCATCCAATGCAGCAGTAGCACTTGGCGGCCTGAGCGAGGCATGTCATCGACAGTTCCTGTCTCTCTGTATCTCCTCCGTGTCCGAACAATATTGCTTTGTTTCACACCGAGACGTCTGGACACTTCCCTTGATTAGAGCGCTTCCTGGCAGAGAGCAATGCGGATGCGATTGAACCGCGGTACTGACCGTCTAGGCATGGTTGAACTACAGACAACACGAGCCGTGTACCTCCTTACTGGTGGAATGATTGGAACTGATCGGCTGCCGGGCCTCCTCCGTCTAACAGGAGCTGCTCATTCATGGTTGCTTACATCTTTGGGCGGGTTTAGTGTCGTCTCTGAACAGTCCAAGGGACTGTGTCTGTGGTACAATACCCACAGTCAACGTCTATCTTCAGCAGTTCTGAGAACCAGGGTGATGCAAAACTTTCTTTTATATGTGTATATTAAACATTCAGATCTGTTCGTAACGTAACTCAAGATATTGAATCAAGTTGACAAACGAATATTCAGATATTTATGGACTACTTTTAGGTCTGCTAAGCATTGTTATTTATTTAATGATAAACTGCATGTTGAAATTTAAAAGAAAAGATGTAATATTTGTAGTGCTACAATGAAATCTCTCAGTCTGTGGACCATGTGCCAGCTAAAACCACAGAAGGAAGTTCAACATCAGAGGCGTACTGTATAACAGAATCGTTGAGGAGTAATTACAGATGAATTACTACGGATGTAACAAAGACAACGAAAGAAAAGTCAGATATAACTAAAAAAAAAAAAAAAAAGAAACGTACGAAGGTTCATGGTGGTAAGAGTGGAATTCAGAAACGTGAGAAAAATGTCTCTGAAAGAGAAATTTGAAAAAAAGTTGTATTACAAACTTACACAGAATAGTTGTAGGACTTGGACCCGTTTGTCGGGACGCTGATGCACATTAGGGTGCAGCGGAACGTGTAAGTAGTAATGCCAGAAGCTCAAATGTGAATTGTTTCTCCAGAGGAAAGAGAACACGAATCCGGAGAATGTAAGAAAATCCTCTGTAAGGTGAAAGGACTGTAGTAATACGAAAGAAAATTCAACCCTCCTCTCCTACAGAAATTAGGAAAATAATAAATTCACTTAAAAGTAAAAGGTCACAGAATTGATAACATTTCAAACAGAGTACTAAAAGCCTGCTCCCAACAGATAAGTGGGATTCTCAGCCGCTATGTAGTAGATAACTGAAACAGGGCATTTTTTCAGATAGGCTGAAATACGCTATTGTTAAACCATTGAATAAAAAAGGGGACAGGTCTGATGCTAACAGCTACTGCCCAATCTCACTTCTGACAGCTTTATCCAAAAGTCTTTAAAGATCAATGTATCCTAGAGGAGGGTCACATATTTGTAAAAATGAAGCACTAACAAAATGTCAGTTTGGTTTTCAGAGAGGCTTTTCAACAGAAAGTGCTATATATGCTTTTACTGATCAAATATTCTTCTAGATAAGATTAAATATTGTGGTATCAATGGGCAGTGCACAAATGGTTTAATTCCTATTTGCCTGGAAGAATGCAGAAGGTTAAAATTAACAGTACAGGCAGTGTGCAAAAATCAGCAGAGTCCTCTAACTGGGAAGGTAATAAGAATGGTGTCCCACAGGGTTCGGTCTTGGCTCCCTTATTGTTATTAATATATATTTATGACTTTTCACTCTATATTCACGAATTTGCAAAGCTAGTTCTTTTTGCTGATGATACGATTATAGTAATCATACGCTACAAACAAGAATCAGCTGAGGAAATTGTGACTAATGTCGATCAGAAAATTATTAAGCAGCTCTCTACAAATGGACTCTCACAAAATTTTGAGAAAATACAGTATATACTATTCTGTACAGTAAATGGCATAATACTATTGATAGATATAGACTTTGAACACGAGTCTATTGCTAAGGTTGAATATTTAAAATTTTGGGGTGTGTGCACCGATGAGAAACTGAATTGGAAGAAAAACATTCATGATCTGCTGAAATGGTTAGGTTCGGCTACTTATACTATTCGGGTTATTGTAAATTTTGGTGATGATTACGTTAGTAAATTAGCCTACTATGCCTGTTTTTATTCACTGCTCTCTTATGGCATCTTATTTTGGGGTAATTCAGCATAAAGAGAAAAATATTGATTGGACAAAGTCGTGTAATCAGGATAACAAATGGAGCCCACTAAAGATCACCTTGCTAATACTTATTTGAGAAACTCGGGATATTTACAGTACCTTCCCACTTCCCAATACATGTATACACTTACGAAATTTGTTATTAATAAACCATCCCAACTGAAAAATAATTGCGAAGTGCTTAGCTACAACACTAGAGAAAAGACGGTCATCATTACTCTGTGTTAAGTATGACTTTGGCACAGAAAGGGGTGAATTATGCTGCCACAAAAGTCATTGGTCATTTGCCAAATAGCGTTAAAAGTCTGACCAACATTTAAAAACAAATTAAAAGAATTTCTCAATGACAACTCCTTCTACTGAATAGATGAATGTTCAGATACGAATTAGTAACTATAAGAAAAGAAAAAAAATATTATCTGTATAAAAAGAACTTATGTTAAACTGACACATTCCACATCATTACGAAATGTCATATTTATCATCTACAGAAGAAGTATTAATGTAATGTAATGTAGCAGGCTGCAAAATTTCACCCTGTTTGGCCTATGTAGAAGCAAGAACGGGAGCATGTGAGTTTATATTGCCAGAATTTTTAAGCCAACCTCCAGTGGATTATCTGTCTTCCATTCCTTGGAAAAGTTCCTCCAAGTCTCGCAAATTTTTGCACACTATAGAACATAAAAATAGCCTTCCACACTGGAGATTGGCATAAAAATTCTGGCATATACAAACTCACATGCTCCTGTTCTTGCTTATACATAGGCCAAACAGGGAGAAATTTGGCAAAACGACTACAAACAACATATGAATGTTCTTCGACTCAAAGACTTACATAAGTCCAGTTTTGCATCACATATTGTTCATAATGAACACACTGTTCGTGACATCAATGACAATTTTCCCGTGCTACACATTTCTGAGAAAGCAATGCAGATGGATTTCATTGAACACTTAGAGATTTACATCTACATACAGAAATCACCTCAAAGAATCAAAAATGAACAAACTGAATCAACTCAAAATTTTTTCTTCCAGAATTTCCAGGACATTCTAGTACCAAAACAACAAAAACGACAATAACAACATATATTCACCTTCCTGCACAAATTTTGTTCTCCTTGTCATGTAGCAACTATGGCGTTGCGTAACTTATAAATATATTTTAGTCACATGGTAAATATTCTTCTCTATTTTTTTACCTTTTGTATAAATGTTAACCTATACAAAAATTGTTTTGCCAATATAAAAACACTCCTGCAACTAGCAACATTTACTGAAATATAATATCTGTTCTAGTTCTATCTGTACTGTAATATAATGTATCTCATGCCAACGACCACAATCTAATAAAGTGTATTGTCTATCATATTCATATTCCTTGTAAAAACCGCCAGTGTTTTTATCTTCTGTGAATCAGTGTAAAACCAAGTGCAGCTAAATATTGTGTATATTTGTGAACATAGCTGAAAACTATAGAAGAGATTTTATATGGATACCACAAGGCAGTGCACTGTAACTAACTGAAACATAAGAAACTTTCGGTTTCGTAAACGTTTCGTCACTGATTACTAAATTTCAGTCATTTCCATCAGCAGCATCAGTATTGCATGTAGCTACACATTGTCGACAGCATAATGTTCTTGTACCACCTCCGTTTTATGATGAGCCTGCAGTACTCGAAAACATGTTTGTAGTTCAATAAATCGTATCAGTAAAACAGCGACTGGTTATGTATTTATTACCAAATAAATAGCCAATATTGTAGAAGTTCTGATACTGACTTGGAATTCCCGGGAAAATATCTTGCCAGTGTCGATATAGATAACCGGCAAAAATCATGAAGTTTTGGATTCCTAGGTAGGATGAACTATATATGTATATAATTAGGTTGTACGGAACCCTCAATGCAGAAGTGCTACTCGCACTTGTCCATTTGCTTATTTTTTTAATTTTTTACTTAGAGTGTATTTACTGCCGGCCGCGGTGACCGAGCGGTTCTAGGCGCTTCAGTCCAGAACCGCGCGACTGCTACGGTCGCAGGTTCGAATCCTGCCTCGGGCATGGATGTGTGTGTGATGTCCTTAGGTTAGTTAGGTTTAATTAGTTCTAAGTTCTAGGGGGCTGATGGCCTCAGATGTTAAGACCCATAGTGCTTAGATCCAACCAGTGTATTTACTATTTACAATTTTTAAATTCGGAACAAGTAGTATGCTACAGAATAAATGATGCATGAGTCTTAGGAATCATTTTAAGTGATTTACTGTTCCTGTGGACGAGAGTTTGTCTTTTAATCGATCTGAAAGCCGTCTAGTAGCGACAGCATGCCTTGGCAATCTCTCTGGCTTTGGGAAGGCGGCGCGGCGGCAGTGGCAGCTGTTGGCGCCGGTGGCCGATGCCTCGGTCTGCACACACCATTAGCCGGCCGCTGGCGCGTAGCCGCTCATGATTGATGGTACGCTAATTACTTTCTTCGTGACGTGACGTGACGGCACGTTGCGCAGAAACGGCTACAGTCGCTCGGATTAAATTCCAGTCAGGCGCAAGGCGGTCCGACGGCGCTGGCGCTGTTAGCGGCGTTTTAACGGCGGGCAGGCGGCCTTCATCACGTGAAAGTTCGCACTGCTCTGCTGGGGGTGCCTTTGTCCACTGCGGCAGCCGATTCCCTAACTTGCACTGCGTCGCTTAGCCCCTCTCTCACTAACTATACGGCGACTCCTTGCGCAGAGTGGCTGAAGTGCGCTGTATTTCAGAGGCTCTGCATAATTGACACCTTATCATTAATACACGCTTTAAAGCTGTCTGGGTTATTTCTGACTTTCCGAAGCAGATTATGCAAATCCTTCATCAGGTCCGTTCTTCAGAAAATTCAAAGATTCCGTTTGAGGGTACAGAAGGTAGGATTTTGGAAGTTATCCGGTTGTGAAATAGCTATACAAATTTCAACAGTACTTAGTTATTTGATTTCTAAAATAATTTTTAAAATGATGAAACACAGAGATTAAATCACTTGGAGTAACTCGTGTTTTCCAATTGTCGCAGTTTACATATTATGTTTCCTTCTCGTCAAAGTCCTTCAGCAAAATGTCTGAATACTGCTGTCAAATTTACTTAAACTTGTGTACTAATCATGAACCATGAGCCATGGACCTTGCCGTTGGTGGGGAGGCTTGCGTGCCTCAGCGATGCAGACAGCCGTACCGTAGGTGCAACCACAACGGAGGGGTAGCTGTTGAGAGGCCACACAAACATGTGGTTCCTGAAAAGGGGCAGCAGCCTTTTCAGTAGTTGCAGGGTCAACAGTTGTAAGTAGGCTGTTTAGGTTTTTTTATTGGTAACGCCACCTCTGTATGAAAATCACTGGCTGTGCTGTGTGCAGTCTGTGGCTGCTTTGCATTGTTGTAATACTCGCCATTGTAGTGTTAGGCAGCTGGCTGTGAACAGCGCGTAGCGTTGCGCAGTTGGAGGTGAGCCGCCAGCAGTGGTGGATGTGGGGAGAGAGATGGCGGAGTTTTGTAATTTGTCATGAACTGCTATATATATTATGACTATCAAGGTAAATAAATTGTTTGTTCTCTACTAATATCTTTCGAACGATTAGGACTGTCTTTATGGACCGTGAGAAACTTTAGCTTTTGACCAACATTGTATCAATAAGTGTGTGCATTTGATTTCTTTGTTATTGTAATTACGATTATGAAAAATTTTTCAAATCTGTATTGGCCACTGCCCAAACCAATTTGTAAAATTTTTTGTGGGGAGCATGGGGGCAATGTAAGTAGGCTGTTTAGGTTTTTTTTATTGGTAACGCCACCTCTGTATGAAAATCACTGGCTGTGCTGTGTGCAGTATGTGGCTGCTTTGCGTTGTTGTAATACTCGCCATTGTAGTGTTAGGCAGCTGGCTGTGAACAGCGCGTAGCGTTGCGCAGTTGGAGGTGAGCCGCCAGCAGTGGTGGATGTGAGGAGAGAGATGGCGGAGTTTTGTAATTTGTCATGAACTGCTACATATATTATGACTATCAAGGTAAATAAATTGTTTGTTCTCTATTAATATCTTTCATTTGCTAACTATCCCTATCAGTAGTTAGTGCCTTCCGTAGTTTGAATCTTTTATTTAGCTGGCAGTAGTGGCGCTCGCTGTACTGCAGTAGTTCGAGTAACCAATATTTTTGTGAGGTAAGCGATTTGTGAAACGCATAGGTTAATGTTAGTAAGGGCCATTCTTTTGTAGGGTTATTGAAAGTCAGATTGCGTTGCGCTAACAAAATATTGTGTGTCAGTTTAAGCACAGTCATTTGTAATTGTTCAAAAGGGGACGTTTCACAGTCTGAATGATGGACTGATCTGGCCTTGTAACACTAACCAAAACGGCCTTGCTGTGCTAGTACTGCGAACGGCTGAAAGCAAGGGGAAACTACAGCCGTAATTTTTCTCGAAGGAATGCAGCTTAACTGTATGGTTAAATGATGATGGCGTCCTCTTGAGTAAAATATTCCGGAAGTAAAATAGTACCCCATTCGGATCTCCGGGCAGGGACTACTCAGGAGGACATCGCTATCAGGAGAAAGAGAATTGGCGTTCTACGGATCGGAGCGTGGAAGGTCAGATCCCTTAATCGTGTTGGTAGGTTAGAAAATTTAAAAAGGGAACTGGATAAGTTGAAGTTAGATGTAGTGCGAATTAGTGAAGTTTAGTGGCAGGAGGAACAAGACTTCTGGTCAGGTGAATACAGGGGTATAAATACAAAATCAAATAGGGGTAATGCAGGAGTAGCTTTAATAATGAATAAAAATAGGAGAGCGGGTAAGCTACTACAAACAGCATAGTGAACGCATTATTGTGGCCAAGATAGACACGAAGCCCACGCCTACCACAGTAGTACAACTTTATATGCCAACTAGCTCCGCAGATGACGAAGAGATTGATGAAATGTATGATGAAATAAAAGAAATTATTCAGATAGTGAACGGAGATGAAAATTTAATAGCCATGGGTGAGTGGAATTCGGTAGTAGGAAAAAGAAGAGAAGGAAACGTAGTAGGTGAATCTGGAATGGGGGTAAGAAATGAAAGAGGAAGCCACCTGGTAGAATTTTGCACAGAGCATTACTTAATCATAGCTAACACTTGGTCCAAGAATCACAAAAGAAGGTTGTATACATGGAAGAGGCCCGGAGAACTTCGAAGGTTTTAGATAAATTATTTAATGGTAAGACAGAGATCTAGGAACCAGGTTTTAAATTGTAAGACATTTCCAGGGGCAGATCTGGACTCTGACAACAATCTATTGGTTATGAACTGTAAATTAAAACTGAAGAAACTGCAAAAAGGTGGGAATATAAGGAGATGGGACCTGTGTAAACTGACTAAACCAGAGGTTGTACATAGTTTCAGGGAGAGCATTAGGTAACGATTGACAGGAATGTGGGAAAGAAATACAGTAGAAGAAGAATTGGTAGCTTTGAGGAATGAAATAGCGAAGGCAACATAGGCTCAACCAGATAAAAAACGTGGGCTAGTATAAATCCCTGAGTAACAGAAGATATATCGAATTTAATTGATGAAAGGAGAAAATATAAAACTGCAGTAGATGAAGCAGGCAAAAAGGAATACAAACGTCTCAAAAATGAGATCGACAGGAAGCGCAAAATATCTAACCAGGTATGGCTAGAGGACAAATGTAAGAATGTAGATGCTTATCTCACCTGGGGTAAGATACACTCCTGGAAATTGAAATAAGAACACCTTGAATTCATTGTCCCAGGAAGGGGAAACTTTATTGACACATTCCTGGGGTCAGATACATCACATGATCACACTGACAGAACCACAGGCACATAGACACAGGCAACAGAGCATGCACAATGTCGGCACTAGTACAGTGTATATCCACCTTTCGCAGCAATGCAGGCTGCTATTCTCCCATGGAAACGATCGTAGAGATGCTGGATGTAGTCCTGTGGAACGGCTTGCCATGCCATTTCCACCTGGCGCCTCAGTTGGACCAGCGTTCGTGCTGGACGTGCAGACCGCGTGAGACGACGCTTCATCCAGTCCCAAACATGCTCAATGGGGGACAGATCCGGAGATCTTGCTGGCCAGGGTAGTTGACTTACACCTTCTAGAGCACGTTGGGTGGCACGGGATACATGCGGACGTGCATTGTCCTGTTGGAACAGCAAGTTCCCTTGCCGGTCTAGGAATGGTAGAACGATGGGTTCGATGACGGTTTGGATGTACCGTGCACTATTCAGTGTCCCCTCGACGATAACCAGTGGTGTACGGCCAGTGTAGGAGAACGCTCCCCACACCATGATGCCGGGTGTTGGCCCTGTGTGCCTCGGTCGTATGCAGTCCTGATTGTGGCGCTCACCTGCACGGCGCCAAACACGCATACGACCATCATTGGCACCAAGGCAGAAGCGACTCTCATCGCTGAAGACGACACGTCTCCATTCGTCCCTCCATTCACGCCTGTCGCGACACCACTGGAGGCGGGCTGCACGATGTTGGGGCATAAGCGGAAGACGGCCTAACGGTGTGCGGGACCGTAGCCCAGCTTCATGGAGACGGTTGCGAATGGTCCTCGCCGATACCCCAGGAGAAACAGTGTCCCTAATTATTTGGGAAGTGGCGTTGCGGTCCCCTACGCCACTGCGTAGGATCCTACGGTCTTGGCGTGCATCCGTGCGTCGCTGCGGTCCGGTCCCAGGTCGACGGGCACGTGCACCTTCCGCCGACCACTGGCGACAACATCGATGTACTGTGGAGACCTCACGCCCCACGTGTTGAGCAATTCGGCGGTACGTCCACCCGTCCTCCCGCATGCCCACTATACGCCCTCGCTCAAAGTCCGTCAACTGCATATACGGTTCACGTCCACGCTGTCGCGGCATGCTACCAGTGTTAAAGACTGCGATGGAGCTCCGTATGCCATGGCAAACTGGCTGACACTGACGGCGGCGGTGCACAAATGCTGCGCAGCTAGCGCCATTCGACGGCCAACACCGCGGTTCCTGGTGTGTCCGCTGTGCCGTGCATGTGATCATTGCTTGTACAGCCCTCTCGCAGTGTCCGGAGCAAGTATGGTGGGTCTGACACACCGGTGTCAATGTGTTCTTTTTTCCATTTCCAGGAGTGTAGATACTGCCTACAAGAAAATTGAAGAAACTTTTGGAGAAAAGAGAACCACTTGTATGAATATCAAAAGCTCAGATGGAAACCCAGTTCTAAGCAAAGAAGAGAAAGCAGAAAAACGTGTAGAAGTATGTAGAGGGTCCATACAAAGGCGATGTTCTTGAGTACAATATTATGGATATGGAAGAGGATGCAGATGAAGATGAAATGGGTACCATACTGCGTGAAGAGTTTGACGGAGCACTGAAAGACCTGAGTCGAAACAAGGCCCCGGGAATAGACAACATTCCATTAGAACTACTAATAGCCTTCGGAGAGCCAGCGCTAGCAAAACTCTACGATCTGGTGAGCAAGACGTATGAGACAGGAGTAAAACCCTCAGACTTCAAGAAGAATATAATAATTCCAATCCCAAAGAAAGCAGGTGTTGACAGATGTGAAAATTACCGAACTCTCAGTTTAATAAGACACGGCTGCAAAATACTAACACGAATTCTTTACAGACGAATGGAAAAACTGGTAGAAGCCGACCTCGGGGAAGATCAGTTTGGATTCCGTAGAAATGTTGGATCACGTGAGGCAATACTGTACCAACGACTTATCTTAGAAAATACATTAAGGAAAGGCAGACCTACGTTTCTAGCATTTGTATGCTTAGAGAAAGCTTTTGACAATGTTGACTGGAATACTCTCTTTCAAATTCTGAAGGTGGCAGGAGTAAAATACAGGGAGCGAAAGGCTATTTACAATTTGTACAGAAACCAGATGGCAGTTATAAGAGTCGAGGGGCGTGAAAGGGAAGTAGTGGTTGTGATGGGAGTGGGACAGGGTTGTAGCTTATGCCTGATTTATTCAATCTGTATATTGAGCAAGCAGTAAAGGAAACAAAAGAAAAATTCGGAGTAGGTATTAAAATCCATGGAGAAGAAATAAAAACTTTGAGGTACGCCGTTGACATTGTAATTCTGTCAGAGACAGCAAAGCACTTGGAAGAGCAGCTGAACAGAATGGACTGTGTCTTGAAAGGAGGATATAAGATGAACATTAACAGAAGCAAAACGAGGATAATGGAATGTAGTCGAATTAAATCTGGTGATGCTGAGGGAATTAGAATAGGAAATGAGACGCTTAAAGTAGTAAATGAGTTTTGCTATTTGGGGAGAAAAATAACTGATTATGGTCGAAGTAGAGAAGATATAAAATGTTGATTGGCAATGGCAAGGAAAGCGTTTCTGAAGAAGAGGAATTTGTTAACATCGAGTATAGATTTAAGTGTCAGAAAGTCGTTTCTGAAAGTATTTGTATGGAGTGTAGCCATGTATGGAAGTAAAACATGGACGATAAATAGTTTGGAAAAGAAGAGAATAGAAGCTTTCGAAATGTGGTGCTACAAAAGAATTCTGAAGATTAGATGGGTAGATCACATAAGTAATGAGGAGGTATTGAATAGAATTGGGGAGAAGGGAAATTTGTGCACAGCTTGACTAGAAGAAGGGATCGGTTGGTAGGACATATTCTGAGGCATGGAGGGATCACCAAATTAGTATTGGAGGACGGTGCGGTAGGTAAAAATCGTAGAGGGAGACGAAGAGATGAATACGCTAAGCAGATACAGAAGGATATAGGTTGCAGTAGGTACTGATAGATGAAGAAGCTTGCACAGGATAGAGTAGCATGGAGAGCTGCATCAAACCAGTCTCAGGACTTAAGACCACAACAACAACAACATGTACTAAGGTGATTAAAAGTTTTTATTGTATTGTCGCATGTGCAAAGTGACATGGGCTGCGTTCTCTGCTTCCGGCGCATGCGGAAGAGCTTTTCTTACTTAATCCAACGTTCCAAGATTTTACACTTAAAGCAATCTTCACGATTAAATATTTTGCAATTATCATTTATAAAATATGTATCTTTGCAGACACTTTTGAAACGGACGCTTTCTAAATCGCATAAAGAAATAATAAATTCTCATCACAGTTCAAATAATTTTTGGTAATTGTTTGACCAAGCTGCGAGCTCACATCCATTGGTCATACTCCCATCTAATGACAGCATGCCCTTAACCATTACGACCACGGTTGAAGTCTTTATTGCGAGAATGAAATGATAATTAAATGGACACCCTAGTTGCAAACAGGCTTTGATGTACTACATTGGGGACATGTTGAATATGATACTAAAATGTAAACTTTCACGGCCGGAAATATCATGTCCATTATAATTATCCGGGCTGTTATGCCGTGGTCGGTTGATGAAGTCTGAGGTGATTCCCAACGTTTCGTCTCCGACTGCGGGAGACATCTTCAAAGGGGTCCGTAGCTTGATGGAAGGTCCAACACACACACTGGCTCGCTACTGACTGCCGCTAAATTCCGTGTCCGCGCGCCCCCGCACCGCGGCGTGACGTCACGTGTTTTGAAAACGTCAGTGCAATTGGCCGCTGTCCGTCGCCGTCGATCGCCGTCGCCATCACCCAGTAGTGGACGAGTGGTACACATCTTCTTTAACTCCGGCATCCATATACCGTTTAATTTGACGCCCTCCTCCTTTCGGTTGAAATTATTTGGGTGTTTAGCGATTTCGATTGCCTCCCTGTAGAGCCTTTCGTAGTATCCGCTCGTGGCCGCTAGTACTTGCGTCTCCTCGAAACGAATATTGTGGTTCCCTGGCTGGAAAGCATGCTCCGCAACACCTGATCGTTCCGTTTCTCCTCTTCTACAATTTCCCTTGTGCTCTTTCAAACGTTTAGAAACAGTTCTTTTGGTGGTACCCACATAAACATCACCACAGTTGCATGGGATCCTATACACTCCAGATGTTTCCAATGGTTTGCGAGCGTCCTTGGCAGGCCTAAGGTATTCCTGTATCTTCCTGGTGGGCTTGTAAATTACGGTAATATTCCGCTTCGTCAAGATCCTCCCTATTTCCGTTACATTTTTAACGAACGGCAGGAAAACCTTAGATTTTGCAGTAGCCTGTACGTCAGTATGATTTCTGCGTGGCTGCCTCAACACACGTTTTATTTCGGCGGACGAATATCCGTTCTTCGTTAGTGCATTGTGGAGATGTTCCATCTCAGCGTCGAGCAACTCAGGTTCACAAATATTTCTAGCTCTGTCCGCTAACGTCTTGATAACACCCCGCTTCTGTTGTGGGTGGTGGTTCGAATCCCGGTGCAAATAACGGTCCGTGTGCGTGGGTTTGCGGTACACTGAGTGGCCCAAACTACCATTTTCGTTTCTAAACACAAGCACATCGAGGAAATGTAGTTTGCCGTCTACCTCCTCCTCCATAGTAAACTGAATTCTTGAGTTTATACTGTTCAGATTTTCTTGGAACCGGCTTAGTTCCTCCGTACCATGTCTCCACAACACAAACGTGTCATCCACGTATCGGAACCATACATTTGGTTTCTTTCTGGCAGTACCTAAGGCCTGTTCTTCGAATTTCTCCATAAAGAAGTTTGCAATTACGGGACTTAGGGGGCTTCCCCTAGCCACGCCATCCGTTTGCTCATAAAACTGTTCATTCCACTTGAAGTATGTGGTCGTCAAACAACACTTAAACAGCTCTAAAATATCGGCGGGAAAAATTCGATCCAGCTGTTCTAATACATCATTAAGTGGAACCATGGTAAACAGCGATACCACATCGAAGCTGACCAATATGTCCTCCGGCTGGACCACTATGCCATTCAATCTGCTGATGAAATGTGTCGAATTCTTTATATACGAGTCCGAACGGCCCACATGTGGTTTTAACAGCGTAGTCAAAAACTTGGCTAACGAGTAGGTGGGCGAACCAATGGCACTTAGTATCGGTCTTAACGGAACATTTTCTTTATGAATTTTGGGCAATCCATAAAGGCTCGGTGGTAGCGCAACCGAACTGCAGAGACCTTTCTGTACACTCTCTTCAATGGAGGACTTTTTTATTAACCGCGACACAGTTCTGAGATCGTTGTTAGTGGGGTCCTTATTCAGCTTCCTATATGCTTGCGGATCCAGTAGATCCGTAATTTTTCTCTGATAGTCGGCCACATCCATAACCACCGTTGCGCTTCCTTTGTCAGCTGGGAGAACCAAAATGCTATCGTCGTCATTCAGGAGTTTTAAAGCTCTTCTCTCACCCACAGTTATATTACTTTTCGGCGGTTTTGCATTGGCTAATATTCTCACTGTTCCTATACGGATTTCTTCAGCTGTTACAGAATCTACACTGAGAATTCCTGCTTCTACATTGGCTATAATTTCTTCCGTGGGCACAAAACGTGGACTAACAGCAAAATTTCCTCCCTTGGCAAGCACAGATGTCTCATCGTCAGATAACGAACGAAAATGTGTGCTCCGACCGGGACTCGCACCCGGGATCTCCTTCTTACATGGCAGACACTCTATCCATCTGAGCCACCGAGGGCACAGAGGATAGATAGTGCGCCTGCAGGGATTTGTCCCTTTCACGCTCCCCGTGAGACCTACATTCCCAACAGGTCCATACCACTACATTCATAGTGCACCTAATAGATGTCTGAGATGTCTGCCATGTAAGCAGGAGATCCCGGGTTCGAGTCCCGGTCGGGGCACACATTTTCAACATGTCCCCAATGTAGTAAATCAACGCCTGTTTGCAGCTAGGGTGCCCATTTAATTATCATTTCATTTCTAGCAAAGCTGCATGGTCATCTACGGTAACTGTTCTTTCGAGAATAGATACTACCGTCAAATATAGAACTGCTAATGATTGGGAAAGTACTGGATAGTAACCGTTTGGAATTTATTGTTATATATCTGCCATTATGATTTCTAGTTGTTCCGTGCCGCTCTATGAGGGCGATTAAGAAACTTCTGGTCAGAGGACTTTAAGTCCAGAATCAGGATGCTAATCCTGCAAAATCTCTGTGAGCATTGAGGCCATCATCCCACCGACGCACCAAGTTGAAGATGCTCGCTTCGTACAACACTTGTGTGCTGCTGCGTGAAGAAAGTTTTAACTACCTGCTTCACATTCTTGCCGATCCTTCAAGACCAGTTTTTAAGGGACCGAAGACGTGATAATCGCATGGCGTGGGGTGTGGATTATAGGGCAAGTGCTCAGGCGTCTCCCGTTTTAGGAAGCTTTGCTTCTGTGTTACGGTATTTGCGGTATGAGGACGTGCGTTATCATGAAGCAGCCGCACCCTTTGTCGCACCATTCCACAACGGTGGACTTCGACAGACGTCCTGTCCGAAACACAGTCTTCCTTCTCTGATGGGTCTCTACCGGTGTTTGTCCTTCGGCAGCCGAAAAAAGAATAACAGCACGTCCATCGTGTCTGGACGCATTTGGTAATAATGTATCCGCATTTAACGCACGCACATTGGATAGACGCAGTTGCCACCCTGATCCCTTGCATACATGTCGGTGTTTATACAACCGCATCGAAATCTGCGTTGCATTACGCTGCAGCAACTCCCTCAAACGAAAACTTTTTGCTCGCCCCTTACAGCTTTCATATTCGCATGTCAATTACCAGCACTAATTCTTCCAGTTATATTAAATAATCAAAGTAGGGTACATTCCGTGTAAGACGCGCGATATTGTTTCGTCTCTTGCCTGTTAGCTACTTGTATTATATCCACATTCATCCCTTATGCGGTTCACTCGGACAACACCTGTCGTCCGCACCAGCCGTGCTGCAAAAATGGTTCAAATGGCTCTGAGCACTATGGGACTTAACTTCTGAGGTCATCAGTCCCCCAGAACGTAGAACTACTTAAACCTAACTAACCTAAGGACATCACACACATCCATGCCAGAAGCAGGATTCGAACCTGGGACCATAGCGGTCGCGCGGTTCCAGACTGTAGCGCCTAGAACCGCTCGGCCACCTCGGCCGGCGCCGTTCTGCAGTTCAAGGAGAGCCCCGTGTAAAAGAGTGGTGGCTGAGGTGAGCGGTACGCTTACAAGGGGCGCGGAAGGACCCCCTCAGTAACGTGTGCATGTTTACTGAGTCTTGCTTTTAAGGTGTCAGTGGTGCCCACGGGAAATGTCGGAATTGATATATTTGACGTTCACAGCATTCGCTATCTAGGTCTGTTGGCCAGGATTCATAAACTATCGCGTCTATTCCAAACAGTGTCATAGCTAAAAAAAATAATTATAAAGGTCACACCTCTCCCTGTCCGCATCCATCAAACTGACAAGAGTATGTGGCTTTGTAGCGACTGGCACAGACAGCGAGAGCGGCTTTGATATCTTTCTCTCGTGTTATGTAAATGTGACTTTCTGTGTATTTGCTTACCTAACATTAGAATTGACAAATCAGGGTGGGGCAAATAAAAGTGACCCGGACGAGTGGATACAATTGGAGGAGGAAAAGACGTACTGTTAATTCCAACAGGATGGAGCAACTTCCCACAGAGCCGGCTGAACATTGGAACACATTTACACCATCTTCATGTCTGACAGGGTTGTTAGCAGAGGCCAATCTGGTAGCGGCCGTATCTGGCCACCTAGATCACCTGATCTGTCAGTGTGCGATTACTTTGTGTGTCTCAAGTCTAAGTTGTATCGCAACAATACCCATCGTCTTCAAGAACTGCAGCAGAACATTTCGGACGAGACTGCAGCAGTTCCAGCAGTTCAGCTTCGATATGCCTTCAGAAACTTCCTGAGCAGGACTCAAAAGTGACAGGAGGTGAATGACGGTCCCATTCAACATCTGCTATAGTCAGGTTAGTATTTTATTTCCTCTCCTGTGCTGTGTTCCCTTGTAACCTGGAACTCTGTTCTCCGGGCCATTTTAATTTGCCTCGCCCTGCAGTTGTTGCCATGAATAAAAGTTTTTACAGCATCATTTGAAAAGTAATCAGTAAAGAACAATAATTAAAGTTGGTCATGATTATTCAAACATCCATACATACAGAATTACCGTGAGTTACGTAATACTGTAGAGTTTCTTTGAAATGTTACTATTCGTTCCATGTTATTGGTTTTCATAATCATAATTAACGACATTGCGCTCCATATTAACGTCTTTAGCGTTCACATCACAAGTGTTTTCAGATTTTTTCAGTCGCCCCGTTGTCATTCTCTCCCAGGGAATTGCGACATTTCGAAGCCGTTTTGGAGCTGGTGACCGTTTTTATTCTACACTCTAAATACATTCAAACTATTTTAGTTTTCAAATTACTGCTAACTACAATGATTTCTTAACTTACTACCATTTGTTTTTCATTTCGATCGTTGTTCACAATAAACATTGGTGCAATAAACATCAGGTTGTAACTATCTATATTCCATCTGTAAGCATTGATCCTCAGATCAGATGTCTTATTTCCATTAACTATGGAACATTTGGTACACGTGACTCAAAAAGACCTTTTTTCGACACCGTAGAGTATACGTATGCAGTAACTTTTCAGTTCTGGATGTTTTACTGTGACGTAAATTTCGGTCAAATGTTGGAGCAAAGCGGGAGCAAGACTCCCTACAAATTACAGATTGGGTTTTTGTTCGAATTTTCGTATTCAAATGAAGAGCAGAAAATGGGGAAATGGACAAATGATGTATTACACTGACAAACTTGAGGTCTAGTTTCACAAAAAAAGGCACTGATCATAAACATTCCACCTACCGCGTGGCGGAAATATGGTGAGCAGGCATGGCTTGGTGCGTACTTTACGCACTGTACATTGTTTTTTCAGTTGACCTTTAACATTACATATGACAACCAGATCATTTGTGTCATGACTGCAGCACAACTCGGCAACGTAAAGATATTCTACGAACGAAACCGATCGTAAAACGATAAATGAGTAATTTTATAGCTGAGGTGATGTTCGTTAATCATTAAAATATTTATTGCTTTATAGTAATCACGAAATACTTAACTAGCGATTTTAGGAAAATCGAAGTATTTCACCTCCAGCTGCTGCTACCTATGTATATGACGTGTCAAAAAGTTTATCTCTTCAAAGCCTTCCAATTTTGAGGATGAAAAGATAAATAGGTTTGATAATTAACTATCAAAGCCATTTCCTTCGAATCAAGAACTAAATTCAAGATATTTAGAGAACAAAAGACGCTAGGAAAGCGAACGATGTGTCTATAAGATAATGCTTCCGAACAAAACATGAAAATAGGAAGGTCTGAAAAATCAGTCAAATGTTTTGTGAAATGATTTGTCTGAAAGTAAGAAATAAAATAGATTAGAGAAACAGTTGACGCACCCTTGAACGATGCCCGAAATCATGTGAAGCATGTGAGGTGTGTCAAATGTTTCTCTGATCTACTTTAGTTCTTATTTGCAGGCAAATCATTTCACAAAACATCTGACCGATTTTTTTTCAAAGCGTTCTTACATGCATATCCAGCTTTTTATATGGGCGTAGTCCAATGAAGTAAACTTATTTCTGTAGACAACGACTACATCATCGCTGTACCTGCTAAAACTAGTGCTCAAAAGTCGTATCGCAGAATGGCCAGTGTAAAATTTTGCCGCATTCGTCTGTTGGCAATACAGCAGCAAGTGTGGCTCATGTAATTACCTGAAGTATACTGCCCATTCATAGAGAATGACGATGTATAGCGTTTCAAAACGACTTCTTGAAAAGCGCTATTCAGGTACTGAATTTGATTATTCTGCATACAGAAAATGGTGGGAGAAAATATCAGCTATGCGAAATGACATACACTAGTTCTCCATTTAAGAGTGGCGATATCTGATTGTGCAAACATTAGTAGCGTTGCTTACTGTGTTTACCAGAGTCGATGTAGAATAGCAGAGAACACCTTCCTTGCCAAATAATTTCCAACATGTTTTTTGTTTATCTGTGATCTCCAGAGAACATACGCAAGGTACATTACAGAGAAGCTTCTGAGTGAACATCATGTACTGCATTTCTGTTTCTTTACTTGCTAGAGATCAACATCACGTACGTTAGAAAGAAACCACTCGTAACCACGGGTTCCACTAGGCCCTTACCGCACTTTTCTATATAAACCTACCTCAAATTTTTTGAACATGAAATTATACTTTCACTTTTGACAAGCATTAAAACGCCTAGTCCGCTCCAGAGTACATTAATGTGATCGTATTTGTCTATTTATCTTTGTATTCATGTCTCAGCTTACAGTGAGTGTAAACTCTAGTTTCTGTTCTCCTAAAGAGCCACCCTTGCCTATAGCCTTACACGAAATATGCACATTAACTTCAGATAATCTCTTTTAGCGATGGATATTACGGAGTGCTCGCCTTTACCTTAGTTTCAATGAAGACTCATATAACAGAAAAAGTATTAAGCCAGGAAACAACAAATAACAAACAATGATATAAACCTGAAGATCTTATATTCTGATAAGCTGAACTCTGTTGACCGATGGCATTTTCGTTCTCCTGTTCCACTTGTAATCAAAGAACACGGAAGACTGTGACAGCACGTCTTGCTTTTTCACATCTTCTTCGGATTCCAGGTACCTACTACCAGCTCCTGCTGAAGAATAAGTGCGAGATTCGTAAACAAACTCAACGTCTCTGTCTCCTTTCCTACTCTCCACTCAGATACGCAGTCGGAGACCTCGCTGCGGACTTATTCGTTATGTATGCTGAAATTTCTGTCATATGAATCTGTTAAGTTTTAGGGTTTTCTAAGCCAATGTCATCCTCAGTTATTCAGAGCAGAGCTTTTTTATCTGATGAGTTATGCAAACTGTGGTTTTTGGGTTTAAGCCAGCCAGCTAAAGACAATCAATTGCAACAAGATTGATGCAACTTTGTGCCAGTCCACCTTTAGTCTATGCTTACGGAGCGGTAATTAGGCCCATGGCTTTCGCCACCTTTATTAAAATTTTTCTATTGAAATAACACATATTATATCGTACTGATCCATTGCGGTCGTTCCTAGTTAATAAAAGTTTCATTGAGAAGTTACACAACGTGTCACATTGTTTCAAAATAGTCACATAAATAGAAATGATTACTAATTGTTTGAAAGTGAAATGATCGTATGACATTGGCCGGATATTCCGTTCGGAGTTTGGCCGCCGTATCGCAAGTCTTTTTAGTTGACGCCACTTCGGCGACTTGAGTGGCAGTGATGATGAAAGACACACAACACCCAGTCCCCTACCGGGAATCGAACCCGGGCCCCGTTGCGCGGTAGGCAGTAACGCTACCGCTGCGCTGCGGAGGCGGACACTAATTGCCTGAATCTCCCCGTAACGATTGCTCATCACTCCTTCCCATGGCCTAAGTGACTAACTGCAGAAAAATAATTTTATCTGTTGTAAATTTAAACTTAATTTCTCAGTCCTCAAGGTTTTTTCCTGTCGCTCGGAAAGGAGGATTTGACTTTTATTTTGACATTAAATGGAAAAAGAAATTTAACTCTTCTGCACAGCGTTACATCAAGACTGATTAGACAAAATAATTGCTGAGAACCCATGATTTGAGAAGAGATAACAGGAAGTTATCGTTACTTGTAGCCCTTTAATTTTAAGCCACTGTATATGAGCTCCGAGGAGAACTCAGAACTTTCTAACTGCGATAAATGAGAGCACTTGTTAAGTGAAATTGAATTTCAGAGATATGTCAAAACCATATTTTCCACATTGATGGAAATGAGCATATGGCATAGTTGGCTGGAAGACTCCATTCGGGGAAGTTCGGCCGCCAAGAGCAAGTCTTTTTTCATTCGATGCCACATGATAATACACTCGACATATGTCACATTGTCTTCTCCGTAGTTTCCTGCAATGTCCTGTATTTCTCGTGTTGATTATCGTATTTATAAATTCTTCCCCACAACCATCGTACTTTGAATAGCTGTTATTTACTGCGAATAAATAATTTAGATTAAAGATATCTTCTGATGACAGGATTTTTTTATGTTGAAAATATTACTAGTGGGTTTAAAACAGAGGACTTCCACTCCTAACAAGTCACATTCTCCTTCGTCTCCACGTCAACGCCGTTAAAGAGTATCTCTGCACCACAGCTCAGTTCATGCTTAAGTATTTTGATTTTCAGAAACATAGTGACGTATGTTACATATTTAAGGAGCTAACGTCACTTGTGTCCACGCCAGAAAAAAATGAAGGAAGGAATATTAGAGTTCATTAGAGACGGAGCACACGCTCGGTATATATCAAGGATGGTGAAGGAAACAGACCGTGCTCTTTCAAAGGAATCGTCCCGGCATTTGCCTGGAACGATTTTGGGGAAAACCTAAATCTAGATGGCTGGACGCGGATTTGAAGCGTCGTCCTACCGAATGGGAGTCCAGTGTGCTAACCTCTGCACCACCTCGCCCGATCCCATGATGAAGTACATGAATGTGCCCACAGATAAACTCAAAACTTTTATACAAAAATAAAAATTCACGAAAGTGAAAGCAAAACCTGAAAACTTCATAACAAAAGAAGAAAGAAATTGCGTAAACATTCATATAATTTGTTAAAAATGGAAAGAATCGAACAGGAAGCAGTTATTTCGAAACAGTTTCCCAATGTTTCGTAATAGTGGGACGTACAGGAATAACCGTTGCAAAAATGTAGCATTTTCCATATCTAAAAATATCTGCATCCGGCAGCGAAAGGCTTTTATTTGTTCACTGACAGTTCGTTAGTCTGATTGCATACAGGTTATTTTCTGCTTGGTCTCCAATCTGCATGAAAGGCAACTTACAAAGGTATGCGCCAGCGGCATTACTTCGACTGAAATTAAAGCAGAGATATCGTCTTTTGCAAAGCTGACTCAGTCATCTGCTTACACTGACATGGGATCAAGATTCTAAAGTAGAGTTTTGTATCCCATTCTAATACGTCAATTTGAATAACACTGTAACGACGCCCCAGCTGAAAATATCGCTGTCGTGAATGTCGTGTTGCGTCTGTGGATTGGTCACAGTAGTCCAAAGGTGTCAGTCTAGAGCCTGCCAGCGCGTAGTAGAGAATAACAGAACTTGCACTGAAGGTTGACAAGGTGATAGGAATCTTACCTTGCGCGCACATCTTGATAACGTGACGGTGTGCGTGACGACTGGAAATTTTCATTGCTACCACAAGGCTGGTATTCCTATCAGCAACAGGAAAGGACTACACTGTTATTTTATGATACGTTGGCTTGGCGGCATGAGAAATGTGTAACGGAGTCTGTGTGGAGACACCTTAGTACTTAAAGCTGTGTGTCAAATTAACAATTGTCAAGAAATGCTAACAGTATTTTAGGGAGGATATTTGCTTCCATACTGTTTCAATTTGTAGTCCTATCCTTGATGACTGTATATATTAGACCTTGATGGGAAATCCGCACCTTTCAAAAAAGTGAAATAACGTCTCTACAGCGCTACCAACATAAAACTTTCGCAGGAAGGAGCCACAAATCGAGATGTTATTGTAATATAACGGGACTGGTGCTGCCACAGAATAAATACGCATGATCCCAAGATGAACGAGCAATATCAACGAACTGTGATGCCTTCTCAGTCGAATGCGATATCTCTGATGTCTGTAGACAAATCACTGTGATCGTGGCATTCGGATGTGCAAGAGCTGTTGTTTTGTTTTGCTCCAAATATGATAAGAATAATAATAGAGCAATGAACTGTCGTGAAGTTTCACATGAAACTTGGAACAACTACTAAACCTATGTTTTACTAAAAGAAATTTATGGCGAAGACTGTTTATCATGTACGCGAGATTTTGAGTGGTTCAAGGATTCCGAAGATGGCCGAGAAGACGCTGAAGATGACTCACTTTCCGAGAACGTCCAGCACCACCAGAGGAAATTTTACACAAACAATTTAACATGAGAACAGTGTGTGCGAAACTGATGCCGAAAATTCTTTCGATCGAACAAAAAGAAGATCGTGAAAATGTTTGTTCTCACAGAATACCACTGAAAAGAATCCAGTTTCCTGGAAATAGTGATGACATGTGACGTACCTTGGTTTTTTAACTTATGATCCAGAAACCAAGCGCCATTTCACACACTGGAAGGTTCCAACTTCACCAAGTGTGAAAGGAGCTCGAATTAGCAAATCAAGATTCAAAGCGATGACGATTGCTTTTTTTTTTTTCGTTGTTCATGGAATTGTGTCTCTCAGGTGGGTTCGAGAAGGTTAGGAACCCAGTTCTTATGGTTCTTGCTGAATTCCGTGAGCAAATACGAGAAAAACGACTCGAATCGTGGAAGAACTCGTTATGGGGTCTACATCAAGACAACGCACCGGGTCATACCGCACTGAGGTTACAGTGAAGTACACAAACACAGTTTTAGATCCCAATCTTATTCGCCTGACCTAGTACCATGTGACTTTTACCTACATCTACATCATACTCCGCAAGCCACCTAATGGAGTGTGGCGGAGGGTACTTTCGGTACCACTATCTGATACCTCCAACCGTGTTCCACTCGCGAATAGTGCGTGGGAAGAATGATTGTCGGTAAGCCTCTGTATGGGCTCTAATTTATCGAATTTTCTCCTCGTGGTCAATACGCGAGATATATGTGGAGGGAAGTAATATGTTGTTTGACTTCTCCTGAAATGTGCTGTCCCGGAATTTCAATAGTAAATCTCTCCGTGATGCACAACGTCTCTCTTGTAATGTCTGCCAGTGGAGTTTGTTCAGCATCTCCGTAACGCTCTCTCGCCAGCTAAACGATCCTGTGACGAAACGCGAAGCTCTTCGTTGGATCTCCTCTATCTCCTCTATCAGCCCTGCCTGATAGGGATCCCAGATAGATGAACAATACTCAAGAATCGGGCGAACAAGCGCCTTGTAAGCCACTTTTTTCGTGGATGAGTTCTATTTCCTTAAGATTCTTCCGATGAATCTCAGTCTTGTGTCTGTTTTTCCCACTATCTGTTTTGTATGGTCATTCCACTTAAGGTCGCTCTGGATAGTTACGCCTAGATATTTCACGACAGACGCTGTCTCCAGCTGTTTGACATCAATAATTGTAGTTGTATAGTAGTGGTTTTCTTTTCCTATGTATGCGCAATATGTTACATTTACTTGCGTTCAGGGTCAATTGCCAGAGTCTGCACCATTCATCAATTCTCTGTAGATCGTTTTGCAAATTCTTACTATCTTCGGGCGTTGCTACTTTGGTACAAACAACTGCATCATCTGCGAATAGCCTTAAAGAGTATCCGACGCTTTCTACTAGATCATTTATACAAACTGTGAACAGCAACGGTACTATCACACTTCCCCATGGTACGCCGGATATTACCTTTACATCTATCGATTTAGTTCCTTTAAGAGCGACGTGTTGAGTTCTATCTGCAAGAAAGTCTTGAATCCAATCGCAGGTCTGCTCCGATATTCCGTAAGCTCGTATTTTTTTCATTAAAAGGCAATGCGGGACAGTGTTAAATGCCTTACTGAAATCAAGGAAAACGGCATCGGCCTGAGCGCCGTTTTCCACTGCGCTGTGGATCTCATGGAGGAACAGAGCGAGCTGAGTTTCGCTGGATCTCTGTTTGCGGAATCCATGTTGATTTTTATAGAGAAGCTTTTCATTTTCCAACAACGTCATAATTCTTGAGCATAAAACTTCTTCCATAATATTACAACAGATTCACGTCAACGATATAGGTCCATAATTGTGTGGATCTGTCTTATGGCCTTTCTTAGAAACGGGAATGACCTGCGCTTTTTCCAGTAGTTAGATACCTTTGGTTGCTCAGGCGACCTACGATAGATTACTGCTAGAAGGGGAGCAAGTTCTTTCGCATAATATTTATAGAATGTTATAGGTATCTCATATGGTCCTGAAGCCTTTTCACTACTAAGCGATTATAGCTGCTTTTCATTTCCGCGATCGGTTATCTCAATATCTGCCATTTCGACGTTCGCACGACGATTGAAAGGAGGGACAGTGTTACGATCTTCTTGGGAAGGCCTAATTCAGTATTTCGGCCTTCTCTCTGTTATCTTCCGTTTCTGAGCCGGTGTGGTCGCTGAGAGAATGAATAGATAATTTTGACCCACTTACTGATTTTACATACGACCACAATCTCTTAGGGTTTTTACTCAGGTCGGTTGACAACGTCTTACCTTCGAAATCATTCTTCTCCTTACGATCATTTTCGCTTCGTTCAGCTTTTGTTTGTCAGCTAGATTTTTACTTCTCTTGGAACTGAGATGAAGTGCTCTTTGTGTACGTAGAGCTTTTCTAACACGGTGGATCTTTCCCATCCCTTAAAACCTTACTCGGAACATACTTGTCTAGGGCACATTGAACGATGCCTTTGAACTTTGAACTTGTCCTTCACATCTTCGTCCTCATCGCAGAATATTTGGTGCTGACTGCTGAGATATTCTGAAATTTGTATCCTGTCACCCTTGCTGAGCAAATACATCTTCCTACCTTTCTTAACATTCCTTGTAGGACCCGTCGTCATAGATGCTATCTAATCTCCATGGACAAATCTGCACTACAAATAACGAAGTTTCAGTCTGTTGGACCAGTGAAAGATAAAGCGGCACGCGTCAGCAAGAAGCCCACAGAGGAGGACAGCCGAGAGCAGTGGCGTTTGCGCAGACCTGTCAGTGCTAACAGGCAGACAACACTGCATGACGTAACGCGGAGAAAACGAAGTGGGACGTAGGACGAACGTATCAGTCGAAACTGTAGGGGACTTCCAACAACGTCTTGAGTCCATACCACGTTGAGTTGCGGGGGAAAGGTGGTCCGACACAATGCTAGGAGGTATCCCATGGCTTTTGCGCCTCAGTGTATATTCTATGCTAATCCGACCGTATACGGAATACGCTTGCCTTTGCTAAGGGTCAGTCACGCTTCACAGATGTCAGAATAATGCGATCCTATGCTGCTTGCGTGGTCTGTGGTTAGCCTGTACGTATGCTCTTGTCGTCGAAGCTAATGAGCCTCCTCTAGAACTCATAAAACAACACATTGGCTACAAACATCTACTCAGGTCCGTACAAATTAGATAACAGCCTTTGTTTTCGAGGATTCGAATGTTGTCTCCATATTAAATACTGCTCTATAAAGAAACTTCCACCACTAGCATTTTCCTTTATGATATTTGACCACTGTGTCACCGAAGTACAACAGTTTCATACTGTCACTGTTTCATGATAGATTACAGGAATAAGACAATTTTAGACATTCACACGGATACACCGATCATGGTGTAGCACGAAACTTTTAAAGGACTTCGCAAGCGGATGGGAACGTGCGCACCGTCTCTAAACAGATGGCGCTCTTGGGAGCACATGCAATGAGGAACAGACATGCCATAGTGGCCAGTTCTAACGCCCTTCGGGGGCCGCCTCAGTATTTACTTTGAAGCTCCAGACAGTATTAAAGGGGCTTAAATATGCTGATCAGCATTTCTGCTAATATGAAACTGTGCTGACAATAATTGCAATTTTCATTTGGTGCACCAAATTGTAGACCATACTGCGGAGCTTCAGCGCCAAAACCATGCTGTGTGTAAATGGACGACAGCATTTCAGGGGCAGTGACATTGTTGAAGCTCTCACTAAGAGTGTCATCTAGTATGTGACAGAGAGGTACGAACGTGTTCCTTACACAGGCCTGAAAG
This sequence comes from Schistocerca americana, assembly GCF_021461395.2. NCBI lineage: Eukaryota > Metazoa > Arthropoda > Insecta > Orthoptera > Acrididae > Schistocerca > Schistocerca americana. The sequence continues at coordinate 623,234,565 of NC_060119.1, forward strand.
ACATGCGGCGGCAGATCAGAACCCTGCGGAACAATTAGTGACACCTATCATACCAATAAAGAGGAAGACTGTATGCAGGAATACTATGAAGTATCCCGGCACGTCCGTCATACTCCCTTGGTTTGTACCACATAATGTTTCTGGTCACCCTGTTCCGCCATTGCTGTAACCACGGGCGGTTCGGACTGCACCTCCAACGGCTATAATTGGCTGACTCACACCAACGTAATTTTCTGTTGCCCTTTGCAACACCACGCGACAACCAGTTTTTTGCATGGTTTAGTGGACAACAACTTCCTTTCTCAATGAAGACACTACTCACAACACATAGCCTGACAAAAGAAGTGAGGCAACAAGAAGAGATGGTGGGAAGTCAGTGTAACTTCCTGCAGCACACTCCATTGGCGATGATGAAAATACGATACTGGCTATTAAAATTGCTCCACCACGAAGATGACGTGCTACAGACGTGACATTTAACCGACAAGACGAAGATGCTGTGATATCCCAATCATTAGCTTTTCAGACCATTCACACAAGGTTGGCGCCGGTGGCGACACCTACAACGTGCTGACGTGAGCAAAGTTTCCAGCCGATTTCTCACACACAAACAGCAGTTGACCGGCGTTGCCTGGTGAAACGTTGTTGTGATGCCTCGTGTAAGGAGGAGAAATGAGTAACATCACGTTTCCGACTTTGATAAAGGTCAGATAGTAGCCTATTGCGATTGCGGTTTATCATATCGCGACATTGCTGCTCGCGTTGGTCGAGATCCAATGACTCTTCGCACAGTATGGAATCGGTGGGTTCAGGAGGGTAATTCGGAACGCCGTGCTGGATCCCAACGGCCTCGTATCACTAGCAGTCGAGATGGCAGGCATCTTATCCGCATGGCTGTAACGGATCGTGCAGCCACGTCTCGATGCCTGAGTCAACAGATGGGGACTTTTGCAAGACAACAATCATCTGCACGAACAGTTCGACGACGTTTTCAGCAGCATGGACTATTACCTCGGTGACCACGGCTGCGGTTACCCTTGGCGCTGCATCACAGACAGGATGATGTACTCAACGACGAACCTGGGTGCACGAATGGCAAAACGTCATTTTTCGTATGAATCCAGGTTCTGTTTACAGCATCATGATGGTCGCATCCGTGTTTGGCGACATCACGGTGAACGCACATTGGAAGCGTGTATTCGTCATCGCCATACTGGCGTATCACCCAGCGTGATGGTATTGGGTGCCATTGGTTACGCGTCGCGATCACCTCTTGCTCACGTTGACGGCACTTTGAACAGTGCACGTTGCATTTCAGATGTGTTACGACCCGTGGCTCTACCCGTCATTCGATCCCTGCGAAACCCTACATTTCAGCAGGATAATGCACGACCGCATGTTGCAGGTCCTGTACGGGCCTTTCTGGATACAGAAAAATATTCGACTGCTGCCCTGGCCAGCATATTCTCCAGATCTCTCACAAATTGAAAACGTCTGGTCAATGGTGGCCGAGCAACTGGCTCGTCACAATACGCCAGTCACTACTCTTGATGAACTGTGGTATCGTGTTGAAGCTGCATGGGTAGATGTACCTGTACACGCCATCCAAGCTCTGTTTGACTAAATGCCCAGGCATATCAAGGCCGTTATTCCGGCCATAGGTGGTTGTTCTGGGCGCTGATTTCTCAGGATATGTGCACCCAAATTGCGTGAAAATGTAATCACATGTCAGTTCTAGTATAATGTATTTGTCCAATGCATACCCGTTTATCATCTGCATTTCTTCTTGGTGTAGCAATGTTAATGGCCAGTAGTGTAGTAGAGTCGCAATTCCCTGAGAGAGGTCAATAGAGTCACCAGAGTGCACTAGAGTTTAGTGTTGTCACCAGGCCAGCAAGTTGGGCAACTCCAGGAAACGATTTGGCGATAAGTTTTATATGTTCTAAATATTTTATCTGCGGACGATTAGAAGACATTAAGAATCTCGCAACACACATATTTGCAACAGATGAATGTGTGCGGTAGAGAGATGCTGCTCCATATTACCTGCGCGTTAGGTAAAATTTAGTGATTTTCAGTATCCTTTCTGCAGTTACACTTGTAATGACCAGCAGTGTATTTTGTAATGTCTTTTATTCACGGTTGCAGAGAGTATGAGGGAACAGTTAATTCCCGTGACAGAATTCCTTTTATTGACTTCTGCACAGAACAGACTAGTAAGTGAGGTTGATGGACGTGGTGAGCTTGCCTCCGCCCAGAATGCCAGCCGGCCGTGGCGTCGCGCTCTGTGAAGTGTCCATCCAGCCCAGCCGCGCGCAGCACAGCCCAACCCTCACCCCCGTGTACTGCTTTGGCGCCCCCCCCGGCGCGCGAAGCGCACGCAAATGTCAGGCGGCGTGGCCGTGTCCCGCTGGCGCCGCTGCTTTCTGCTGCCGCTCATAATCTGCTTTATGCTGCTTAATATCTCCACAAATTCCCAGGGCGGTAGCATGGTGTGGTCCTCAAAACGACAGAAAAAAAACAGTGCAGCGGCAAACGTTACTCGATTACAATGAATTTTTTATTCTGTAGTGGAATGTATGCCTTTTTATAACTTAATGACAGATGAAAACTGCGTACTGGGCCGGAGTTTTCTACCGCTACTTTGTCTTTTGCACGTAGTGCCAATTTCGACTGAGCTCTCCAGGCATCAGAGTTTCACTTCTGTCAGTACTTCCATGCTCCTTTGCAAACTTATTGGATTAGAAAATGCATTGCAATAAAACGGCTATTAATTCTGCCACCAGACCTCTAAAACAGACTTAATTAAATATGAAATTTGGACAGACTGCAACAGTTTCCAGTCGCCAAAAATTTTAACACACCCTCAAAATCTTCGCATGTTATTTGCTGTCTCGCCTTCCACATATTCTTGTCTTTCCAACCCAACGCAAAATCTGCAGCAGAGCAAATTTCTTTCCCCCCTCAATACCTATGCAAAGAATCTCTTTCTGCCTTAATCGTTTCCTCAAATTTCTCTTTCTTGTACCGTACTTTCCTGTGCCCATGAACACATATAGTCCCGTTCCTACTCACGGATGCTCTCGCCAGACAGTTTTAAGTTACCTGTCTCCTTTTTCCAAACTATTTTACAATGTGGATTGCCGGCCGCTGTGGTCGAGTGGTTCTAGGATCTTAGTCCGGAACCAAGCGGCTGCCACGGTCGCAAGTTCGAATCCTGCCTCGGACATGGATGTGTGTCATGTCCTTAGGTTAGTTAGGTTTAAGTAGTCCTAAGTCTAGGGGACAGATTACCTCAGATGTTAAGTCCCATAGTGCTTAGGGCCATTTGAACCATTTGAATAATGTGGATTCTCTTGAGTAGAGAAACGCTTTTTCGTCCCTTTCTACCTTTTATAGTCAAGTCGCTAATGCGATCTCCCGCATTTGGTATCGTCAGTCTTTACACCATTTTAATACTCTTGCATGCGATCTTGCGGGCACTCGGCCGTGGCGTACTTCCTTCCAAGCACGTCTACGTGACGAGGTCTTTCTTACTCGTCTTCGCATCGGCCACAATCCTATTTTTACTCCGGCGAGAGGACCCTCCGAAGTGTGGTGCTTGTGGCGTGCAGATCATGGTGCGCCACATTTTATTGGACTGCATTTTATTTGCCGACCAGCAGTCTGCAGCGGATTTGCCGGCAGATCTGCAGTCTATTTTATGTAATGATCAAACGAATGTGGTTCGCGTTTTAAAGTTTGTGAATTGTTCCATGATTTTAACAAGATTTTGGGGAGATGATTTTAGTGTGTCTACAGGGTGGCTGACTCACCCAAGTTTTTTGTAAGTGATCAGCCAGTCACATTTCCCTGTGCAGCTCTTTTAGCTCTTCTGTGTTTTGTTTTCCCTCTGTTTTAATTTCTTGATCAGCTATCTTCCCTCCTCATTGGTTTTCGTGTGAGAATGCCTGTATAATAGAGTGTACAACAATTTTAGCTCTTATCCGCATTCATTTGTTTTAATAAATGTCAGGGCGCTGATAACCTAGCCGTTGGGCGCCCAAGAGATCCCAACACACACACACACACACACACACACACACAAATGCATTTTATTGGCTGTATACACATTATCAGCATTAATAAACTAATTACAGAACAGCCTACACAGATGAAGAAATGGTCGGTATTATTCCGAAAATATGAGTATCCTGAAAGACAGATATACTTTCATGACAATGTTTTTGGAAGGACGTGAACGCTTCCGCTCACAAGGCTTCCGCATTCCAGTCGCGCGCATTTTTCTCAGCTGCCGATAACACACTAACCATTGTATTGTGCGATGGATCATTTGTTTACTTTTCTCAATAACAACTACTTTCTTCGCGAATCACACATTGTCAGTTTGGCAAGATGAGTAACCAGCATCTGGCGTGTGCCTGTCATTCCGCGAAAGGAACGCTGCTCAGATGAAGAAAGGAATAACATCCTTTGGTAAGTTTCCATTACACTCGTTCAATATTAAAAACACGACAGTTACGTAGGTTCAACCAAATTCCAGCAGAATAGGGTATTTATTTTTGTGTGAATTGCTAACTTTTTCTCATTCGAAGAAGCATCACTATTTATGATCACCATTGTTGACAGGTTTAACTGTACTTCTTTTGCCAATACACAGTATAATTTTTACCAACTTCTCTTGCAGCAGCTATTGCGACAGAATTCTGAAACAGAATGTCCAATTAAACAAGTAATTGGCGACTACAGAGCTCAACAGCTTACGAGAAACCTCATTGTGTCGGTTTGCAATAACATAAAAAGAAGAAATTTCATGTTTATTTTCATACTAGGAAACTCTTGTTTCACTAGCTGTCGATAATTCTTAAAAAATTACAGTCACTGAAGTGTAAAAAACAGGAAGTATAGCTTCTGATATATCATCATAGATAAGGAAGTTCCGTGTGTTTACGAATCGGCAAAATACTCTCCTCCTCGTGTGCTCTCATTCACCAAAATCTCTTTTCGATGTCTTTAGTGGTTTAGGAGATATGAAGAATGTTGTGATTATTTCATTGTCGTGGGCGTGGGATCAGGAGTGAACGCGCTATATAGACAGAGACCTCCTCCCAAAAATTCAAAATGTTAGCTCAGTTTCATACGCAGCAACATATGGTGTAACATGCAGCAAACGCCATATCATAGCGACCCCTATCTTTCATTGTAAACTTTTAGAATTTTGCGTAGTATTTTACTAAAATGTGTATATCACAAAAAGTATGGCAATTAGCGAGACTATGGATGCTTCACTACGAAACTGACATATAACGCTACAAGTAAGCCAAAAATAAATTTTTTTACTGAATAGTTTCTGTAAAATCGTTAGAGAAAGACTACAGGGTGCGCGTGCTTTGATTCTGTCAGCGCAGAGTGGCGCCAACCGTCGCGTGCAAAGTAAGCGTACGCGTTGCATATGCGCAGGACCAGCGCGACAAGTGCGGACGTGCGCGTCGCGTTGTAGTGCCGTGTCACGTTACACGTACTACACGCGTCTCAATTTGCGCTTAGCCTTACATTATAACCATGTGGCTCATTACTGGCTCCGGGAGGGCAGGGTGTCAGTCGCGGCTGGAACAGATTCATTTCTTCTGCAATGGGACGTAATTTCCTGCCAAACGAACGGCTCAAGAGCTATTCGCGATCACGTTGTTCGCAAGTGCTTGCACACCTAATCGGTAACAGGAGCTTGACATGCCGAGTGGCGAGTCGTTCTACGGCGCAAATGGCGCTACCGTTATTTCACGCAAGCCATGATATGCTCTGACTGTGTTGTGGGGCCAGTCCTAAGAAGACTGTTGTAGTACCATTTACGAGGAAGCAGATCCAACACTGATGCTGGAATCTCAAGCTTCTCGATGAAACTGTACCGGTGAAGGGGATAGTGAAATATCTAGGGGTAACCCTGGATGAGAATCAATGGCGGACTCCTCACATAAGGAGCATCTGTTATAAGGTGAAAGATACTCTAATGAATACCAGGAGGACTTGTAGTAAAAACTGAGGGCTAAGCCCTAAGAGTATATACTGGATATACTCCACGGTAGTAAGACCTATGATCTCTTATGGGGCTGCAGACTGATGGAAAAATGTAGAACAGCAGGTAGCTGCTAACGAGCTTGCTAAGGTGCAGAGATTGGCCTGCTTAGCCATTACAGGCGGAATTAGCAGCACACCTACTGCTGGGATGGGAACTATACTGGACATGCCCCCACTACACCTGCTTGTAAGGATGGAGGCAGCAGCTGGAGCACAAATGTTAAAGGCTGACAAAAACTTTAACTCACTGGGATACTCAGGATCTCACACTCAAATACTGAGTGCGGTAGACATAGGTATGTTTTGGGAAATGCCGGCCGACTATATAATAATTCCCAGCTGCTCCAACAAGCCTTTCATTGCAGTAATTGGAAGTAGCGAGCTCTGGGAGAACAAATTTCGACACCTAACTGGGGACATAGTCTGGTTCACTGACGGTTTGAATACAGACAAAGGTGTTGGGGCCGGGGTATACGGAGTGCAGCCAAGGCTGGAGGGTGCAGTCTCTCTAGGGAAGATGACCACTGTGTTTCAAGCAGAAATATCCGCTATCAGGTTTTGCTTGGAGGCGACTTTGCGGAGTTGCTACAGAGGTCGTAGCATTTTCATTTATTCAGAGAGCCAAGCAGCCCTGAAAGCATTGGCAGCCTCTGCAACAAGATAAAAGATCGTGGCAGAATGCCACAAAGTCCTTGTGGAGCCAGAGGAAAGCAATAGGGTAAACCTATTGTGGATCCCTGGTCTCTCAGGGATTAGTGGTAATGAGCAAGCGGATAGGTTGGCCAGGATAGGGGCGATGGCACCATTTATTGGACCAAAACCTGTCCTGACAATCACCAAGGCGATGATTAAAGTAAAACTACGAGACTCGACAAGGAGACAGCATGTAAAATATTGGGCTAAGGTCTAAAAGCAAAAACATGGCAAGTTATTGATGCCAAAGCCATGTTCTAAGAGTAGTCTCTCAATCCTGGGCTTGAACAGGAGAGAAATGAAACTCATGGTTGTTCTACTGACAGGCCGGGGGAATTTCAACAAACACCTACATACAATGGGGATAATAGAAGAAACCCCAAATGTAGGATGTGTGATGTGGACGAGGAAACGGCATCACATTTGATCTTCGAATGCAAACCACTGGAGATTAAAAGACACCGGATATTCAGATCAACCAGACCTGAAGAATTTATATCTAGCAAAGCACTGGAGAAGGATCTCCTTGCACTGTTCAAGGGCATTGGTTGGCCTTACTAGAGACACAGGGAACTATACTGCACAATGAACTCTGTTTCGGTGCGGGCAGTAGCGGTCTTGAAAAATGGTTCAAATGGCTCTCAGCACTGTGCGACTTAACTTCTGAGGTCATCAGTCGCCTAGAATTTAGAACTAATTAAACCTAACTAACGTAAGAACATCACACACATCCATGCCTGAGGCAGGATTCGAACCTACGACCGTAGCAGACGCTCGGTTCCAGACTGTAGCGCCTAGAACCGCACGGCCACTCCAGCCGGCAGCGGGCTTGACCAATGTTGTTTTTGCTTCCCTGATCAGATCAAATCAAATCAGATCTGTAGCGTACTGTAAGGTCTGCAACCAGTGGCTACACCGGTGGATGAATGCCGAACGAAAATCAAACTGGATGGCTGTTTGCCTGAAGCATCTGATGCGGTTCAGTGTTAAAGGCAACACGTTCCTTGAACTCATTGTTGCGGGCGACGAAGCCTGGTGCCACTACCGGGAACCGGGATTGAAAGCGTCGACGGTGCATTGGTGTCATCCATCGTCCCCTCGTCCCAAGAAGTTCAAGAGTCAACCATCTGCTGGAAAGGTGATACTCGCCCTGTTATTTGATTACCGGTGCACATTGGTTATTGATTTCAGGAAATCTGGCGCCTTGATCACCCTGGAACGTACTGCGCAACACTAGATAAATTAGGGCGTGCAATTAAGGCGAAACGTCCAGGAAAACTGAGCCAAGGGGTGTTGCTGCTTCATGATAATGCTCGTCCCCGTATCGCAAATGTCGTAACGTAGACGTTAGGCCAAGTCAACTGGGAGACACTCTAGCACGAGCCCTATTCTCCTGATCTCTCTCCACGAGATTAACACGCCTTCGATGTCTAAAAAAAGGCCTTGAAAGATCAACGATTCCTGTCGAACGAGGGTGTGCAACAGGAAGTTATTGAATTCTTCACGCAGCAGGACACGGTGTTTAAACAAACGGGTACCTTCAACCTGGTGTGGCGGTGGAATGACTGCCTCAATGCTCCCGGAGATTTTTGCCTGATGGGCATGCCAGTTCTGGACTGTATGACCTTCGAAAGGAAACTTTTTGATCGCCTTATTCGTGGGAGAACTTTTGTTTTCAAAAATGGACTTAATTTTTTAAAGAAAGCCTAAATACATTGTTTAGCGTATCGATGAATCAAAATTGAAAGATGACTTCCTAAACCACATAAAACACTTAGTAAGCATTGCTACAGTAGTGCAAACGGTTTCGATGAGTTCATCGCGCTTTACAACGTATTAAATATGTAATAAGTATGCAGCCGGCCGGAGTGGCCGTGCGGTTCTAGGCGCTACAGTCTGGAACCGAGCGACCACTGCGGTCGCAGGTTCGAATCCTGCCTCGGGCATGGATGTGTGTGATGTCCTTAGGTTAGTTAGGTTTTAGTAGTTCTAAGTTGTAGGGGACTGATGACCTCAGATGTTTGGAAGTCCCATAGTGCTCAAAGCCATTTGAACCATTTTTGTAAATTAAGAGTGCTGAAAAAACAGGAAAAAAACATACTGAAGCCATTTCGGATTGACAGGTAGTATCTGTATATGGTAGGCTTACGTCCCTTTGTTTCACATTAAAAAAGTCCATTTATGTAAATGGTCATTACATAGCATTGGTTCCACAGAGAAATGTACTGACTTAATCTATGGCACTGCAAGTTATCGCGAATAAACTCTACGAAGCATGCAGAAACTAAACTTGGCGTCAGTAGATTAGCACTTACTTAAACTAAAAATAACTTACTGAATTAACCGTACTCAGTTTGAATATTGCAAAACATGTGATCGTTAAACACGTAACTGCGACTAGGCACTTACGAAGTATTTGTTCATTTGAATGAACAAATGTTCCAGCCTTTTCAGACTCACATTGAGGCCGGTCTTATGGGAGTTACATATTTATTTTCTTTGCCCCTTGCGTGGTACTGGCTCTGCGACAGTAAAATAGGAAAGAAAGTGCTACTGGTCGCAGCTATATGTATATATATTTCATAGTTAACTGAATGTCATGCATTGCAGAAGCATGTAGTGTAGAAAAAGTGTCTAAGCCTAGAGTGGCAAGTACTTCATACGCGTCTAAGCTCGTATACAGGGCACTGCTTTAATGCAGTCACGTCCCACGTCATACTGCGTCGAAATTTTGATGAGCTGTCAGCACCCTGTGTAATAAACAAGATGCTAACGGAGGGAGGGTTGGCCTCGCTGCCGCTGGGTTGCTTAGGGCCACTCACATAATGGAGAACTCTCAGTACCTACGTAGCGGAGATAGAGCTCCGGTCAAGGAAAGTACTGGATTTCAGCGTACCTCTTGCTTCTGTGAGCTTCTGTGTAAGAAAGGAGCTGCTGGCTGCCCTTTTCTGCTTTACTACTTCCTCCTCCCCGAAACGAAAGGCAAACAACACTTCTCGTTAAACTTTCCTTTCCAATACTAGTTTAATTTTCGTTGCTTAACTGTGTTAGCTCTAAATCTCGAGCAAACACTGAGCTAAGTAATAAGCAAGTCACACGGAAAGTAATTTATGGACGGATTCTTTACAAAAACTAAGCTGAAGTAATCCCACAAAGAATCTAGTCACACACCAGTAATGATTGGCTCAAACACTGAGCGTCATGTAAGTTCATCTCAAAATTACGGCACAAGAGTGCGAGATGAAAACATCGCGGCATTATACGTTGACAGTAAAACTATTTTGTTTGCTCAGCGACATAAGCCGATCTGAGACATGTGCATAGGGGACGTTTCGTCATGTCTTTATATTGAATTGCTTGAGACTGATTTGCCCTGACTATTCAGCATTGGCAGGGAACTTGGATCTGGGAGTGGTAAAAATCTGAATAAGAAAACTTTTATTAATAATTATCTTCTTCAGCGGCATTTTAACACTGAGAAAATAGAGTCAAAAGAGAAGTTCTAACAGGCTCTATAAAACCGTTAATAATTTCACCAAAAATGACAGCGTTTACTAAATACTGTAAAGTTTACATACTTGATTTTCAGATAAGATAATAGAATTAAAATATAGAACTGTTACTTTTTAATATAGATTTCCGCCTCTGACTGTCAATTTGATTTCAATTACCATAACTGCAGTTTCGACAGTTGGGTCGTTTTCAAGTGGAAGATTTGGTTCCCAAGCAAATGTAAAGGAACTTCGAGATTTTCTAGCTTACATAAATATTTATGCAAAAAGCACAGTTAAAGCAGTACTACTGCATGAAATGTTTATGTGTTTTCTTTGTCAGTCAGAAACTTTTTTACCTTTCCTTATAGTACACCAAACAGTGATACTGCTGAAAACGCGAGACTTCTAGCTGCGCGAAGATCCCTGAGAGGAGCAAAATTATGGGGCAGGAAAAATTTTTGTAAATGCGAAGTTTCCTGTTCAAGAGACCTCTGGAACGGGATACAGATTTTCTCACTCTGATAACCTTTTTTCTAAATTAAGTGGATAGCCGACCGCTCCACAGATGGAACAATGTGATGTCGTAAGGGAATTATGTAAACGTAACCTGTGACTCTTCAAATATGAACTAATGTCTGTTGAAACAAGTGATTATAGTTTCGTTGGAGAGAGATCTTGTTTCCCTCTCTCTCTTCTGTCTTAGCCCCCGATGTAGACGCACACTTTTGTAGGAGGTGCGGTATTCTTAATATTTGCGTATTCTACGTTAATATATCACGTAAACTCTGAAATATTCTTATTTGTTTCAGCATTAATTTTAGACGAGGCGACGTGGAAGTTTTGATAAGGTGATACAATTGATCGGCGGCCATTGTAGTAGTCTATATGCAAATTTCTATGATCAGTCACACAACATGCCTTCATTATCGTTCCGTGGTTTACCAAGCCCGATTACAATTTGTTGTACGTACTTTATGCGCGCCAGCACTGGCGATTCAATCCTTAACACCGATACTCGATCGAGCATCATCCTATTAATGAATAACCACGAAAATCAGATTTACAAGTAACACTTTTATTCGTTTAATTTTATTCATCAGAACCCATCGTCTTTCCTTATTGCTACTCTCATCAATCCCATTAGTAAGCATTTTTAATGATTAACTCTGAACCGGAGTAGAAATACACTGAAGCGCCAAAGAAACTGGTTGTTGTTGTTGTGGTGTTCAGTCCAGAGACTGGTTTGATGCAGTTCTCCATGCTAATCTATACTGTGCAAGGTTCTTCATCTCCCAGTACCTACTGCAACGTACATCCTTCTGAATCTGCTTCGTGTATTCGTCTCTTGGTCTCCCTCTACGATTTTTACCTTCCACGCTGCCCTCCAATGCTAAATTGGTGATCCCTTGATGCCTCAGAATATGCCCTACCAACCGATCCCTTCTTCTAGTCAAGTTGTGCCACCAATTTCTCTTATCTCCAATTCTATTCAATACCTCCTCATTAGTTATGTGACCTACCCATATAATCTTCAGCATTCTTCTGTAGCACCACATTTCGAAAGCTTCTATTCTCTTCTTGTCTAAACTGTTTATCGTCCACGTTTCACTTCCATACATGGCTCCACTCCATAAACTGGTATACGCATGCATATTCAAATACAGAGATATGTAAACAGGCAGAAAACGGCGCTGCGGTCGGCAACGCGTATATACGAGTAAGACAACAAGTGTCTGACGTAGTTCTAACGTCGGTTACTGCTGTTGCAAAGGCAGGTTTTGAAGATTTAAATGAGTTTTAACGTGGTGTTATAGTCGGCGCACAAGCTATGGGATAGAGCATCACCGAGGTAGCGATGAAGTGGGGATTTTACCGTACGACCATTATCACTAGTGTGCTGTAAATATTAGGAATCCCGTAAAACATCAAATCTCCGAATCCCGACGGCTGGAAAAAGAATGTGACGGAAGTGCTATCCTTCTGTAAATTGCGACAGATCTCAATGATGGGCCATCAACAAGTGTCAGCGTGCGAATTGCCGGCCGCGGTGGTCTAGCGGTTCAGGCGCTCAGTCCGGAACCGCCGGACTGCTACGGTCGCAGGTTCGAATCCTGCCTCGGGCATGGATGTGTGTGATGTCCTTAGGTTAGTTAGGTTTAAGTAGTTCTAAGTTCTAGGGGACTGATGACCTCAGAAGTTAAGTCCCATAGTGCTCAGAGCCATTTTTTTTTCAGCGTGCGAATCATACAGCGAAACGCCATCGATATGGGCTTTCGGAGCCGTAGGTCGACTAGTGTATCCTTGATGACTACAAGACACAAAGCCTGGGCTCGTCAACACCGACGTTGAACTGCTCACGAGTGGAAACATGTTGCCTGGATGGAGAAGCCTCATTCCAAATTGTATTGAGCGGAAAGACGTGTACGGGTATGGGGACAACCTCATGAATCTACGGACCGTGCATGTCAGCAGTGGACTGTTCAAGCAGGTAGAGGCTCCGTAATGGTGTGGGGCGTGTATGGTTGAAATGATACGGGACCCCTGATACGTCTAGATTCGACTCTGACAGGCGACAGGTACGTAAGCATCACCTGCATCCATTCATGTCCATTGTGCGTTCCGACGAACTTGGGCAATCAACACAGGACAATGCAACACCCCACACGTCCAGAATTGGTGAAGAGTGGCTGCAGGAAGACTCTACAGAGTTTAAACACTTCCACTGTCCACCAGACTCCACAGTCATGAACATTATTGAGCATATCTGGGATACCTTACAACGTGCTGTTCAGAAGAGATCTCTGCCCCCACGAATTCCTACGGTTTCATGGGGAGATCTGCACCTGCATGTCTGATGGTGTCAGTTCACTCCAGCATTACTTCAGATATTAGTCGAGTCCATGCCACGTCGTGTTGCGGCATTTGTGCGTACTCGCAGGGGCCCTACACGATACTAGGCAGATGAACGAGTTGCTTTGGCTCTTCAGTGTATTATAAATGACGAGACCGAGTCGGAACGTGTAAAAGTTTTCATTGTTTTCTTCTGTCTTTCGCGGAATTCCGCTCTACCTATGTTGCGCGAGAATATTATTATTGAAACTGAATGAAAAAGTATTCCGGACGAAAATTGGATCTAGATGTCGAAAGAAACTTTAAATGTGGAAACCGTTGTTGATGACAACGCGACATCATAGCTAAATGGTTCAAATGGCTCTAAGAACTATAGGACTTAACACCTGAGGTCATCAGTCCTCTAGACTTAGAACTACTTAAACCTAACTAACCTAAGGACATCACACACATCCATGCCCGAGGTGGGATTCGAACCTGAGACCGTAGCAGCAGCGCGGTTCAGGACTGAAGCGCCTAGAACCGCTCGGCCACAACGGCCGGCACATCATAGCTATTTCAATTACAGACACTAGGCATAGCTAGCTTCTGCTCCAGTCAATACAACTAACACTAAAGTATTCGTCCGTAGGTGCTTAATAAACGTGAAATTTTCTTAATTAAATTTCGTGTAAATAATTAAGGAGCTATGTGTCAAAAGATGGCCACTGCTTTCCTAAATGATGTATTGTGGCGAATTATAAATTCCACAGTGTGCGTCCTGAAGTAAATTGGTTATTCTAGCCACTTCTTAGTCATTGTGCCACGGATCTCGTAGTAGAACGTTGGGCAGTTCTGTTCGAAAACTGTGGAAACGTCGCTGACAATGAAAGTTTCAGTAAGGCTTAGAGTGTGTTCAGATAGCCTAATTGTTTAGGCGACTGTTCACAATAAATAGCAAATTCGGATGCGACTCCTGGTCTTGCGCAAATTTACAATGGACGGTATAGATCTATTTCACTACAAGTGAAACATAGTTGAAGGGCTTGCGTTAATATCATTTCTTGTCATGTCATTTTCATTCCTTTTTTCCCCATCGGTACGTTGATTCATTTCAGTGCATACTTAATTCATTTCAGGTACTTCTAAGCCCGGCTGTTCACCAAGACCGTCTCTGTCTACGAATTATGAAGCTCGCCGCAAAAACGAGATAGCTCGGGGGAGAGGCAGTGCTTGGTGGGCGAAGGTCACGCCACAGCGTGCCCAATGCGTTTTGTTGTGCTACTGTGTTTGGTATCGACGGCGCGGGGGCAGCTTACAGGAAGAGGCGAGGCAGTGAATGGGCGGCGCCTGGCACGGGGAGCGCCATCGAGCGCGGCGGCCGCAGCGGGCAGCGGGCAGCGGGCTGGCGGCGCGGCCCGCGGGCTCCACGCAACCGGTGGCGGGTGGCGGCGGCACACGCGCAAACAATTAGCAAGGCCAGCTGCGGCTCCTCAAGGCCGGCGCCCAATCAGGGAGACAGCGGGTTGCCTGCCGAAGCCGTTCGCCGATGTCTGCTCCCGTGAAATTTAATGTGTCGAAATTTTGCTTCCCAACTTGCAACCAACCTGCCATCACTGCTGTTCTCAGTTCTTCAGATATATTTCCAGAATTAATCTTTCACTCTGCACGAAAGCGCGTTCTGTTTTTGAAACTTTCTGTAAGATTAGAGCTGTGTGCCGGACCTGGAATACTTAAACCTAACTAACCTAAGGACATCACACACATCCATGCCCGAGGCAGGATCCGAACCTGCGACCGTAGCGGTCGCTCGGATCCAGACTGAAGCGCCTAGAACCGCTCGGCCACACCGGCCGGCAGGACCTGGACTCGCACCAGGAACCTTTCCAGCAGCGAGTACAACATTCATACTGGAAACAAACCACTTAGGGTGTGATTAAACATTTCCTCACAGTATTATTTTTGTTGTGTACATAGTTCTGCGTAGTCAGCGCGTACACAACTTTCCCACTAGAGCGCGCCCCGCAAAGTACAACAGCGCAGGCGCAGCGCTCGACCGTCTCCGCACTACCAGATGGCACTACCATAGAGACGGACCACATTCTGCTTCCACCGATCCGCGTATTAATATGTAACGCAGCCAATGAGATTGCTGCTAACGTAGAACCTTTTCTCCTCAGGGATCACACTCGCGCAGTGATACATGAATGCGAGAGGTATTATAACGAGTGTACAGACCTCCGATTAGTCAGTCTGCATTAGTCTGTACCAGTCTGTAAGAGTTCTACATTTGTCTCTACCAGTCCCTAGTCAAGTTTTAGTCTGTGCCTAATAAGATTGTCATATTCCTGTACATAGCCATGAAGATAAATGTACAGACACTTTTGTCAAGTATCGGAGATATATGTGAGAATAAGATTAACGTACCAATACCAAAGGAACTTCAGATTGTCAATTGTAAATAACATCCAGACCAAGTTAAGTAATTTTTATGCTGGTTATTATTTTAATAAATGTGTGTGAAAATTAATCAAGTTCTGTTTAAAGTGGGTCACCATCAATCTGCTACTCTAAGCGTGTAAGTGGCATTCCTATCGTCTGACCTAACGGGAGAAGATAAACACGCCACAATAAGACCACGAGACACATTGCTGACACTCGCCTACTTCGTTAGAGCGACAAGTCAAATAATCTGATGGTGTGTGTACTGAAGGTCTTACAGTACGCACACCACACTTTTTTCCAGGACTGCTGGTTCGCCAAGAGAGCTTCTGTGAAGTTTGGTAATAAGAGAGACATACCGGCGGAATTGAAGCTGTGAAGGCTGATTGGGTTCAAAATGGTTCAAATGGCTCTGAGCACTACGGGACTTAACATGTGAGGTCATCAGTCCCCTAGACTTAGAGCTACTTAAACCTAACTTACCTAACGACAGCACACACATCCATGTCCGAGGCAGGATTCGAACCTGGGACTGTACCAGCAGCATGGCTGATTGGGAACCGTATCTGGATGCTCAGATGGTAAGAGCATCGCTGGCTAAAGACAAGGTGACAGGTTCGAATGCTGGTCAGAAAATTTCTTCATACTTCGTTTCGTGCAGGAACCTACTTGTTCAAGGAATTCGAATGTTTATTGAAATGATTAAAAATGGAGCCGCCCTTTTCGTAATAAGGCTCTTTTTTTCGGTAAAGGTACCGAACAAGATGAAGTAGTGGTGAAACAAGACTTCTATTCTGGAAGACGGTGGTTGAAATCTCCGTACAACTATTGGACGTTAATGATTAAATAGTAATCAAAACGTCCTTGCTCACGGGTTCGCACACAGACACTGCTTGAATTTTGAATAAAAATTATCTGGAATGGTGGACGAAGACATCCAGCGTTGGAACTCTCCCTATAATTTGATTAAAATTTTTTGATAGTTGCCATACTGGTGTTGGAGCTGGTTTGAGCCGGCCGAAGTGGCCGTGCGGTTAAAGGCGCTGCAGTCTGGAACCGCAAGACCGCTACGGTCGCAGGTTCGAATCCAGCCTCGGGCATGGATGTTTGTGATGTCCTTAGGTTAGTTAGGTTTAACTAGTTCTAAGTTCTAGGGGACTAATGACCTCAGCAGTTGAGTCCCATAGTGCTCAGTGCCATTTGAACCATTTTGAGCTGGTATGCTCCAATCGGATTGCGCAACACCGCGTCCGAACCGTTCGCCGTTGCCAAACTGCCACAACATGGTCACTCACTTCCAGTTCCCCGGCCGCCGTTGTTTTTTAATTTGTTTTGGTCCCAACTCGTGGATCAGGCACTTTTATTTCGTATTTCGTCATATATGATAAACACACGCACACACACACACACACACACACACACACACACACACACACACACACACACATTCAAAAAACGATGCTGATTAAGTACACACGTTTTATATATAGCAATAGCCAAACACAAGATGAGATTCAGCGTCACATGTGCAGTTGTCATAATCACAGACATCGACTTACCTTAGATAAGCTTCGACGACTTTTTAAAGGCTATAATCTTGCGCTGCGACTGTCTCACCATAGTCATAAATATAAGTGCTTAGAGCGATATTATACCGTAGGGCAACTGATAGCGTATTAACCTGACGTGTAGAAGGGCGTAGATGCGAAACTCATCAAATGTGGCGAATTTCTTTTCTATATCTAAATCTAACCAAAGGAGTTTGATTATTATTTTTGTCAAATTAATTGGTTTAAATATATTTTTGTAGTTTACAGTTCTTTGCCGCCTCATTTTCATCGTCGTAATGACTTTTTTAGTTGCTTTTATTTTTCTTACAATAATTCTTTTTTCGTCTGCCTGTGTCGCTAATAAACTGTAACCAGATGCCAACGAGGACTGCTCACCGTGTGGTAACGTGGCAGCTCGTCTACTCAGGGTGAGAATGGTTTCAGGTAACCAGTGATAACGAGAAATTACAGTTTGCTTTTATCGCTGACAGTGAATTTTTTCTGTCTTGTGTTTGGTACTAGAGATTAGCTATAATCGCGATTTTGGTTCTGCAGCAGGTTGGTGACATTTTCTCGGATACATTGCACATCACGAGGTTGTGGTTAGCTTAGGACATGAGTTCAAATTTAGGGCTACAAAACACGTGACTTTTTGCAGTTCAGTCATTACTCACTTAAAATTAGCTGTCGACAGAGCATTTCGCATTTACGACAAACCTCGTGGCAGCACTTCCAAATTTATCAGCAATTGTGAAGTGACCCATCGTATTTGTGTGTCACCTGTAGCCGAGCGGTGGCCAGTACCCGATGTGGCAACACTGTAGTGGCGAGTGACAGACATCAACTATCAAGTAATTTTAATCGGACTATATTCGTAGTTCTGCTAACGGCCTTGTGACAGAGGGCGTAGTAGTCGACATACGTTCATGGCACCCACTTGACTTTGGAGAGGAAAACTGCCTACAAAATGCGAAGAATCAGCTGTAATCAACGTCATGAGGATGAAGAAAGCAATAAAAGCAACTGTTTTAAAGACAGTAATGTGTATCAGCACGATAGATGGCCTCTAGTTGAAAAAGTATCATAATGATGTATTCAGTGGCATATGGTTAAGGATTAATCCTTCGTTCGTATCTTTGGGAGGAAACTATGGAGGGGGATGTGACCATAGCAAAGAGATTGAATAATCAACGGAAGGATAACATTCTACGAATATGGAATATAACAAATGTGAATGTCATTATAAAGCTAGAAAATAGGAAAAGCTAAATGTGAAGGCTCAGTCTAGATGTACTGGCTGTCAGAGTTGTGCAATGGAAATAAGAAAAGGATTTTTGGTGAGTCAAGTATACTGTCAGATCAACTACTCCAGAAAATGGTATAATGGGAGCAGGATTCGTCGTGAATAAGGAAGTAGTACAGAGTGTGAGATACTGTCAACAGTTCAGTGGTAGGATTATTCTTATCAGAATCGGTAGCAAACCAACGCCAACAACAATAATTTAAGTATACGTGCCGACGTCACATTGAGACGATGAAGAAACAGAGAAACAAAGAAACTGTATGAGGACATTGAAACAGTGACACCGTATGTAAAAGATGAAAATCTAATAATCGTGGGAGACGGAAACGTTGTACTATGGGAAGTTGTTGGAGAAAGAGTTACGGGAGAGCATGGGCTCTGCAGAAGAAATGAGACAGAAGGAAGAATAATTGAGTTCTGCAATAAGTTTTAGCCGGTAATTGCGAATACACTGCTCAAAATTCACAATAGGAGGAGATTTACTTGGAAACGGCCTAGAGGCACATGAAGATACCAGCTGGATTACATCATTGTGTGATAGAGACACCAAAATCAGGTAAAGGATTGTATGGCATTTCCAGGGGCAGAGAAAGATTCAGTTCACAATTTACTAGTGACAGAGAAAGGTGAGCTATTGAAGTACTGAGGAATGATCAGGTGCGTTTGAAGTTCTCTAAGACTGCAGATACTGCGATAATGAATACCACAGTAGCCTGTCCAGCTGAAGAGGAATGGACATCTCTAAAAAGGAAATCACAGAAGCTAGACAGACAAACATAAGCACAAGGAAGGTAACTGCGAAAAAGCCTTGGGTTAACTACAGATATAGTTCAGTTGATCGAGGAAAGAAGGAAGCAGAAAAATACTCAGAGGAACGCCGGACCAAAATAACATAATTTATTGGGATCGAAATAAATAGAAAATGTTAGGAACCCAAAACGAAATGACTGCAGGAAAAAGTGAAGAAATCGAAAGTAAAATGGTTTACGAAATGTCTGATGAGCCGGCAAATAGAGAAGAGAAAACAATCTTCGGTGAATTAAAAAAAAATTCTTCAGCGTTAAGAGTGCAAGAGGAATTTCACTCTTAAACACACAGGAAAGAGCGGGCAAAAGTTCATTGAATGCCTCTATAATGGGAGGAATTGGCTGCTGAGATGTAGAAGAAGAAATGGGAGCTGATATAGTTAGTTCATTATTAGTGTTAGAGTTTAACGGAGCTTTAGAAGACCTGAGATCATATAAGAAGGAAATAGTAGATAACAGTCCTTAGGAATTTCTAGAATCATTAGGGAAAGTGGTAATCAAACAGCTATTCAAGTTGGTTTGTAGAATATATGAGACTGGAGATATACGAGATATACCATCAGTATATCGTAAAAAATATCATCCACACTCTCCAAAGATAGCAAGGGTAAATGATGTGCAAAAACTGTTGCATAATCAGCTTAACATATTGTGGATCGAATATGCTAATAGATCAGTTGGGGTTTAGGAAAGGTAAAGACATCAGGGAATAACTTCCGTAGTACTAGGCGGAGCTGTAGAGGGTAAAAAAGAAGACTGATAATGGAATACACCCAACAAATTACTGAGGACATTGGGTGCGAAAGCTATTCTGAGATGAAAGGGTTGGTAGAGGAGAGAAATTCACGGAGATAGCATCAAATCTGTAAGCAGGAAATCTGTAAACAGTTCTAAGGTTGCGCTTGATGAAGTAAGCAAACCTTAGGAAAAATTAAGTCACGTTCATAGGATTCGTGAGCCTAGCAAAAGCGTCTGATAATGTAAGATGGTGCAAAATCGAAATTCCCAGAAAAATGGGTATAAGCTGTAAGGTTAGACAAGAGATATACAGCGTGTCTAAAAATAAAGACTGAACGATAAGAATCTAAGAACATAATCGTAATGTTCAGTCTAAAGAAGCTGTAAGGTAGGGGTATAGTCTTTCGGGGCTACAATCCAACTTATACAGAGAAGAAGCAATGATGGAAATAACAGAAAAGGTGAAGAATGTTGTTAAGATACAGGGTGAAAGGATCTACATCTATATCTACCTGGATACTCTGAAAATCACATTTAAGTGCCTGTCAGTGCCTGTCAGAGCGTTCATCGAACCACCTTCACAATGCTCTATTAGTCCAATCTCATATAGCGCGCGTAAAGAATGAACACATGTATCTTTCCGTACGAGCTATGATTTCTCTTATTTTATCATGTTGATCGTTCCTCCCTATGTAGGTCGGAGTCAACAAAATATTTTCGCATTCGGAGGAGAAAGTTGGTGATTTCAATTTCGTGAGAATATTCCTCCGCAACGAAAAACGCCCTTGGTTTCAATGATGTCCATCCCAAATCCTGTATCATTTCTGTGACACTCTCTCACATATTTCGCGATAATACAAAGCGTGCTGCGTTCCTTTGAACTTCTTCGATGTACTCCGTCAGTCCTATCTGGTAAAGATCCCACACCGCACAGCAGTATTCTAAAAGAGAAAGCCCAAGTGTAGTGAAGGCAGTGTCCTTAGTAGGTCTGTTACATTTTCTAAGTGTCCTGCCAATAAAACGCAGTCTTTGGATAGCCTTCCTCACAACATTTTCTGTGTGTTACTTCCAATTTAAGTTGTTCGTTATTGTAATACCTAGGTATTTAGTTGAATTTACGGCTTTTAGATTAGACTGATTTATCGTGTAACGGAAGTATAACGAGTTCCTTTTAACACTCATGTGGATGACCTCAGACTTTTCGTTATTTAGGGTCAACTGCCACTTTTCGCACTATTCAGATATCTTTTCTAAATAGTTTTGCAGTTCGATTTAGTCTTCTGATGACTTTATTAGTCGATAAACGACAGCGTCATCTGCAAACAACCGAAGACGGCTGCTCAGATTGTCTCCAAAATCGTTTACGTAGATAACGAACAGCAAAGGGCCTATAACACTACCTTGGGGAAGGCCAGAAATCACTTCTGTTTTATTCGATGACTTTCCATCAATTACTACGAACTGTGACCTCTCTGTCAGGAAATCACAAATCCAGTCACATAAGTGAGATTTCACTACGAGCTGCTTGTGTGATACAGTGTCAAAAGCCTTCTGGAAATCCAGAAATACGGAATCGATCTGAAATCCCTTGTCAATAGCACTCAACACTTCGTGTGAATAAAGAGATAGTTGTGTTTCACAGGAACGATGTTTTCTAAACCCATGTTGACTATGTGTCAACATATGTTCTAAAATTCTGCTGCATATCGACGTTAACGATATGGGCCTTTAATTTGTGATGACTTTGCTATCCTAAGTGAAAGTGAAGGTGAAATACAGTACGTGTTGAATGGAAAGAACAGTCTATTGAGTACAGAGACCGAGGGTAAACAGAAGAAAGACGAAAGTAATGAGGAGTGGTAGAAACGAATAGCGAAAAAATAACATCGAAGTTGGTCACAAAGCCGTAGATGAAGTGAAGGAAATGTGTTATCTTGTAAGGAACATATCACATGACGCACAAAGGAAAGATGACCTAAAAATACAGACCAGGACAGGCGTAGATAGCATTCCTGGCAATTTAATTTAAGGAAGAAATTTCTGAAAATATACGTCTGGAACACAGAATTGTATGATATTGGGTCATGGACTGTGGGAAAACTGGAAATGAAGACAATCACATCGTTTGAGATCTGATGTTAGAGAAGGTTGTTGAAAATTAGGTGAACTGGTGTGATACGAGGAATTTCTGCGCAGAATTGGCAACTAAAGGAATTCAGTATGATAGGGCATCTATTAAAATATCTTTCGGAAGGGCGCATTTTGTTTCCTTTGTCTTTCTTTTCCTTCCTTTTTTGCAAAGGTTTATTGATGATGTTGGGGCGACTAGTACGAAATACACCATCTTTAACAGAGAATCGTATGTGAATAGTGTACGGATTAAGTTACCGACGACGATGAGTGTTAGTTTAGCTAAGAGATATCAGCTTTCATTTATAAACAAAACGGTGCAAATATGCTTAAAATAGAAAAAACTAAATTGTGGTAAGGATTCGACTGTTTTACTATGGACAACACAAAGCTAATATTTTTTTTAACCAGGCACATTACCACTCTATGCACTCTTTACCCCGGGACCGTAAAGGAGTCCCTACGCCACGTTGCTTGCAAAGTTGAATTACCATAGCTTTAGGTTGTTGGACTTGGTAATAATATATGCTTGCGTCCGGTACGTGTGAGGCGGTTGTCTTTTAGAGCACGCATCAGGTCGCCGTTACGAAGCGGGTGAAGTGAAGTTAGTCTCCATGCCTGCTTTGCCAACTGCTCAATCTCAGTAACTCCTCTTCGGAGTCTCCGACTTCACTCTTCTGACTGAAGAAGATACCAGAAATTTTTCGTTATACGCGAGAATAAATCCGTCTCTAACGATGACATCGTCGAATGGACATCAAACCCTAAACTTGCTTTTTGAGAATCTGTCTGTTTGCAAGAGTATTCTCCGAGACAGTAAAAAAAAAAATAAAAAAAAATGGGCAAGTTGGGAACAATGTTCAGTATCAGGTCACCTCCTGTCAACAGAGAGATGCTTTCCGTAAACCCTCTCCCCATACATTCCGCAGCAAGCATTGTCCTTACCTTATGAGCTGTTCGGCAGCAATTTTAATCTGCCACGTAGTTTCAAAACAGCGTGCACCCCTCTCCTGTTCTGAGTCAGTATAAAGTCTCCTAAGTACAACCTAAATAACTTTGATATTCGCTTTTGTCGTTAGTTCAACATCCCAATAAATTAAGAAATTTAAAAAGGAGTCACAATGACGGTGCGGCACATACGCAGAAGAATTTTATTGATGGTGACAGCGGCCGCGAAAGCCTACGCTTACAAATATTTACTTCCTCGGAGCGCAAAATACACTTGAAACGCTCCGTCTGAGAACCCTCAAAGGTTTGTCGAATTGGTTACGTACAACAACTAGATACAATCTGACACACATTCTATCCAACAGGCGTCATCACCATTCAGACTGTTTGCAAGACTTCTTAGTGTTACTATTTGAAAGGTGGTACAATTTATGAGACTGGAACCTATCTATTTTTGGACGTAATCCACGCTGTAAGTGCAGTGTATCTAACATTTCTCCAGTGAACAGATTCAATCTCTGAAGTGCAATTGAAGAAAGTCTGAACGTCTAAAGGTTGGTGGATACCACAACCTCGCAACATGATTTTGTTTTCTTATACAAGTGAGACTTCTATTCCCGCAGTTTTACGTCCAAAAGACTTACGTGGTATTCAACAATTAGTTGATAACTCTGCAAGGTATCAATAAAACCAATCAGACCTTCATCCTAGACAACTCTGGTGAAATAATTCGCGGGAGATGAAACAGATTTCACATCTTTTGGTCTACAACTAGGTCGACGTTACATCAAGAGTAAGATGTAGGAACACACAATCTGCTGGATTCTTGTTTAAAGTTTCCAAACGTTTTTGTGTAATATGGGCTGGTATTCCGACTGGCTCATCATCATCATCATCATCATCATTTAAGACTGATTATGCCTTTCAGCGTCAGTCTGGAGCATAGCCCCCTTATAAAATTCCTCCGTGATCCCCTATTCAGTGCTAACATTGGTGCCTCTTCTGATGTTAAGCCTATTACCTCAAAATCATTCTTAACCGAATCCAGGTACCTTCTCCTTGGTCTACCACGACTCCTCCTACCATCTACTGCTGAACCCATGAGTCTCTTGGGTAACCTTGCTTCTCCCATGCGTGTAACATGATCCCACCATCTAAGCCTGTTTGCCCTGACTGCTACATCTATAGAGTTCATTCCCAGTTTTTCTTTGATTTCCTCATTGTGGACACCCTCCAGCCATTGTTCCCATCTACTAGTACCTGCAATCGTCCTCGCTACTTTCATACCCGTAACTTCAACCTTATTGATAAAGTAACCTGAATCCACCCAGCTTTCGCTCCCATACAACAAAGTTGGTCGAAAGATTGAACGGTGCACAGATAACTTAGTCTTGGTACTGACTTCCTTCTTGCGGAAGAGAGTAGATCGTAGCTGAGCGCTCACTGCATTAGCTTTGCTACACCTCGCTTCCAGTTCTTTCACTATGTTGCCATCCTGTGAGAATGTGCATCCTAAGTACTTGAAACCGTCCACCTGTTCTAACTTTGTTCCTCCTATTTGGCACCCAATCCGTTTATATTTCTTTCCCACTGACATTACTTTCGTTTTGAAGATGCTAATCTTCATACCATAGTCCTTACATTTCTGATCTAGCTCTGAAATATTACCTTACAAACTTTCAGTCGAATCTACCATCACAACTAAGTCATCCGCATATGCAAGACTGCTTATTTTGTGTTCACATATCTTGATCTCACCCAGCCAGTCTTCTGTTTTCAACATATGATCCATAAATAATATGAACAACAGTGGAGACAGGTAGCAGCATTGTCTTACCCCTGAAACTACTCTGAACCATGAATTCAATTTACCATCAACTCTAACTGCTGCCTGACTATCCATGTAAAGACCTTTAATTGCTTGCAAAAGTTTGCCTCCTATTCCATAATCTCGTAGAACAGACAATAACTTCCTCCTAGGGACCCGGTCATATGCCTTTTCTAGATCTATAAAGCATAGATACAATTCCCTGTTCTACTCATAACACTTCTCCATTATTTGCCATAAGCTAAAGATCTGGTCCTGACAACCTCTAAGAGGCCTAAACCCACACTGATTTTCATCCAATTGGTCCTCAACTAATACTCGCACTTTCCTTTCAACAATACCTGAGAAGATTTTACCCACAACGCTGATTGAAGAGATACCTCTGTAGTTGTTACAATCTTTTCTGTTTCCATGTTTAAAGATTGGTGTGATTACTGCTTTTGTCCAGTCTGATGGAACCTGTCCCGACTCCCAGGCAATTTCAATTATCCTGTGTAGCCATTTAAGACCTGACATTCCACTGTATTTGATGAGTTCCGACTTAATTTCATCCACCCCAGCTGCTTTATTGCACTGCAATCTATGACCATTTTTTCCACTTCCTCAAATGTGATCCTATTTCCATCATCATTCGTATCCCATTCTACCTCGAAATCTGAAACATTGCTGATCGTATTTTCACCTACA
This sequence comes from Schistocerca americana, assembly GCF_021461395.2. NCBI lineage: Eukaryota > Metazoa > Arthropoda > Insecta > Orthoptera > Acrididae > Schistocerca > Schistocerca americana. Next base: position 623,260,088 of record NC_060119.1, read on the forward strand.
TTGAGCAACTCTTCAAAATATTCCCTCCATCTGCCCAAGGCATCCACAGGATTCACCAGCAGTTTTCCTGACCTGTCCAAAATACTTGTCATTTCCTTCTTACCTCCCTTTCGAAGACTGCTAATTACACTCCAGAATGGTTTTCCAGCAGCTTGACGCATAGTCTCCAACCTGTTTCCAAAGTCTTCCCAAGATTTCTTCTTGGATACTGCAATTATCTGTTTGGCTTTGTTTCTTTCTTCAACATAACTTTCTCTGTCTACCTGAGTTATAGTATGTAGCCATTTTTGATACGCCTTCTTTTTCCTTTTACAGGCTGCCTTGACTGTGTCATTCCACCAAGCTGTTTGCTTCATCCTACTTTTACACACTACTGTTCCAAGACATTCTTTAGCCACTTCTAGTACTGTGTCCCTGTACCTTGTCCATTCTTTTTCCAATGACTGTAATTGGCTACATTCAACTAACTGGTACCTAACGGGCAACGTATGAGTGGCCAAGTAAGTGGTCACGACAGTCGGGATACCAGCTACTTTGGAATAACGCTGGGCATCTCGGACATATTCTAAGTCCTGGTCACCTTTGTGCTCATACGGAAAAGACTACCAAATCCACCGGTTAGTCTCTCAACCATTAGGGGCAAAACTCAATGGGACTCGGGGCAAGTAAGGCTAGCAACCTGCTTCACTGGTACTTTAGATATGATGCTGGCAACAATCAGAGCAAAATGCCTCGGACTGGCTCAACATTAAAAAAAATAAGCGGTACCCACTTTACACAAAACTTCCCATTATTTACTTCTTCACGTAAAATATACGGCACTTCTTCCGCTGTTAAGCTTTTACCGTTCCAATTTCATGTACTTTTCATCATCTACCATACAATACGATATTGTGCACTTTACCAATGTTTAATATGTGTTTTCAGACGTTTTTCACGTGGACCATCTTGTGGAGAAGGAGTCCTTGTGTGACTTTGCTGTCCTTTTCGTACCTTTGAAAGTGACAGAGTCAGCCCTTTCTAAACCTTCATCAATTAAGGACGAATTTTTGTTGCCGATAAACGAATCCAAACAAACATTGCTACTACAGTTTTAGATACAGCCTGTGTAGATCTGCGACAACTGCTCGTGAGACACTTAGTCTTGAGACCATCCAAGTCACTTCCTTATATTTTACGATTACTGATTTCGAAAAACAAACAAGAAAATACTCTGTCGAGATTAGTAAGAAAAATATTTCCTAGTGCGTTATTCTATTTTACCCATTCGAAAAAAACACACACCACCACTGATTTAAAAAGTCACATAAAGAAGGTAGATATGCAAATGAAGTTACAGTCTATTTATTTTATTGCGAAACACGTGCTAATATAGAATAACAAACTTTCATTGAAGTTAATATCAATTCTGTGTCAGACTGAGAGATTTTAAATTTGGCATAATTTATTTCAATTTGGTTCTCTCGCGATTTGTTACTTTTCTACAAACATAGGCATACTCGCAATATTTAGAAGTGCTAGTTTACTCAGTATTTCTGTAAGTCTCTTATGACCCATCCCCATCTCTTTCTAGGCAGATATACCACAGTATCGCCTGTAAGCTGAACAAAACTTCGTGTCTAAGCCGATGAGCGAGCTTAAACACAGTTTGACGACAGGATTTCAATAGGATAAGTCTCGTATTCGATTAAAGCGCTTGCTTTAACGCTACTGGCCTTCTGATTGTTGTTACAGAATGAAGCATGTTTTATGTTAGCATTCCTCGAAAAATTTGAGATGGTTTTATGAATTTGTTTTGGTTATTTAAATTTCAGTACTTATGCTTGCATATTCGGTGGAAATTGGTGTACACATATTTTAACTAAATATGCTATTCAACCTACGTTATTACAGTGATAACATGGAAAGAATATATGCATTTGTCTTTAAAATATCGTAAAATTTGAGCAATAGTTGATAAAAAGTGTCATTCAAAGAATTACTGGTTAGAGCAAACATATTGTCCATGGAAAAGTGCATCGAAGCTAGTTTTTGTCGGGTTAATAATGTTTCACAAGAATATCTCAAAAAGCAGTACTACAGGATAACATAGAATCTCAGTTACCGTAACGGGGCTTAGTGGCTACTAATTGGACAGGAGCAATTAACAAATGGGCCAGTGTGCGTAAATCACAGTGCCCAGACCACGTGACACTGTAATTAGCGCTAACTGTACCTAAATCACGTTGCTCGTGTCCGCTGTATATTCACCCATCTGGACTGCACGTAAATCTGAGCAGACACAATAACGCATTGTCTGAGTAAAAGAAGAGACAGAAGTGGTAATATTCTGAAAATTATAAAATTGTAAAACGACGATTCCTTTTAAGGGAAAATTATTCAACCAGATACAAAAAACTCTCTTCCTTAAAGATCACATCAGTAATGAAGTTCACAAAACATAAATTTAGCCGCCGGCCACGGTGGCCGTGCGGTTCTGGCGCTGCAGTCCGGAACCGCGGGACTGCTACGGTCGCAGGTTCGAATCCTGCCTCGGGCATGGGTGTGTGTGATGTCCTTAGGTTAGTTAGGTTTAAGTAGTTCTAAGTTCTAGGGGACTGATGACCTCAGAAGTTAAGTCCCATAGTGCTCAGTGCCATTTGAGCCATAAATTTATTGGCTGTAATATATACTACAACAAATTTTCATCGGCGATAGATGGAAGCTATATCAGGCTCGGGTTCTGAACCACATTTTGGAAAAAGCGAGCTGAAGCTATCTTTTCAAGGTGGAAAATTTTTTCAGCAGTAATGAAATGCACCAGTACGATGAAAAACGCTGTTCTACAACTACCACACAACTGTAAAAATTAGCAGTCATTACGAGTAGCGTAATTCACATTAACAGAAGGAAGTGTTAGTATTAGCGTCATGTTTCGACAAATTCTGAAACAAAGTGCATAAAGAAGCGCATATTATGTGGGGATGTAACAGCAGTTACGGTCAAGATACTAAGTAAGTATAGCCAATAAAAAAAAGCACCAAGAAGTCCTAGCAGTAGAAAAAAACTAACTTTATGAAAAATACGCAGTGGAAAGGAGGCTATTGGAATGGTGAGCTGTATTTAAACGTAGGCTAAATAGTGAATCGTCACTGGACTGTAAATTCAAATTCAAATGGCTCCGAGCACTATGGGACTTAACATCTGTGGTCATCAGTCCCCTGGAACTTAGAACTACTTAAACCTAACTAACCTAAGGACAACACACACATTCATGCCCGAGGCAGGATTCGAACCTTCGACCGTAGCGGTCACGCGCTTCCAGACTGAAGCGCCTAGAACCGCACGGTCACAGCGGCCGGCCTGGACTGTAAGTAACGAAATATCATCTGACGGTACTATAAAGACAATATTTGCAGAGAAGCTTCAGATAACGTTTCTGGTTCCACTTTATAATGAGTAACATTGGGTTACTAAGCAATAATTTTAATTCGGATAAACTGACAGAATAATTCATTCATTTGACATTCAGTAACTGGTAAGACACATTTGAAAGGTGAGCAATGACACGAAGTTGAATAATATCGCTCACTAATTTGAAGCTGCTGTTTGACTATGATGTATAACTTCTACATTGTAGTACCCGAGGGAAAGGTGAAGACAGTGAAAACATTAGAGAAATGCCTAAGAGATCTTCTTACTCTTAAATAGCTGTTTCCAATTTAATAAAAGGACACACATCCAAAGGCAGAAATCGTAGCTGTTGGCAGCTATTTGAGGATCGATTGGATGACGTATTACACAAATGAAACTGACAGCAAAATTAAATCTTTCATTTCCTCATGTAACGTACTCCATAAGTTCAATGACAGAATGAGCGCAGAGTAAAAGAAGGTGTTGTCCAAATTTTATGCTCTCTTTTGGATACAGTACTGTAGCTGAGGAACTTCAGACCATTGAAATTGCATATTTAATATAGAAGATGTAACAAAACGATACCAACAAACATCTGGAGATTGTAAAGGATTACTTGGCACTGAAATTATGGGAACATTTCAGCAGGAATGTCCCCGAGAGTCGCTAAAGAACGACGAAATGGTGCTAGGCAACTCATTTGGCATCAAACATTGGGTGCGTAGGCAAAGAATGCAGGTTTAATTAAAGCATTATGGAGAAGTGTTTGCAAGAAGTATAACATGAAAACAAAAAATGTGAGCTTATAGGAAATTAAAATTAAAAAATACAATTTATCATGAAACTCGATCCAAGATGGCGAACATCGCACAGATAAATCCGCAAAAGTGTAAAAAACGGTTTTTCGCAAATAAGTAAAAAGCTCCGATCGACAAAATATTGAACGAGACAATTGCAAGACTTGAAAATGTGTATCGACTGCTGATACGGAGTATCGATTGCTTTCTTACGTTTCAAGACATATCGAAAAAACCATTAAAATAGGGTTCTCTTTACCTCATTAACATTAACGTTCCCATACTTGATATTTCCTGTGGGTATAGCCCACGGTAAGTCAAAATACTGTTTGTTTAAAAACTTAAAAAGTATGAAATGGTTTTCGAGATATATCGATTTTATTTAGAAAAGAAGGCGCTCTTGATAACTTCTCAACGGACGGCCTTACAGTAACGTTTTGAGGCTTATTTTCTTCAGAAAGAGCTGCACTATCATGCTATTAACTAATTTGTATGATTTTATTAATTGTAAGGACCAAATACGACTTCGAAAAACTTGTAGTTTTTTTGGGCGTATTTCCTTTCGCAGTAGTTATTTTATGAAAATAACTTTTAAAGAAAGAAACTGCTGACATTTCTTCACAAACTTTAAAAAAACCTTCTACGACATCTACATCTACTCGTCTACATCTACATGGATGCTCTGCAAATCAGCCGCGCGAAGCGACCGCGCTTGGAGACGCGTTTGTCACGTGCTGCGCGGTCCCTACCGCCGGAGGTTCGAGTCCTTCCTCGGGCATGGATGTGTGTGTTGTTCTTAGCATAAGTTAGTTTAAGGAGTGTGGAAGTATAGGGACCTATGACCTCAGCAGTTTGTTCCCTTAAGAATTCACACACATTTGAACATTTGAACTCTGCAAATCTTATTTAAGTGCCTGGCAGAGAGTTCATAGAACCATCTTCACAATTCTCTATTATTCCCATCTCCTTTAGCCCGCGGAAAGAACGAACACCTATATCTTTCCGTACGATCTGTGATTTCCCTTATTTTATCATTGTGATCATTTCTGCCTATGTAGGTCGGCGTAAATAAAGTACTTTCGCATTCGGAAGAGAAAGTTGGTGATTTGAATTTCGTGAGAATATTCCTCCGCAACGAAAAATGCCCTTTGTTTCAATGATGTCCATCCCAAACCCTGTATCATATCTGTGACACTCTCTCCCATATTTCGCCGTAATACAAAACATACTGTCCTTCTTTGAGCTTTTTCTATGTACTCCGTCACTCCTATCTGGTAAGGATCCCACACCGCGCAGCAGTATTCTAAAAGAGGACGGACAAGCTTAGTGTAGACGGTCTCCTTAGTGGAGATGATACTTTTCTAAGTGTCCTGCCAATAAAACGCCGTCTTTGGTTAGTCTTCCCAACAACATTTTCTATGTGCTCCTTCCAGTTTAAGTTGTTGGTAACTGTAATTACTAGGTATTTAGTTGAATTTACGGCCTTTAGATTTGACTGATTTATCCTGTAACCGAAGTTTAACGGATTCCTTTTAGCACTCATGTGGATGACCTCACACTCTCCGTTATTTAGGGTCAATTGCCAATTTTTGCACCATACTGATATCTTTTCTAAATCGTTTTTTAATTTGTTTTGATCTCCTGATGACTTTACTAGTCGATAAACGACAGCGTCATCTGCGAACCACCTAAGACGGCTGCTCTGATTGTCTGCCAAATTGTTTATATAGATAAGGAACAGTAAAGGGTGTATAACACAATCTTGGAGAACGCCAGAAATCACTTCTGTTTTACTCGAGTACTTTCTGTCAATTACTACGGACTGTGACCCCTCTGACATTACTGAGACTATATTTCGTAAGCACGCAATTTCATTACAAGCCGCTTGTGTGGTACAGTGTCAAAAACCTTCCGGAAATCAAGAAATACGGAATGGATTTGAGCTTCCTTGTCAACAGCACTCAACACTTCATGCGAGGAAAGAGCTAGTCGTGTTTCACAAGACCGATGTTTTCTTAATCCGTATTTACTGTGTGTCAATAGATCGTTTCCTTCGAGTCCCGGCGGCAGCACAAATTTAAATTCATTTCTACTGCTTCAGTCATTATCGTAGTCATCAATAAGTTCAGTAGTGATTATTGCATTTTTTCTTCTTGTTTTAATTAAATCTACTGAAATACCATTATGTGATGATTCCTGTCGTCTCTTCTTTCCTCGACAGGCTTACAAACTTCCTGTGACTTTGTTTCCGGAATGTCATTACTTTCATCATTAACACCTTGTCAAGATGGCAGCCGAGTGATGAGCGTATTTGCAGTGGCTCATAAAAAAATTATTGTCTTCTTGTTGTTTTCACCTTTTTCGCTTTTTAAATATCTTTTGCAATGTATCTGGTGGTTATTATATTGAAAATTTACCTGCATACGGAACTTCCGGTAGTCGTTACATAAGTCAGATTCTGGTTACATACTGAAGCCAACGCTCATTATGAACTGTGCACCTTAGCACATATTTTTATATACAATTTCTGCTGTAAATAGTCGCATTACCATCTTTTTTTTCTCATATAACGATGATTTGACGTCTCTGAGTTTTGTTTAGGATCTCCTGTTATAACGTCTGACGTTACTGCACTCGCGCTAATAGCGAATTCAGCACGTTATCGGGATTTACATTCTTTTTAAGGTGAAATAAACGTAGTACATCTACACTACTGGCCATTAAAATTGCTACACTACGAAGATGACGTGCTACAAGGCGAAATTTAACCGACAGGAAGAAGATGCTGTGATGTGCAAATGATTAGCTTTTCAGAGCATTTACACAAGGTTGGCGCCGGTGGCGACACCTACAACGTGCTGACATGAGGAAGGTTTCCATCCGATTTCTCATACACAAACAACAGTTGACCGGCATTGCCTGGGGAAACGTTCTTCTGATGCCTCGTGCAAGGAGGAGAAATGCGTCTTTGATAAAGGTCGGAGTGTAGCCTATCGCGATTTCGGTTTTTCGTATCGCCACATTGCTGCACGCGTTGGTCGTGATCCAATGACTGTTAGCAGAATATGGAATCGGTGGGTTCAGGAGGGGAATACGGAACGCCGTGCTGGATCCCAACGGCCTCGTATCACTAGCAGTAGAGATGACAGGCATCTTTCCGCATGGCTGTAACGGATCGTGCAGCCACGTCTAGATCCCTGAGTCAACAGATGGGGACGGACGTTTGCAAGACAACAACCATCTGCAGGAACCGTTCGACGACGTTTGCAGCAGCACGCACTATCAGCTCGGAGACCATGGCTGCGGTTACCCTTGGCGCTGCATCACAGACAGGAGCGCCTGCGATGGTGCACTCAACGACGAACGTGGGTGCACGAATGTCAAAACGTCAATTTTTTGGATGAATCTAGGTTCTGTATACAGCATCATGATGGTCGCATTTGTGTTTGGTGACATCGCGGTGAACACACATTTGAAGCGTGTATTCGTCATCGCCATACTGGCGTATCACCCGGAGTGATGGTATGCGGTGCCATTGGTTACGCGTCTCGGTCACCTCTTGTTCGCACTGACGGCACTTTGAACAGTGGATGTTACATTTCAGGTGTGATACGATCCGTGGCTCTACCCTTCATTCGAGCCCTTTGAAACCCTACATTTCAGCAGGATAATGCACGACCGCATGTTGCAGGTACTGTACGGGCCTTTCTGGATACAGAAAATGTTCGACTGCTGCCCTGGCCAGCACATTCTCCAGATCTCTCACCAATTGAAAACGTCTGGTCAATGGTGGCCGAGCAACGGGCTAGTCACAATACGCCAGTCACTATTCTTGATGAACTGTGGTATGGTGTTGAAGCTGCATGGGCAGCTGTACCTGTACACGCCATCGGAGCTCTGTTGGACTCAATGCCCAGGCGGATCAAGGCCGTGGTTGTTCTGGGTACTGATTTGGCTCTGAGCACTATGGGAATTAACATCTATGGTCATCAGTCTCCTAGAACTTAGAACTACTTAAACCTAACTAACCTAAGGACATCACACAACACCCAGTCATCACGAGGCAGAGAAAATCCCTGACCCCGCCGGGAATCGAACCCGGGAACCCGGGCGCGGGAAGCGAGAACGCTACCGCACGACCACGAGCTGTGGACTGGGTACTGATTTCTCAGGATCTATGCACCCAAACTGCGTGAAAACGTAATTACATATCAGTTCTAGTATAATATATTTGTCCTATGAATGCCCGTTTATCATCTGCATTTCGTCTTGGTGTAGCAATTTTAATGGCCAGTAGTGTAATAATATTTTCTGAGTTTCACGTAAATGAGGTTTCTTTACTTTTCCGTAAATATTTTACTTGACCATGAGTGGAAACTGAGGGAGGTATCAAAGGAAAGCTGGTAGTAAAAAGCGTTGTGGGAGCTGTAGTAAATAGTCTCACTGAGGAGACTGTAGCAGGGAGAACTCTGGGGAGGTTCCTGAGCCCTCTCCTGGAACTGCTATATGTATGCAGCAGGAGCAGGTTAATAGAGGAGGAAACGATCATGATCTCTGCCTTTCAGATACGTTTGGATCACGCTAGGAGTGAACTACTGTGGATGAAGGCAGGCAGTTGTAAGGGTGGGTGGGAGAGGCATGGTTGGGAACTGGCAGTTAGCAGGAAGGTTTGCGGGGGGAGGACGCTGTTTGGTACTTCGTTGTATCTACCAGCAACAAGTTCCAGCTGCCAGAGTTGAGGGAAGAGGAGCATCAAGTAGGAGTAGGAAATTTGCAGTTGGAAGTATAAGAAAAGTGCAAAGTTAGGAAGAAGAGAGTACTGTTGCTAGGTAGCAGTCATAGAGTATTTTTTTCTCGGGTTCGAAGGCAAAAGACATAGATAAATTTTTAAACTGCAGAAAAGGACGGTGAGAATAATAACTACAAGTAGTAAACGGGATCATAGTAAAGAACTGTTTCAAAAAGCTAGGTATCCTTACCGTACCAGGGGAGTACATCTACCAGTGTGTTGTGCGTGGTGGGGAGAAATTACTACGTATTTCTCTAATAGCTCTACACACAATTATGTAACAAGGGCCAGTTTGGACTAACTTTACCAAGGAAAAAGAAACAAGAAACTCAAAACAGCGTTTCCTATCGGGTAATAAAATTGTGTAGTAAATTAGTAAAGGAGATGGAGAAGATTACTAAAATATGTATATTTTAAAATGCAACATTCTTTGTAAGTAATGCATACTACACAGCAAACGATTTCTTAGAGTGGTTAATAATGAAACGGAATAACTACACTACCTTACCAAAACGAGTTAACTACATCACCTCATCACATCACAATGCTGCAATGCTTTTGCAAGAAAATCAAGTGTCAAGATGTGTAATGGTTGCAGGAGTGTCTTGCCATTCTCCTGAGTTCAGCATCTCACTCATATCGGGGGAAGGGGTGCTCAGTCAGTCATTCAGTTTCTCAGGTGGACTGAGGAGAGGGCATGGAGAGTCAGGTTTCCCAATGTACAGTTTTGCGAACGGACAAGAGTTAGTGCTGGGGGTGAAGCAACAAGTTCGTGGTTCCGGAGCCTTCAGCGGCGTGCTTGCTATGTGTAGCTAAGAAGAGTAGAACTGTGTTTGATCGAAGAACATTGTACAGTAGAGGCCAACCGAAGGAGGCACTGCAGCTGGTAAGACACTGACCTCATATTCGGGAGGATGGAGCTTGCTCCATCGGGCCATCCAAGCGTATGTTCTCCCTGGTTTCCCTGAGTCTCTTCTAGAAAATTCCAGGATGGTTTCTTCATCATGGTCACAGCCGATCACCTGTTCAATACTCTTAAAGCATACTTATATATTCTGCGTGTATTTATATTTTGTGTTATTTATTTAATTGCATTATGATAACAAGTGCTATAGCATTGTCAGATGATCCGTGGCTGAATGAAGGAATGAATAAGTAAGTAAATCTACGTTTATGATTTAGCTTTTGTGTTATACAAACATTTGAAAAAAATCTCTGAATGCTTGTACAAATTAATCTCTCTTCTAAGGCACCGTGTTATCTGCCACTTTAAATTATGATGTGTGACGTTTAGCCAAAATAAGTTTCTGTTTTGTCTTCTTCATTGCGGTATTATTTTCATTTTATTCTCTAGCGAAATTATCATTATATCTTCTCATATCCTCCAGAATAGTATTGTTTAACTCAGAGTAATGCGTCACATTTCTGTTATAGGTTAATGTGATGAGCTCCCTTTTTTTAAAAGACGGAAATTTTTGCACAACATATTTATAATTTGCTATTTGATTCTTTTTCTTCCTGATCTGTTACTCTTCGTAGAGGTTTATACTTGCTCATCAGAATGTCAGTGTGTCTAGCCGTGGACCTGAATAATTTCCATGGAATAATTTTGTTTATTTACAAACCAATTCTACTTATTCTTTTTTAAGATTTCTCCAGTACGTGTAACAATCATTTTAAATTTCTTGCCTATAATAAAGACTATACCTAAATTACCCGTTGCTTTGTTTTCTCTAGTAAAACATTTACCTGATTATAATTATGTTTTGTCTTCAGTTTCTGACGGAAATAGCTAAAATCGTTCGTCACACATGTACAGGCAGTATAATAACAGAATTACCACTAGCTACCATGCAGTGGTTTGTCTATGAACGATGGGCCAACACGTATATGGGTCTCACTTGGACAGTGAGTGCCTAAGTCCGGATCAAATAAGTGATCTGGAGCCTCGCGTCATTCAAGGATCATTGGCTGGTGGATGGAAAATCCGACCGTCGTGAATAATGCGAGCTGTCCAAGTATAGAGACACGTCAAGCTGAAAGAAGACACGCAGTTAAATATACGTAGATGTGTGAAAGCGACGTAAACAAGGCTTTCCAAGTGTCCCATGTCGGGCGCCGAAGAGCGAGGGAGCCTCCACGCAGCAGCGTGGCGCAGTGGAAGCGTGAGCGGCGTTTGCACGGACTATAACACTGCGGTAGTCTCATTTAATATTCACACTAGCTTAGCTCGCGCAGCTTCGCTCATGTCGACTGCATGGCATGCAGAGATTTTTTTGTTTTTATTTAATCGATATTTTATGTTATACACAAATTGCAACACCTTATGAGCTTTCCACGCTAATTAAGGCCATATAAGTATGGTCTCTTCCGAATGAACTTCTGACCAAAGAGCGATTCTGGTAGCTGCAGTCGAAAGTTATTGTTAATAATGTCTTTTACGTTCTTGTGGAGATATTTCTACAGTAACTTTCATCCCCTAACAAATATTTCTTTATATCTAATCTAGAAGTGAAACACCAATGCTCATAAACTTAGCTTTAAAATGTTTTTAATATAACGAAGCATTTCCTTAAAAATTTTCATTCTCTTTTGCACTATCTTAGGGACTGAATTTCCAGAAACACTGAAAAACATATTATTTAATTTGTAACCGACAAGTCAAATACCAATTGCAGACATAGCCTTAAAAGTCCTATAGTAGTTCTTTAGTAATTAGTTATTTTCAAAAAAACTTTCAAGATTTTACACCCTAGTGGTTGTCTAACATTCTGGGTGGTGTCTGTTTGTTCTATATCGTGTCTCCCTACCACTTTCGCGCAACGACGCTCTGAGCGTGTTTTTTAGGGAATTGACTAGTTTGAACCTGGGACCTGTTGCTGGTAAGGAGATGCCAGGTCACACATGACATGTAGAATTCAGAAGAGTTCAGTGAGACTAGCGATGATATAACCAAATACTTAATGATTTCAGTGTCAGCTCCACTGCACTTCCTGTAAAAGAATCTTAATACTAACTAAATTTAGTGGAAGGGGTTCAAGGCTTTCCTATTTTTAGTTAGCTGGTAAAATAACGTCGAAAAAGCAGTTAAGTTTACCATTGGAAATTTTATTCTACTCACAAAACATTGTTTATAAATTGCGCTATTGATAAAAGGAAATGTTTTAATACAGGATGGTAAAAACCGACTGCGTTCAACAAAAATGTGAACGGATATTCCTTGAATGGGTTTCCAAGTTCTACAATGGATCGAAGGATGACCTATGCCATATCACATGTATAATCTAGGTTTAAATTAAGTTTCACAAAAGAGAAAACTATCAAAATGGTCTACAGTGACCCTCAATTATCTTTAATTACTTATCTAACTTGTTGTAAATTACAGTGGCTGATGTGGCTTCTCAATAACTATGTAACAGAAAAATCATCGCGTTTCAGATTTATACTTCAAGTGGCAAATGTGAACACCGTGAGCTTTAATTGACGATCGACACTAGTATTACACAAAAAGGGAATGTAACAGATGAGACTTCTGCAGTTCTGAGTGAAGCCTTATGCGCTGTTATGCGGCATCGTGTGCGTTCATTACTTTGTTGGTGTTCGTCAGGGGGCGGCGGACAGCTTGCTCACCTCACCGTCTCGGAAGCAACTCTACTCTTAACTTCTCCTTACTACAATTTACCGAAGTTGGTGTAAAAAAACTATCTGGCTGCGTTTTCATCTGACCAATCAGGGTCTCAATGTTAACCTTAAGCTCCGCCTACAAAAATTCTGTCTATCCAATGAGAAACGTTACACTTTTCATGGTGGGGCAATGTTTTTAAAGTTTGCAACGTAACAGAGACGCGAAGAAGTCTCACGCTAAAACTTGCAGCTGGTGTGGTCCTTTAGTGTTATCGTAAGATCTATACTGTTCTTCTGGAGGGCTCTAGCTTTTAACATTGGCTGGGGGGTGGTCCTGACGTAACAGAGACGCGAAAAAGTCTCACGCTAAAACTTGTGGGTGGTGTGGTCCTAGCGGTTAGCTGGCGACGTGGGTGTCCGTCCGTCCCTTATCGTAGGGCCTTCCAGCTTAACACGGTTCTGCTCTCGGCTTCTGTTCTCGTTTCTCCCCTCGGAACGGCGTCTGTCTCACGGTGGGAAGGTATGACATGCATTTAGGCATTCTTGTGTTAGTCTGTGGTATTCCATTTGCTCACTCGTTACTCGTATTACTTTGGTTAATTTAATGTCACGATTTATTCGGAGCTATGTGACATACTACTGGATTTGCTTATCATGTCAGGGTTTTCATGGAAGGTATTGGATTTGCCTGATACCTTACAGTTGAATTGTCAAAAATGCTGAAACATGTATTTTTTTATTTTCTGACTGAGAAACCAAATACTAGTTTTCGTAGTTGAAGCTTCAAAATTCCCTTAATAGCGATATAATTTCAAAAAGTTTTTCATCCCCTATTTCATTCCCTTAGAATGGAATTCTGGGCAATATTTTCTTAAACGATGCCTAAAGGAGAAAATCCCCACTCTCACCAAACTTCAAGTTTCTATCATTGCTAGTTTGGGACGGGTGATGATGAGTCACTGGTTCAGTCTAACTCTATTTCACCCTCTAACCGTGAAGCCAAACACAAATTTTCAAAGATTTGGCTTTAAAAGGCTTTCACAGTGAAATACTTTCATAAAAAATTTCACCCCTATTTCACCCCCCCTCCCACCTTCCTAGGAATTGAATTTCCAAAAATAGTGAAACTTGTAACTTTGTAATTTCTAACTGAGTGGCCAAACTTAAATTTTCGCAGATTTAGCCTTAAAATGCTTTCATAATAAAAGATTTTCATAAAAAATCTCATTCCCTATTTCACCCCCTTGGGAGTTCACTTTGAAACAAATTATTTTAGTTTAGCTAAGTACCAAAGGTCATAGATGTAGCTTTAAATATGCTTTAGTAGTTCTTTAGTAATGACATACTTTCAAAAGAGCTTTTACCCCTATGTCTCCCCCATAGCGTTAAATTTTCAAAAATGCTGAAACAAGTATTTATTTACTTCGACCGAGAAACCTAATACCAACTTTCGCAGGTCTAGTTTCAAAATTGCCTTAATAACGACATTATTCGGAAAAACACTTCATCCCATATTTCATCCCTTTAAGGTTGGAATTTCGAAAAACTCTTCTTAAACGAAGCCTGAAGTGTAAGATCCACATCATTAAACTTCAAGTTTTGCTCGTGGTCTCGCGGTAGCGTTCTCGCTTCCCGAGCACGGGGTCCCGGGTTCGATTCCCGACGGGGTCAGGTATTTTTCCTGCCTCGAGATGACTGGGTGTTGTTGTGTCGTCTTCATCATCATTCATTCCCAACACGGTCGGAGGAAGGCAATGGCACACCACCTCCACTAGGATCTTGCCTAGTACGGCGGTGCGGGTCTGCCGCATCGTTCCCCTACGCTCCGTCACGGAGTACGGGACTTCATCATCATCCTTAGCGGTCTGGGCTGGGCTATGATGAGTCATTTTCAGGACACTGCATTTAGTGCACAGAGATTACTCGTGATATTTTACGAAGGAGTATAGAAATTCAGTAGGCAAAAACAGGAAATTAAAGAAGGCGTTGAGGCGGTGTTACTGGTCATCGTAGTTTTCAATATGAGCACTCGTTCCAGAGATATAACTAATCAAAAAAGATATTTTACAACTACACTCTGATACTGATTATCTCTGTTACAAACAGAGAGATCCAGATGAGAGCTCTCTATAAATACATTCAATTGTATCATTCACATGTTTGTTTAGTTGGAGGCAGTCAGTCACTAATAACCATATTTGATTAATCACTTTAGGGAAGCTACTTAATTAACAAGATGTTACACACAACAATATGCTGTAGTATTAAGACCTAACTATAACTGGAAGAAGGGGATTTTTCCCATAGGGAAGGCACGCTACTTGTTGTGTCAGCAGTCTAAGATTCCTGCTTTATGCAAATGCTACAAATCATGGTAACTTATAAAATATGTAATTAGACATTAAATGTTCAGTGTCAGTTTGTTCAGAGATCACACGGGTACGTCACATTACAAATAATTTTTAAATAACATTGGTTGTACAAAAGATATAAACTTTTCGAGTCTGATGAATCAGTACATTGACGGCTGGAGGCCCATAGTGGAAGTAAGGGATACAAATTCCGAGACACGAATGTGGGGAGAAGAGTGTACGTGACAGAGAGTACGAGACGCGTTTTTGCACGCCAGCTGTGCCGGTTGGGAGGACAGTTCAGCTGAATTGGTACTGTACTGTTCATGAGAAAGTCTAAATTACGACTTGGACTTTGGGAGGGGCTTGGTGTTTGACGCGTGATGAACAACTCGTGGTACGATGCTAGGCTCCATACTATAAAAGTTGTTCAGACAGAATAAATTAGTGTATGCTTCAGTTCCTTCGATGCAACCTGGTAGAATTTAACTGTAGCGAGTCGGCAGCTTTACACAGGAAAGAGCGGCCGCTACAGTAACTCCGTACGCCCCGATGCCTAAAGCAATTCCCCGAGTTCCCTTAGTCCACTGTTCGCAATTTCTTTGATTCAGACTGAAATTACTAGGAAAGCTCACATGACTTTTCGATAAGCTTACCCATGGAAAACTCTCCATCCAAGGCCCGAACACTTTGATGAGTCATCAGTGCTAAATCGCTGCAGAGTTATACTCTCGGTAGTTTCAGACGAGGCATGCCAGCATGGTCCCCCCGTCTAAAGGCAATGTTGTCATATAACAATCCCGTCAATCTTTGTGTGCTGCTTCTTAATCAATAGGGTTTTAAGCACTGATACATGACGCATTTTGGTAAGAATCCATCCGTTTTAGTCCTCACAGAGCTATCCATCAACGTGGCTACATTATGGACAGTAACAGCTGTCCCACTAAGCAGTACTTTACAATTAAAGTATCTCTCTCTCTCTCTCTCTCTCTCTCTCTCTCTCTCTCTCCCTCCCCCTCCCTCTCTCTCTCTGATACGAATATGGAATTATTTTGATAAGGTTTCTGTTGTATTTGTCAAAGAAAATGCACTATTTAAATTTTGTGGCGGAGTATATGAATCACCATAACTTAGGGCAAAAGAGTAAGCGAAGATGGCCAGACAGGTATAAGTGTCCCTCTCCTGAAATACGAGTCCAGCACGAACGGTAATCGTAAAATTCAATTATGGCCTCAAAAAAGTTGTGTAAATAATTTTCATTTTCTTTGCTGGAACACGTCTGTAGCCCCAGAAGACACTGAATACAGTATCCGTAAGAGCCAAAACAAAATTTCGCAGATCTTTGATAAAGTGGAGTGTCGTGTGTTAATTAGTTTTCTAGCTGGGGCGTTTAATAAGTAATGCAACGCATTTTTTTTCTGATGTGGATTTATTCAGAATTCCGATACACCATATTATTTCCCATTCTTTTGGTTACAGAACCTTATATTCCATCTTACTGAGAAGGTCTGTAGGCCCACATGGTACCACTTTACTGGTTGACATCGGAGCCAAAGTCTTGCTTCATCAATGACCTCCCTATCATTCGTGTCTGCTTCCCGCGGTGTACATTCTTCATTGAGCCAGATAGACGGAAGTCCGAAGGTGCGAGATCCTGGCTGTTGGGTGGATGAGGAAGAACAGTCCAATGAAATTTTGTGACCTCCTCTCTGGTGCATCATCCAGCCGCCATGCGCTGTTGCCATTTTTCGGGGTGCACTCAGCCTCGTGATGCCAATCGAGGAGCTACTGGACCGAATAGTAGCGGCTCCGGTCATGGAAAGCCATCATAACGACCGGGAGAGCGGTGTGCTGACCACACGCCCCTCCTATCCACATCCTCAACTGAGCATGACACGGCGGTTGGATGGTCCCGATGGGCCACCTGTGGCCTGAAGACGGAGTGCTAGGAGTGCTCTCTGGTGCACAGACTTATGAGAGGCGTTGCGTTGTCATGGAGAAGGAGAAGTTGGTTTGCGTTCTTGTGGCGACGAACAAGCTGAAGTCGTTTCTTCAATTTCCTGAGGCACGCAGGAGATAGGACTGTTTTGCGCGGCCTCGTTGCGATGATGGCAGATTCCTCGCTAAACGACTCACCGTGGTTTTTGTTCACTTCCAAGCCTCCGTAGATATTCTGCAAGTGCCTTTGAATATCTGCGATGTTCTGGTTTTCCGCCAAAAGAAACTCAGCGACAGCATTCTGCTTGGAACGCGCCTCCGTTACAGGTGCCATTTTGAAGGTCACGTATACCGCCGGCATCTGTCCGAACGTCATGAAACCGTGGGGACTGAACAGGGAATATCCAACGATATCCAACAACAAATTCCACATTTTTTCATCTCCACCTCGTACATTTGAATTGGACCATCTCGGCAACTACCCAAGTTGGGTTCTGGAAGTGTATACAAGAACTGATGAAGTACAACACACTGGTCAGGTAGCACAGACGAACCAGTGCCGTTAGACAAGACTGAATCACGGAGTACGAAATGGTAGATCTTCTTTCTATGAAGAAACGCGAATAGCGTTAGAAGCGGAGGTCCAACTGCTCCAAGACTGCCGTCGGTTCTGAACGTCTTGCAGATTTTTAGTACATGTAAAAGTGTGCGCACGGCGAGTTCCAATACACTTGACAGTCATTCAAAACCGAAGCAACAGAAGAAAGTGCGCAGCTGTTCAAGGTGACTTCCTTAGCTGCCTAATTGTTGAGGAGGAGGCGAGAGAATAAACCACGCAGCCAAGCAGTGGAATAATTTGGATTTGCTACCGCCGAAGATAGTGAAGACCCAGTCATTACCGGGTAAGATGATGCTGAGTGTTTTGCGAGACTGCCACGGTGTGATGCTAACACATTAATTTCGTGAGGCAAATCACAGCACGAGCATTCCACTGAAGTGTACTACGGGGATTACATCAAACTGTCAAGGTGAAGCGACGTGGGGAACTGTTTGCTGGTTGTCTTTGCTCCACTACAGCGTTCTGGCTCATTTTGCACGCAATGCAGTCAAAAATGCTTCTTTTTTGGGCAAAAAGTTTTTTCTCAACCCTGACACATACACAAAGACTTTCCCTGGACGAAGAAACCATTTCCTGGCAGGCGTTTCCAGAGCGATGAAGAGGATATTTTTGATGTGGAACATTTCTTGAAGCTCCGAAACGCACACTTCTACAAATAAGGTCTCCGCCAAGTCACCCATCGGTGGAAGTAATGTGCTGCGTCGAAGGCTGAAAATAGAGAGAAGGACTAACATCATGGTCGCAGTTTGAATTTTTAGAGGTGATCGTTACGTGCTTCGGGTATGGATGTTTGTGCTGTCCTTAGGATAGTTAGGTTTAAGTAGTTATAAGTTCTATGGGACTGATGACCTCAGATGTTAAGTCCCATAGTGCTCAGAGCCATTTAAACCATTTTTTTATCGTTACGATTACGCTTCGTGCCGTAACTGTCCCACCACACCAGTCAGTATATAAAGTTGTCTGCAGTGGTGTGATGCTGTGGCAGCACTCTGCGGCTGGAATGTGGTGACCCCAGGGAGGACCAGGAACTTTGGAGCTCAGGGAGACGGCGCGCCTGCGCAGTTGCTCGGTGTCGCGGACGCTCCTCCTAAAAATAATGGCCGCCTCGCGTGGACAGATCGCTACACGCTCCACACAATTACAGCCCCCCCCCCCCCCCCCCTCAACCCCTTCGCCACCCCTGGAGCTTGCTTTCTCTCGTGTTGCAGGTTGAGTTTCCTTCCGGCGCCAAGAATAGCCCACCGCTGTGGGCCGAAGCACTTTGTTCCGATCTGCAGCCTTACGGCTGAACTTGGTGACAGTGATAAGCGTCGTTCGGCGTGGAGAAGTTATGGAACTAACAGTGTCTGCGCTAACGATTCAATCTGTTTCTCATCACTGTGTAACTGGTTGCAGCTGTATAATTGCCCACATGACACTGAGCTTTTGCTATAGTGCCACTTTCGTAATTATCACCTTTTAAGTATTGCCTCTGTTCTTACCTTCCATGCTTGCAAAGAAAAATTTCAATCGAATACGCCGATGAAAGACACAGTTTATTTACCTTTCATGTACTGTTTCGTGTTTCAGCACTTCATAGGCTTTCTTAAGTGATACCGCTACCTGAGAGTAACAAAAACACACACAAAGTAGCACTTAAATGCTGAATGACGCAAATTAAAAATAAATAAACAGCTGTTGGAATGTGGTTCATCTAATGCAACTATATGAAAGGCTGTTTTTATTGTGCCATACGCTTTTCGCTCTTATTTATATGTGGAGCATCTTCAGCATAATACACTTTGATTTTTGTATAACATCTGCCTTCTATAATAATAACAGATTTGTGACTACAGTACAGTTTTTTGCTATTGCTTTGTCGTTAGATGATAAAAAACTTTTTTAGCAAGGGGTTAAGTGATGTTAAAGTAATAATTGTTTCTACTCAAGACTTTTATCTTCTGGAAGATATGATCTGTATAGTGGATGAACCAACAGAGAAAATAAATCAACTTCATGTAGATATAAACAATGTAAATAAAATGTGTAACTCATCATAGAAGAAGAAACTCAAGAAAAAATACACTTCTTGTAAGTAATAATAAAGAGAGATGCCGATAAGCACAAGTCTGACATTTACAGATAATCGACAGCAAACAGATACAATTATACAAGTCACATCAAACCAACCACAAACTAGCAGCTTTCCAACGCATGGTGTACAGACTGAACGAAATCTAACTCAGCAGAAAAGAGTGCAAAAAAGAATTAGAAATACTATAGTTCATAGTGAAAAACAATGGATTTTAAACTTACATAATTGAAGAACGCTACCACAGAATCAAGACAAAACTACAGAAGAATGAAAATAAGCAGAGGACACAAATACCAAAAAAAGGTCCATAAACAACAAATACTCTATAGTACACATAAACACACAGAACATAGGATACATAGTATACACATAGTCTACAGAACAATAAACACACTCCAGTCACATTTACCAACACTTTAATAGACAAAAAGGCAAATACCAAGGAGCTGGCCGGCCTTTGGTGGCCGAGCGGTTCTAGGCGCTTCAGTCTGGAACCGCGCGACCGCTACGGTCGCAGGTTCGAATCCTGCCTCGGGCATGGATGTGTGTGATGTCCTTAGGTTAGTCAGGTTTAAGTAGTTCTAAGTTCTAGGGGACTGATGACCTGAGATGTTAAGTCCCATAGTGCTCAGAGCCATTTGAACCATTTTTGAACCAAGGAGCTGGTGTATGCCATTAGAATATCAAGCTGCAGCTCAGTCTGTCTGGGAATGACAGGTAGAAATTTCAAAACTAGATATAAGGAGTACACAAGAAACTAGAAGTACGAAAATAGACATTCTATCTTTGCTGAACACCTAAAAAATCATGGACATAAACCATCTAACAGGGAGCAGGACATGAGAATAATGGTGGGATGAACAGTCACAACAGGAAACTCCTAAAAACGAACCCTTGCAATGAACGAGAAAGTAGTGAGTGACCAAATCAATATATGTAAAATCTCATTGATAGTGTTAGCCACTAGAAAAAGAGATGAAGAACATACCAAAACTAAATAATAAATAAAAAAGGAGCGCTACACACTCACTCACCACACCACACCACACTGACATACACAATAAACAAAAAGAGTATTGACCGACACTCACACACCACAACACAAATAAAAAGGCGAACGAAAAACACTGAGCAGCAGTTGGTAACCATAAATACAGTGAAAAAAAATCGAACAAAACACAGTAATGAGTACACGTGGGATAAGTCGAAATCAGTTCTTAAACTACTAAAAATCGAACATCTTGCCGACGCAAACGGTCTAAATACAATTCGAGGACGACACGTAAGCGCTAACAAGTTCATAAACCGTAGGCGGAAACAAATATTAATTAAACATCACGAAACGTGTGCTACGAAAAGTTGTTTCTCTCCCAATAACAAAGGAATAACAAAAAACGGTATTTAGTAACAGATCTGAAATTATTGAATAATGCGAGTATTATATAGAAAAACTAACTACATTACCGGCCACTCAAAATGCTTCACAAATAAAAAGCAGCGAAACGTATGTGCCACAATATAAGAAAAACAGCATTTCATTTATTGCATTAGACAAACCACATCACAGGAATGTGGCCGGCCGAGGTGGCCGAGCGGTTCTAGGCGCGTCAGTCTGGAACTGCGCTACCGCTATGGCTACAGGTTCGAATCCTGCCTCGGGCATGGATATGTGTGTTGTCCTTAGGTTAGTTAGGTTTAAGTAGTTGTAAGTTCTAGGGGACTGATGACCTCAGAAGTTAAGTCCCATAGTGCTCAGAGCCATTTGAACCATTTGAACAGGAATGTGGAAGAAACTAAGGAACGACGGAAACATTAACCATGATTTTTATAATGCTTAAATATAAATAAAATATATTATCCTACTTTGCAGAAATTTAGTTATGTTGACGCGAACTGCTTCTTCGCTATTTCGGCATTACCTTTTCATCGAATATTGGATTATTTTCTTTATTTTTTTATTCAGCGTTACATGGAAAGCACTGCAAAATCAATTTGTAGGTGCTCTCCATACTTATGGATTTATGTTTTTAATATAATAACTTAATCGTCGCTTGCATCTGAAATGGTAGCAAGTTACAAGACCTTTTATTATTTCATGTTCAGCATTTAAATATAGTATGTGTGGCCTCATGGCAGTAACGACAATCACTTGGCCGTTGAAATAATATTTTTCACCTCTTTCTCTATGTATTGTGCTCGCTTTACATTACAGGACGCCTTTCTACAGGAATAAAACATGGGAACTTCATTAATCTAGGACGAATTTATTTCAAATTAGACGTACAAGACGTGATTCATTTACTTCCATCATTTATGATAGTTATGCGACTTTCTCATTTAGAAAAGGTTTCATGCATGTTTAGTTCTCTTAATATTATGTAGCTGTCAAAGAATAAGTTGTCATAATGTCACTAACGTGTGATTTCATCATAATATGTAAACCAGTACACATTTTCCATCAGTTCTGTCACTGAGTAGCCCTGCATTTATCTGCATAATAGTCACAAATTAGTAACAAATATTAATCGGGAAAGTGTGCTTAAAACATGTTAAAATTTGTGAGAAATGAAGTAAGGTATTCTACATTAAATGGCATTTTGAAATTTGTGAGAAATGAAGTAAGGTATTCTACATTAAATGACATGTTGAACTTTGTGAGAAATGAAGTAAGGTACTCTACATTAAATGAACAGGAACGGTAGGTGAAACTGACGTCTGCAGATTATTACACTGATTTACTAACAGCTTCTGACGTTTCATGTTACATCAGAGGTTTAGATTCTTTCTATGTCATTATTTTAACAGCACTTACGCGCATAGGTCTCCTGTAATCGGATAGTGTGTGTGTGTGTGTGTGTGCGCGCGTGCGCATATGGTTAAAATACTAACACATGCATGCACCATGAACAACAAATTTACGGATTTCAGCCGCCTACATCGGCCGCCGATTAAGAAATACAATCACGAGGATACTTACAACTGCAATGCAGAGACTGAAAACTCTTCCTGTGTTTACGTATGAACCCTTTTGTGTGGGTTCCTTATGTAGTACCTGTTATGGGGATACATTACACCTCTGTGCAAGAGCCACTGCGAGCTGTACCTATTAGGTCCGGCAGATTGTAACGCAAGATCTATATCAGATCATGAATTGCTTAGTAATTCTTTTATCATCATAATTATCTGAATCGTGTACAATGTGCTTACACAGTAGCGAACTTCAGTTTGCCAAAAATGTGAAGTGAATTTGTGGATTAATGTCGTGTGGGAAAGGGGAGAAAACTGGTCGAGGGCTTTCCTAAGAAACCAAGGCCGTTGACTCATTTCGCCAGAGTCAGCCGACAGCAGCGAATCGCCTAATGGATAATGTGAAATGGTATGGCATCCTGACTCGCATGACTGAAGCAGATGATAGGTGTGTGTTTTGGTATAGCATCCGGAAACGTGTGTCAGGGCATCCAGGAAATATACGAGTAGTTACGACACCTAGAAGCATCTGTTGCTATGGTAGCGTCACAAAATTCCCCTTTGGTGAATGGTCCAAGGACGACAAAATAAATAGGCTCACAGGGAAAGGGGCCATTTATCTCCAAAGTATGCCTGTAGTACCAAACATAGGCCTTTATTTGAGAAATAAATTCCCGAGACGGCTCATTTGGAGTGCAGCATCATATGGACTTGAGGCATGGACTTTTAAAATCTAGAAAAGAAGAGAGTTGACGCATTTATGATGCGATCGTACAGAAGGGCGCTGAAATCACGTCGACGGTTAGAATCTGCATCCGGCCATCCAGATTTAGGATCCCCCTGATCCCCCTAAATCACTCCAGACCAATACCAGTTGGGTTTCTTCGAAAGTGCACGGCCGATTTCCTTCCTCATCCTTGAAACATTCCGAGCCTCTGCTCCGTCTCTTATGACCTCGATGTTGATGGGACGTTAAACCTTAATCTTGCCTACTTATTTCCTTCTGGAATCAAGTGGAGTGATAAGAAATCAGGTTTCCCGCAGGATCTACGAGAAGAGGAGCATACGGTAAGGCTGAGCAGGGGAAGGACCAGGATTGTAAGACACGTGCTATGTCATCAAGGAAGAACTTTCAGGATACCAGATGCAGCAAAAATTATAGGGTATTATGTTGTAGTTTGAAATATATACGAGTACAACATGTAACTGAGGAGACTGGGTGTATGTGCTATTCTGAGATGAAGGGATTGTGTCAGGAAAAGAAATCGCAAGTCGTCAATTAAACCAGTTGGAAGAATGATGAAAAATATAACTGAGTGATGGATTGTGGTTATGCTGGGTACAGTTACCTGTACCAGTTGTTAGAACATGCCTGTGAGAGAACGTATGGTTATACCAAACAATGGATTTGCTTGTTTATGAGATTCTTGGTTGACAACATAAACTTCTATGAAGGGAACATCAGCATCTATTCGGTTGACACCGTGAGGAGTCACGAACATAATGTATTGCTTACACTCGTCACCGATGTTCAAGAAGGTGTCCAGCAAAATATCACTTATATTTTCAATAATGATCATAAGTGTTGAAAACTGTTAGTGACAATCCTCAGTTTTCAAATATAAGTCTTTTCTCTTCACAAACTTCTTTAATTTCATGTTGAAGAACGTAGGTCCACTTGAAAATAGTTGAAAAATATTTAACCGTAACCAGTGGAATAGTAGGAAGTAATGTTCTTATTCGACGCTTACAATTTGTAAATCACTGAAATACATTGGGAATTACGGAAGCTGTTCAGATAAAGATGGTAACACGGGTTTACCTATTCCAGGTACTCTGGCTTTGGTTTCTCTGTGGGTCTCTCAATCATTCTACGCGGTATAGATCCGTAGTAGGCGACGACTCATTCTTACCCTTCGTTTTTCCGCATAAATTTGAAATTTGAGTAAACTGATGTTGATGTTTCAGTATTATTCTCACTCTCGTATTTCATAATTGTACGTTTTGTTTTCTTTCAGTGCGATCTGCATTTGATTACAAAATTTTCTACGCAATTGTACCATGGACTCAGATGTCTTTCAATGTGTACACCGAGCGGTTCTAGGGGCTTCAGTCTGGAACCGAGCGACCGCTACGGTCGCAGGTCCGAATCCTGCCTCGGGCATGGATGTGTGTGCTGTCCTTAGGTTAGTTAGGTTTAAGTAGTTCTAAGTTCTAGGGGACTGATGACCTTAGATGTTAAGTCCCATAGTGCTCAGAGCCATTTGAACCATTTACAAAATTACCTGCAGCCAATGTAATAAATATTATATCGGCCAAACAGGCAGAAATTTCAAAACCCGATTCAAAGAACATTTAGACTGCTACAGGCTTGATAAATGTAACAAATCAGCAGTAGCAGCTCACATTAAAGACAGAGGCCACCCTCTGAAAATCGAAGACAACCTCGAAATTTTACACAAAATAGGAAAAAGTAAAAGAATGGATATCATGGAAGAAATGGAAATTTTCATACATGACACAAAGCATGGAGATAACATTCTTAATGAAGTAACCGAATTCAAAAATTCAAAATTCTTCAACACTCTTAAGCCAGTTCTAACTCAATAGATTCAAGATATGTCAATGTAAATAATTGACTACAAATCTGTCAGTACCAAGAATATCGATACAAAACCTCGATAATCGACACAGACTCACAGACTCACATGCTACAGTCCGCCATCTTGTGTTGTGTGTACAACATCGAAGCAATTTGTGTAGTGAATTACGTTGGCAATCAGTGACAAAATATAATGTGCAATAGCGTAATGTCAACCAACAGCTCCGCCATTACACCAGTGATGCAAATGAAGCAGTAAGACGATGAAATTGTAAGTGATCAACAGTCAAAAATCAAATGTGTGCGAAATCTTATGGGACTTAACTGCTATGGTCATCAGTCCCTTAGCTTACACACTACTTAACCTAAATTATCCTAAGGACAAACACACACACCCATGCCCGAGGGAAGACTCGATCCTCCTCCGGGACCAGCCGCACAGTCCAAGACTGCAGCGCCTAAGACCGCTCGGCTAATCCCGCGCGGCTGATCAACAGTCATATACAAACCTTTCACACTATTTTCGTAACACATAACTAATGCAAATCTATCTGCATCCTATACAGGCTGTGATATACATAGTCAACCACAAAGAAGAAAACCAGCAGAAGACATCACTGATTTCGATTTCTAGCCATACACTGCCCCCCTCCTTCCCCCCAAATGCCACACCAGCAGCTACAGTAAAAAACAATGGACAAAGTGTTCTAGATTAATCTAGTTTAAGACTGATTCTTTTTAAGTAACATTTCTCTTCTTATGTATGTATGTGTAAACGCCTGAAGATGAAAAGAACATGTTCGAAACGCGTAGCATTATGTTAAATTAAGCATAAAATAAAAAGTGACTGGTAGCAGAAACTTGAAATAAATAGTTATGCCACACAGTCACGGTTCACAAACATAGTCATTGTGGCTGAAAATAATTAAGCTTTAGTTATTAACAGAACCAGTTCTGGACGAACATATAGCAGTTTATACAGAATGTAATCACTGCTACTACATTCATTAGTATTCGTCACTATGGGAGGAGTTACACAATAGAAAGGCTAGTCAGGCAAGCAGCCTCCTTTTCAGCCAAACTATTCCCGGAAGACCCAAGGAAGTGCTGTCTCTGTATTAGAGTGTTGCTACTGACGTACACGGCTATGTTACACTATAAGCAATATGAAGAGATCTGGAAACAGTCCACAACCACGGAAACCAATAATCGCCAGAATTACATTGCAGTTGTCACATATTTAGTCGTAATTTTCTAACAGATAAAGCATCTCTCTATAGACATTATGTCTGCCTCTGCAAAGGCCATCTGATTAATTGATCACATTTATTTAGAAGTTGCTTCCATTGTCCTTTTTTATGCTGTGTTATTGTTTGTAACAGAAGTTGCTATTCTGCTTATTGTTAACGTAGTAGATTGAGTTGGTCCATATCAAGCTGTGTGAACTTCACAATTTTCCTTCATTTGCGTCTTATGAAACTTTCCAACTGGCGCTCCACGCCGGAATTATACACGACGTAGTCACATTAACGAGACTACCAACTACGTGTGCAATAAACACTCACAGACGAGAGGTGGCAGAAGTAGCTGTGGAGAATATAATAATGCGTGTCGGGAAGGTGGGTGTCGGGGAGGGGGGGCTAAAGAAAGCGAATCGGATAAACAGTGCAGCCGCTGTCGAAATGCGGAAACGGGGCGGTTTATCTGCTGTCCAAAAGGGCATGGTCATTGTCTTTCAGTCCAAGACTGAAAGAATTTCCGGAACACCAAAGTTTGTAAGCTGTTCGGGTACCGCCGTGCTTAAAGTACTCCGGCACATAGGCAACTGCGGTGAATCACGGACCATGGAAGGCAGGAGTGAACAACGCCTGCGGAGATGTGTACGGGCGAATAGACGTACAACTGTTGAGCAGCTGACCATTCAGATGAACCAAAGGGCTACCCTACCATCAGTGTCTTTTCAATGACCATACAGCGCACATTGGCGCATATGGGCCTCTGCAGCAAACGCCTGGTTCATGAACCCATGCCGACTGCTGTTCATCGGCGATGAAGGCTAGAATCAACTAGACGTCCAACGAATGGTGACAGGTGTTCTTTTCAGATGAATCACTTTTGTGGCCCATAGAACAGACGTTTTTTGGCGTGTAAGGCCTTGCAACAATCGTCGTAAGGATCCAGGCTGGAGGAGGGAGCATTACAGCCTGGAGAATGTATTCGTGGAATTCCCTGGGTGATTTTGCCATTCTGAAAGGCACAGTGGATCAACACAAGTATACATCTATCCCCATGTCCACCTCTACATGCAGTTTGTTTTTCCTTGGCACGATGGTATCTATCAGCAGGACAAAGCAACTCGTCACACAGATTGCAGTGTACATCGTGTGTGGTTCGAAGAGCATCATGAGTGGTATACTGTGTTTTCCTGGCCATCAGTCCCCAATGTCAGCCGTCTCCCTCCCCTCCCCTCCCCCCCCCCCCCCTCCGAATTTAAACCAACTGGAGAGAATTGTGCGATCACATCAATCGGGCCGATCGCGCGTTGGATCCTCATCCGTGAAACCTAAGGCAGTTGGCCATGGCACTGGACTCGGCATGGCCCCACATCCCTGTTGCTACGTTCTAGAACCTCCCTGGCTCTCTTCCTACACCTCCGGGATGCAAAAGATGACTTTTTAGGTTGCTGACGGGTGGTTACATCAATGTGACTGGACCGTGTATTTGTGTCAAAGTTATGGAACTTAATTTTATTTTTATAAACTCTTGCTATTATGTAATTATTGTCGTTACTATTATCATCATTGTAATATATCAATGAATATCATAGAATTTTCAATGTACTGCCATTGTCATGCAACGTAAATAGTGAGTTTATGGGACCTGCGAGTAAATTACGTGACGAACATTGACAGACTCAGTAAATGTTTAAGAAACATGTTTAGTATGTCTATTGAAATATTTTCTAGGCCGGCTCAATGAAAAACGGGAAACGTTGGGACGGTGGTATTACTGATTCAGGTGTTCTGAATGTTCTCTCGCCACTTGAGCTCATCGCAAACAACGATCATACAAGGATGTGAAACTGGCAGAAAAGCCTTCTTTGCGATGTGGTTCAACATTGGCCTGGATTTTAGTAAAGGCGCTGGCCCTTCATGAGAATTCCTGTACTTTTTCGTTTTGTTTTATAATAGTCGTTGTGATGACAGCAAGTCGCATCACCTGCGATTTTTTTTACAGAAAAGAACTGCCTGCCTTCTGCATTTGAATCAAGTCGCCACAGATATCCACGTGTCGTTGGTTTTGTTCGACAGTCAAGGTGTGCGTGATAAGCTGCGCACACAATTTTCTCTCCTTCAAAACATTCTGGAGAATGCCTTGGACGCTTCATATAGAGATGTTGCTTCATGGCGATTTGTGACCCGACTACGTGGACACACTACGGCCATCTGTCCACAGTTCAACACTGCCTCTTCGCAGTTGAGTGCTGGAATGTGTATCTGTTGCACACAGTTGTCAGTTGAAGTTGCCACCGTAGTTACTGCGCAGTGTGGGATCCGTACCAGACAGGGTTGATAGAAGATCCAACGGAGAGCAGCGCGCTTCGTTACAGGATCATTTAGTAAACGCGAAAGCGTTACGGAGATGATAGATAAACTCCAGCGGAAGACTCTGCAGGAGAGACGCTCAATAGCTCGGTACGGGCTTTTGTTGAAGTTTCGAGAACATACCTTCACCGAGGAGTCAAGCAGTATATTGCTCCCTCCTACGTATATTTCGCCAAGAGACCATGAGGATAAAATCAGAGAGATTAAAGCTCACACAGAGGCATACCGAAAATCCTTCTTTCCACGGACGATACGAGACGGGAATAGAAGGGAGAACCAATAGTGGTACTCAAGGTACCCTCCGCCACACACCGTCAGGTGGCTTGCGGAGTATGGATGTAGATGTAGATGTAGATGTAGACGTTTATAAGCCAAGAATAAAATCGGTCTCGGAACTTTTTGGACGGGCTGTGTAGGCCGGATACTACGCGGTCTTGTTCACCTCAGTCGACGCAAAGCACTTATCGTAATGTGACACACAATTGTAATCTGTCACGTAGCCTTCACACTATTCTCTAGTGAAAAGTACGTTACTTGTATAGCCTACGTTTATATGGACAGTAGTTCTTCATTGTCATAATAAAGACAATAGGTGAGAACGCTCACTACTCCTGTAATTTCCATCATGGAACTGAGCCCTCACACTTTTGCTTCCGTTTACCTTATATCACAATTCCCTATTCATGAACCTAGTAATCCATTTTCAGTTTCTTTTTTACTGGCGTCGTCGCACTTTTTACTGATAGTATCCTAAGTTGCAGAATTAGAAGTTGCAATATGAGCGACACTGGAACAATCGTGTTCTTAACAAATAGCATCAGTTGTGTTTCCTTTCACTTGGTTGCTTTCAACAGTCGATAATTTTTCTGCTGAAACTATCTGTTCTTTTTCGGAAAAAGAGTCTTCTTACGAATGCGATAATGTTACGAAGTGTCAGCAGTTCATGGCTTAAGTTTGCCTGTGGGATATTGAATCGACCATCTTGGCTAGACCAGGGCTTCACTTGTGGCTGTCGCATGGCGTGTCTAGGTTCTATTAGCTCAAGGCAAACCCTGCTGGCCTGTAAACATGCAGAGTGCTGCTTCTCGCTAACAAGTATCTCGTAGACGTTATTACATTCTATTAAACAGTAAACACTAATAAGTTGGATCTTGCTCAAAAGGTTTCTCTGTGTGTCGCAACATAGCCCTAAATCCGCTATACACAATTTAGGGACCATTTTAGTAATTCCTTGACGCAGTTTCATTTTAATAAACGCATCAAATATTTCCCGAGTCTACTCTTTCAAGAAATTATTTGGTGATTTCATGCTGTTCGCCATAGTTTTCTATATTTCGCTAATATTTTCATTTCAACTGCACACAACGCCTTCCAAAATTATTTCAGAAACTTAATCATCGCCTGCTGAGGTCATCGGTTCCTAGCTTCCAAACTACTTCATCTAACTTAAACTAACTTACGCTAAGGAAAACACTCACACACCCATGACCGAGGGAGGACTCGAACCTCCGACGGGCGGAGCCGCGCGAACCGTGGCAAGGCGCCTGAGACCGCGCGGCTACCCAGTGCAATCATCGCCTGCCTCTATCGTTATCCTTCTCTATTTTCCCCTAAAGTTCTGCTATTCTCTCGGTTTACATTTCACCTCCGTACTCAGCTCTGCTCCATATTTCAAGAATTTCATCTTCAGTTCCATCACAATAAGTAGAGATCTTTCGTTGAAGTAAATTCCTCCCCTTCCTTTTTGTCAGACTGTGTAGCCTTTCACATCTTGGGTTATATTCGTCTTGATTATGATGTTAGCTAGACTCTGTTCTCATTTCTGCTTGCTGGTTTTTTTCTTTTTACATTAACATACGCTGTGGGGTCCTTTTAATTAAACAGGTTCATTAAGTTGCTGCTGTTTTCCTTCAATGTGTCTAAATCATTTGTGAATAGTGACATTACTTTGTGCTCACACTCCACTTTAGTTCCCGTTTCAAAATTAACGTTCATCTCCTATTCTGCTTTTTCAACATACAGACCAAACGACAGCCCAAATGATCTAAAACTTTGCCCTGCAGCCTTCTTTACACAAAAGTTTTGTATTGACAAGTCTCTTATCACCAAACTTACCTTTGTGGATATACAACTTGTCTGTCTCTGTGCATTACTCTCATTTGTCTCAGACTTATTAAGACTATTTTATACCTCAGCGTCACAGGCATTCCGTAGATTTTCAAAACTTATGAAGGTATCCTGATTTTCTTTCCCCTTTTTCTTCATTGCTAAGTTCAAAATTGAATTTGCTTTCTGATCCCATTGCCTTTCCTAGATACAAACTTATCTTCGTCCAGTACCTCTTACGTTCCTGTAGCTGATCTTCTTCCCATTGTTCTAGCCAATAGTTTCAGAGTATGAAAAGTCGCTGACATAATATGTTACGAGAAGTGAAACTTTGAGTGAAGTATTTATAGTTGCAAACGTCACAGTGGAGTGGAAAAATATTGTCTATCTATTTCAAGAGAGACATTCAAGAAACAAAAACAAAGCATTGAGTCTAAAACTGCTGTCTCGTTTGTGTCTACGGAAAGATTTAAACGATACACTATTTCGGTTGCCTCACTCATACAAAAACCGAGTGAATGAAGTAGAGAGCAGAGATCTCCCTTTAGGGGCTGAAACAAGTTATTAGTCGATTACTCTTTGTATTACATTGATACACTGTGTAGCGTCATGCTGGTGAAAGGCAAGTTACAGGTAATAGCAGTTAATAGCAGAAGGTAATACAGTTTCGTTGAAGCCTGACATATATAGTCCGATATTGGACAAACTGAGAAAAGCTTCTAGGTTCGGTTCAGGGAGCATTTAGATACCATACGCATATAAAATCCACATTTGCAGTTCACACAACTCTGAACAGGTAAGGAGCGCAAAGCATTAAAGACCACATCCAGATACTGCTTTATGCTGGGAAAGGCGGCCGTATGGATATACTCAAATAGAGAGAAATTTAAGTTCATAAAAGCAATCACCACATTCATGTGCTCATGGAAGAGCCTGAGTCAGCCAGTGCAGCCATTCCACTAAATTCCATTCACCTACCTTGCAATTTGAATAATAAACAAACACTGCGCCCATTGACAGTACCAACATGCAGACCGTACCCCTACAAGACACACTACGCTAAAATTAACATCCTAGTTACATATACATTAACAAAATAGTTAAATTGATTTAAATTTTAAGTAACTATCGTATGTTGATATAATGTGGCAATATTTATTTATGTACAACCGTTTTTCATCATTTATTTTGTTGTGAGTGTAAACCACAAAATTCATATATCATTTAAGTAACCATTTCTAACAAACTAATTTCTCTATTTATTTTACTTGTTATCAATTATTATTAAATTTAACTTACTCATCTGAAAGGTTTATACTCTCTAAACTTTTTAGTGACATATCAATGTACATTTTGTAACATCCCTGCCACAGAGATAGTCTTTGGGACTATTATGTTGTGATAGCGCTATCTTTGTATGCAGTCATCCATACGGCAAAAACTTCTTGGTTGGTTTCTATAAGGTTGTGATATATATATATATATATATATATATATATATATATATATATATATATGTATGTATATGTATATATATATAGTTAGTTACATCAACATAAAGAACACAAGCAGTCAGCATTACAATACAATGACGTGAGATTTTCAATGGAAGTAACCTAAAACTAAGAATGTTCTACTTGTTTACATTACGCAGAATCGTTATTAGGTAGAGTTACAGTTAAATAGGTCGTTTGTCACATCTTATTTCACTGTAATGAACCACGACACCCAAGATCTTTCACCACACGGAGGAATAAAGAGCCGAAATTTAATGTAAAGATCAACAAATGTTTATGTAAACGTGAACAGCTGAGGGTAGAGGAATCCGTCGTATAGAAAGCGGTAACGGTGCTATTTGTGTAAATTAATAACAGTATTTTCTGTTTTCTTCTTTGCAACGATCAAGTTCGTCTTTAATGATCTAACTGTTGTTCTTTGCTAATTGTTGTTCTTATCATGCGTAAAGCCAAGGAATGGTGTCATTATACGTATATCGTGCTAATAGCAGGATGAGTTATGCCTACTCATGACATTGCTTGTTATGAATGTTAACACAATTGTATAAATAAGATGACTTCAGATATTCTTTACTAGAACAACATGTACAAAGCGTAGTGCTACTATTGAGGGCTAGATTCCCTAAATCAAAGGCAAAGGTTTTAAATTTGACCCGAAAAGCAACTGGTGAGTGTCAGCTGTAGCAGATCATTGTAAGTGAAGTCAAGCGGATATAAAAGTCAGTGTAGTGAAGGTAGTGTTGAAGGCGATAAGAGTACAAAGGGAGAGGCCAAAACCCGATGTATATACCCTGATACTACAAAGCACCGTAAATCAGTAGAATGACTTCAAATGATCTACAGTGAGATATGCGTCTGGGTGGTCTGTCAGATCACTAACGGTATTTCATTTCTGTTAGTGGCTGTAAAAACGCTGCTCTCTCTACCCTAAAAAAATTAAACACGCAAAGTAAATTTTTATACCACAATTGTAGCCGATTTTGCCGCATTGCGTCCGAAGATTATCAACAACATAGTGCTTTACTTTTCGTTTCTGCAGAGATTAAAAAAGACTACCGCCGCTCATGAATAAAACATTATGTTGTTAGCGAAAACGCTTAATTTAAGGAACACAGCAGTCTAAATTGGAGCTCTGATAAGACATGTAGCGTCACGGCAACGTTTGTGAAGCGTCAGTTGTAAAATACGGAACCCACACATGTACTGTTTGCAAGGGGCTACCTGAGCGAGTAATAAACAAGACCTATCGCACCTTTCAGAAGAATAAATAGTGAAAATAAACGGGTCAGGAGACGTAACGTTTACTGCGTGTGAAGAGACCGCCTGCTACAGCTACAGCTTTCTACATGATTTTTGCTCTTCCTCCTTCCTGTCGCTGAAAATCCAGATTATGAACAAGTTTCAAGTGAAATGGCAGTATCGTCATCGAAACCTTTAGAAGTTAAAACCAACTTTTTTAAGAATCTAAAGTACTTGTCCTACTGTAAAGAAACGTAAGATTGCTAAGATAAGTTACAAACAAACTTATTTAACCTTTGGATATACACTGTTCCGCAAAATTTAAGGACTAGGTAGATAAATTTCCGTAACATATTGCCAACTCGGTGGAAATGGATGAAAGAGAGGATGCATGTCGCCAGAGATTTCCCAGACGTGCACAGAAGGCTAGACGGCAAATGGCGGGAGCTCAGCGTGGCTATATAGCCAAATGCTTAATGGGGCTGGCTGCACAGCACGAGGCAGTTGAAGGAACAGAAGAAGGTAGCGAGTCTTAGTCAGCGAGCAGCTATGGCGCGCTGTGGTCATGTTCTTCATTACAACATGACACCGAGGCAACATTTGGATGACTTAATATTAGGAAGAATCATCGGAAAACTGGAAGGAAGACGAAGTAGGAAAGATAAAACCAGTAAAGACAAGAGAGAAGCAAGACAGGACACATTTCTTCAGTCCATAGGTCCCAGCATTTTTTTCTCTATAATATTGCTACAGATTTACACGGCGTGGTTTTCTTACTCCATAAGATTCTATTATCTCTTCAAAGTTCGTTAAACGTTTTGCTATTTGAAAAACCAAAATTTCGTTGTCTAATATTGAAAAAGCTGTTAATACTAATAGTCCCCAAGGCTGGTGTGGTTTCTCGATTTGATTACGTCTGTTTTGTAACTGTCTGCTACATAAAAAGAAATAGGTTTTCTAATATTTCAGCAGTCGTAACACAGGCGAAATAAGCGACACTGTTTTGGTGCAAATGGTCATTTTTGTAACACAACAGAATATAATTCACGAAGTACCAATACAAAATGCGTATTAGGCCAACTACAATCACAAAGTTTCATCTTACGAAATAGTTACAATTTCATACATACGCTCCAGTTTCTCAAGCAAGAGATCGAAAAGTAGTAGTACGAAATTTTTATATAAATCAGGAATCGTCATATTCTTCCACATAATTTAGGTGATATCTCCGTTTCTTTTCCTTCCTCGTCCTGAAAACCAACCTTGTCATAATTAATACTGTAACTATTCTTGCCATTGTCAAAAATTACTCTCCGGTTAACTTCACTAACCCTGCCAGGATCACACGTTTAATTATCCCGCATTTATTCTCCGGTTAAGCATTATTATGTGTTCGTACAACGCGTTTTCTGCGCTAGTCGGAGAACAGAACTTAAGCGGCTGCTAACCAGGGACTGTAAAACTGTCCCTGAGTAGTGTAGCCATCTGGCAAAAATTTTCTGGCAAAATTTCATTTTCTTATACACCGAGGGGATAGTATGTAGCCCGCATCTCGTGGTCGTGCGGTAGCGTTTTCGCTTCCCACGCCCGGGTTCCCGGGTTCGATTCCCGGCGGGGTCAGGGATTTTCTCTGCCTCGTGATGGCTGGGTGTTGTGTGCTGTCCTTAGGTTAGTTAGGTTTAAGTAGTTCTAAGTTCTAGGGGACTTATGACCACAGCAGTTGAGTCCCATAGTGCTCAGAGCCATTTGAACCATTTGATAGTATGTAATCTTTCTTGCCTGTTATTCTTGTTAGTCATTTATTTCCACTCTGGTACTCTGAATCTATTATAATAACGCTCATCATTCGGACACCCAGACAACCACATAAGCAAACAGTGATTGGCATTCACCTGTTTCTAGATGCGACGGGCCTTCCCCGGCAGAGACATCCCATACACTATGCACGCATTCAAAAATCAACTTTCGATTCGTTCAGAAATCTATTTACAATGGACGATCAGTCAACAACAGGATCAAAGAACATAAGGGACGTCTTACTACCGGACCTAACTACCACAGTGGTTTTTTTTTCCTTAGCTCTTGCCTTGGCACTGTTTTCCCTCTGCCCTTCAAACCGCTACCCTTCCTTCGACTTTCGACCCAATCTATCGCCAGATGAACGCGTATTAATGGTTAAACTTAATCAGACGCACGCAAACATCGCAAGACCCGCATCCTGCGACACCTTACTTGAGGAAAACTAACCCTTTTGCAGAGATGCTCGCGGTTCTAGGCGCGCAGCCCGGAACCGTGCGACTGCTACGGTCGCAGGTTCGAATCCTGCCTCGAGCATGGATGTGTGTGATGTCCTTAGGTTAGTTAGGTTTAAGTAGTTCTAAGTTCTAGGGGACTGATGACCACAGCTGTTAAGTCCCTGCTCAGAGCCATTTGAACCATTTTTTTGCAGAGATGGCAGTAGACATTTGAGTTGGCCATCACGCCGGTGTGGGCGTGGAGGGGCTCCAACTCTTGTAATAATAAAAAAAAAGCAAAAAGAAAAAAAGCTTGGCTGCAGTTCACTACCGGCAATGGAGAGTGAAGCTTTGACAATGCCGGCCACTCTTGCTGGCGAAACGAAAAATCATTAGAAGAACGTAGTCCGAAGAACCCGAGGCAGAAGCCAATAGCTAGTTTGTCAATTTACAATGTGTTAAAAAATCTTAAAAAAAGCAACAGGGATGCGTTTCAAAATCATATGACTATTCGATA
The DNA here is from genome assembly GCF_021461395.2 of Schistocerca americana. NCBI lineage: Eukaryota > Metazoa > Arthropoda > Insecta > Orthoptera > Acrididae > Schistocerca > Schistocerca americana. The sequence continues at coordinate 623,296,460 of NC_060119.1, forward strand.
GACCAATGTGTACTGGATGCTGGGCGCTTTGCGAAACAAGGCTTTTTTCTTCAAGAGTGCGAATTTGGCGCCTCCTGAAATTGCCTTTCGGGGCAAGTACCCCTGGGTTTCCCCCTCTTACATCCAGGCCTGCAGCATTGTCTCAGGTGCGTGGGGAGCGTAGGAAAGGAGGCGGTCGACAGTGGTCAAATACAGCAGCAGATGACCGCTACACAGTGCAACAGGCAAGAAACGACCCGCGCCAAACAGTGGGTGCGATTGCATCCACATTCAACACGAGCGCACGGTCCGACGGCCAACATGTTGTGTTCCGTTGATATCCTCACATCTGAGGCAACGTTGCCAGTGGTAACAAGAGCATAGGGACTGCACCAACGAGGAGTGGCGTCGTGTACTCTTCTCGGATGAGAACGGATACACTCTAAGTAGCGATTGTGCAAGTAACCTCGTATGGCGAAATGTGAGAACATTTAATGCAATGAGAAACATTGTCGAACATAGTTTTGTGGTCGAGGTTTTACGGCTTGTGGAGGCATAACCTTGCATGGGCGTGCTGACCTCAAAATTTTTCAACATGCGTTTTTTCAGGGGTGCATTCGGCCATGATTACATTTTATTGATGACAACGCGCGACCGCATAGAACAGCGTGACTTAAGCAGCCCTTGGAACGAAGGCATATGTGACAAATGGACTGGTCTGCCCATTACCCCGACCGAAGTCCCATCGAACACGTGTGGGATGCGTTGACGAGATGTATTACAGCACCTCCACATGCACCAGCCACCATCCAGCAGTTGTCAGCCGCGCTCGTGTAGGAACGCCCCATCACAAGAGCCCTCACCAGCGTTGCGGCCAACATGGGAGCGCGGTGTAAAGCAATGCATTACGGTCTATGGTGATCACACACTCTATTAAGAAATATGTATCGTCTTTTGTAAAGTGCACGGTACCATCAGGTTCCACGATGAATCCAGTTAGTAAAAGTGTCTTTTCTGTTCGTATCATTGTGTATTTCTGTACTATACGTTAGCGGTTCTTTCTCTCTATAGTCCAAGATTTCTCGAACGATGTTACTTGGCGGTCAGATATCAAGCGAAAGTTAATTTCGTCAATAAATTTTTCACATGAGCTTTTTTTTTCAGTCTTCTGACTAGTTTGATGCGGCCCGCCACGAATTCCTCTCCTGTGCCAATCTCTTCATATCATCACAGTATCACTTGCTACCTAAGTCAATTATTTTCTGGATGTATTCCGATCTCTGTCTTTCTCTACATTTTTTGCCCTCTGCAGCTCCCTCTAGTACCACGGAAGTCATTCTCTGATGTCTTAACAGATGTCCTATTATGCTGTCCCTTCTCCTTGTCAACGTTTTCCACACATTCCTTTCTCTCCGATTCTGCGCAAACCTCCTCATTGCTTACCTTATCAGTCCATTTAATTTTCAGCTTTCGTTTGTAACACCACATCTGAAATGCTTCGATTCTCTTCTGCTCCTGTTTTCCCACAGCCATGTTTCACTACCATACAATTCTGAACTCCAAAAGAACATTCTCAGAAATTTCTTCCTCAGATTAAGGCTTATGTTTGTTAGTAGCAGACTTCTCTTGCCCAGGAATGCCATTTATGCTAGTGCTTGACAGCTTTTGATGTCCTCCTTGCTCCGACTGTCATTGGTTATTTTGCTGTCTAGCTAATAGAATTCCTTAAGTCATCTACTTCGTGACCATCAATCCTGATGTTAAGTTTCTCTCTGTTCTTGTTTCTGCTACTTCTCATCACTTTCGTTATTTCTTCAGTTTACTCTCAATCCATATTCTGTACTCATAAGATTCTTCATTCCAGTCAACACATTCTGTAAATCATTCTGTCATAAGCGAAGCTTAGCAATGATATCCTTTTACTTGAATTTTAATCTCACTCTTGAACATTTCTTTTATTTCCGTCACTGAACAGTGGGGCGAAAGAGTACATCCCTGTCTTAGACCCAATTTCATCGGAGCACTTCGTTCTTAGGCTTCCAGTCTTGTGGTACATACTGTGTATTACCCGTCTTTCCTTGTAGCTAACTCCATTTTTTCTTACAATTTCGAACGTCTTGTACCATTTGACACCGTCGATCACTTTTGCAGGTCGACAAATCCTGTTAAGATGTGTTGATTTGTCTTCAGACTTGCTTCCGTTATCAACATCATCGTCAGAACTGCTTTTCAGGTTGATTTCTCTTTCCTGAACCCAAACTGATCGTCATCTAAAACATCCTCAGTTCCGTTTTCCATTCTTCTATCTATTAATTTTGACAGCAACTTGGATGCCTGAGACGTAAAGCTGACTGTTCGATAAGTCTCGCAGTTGTCGACTCTTGCTGTTTTTGGAACTGTGTCGATGATATTTTCCCGAAAATCTGGGGGCTTATCTCCCGTCTCATATATTCTTCACACCAGCGTGAATATATAATACTTTTAATAATACTTTTCTCTTTTTCCTCTATGAGTGACTGATCAGCTTCTCCTGGTGTAATTAGTGATGAAGCATTTCACGAGTTAAAATCCTGATTTATTGTCGATCGGGTATAATATTTCAGCAAGCGACATTTTGTCATCATTAGTTGATGATTCTTCCATGAAATATTTCTTTTCCTTCTGTTGCGCTGTAATGCTTCACTTCATGCAAATGCAGGAAACTGAGATATCTTCCTCGGCTACTGCAAGTTATGTCGGGGCTGTCTGCTGATGCAGCGAGCATCATGGCTGCGATGCCACGGTAGTTACTTGATGGGGTCGCCAAGCAGGGCGAACAGAGGCGCCAAGTATCGACACAACAGAAAGCTGGAGCCGCCATGTTGCAGATGGCCTGATTGATTCATGCTGGGGCTATAATTCTGTTGTGATTTATGTGGAAGAAACCAGAACATTCCAAAGCAAGGATGAATCAAGCTCTTGTAAATACTCCTTTTTTCAGTTGTATCTGTTGCAGTCTGCTGGCAACCAGCTACAAGGAGAGAATTGCGATCGTCAGTAAATTTTGCATCTATGAATCCACAAGTCTCCATGGTTCTAGAAGTTTACTCCTCTGGACTTAGCCACTGTTAATGGTGCTGACATTCTCGATGAGTACAATGCTATGGACCTTATACCCTCCTACTGGCGTGTCACCTGAAGGGCCCCTCCTCAGCTATTGCCAACTACAACACTGGAAGCCCTTGGCTCTCGTCCAGGACTGTGCAGCCATTAAACCATCATCATTTATGTCAGCAAACTTCTTGCTGCCTTGCTCTGCTTTCGGGGAACTCTACCACTTGAGCTGCCTCTTCTGTATGGGGCCTCCAGCTTAGTCGAGCACACGTTGGTCATTTTAGCTCAGCTCTATTAGCAGCCTCTAATAGGCATGGTTGAAGCTGTATTCCCAAGATGCTACCTTGCAGCGTTGCTGGGGCTAAAATCACAACTTCCTTACATCCCATTTGCCCATTGCTACTGGCCACGTGTTATCACAGTACCTTCCTCCCTCGCCTCGGCGTGTGCTACTGGCGCCGGTGTAAGCTAGCTGTCTGGGGCAATGACCCTACTACTGGTGTACTATGAGTGATAAATGAATGTATTTTGAATGCTGTTTCTGTGGCATCTCACCAGGCGTCTACTCAGCACCAGCGCACCACACCACTGCTGGTTCCCTCTGTCATGTCGATTACTGGCATCCTGACTTCGATTAAGCACGTTCCACCAGCCATCGTATGGGCTGACTAACGCAGTTATTATACTAAGGCTATTTTACGTTAAAGTACCTGAAGTAGACATGTTGGAATAACGGCTTCCAGAGTTGACTATAACAAAACTCCATTTTAAATTCAAACTGAATACATGGGAGGATGGAGTACAACAATAATTACAGTTATTAATCTCCATGTTTCGTGCGAACTATAAATGCAAATTTCAGTGACGATTTGGTTGAACATGTACATGATTCAGTAAATGGGAATGTAGTGGGTATAACATTTTTATCTCACCAGATGATGGAATCTGCGATATTTGAAGATGTGGGCGGTTGGTGTGGAGTCGGCTCTACATGTCAGTATCCAGATGGGCTGTCATGGTGTAGCATGGCTTTTGCCTGCATTTCTGTGTAGCCGTAGCTGTAAATGTAATGCTTAGAGCAGCTAAATCTGCGCTCTCTCCATGCTTTATCCTTAACCGCTCTCCAAGTAAACCGTCACCCTTTCGTAAGCACTATCTTGTTTTTGCACCAGTGTTTTAGGTGTAGTTCTTTGATTCATAACCAAAACGTCTTCAGTGCCGGGTGCGAATCCCGCCGCTGCTTAAATTTTGATTAATAATCGGAATTGGCGGCCGAAGACTTCCGGAAGAAGAAGTCACCCTCATTCTGCCAACGGCCTTGTCAAAGAGGGTGGAGGAGCGGACAGATGTTCATGGCACTCTCTTGTCCTACGGGTGGGAAACTGCCCCTAAAGGCGGAAGAGTCACCAATGATCCGCGGCATGAGGATGCAGAAGGCAATGGAAACCACTGCATGAAAGAAACGTAACGTTTATCCACAGGACATGTGGCTTGTAACTGAAGAAGTGTTGATGATCTCCCCATTGGCAAAAGATTCCGGAATAGTCCCCCATTCGGATCTCCGCGAGGGGACTGGCAAGGGGGAGGTTACCATGAGAAAAAGATTGAATAATCAACGAAAGGATAACGTTCTACGAGTCGGGGCGTGGAATGTCAGAAGCTTGAACGTGGCAGGGAAACCAGAAAATCTGAAAAGGGAAATGCAAAGGCTCAATCTAGATATAGTAGTGATCAGTGGAGTGAAGTGGAAAGAAGACAAGGATTTCTGGTCAGATGAGTATAGGGTAATATCAACAGCAGTAGAAAATGGTATAAAGGGAATAGGATTCGTTAGGAATAGGAAGGTAGGGCAGAGACTGTGTTACTATCAACAGTTCAGTTACAGGGTTGTTCTTATCAGAATCGACAGAAAACCAACACCGACAAAGATAGTTCAGGTATACATGTCGACGTCACAAGCTGAAGATGAAGAGATAGAGAAAGTGTATGAGGATATTGAAAGGCTAATGCTGTATGTAAAGGGGGATGAATTCTAACAGTCACAGGGGACTGGAATGCAGCTGTAGGGGAACGAGTAGAAGAAAAGGTTACAGGGGAATATGGGCTTGGGACACGGAATGAGAGAGGAGAAAGACTAACTGAGTTCTGTAAAAAGTTTCAGCAAGTAATAGCTAATACCATGTTCAAGAATCACAAGAGGAGGAGGTATACTTGGAAAAGGCGGGGCGATACGGGAAGATTTCAGTTACATTGCATCATGGTCAGACAGAGATTCAGAAATCAGATACTGGAGTGTAGGGTGTACCCAGGAGAAAAAAAAAATGGTTCAAATGGCTCTGAGCACTATGGGACTTAACATCTAAGGTCATCAGTCCCCTAGAACTTAGAACTACTTAAACCTAACTAACCTAAGGACATCACACACATCCATGCCCGAGGCAGGATCCGAACCTGCAACCGTAGCGGTCAAGCGGTTCCAGACTGAAGCGCCTAGAACCGCTCGGCCACCGCGGCCGGCGTACCCAGGGGCAGATATAGACTCAGATCACAATGTAGCAGTGATGAAGAGTAGGCTGAAGTTTAAGACATTAGTCAGGAAGTACCAACACGCAAAGAAGTGAGATACGGAAGTACTAAGGAATGTCGACATAATGTTGAAGTTCTCTAAGGCGATACAGGGTGTCCCATTTATCTTGACCACCTTAAATAACTGTTTGTCCAGATGCAAAATACAAAGTGCTTTAAGCACATTTTCTCTAACCGTCAGGGGGACATAAATCAGAATGGTTTCCATCGTTTTAGCTTAGTTTCTTACGAAGATATGAACAGTGGTATGACTTTTTAAAATGGCACCATGTTTTTTTTATTCGGTAATTCATTTCCTCTCCTAAAGACCTATTCAAAAATATATCACAGTGTATGCCAGCTGGGGTTCGTCGTTCAAATGTACTGTAACATAGCTACAGCAACACAGATTTTCGGATGGCTATACAAAGGCCGTTATTTGCCGCTAAACCAAAAACTTTTTACCCTATATTACTAGCTCAAATAGAAACCGAGCAGAAAGAACTCCTCCCCTCAAACCGCGCGTCTGCGCACGGGCTTGTCATACATATTTGTTACAGCGCTTCAATACTGTAACGATGAAACTCTGAAGCTTTGTTTCTTGAGTACCGGGTAGTTGGGAGTAGTTTAAGCAAGTGATAAGTAGGAAAGAGATTTGGTTATTGCACAATTGAATAAGTGAAATCGATTAGCTATGTAGATCATAAAATTATAATTGTTGGTTGTGTGACTAGAAGAACAGAGTATGGCTGTCGACAGGTTAATGCACCTTTATTTCCAAATGTCAGACGTTTTAAAACAGTATGTTGTCAGTCAGACTGACAACTTCTGTATGAGCGTTGTTGGTTACATATAATTGTATTTCACACTTCCCTACAAATTACCAAATATATGAGTTTGTTTCTGATGTATAACAGGATCCTAACTCTAGAACGCTTTGGAATTGTCAAATCGTCGGTTTTCAGTTTAGCAGGAAGTTCAAAAGTGTGCATCGTAATTCATTAATGTCAAGAGATCCAGGATCAAAATAAGAAATTAAATGTAAGCGACATGATCTTAATTACAAATTAGTTACTAACACAATGTGGACATCGACTGCTGATAACCGATATGCTATTAAGGCTAATGCAGTCCCTATGTTTTACAAACAAAGCCGGCCGTAGTGGCCGAGCGGTTCTAGGCGCTTCAGTCTGGAACCGCGCGACCGCTACGGTCGCAGGTTCGAATCCTGCCTCGGGCATGGATGTGTGTGATGTCCTTAGGTTAGTTAGGTTTAAGTAGTTCTAAGTTCTAAGGGATTGATGACCTCAGATGTTAAGTTCCATAGTGCTCAGAGCCATTTGACCCATTTTTTTTTTACAAACAAAGAATAGTAAACACTGTTTATTTTGTGAGTAGTTTCTACTGCACTGCTGTCATGTTGTTAACAAGTTTTGGGTTTTGGTTGAAAATGTTGCGGGGGAACATAATATTTTTCGAGCTGCAACAGCGTTGTACAAATGTATTCCTCGACCTAAATATTCCGAATCGACATCACGTTTGAGAAATAAATCAAATTTCTTGAATTAAAGTAACTTTGAGTACAATGTTATCACATGTTTTTTGTTCCAAGAGTACGTTGGTAATAAATTACAAAGAACGGTCATGATAGTGCTTAACGTCAGATATTTAAGACCATAACGGTTGGGTCAAAATAAATTACTACGTGTGAGTGCAGTTGAGTAATTTCATGATAAAAAATTTCTTGCGCTCAAATGGCTGATGTTATCACGTACAGGAAGAGGATAAGAAATGGATTATCCGTGTCGTGCTTTGTCTACATAGCTAAATGCAACACGAACTGCAGAATGTCGTGCACTTGAAAAAGCGAGAGAGAGAAAGGAGATTTTCGTGATGTAAATGACCTAGATTCCAGCCCAGTTGACTGAGTACCGCAAGGAAATTTAGTGCACAATCGAATACCAAGAAATTGACTGCAAGACACCTGTAAAGCTGGCAATGGATCAAGGGTATTCAGAGCACGTTCTTCAAATTGCTTGATGGTTATAGTGTGTCGGATAGCGAAAATCAATACAAGAAAATAATCTTACACCGAAGTTCGTTACGTCACACCACCAAGGACTAAGCGGATTCCACAGTAAAGTGAGTGTATGAAAATAAGTATCAGAAAACATGATTTTGTTACGTTCAGCGCACGGCAAACCAGTTTCACTTTTGAAGTTCTGTAGAGCATTGAATCGAAAAAAATGCAAGGCAACGTGGTATTTAACGCTTAATATGAGGTCAAGATCATTAAATGCGGGAAACAAGGGTGGGTGAACGAGGTACACTAGGAAGATATCGTACACAAACTCATCTGGTAATATAAAAAGAAACCGTGGAAGAGCAAAGCACATTGACTGAATATTTAGTTATGTCCGGCTCCTCCATATAAATGTACTGATCTAATTAGATGTTGTTGTGTGAACGGTAGAACTGGAAACTGCTGTTCGTATTTATTTTGTGGAAAACGTCATAGAAGATACAGAACCACATTCTGCCGCAAAATATTTTGTGGTGTATGCTGGGAGAAATGCGTCAGTACGATTTTTGTTAAACTCTGTGAAGATGTTCATCAGATGACGGTTATTAAACGATTAAACTTTCATTCCTTTCGAAACCGATGTGTATCGTCAACATCAGTATGAGGTATGACCCTCAAGAGCATGAATACACCATTATATTCGTTGCCAAAGACAAGCAAACAGCCACCGAATGTCATCTTGAAAATTTTGGTCATGAATGCCGTGGTGGTTCATAAAATGAGTTAGCTGGGTTTTGGTACTAAAATATACGGCTTCCTACTTCATACCAGACATGCAGTGTTGGTAAAATCAAGAAGCCGGGTAACCCAATCAAGAATCCGTTTGTGGTGTGAATTTCATTGTGGACTCTGTATAATCTAATGGAAATATTTGACTTGCTAGTTGCTAATGAGAGATACGGCAATATAATTTATCACGCATGCCACATTCGAGAATTCAGTCTCCCATCAAAAATTACGGAATCCGACCAACTGTCATATCCAATGACTCCCTGCAGCATAGCAATGTGGATATCGATAATCACTGCTTCCTGTGAATCTTCACATGGCCATCTGCGGAGACAATGGTGGCGATGTACGCACCAAATTGGGAGGCTCATTGTTGCATGTCACACTAATGCTATTCAGTCTTGCAGGTGACTCTGGCTCCACGGCATGGAAGTCTTTGTTGTCTCTGGAATAGATTCAGCCGGAAACGAAGCAGGAGAACCTGAAATCTCAACTCAGCTTCCAGAAAACTATTTCCAAGAGGTCACGGAGGCGTTATGACCGTAGCGCTTGCCCGCATTTCGGGTGTTGTCATCCATCCGTCAGAAATGGTTCAATTGGCTCTGAGCACTATGCGACTTAACTTCTGAGGTCATCAGTCGCTTAGAACTTAGAACTAATTAAACCTAACTAACCTAAGGACATCACACACATCCATGCCCGAGGCAGGATTCGAACCTGCAACCGTTGCGGTCGCTCGGTTCCAGACTGTAGCGACTAGAACCGCACGGATACTCCTGCCGGTCATCCGTCAGAGCCAATGGAATAGTCCTACGATCTTCTCACGGTGTAGTCCGCCTGGAAGGACTCGTGGCTACCGTTCCCGCCAGTCTGTTACCCTGGGCCCATCTCCTCACTGCTTGTGCTGCATTCATTGCTTTACAGGTAATTGTCCGTGTGATGTGTAGGTGTGGTCCTCCCATGTCCCACGTAGCACAGCTCGACGTTTTGGCGATAAGCGGCATATGCACGCCCTATGAGCATGCTGCTTCCAATCTTCGCCTAGAAAATCCCGGTAACGGACATGGAAGTACTCGATTATTAGTTCGATAGTGTTCAGTCAAGGTGCTTATGGTGTATCACTCTTCATTTAAGTTAGTGTAATTTATGTACAGCAAATGTGCAATGTTCTTGACTGCTAAGCTGTATCACTTACTTTTATCATGTTGGTATCCGGTACATTACAAATGAAAACTACAGGAAGATGATCCGAAACTGTATTTACATTCTAAAAATAGTGCCACTACCAACAGTTATGTTCATTTGGCCCACAGGTATTACGTCCCGGTATGGGTATTAACGCAGAAGCCAACTTTGCTGTAGTACCGGTATGGAAATAGCATCCTCCGTGTCCCCTCAGGCTCCCGAAAGGACAGTGAAGGTGCCAACATTGCAAACGTCATAATAACTGAAATGAGTAAACATTGCTTTTTACAGCGTTTGGATTATCGATAGTAACTTCTTTAAACTGAATGATACGACTCTCGTTCTTGGCTCATGTATAGTGAAAACTGGTTAAGGATCTGATGGTATTACTTAAGTCTTGTTCATGTCAAAGCGTTTCTGACTTATTTACATGCAAACAAATCCGAATAGAACCATGAATTCCCGCAGATATGATGCACTCTTATAAAGCTCGCTACGACACGACTAGCCAATATAGACTTAGGTTACGTTGCGGACCGACTGTTGACATTATAAATGATGTAAATGAAGGTATCATCAACTTTTATGATCATGTGAAGAAGCCTGTTTTCACACAAACAAGCTCCACAGTTTTTCACAGTTTACGCAGCTTGCTAAGCAGGTGTAGCTGAATATACATGGAAGGACACTTGTGAAAGAGTTGTCATTGGTCGTGTGGTTGTTTCGACACGCGCGTCTGGAAAAGATTGAAGCTGAAAACCACGCGACGGGCAACAGAGAGCGCTTTAGGAGACATTTGGGGGTGGGAGGCCCTGCTGCGAGCCAATCGCTGAATTCCTTCTCAGGTAAAGACAATTACTCCAAGCACCATGCCCTGAAAGGAGTGTGAATCGTGCACTGAGGACAAAAAGCCGGTCTTATAACAGAATTAATCTTTCACTTTGCAGTGGCCTTTGCGCTGTTTTGAAACATCGTGGTCCAGAAATTGAAGTAAAACTACGAGGGAGGTTTGTGTCTAGATAGTTTAGTCTCTAAGAACGTTCACTACGAAAGGAGAGGTTCTTGATTCGAGCCCCGAAGCACAACACTGTCTTACTCTATCAGAGCGTTTCAGTGTTCAAAATAATGGTCTGTTGTTTCGAGATCGTACTAGGTTAATGAAAATTACAGACATGCTTGGGCAATCTGGATGGGTACACTTCATCTAATTTCGTTGATATTGTATTTTGAGTTTGCGAGAAAGTTGGCAGCGGATGAGGTTGATTGTGAGTTACTAACTGGACTCCCTCGTGCATGGGTATACGTGTTGTTCTTAGCATAAGTTAGTTTAAGTAGTGTGTAAGACTAGGGACCGATCACCTCAGCAGTTTGATCCATTAGGAATTCACACACATTTGAAAATTTTACTAACTGGATAACTGGTAGGCGACCCGCACAACCACGCTTGGCAATACAGTACTCCAGTGTGTTGCGATACGCCATCGAGGTGCGACTCACAGAGACGCATAGATGTCCCTGAGAGCTACAGCACCAAGAAGCGCTTCTAGGCTTTTGACAAGATATATGTGTGGTTCTTTGCGAATCAGGTTTCTTTATTTATTATTATCAAATCATCAAGAAATTTTATAGCTTCACATACACCGTAGGCTGCCGTTAGGTCATGGAAGATGCATGATCTTTGCTGTAGGCGGTAGCAGCAAACAGCCCCGTACCTGTACAGTCACACTGGACACGTACCCCTTGCTGCGACCAAGGCAGCGATTAGAAACAACGTTGCATCTCGAGTATCAGCTAGGACCTTAGGCAACCGTTTGTTGTACACTGGGCTTCCTCTCACCATTCTACCGATACATGCCTCGAAAGATGTTGGGCGAAACACGCAAATGGACGTTGCAGTGTTATATAATATTAGATTTTGCGGTATTGGATACATATCATGTTGATGTTTCCTGATGATGGGAGATGCGATCTTCCAACAGACCAAGGTTAGTGCACACGTTTCCGCTAATCAACCCAAGATCATCACATCTGCCCCCAATCTGTGAGGGATCTTCTGGTAGAGCAACTGATCTGGGCTGAATTAGTGCCTACATCGGTTGAGTAATTGCGACAGCAAGTTCGCACACATATTTATGATCGTCTCTGCGCAGCCAGCAGCTAGAGCACGATATTACTACCGAAGAAAATTTATTCGTAAGAGTATCGTCCGAGAATTATGATAAAAAGAACTGTTTATTAAAAAAAATGTTCAAATGTGTGTGAAATCTTATGGGACTTAACTGCTAAGGTCATCACTCCCTAAGCTTACACACTACTTAACCTAAATTATCCTAAGGACAAACACACACACACCCATGCCCGAGGGAGGACTCGAACCTCCGCCGGTACCAGCCGCTCAGTCTATGACTGCAGCGCCCAGACCGCTCGGCTAACACCGCGCGACGCTGTTTATTCCTCATAAGTAGTTCTATTAGTGAAGAATAGTTGTATTTACAAAATGAATTCGAAATTGACAGTCTTTGGCAGAACTGAAACGACAACAACTAATTTGAATAGACAATAAATGCAGTCTACCTGGAAGTGCACAGTTATTCTGTTGTTGCTGTGAAGGAAACGGTTCACGCTAAGGCCGAGAAAAGTTGAATGAAATGTCTTCGATATTGAAAGTGTCACAGTCGTCATTTCTTCTCAGAAAGAGCGGAAATTGAAAGCGCCCTAGGCTCGGCCTGAGCAGCGAGCAATATCCGGGTGAGGAAATTCGGCGTCGCTGTAAGGCGTCGCTGCGCCAGGGCAGCGTGACCCGCATTTTGGGCGAAAGTAGGCTATGATTAGCGGCCGGCGTAGCGCGTTCTCCACGGCGGCCGCGTGCCGTAGCTCTGGAAATAACCGGGGAATTGGCCTTGCGATTTGAAATTACAATCAGCAGCAGCAGCGGCAGCAGTAGACCCGTGCGGCGGACAGATGTTATCTGCGCCGCCATCGGGAATATGCATGAATCTCGTTAGAATAGCGGCCCACGGGCCGTCGGGTCCAGCCGCTGGCCTGGCCCTGGCACGCCGTGGACATCGATTAGCGGCCAGTGGCAGTGGCAGTTGCGGGACGGTGCTGGGCTGACCGGTCCCGCTGCCAGCTGCCCGCTGTCCGGCGTCGCTATCGGACTGGCCGCGCACTGCGGAGCTCCCTCGCTTAGTGTTTTAGGGGAGTGGAGGCTGAGCAGGGTAGGTGATAGCAATACAGGTGTAGGGTGTCGAGCTCGGGGAACCGGTGAGGATGACTGTCGTATGCCCCGAATCCGTTAGTTAAACAGCGTTTTCTGGAAACTTCTTTATTTTTCGTGATCTTACAACATCGACTGTATCCTCTGGCGTGGTGAGAGGCGCTCGCAATACACTCGCGTGTGGCGAGGAATGAGGATGCAACACCCTGGACGCTGCGGATATTGCGAAGGCCAGGACCCAGCAGCGATGTCCTGCAGGTAGCGGAATCTGGAGTTTGTCGGTACAAGCTTACAACGGCTCAACAGCAGCATGTTAAGCCACGTCCAGCGCTCTCGAAGACAGACGCGAGTTTAGGAGTGTACCAAAGGTATACCAAGCATGACGAATGTCGTGATGGTGGAACCTCACGACACGAATCAGCAGCACAGCATACATCCGCGGAGGCAGTAATACGTGCCTCCCCAACAGGTTTAAGGTGGCGAATTACAGTCACTTGATTCGGCCCTGCACCAGAGGAAGTTCCAGCTCGTTCACATGCACTACCGGCCATTACAATTGCTACACCAAGAAGAAATACAGATGATAAACCGGTATTCATTGGACAAATATATTATTCCAGAACTGACATGTGATTACATTTTCACGCAATTTGGATGCATAGATCCTGAGAAAACGGTACCCAGAACAACCACCTCTGGCCGTAATAACAGCATTGATACGCCTGGGCATTGAGTCAAACAGAGCTTGGATGGCGTGTACAGGTACAGCTGCCCATGAAGCTTCAACACGATACCACAGTTCATTGTGACGAGCTAGTTGCTCGGCCACCAGTGACCAGACGTTTTCAATTAGTGAGAGATCTGGAGAATGTGCTGGGCAGGGCAGCAGTCGAACATTTTCTGTATCCAGAAAAGCGCGTACAGGACCTGCAACATGCGGTCGTGCATTATCCTGCTGAAATATAGGTTTTCGCAGGGTTAGAATGAAGGCTAGAGCCACGGGCTGTAACATATCTGAACTGTAACGTCCACTGTTCAAAGTGCCGTCAATGCGAACAAGAGGTGACCGAGAAGTGTAATCAATGGCACCCCATACCATTATGCCACGTGATACGACAGTATGGCGATGACGAATACACGCTTCCCATGAGCGTTCACCGCGATGCCGCCAAACACGGATGCGCCCATCATGATGCTGTAAATAGAACATGGATTCATCTGAAAAAATGACGTTTTGCCATTCGTACACTCAGGTTCGTCTTTGAGTACACCATCGCAGGCGCTCCTGTCTGTGATGCAGCGTCAAGTGTAACCGCAGCCATGGTCTCCGAGCTGATAGTTCATGCTGCTGCAAACGTTGTCGAACTGTTCGTGCAGATGGTTGTTATCTTGCAAACGTCCCCATCTGTTGACTCAGGGATCGAGACGTGGCTGCACGATCCGTTACAGCCACGCGGATAAGATGCCTGTCATCTCGACTGCTAGTGATACGAGGCCGTTGGGATCCAGAACGGCGTTCCGTATTACCCTCCTGAACCCACCGATTCCATATTCTGCTAACAGTCATTGGATCTCGACCAACGCGAGCAGCAATGTCGCGATACGATAAACCGCAATCGCGATGGGCTACAATCCGATCTTTATCATTGTCGGAAACGTGATGGTACGCATTTCTTTTCCTTACACGAGGCATCACAACAACGTTTCCCCAGACAACGCCTGTCAACTGCTGTTTGTGTATGAGAAATGGGTTGGAAACTTTCCTCATGTCACCACGTTGTAGGTGTCGCCACCGGCGCCAGCCTTTTGTGAATGCTCTGAAAAGCTAATCATTTGCATATCACAGCATCTTCTTCCTGTCGGTTAACTTTCGTGTCTGTAGCACGTCATATTCGTGGTGTAGCACTTTTAATGGCCAGTAGTGTATTTTATAAGTCACGGATGTGACTTGCAGCGGCTAAGTCCCACCACAGCCTGATGGCTGTGATACCATTTCTCTTGGACTAATATCGGAAGGAATGGCTGATGAAGGTTGCGCTACACGACAGGGCACCTCGTTAATGGATGCTTGATCTCAATGTTGTTGCAAGATGCACCAAGCAGCAATTGAATGTAGAAATACTGCCGACGTGTGGGCGCGTACATGGGAGGCCGGGATGGACATAGCTAACGTAAAAAAAAGAAAGAAAAAGATGTTCGAATAGAAGCGCAACATGTCCTACAACGCCGGTGAGGATATAGATGATGGCGTGAAAATGTCCAAGAGTTGTCGTGTGAGTTCCTTGTGCCTGGTCACTGTTTGTTCATGGTGTTCAGGTATAAGGCCAAGGCACGTTACTGGACGTGGTGAGTCTAAGTCCCAGTGCCTTCTGGGAAAGAGTGAAATTACTACCAGGCGTCAGGAAGTAGCCCAACGCAGCATGTAGGCTGCGACCAATCACCAGTGACACTGGAAGTACCTGTGCTACGTACAACAGCCTGGACTCTACATGGATTTTCAAATAATTCCTCACGTTACAATGCATCAAGGCAATAGAGATCATGTTGCCCAACGGTCGCTTGGGCATGCCATTAGTTGACCACTGTGGTTCGACGGGTGGTGGTCGTAAAGACGATGCCAAGGTATCAGAAGCTCTGGGCGAAGGTAGGGCGCCAGGTCTTCTCGTGTGAGCCTGTGGCCAATCGGCATACCTGTAGACTTAGCAACGTCGACCGGCCAGACACGCTAGACGTCATCTGCCTACGCTTTCTGCCAATTCTCTGTGTCTGTTGTCTGTGCCAAAATGTGCTCTTCATAGCCGTCGGTTCATGCGAGCAAAGATGAAAATCAGAGGAAGCCAAGTGCAGGGTGTGTCGTGGGTGTTTAAGCACTTAAAAACGCTGCAGGAGCGCCTCATTGCCCCTGCAGTGTGCTTCTGAGAATTGTAATGAAGAAGAAAAGCGCGATAGTCACATTGTGTGGGTTGCATAAAATCAGGCGAAATCTCTCACAATCACTCATACTTAACGGGAGACACTATTTCCTAGGCATCTTTACGTGATCAGTATGCTCTCAGAACTGAAAAGTGTGACGTGACACGATCGACAGGCATACCAGAGACGCTGCTCGACACATCTATGCAAAGATACAACGGGTTTTCACTGTGATTTACATTTTGTGACCGACCGGACCTTACTTTCCGAATAACTCTCTAACTTACGGAAAATTATACAATGTTCGTTGCCAATGAAGACACACACAAGTAAAAGTTATTTCTACGGCGGGAGATAACTGCAAATGCTGGAATGCCTTAGTAAACTCGTTCAGTCCGAGGTTTTGCGGAACAAGAATGCAGCAGTACTAAATGTACAACAACGAAGTCCACGCGCTAAACTATAGGAGCACAATTGAAATGCTGCGTATTACAACGAAATTTTTGTCAGCTCATTACTGCTGTTTGTTTAGAACGATGAGAAGAGCTTCGAACGCACTGCAATCACTGCATAATTAAAGCACTCAACAGCACAACATTTTTACATGTAAAACTGTTATCTAAAACAACTGTAAATGTATAACTAGGTAATTAAATGATCTGATCTATGACTAACATTTAAGGAAACGACTCATTCTCTTCATTCTATGGAATGATCGCCACTGGCTGCACATTTTCTGTGCGACAAAGCAACGTACGGCTATTCGGCTACGCAGCAAACACCGCAGTGTGCGCCCAGTGTAACGTGGCTGGCGGGCAGTGCTACTTGCTAGGCGCCCGTGACGTGACACCGCCGTGAGACAATGCTCCAATTACATGGCTGTGGGTACAGTCTGTAGCGCAACTCATTGAAAGCGCATTTTTGTGTAACACTAAGCTGCGTATCTCAATATATAAGTGTAGATACAAAGCATCTACGTTATGAAGCTATTTACCGAGAATGGATTCGCCTTTTGCAAAAGAAGGTCTGTGATTTCATTAGCAGTTATCTCAATATTCATTCCGATATTAGCCTTAGTTTCGTTTGGAGGCTTGCACCACATAATTCTCTTTATCTAAACGGTTTTCCAGTTTCTTCTTCATCTTTCTTTCTATTTTACCGTGGGGTACGCCGCAATGGTTAAAATATTCGAGAGTGATTAGTTGGATGAGTGCCTTACCGGATTTCCTTCCTAGCCAGTGCTTCATCGCTAATTACGAAGATATCAATAAGTATTGAACTTTATTTCTTCACAAAATAAAGAGTCGTAATTGATGTCTGTAGACTGCAGTCCTCCTTGAGGCATTTTCCTCCTGCTGTATTTTCTTCTGTTACGTTTTTAATTGGTGTATTAGACCTAAAGCAGTGAGAAAATTTTCAAGCGTTATTTCAGGTAAAATTCCGTTCAGGAAAACCTCCAAGGACAAAATGAACTCTAATTTCAAATACTGCCTATAATTTGGCAGAAATTAGTGGATACCAACGCAGCTTAACAGTTTCAGTTGGAAAGATAGTACCAAAATAGTACAAATTTCTGTATTTAAAGTTATTTGGAATATCGAACATATTCTAAGATGCTGAGAACCCAACTGCGATGGTGCTTAAAAGCTCAGCAGGGTACAAGTAACCAGGAATTTTGTAGGACAGTAAATGGACTGTAAATCTCTTTTTAAATCTGTAATGAAAAAAAATTCCTTCATTTAAATATTTGTAATTGGCATTTTTGCAGTACGAAAATTTCAATATTGCAATAATATAACTGTCTGCAGATTATTATATAAGAAAACATTTGTTCGCTTTGCGCTTTATGTTCCAAACGTTTTCATCTTACCACATAAGTACCCCGGATTATTCATGAAGTCGGAAACGACTAAAAT
Organism: Schistocerca americana; assembly: GCF_021461395.2. NCBI lineage: Eukaryota > Metazoa > Arthropoda > Insecta > Orthoptera > Acrididae > Schistocerca > Schistocerca americana. The sequence continues at coordinate 623,314,140 of NC_060119.1, forward strand.
GATATTTATACACATTATTACGTTTCATTCCATCCTACAGCTCTTACAATTCTTCCTCAGTTTCACTGAGCGTAGAAGTGCACATTTATTAGAGTTTTAGGTTTCCTTAGTGTGGCAGTGCTACAGCAGTTTCAGTAATGAATATGTCACCAAGCAGAACCGTAACTAAATGCTACGCAGGCACATTACAGCTGCTCTCATTTATAACGAGTGTTTTTCAGGCACATTATTCGTTTGTACCGAGTGTCCAGCAACTCAGTAGTCCATCAAGAAGATATACCAAGACTATTTGAGAAAAAAGATAAATTAAGGACAAAATCGCTTACAATATCATTAGTTGTCAGTTGTTGTTGCTGTGGTCTTCAGTCCAGAGACTGGTTCGATGCAGCTCTTCATGCTACTCTATCCTATGCAAGCTTCTTCATCTCCGAGTAACTGCTGCAACCTACATCCTTCTGAATCTGTTTAGTGTATTCAAACATTTGTCTCCCTCCACGATTTTTACCCTCCACGCTCTCCTCCAATACTAAATTGATGATCCCTTGATGCCACAGAACGTGAACTACCATCCGATCCCTTCTTCTAGTCACGTTCTGCCACAAATTACTCTTCTTCCCAATTCTGTTCAGTACTTCCCCATTAGTTACGTTATCTACAAATGAAATCTTCAGCATTCTTCTGTAGCACCACATTTCGAAAGCTTCTATTCTCTTCTTGTCTAACCTATTCATCGTCCATGTTTCACTTCCATACATGGCTACACTCCATACAAATACTTCCAGAAACGACTTCCTGACACTTAAATCTATACTCGGTGTTAACAAATTTCTCTTTTTCAGAAACGCTTTCCTCGCCATTGCCAATCTACATTTTATATCCTCTCTACTTCGACCATCATCAGTTATTTTGCTCCCCAGATACCAAAACTCATCTAGTACTTTAAGTGTGTCATTTCCTAATTTAATTCCCTCAGCATCACTTGATTTAATTCGACTTCATTCCACTGTACTCGTTTTGCTTTTGTGGATGTTCATCTTATATCCTCCTTTCAAGACCCTGTCCATTCCGTTCAACTGCTCTTCCAGGTCCTTTGCTGTCTCTGACAGAATTACGAAGTCGTCGGCAAACTTCAAAGTTCTTATTTCTTCTCCATGGATTTTAATTCCCAATCCAAATTTTTCTTTTGTTTCCCTTACTGCTTGCTCAATACACAGATTGAACCGGAGATAGGTTACAACCCAGTCTCACGCCCTTCTCAATCACTGCTTCCCTTTCGTGCCCGCTCGACACTTATGCTAACTGGTTTCTGTACAAATTGTAAATAGCCTTTCGCTCCGTATATTTGACGCCTACCACCTCCACAATTTGAAAGACATTATTTCAGTCAACATTGTCGAAAGCTTTCTCTAAGTCCACAAATGCTAGAAACGTAGGTTTGCCTTTCCTTAATCTAGCTTCCAAGATAAGTCGTAGGGTCAATATTGCCTCACGTGTTCCGATATTTCTACGGAATCCAAACTGATCTTCTCCGAGGTCGGCTTCTACCAGTTTTTCCATTTGTCTGTAAAGAATTCGCGCTATTATTTTGCAGCCGTGACTTATTAAACTGATAGTTCGGTAATTTTTACACCTGCCAACACCTGCTTTCTTTGGGATTGGATTTATTATGTCCTTCCTGAAGTCTGAGGGTATTTCGCCTGTCTCATACATCTTGCTTACCAGATGGTAGAGTTTTGTAAGGGCTGACTCTTCCAAGGCTGTCAGTAGTACTAATGGAATGTTGTCTACTCTCGGGGCCTTGATTCGACTTAGGTCTTCGAGTGCTCTATCAAACTCTTCACGCAGTATCATAACCTCCCATTTTATCTTCATCTACGTCCTCTTCCATTTCCATAATATTGTACTCAAGTACATCACCCTTGTATAGACGCTCTATATACTCCTTCCACCTTTCTGATTTCCCTTCTTTGCTTAGAACTGGGTTTCCATCTGCGCTCTTTTCTCCAAAGGTCTCTTTAATTTTCCTGTAGGCAGTATTTGTCTTGCCCCTAGTGAGATATGTCTCTAATCCTTACATTTGTCCTCTAGCCATCCCTACTTAGCCAATTTGCACTTCCTGTCGATCTCATTTTTGAGACGTTTGTATTCCTTTTTGCCTGCTTCATTTACTGCATTTTTATATCAATTAAATTCAATATATCCTCTGTTACCCAAGGATTTCTACTAGCCCTCGTCTTTTTACCTACTTGATCCTCTGATGCCTTCACTACTTTATCCCTCAAAGCTACCCATTCTTCTTCTACTGTATTTCTTTCCCCCATTCCTGTCAATTGTTCCCTTATGCTCTCCCTGAAACTCTGTACAACCTCTGGTTCTGTCAGTTTATCCAGGAACCATCACCTTAAATTCCCACCTTTTTGCAGTTTCTTCAATTTTAATCTACAGTTCATAACCAATAGATTGTGGTCAGAGTCCACATCTTCCCCTGGAAATGTCTTACAATTTAAAACCTGGTTCCTAAATCTCTGTCTTACCATTATATAATCTATCTGAAACCTGTCAGTATCCCCAGGCTTCTTTCATGTATACAACCTTCTTTTATGATTCTTGAATCAAGTGTTAGCTATGATTAAATTATGCTCTGTGCAAAATTCTACCAGATGGCTTCCTGTTTCATTCCTTACCCCTATTGCATATTCACCTACTATTTTTCATTTTTTTCCTTTTCATTGTAAATTTTCATTTCATTTCACTATCTGAATAATTTCTTTTATCTCATTATACATTTCTTCTATCTCTTCGTCGTCTGCGGAGCTAGTTGGCATTTAAACTTGTACTACTGTGGTAGGAGTGGGCTCTGTGTCTATGTTGGCTGCAATAATGCGTTCACTGTGCTGTTCGTAGTATCTTATCCGCACTCTTATTTTTTTATTCATTATTAAGCCTGTTCCTGCATTACCCCTATTTGAATTTGTAATTATAACCCTGTATTCACCTGACCAAAAGTCTTGTTCCTCCTGCCACCGAACTTCACTAATTACCACTGTATCTAGCTTTAACCTTTCCATTTCGATTTCTAAATTTTCTAACCTTCCAGCACGATTAAGGGATCTGATAGTCCTCGCTCCTATCCGTAGAACGTCAGTTTTATTTCTACTGATAACGACATCCTCCTGAGTAGTCCCTCCCGGAAATCCGAATGGGGGACTATTTTACCCCCGAAACATTTTATCCATGAGGATGACTTCATAATTGAACAGTACAGTAGAGCTGCTCGCCCTCGGGTTAAATAAGGGGTTAAATTACGGCTGTAATTTCCCCTTGCTTTCAACCCTTCGCAGTACCAGCACAGTAAGGCCGTTTTGGTTAATGTTATAAGGCCAGATATGTCAGTCATCTAGTCTGTTGCCTCTACAGGAACCATACGTTTGTCTGGCCTCTCAACAGATACCTATTTCAACTAAATAGGTTTGAAATATCCAATAAAATTATTCCCAGTGACGTTAATAACTGACATTACTTTTAAGGACGATGAAGATGTGAATAATTAAAGTTTAGCGTAGTGTCACTCTGTAATCTCCAAATTACATTCAAAGTTTGAGGTAAACTGGTTAAATCCTAATACTAACAAAGGCACACATCATGACTTAGGAACTCATGGGCTTGCTAGAAATACTAGATTTCTGTTTGCGGACGGCAAATGTTTCATATTGTACACTCTTTACCAATACTGAAAGAAAAAGAACTCTATCGTCAGAGAGATATATACTCCTATTGCATATAGAATCATTGATGTGCAGTTATCGATGCAAACATTTAGCATTTAGAATCGTGCTTCGTAATGAGAATGGAAGACAACGGCACGCAACAGTAAAAATTATCAATAATTTGCCTCAAGAATCCCTAGTTCATAGACAGTCTCCAAAATTAACATCTTTAACAGTTACAAGCAGACATAATCAAGGCACTTTCGAAACACCTGTACAGACTACACATAGCAGAGACTCTTCTTTAGTCTTCAGAAGAAAACGAACATCATCTTTTACTTGGGTGCACCGGACAACATAAAGTAGTGAAGCTTCGATATCCGTTGCAAACCTTTGTTACAATTTCATTAGCAACTGAAGACAACACATCTGTACACCTGCAACGACAGTATATGTAGAATGAACGTCTTAAATGCTAAACCAAACAACATGCAGCCCATGCGTGTGTGTGTGTAGGATAAATGTCATAGACGAATGGTATAACATCAATAAGTCAGATTTCCGCCGGGTGGAGAAAAAGAACCCTATAACAACGTCGGATCAGGAGTCCAATAGGGCAAAATTTTGCAGATAATCATAGGTTGGAAAAGGACCGATTTGGACATATTGTCGGAAAACGGCAGTCATATAGTGACGATCCCACCTTCTGTGAGTTGTGGGTATAGCTACAGCTAACTGAGAGATGTTTCAGTCGCAGAAGCTGTAACCTTAATTCATCTTAACTTACTGTGTCCTGCTTCAATAACAAGTATTTGCAAATAAATGTCTACATTTATACTGTAATCCACCTAGCGCAGATTACTTACATAGTTGTGTAAATATTGAGCATAAAAGTGGTAAACGTATTTGGACACTGCATCTAAATCTACGTGATTACTCTGCTATTCGCAATAAAGTGCCTGGCAAAGGGTTCAATGAACCACCTTCAATCTGTCTCTCTACCGTTCCACTCTCGAACGGCACACGGGAAAAACGAGCACTTCAATTTTTCTGTGCGAGCCCTGATTTCTCATATTTTATCGTGATGATCATTTCTCCCTATGCAGATGGCTGCCAACAGACCGTTTTCGCAATCGGAGGAGAAAACTTGTGGTTGAAATTTCATGAGAAGATCCCGTCACAACGAAAAACGCCTTTGTTTTAATGATTGCCACTCCATTTCACGTATCATGTCAGTGACACTATCTCCCCTATTTCGCGATAGTACAAACGAGTTGTCTTTCTTTGTACTTTTTCGATGTCATCCGTCAGTCCAAACTGATGCGGATCCCACAACGCACAGCAATACTCCAGAATAGGGAGGACAAGCGTGTTGTAAGTAGTCTCTTTATTAGACCTGTTGCACCTTCTATGTGTTCTGCCAATGAATCGCAGTCTTTGGTTTGCTCTACCCACAATACTGTCTATGTGATCATTCCAATTTAGGTTATTTGTAATTGTAATCCCTAAGTATTTTGGTGAATTTACAGCCTTCAGATTTGTGTGACTTATCGCGTAATCGAAATTTAGCGGATTTCTTTTAGTACTCATGTGAATAACTTCCCACTTTTCCCTATTCAGGGTCAATTGCCACTTTTCGCACCATACAGATATCTTATCTAAATCATTTTGCAAGTCATTTTGATCATCTGATGACTTTACAAGACGGTAAATGACAGCATCATCTGCAGACAATCTAAGGTGGCTACTGTGATTGTCTCCTATGTCGTTAATATACACTCCTGGAAATGGAAAAAAGAACACGTTGACACCGGTGTGTCAGACCCAGCATACTTGCTCCGGACACTGCGAGAGGGCTGTACAAGCAATGATCACACGCACGGCACAGCGGACACACCAGGAACCGCGGTGTTGGCCGTCGAATGGCGCTAGCTGCGCAGCATTTGTGCACCGCCGCCGTCAGTGTCAGCCAGTTTGCCGTGGCATACGGAGCTCCACCGCAGTCTTTAACACTGGTAGCATGCCGCGACAGCGTGGTCGTGAACCGTATGTGCAGTCGACGGACTTTGAGCGAGGCCGTATGGTGGGCATGCGGGAGGCCGGGTGGACGTACCGCCGAATTGCTCAACGCGTGGTGCGTGAGGTCTCCACAGTACATCGATGTTGTCGCCAGTGGTTGGCGGAAGGTGCACGTGCCCGTCGACCTGGGACCGGACCGCAGCGACGCACGGATGCACGCCAAGACCGTAGGATCCTACGCAGTGCCGTAGGGGACCGCACCGCCACTTCCCAGCAAATTAGGGACACTGTTGCTCCTGGGGTATCGGCGAGGATCATTCGCAACCGTCTCCATGAAGCTGGGCTACGGTCCAGCACACCGTTAGGCCGTCTTCCGCTCACGCCCCAACATCGTGCAGCCCGCCTCCAGTGGTGTCGCGACAGGCGTGAATGGAGGGACGAATGGAGACGTGTCGTCTTCAGCGATGAGAGTCGCTTCTGCCTTGGTGCCAATGATGGTCGTATGCGTGTTTGGCGCCGTGCAGGTGAGCGCCACAATCAGGACTGCATACGACCGAGGCACACAGGGCCAACACCCGGCATCATGGTGTGGGGAGCGATCTCCTACACTGGCCGTACACCACTAGTGATCGTCGAGGGGACACTGAATAGTGCACGGTACATCCAAACCGTCATCGAACCCATCGTTCTACCATTCCTAGACCGGCAAGGGAACTTGCTGTTCCAGCAGGACAATGCACGTCCGCATGTATCCCGTGCCACCCAACGTGCTCTAGAAGGTGTAAGTCAACTACCCTGGCCAGCAAGATCTCCGGATCTGTCCCCCATTGAGCATGATTGGGACTGGATGAAGCGTCGTCTCACGCGGTCTGCACGTCCAGCACGAACGCTGGTCCAACTGAGGCGCCAGGTGGAAATGGCATGGCAAGCCGTTCCACAGGACTACATCCAGCATCTCTACGATCGTCTCCATGGGAGAATAGCAGCCTGCATTGCTGCGAAAGGTGGATATACACTGTACTAGTGCCGACATTGTGCATGCTCTGTTGCCTGTGTCTATGTGCCTGTGGTTCTGTCAGTGTGATCATGTGATGTATCTGACCCCAGGAATGTGTCAATAAAGTTTCCCCTTCCTGGGACAATGAATTCACGGTGTTCTTATTTCAATTTCCAGGAGTGTAGATCAGGAACAATAGTGGGCCTATAACATTTCCTTGGGGAACGCCGGATATTACTTCTGTTTTACCCAATGGCTTTCCGCCTATTACTACGAACTGTGAACTTTCTCACAGGAAATTACGAATCCAGTCGCACAACTGAGGAGAAACTCCATAGGCACGCAGTTTGGTAAGAAGACGCTTGTGAGGAACGGTGTCGGAAGCCTTCTGGAAATCCAAAAATATGGAAACAATTTGACATCCCCTGTCGATAGCACTTATTACTTCATGAGTATAAAGAGCTAGCTGTGTTTCACAAGAACGATATTTTCTGAAACTGTGCTGACTATGTGTCATTAAATCGTTTTCTTCGAGGTAATTCATAATGTTCGAATACAGTATATGTTCCAAAATCCTACTGCAAATCGACGTTAGTGATATGGGCCTGTAATTCAGCGGATTACTCCTACTTCCCTTTTCGGGTACGGATCTTTCTGTGGGCGAGTGGTTGTATATAACTGCTAAATATGGAGCTATTTTATAAGCATACTCTGAGAGGAACCTGACTGGTATACAATCTGGACCGGAGGCTTTGCTTTTATTAAGTGATTTAAGCTGCTTCGTTACTCAGAGGATATCTACTTCTATGTTTATCATCTTGGAAGTTGTTCTTGATTGGAATTCAGGAATATTTACTTCGTCTTCTTTGGTGAAGGAGTTTCGGAAAACCGTGTTTAATAACTCTGTTTTAGTGCTGTCATCAGTGACTTCATCGTTGTTATCGCGCAGTGAAGGTATTGATTGCGTCTTGCCACTAGTGTGCTTTATGTATGACCAGAATCTCTTTGGGTTTTCTCCCAGACTTCGAGACAGAATTTCGTTGTGGAAATTATTAAAAGGATCTCCCATTGAAGTACGCGCCATATTTCGAACTTCTGTAAAACTTTGCCATTCTTGGGGATTTTGCGTTCTTTTAAATTTGGCATGCTTTTTTCGTTGCTTCTGCAACAACGATCTGACCCATTTTGTGTACCATGGGCGATCAGTACCATGACTTATTAATTTATGTGGTATATATCGCTCAATTGCTGTCGATACTATCTCTTTGAAAACATTCCACAACTTTTCTAAACTTGCATGATCAGATCGGAAGGAGTGAAGACTGTCTCTTAAAAAGGCGTTAAGAGCATTTTTATCAGCCTTTTTAAATAGATATACTCTGCGTTTTTTTTTATGGTTGTAGGTGTTACGGTATTCAGCCCAGCAGCAACTGCCTTGTGGTCGCTAATCCCTGTATTCGTCACAATACTCACTATTTGTCCAGGGTTATTTGTTGCTAAAACGTCAAGTATGCTTTCGTAACCATTTACACTCCGAGTGGGCTCATGAACTAATTGTTCAAAATAATTTTCTGAGAAAGCCTTCAGTACAATTTCTGATGACGTTTTATGCCTGCTGCCGGCTTTAAAGGTATAATTTTTCCAGCATATCGAGGGTAGATTAAAGTCACCACCGACTATAATTGTATGAGCGGGGTACTTATCTGCAATGAGATTCAAGTTTTCTTTGAACTGTTCAGCAACTACATCTTCTGAGTCGGGGGGTCGGTAAAACGATCCAATCAATAGTTTAGTCCGATTGTCAGGTATAACCTTTACCCATACTATTTCACATGAACTATCAACTTCAATTTCGCTACAAGGCAAACTACCTCTAACAGCAATAAATACTCTACCACCAACTGTATTTAATCTATCTTTTCTGAAAACTGTTAGATCGTTTGAAAAAATTTCGGCTGAACTTATTTCTCTTATTTCCGGCTTTAGCCAGGTCTCTGTACCTACAACTATTTGAGCTTCAGTGCTTTCTATTAGGGCTTGGAGCTCTGGTTCTTTCCCAACACAGCTACGACAATTTACATCTACAATACAAATCGTTTCTACAACTACCTTACTGTGTTTTACCTGCCCACTTTTAGACGGACGCCCCTTCTGTGGTTCCCTGAGACCCTCTAACCTAAAAAACCAGCCAGTCCCTTCCACACAGCCCCCGCTACCCGTGTAGCCGCCTCCTGTGTGTAGCGGACTCCTGACATATTAAGCGGAACTCGGAAACCCACCACCCGATTACGCAAGTCAAGAAATCTGCAGCCTACATGGTCACAGAACCGCCTGAGCCTCTGATTCAGACCCTCCACTCGGCTCTGCACCAAAGGACCACAGTCGCTTCTATCGATGATGCTGCAGATGGTGAGTTCCGCCTTAATCTCGGAAGCAAGACTGGCAGTCTTTATCATTTCCGCTAGCCGCCCGAAACGAGACAGAATCTGCTCCGATCCAAAGCGACACACGTCATTGGTACCGACATGAGCCAGCACCTGCAGTTGGCTGCACCCTGTACTCTTCATGGCATCCGAGAGCACCTCTTCATCCGGAATGACTCCCCCCGGAATGCACACGGAGTGCACACTGGCTTCCTTCCCTTCCTTGGCAACCATGTTCCTAAGGGGCCCCATTACGCACCTAACGTTGGAGCTCCCAACTACCAGCAAACCCACCTTCTGTGAATGTCCAGACCTTGCGGGCCGAGAAGCTTCCTGTGGAACAGGGTGGACGACTGCATCCAGCTCAGAGACTTCGTCAGCCACAGATAACGCCCGAAACCTGTTCGTCAAACGAACCCGGGAGGCCCTACGATCGGCCCCTTGGAAAGTTTTTCGCTGCCTGCCAGACTTTGGAATGATCTCCCACACGACCATGGGTGAGGGGTGAACCTCAGTAAAGGCTGGTGCAGCCACACCAGTGGACCGATCGGAGGACACGTGGGACGTGTTCGACGTCCCCCGCATCCCCTCGTTCAATCCCCCACAGTGACGCCCCTTGGCAGCAGCCTCAAGCTGTGTGATGGAAGCCAAAGTAGCCTGGAGCTGTGAGCTAAGGGTCGCCAACTGAGCTCGCATCTGTACACAACAGTCACACTTCCTATCCCTTACTTCAGTCGTTCCTGTTTGAAATTCGTAAAAATATGTGTCAAGCGAACAGTGTACTCACCTTTTTAGTAGCAGGAACTAGCGGTGTTGCTCTCGCTGACGGTCTAACCGACACTGAGCTGTTATAACCAAACAAACAAAAGCCTGTACGATACGAGGATCGATACAAGAGTCGATAACGGCGGCGGTACCGTACACTACACTGTTATTCAAATAAAAGCTTGTGCCTAGTAATCCCTCAAACACGCAAGAAATTACAAAAATAAACTAGTGACTACCTAGATAACTGAAAATAAGTCGCTTCTGTTTGAAGCTCGTAAAAATATGTAAAAAGCGAACAGTGTACTCGCCTTATCAGTAGCAGAAACTAGCGGTGCTTCTCTCGCTGACAGTCTAACCGACACTCTAGAAAATACTATCAATTACGTCAGCAAACCTCAGAAATCACGTATCTAGCGTTTCATTGTAGTGTGACTTGCCATTCTGCAGTGTCACTCCTCGTGGACACTTGGAAGACTCACAAACTATTTTACATTCTTGTCATCAGCAGCTGTTGAAAGGTAAGATGTTAGGAAGAATTCTGCTAACGGATGTTAGCAGAATTCTATCTACCATCATGACTGTAAAGATTGTTCCAATCTTCGTCAAGACAGTGTAGAAACTCAGTGAAATACATCGAAGTTTGAATAATAACTGCTTTTGTGTTAAAATATCTTTAAACTTATTTGTACATTAACTTATTCGTCTATACCGCTTAGTTCTGGTGTGTGACAAATTTCGTAAACTTCTGGCATAGAAGTTTCCCGAAACATTGTAATTGTTTGTTTGAAAAAGGTGTATGGATGTCTCCTTCAGTATCATGTTTCGACAATTAATTGAAGGTGACTAATACATCTAGAGTGCACGCGCATATACTACTATGATTCGGGTAGGAGTAGAAAAGTTTACCAGATTTATTGGACGGTGAATACCTGTCTGTGTTGTCTCACCGTAAATGAAATAGCAAAGAAAAGATAACTAGCACCGTAGTGTATTCTTAGCACAGGAACGGTAGAAACGGAAAGTCACTTATGCCTGATGGTTGACACGAAATTTATGCATATTTCCCTAATGAATATTATGCGAACGATTAATTACGGAAGCTGTTTCCGACAGCCAATCACACACATTTAATGCCAAAGCGAACAAGAAGAAAAAAGACATCAGTGCAGGATTTGCTGATGTGGCACAGTGATTCAAGACACTGGATTTTCCTTTAGTAGGGACGAACTTCGAACCACCCTCAAACCGATGTGATTTGTGTTTTCCGTGACTCACTTCGTGTGAATTCTATGTTGGTTCCTTCAATATGATCTCGGCCCACCTCCTCTCAGTCCCGTTTGCAACTGATTTACTAGTCTTTGACCTTGATACGGACTAGAGGCTACGGTATCTGTTAGTCTGCTAGCTAACACATACCGCAGCCTCTAGCATATGGTAGAGAGGTTAGGCAGTCTGCGCGCTTACCACGAGGTCTACTCATACATTTGTCCCTACCCCGCCGTTAACTGCATAGAATTACTAACGGAACGACCGACCACTCCTGCACCACTCCAATCCGTGCCGCGGCCATCGGTGGTTAGAGGAGGCAGGTCGATAGACGATGGGCGTGGGCCGACCGCGCCCTCTGCTCGCCCCCGCTTGACTGCATTAGCGGTAAACGGTTTGCCGACGTCGGACCGCCGTCTCCGCCGCTCTCGAAAGGGGCGTAGCCACTCTGCACGCCGCAGGCCCGTGTTTTCCTCCACCTCGTCCTCCGTGACATTCGAGCCCGTCCAGGGCTTGCCAGACCTACTATTGCGACTCTTGTCCAGAATAACAGTCCTATTCTGAACTATTCCTTTTGCATCTGACTGTTGGCTTTAGAAACGCGAACGTCTTTTTTTTTACGTTTCAACTGATTCATAGGACACAGAGTAAGCCTTTTTAAAATGTTGTTAGAGACTTAAACAACCCACCAAACGATTCTTGTTCCGAGATAGAAAGTGTCGTGGAGATCTTGAGAAAATCAGTTTTTTCTGCCAGGCCTAAAAATTGATCTTAATAGTTTAGCATGTGGGGCTCCAGAAACAAAGGCAGAATTTAGTTAGAGATTCCTTGAAGCACAGCTGTGAACAAGAACCAGTTTGTCTGTTGCGAGATACTAAACACTGGCAGGTGAGGCGGCCGTGGGCCTTTTGTTGGCCGGAAGACTGCAAAGCTCCTTGACTTCCGCAAGGTGTTTGATACAGTTCCCCACAGTCGTTTAATGAACAAAGTAAGAGCATATGGACTATCAGACCAATTGTGTGATTGGATTGAAGAGTTCCCAGATAACAGAACGCAGCATGTCATTCTCAATGGAGAGAAGACTTCCGAAGTAAGAGTGATTTCAGGTGTGCCGCAAGGGAGTGTCGAAGGACCGTTGCTATTCACAATATATATAAATGACCTTTTGGATAACATCGGAAGTTCACTGAGGCTTTTTGCGGATGATGCTGTAGTATATCGAGAGGTTGTAACAGTGGAAAACTGTATTGAAATGCAGGAGGATCTGCAACGAATTGACGCATGGTGCAGGGAATGGAAATTGAATCTCAGTGCAGACAAGTGTAATGTGCTACGAATACATAGAAAGAGAGATCCCTTATCATTTAGCTACAACGTAGCAGATCAGCAAATGGAAGCAGTTAATTCCATAAATGATCTGGGAGTATGCATTAGGAGTGATTTAAAATGGAATGGCCATATAAAGTTAATCGTCGATAAAGCATATGCCACACTGAGATTCATTGGAAGAATCCTAAGGAAATGCAAAGGAAGTAGGTTACGGTACACTTGTTCGCCCACTGATTGAATACTGCTCACCGGTGTGGAATCCGTGCCAGATAGGGTTTATGGAAGGGATAGAGAAGATGCAACGGAGGGAAGCGCGCTTCGTTAAAGGATCATTTAGTAATCGCGAAAGCGTTACGGAGATGATACATAAACTCCAGTGGAGGACTCTGCAAGAGAGACGCTCAGTAGCTCGGTACGGGCTTTTGTTGAAGTTTCGCGAATATACCTTCACCGAGGAGTGAAGCAGTAAATTGCTCCCTCCTACGTCTTGCGAAGAGACAATGAGGATAAAATCAGAGAGATTAGAGCCCACACGGAGGCATACCGATAATCTTTCTTTCCACGAACAATACGAGACTGGAATAGAAGGAAGAACCCATAGAGGTACTCAAGGTACCCGCCGCCACACGCTGTCAGGTGGCTTGCGGAGTATGGACGTAGAAGTAGGAGACCTCTACATGGGTGGCACTACTGATGCCGTATAATACTGCTCCGCTGGCCGGTGTAACCGAGCGGTTCTAGGCGCTGCAGTCCGGAACCGCGGGACTGCTACGGTCGCAGGTTGGAATCCTGCCTCGGGCATGGATGTGTGTGATGTCCTTAGGTTGGTTAGGTTTACGTAGTTCTAAGTTCTAGGGGCCTGATGACGTAAGATGTTAAGTCCCATAGTGCTCAGAGCCATTTGAACCGTTTGATACCACCACTGTAAAATATCTGACTTTGTTGATGGAATCACTGCCTTACCTGTGCTTGTTTCACTTCATCACTATGAAAGTGAAGTCCTGAAAACCGTTCCTTACGTTTTGGAAACGGAAGAAAATCGGATGGGGCTGAGTCGAGACTTTATGGAGGATGAGTACAACACGCTGGTTCTCATGCACTGACATGGTTACGTTGCAAATCACCATGTTAGACGCCGCAGTTCGGAGTCCTCTAGCGCAGAGGGCTGCGGATGAATAGACATGAACAAGGAAGATGTAGAACGTTAATAGTATTTGTTTCATTCTAAAATCTTTAAGAGGGGTAACATAAAAATTCGGAGGCATTACTTTTCAGCACGCCCTCATACATGCATTTTCCTTGCGCTGCTTTCTTTTAATATAGTGGTTTTATTGCTGTCATTTCACTTTAGATTTCCAATCAGTCCAGTTCAAAAAGTTCCCTGGGTGAACGCTGTGCGAATGAAAGATTAGAAACCGACCAAACATACCAAAACATGTTCTCGGCATTTTAAGGAAGAGTGCATACAGTACTTCAGTTTCGTCAGTCGCTATTAAGGAAAAGCTGGATTACGGAAACAGCCTTTGCATTTCATCTACTTATCTTGTTAGTTCTTCGAAAAGCATAACAAAAAGAAATGTACATTAGCGAGGCGAAATGCGCCATATTACAGGATTAGATACGCATTTAAGGCCAGAGAAAGGTCTGGAAATGGCTTCCCGACTTTGTGTTATTCACGAAAGCACTGTAATATTTTCTGTTTAAAACAACTGTTGCGTGCAAACGACAGAAATGAAGAACAGGGAGCAGTCGTACACAGTAGTCTGCTTATGTACGGGAGGTCTAACATGGCGACTTCAAAGTAATGTGAAGCGCATATCTATAGCCCCATCTCTATCACACCTCAATGGTAACCTTCACTTGAAGGCCAAAGACATTTGTGTAAAATGATGTGCACATACCAGTGGTCTCTAGACCACATAGATATATATCCCTAATATCCGAACATGGAATTTCGACGTGTCTGCAGGTTCTTGTCATCTGAATAGTCCGCCATGCTGTAATTAGGCAAAACAAATTCTATCTATCTGTGCGTGATAAAGAATTCTTTACTTATTTCTGGCCTTGAAGTTTATGTCAATATGGGATGAATAGGCTGATGCGGAAGCAGAATCGAAACGTGTTTTCTTTCTACGTTCCCGTGACATATCGTGGCAGGCATGTTGTAATTAGACAAGAAACTAAAGAAAATAATCTTTGGCTGGCACGTTCAGACAGCTAGAGTTCGACATCTAGATAGTATAGAGACTACTGGCATAGACACACCTCTGTGTTTAATCAATGTAATTTTAGAATAATGCAGCCAGTTACTTAAATTGTCTAAAAATGGCGTCAAGTTAACGGTGTCAAGTTCAAAGATATACGTTATTCCCCAAGACATTACATAACCTTCACTAGTCACCAAGGTAAAATATATTTAAGGAAAGTATCGTAAAATATTTGCCTCTGAATTACACACACACACACACCCACACACACACACACACACACACTCACACACTCACAATATGTTAATGTCAAACGTCAGATACTGTAGTCTCATTCATTGAGAACCTTTAAGTGTGTATCCTGTCACACAGGTTACCTCAAGCGTTTCAGAGTGATCGGTATTGTAATGTATCAAATTAACAATCAACCTCATGTTGAGCTGAAAGACATTTTAAAAGAAGAAATAAAATTGATGAATTATATGATTTTTCGAAGTTAATCAGCTACAAACCACATTTAATGTTTTTCCATTTTTCACACATGCACACTAAATTCGACCACCTCCATAGCCGAACGGTTAGAATCACTGCCTTTGGTGTGGAAGGAGCCGGGTTCGATTCCCGGTAGTACCTCATCAGTTAAGTTGAGGTAGGGAGGTCAGGAAAGAGATTCTCTCGGCCTTGTAATAACATTATTCACTGTCATTTCCGAGATGGCACTGAACCCAAGCTAACGTATGCGCTTTATTTGGAAGTAAAACGTTCATCATACTGTGCTAATTGATCCAGCTGGTAACGTTCAGCGGTAGAAAGTACATGGCACTTGCATTGGAAAAACGCAGCACGTCACAAAGTGGTCTGACTGACTGGGAAACATACTGTGCAGAAAAAAATTAATTTGCAAATATGTATTGTAACCTGTACAGTTCTGTTTTATTTACTGGAGACTAATGTTAAATCAACCGTTATGTTCACATCAGGGACCTCTGTCAGTGTGTGACGGCGCAGCGAGCAGAGAGCTTGCAAGTGTGTTATCAGGTGTAATCAGAGCTGAACGTGTCGTCAGCTGCTGCTGAGGATGCGCATGTTATGCAGTCGTAAGTCTTAGAAATAGTTTTGTCGCATTCTGTCATCGAGTGAGTGCGGAATAATTTTCATTAGCTTGGTAGAGCGCAGTATTAGACTCTGTAAAAATGAGAGAGGCGTGACAACTGCAACAGACATATACGAGCATACCAAAATGGCAAAAGCTCCAGCGGATTTTTAAAACGCACACGAAAACCAAGTAGCATATACCAATTTTAACACTAATTTCAGTTAGCAAAACTTGCCCATGTTTGTGTAAATTACGATGGAAAGCTGCTTCTATCATCGGCATGCAACAAACACAGATTTTACATGGTGGAACTTTTAACATGCAAAGATACAGGTTATTAACAACATAGAATCTTCCAGATTAGATTTTTAAGAGCATAAACAGAGTTTATGTACTGTTCACTAGATTGTCGTTTAACTGCATTGTATGACCTTCGTGATGATAGTTATTCCAATAGCCCACAAGTAGATAGTTAATCGACAATTCGTAAAACGTTTCTCAGTCTATGCAAGAGCTTTTAAAGACTATCATGAGAAGATGCAATTCAAGATCCATGCTCTTTAAAGTCAATGGCGTCTGTGAAGATAAATGCTATTGTTAAGAACCTCATACACAATACGTTACTGCTCCACAACAACAATCGCACTCAAGTGAGGGAGACGAATGCGTTTGGCTTTCAGCCTGGTGTAATAAAACACATAAGCCGATTAGATACCAGCAAGGGTGGACATATTGATTGAGTGGTTTGTTTGTTTCAGCAAGTCTTGATTTGCTGTGACATCCATCACATTTGGCTCTTGGTTGGATATAATATGACACACATGCTGATTAGGCATCGGCAAGACTGTATCCGCTGACTGAGCGTCTTGCTTGTTCCAACAAATCTGGTCTTGCTGACATCGACAAGTGTGAACCATTCTGAATGGTTTTCAACTTACTTATTAAGAAGCAAGGCTTGGAACTGCTCTAAAGTGTTCGGGACTATTTGGCTGACTCAGCTGGAAACGTGTTATAAATGCAGGAGCAGTCACTTGTGGCATATTATTGACGCTCAACCATCATGGCTATGGTTTCAGTGCATTCTTCAAAAGTTTAAGTCTAACATAAATCAATATTAACAATTTCACACCTCCTAATTACGTGCTGTAACTCAGACATGCCTTTTTTATTTATGGTTGCAGAATTTGCATTGGCTGGCATCTATAGTACCCGGTCAGAGCAGTGGTCGAAGAAATGCTGCTGCTGTCGTCAAAATACCCACTCATGAGGAAAATTAGATTCGTACGGAAATTCTGCAAGAAATTTAAGTTTGACATGTACACCGATGGTAAAAAAAGTCCCAGCACTAAGAAATAAATAATCCAGAGTAACGAAATTTTGTGACAACATTTATGTAACATATTTCAGTGATTCACGTTGCAAGGTCAATGTAAACGCGAGAATAGCCATTGAAAATGAGAAATACTGGTACATTAATAACTTGTGTAACCCATACATTGTTGAATGCAAGCAGGCAAACGTGCGTGATTTGTGTTACGCAGGCGCCAGATATCAGTCTGTGGGATGAGGTTCCATACCCGTTGCACATTTTCTGTCAGTGCTGATGAATGACACTGAAGCTGTTGTCCGATGATGTCCCATAGGTAATCGATTGGAGATTGATCTGGTGATCTAACAGGACAGGATAACATGTCGACACTCTCTGGAGTGGTGTGTGCATGAAGTTTGTAAAACATCTCTTGGATGGCAATCAAACACGTCGAACCACCAAACTGACGTACAAATTTGCAGTCAGGGTGCGTGGGATAACCACGAGAGTCGTCCTGCAATCATACGAAGTCGCTCTCCAGACCATAACTCCACGTGTGGATCCACTTTGCATAAACCGCAGACGAGTTGGTTGCAGACACTCACCTGGACTCCTCCTAAGGAACGCATGGCCATCGCTGGCACCGAGGCTGTATCGGCTTTCGTCAGAAAAGGCAACAGACCTGCACCCCACCTTCTAACGAGCGCTCTCTTGACTCATTGAAGCCGCAAACGGCAGTACTTTGAGGTTAATGGAATGCACGCCACAGGGCGTCTGGCTCGGATATGTCCTTGAAGTAACTAGTTCTTAACAATTCATTAGGTCACTGTGGTGCCAACAGGTGCTCGAAATGATGCTGCAGAAGTAGTACTTTGCGCCTCAATAATACAGGCCGAACACGTCTAACCCTCTTGGTAGTGCCATACGGCCATCCAGAGCCCAGTCTTCTTGCGACTGTACCTTGTTATGATCACCACTGCCATCAATCATGTACAGAGGCCGCATTCCTGCCAAGACTTTCTGCAATACTGCAGAAGCAACAAAAAAAAATGGCTCTGAGCACTATGGGACTTAACATCTGAGGTCATCAGTCCCCTAGAACTTAGAACTACTTAAACCTAACTAACCTAAGGACATCACACACATCCATGCCCGAGGCAGGATTCGAACCGGCGACCGTAGCAATCGCGCGGTTCTGGACTGAAGCAGAAGCAACATCCAGCTTATCACTGTCCTATTACACCACCTCATTTAAAATCTGTGACCTGTTGATAATGGATTCTTCCTCATCTTAAAGGCATGCTTCACTACCATCAGTTTCCTATGTCCAGTCTCGACGGTAACTAACGTCCTTGACCGTTACGTGATGTACTTAAAGCAAAATTGATTTGCGTCCTCACAGTGGCACTACTAGAGCGAAATCTGAATTATCATCGTCTTTCAGATGTAGACAGGCACCTACTGTTGTGTATGACTTCGTGCGCTACATTAACAAGAGGTGGTCTACAAAGTGGTGCGATAGCTGTCGTCATAGGAAAGCTGAACAGGAGCAGAAATGATTAGTGAACAAGTTAACACAGTAAACAAAATATTTCCGTAACTTGTATTTCTTTGAACATATGAAGACTCATTAAAAGGAATGCAGCTAGAGACAGAGTCCAGCTATCACACTGGCAACAGGGATGAGTCTCCTTGTGCTGCGGTACGGACGAAGGAGTCAGAGCCGCTACTATGCGGGCTCCGGGTGTGAGTGGGACCACTTGGCTACCGCCGGCCGTCCTGTATCTCGGTGACAGATCATACTCATGGTACAGAGCCGCTGGAGGCGTGGCTCAGCGCACGTGCTCCATTAGGTCCGCCAGATCCCACACTATCGCTACCGTTGTCCGACAGAAATTTGCAGTTCCACTGCCAACTTTGACACCCATGGCGTGGTGCTGGTATGTGGCACCACATCTACCAACTTCCATTTCTTTGCACAAATCCTTCCTAGCGATAGGATTTTTTTCTAACAATTATATTAGTATTAATAATTCTTACTGAACCTAACCGATTCTTCCTGAAACGTTTCTACTTACCCAGACCGTTCACAAAGCCTCTTCCAATCTTCACTTTTCTCCTGCAGGCATTTGTTATACAAGTCTTTTGTTCCAGACCTTGTCATATCTATAAGTGTCCGCCCCGATAGCTGAATGGTCAGCGTTACTGAATTCCGTCCTAAGGAGCCCGGGTTCGATTCTCGGCTGGGTCGCGGATTTTCACCGTTCAAGGACTGGGTGTTGTGCTGTCTTCATCATCATTTCATCCCCATCCGGCACGCAGGTCACCCAATGTGGCGTCGAATGTAGTAAGACCTGCACCAAGGCGGCCGGACCTATACTGTAAGGGGCCTCCCGGCCAATGACGCCAAACGCTCATTTCATTTCCACATCTATAAGTGCAACTACGTTGTATTTTGTATAAGCTTTTTCATGTTAAGTGTAGTAGAATCCGCAAGCACCTGGCAACAGAGCAGAGATTGTCGAAAATAGAGCTGATCCATCATCTAGCAACCAATCCAATCGTGCAGTGTTGAATATGCAAGCAGCAGCATCGGAAAATTGGGAGCGGTTGAAGAAGGTGAAGAACAACTTAGTAGGCTGAGCTTCGTCAACTAACCTCGTAATATTATTCCAGTGGGTGAACCAGCAGCAAAGTCCTTTAATGTGGATGATACTGAATGGCTTGCTGTCGAGTCTGTATTTAGAAGTCGAATATGTAGTGGCGTGATAGATAATAGGCTTGGATACAAGAAGAAAACCAGAGTTTTTCGTATTAGGAAACCTCTCAAAATCATGTTTTCCTATTTTACAAATTCCTCTTGCCCAAGAAGGTGAAAAAAGTATCTCAGTGCAAAAAAATGTGAGTTTATT
The DNA here is from genome assembly GCF_021461395.2 of Schistocerca americana. Lineage (NCBI taxonomy): Eukaryota > Metazoa > Arthropoda > Insecta > Orthoptera > Acrididae > Schistocerca > Schistocerca americana. The sequence continues at coordinate 623,334,173 of NC_060119.1, forward strand.
TAATCTGAAATAAGTGATGATTGATGCCTGCCTAGTGCCATCAGTAAGCTGTTAAGAAAACTTAAGAATTTTCAAGAGAGAGATGCTGGCTGGGCCATGAAGGAAATAGTTTAATTGTGTGTTAATGTCAATGAAGATAATGGCTTTTTATGCATGAATGTACTACAAGCTGTCAAAAGTGGTAGTAAATAAACATACAGTCTTAAACATTCATTCAAAGTACAACGCATGTTTCGTGGTCAATTTTAGCAGGTTTATATCCTGTCAAAAAGAAAACAGACTCTGTGTATAAATATTTCCCATTTGCAGAAATATTAAATTTCGCCAACATACCATTCCTTGAAGAGCTGAAACACGTTCACATTTTCGAAAAGCAGACGGGGGACAATCTGAGTTAAAATTATATAGAGGCAGTGATTGCATGAAATGTTCCCCGAAGAGCTGCATGCAATCGCCGACACTGTAAATGGACATTTCTAGAGGAAAAACTAATGTTTTGCTCAGCTGCGATTGGTCATATTTGCTGAAAAGCATTTAAGAAACATAGCACAGGGACCACTGTCGTTTCACCAGCACATACGCTGGTGCTTCAACGTGAACTACAGGTCATATTATACCGTCCTCTTCATACATCACAATCTTAGTAACTACGACAGGAATTTCTTCATCATGGATATATGTGAGCAAGAGACAACAGATTTCGATGAGGAAGTGAAGCTAAATCCTAGTCACGTTTCTCTGATTCCATCTAATATGAAAAAATATAAATCATTTACAAAGATCATTTCAGTAATGCACCAACAAAAGAGATGTTACATAAATTTCAGGTACTTCGATTATCTGTCTTGAGAAAAGTGTGCATCTTCCCTGAAATTCGACGAACTCAAACTAGTGAGGGCACATGTTCCCAGTTGTCACAAGCATAATTTAGTTAATCAGAAAGGTGCTTTTCTGTATGACTATGTAAGCAGTGAATTGTTTCAACTGCAATGTCACTTACTCCAAATTGAAAAGTTAAAAAGTCTGTTAACAGGTGAAACTATAACAGCAGCTGAGTACTAAAAAGCTAGCAGTGTATGGACAGTATTCAATAGTAAGAAGGTAGGAGAGTATTCCGATTTTTATTTGAAAATTCACGTGCTGCCGCCTGCTGACGTATTTGTAAACTTTTATAGCTTATGCCTTAAAACATGGATCTGGAACCTGGTAATTACATTACTTCACCTTGCTTGGCATGGGATGCAAAACTTATTACCTAAGCAGAACAACTCAAATTTGTTGAAACAGGCATTAGAGGTGCTATTATCCATTGTTCTTATAGACATGTCACCAGCCGCTGTGACCGAGCGGTTCTAGTCGTTTCAGTCCGGTCGCAGGTTCGAATCCTGCCTCGGGCGCGAACGTGTGTGATGTCCTTAGATTAGCTAGGTTTAAGTAGTTCTAAGTCTAGGGGACTGACGACCTCCGATGTAAAGTCCCACAGTGCTTAGAGCCATTTGAACCATTTGATCAGACATGCCACTGACAACAACAGCTTCACCCGTTCTGATGACGAAATTGACGAATATTACATGACTTATGAATATGAATAGTCTATGCAGTTGTACGATGTTACAGTAATTTCATGTGTCTAATTTTTAATGGCTTTCTAGATAGAGGAAAACGTGGAAAATGTACCAGACGATTGCAACATAGGTTAAATTTCAGATTTATCTTTTTTTTTGTCATCATTTTTCTGACCGAAAGCGGCCCGCCACGATTAAGGAATTTCTCTCCTGTGCCAACCTCATCATCTCAGAGTACTACCTATTTGCTGGTTGTATTCCAATATATGTCTTCCTCTACAGTTTTTGTCCTCTACAGCTCCCTCTAGTACCATGGAAGTCATTTCCTGATCTCTTAACATATGTACGATCATCCTGTCTCTTCTCCTCGTGTTTTCCACATATTCCTTTCCTCTCCGATTCTGCGCAAAACCTTCTAATTCCTTACCTTATCAGTCTACCTAATTTTCAACATTCGTCTGCAGAACCACATCTGAAATGCTTCGAATCTCTCCTGTTCCGGTTCTTCCGGAGTGCATGTTTCTTTCCCATACAATGCTGTGTCCAAACGTAGATTCATCCTGAAATTAAGGCATATATTTGATAATAGTAGACTGAACTTGGCCAGGAATGCCCTTTTCGCACAGTACTAGTCTGCTTTTGATGTCCTCCTTGCTCCGTCTGTCATTGGTTAATTTGCTGCCTAGCTAATAGAATTCCTTAACTTCATCTACTTCGTGACCATCGATCCTGCTGTTAAGTTTCTCGCTGTTCTCATTTCTGGTACTTCTATTTATGTTCGTCTTTCTTCGATTTACTCTCAGTCCATATTCTGTACTCATCAGATTATTCATTCCATTCAGCATGTAATGTAATTCTTCTTCACTTTCATTCAGGATAGCAATGTCATCAGCGAATCGTATCATTGATACCGTTTCACCCTGAATTTTAATTCTACTTCTGAACCTTACTTTTATTTCCGTCATTGCTTCTTCGATGTACAGATTGAACAGTAGGGGCGATAGTCTACAAGTCTGTCTTACACCCTTTTTAATCCGAGCATTTCGTTCTTGGTCGTCGACTCCCTCTCGGCTCTTATACATATTATATATTATCTGTCTCTCAATATAGCTTACCCCTATTTTTCTGAGAAATTTGAACATCTTGCACCATGTTACATTGTCAAACACTTCGTCCAGATCGACAAGTCCTACGAAAGTGTCTTGATTTTTCTGTAGTCTTGCTTCCATTTTCAACTTCAGAATTACCTCTCTAGTGCCTTTCTACCTTTCCTAAGGCCAAACTGATCGTCATCTAACACCTCTTAAATTTTCTTTTCCATTCTTTTGTAAATTATTCTTGCAACCAACCTGGATGCATGAGCTGTTAAGCTGATTGTGAGATAATTCTCGGACTTGTCAGCTCTTGCAGTCTTCGGAATTGTGTGAACGATATTTTTTCGAAAGTTAGATGATAAATGGCGAAACTCATACATTCCACACATTACCATGAATAGTCGTTTTTTGTCATTTCCCCCAATGATTTTAGAAATTCTGATGGAATGTTATACATCTCTTGATCTTAAGTCCTCCAAAGTTCTCTTAAATTCTGATTCTAATACTGGATCCCCTATCTCCACCAAAGCGACTCCTGTTTCTTCTTCTATCACATGTGACAAATCTTCACTCTCATAGAGGCCTTCAATGTACTCTTTCCAACTACCCGCGGTCTCCTCTGCATTTAACAGTGGAATTCCCGTTGCCACCCTTGCTTTTAATTTCACCGAAGGTTGTTTTGACTTTCCAACATGGTGAGTCAGTCCTTCAGAAAGTGATTTCTTCCTCGATTTATTCACATTTTTCATGCAGCCATTTCGTCTTAGCTTCCCTGAACTTCCTACTTACATCATTCCTCAGCTACTTGTATTTTCGTACTCCTGAATTTCCGAGAACATTATTGTACTTCCTTCTTTCCTCGATCAACTGAAGTATTTCCTCTATTATTCATGGTTTCTTCGCAATTACCTTCTTTGTACCTATGTTTTTCTTTCCAACTTCTGTGATTTCCCTTTTGAGATTTATCCATTCCTCTTCAACTTCACTGCCTACGAGCTATTCCTTATTGCTGTATCGACAGCCTTACAGAACTTCTAGCGTATCTCGTCATTCCGTAGTACTTCTGTACTTCACTTCTTTGCATATTGATTTCTCCTGACTAATCTCTTAAACTCCAGCCTGTTCTTCGTCTTCGTCACATCGTCAAATCGGCAGTAGCGGAACATGTTTTTAAGGATGTAGATCACGAAATAAAATTTGGTGAGACAAGCGTGCTAGCGAGGACGTCGCACTATTATACACGTATGTATAGAGAGGCAATTGAAATCCACAAACATCAATACAATTTTAATCTTAAAGAAGAAGGATTAAAATTGAACAATATATGGCGGTCGAAGTTGCATCAATCACGTGACAATCGATTGCCTGCAATCGAGAGAACAGACGATAGCCAGAGATAGCCACACATCGACGCCACGTGACGTGTGGTGGCGCCCTCTACGATCTCCATATAAGCGGCAGCCCCAGCTCCTAGCAGGTAAAACGCTATGGCTGAAGAGCGGCGTAGTGTGCCGCTGCCAGCCTACCTGAGTTGTACAGGTTTTAAAATAACAATAAAGTAAAAAAAAAAAAAAAAAAAAACTCCTAGCAGCCAGTCGACGACTCACCTCGGAAGATGCTCTCCGTAGTTGAGAACGAGACGTCAGGGAGAAGAATTTCTACAGATCGACCACGGCAACTTAGCCCGGAAGTGTTTACTGATAATGATGCCGGCCGTGAAAGCCTACATGGAATAATCCGTAACATAATTTTTTCCTACCCTTCGGAGACAGTGTTGAGTACTTCGACTTTGGTAAATATTGACAATAATTTTTCCGGGAATAACAACCATTTATTATTCATTTTACTGAATAATTTATTTGTCCATTGTGTAGCTCAGACTCATCGTCAGATAGCTAGGCATTATCTTGCGCCATGAACAGTATCAGGAAACCACTAACGTTGTAGCATTGTTGAAAAAGGAGACGTTTCGATAGAATCTGTTCTAAGACAAGGGTATGAAAATCATGTGACTGAAAAACGAAAGAAAAACAGATGAAATGCCGTTAGCAGATATGAATAATACACCATAGTGGGTAGACAGATTCGGAAAAGCGCTTGATAAGCTGAAGTATAGTGTGGTGGTTAAAAATTAACAAGTAAGGTACGATACTCCACCTTTTCGTAGTCTTCGTCAGGTTTATTTATCCGATCCAGAAGAATGCCTTGTGCCGTATCGATGACAATACAGAAATTCACATGCCATCTTGAAGATAAATAAGTGATCGACAGTTACCCATTCCCATTTTTGATACATTTTGATTCGTTAAGATTATTTTTAACGATCATTTGATACTTCTTAAGGACTCTGTCTACAGTGCAACGAATCCTTCATTTTGATTTAAAATTGCAGTTGAACCTAGGACTGTGCCGGGCAATCGAGAAAGACGTAATCTGTTGGGCACCAGAAACCATTGGTTATGTGAATTAGTAGTTCATAATGAGTAGTTAATTTTGTTGGTTGAAATGCCTAAACGTCGTAACGTTAATATAAGCGTACAATGCTGAAACAAGCTCTGAACTGTCCAGTGACTGATCTCCATGTATGGAACAGTATCTATTGCGAACAATCTTAGTAACTTTTTTTGTTTTTAAGTTATTGGGGTAACTGCTTTTCCAAAAGTCTGTGAACGTATTCAACAGCAGTATATTGTTTACAATATAGCATGCACAAATACATCACAGATTTGTTAAGCTGCATAATACGAATGTAAAAATAGTCTATTTTTCATTCTTACGAGCGTCAGATTTAAAGGAGCCTATTTTACTTGCACAATGTGGATGTAAATGAGGGGTGTTTGGTTTTATTACGAACTGGGCTGGAACACGAAATCCCATTCGGAGCGCAGAACGGCCGCGAATTTTTCGCTTGCGGCAGGGGATGGGGGAAGGCTTCGGGCGTAGGATGAGTTCCAGGTCACGCAAAGAGTTGAGCTAAGTGTTAGGAAACACGACCCGAGAAAGGGAAAAGACCAGAAATATTACATCACACCTAAATTCAGCTTGTTTTCACACTCTGTTTTTAGTATGAAATGTTTTCTCTCAAAACATTTCTGGAGTAGGCTATTACTATGGGCAGGTTGTACCAAACAAAGACAAACATTTTTTTTTTCTTTACGAAAACGATCCACGCCCTGTACAAAATATACGAAAAATTATTCTAAGTACTAATTTATTCGGGTCGAAGTAGAGGAAACTGACTCCTTTATTCACTGCTCTTGTAATGTGGTGTTTTCTTTGGTAGACCACGGAACAGTGGTATCTAATGCATCCTAGTGTGTGACGTTCGACGAAGAGAAAGCCAGCGAAAGAATCCTGCACTTGCTAAAAATTTTTCATAACGTTTCTTGGCCATCAAACGTAAGTAGGGAAGTGTCAACACTTTATCGTAGCTGGACTGTCAGGCAATTTGTCCGTAATGTGTCAGGGTAAAAGGGTAAGTGACCCAGTCGGTGATCTTTCTTCAGACTGGTTGGGTCCTTACGCTGAGTGACCACTTGGCGCTGTTCTAGCGGAGTGGTTATGTGCCGCTTCTGGATACCCCCTGTCTTTAGCCATAGTTGTCGATATCAGTAACAGAACACAACTCTCTAAAAACTAACTACACCGCTTTACTTAGGACTCAATAACCACATTTCATTGAGTTTCAATGCGCATGATAAAACTCCACGACTTACGCGCCTGAATCCGATTCTTGGGATTTACCAGCCAACACAGGCATTTCTTTATCTTTACTACGCAATTCCTTGATATATGAAAACTCTTTGAAATTAATATCTTGAGTAATTATGATGATGTTTGGCTTGTGGGGCGCTCAACTGCGCGGTCATCAGCGCCTGCACAAAGTCCCAATTTTTACTCAGTCCAATGGAATCGAAACCGGACCCCGTGATCCAGAGACAGCAACGCTAGCCACTAGACCACGAGCTGCGGACTTGAGTAATGTGTCGTAACTAAGTGAATTTTCGCTGACCCTGTCAAGTTGCCTCCATTACCGACGACGTCTAAACATTTTTTTTTAAATTTATTGCTTTTCATCTGCTTCTCTCTCTCTCTCTCTCTCTCTCTCTCTCTCTATCTGTTATCTTTCCCAGTGTGACAGACAAATTCAAGTTGTTTTGCTATTATTTACAAAAAGTAGATGGTATGGATCAAAAGGAAGTAGAACTTTTGAGAAACGAATGAATGCCGGAAGGAGAATAGGGTTGGGCGAAAATAACCTGATTATGAGAGTGAGCAGCTTCCATGTTGAGATGTAATATTTAGCACCCAACTTGGAAGATGTGATGTAGGACGGGGTTGGAAAAAGTGTTTATTTTATGATAGACGTATTCTGTTGAAAGGAGGGAGGCATTTGTTTCAATGTTCGAAAACTTCAGTAGGCGGTACACAGTTTCTTGTCGAAAAATTTCTACTGTGTTTCACGCAATTTTTATGGTAATTCCAGATGTTCAAGCTTTTAGTTGCGTGTTATGCAAATAGTTTCTGTTATCGATTTATAGGAAGGTAGATTAGGTTCTAAGACCTACGAGTATTTTTGTGTGCCAGAATGAAATTGTCACTCTGCAGCGGTACGTGTGCTGATAGAAACTTCCTGGCAGATTAAATCTGTGTGGCGGACCGAGACTCTAACTCGAGACCTTTGCCTTCTCGGGCAAGAGGTCTACCATCTGAGCTGCCCAAGCACGAATCACGCTCAGACCTCACAGCTGTGCTTCCACCAGTACCTCGTCTCCTACTTCAAAACTTCACAGAAGCACTCCTGTGAACATTTTTATTTTTGTGTAGGCTACAGGAAAATAGTCCCTAATCCCATTTACACCCCTCGATCTCAGTTATCTCAGTTTATAGTTATCAGCATGATATTGAGAATACAGTCAAGAACTGTGTCGCACAATTGATCGTTACCAAGCGTGAAAGTACAAACTTTTCCTAGACAGTTATCAGAAACCATCATTTTTGGTACAGAGGTTTATATTCACGCTTTCATTCCTTCTTTTGTGACTTTTCTTATTATTATGAACAATGAACACCGTTTTACATCGCAGTTTCATCTATAGGACTAAATATAATCTAGTATATCCACAAACGTAAAGAAACGGTTAACCGTGTGTAACGATAGGTTCAGTCTGGAACCGCGTGACCGCTACGGTCGCAGGTTCGAATCATGCCTCGGGCATGGATGTGTGTGATGTCTTTAGGTTAGTTACGTTTAAGTAGTTCTAAGTTCTAGGGGACTGACGACCACAGATGTTAAGTCCCATAGTGCTCAGAGCCATTTGAACCATTTTGTAACGATAGGACAGTGGAAAAAGAGACGAAAGTATTGCATTGGATCCGCTTGCTGAGCAAGAGGCTAATTATTTCGAACAATTTACTGACATTTATTCGAGACAATGTCGAAAGATATTCTCTGTATCTCTGCTTAGCGAATATCAAACATATACACTACGAAGAAATGAAAATGAGTATGCATGACACAGAGACATATAACTTGCTCAAATCTCTAGTGCGCTTACTACTCTCTACATTAAAATGCAACTATAAACATTACCCCTTTCTTTTTAACGGCTTAACATTAACTGATATCATAATCGCGCAATAAACGCAATAATACAAGGGCTATCTTACGTAATACATAATAATACAACAAATTACGAAGCCTCAAACTTCTGGAACACCACAGTGATTTTGAATGGCTGTGAGGTATTTAACATCACTGGTAAGACTTAATCCTACAATACGTGAAATTACCTCGTTTGTTTCTCTGCGCCAAGGAAATTTGATGAATGTTATTGTATACCAATTAAGGATGAAGATGCAAACAATCCTTATTTACCTACAAACTCTTAAGTGAGCATTATACGTATTTGGCGGCGTTAGGTTTATTTTGTATTATAAATGAAATGATGTTGTAATTAAAGATGTTAAAGGTAAACCGTAAATAAATGGAAAAGGAACAAATCAGAAAAAAGACAATATATGTGTGTGTGTTGTTATGTTGCTCTACCATGAAGTAACGGAAGAGAGAGTTCACATCTTTCTCTTGGAATTGATCGAATCGTAAATATCTAACATCCTGCGTTGTGTGAGAAGTGGATAGCTGTGACAGAGAGTATGACCACCTAACTTGCTCCGACCGAACTAGTGGTGCTATATCTCATCTGTCGAGATAAAAGTTTGCAGCATAAATGGAACTAGATCGCATATGTGAATATCTCCCACGTTCTCCATCCATGTTGCCCCCTGCCACTGAGTCAGTTTTTACGCAGTACCTCAGGAACGGCTCTTCCACTTAAGCACATCTTCGTGATTGACGGTATTAGAAGCTGCTAGTCCCTAATTTCTCCAATGTGAGTCTCAGTGACAATCTAAGTCTCCGACAGCACGTGTTTCATTTATTTTGCATTGCGCGTAGACGGTCGAACAGAACGTGACTTATGAACAACAGCCTCCATTCCACCAAAAACCACTTCAACCTGTTATATCATGTTTTCTGTTTATCGGTGCTGTTCCATACGTTTGCATTAATGTCGGATATTTCTCCAGTACCGTATTCCGGAGTATGTAACGAAAATTTCAAGTTTACTCATTACTTTGGACTCCCATGACACGCGTCTTCAGAATGCCTAGGTTCAGCTGCTTCCAGCAGCCACATAGATTTGATCATAGGCCATTTGGCGATACCTGACGCTTTCATCCATGAAAGATATGTTTGTCAGAAAAGTTTTCATTGATGGTTCTAGTGTTTACAACAAACCTTCTTCACATTCCACATAATCACCGTTCACTTCCAAGCACATTTTATAAAGTTGCCAATTGAATCAGCTGACATTGCGGCTTTAATTTGAATGTCGTTTACCAAATATTGTTGCCAAACCATAGTTTCAAGTGCAAGAGCAGGTGTTAGTTACTGTGTACGAGGTTGGAACTATAGGGTTGGTAGTCTGAAAGTTCGCAGCGCAAATGTTCACTCTTTCCCTTGATACGAGCAGCGGTGCGAGGAAGCACTTTGTAGTGAGTAATATCCTAGACGACAGTTCAATTTTGGATACCAAGCCTCAGTTAGATGACCGTTTAACAGTAGAACTGTAATTTTTCTACAAAAGTGTATGAAATCAGCCAAGAAAACGCAGTTTCATCCTAGAAAATATCAACCAACATTTTCCGACAAGAGTGAGGAGATTACTTCTTTTTCTGTTTTTGCAAAATTAAATAGCGCCTTTGTATTAATTATTGTTCAGATTCTGTGCAAGGCATCCGTGTCTCACCGTGTCAAGGTATGGAAAATTTATCATCTATGCGCTATTGACAGCGATGCAAAACCAGTCGTCCGCTTCGTATTCTTTGTGTTGATCCGTAAGTATTTTGGGCACCCACCTTGCATGCAGATTGTGATTTTCGAGCTTTTCAACGACAACATATAACTGATGGTGCGCCCAATATGAAAACATTCATGAGATTCAGCAGTTAATCGTCAATCAGTGATCAGATAGCAATTTTTGGTCAATCTCTCCGCAAGTTCATCGGTTTGAATACAGAGCCTGCCATGCTGCTCTTCATCGTTCACACTAACGCGTGCAAAAATCGAATTACAATATGCGCATCATAACAGCGTAACAGTCAAACGACTACTAAATGAATAAAATATCTTTTGTGTCTCTGTGAACAATTGATAGCTGACGCTGCATTAGTGAAATTTTGTTCTGCGTTGCGAATATTTAAATACAAGCACATGGCTTTTGCGTTTTGAATATGTTTCCATTTTTATATTAGAGCATTCACAAACCGTTAACGACAGATATTGGGCAAGACTATGGCGATTACAGGAAAATGTAACCATGGAAAACGTCGCAAAACTACCAGAATAACTGTAAATTTTCTACTATTTTCGTCTAAATTGATTCTTCTGTCTACTATAGCTTTCGGAAGAACTGTTACGTAGAAAGTGCTGCCTAACTACTTGCTCTACATTTAGAACGCAAATAGACATATATTATCGACGCATGAGCTTTGCTCGGACTTACCAGGAGGAGGTATATTCTTGTTGTACTTTTTATCCAACTGGTATTCCTCTGCGTCTTCGTCTTCTCTGCAGAAAGGGTTGGATGTCGGAGGTGGTCCCATTACGCCGTCCAAGCAGCTGTAACACACACGTAGTAATGAAGGAAATGTAGATAAGCAAACTACAAAGAGTTGCTCATTCTACGGCTAAAGACGCAATCAGCAGTTTTTGCATTTTTCTTTCTCTTTTTACATGCAGTGTCATTCGTTTTTGTTACTTTTTCTATTACTTCTTCTGATAACTGTAAAATATAAACAGTTCTCTGTAGACAGAACAAGATTTTCACTCTGCAGCGTAGTGTGCGCTGATATGAAACTTCCTGGCAGATTAAAACTGTGTGCCGGACCGAGACTCAAACTCCGGACCTTTGCCTTTCACGGGCAAGTGCTCTAGTGCTGGTAGAGCACTTGCCCGCGAAAGGCAAAGGTCCCGAGCTCGAGTCTCGGTCCGGCACACAGTTTAATCTGCGAGGAAGTTTCAGTTCTGTGTAGATTTGCGGAAGTTCTCGTCTTTTATCCAGTAATCAGTGGATATTGTGGAATAGGTAAATTTCTGCTGTTATCTGCAGCACAGTGGGACAAATTAATAATGATTCATTTGAGTGCCATGTATGACTGCGCGACATTTCTATCAGAGAGCGTTCCCGGTACTGCTTCTATTGACACCGTTGAGTGATGAATGCACTATCGTTTATACCGTTCATTCTCGTGAACCTGATCTGGCGACTGCTCCAGAGAGTTCTAATGGCTTCATTTGTTTTCAGGCTGCGGTTGGCAAAGTCGGTTAGTGTGTGGAAGCGCTCGAGGCACGCGAGGGATGCCTCTCGAGTAGGCGGGGAGTGCCGCGCTGTCAGGCTGCACCCTGGAGTGCGCGGCCCACCCACTAAATCGTCTCCGTAAAGGGTGAACTTCCCCCAGGGTGTATCCAATAAACGTACTCTCCAAATCTACGAGTTGTTTAAAAATGAATGGTGCGGTTTTAAAAATAATTAATAAATCAAAAATGGTTCAAATGGCTCTGAGCACTATGGGACTTAACATCGGAGGTCATCAGTCCCCTAGAACTTAGAACTACTTAAACCTAACTAACCTAAGGATATCACACACATCCATGCCCGAGGCAGGATTCGAACGTGCGACCGTAGGAGTCGTGCGGTTCCGGGCTGAAGCGCCTAGAAATGCCCAATAATGAATCGATTTCTTACTTTATATAGGAAAACTCACAGCACAAGCAGCAGCGATTATCCAAGTTTTTGATGTGCTAGCCGTTTGTCGGTACCGGTTTGAATTACCGCGATCGACTTTTTAACATCTGCGTGTGCTTGTACACTGAATAAGGAAAGTAGGTTCGACTCAACTTGATGTAACAATTTATTAACGAAGACCTGCGGGCAGAACAGACCATAATACACTGCAATCAATAACTTGTGCGAAGGCGTGAGAAAAATTCAGTACGGTAAATTAATCCGTATTTAACACTTGGATTCACGCTTTTCGTCAAAGAGTAGGATGTGAAACAGAAATCAACAATCAAAGAGTGAATCACAGAACAAACGTCGCTTGTGTATAGCGTCTCTGGCGTCCAGCGGGAAAGTTTCGCGGCACTGTACTTGCTAACACCCGCGCAAGTCACGGCGCTGGACGATGACAGAAGACGCCACATCAGCCCCAATGGTGGAATCGGAGCGTCATTCCAAATAGCGTGCTGGAAAATTGACATGTCGCCCGTATCTTGAGGTGTGTGGTGGTCAGTCAACTGCGGCCCCCGGCTGCGTCTGTGTCGGCAACGACGTTGACGGAGTGACTGCTGCGTGAGGCGGAAGTCGTGGTAGATCAGGCGTCGTTGCTTCCGGAAAGACGTACACCGGTTTCACGCGGTCAACGGAGACTGTAGTCGGTTTCCCATTGATCAAGATGTCTAAGATCTTGCTTCCTCTGGTTACGACACGGTGTGGGCCGGAATATGGTGGTTAGAGCGAGGGTTTAATATCTTCCGTTTGTAACATGACGTGTGTGTAGGAGTATAGGCCACGATTGACAAACGTGGCAGGGGTCCCGTGTCGGTGAGGTTGCTGTGGACGGAGGCGAGCCACATGTTGTCGCAGTTGGCGGAGAAATTCCGGCTGGTCGCCCGTAGGATTCGGCAGAGCGTCGGTAGCCAAGAATTTTGCCGGCAGGGGCAATGCTTCGCCGTAAACCAATTCGGCTGAAGAAGCATCCAGGTCTGGCTTGAATGTGCTTAGGAGTCCAACTAATACCACAGGAAGTGCTTTGGTTCATCCAGTGTCATGACACATTAAGGCAGCTTTTAGTGTACGGTGCCATCGCTCTATTAAACCATTGCTGTCGGGGTGATAACTCGTCGTCCGGTGGTGAAGTGTGTCTCAAAATTTTGTCAACCCTCGAAACAAATCGGACGCGAATTGACGTCCCCTGTCCGTCGTAATGTGCATCGGGCAACCAAAACGAGAAACCCAGTGTGTGATGAAGGTGAAAGCGATAGTTTCTGCCGTAACATTGTTTACTCGTGCAGCTTCCGGCCATCGAGAGTACCTATTGATCACCGTAAGTACGTAGCGGTGACCACCGGATGATGACAGTGGACCAACAGTATCAAGGTGGACATGCGTGAATCGTGCTGTCGTGATTGGATAGCTTCCTACCGTTGAGTGGACGTGGCGATTTATCTTGCTACGCTGGCGTACTGGTGATCTAGTTGGATGATCACTGACGCGAATTTCGTGGCGTCGATCTTGATATCCACGTAGAAAAAGTTTGCTTCATCTTGGCGCAAACCACAGGGATGGATTGTGCGGCTAGGAGAGTCGTAGTTGCACCGCTAGGCACGCCACAGAAGTATTTGTCGGCTCTGGTGGATTCGCCATCTCAATTTCTTGCAAGGACGTCTCGTAAATTCAGCGTGCACGCAGGAGATCACTCCGGGGACACCACCTTGTTGGTATCGGTTTGAATTACCGCGATCGATAGTTTACCATCTGCTTGTGCTTGTAGGCTGCATAAGGAAAGAACGCTTAACTCAGCTTCATGTAACAATTTATTAAGGAAGCCCTGCGGGCAGAACAGACCATAATACACCGCAATCAATAACTCGTGCGAAGGTGTGAGAAAAGTTCAGTACAGTAAATTAATCTGTATCTAACACTTAGATTCACGCTTTTCGTCAAGGAGTAGGACGTGGAACAGAAATCAACAATGGAAGATAAGTCACAGAACAAATGTCGCTTGTGTATAGCGTCTCTGGCGTCCAGCGGTAAAGTTCCCCGGTACTGTACTTACAAACACCCGCGCAAGTCAAGGCGCTGGACGATGACAGAAGAGGCCACACCGTTGTTCGTTTGTCATGCTTACTGCGCAGGCGTAGTGTCTGTTTTCAAGATGGGTGCTCCGTTTTGAAGCGTCCAGGTTTGTTGTTACACTGCAGCGTTAAGTTTTGGCAACGGTTTAGGAAGCACCCACCATACAAGAATAACATAAATAGGTGATACCAAGAAATCATGAAAACCGGATGCCTTTGTACGAATTAGAGTCCTGGTCGATCTAGTATGTCTGATAGAACGGTCGGAATAGTGCATTATGGGTTTCAACGAAGTCCTCGAAAGTTACTTACAAGGGAACCTCCCCATCGCACCCCCCTCAGATTTAGTTATAAGTTGGCACAGTGGATAGGCCTTGAAAAACTGAACACAGATCGATCGAGAAAACAGGAAGAAGTTGTGTGGAACTATGAAAAAATAAGCAAAATATACAAACTGGGTCGTCCATGTGCAATATAGGCAATATTAAGGGCAGTGTGAGATGAGGAGCGCCGTGGTCCCGTGGTTGGCGTGAACAGTTGCGGAACTAGAGGTCTTTGGTTCAAATCTTCCCTCGACCGAAAATTTTAACTTTTTATTTTCAGTTTATGTGACAAATCCTTATGTTTTCATCACTTTTTTTGGAGTGATTATTACATCCACAAGAAAACCTAAATCGGGCAAGGTAGAAGAATCTTTTTACCCATTCGCCAAGTGTACTAGTTAGGTGGGTCGACAACATATTCCTGTCATGTGACGCACATGCTGTCACCCGTGTCGTATAGAATATATCAGACGTGTTTTCCTGTGGAGCAATCGGTTGACCTATGACCTTGCGATCAAATGTTTTCGGTTCCCATTGGAGAGACACGTCCTTTTGTCAACTAATCGCACGGTTTTGCGGTGCTGTCGCAAAACACAGACACTAAACTTATTACAGTGAACAGAGACGTCAATGAACGAACGGACAGATCAAACTTTGCGAAAATAAAGAAAGCAAAATTTTCAGCCGAGGGCAGAGTCGAACTGAAGACCTCTCGTTCCGCAGCTGTTCACGCTAACCACGGGACCACGGCGCTCCTCGGCTGACATCGCCCTTAATATTGCCTATCTTAGGCATGGACGACCCAGTTTGTATATTTTGCTTATTTTTTCATAGTTCCACACAACTTCTTCCTGTTTTTTCGATTGATCTGTGTTCAGTTTTTCAAGGCCTATCCACTGTGCCAACTTATAACTAAATCTGAGGGGGGTGCGATGGGGATGTTCCCTTGTTAGTAAAGCAAGTAGGGAATAGCTCATGCCGAAGATTACGCTATTGTAGGTGTTGCGTAAGCGGCTACGTTTTAAACCATTCAAAGTCGGATTAGTGCAGACCCTTATAAAGCGGGCAAAGTGAAACGACGTGGCTTTTTCGAAGAACAGCAGTTAAAAATGGAAGACGCTGATTTTGTAGAAAGACGTATCTTCTGCAGTGAAGCCACTGTCTACGTAATGACATGGTGAACACACACAACGTACGTATTTGGAAAGCCAGAAACCACTTACGCTGTTAGAACAAAGCGTGAATGTCCAAAAGTGAACGGTTTCCGTAAAGTTCATGGACCATTCTTCTTCGGACAACAAACGGCGGCGTGCAACTCTTTTTCGAGACACACTAAAGACCTAGTTGTCACCCCATCTGAACACCAGTTATGATGATTACATTTTGCAACTGCAACTACTGCGCCCCATTTTCACTGGAATGTATGAGAGCTTTTTAATCGTGTTCGTCACCAACGCTGACCAAAAACCTTCTCCCATGGCTAAACCATTCGCCAGATTGAAAACCTTGCGATTTCTTGTCATGTGATCACGGATGCATATATTGAAGGATTATGATTAATGCAGCCAAGCTGTCGACTGTTTCCGCTGCTTGTTCTGCGAGATATGCCCATATAAAGCAATAAATCGATTCATTATTAATTTTTAAATCCTCACCATTCATTTATAAACATCCTATATAAATAACACTTCGGGCATAATTTAGTATCGAATGTAAATACTCGTATATCAACAAACATGCATTACATACCAGCGTGGATAGACAATGTTTCAAAAGCACGAGGTCAGCTAGCAGCGTAGAATAAAGGTTAAAATTTGTAGACCTAACACATCATAGTCCAATACTTCATAATCTCGGATACGTTTAGTATTACATTTCGTTGTTATATTACGAGAGCGTACTGAAAAGTAATACCTCCACATTTTATGCGAAAACTCTTACATGTTTATAAGTAAAACAAACCTTATTAACATTCTGCATCTTTATTCTTTATAGCTACATTTTAGCAGACCTCTGCCGCTGGAGGGTTCCGAACTGTAGCGCGTAAGATAGCGGTGTGAAGTGGAACTCTGTCAGTGCGTAGAAACAGCATGCTGAAATCAGGTTTCGAATTCTAAGAGTGGTTTCACACATGGAGCACCCTCTCCTTAAAGATGACAATGCCAGAACATACACGAGCGCTGCGGCATCTGCAGCAATCTGAAACCTTGCGTTCACCGTCATCCACCATCCTCGATAGAGTTCCGAATTAGGCCAACCAATTTTCAGTTGTTTCCAGGAGTTACAGAACACCTTCGAGGATTTCACGCTGATAGTGATGAAGAAGTGCTGGCAGAGGTGAGCTTGTGGCTCCGACAACGTCTACATCTACATCTACATTTATACTCCGCAAGCCACCCAACGGTGTGTGGCGGAGGGCACTTTACGTGCCACTGTCATTACCTCCCTTTTCTGTTCCAGTCCCGTATGGTTCGCGGGAAGAACGATTGTCTGAAAGCCTCCGTGCGCGCTCGAATCTCTCTAATTTTACATTCATGATTTCCTCGGGAGAATAAGTAGGGAGAAGCAATATATTCGATACCTCGTTCAGAAACGCACCCTCTCGAAACCTGGCGAGCAAGCTACACCGCGATGCAGAGCGCCTCTCTTGCAGAGTCTGCCACTTGAGTTTGCTAAACATCTCCGTAACGCTATCACGGTTACCAAATAACCCTGTGACGAAACGCGCCGCTCTTCTTTGGATCTTCTCTATCTCCTCCGTCAACCCGATCTGATACGGATCCCACACTCATGAGCAATACTCAAGTATTGGTCGAACGAGTGTTTTGTAAGCCACCTCCTTTGTTGATGGACTACATTTTCTAAGGACTCTCCCAATGAATCTCAACCTGGTACCCGCCTTACCAACCAAACTTTATATGATCATTCCACTTCAAATCGTTCCGCACGCATACTCCCAGATATTTTACAGAAGTAACTGCTACCAGTGTTTGTTCCGCTATCATATAATCATACAATAAAGGATCCTTCTTTCTATGTATTCGCAATACATTACATTTGTCTATGTTAAGGGACAGTTGCCAATTCCTGCACCAAGTGCCTATCCGCTGCAGATCTTCCTGCATTTCGCTACAATTTTCTAATGCTGCAACTTCTCTGTATACTACAGCATCATCCGCGAAAAGCCGCATGGAACTTCCGACACTATCTACTAGGTCATTTATATATACTGTGAAAAGCAATGGTCCCATAACAATCCCCTGTGGCACGCCAGAGGTTACTTTAGCGTCTGTAGACGTCTCTCCATTGATAACAACATGCTGTGTTCTGTTTGCTAAAAACTCTTCAATCCAGCCACACAGCTGGTCTGATATTCCGTAGGCTCTTACTTTGTTTATCAGGCGACAGTGCGGAACTGTATCGAACGCCTTCCGGAAGTCAAGGAAAATAGCATCTACCTGGGAGCCTGTATCTAATATTTTCTGGGTCTCAAGAACAAATAAAGCGAGTTGGGTCTCACACGATCGCTGTTTCCGGAATCCATGTTGATTCCTACAGGTTAGATTCTGGGATTCCAAAAACGACATGATACTCGAGCAAAAAACATGTTCTAAAATTCTACAACAGATCGACGTCAGAGATATAGGTCTATAGTTTTGCGCAACTGCTCGACGACCCTTATTGAAGACTGGGACTACCTGTGCTCTTTTCTAATCATTTGGAACCTTCCGTTCCTCTAGAGACTTGCGTTGCGGTACACGGCTGTTAGAAGGGGGGCAAGTTCTTTCGCGTACTCTGTGTAAAATCGAATTGGTATCCCGTCAGGTCCAGTGTACTTTCCTCTGTTGAGTGATTCCAGTTGCTTTTCTATTCCTTGGACACTTATTTCGATGTCAGCCATTTTTTCGTTTGTGCGAGGATTTAGAGAAGGAACTGCAGTGCGGTCTTCCTCTGTGAAACAGCTTTGGAAAAAGGTGTTTAGTATTTCAGCTTTACGCGTGTCATCCTCTGTTTCAATGCCATCATCGTCCCGGAGTGTCTGGATATGCTGTTTCGAGCCACTTACTGATTTAACGTAAGACCAGAACTTCCTAGGATTTTCTGTCAAGTCGGTACATAGAATTTTACTTTCGAATTCACTGAACGCTTCACGCATAGCCCTCCTTACGCTAACTTTGACATCGTTTAGCTTCTGTTTGTCTGAGAGGTTTTGGCTGCGTTTAAACTTGGAGTGAAGCTCTCTTTGCTTTCGCAGTAGTTTCCTAACTTTGTTGTAATACCACGGTGGGTTTTTCCCGTCCCACACAGTTTTATTCGGCACGTACCTGTCTAAAGAGCATTTTACGGTTGCCTTGAATTTTTCCCATAAACTCTCAACATTGTCAGTGTAGGAACAGAAATTTTCGTTTTGATCTGTTAGGCAGTCTGAAATCTGACTTCTATTACTCTTGCTAAACAGATAAACCTTCCTCCCTTTTTTTATATTCCTGTTAACTTCCATATTCAGGGATGCTGCAACGGCCTTATGATCACTGATTCCCTGTTCTGCACTTAGAAAGTCGAAAAGTTCGGGCCTCTTTGTTATCAGTAGGTCCAAGATGTTATCTCCACGAGTCGGTTCTCTGTTTAATTGCTCGAGGTAATTTTCGAATAGGGTGAATATGCTGGGAGATACATATGTAGACATGAATAAAGATACCTAAAGTTAAGAACGCTCGTTTTATTTAAAAGCTGTAACAGTTTTCACTTAAAAACTTCGGAGGTATTATTTTTCACAACACCTGTTGTGACTGATGAAACACGAAAAATAAAGCGTCTGAACAGACTATTTATTGTCCATCACGATCACTAGTACAGGCTCTTTGGTACTAACCAAGTTCGATTTATTTCATAAAATATCCTCATATCTACGTCTGCGATAGGTCTGAGTAACGAGCATATTGTAGGGTATTTTTTGAAAAACGGAAAGCATCTTTTGACATAGTGTGTCAAAAGTAGTCATTAGTGTATAATTAATACACTAGTTAAATAGAACTGTCACTTCCATGGAAGGAGATCTAATTTTTTTTTTTTTTTTTTTAAATGGAAGGAGTTACCGAAAGAGAAATTGCGAGAATCGTGAAGATAGGTTGTTGAAACAAGGAGTTCTCCTACGAGAATGTATTTTTGCATTAGTCGATTTTTGCCTTTTCCGATAATCATAATTCGTTTTTTTTTCGAATTTTCACGCTTGCAGCAGCGGCCCATTGAACATCGAACAAAACTAGATGGTCAGGAATAAAGGCTGTCGTCACGGAATGGTTGCCTTTTCATGACAATGAAGATACGAAGAGAAAATTAGAAGCACAGACAAAAATATCAACCTCGTGAAAATAATATTACTAGGTGTTAATGTGAGAAACATATTTTTGAGATTGTATGGGATGTTTAAAATTGATGGGACAGAAAGAAACTATTCATGTATTACAGTATTGACTTTGTTTTAGAAATACACATATAGACTGAAAGGTTAACTCTCACAGTTTAGGTTGCTGAGAATAAAACAATAGAAAGTCGCCATTGTTGTTCATCACTACTACTGGTGCTGTTGGAGAGCAAAATGATTTTATTTTACACGTTTAAATGCTTTAAAAATTGTTCTATCAGGCCATGTCAGAACGGAGTAGGTTAACGCTGGGCTGGTGCGCCAGTCGTTAGGTGGACAAGGCGTACTATCCGTGCAACAGACCTCAGAGCACGGCAGGCAGAAACGAAATTGTTGCTGTGTTACATAACAAGGCACATTGAGGTAACACTATATAATATCATATCACGAGTGCTACTACAGAATGAGACGTAAAGAGAAAGAAACGAGCTGTGCGAACTTTAATAATTACTGGATTACCACAGCGAGGCAAAGAGCGCTTCTGGACCTGATAAATGAGGGCAAATTCGCTCTTATGCTCTGAACCATGGCAGCACAGGTGCGAGCTCGGCTCTTTCAACTGCGAGGCTTTCGGAGCTCAAGGATACATTCTGTCGTGCTGCCGTCCGGCTATTATTCTAGAAAAAAGGAGGGATGACTACTGATTCTCAGTGAGACGATGAAAAACTGATCGATGATGACCAACCTACCATCAGCTTTCTGACTTCAACACCGAGATGCTACTGGCCTTACGCCTACCACAGCTGCGTAATGCCGTTCCTGCCTCCTGGTTCACCACATGTGAGAAAATTTTGGTGCGGCCAGCCCTCCTACGCTATTAGTCATTGTAGATGATTCGCAAACTGCAGACTTCATACCAACTAGGCAGGGAGCGTATGTGCAGCCTCCTGGCTGACCCTTGAGCATCTGATGCAATCTGGGTCGATCCATGGTGGATGCCCAGGGTCTAGTCTACACGACAAGCGACATCCTTGACGACAGTCCGCTGTCTCCCCACCTGAGCACACGACAGGCTGTCTTCGAGAGCGCTGGGGTGGAAGGCATACTGGATCATTTCACTTCGTCTGGGCAGAACCTTGCTCGCGCCCTCACCGCTGCCAGCACAGCAAGCAGCTGTGGCAAAAGCATTATGAATCACCTCGAAGGGAACGATCTATTGATACGTAATCAGCATGGTCTCAGAAAACATCGTTCTTGTGCAACGCAGCCAGCTCTTTATTCGCACGAAGTAATGGCCGCTATCGACAGGGGATCTCGAGCTGATTCCGTATTTCTAGATTTCCGGAAAGCTTTTGACACCGTTCCTCACAAGCGACGTCTAATCAAGCTGCGGGCCTATGGGGTATCGTCTCAGTTGTGCGATTGGATTCGTGATTTCCTGTCAGGAAGGTCGCAGTTCGTAGTAATAGACGGCAAATCATCGAGTAAAACTGAAGTGGTATCAGGTGTTCCCCAGGGAAGCGTCCTGGGATCTCTGCTGTTCCTGATCTATATAAATGACCTGTGTGACAATCTGAGCAGTTCTCTTAGGTTGTTCGCAGATGATGCTGTAATTTACCGGCTAGTAAGGTCATTCGAAGACCAGTATCAGTTGCAAAGCGATACAGAAAAGATTGCTGTATGGTGTGGCAGATGGCAGTTGACGCTAAATAACGAAAAGTGTGAGGTGATCCACATGAGTTCCAAAAGAAATCCGTTGGAATTCGATTACGCGATAAATAGTACAATTCTCAAGGCTGTCAATTCAACTAAGTACTTGGGTGTTAAAATTACGAACAACTTCGGTTGGAAAGACCACATAGATAATATTGTGGGGAAGGCGATCCAAAGGTTGCGTTTCATTGGCAGGACACTTAGAAGACGCAACAAGTCCACTAAAGAGACAGCTTACACTACACTCGTTCGTCCTCTGTTAGAATATTGCTGCGCGGTGTGGGATCCTTACCAGGTGGGATTGACGGAAGACATCGAAAGGGTGCAAAAAAGGGCAGCTCGTTTTGTATTATCACGTAATAGGGGAGAGAGTTTGGCAGATATGATACTCGAGTTGGGGTGGAAGTCATTAAAGCAAAGACATTTTTCGTCGCGGCGAGATCTATTTACGAAATTTCAGTCACCAACTTTCTCTTCCGAATGCGAAAATATTTTGTTGAGCCCATCCTACATAGGTAGGAATGATCATCAAAATAGAATAAGAGAAATCAGAGCTACAACAGAAAGGTTTAGGTGTTCGTTTTCCCCGCGCGCTGTTCGGGAGTGGAATGGTAGAGAGATAGAATGATTGTGGTTCGATGAACCCTCTGCTAAGCACTTACATGTGAATTGCAGAGTACTCATGCAGATGTAGATGTAGATGGTTCGCCGTCGAGCATCAGTACTACTCCGTGACACCCACTACGCCCGGCAGCTGACTGCAGCTCTGAAGACATAACTCTGTACACTTTACACGTTATCTAAACGTTGTTATAGATATCCCTGCGTCACTGACATCTCTGGGAGTGAACCAGAGCACTCACGCTCACCTTGTGCTCTATCACAACGAGACCCCAGCACCTGGATCGCGACATAGGCGTCAGGAATTGGTCTTCTGATACTCTGACACCGCAACAATCGTGTCAGAATTGGGTATCACTTCAAGACTCCAGTGGCAGTGAAGCTAAATGTTCAGCATCTACAGCTTCTAACACCATCAACATAATGTGGTGTGGAAAGTTAAGTTTTTATTTGTTGATTGCCTTTTGAGCGTATATATGTATCTGTTTTGTGGCATGTCAAATCGCAGACACATCAGAAGCACCCATAAGGTGTCGTTTGCTGAATCATAAGAGCCTATGGATCTGTCACTGTTTAGAGGGAATGTCAGCGAAACTCAATTAAGATCAGTTTGGCGCAAGTTTTGTAACCTGTCAGGACATGAGTTTCCCTGTATGTTGCCCTGTATCAAGACTGTGCCATTCAGGTGCAATACTTGAGAGGACTTGAACATGTGGCATAGGATTATGCTGAGTCTCGTTGGACGATGATATGCTGGAAAGATTAGTGTGTAATTATATTGTATTTGTTGGAGGTACAGGTTTTAAATTTTCCTTTTTTGTCTTAATAAATTTCAGTAGTAAATTATGCAAAATGACAGACACCCATTGCTACTATGGGTGAGATTGTTGCCGCTTTGATGGAGCAGGTACATCAGGGTTAAATTACCAGCAACAGTGGGGAAAGAAGTAGCTATATAGGCAGGTAGTTTTACAAGCTGTGCTACAACTACAGTCCAGGTCTGAACCAAGACAGTGGGGTGTATACCCTCCCTTCTTCATTCTATCCTTCAACAGCTACAATTAATGAACTTTTCTCACTAGTCAACAGAGGATGCAAATGCGTTCATTGACAATGTTAAGGCTACTGCCACAATGATTGGTTGATGAGATGATCAGATGAAACCAGGAGTACATGTCGTATCACAATGTTCTCAGTAAAGCAGAACCGGTTCATCAGTTAGCTGATAGGTTACAGGAACGTTATCAGAAGCAAAACAGCAAAAGGATTTTTCGGGAAAAATTGAGTACCCTGACGTAGAAACATAAGGAATTGGTAGGAACGTTTTTGCATAATATCTGGAAGATCAATTTGCACAAAAACAAGCTGGCGAAAAACCCGGAATTGGAAGAGTCTTGTTGCAGGAAGCTGGGAATACAACTTTGGTGGTTTTCCTACGTGGTATCCCCTCAGAGATGTCACTTAGGGTAATAATGAAAAATCCTGGGACATTAGTGGAGACTCTTACGGTCACGTTGCTATCAGAGGAGATGGACATTGTTGCTAGAACATCTATAGACCACCATGTTTTTCTGCGGAAGTAAAGCTCATGTACAGATTCAGTGCCAACAGTCTGAATGTTGTAAATGTGGCCAAGTTGGACAGCGCACAGGACTGTGGGAATCATAAGAAGGAAAACGAAATCAGGATGAGAGCCATTAAGCGAAAATAGGAGTGCTTCAAATGTTGGTAGGCATTCCCAAGGTTTCTCAAAGGTGCACAGTAAGAATGCTGCTTGTCAGACTGTATAAAAGGCAAAGAATATAAATTTCTGTCAGACATAGGTGCACGAATGTCTGCCATCAGTCTGGACCTCGATGCTAGTATAAGATTGGGGTCGCCAGGTTATAAGTTGCTTGGAATGGGTGATAACAATGTAAAGACGTTGGGTACCACTTTGATCAGCTCCTGTAACGAAATTACTGATATTCAGGGGATATAGAAGAGTTACCATGTGGGGAAGAAAGGTACTCAGCAATTTTTATTCTGGATTTGCATGACAAAAATCATGCTAAAATCGATCTTCCGCAGTACACAATAGAACTCAATGATACTTTCTTTTCATTATGGGATACAGCTGATAGCACCAATGTCGCAAAGAAGACCCCTCATGAAGGTGTTACCAACTAAGCTGCGAGGACATATGCCAAATATTGGTTCCCATTATACTACACCACCAGGTATGTGTAAGTTAGTATGGGTTACTGTTGATAACAATTTGCCACAGGATACATAATATGTGGCAGAGCCACTGAAGGAAAATGATGAATTAGATAGAATGCATTGTTTCTTGAGTAGAATCATAACATTCATAAGTAATTTAATGATGAATTTATGGTTCCTGTAAGGTTGGATAACATCAGCATAGATATGGTTAGCCTGTCAAGGGGCTTAATGATTACCTCATTAGAGGTATTAGAGGAAGAAGACATCATGTGATTAACTGGGCACAACCAAATCGTCAGTTGAGAAGCAATATGAGAAAAAGTAGGTCACTTGTAAGTCAGTGATCAGCAGGCAACGGGAGCTTTGCTACTACATGAAGGGTCCTTTAGCTGCAAAGCTCCCGTTACCCTGCAGGAAATAATGCACTGGTCTACAGGAAGCTGTGCCATATACCAAGGCATCTTCAACCCATAATGGAGGAGTTTATAAATCAGCAGTTAACAGAGGGTATAACAGAATACAGTGATAACCTATGGGGCACAAATGTTATCATTGTGTCAAAGAAGTAAACAGATGGTACCGGGAAGTCTAGATTCTATTGTAATTACTGCTTCCTGAATGCTAAGGCTGTGAAGGGTACATATCCAATTCCTAGTATTACAGAAACGTTATACAATCTAGGACAGTGGCAGTGCTTTATAACAATGGTTCTGAGAAGTGGGTACCATTGCTAGGGGATGTTCTAGAATATAGATCAAAGACTGCATTCACGCCACCATGGGGACATTACCAACACAAACGGATGCGGTTTGGATTGCAAATCGCGTCAGCCACGTCCCAGCGGAGTTCTACATGGATTAAAGCTCGTAACATGCATGCTTTATTTGGATAATATCATCGTATTGGTTCAAATGGCTCTGAGCACTATGGGACTCAACATCTGAGGTCATCAGTCCCATAGAACTTAGAACTACTTAAACCTAACTAACCTAAGGACATCACACACATCCATGCCCGAGGCAGGATTCGAACCTGTGACCGTAGCAGTCGCGCGGTTCCGGACTGAAGCGCCTAGAACCGCTCGGCCACCGTGGCTGGCCTATCATCGTATTCTCAAGGAATATGCCTGAGCCTATGAAACGCTTGGAGGATATATTCAGCCGGCTACAACGTCTACGTCCACGCTTAGTATAGGCAAGTGCCATTTTGCACAAATGCAGGTATATTACCTTGGCCATGTGATTATCAGGAAAGTGTTCAAACCAATACTCACCCAACAGAGGAATATACAGTAGAACTTCAGAGTACCGAAAAGCACAAAGCAACCACAGTCGTTTCGGTGTTTACGTAATTATAATCATAAACTGTAAAGAATTTTGTACCTATCAGGCACCCTTGAATGCATTGTTGAGGAAGGGCATGAAATACCAATGATCAGCAGAATATTATGCATTAGTTACTGATGCTGCACGAGTCTCACGATTCTGGGAAGGAATTTATCCTCTCCTGTGATGCCACTAATGGGGGCCGGGGGTGTTGATTATATTTTGAGCCAGAGTATCCAAGGGAGGGTATGTGCATTAGTGTACGCAACATGGCAGCTGAATAAAGGAGAATGTGACTAGTCCACTAGGAAAAGGAAATGTTGTCACTGATAACATGGAATGGCGTACGTTCATTGGTATTTATGTGGCTGTTGAAGATGAATGACCAGTTGAGTAGGTTAACAAGATGCGGTCTCAAACTTAGCGAGTTTGATTATGAGGTGGTCTACAAACGAAGTAAAAAGCACACAAAGCAATACGTTAAGTAGGACAGTTGTTGTGTTAAACGCATTTCATCGAGGGGCCGACAAGAACTGTCAGGCTTTCAGGTAACAACCACAGTTCATGAAAACAAGAGCTTGCTCTACAGAAGGACGACATGCAGATCTCACATAGTGGTTCCCATGGCACTCATAGACAAAGTGCTACAACAGGCATATGACTATGTTCTGTCAGGTCAAGGAGGAAGTTAAACAAATGGACAGATAGGTAGCAGAAACGTTACGGAGGAGAATGTAATGTCGATCAATACTTGATGGATTGTGTACCTGGGCAAAAGTGATCTTAGTAACCAAAAAAATCCCTTTAGAAAGAGTATCAGAGGAATTAAAACCCTTTTGAATGATTAGGCTCGATATTTTAGGTCCTTTTAATAGGACACACGCTGGAAATTAATGACAATTATACATCATTTTTCAAGGTTATTGGCAATGATGGTAATTTCTGGTCAGCAGGTTGGTACAGTAGCCCAGTCTTTAGTTAGGAGCTGAATACTTAAATTTGGGGCACCTTATACCTTAGTTACAACTCAGGGCACATATCTGGTGTAAGACATGAGGAAGCAGTTATGTCATGTGCTTTGTATCCAGAAATTACAAACAACCCAGTCCACCCACAGAATGGTGGCATAATGGAAAGATTGCTTTGGATTGCCACTAAAATGTTGAGTTACTATGTTAACAGCAATCATACAGTCTGGGATATATATTTACATTACATAGTTTTCACTTATAACTCTGAAGCACATAGTGATTCCACTTTTGAGGAGGTGTATTGTAGAAAAATGCAGTTCACGTTTGTTGTCATGATTTTTAAATTAGGATCAGACTGTGAACCAGTTACAAAATCTGCAAGAAGAATATGGGAGCTAAGGCATAAAGTAAAACGAGTCAATACTAACACTTGGGATCGACAGGATCAGTCCCCAGAAAATTCCATATTATTAAGTGAATTAATGGATATCAGTCACTAATCCTTATATGCCTGAGGGGAAGACGAAAAAATTATTGTCTAAGTGTCAGTGTCAATATCTGGATATTGAGATAACTTTTCCACTAACATTGCAGTTTCTGACTAAAACGTCTATTATCCATATAAGTAGAGTTAAACGGTTAAGAGGAGTGGTGGACGCATTGTCACAAGGCCCGATATTGGGGCAGGGTGCGAGAAAATGACTGAAAAACTTTGGTGGACAAGCAGGACGTGCATAGCGTACCATATGCATTAAGGTCACATGGCAAGTAGTAATATTCTAGTTTAACTGTGTTTATTTTACGAGTTGTTCTACTCTTGTTATGCATATTTTTAATTTATGCTTTAGGCTGTAACACATATTATTTCTTAGAATTTTTGTTGTATATACATATTTTTCAAGGAGGTAGGGGATGACAGAAGTTTCTTTCCTTAGGTGGCGGATCACCAGGAGCAACTGAAAGACTTATGCTAATCCTGATGTTGCTGCATGGCGTCTACAGAGGTACAATGCATACAATCTGCATTCAAATTTTGGAGGCCAGCGTGTTATTCTCTTGACAAAAAGACATGTTGCTGACCACTAATCAATGAACATTGAGGTTGACCATTTCTGTGTGATAGATAAGTCAGAAGTTGGCAGGTTGCAAGAAGCATTCATAGAATTAGAATTATATAGAGAAGCACTGAGTAACAAAATTCTCACCAAGGTTCAGGGTCAACATTAGGAACTGAGGCTATCGTATTCCAAGCTGAGAGCTCACAGTGTACCAATGACATTAATTCGTAGGAAAAGAGGGTAGTGGGACGCAGGAAGAAAAATCTTAAAAAATGATTTTTGAAACAGTGGATAATGGAAATGTTGGGGAACTGAATAACACGATTGGACAAGTTCACACTACCACAGAGACTACCAAAACCACAATAGGGTGACATACGACAAAGTTCTCGAATTTAGAGCAGGGCGTTCTCAATACTGGCGGGATGGTACGTCAGTATTATAAAGTTAACCCACTACAGCCAGGATACAATGGAAACAGTGAACAGTGACTTGGGAGAAATAAAAAAACGATTGAGCTTAATGGACAGCAAACTAGCAGTCATGAACTCATTGCCAGACTGCTACCTGCTTGCTGACTGCAGCACATTATGCCTACCACAGCTGTTGTCTGCTATTGCTGCCTACTGATTCACCGCATGTGATAAGGCTACCTAGTAAGTCATCGATGATGAGAAGCCTGGTTGTGGCCAACCCTCTTACACTATGGCTTATCGTGGATGATCTGCAAGCTGCCATCCACACACCGACAACAAGTTGTGTGTCCGCGCAGCTTCCTGGTCTAATCATGAACGTCTGCTGCCTGGTCTTGATGGCTACATCTTCGACCACAGTCGGCAGTCGCCAGCTGAGCTCATGTCGGGCTGCTTCGAGAGCACTGAGGTGGTAGCCGCACTTGGTCATTGCACTTACGCTTGGCCTCCAATTGAACTTTGAAGACACATATAACTCTGTACACTTCGCATTATAACTAAATATTATTACAGTACCGCTGTATCACTGACGCTTCCAGGCATAAACTGCACCACTGGACCACACTCTACGCGTGACCCCAGCACGGGGGTTGCACGGTATTCAAAATGATGGCATCTGTGATAGAAAAGGAGAATAGCGTTACAGAATACGCAAAACCATCAGCAGTCATAGTAGCTCAGAAATATTCTCGAACAAGTGCGGTATGTTGTTGTTGTTTTGGTCTTCAGGCCACAGATTGGTTTGATGCAGCTCTCCATGCTGCTCTGTCCTGTGCAAGCTTCTTCATTTCCAAGTTACTACTGCACTCTACATCCTTCTGAATCTGCTTAGTGTATTCAGCTCTTGGTCTCCCTCTACGATTTTTATCCTCCACACTGCTCTCCAAAACTAAATTGGTGATCCCATAGTGCCTCAGAACATGTCCTACCAACCGAGCCTTTCTTCCAAACAAGTTGTGCCAAAAATTCCTCTTCTCCCCAATTCTATTCAATACCTCCTCATTAGTTATGTGATCTACCCATCTAATCTTCAGCATTCTTCTGTAGCACCACATTTCGAAAGCTTCTATTTTCTTTTTGTCTAAACTAGTTATCATCATCGTGGATACACTCCATACAAACGCTTTGAGAAAAGACTTCTTGACACTTAAACTCTATACTCGATGTTAACAAATTTCTCTTCTTCAGAAATGCTTTTCTTGTCATTGACAGTCTACTTTTTATATCCTTCCTACTTGAACCATCATCAGTTATTTTGATCCTCAAATAGCAAAACTCATCTAGTACTTTAAGTGTCTCATTTCCTAATGTAATTCCTTGAACATCATCTGATATAGTTAGAGTACATTCCATTATCCTCGTTTTGCTTTTGTTGATATTCATCTTATATCCTCCTTTCAAGACACTGTCTATTCCATTCAACTGATATTCCAGGTCCTTTGCTGTCTCTGACAGAATTACGAAATCATCGGCAAACCTCAAAGTTTTAACTCCCACACCAGTTTTTTCTTTTGTTTCTTTTACTGCTTGCTCAATGCATCGATTGAAAAACATCGGGGATCGGCTACAACCTTGTCTCACTCCGTACCCTGCCACTGTTTCCCTTTCATGCCCCTCGACTCTTATAACTGACATCTGGTTTCTGTACAAATTGTAAATAGCCTTTAGCTTCCTGTATTTGATCCCTGTCACCGTCAGAATTTGAAAGAAAGTATTCCAGTAGACATTGTCAAAAGCTTCCTCGAAGTCTACAAATGCTTTCCTTAATCTAAAAAGTGGCTCTGAGCACTACGGGATTTGCCATCTGAGGTCATCAGTCCCATAGAACTTAGAACTACTTGAACCTAACTAACCAAGGACATCACACACATCCATGCCTGAGGCAGTATTCGAACCTGCGACCGTTTCGGTCGCGCGGTTCCAGACTGAAGCACCTAGAACCGCTCGGCCACACCGGCCGGCACCTCCTTAATCTACCTTCTAAGGTAAGTCGTAGGGTCAGTTTTGTCTCACGTGTTCCTACAGTTCTACGAAATCCAAACTGGTCTTCCCCAAGGTCGGCTTCTACCAGTTTTTCCATTCTTCTTCTGTAAAGAATTCGTGTTAGTATGTTGCAACCGTGACTTATTAAACTAATAGTTCGGTAATTTTCACACCTGTCAACATCTGCTTTCTTTGACATTGGAATTATTATATTCTTCTTGAAGTCTGAGAATATTTCGCCTGTCTCATACGTCTTTCTCGCCTGACGGTAGAGTTTTGTCAGGGGTGTCTCTCCCAAGCAAATTGAATAAAAGAAGGGCTCGGTTGATAGGACATATTCTGAGGCATCGCAGTATTTGAGGGAAGCGTAGGGAGCAAAAATCGTAGAGGGAGACCAAGATATAAATACCGTAAGCAGATTCAAAGGGATGTCCTTTGGAGTAGTTACTCGCAGATGAAGAGGATGGCACAGGATAGAGTAGCACTGAGAGCTGGATGAATCCGCTCTTCCGATTGGAGACCACAACAATTGTCTACCCAAAGACATAAGACTCCAATTAGGCTAAAACATTACGTGTTGTACTGCTATCCACCGGGCGGCCAAGTAAATAGCTTAATTTATTTTTTAAACATTGTTGCGTAACAGATGGGTAGAAGTTATTAGAGCGCAAAGGTATCAAGTGCCCTCGGAAGTTTATAAGCATTTTTCACGTTTACAACCACGTAAAGGAGATTTAAAACATCTCTCTCCTTGGCACCTGCATTCATAG
Source organism: Schistocerca americana (assembly GCF_021461395.2). Lineage (NCBI taxonomy): Eukaryota > Metazoa > Arthropoda > Insecta > Orthoptera > Acrididae > Schistocerca > Schistocerca americana. The sequence continues at coordinate 623,365,058 of NC_060119.1, forward strand.
CTTTGCAAAGATGTGTCGTGGCCCTCACTGTTCCAGTGCTATCTACGTCTGTTGTCCCCACTGGGGAACCTCTTTGGGTAGTTTCGATTCACTTGGTATTTGACTAGATGGTGGAATGAGAGACGTATATGAGTGAGTAGGTAGGAACCTCCAGCCATAAATATCACACGATATGCAAACTTACTACTTGTTTAACAAGACAACTGAAAGAAACCACCGAACACAGGTAACTGCATCCCTGAAAAATGTATTTTACGGAAATTTACAAAAATATATTTTTCCCGAAAATTTCCAGTCACCTGGAAAAACACCAAACGTTAACATGACCAGAATTATTATGAGTGAATAATTATGGAGGAGAGATAGAAAGAAATGCTTTGTAGTGTTACTTCAGTGTCAAAGAAAACGGACCGGGAGGATTTCATTACTGGTGTCGCAGTGTTTCTCACGGGCGTGACCTCAAACTCGGCAGTTTAGCTGCTTGCACGCACTGATACGCTCAGCACGCACAACTAAGCGTGCTGCAGATACTATCTGGGGGAATCACTGTTGAGATTAACCGCGTAAACTGACTGCCTCAACAACTGGTGTTCAGTCAGTGTGCACACTCGGACAGAAACGTCTTCACGTATCAACTCACAAGATAATGATATTGCTACATTAATTAGTGCAGAAATGGCCCCCCGGCACGTAACGTGGCAAGTGTGAAATATGAACATCATGAATTTTCTGCTCTGCAGCGGGGAGTGCACTGATATAAAACTTTCTGGCAGATTAAAACTGTGTGCCGTACCGGGACTCACCCGGGACCTTTCCCTTTCGCCTGCAAGCTACCCAAGGACGACGCACGACCCGTTTTCTTGCTACTCGCCCGTTCATCCATACCGAAAATAACTAGGATAAAGGAAAATTACGGCTCGATTTTATTTATGGATGTAAATAGTTTTGAAACTGAGACTTGGTTTAAAGATTTCACTTCTGGCTGGTTAACAGTGTCCTGATATTTTTACTGATCCCGCTTTCCAAATTGTTTCACAAGTTCAGTATTCTACAAGGTAGTGTAAATGTTTCACCACGTTTTATCATCATTCGCAACTATGGGGATGCAGATTTTTCACAAGGTCGGTTGAGAAGACTGTTTATTATAATGACCTGGAAGAAATTGTTCAAAAAAGGAATTGGATGGAATTGAATTTTTAGTGCGTATATATACGACGAAAGACTTGTACCAATAAAAAACATTAGCATGCAAAAACGTGGAATGGTTAAAAAACTAAATCGAAGAGGTTCCCTCCTGCTTTACTTTCTTGATTTTTGGTTGGTCGGCTGGGGGGGGGGGGGGGGGGGGGTGTGAGGGGACCAAACAGCTAGTTCATCGGTGCCATCGGTTTAGGGAAGGGTGGGGAAGGAAGTCGGCCGTGACCTTTCAAAGGATCCATTCCAGCATTTGCCTGAAGCAACTTAGGAAAATAACAGAAAACCTAAATCAGGGTGTCCGGACAATGGTTTGAACCATCGTCGTCCTGAGTGCGAGTCCAGTGTGCTAACCACTGCTCCACCTCAATCGGTGTTAATTTTTTGTCGTAAAATAGAGAATCCGTTAGTGAAGTATTTTCAGCTCAACTCATGTAGCCACTTCGACCTTCCTTTTGAATCGTTTCTTTCAGTGCAACTTCACATTTTTCATACGGTGAAGCTAAAGAAACATTCACAATTTTCATTTTGATTAGAAGCAATCGAAGAATCTAAACGGCAATAGTAATGTGCCAGGGACATATTCCAAGTTTCTTCATTTGAGGTAAAAACTAAAGAAAATACATATTAGCTTACTCCCGTCAGAGGTATGGGGGAATATATGTTACTGGTATCTATAATATTTAACCGAGAAACGTAAGTGATTCGCAAGAATGAGAAATAAAATTTGAGCTTCTCGTTTTATTTAACAACGTACTGGAAATATCTTAAATGGGAGCTACCTAAATATCATTGTTCTCGCCTAAATTTTCTGTACATCTGACCTGTCAGGACGAACGCCCCTGAATGGAAAACTTAAGTATTTATATTACTTCAAGATCCAATATTAACTTATAAAATTAGTTTCAAGTGATTTTAGCTGACTTTATTTGAATGTCTCCTTTATCCATTCAATACGGACGTAACAAGGCTTCTCTACAGCTAAAATAGGAAGGTTCTGGAGTATTTCTCAGTGATTCGACAGTTCGACACATTCAAAAAATAAAAGTGGAGGTCTGCCTAACGATTCACACTGATGTAGAAGAATAAGTAGAAATACTAAAATACCTCATTTTATTGTATTATTATTAGAACTCAGGGCGGCATTTTAAGAGCCGGTAGAAATTCATGGTCACACTACACCTGCTGTGCGCAAGAGGAACTGATTTCGGTTAGACCAGACGTTTTCTGCAATTTACGTAAATGAAAACGTTTGGGATCAAAATAAGAAAAGTAGCACTGAAACGAAAAATAAGGAGAAACAAATGATTTAAAAACCGAACACCACAGACTGTGTTAACACTTCGGAAGAAAATTGCTACAGCAGCGGTGAATGCTACGTAAATAAAAAATTAAGACTGCGTCAGTTCCTGATAGAAGGCTAAAAATAGCAGGGAGTTCTCTTCTTGTGGCTTCTCGTCCAACAGTGGGTCTTCACCTCCTTAACAATTACCTCCCATTCTCCCATCTGTGGTACTTTCCTTTCCCATTATCTGTTTCCTAGGGAAATGATTTTTGCTTCCATATGGTCCAGCCGTCGTTTACGTGGTCTTTCTTTTAACCTTCTTCCTAAAACAAAACTAGCTTTAAAGTAGCTGGTTGGTCGCGAAATAATAGTCACAGGATGTTTCTGGACCCTTTTTTTGTCATTATGCATTTCGGGCTCTACTCGTCTCCAAATGATCTGGTGACAAAAATATTTTGTTAGAATCTTGCAAAATTAAAGAAGTTTGCAAATGCAGCCCCTATACTAAACCACCACATAGCAACATGACATTTAAGATGTAATATATACCCTTAGATGCAAAGTGAACTTACAACTTCAACGAAGTTGTTACGTGACGTCAGTAGCGACAGAAGCTTTAGAGTTCCACAGAGCAAAATGAGATTTCAGCTCAACATATGTGCTATTAACAGCTGAGTGACGGGGCTGGCAGCTGTTCCGGCTTAATAGAACTAGTTGGCAACAGGTGGCGTACGCCCTGTGGCGCTGCCTTCATGGCTGACACGTCGTTACAAACACAAATAATATTATCAGTTACAACTTTTTAACATAGGCTACTAGTTTTACTCTATGTTCTGTAAAAATGTGTTTTACTACAAAATCCTGTATACATCATAATAAATGAGTTCTTGATTCAAATGAGTTCTTGATTCAAATAGGGGGTATATATGAATAAATAAATAAATAAATAAATAACTATACCTTAATGTTTCACTTGGTTATGTATTGCTCTTCTACATGCATTGTGGTGCATGTTTACGAAAAAACTGTATAAATTTCGTAACTGAAAATATTATTTCTATTTGCAATGACGTACCAGCCTTGGCGGCAGCGCCCCAGGGCGAACGCCACCTAGCGCCAATTAATTCTATTAAGCGGGAGCCGCTGCCAGCCACATCACTCAGCTGTTAATAACACAAATGTTTAGCTGAAATTTCATTTTACTGTGTGGAATTGTAAAACGTATATCGCTTTTGACGTCACTTGACAACTTTGTTAAAGTTGTTATGTTTACTTTGTGTCAAAGGGATTGAATTACGGCTTAAAAGCATTGTTATTACATGGTGGTTTAGTATATGGACTCCACTTACGTACGTGTATAATTTTGCAAGATTGTAACAAGCTATTTTAAAGCCAGTTTTATTTTATTTCTTGATTACAGGGATCGCAAACCTCTACCACGACTTTCACTCACGTAGACGATACTCTCGTTCATGTTGGTTTCCATTGGAAGACGTGCTTTGCAGTTCTTGTGTCCTCCAACCTTAGGACGTGTCCCAGCCAACCTGTTCTTTTACTTTTCATTAGCCTTAGAATATCAGCTCGTTGTATGAGACAATCCAACTCTTGATTGGGCCTAGCTCTCCAAGTACCTACATTATTTTGGATCCTTGCACAAATTGTAGTATTATCGGTCCAAATGGTCTGAGTTGTTTTTCATCAGTGTTGGCTACTGTTCATGCTTCACATACATACGTAACCACTGGCCTAACCACAACCTTATGTATCGTCGGTTTGAGCTTTCATTTACCATCCTAGTTCTCATTACCTTTTTAAATGTATGATAACACCTATTGCTATTTAAAAACCGGGTTTTTATTTCAGTGGAAGTTATTTACTTTATTAATATAAGCCCGTAGGTATTAAAAATCCTTTACTGGCTCAGAATTAAAATCTGTTGCTGACCACTTATCCAGGTTATTGTACTGTGTTTCCCCAATGCTGTACAGCTTCTTCCAGTTCCACCGCTACTATCTCCAGTCCCCCCATCGTCTTGTACTAACTGCAACGTGATCAGCGTACGCAACCAACTGCGTGTGTCCAGATATTTGCAGTTTTCGTACAATTTCTTCTAAGTTTGGATTCAAAAGCATTGTGGAAAGAGCATCACCATGTTTAATTCCGTTATTAATGTTGAAACAGTCGGTTAATTCCTCATCTTCCATTACCATTGCCATGGAACCTGCCAAGTTTGCCTTAATGACCGAAATATAGTGGGATACTATGGCAAGCAATTTTATGTCTTCTAATATCTCTTCCTCATTTAGGCTATCGAATAGCGATGAAAAATTTCAAAATCTGGTTGAACCAATCCTTACCTAGAAGACTTTTTTCTTTGCAAAGCTGTGAATCTGTTTACATCTAAAGAATGGTGTTCATCCTTGTTGGACTGTGTTAAAGAATATGAGGAATATGTTAAAACTTAAACAACTTCATTTGAAACCACCTTAAACTGCATCATAATCTAATATTTGGTAGAAGATTCATTATGTCAAAAGGATATAAGCAGAATACCTCAATCTTATGATAGTTTTGCAATGAAATTATTTCAATATCTTGAGAGTTTACAGTAGTGATTATATAAATTTCTAACATGAGCTGATGATGTAACATTATATGCGCTGGAGACGGTGTTGACCAAGCTGAAAATTCATAAGGTGACTTCGTCGTGTTGAACGCAGCGCTTGCAAAATCTGGCTGCTTGCTACGCATTATGAACGTACTATTTAGGTGATCAGCCGAAAGGCTGATTTGATAGAGTTCTCCGTGCTTGTCCCTCGCCTCTTCAGTTTAGCACCGCTGCTGCAGCGACGTTTTGCCTTATGTACTCCATGTATTCTTTCCTTCCATCATACCTTCAACCGCTAATTCCAGCAACTGTTCCTCTGCCCAGCTCTTCCAGCTCTTGTTCGTCGTAAGACACATTCTCATTGACTTTCTGCAGGACGTCTCATTCCTTAATCGATCAATTCATCTCAACGTTCTACTGCAACACCGCATGTCAAAGGCTTCTCAGCGTTGAATTTCTGCCTTCCCCACGGTCCATGTATATCACCCACACAGGGCTATGACCCGAACGTAACTAGTTACGAATCTATTTCTGGTGTCTGGATTCTTTATTTTTCGGTGTAAAGAACTGTTTTATTTTTTACAGAAGACCCTTTTTCCTTGTGCAGTCCTTCCTTGAAGCTTCCCTCTTCATTTGGTATACACAGTCCAGTCACCTTAACGTGATCACGTGTCACCAACGTTTGTAGAGTGGACAGCTGCGAGACGTGCAGAAAGAGAGTAACGAGGTTGTGGAAGATACCGACGGAAATGTGGAGCCATGCCGACACCTGTGCCGTAGCCAACCGTGCCAGGTTTCTCGGCTGAAAATGCATGGTGCGTACATGCCGACTGAGGCGGTCCCACAGATTCTCGATTGGATTTAAATGCGGAGAGGTTGGTGACTAAGAGAGATCGGTGAACACATCCTGGTGGTCTCCGAACCACGCCCGTACACTGCGAGCTGTGTGACACGTTGCTTTGTCCTACTGGTAGCTGTCAACGTGCCGAGGAAAAGCAAACTGCATGTAGGGGTGGACATGATCCCAAAGATTGTTGACCCACTGGGCCCTTCAGAAGGACGAAGACATATTCCCCAGATCATAACGCTCCATCGTGGCTGCAGGGTGTTTGCTCTCTGACGTTTCATGCCAACGGCCATCTCCCCAATGGAGCATAAGATGCAAGTCTTCTGAAAAAGCCACCTGTCGCCACACAGTGGAGTTCCAGTTGTGGTACTCGCGTGCAAATTCTAGTCTTCGTCGCCAGTCATCATGGGTGCGTGAACCAGGCGCCAGCTGCGGAGGCCCACACTCAGCTGAACGAGCGTTGAGCGTACACTGCTGATAGTCCCTTGGTTCATACGAGTGGTCAGTTGCTCAACATTTCTTCGTCTATTCGTCCGTACAAATTTGCACAGTCGTCGTCCACCCCTATCATCTATGTCCTGTGCCTCGGCACTGATTGTGAACAACACCATTCTGAAATGCACGGCGGGCAAGCGAGCAGTTTACAGAGTTTAACGTCGCGGAAATGATTCCACCCCAGTGCCCGAAAGCGAATGATCATGCCTTTTGGACGTCAGATAAGTCGCACCGTTACCGCATTACAGCAACGACTGGATTGGATTCAGCATTCCCCCGACACGCTTTATACACCCTCCACTGCTAGTGCTGCCACCTGACATCAGTGAGTGGTTATTTCACAACGACATCGAACATGGGCGGCGGTCACATTAATGCGACTGGATTGTGTATTTCTGAGGTAGAAAAATTCATCGACCTCTCGAAAAGTCTCTTGTTTATCGCTTAGCCATCCCTCTGTGGCGTACACCATTATTATGTTTTCTTTCTATTTACGTGCATATTACAGCAGCAGCTCACGGACTTTACATTTCAGTACTTCTCTCGTTGCCATGTCAGTGGTGTCAGAGCAGGAAATACAGAAGGCAGGTTCTGTCTTTCCTGCTCTGACACAACGACTCTGTCCTCTGTCTTTTCTGTTTTTGGTCTGTTGAATCACTTTATCGCTTTTGCCGTGCTGTTCACTCCGGTGTGCTTCTCATTCGGAGAGCAGAATACCCTTTTACCCCCGTAATCGACACCGCATTGCCTAAGAATGGAAAAAAATTGTATTTCACATTACATAATAGTCTAAGGAAAAGGCTAGGCAAATGTTTTGTCTGGAGTGTGGCATTATATGGGGCAGAAACATGGACGCTGAGACGAGATGATGAAGAAAAAAAAAAAAAAAAGGTTAGAAGCATTTGAGATGTGGATGTGGAGGAGAATAGAGAAAATAAGCTGGATGGAAAGAGTGAGTAATTAAAGAGTATTGGAAAAGACTGGTGAGAGAATATGTCTGCTCAAGGTTGTAAGAAAAAGAATTGGTTAGGACATTCATTGAGAGGGGGGAGTGCTTTTTAGAAGAGGCTTTGGAAGGATTGGTTTGTGGGAGAAGACTGAATGGAAGAAGGAGATTTAAAATGATAGATGACATAAAGGGAAGAGAAAATTATGCAGACCTGAAGAGGATGGCAGAAGACTGGACAGCCTGGAGAACTACCATGTGAAAACCTGCCTTTTGGCAGAACACTGATGATTCCACATTATCAGAAGCCTCCTCCAAAATTACGAGTGCTATATATGTTCCCAATCCCCCCGCCCCCTTATTAAATGAATGCTAAAAGTGCTTCTGGACTGCTCCTGCTTCTTTAATACTAATGACTGCTGGAGACACAAATGGCAGGTGAGTGCTACTGTGTATCGTAATTAATGGCGTAAATGCATAATGTTGTAAGTACACGGCACCAGAAGCAAAGAAGTATCAGTTAAACATATGTCCGCAGACGAATCATTTGGGAGATAATTACGACTTTGTTGTTACCGGTCACCCCTGGCTTCTGTGTAAACGTCAACCTAGCTAGAAAAAGTAACAATACTGTAAAGGATTGAGAAAAGTTATGAGATATACTTTGGCAGTAGTGCAGAAGTTTTGAATGAACACAACAGTTATGTGACTATACTCGTAGTCAAAGGAGGTGTTCAAAGTGCCGTCCTTGTATCCAGATGCAGGCCTGTACCCGTCTCCGCAATGAGTTTCGAATCCTTCCAAACACGCCTGGATCTTTCGAAATTCTTGACGAGCATTCTCCTACAATTCTCCAACTGTGTTACCCGCAGTGTCATACACTACACGTTTAAGGTGACCCCAAGTACAGAAACCCACGGGGTTTTGATCAGGTGATCTTGGAGCCAATCTTAAAGATCCCTTCACCCAAACCATCTTTCGCCATATCGGCGCATTAGATATTGTCTCACCGTATCGGTAAAATATGGTGGTGCTCCATCATCCACGTGCCACATCCTCTGGCGTTACTCTACAGGAATATCCTCAAGCAACCCTGCAAGATGATGTGATAGAAATCGAAGGTAATTCCGTCCACTGAGTTCGTTTGCTAAGATGTACGGCGCAATAAGGCGATACCTGTTCCCCCCCCCCCCCCCCCCCCCTCCGCGCGCACACACACACACACACACACACACACACACACACACACATATTCAGTGAGAAATGTCGCTGATGAAGAACCCCATGCACAGCATTTTGGTTGGAGCCTAGATGGCTCCAAACGTGAGCATTGTGATAATTAAACACACCATCACGAATAACCACTGCTTCATCTGTAAATAAAATGTTATTGTCAAACGTAGGGTCGCTTACAGTGTGTTGTTGCATCCACTTGCAGAACATTAATCTAGGACCAAAGAACGCCAAACTCAACCACGGAACTCGTAGGTGCTATTACAGGTACATAGCACTGCAGTGCATTGTTCCAGAAATTTGTAGAGCAAAGCTCGTTGAAGAGATTCCTGGAGTGTGTTTGACTGCTCCCAGCACCGTTATCTTCAAGCATGGGTGTAATTCGTGCAGGCCTAACCGCTCCTACTGCATGTGCAATACTGTTAATCTTTCGGACACTATGATGCACTCTTGTAAATATTCAAATCTCGGGGTGCTATTGAGTGGGGTATGCTTCTTGGTAAAAGGGTGCAGCCTTCTGTGCGTTGCCGTTAGCTTTACCATACATGAAGGGCATATCCACGTACTCCTAGTTACTGCAACGTTCCATGTTACCACCAATACTACACAGTCGTAAAGCACAACTGATACTACGCAAACAACTGAGTGGAGCTCTGACTTTGTACTGTACTGTCGTATCCATTCTGTTTACAAATCCATGTCACAAAAACGTAAACAAAGACTACTCCATGGAACTGATGTGGTGTTTATAAAGACTGACAACCGTAGTGGCAGGCAACCACAAAGTCACAATTATTTCGCAAACGGTTCTATTGTGCGGCTATGTTTACTCAGCTTTATTTTCCTTCTAGTTTCATTTAATTTCAGCTGTAGGTGATCTTACCATTTTAAATTCTATGGTTTTTTGTCATTTAGCTGTTTAGGAGGAGTAGCTTGAACCCCGAGGAAAAACATAGGCCACTTCAGAAGTAGTATCATATACTTATTGATTTGAAAAACCTTACCCAAATTAAGAAGAAATACTTACTCTTTGAAAAAGCTATTTACTATGTGGCTTTTGAACCTTACATGTTTGTGAAAATGCTTTCCCTGGTTCATATCTGCCACATGAGCCGAATCAAAGTAATCAATACAGTACCTACACAATCTCAACTGTGTTTATTCCATGCTTCCACACTATTTGTCACATAACGTACATATTGCATAATGTATAGCTACTGAGGGCGCTCTCCAGTATTTGAGAACGAGTGGACGTCGTGACTTGCAACAAACTTTACACACAATTAATACCTACATGAAACTTTTTCTCGCTGACAACATCCACAAAACGATGAATGTAAAAAAGGTTATTGCGTACTTTATTTTCGCTGTTCATGCAAAACTGTTGCAACAGGCGTGAAGTCATGACGTTTACTTATTGATTCTTAGCTGTTAATTCTATTCGCAACACATTTAGCAAATAGTATTCTCGTATCCTGCTAAATGTACCTAAAAATTATATCGTTGTACGACACAGAGCTCAGGATGCGTAACGGAACGAGGAGATGGACAGAGAGGGAAGAGGAGGAGATGAACACCGTTAAGGGGAAAGAGGAGATGTACATAGAAAGGACAGAGGAGGAGATGGCAAATAGAAGGGGAAGGAGGAAACGGACTTATAGAATTAAAATAAATACATGTAAGTCTGCATTCTTTCGTGGCCGTTGTCACTGAAGTTTAAATCTTCTGGGTTATTAGGCCGCGTCATGTTTCTTCTAAAATGATCGACGTTTCGACCCCTCTGCTGCGATTTTCCTCAGGATCTTCTGTGGTCCACTACTGCTAGAACACTGTCAAAGACGAGTGTCGCGTCCTCTTAGCAGCAGAGGGGTCGAAACGTCGATCATTTTAGAAGAAAAAAGGCGCGGCCTAATAACCCAGAAGATTTTAAAAAATGGCTCTGGGCACTATGGGACTCATCTGTGGTCATCAGTCCCCTAGAACTTAGAACTACTTAAACCTAACTAACCTAAGGACATCACACACATACATGCCCGAGGCAGGATTCGAACCTGCGACCGTAGCGGTCACGCGGTTCCACACTGACGCGCCTAGAACCGCATGGCCACACCGGCCGGCCAGAAGATTTAAACTTCAAAATAAATACATACCAGTGCAACGCTGGGTGCTCGGCTAGTAAACAAATTATTATTTTAAAAAAATGTTATAAGCTCACGAAAATGTTTGAAATCCGATTTTATATCGAACTAAAGAGTACAAAATAATGTCTTCTAGCCCCACACAGATTGATAACACCGTACACACACTCTTGAAAATTTTACGTGTAAATTTTTAACAGCTATGATAATACTTCTAAGATTTATAAAAAAAAATGTTGTGTGCATGCGACAGATAACAGTTGTGAGATGAACTATTCATGCATCAATTATCTACTGCATGCGTCCCACGTTTTCTTTAGAAATCCTGCAACTATTGTCATAGACCATAAAAATTCACAAACGCAAGTTTCCTGGACTATCTGTAAGGGGTTAGGAATCTGTGTGGAGCTAGGAAAAATTGTTTTACACTTTCGTAGCCCGTTTTAAAAACTTGTTTCATTAAAGGATTATTTTTATTTAAATCGTTATTTAAGCAATTATTTTAACTACAGGTTACCTCTTGTAGTAAATGTCTCATCTCTCTATAATTTTTGGTATTAGTTCTGTCTCCATTTCTAAAATGCAAGATAACTTTGGTTTTACTGTAGACTGTAGGGATATTTACAACATTGCAACACAGGTTCAAAAGATGCAGCAGTTTGCTATGAACTGCATCTCTACCGTATTTTAGTTTCCTGTCGATACCCCCCTTGTCCCGCAATTCTTCACTTACAGTGTAATTAAACACCTCGCCAGTTACGCATTTTTTCATTCTTATCGGAACGAGTTTCGAGAACTTTTTGCTTATTGTCAGGTGCGAATATTTACATGAGTATTACGTGCAATGTTTGTATGTTTTCCCGAATCTCTTCCTCCGTAGTGCTCTGTGACGTTATACTGCAGTCGCGAAGCCAGACAAAATCTAGCGTTGTTTTCTTGCATGCTAATGCTAGAAACAGTAGTTTTGTCTGCGTGCCGAGAGCTACAGGTACTGTGCGTCTGCTATTATGCACAATAGCGCACGCATGCAATCATAGCTCACACTTTTTTTTTGTCACCTACAATTTTACTTTATTTATACCGCCTATCTTCACTTCGAGTTTTATTTTGTTGCAAATGTTGAGTAGAGGCTCCGACAAAAATTAACATATTAATGGAATTTGCTATGTTTGTTACATACAAGATATATGACATACAAGAGATTTGAAGAAACTGTTAGGAGTCTCTATCTCTTCCAGAAATCGAATACTATGGATGTAATGGAAGTGCGATAAATTTTCGTACAATAAAAAATGGAAACTCCACTGCACGACGAGAAAGTCACGGTATGGGTTGGATTTACCACATCTACCGTTATAGGGCCTTTTTTATTCGAGGAAATGCATGATTCTGGTTTTGTAGCTGCTACCGTGACGGGTGAGAGGTACGCCGATATGTTAAAGAATCACATCATCCCCAGCCTGGCTGATAAACACCTGCTGAAACGCACGATGTTTATGCAGGATGGCGCTCCACCCCATATTGCTAGACGCGTGAAAGATCTCTTGCGCGCGTCGTTCGGTGATGATCGTGTGCTCAGCCGCAACTTTCGTCATGCTTGGCCACCCAGGTCCCCACACCTCAGCGATTATTGGCTTTGGGGTTACCTGAAGTCGCAAGTGTATCGTGATCGACCGACATCTCTAGGGATGCTGAAAGACAACATCCGACGCCAATGCCTCACCATAGCTCCGGACATGCTTTGCAGTGCTATTCACAACATTATTCCTCGACTACAGCTCTTGTTGAGGAATGATGGTGGACATATTGAGCATTTCCTGTAAAGAACATCATCTTTGCTTTGTCTTACTTTGTTATGCTAATTATTACTATTCTGATCAGATGAAGCGCCATCTGACGGACATATTTTGAACTTTTGTATTTTTTTGGTTCTATTAAAACCTCATGTCATTCCAAGCACGTGTGTCAATTTGTACCTCTCTATCTACGTTATTCCGTGATTTATTCAGTTTTCAAATTTATACTGACTTTTTGATCACCCGGTATTTTCATTCCAAAAACAACCGGTGTGGTTTCTGCGTAATAGAAGAGGCACAGTACCTATAAGAAGACAGACGTAAATACTATTTCTAACATTAACATGTAAAAAAAGTTTATTTTGTCCGGTTTTACATTGGCAGCACAACCTCAAAAATGCTACTACGGTGCAAGGCAGGCAGAAAATTAAATTTTTCACTTGCTAATTTTCCGAATAACTACTTACAATTCGTGTGATGTTTATAAAATCGAGACAAGCGCACGGATTATGAGGAGCTTCGGGATCAGACCAAAGCGCTTCAGAGTGTTTGAATCGTTCTCATCCGTCCAGACGGCTCTGTTGTTCTAGTTCTCATTGTATTCAGTTCGACATTTTCTTTGCCTTGCATGATTCTCCCATTAAAGGAATTCACTATTGTACTTACGGACCATTCCCAAGAAATCCGTCGTAATTGTATACTCGCCATTCATCATTTCTTGCTCTTTTGTAAATGTTTTGAACATACATTTTGTACAAATAGTTTCTTTTGAGGGTATTTAATTGACCTCTTTGACTTAGTTTGCCATGGGGTGGATAAATGTTTCTGTACTAAGCTCTTATATTATATCTTCTGCTTTAGTTATTTGTTCAGAGATATTACATGCAACCCGAGCTTTCACGTGTAAAAACCGTTAAGGTACTTCATAAACAAATACTACAAATAGACTAAGAGGTCTGTCTTTAAATTTCACGGACAAGTAATGTAAATGAGTCTTATCAAGTGTGATGGAATTCTTTCTTAACAGTGGATGAAAGCACAGCCATTTAGAATGTGGAATATTTAGGCCACTCGTGGTAGTGGAGCGTATCAAAGCGGCATATTTGAGTACACGTGCGTTCTAGGAGGTCATACCGACGGCTGCGGTCACGCAGCGCGGTAATTGGAGGCTGAGTTGCATGCGACGTAATGGTGGGCGCACGCATCGCGATAAAAACCGGTTAGTAAAGAACGCCGCGGAATCTAGCATCTCGTTGGAGCGAACGATACGTATTACTCACGGTATCTGGAGTCAGTGGCAAAAGAACTATTTCACCAAGCGTAAAAATGGGACGCACTGTTTGGGCGTTTCGTCAGGGCAGGACCATCTTCTGGTGGGAATTCGAAACTGATTTGCGATTCGTAAATGCACTACCGGAGAAAAATTAGTACACCTGGAAAGACGACCAATTTTGAACTGATGATGGGTATACTGATAATGGTTTCAACGTAATCCTCCAACAGAGAGCGTAGTGGCATAGCTAACAGAGCGCCATCTGTGTCTACCCTTTAATAGAGAATACTCACAGCTAGAAGGCACAGCGTGGTGCAAACGTGTGAAGTAAGCGGGCAACCAAGCCACGGAGATGCACTCGTGCTTCCTGCAGCCAACTAAGCGAGTTTGAAAGGGGTCAAATTGCGGCCTTCCGAGTGGCGGGATAGTCATTTCGAAGAACTGACACACACGTTGGACGTGCTGCGTCAGTTATATTGGTATCAGTAGTAACGTGAACATTCTCACGCCCGTTGACGAGGTTCTGGGTGTCTACGCACCACAGACCCCCGCTAGGATCGTCGTATTGTAAGGGCAGCAGTGGCAGATTGTACAGCTACCACAGCACAGATAAGAGGGCCTGTGAGCCCAGATGTATCAACACGAACTGGAGCGGAACGTTTATTAGCATTGGAACACCTCTAGCCCACCTTCCACTCACGCCACAGCATCGACGCGCACAGCTCCACTAGAGCTGTCAGGGGATCACTTGGAACCTGGAATGGTGCACCGTGGACTTCAGCAATGAAATCAGATTCTGCCAGCACGCAAGTGATAGTTGTTTGTGCTTACGACGTCGGCCTGCTGAGTGCTCGCTCGTAGAGTACATTCGTTCGAGACACGGTGGCCTCACCCCAGGCATTATGGTTCGGGATGCGTTAAGTTACAATTTTCGTTCAAGTTTAGTGTTTCTGTAGGAAACACCAACCAGCACTCAGTACGTTAGATTCGTTCTTTTGTCGTTCTTACAACAGTAAGGTAATGTGTTGTTCCAACAGGCTAATTCTCACCCCCCCCCCCTCCCGCCCGCACCCCCCCCCCCCCCCCCCCCCCGTGAAGCTCAACGTTCTCTGTAAGACGTGAGACGTGCAGCAGCAAGAGCAGCAACAGCAACGACCAACGACCCTGGCCAGCACGATCTCTAGACTTGTCTCCTAATGGAGCACGTGTGGGATTTGATGGAATGAGAGGTGATTCGTGCGACATATCAATCAACAACTTATACAGAACTACGGGAATAGGTCGAGCAGGTGCGGAATATTGTATCCCAGATCAGTTTTTGCCACCTGAACGATCGACTGCATGCCAGAAGTAGTGCCTGCATTGCGGCCCGCGGAGGCTACACCACCTACTAATGTTGATGTTTCTGCATGGATGGACAACCGTTATCTCGGAACCGACTGTGGTGTTGGTCTGTAAATGTAATTGTTTCACACGCTCCATATGCACTGCTGCAACAGTAAACCTTGAGTGAATTGGAAACCTCTAAAAGGGTGTACTAATTTTTTCCGACAGTGTGTATATGGCATGCTATTATGGGTCCATATAATTACTTTTACGAGAATGGGCGATAGCTAAGTCATTCAGCACAGTAGTATAGAAAACATTGGAATCTGGAAAAAATGAATATTTATTTATTATTAGTATCTATGTAACTAGCAGGCGACGCTTTAGGATCTTGGTACACCTTTTCAGATTTTCGTCTCTAGCCAACTCTAAATTAGAAGATTAAAGTATTTTCTCATTCCATTTTTAAACGATGGCATTCAGTTTTTGCACGCTGCAAAAATTGTTATGGAAACATACGGTTATTCCCGATGTAAAAACATGTTTCAAGGTACAACGTGATCATGTACGTAGGGACAGGGGTACAATGGAAGTTTAAAATCGTTGAAATAGAGAAAATATTGTCGATATTGTACTCAGTCGTCTATCCGTTTCATTATTTCTCTACTACACAATAAGAATCAGTAAATGAAATCAAATTAAGGCGTAGTATTGTCGACAACCAGTAGCCTTAAGAGTCATAACCAGTTACAAGTTAAATACCTTTTGAAACAGAAGCTACTGGAAACTTACAAAACTTTACTTTCTAAGAGAAGTAACTAAGTTATTTTACAAATATCCCATGTTACGTTGTGAAAACCCATTCCCTGATTTGTGTGGTTTGTGGTACAAGATGGTGTACGAACGACGAATTATGGCTTTAGCGTGCACGCTTTACATAAATAGTTCTAAAAATACATTGCGAATCACATAAACCCTTGCACCGCAGATATTGCGGAAATGGAAAGTGCTGTTGATGTGTAGTTTTCACAGAATGGTTTCGTAGTCAGGAGCTCGTACTGTTAGCCAATCGACAGAATGTAATAATACTTACAAAGATTATTTTTGTGCATACTTTTTTAAGTGGAACAATTCCCATTGACATTAATAAACTAAAAGTTGGACAAATTAGAATGTCAGTGGTGTTTGTTGCAGGATTCTAGTCAAGAACGTCTTTTAAGTTGTAGCAGGATTCTAGTCAAGATATCGTATTTTGAATAGTTCCCACACCGACACTTTTACAGTACCTGTGGTAACACACACAAAAGGAAAACTCAAGTACATACACCAGCTTTACGGATTCTGACAAGTGACATGGCAATTAACACGATTCGTATAATCGTTTCCCTGCAGCTCTTAACGGAGAGAGATGTGACAGGAATGGAAACTACGTCGATGGAGAATGCGTGGGACACTTATGTGACTCATGCCTCTTCCTCGTGCGATTGCACGGGAGCTAACGTGCTGATCAACTTCAACAGCAGCAAAAACATTAATTTCCCTTTTCTGTCGTCACTCGTTTCCTTCTGTTACATTGTCTAGGTGTTACTCTGCCACTTTCACACAACTGGTTGAAGGGGCTGATAAATAACTGCGGAGATGGCTGACGTCTATTGGGATATTTTGCCGCATAGGCCGTACTAGAACGAACTGCATTCTTCCTACACTCTCCATACACCGTGAGCTTGTCGGCCTTTTCTGCAGCGATAAATTCCACTGGCGAAACACGACCTCCTGCTTTGACTGCCACACACTAACCGACTAGCAGCTCACTATACACACGGGGAACACACAAGCAAACATAAGAAAATAGCGCGTAGGAACGACGCTGGTTGAACAGTAGAAACAAATGTCGGTGTTGAAACCTTTCAAAATTTGCACTAGAATTCTGCAACAAACACCGCTGACATTATAATATACCTTACTTTTAGTTTGTTGGTGGGCATTGATCAGTTTAAAAATGTGCACGTTCGCACAAAAAATACACTTTGTAAGTGTTATTACAATCTGTTGATTTGCTCCTGACTACCAATCCATTCTTTGAAAATCACGCATCAATAACACTCTCCATTTCCGCAATATGGTATTAGGTGATTCATACTGTATACAGTGTTTTACTTTCTGTAGACAATGGCGATAAACTATTTCTGGCAGTCTCTGGTGCGCATTCTTTCATGTGATTCTAAAATTAGTCACTAGACTATCATACCGAGAAAAAAAAATTCCGCTCTCTTACCACATTTTATAATGTGCAAGTTACGTAAAACGTTCAGCCTTTTCTATTCGCCGCATTTATTCGAATAAAACATAATTGAGAACGAATGCAGCAGCTGATAATGAAAACCGCCAACAGAATTTAGTGTTAAGTTATTGATAGTAGAAAACTCGTTAATCAACATTTTGGGACAATTTTCTTTCATAATATAAAACTACAACTGATCATATTAATTATAGATAAAATGAAAATTTGGAGTACATTAGAGCGGGAAACGATAACTACACGAAGGTGCCTACAACTTTTTACTGAAAGTAAACTGAAATTTTAGTATATACATAGAAAATATGTCTATGGCTAAACCATCTTGTTCAATACACCTGTCTGAGAATATGTACAACTCAAAAGACGTTCTTTGCTAGAATCGTGCTCCCCACCTACGTCTTCAACCGACTGAGGAAGCTAAATAATCTCTTGGTAGCGCACACTGTAAGTAGAAGTGTCATATAATTCAAGAGTTCTCTTAACTGAAGGAAGAAAGTTGTTTCCGAAACGAGGTAACGTTTAAATTACAGTTCTCGTTTCTCCATAAGTAATTACAAGATCCTCTCTTAGAAGAGTTTGGTGACATAAAACGCAGACAGTTCTTTTCAGCTTTGATGAAAATAGCTTTATTATTGTTTTCCAGAACGTTCGGGAGCATGAAAACTACTCTGAAAGGTGTCTCAGTTTAGTGACATAACACACACTGTTCCCTCCAGCTTTGATGAAACTAGCTGTATTTGTTTTCCGTACCGTTCGGGTGCATGAAAACTACTTTGAAAGGTGTCTCGTTCTTTTTTTTTTAATTTAAGCGATAGAATCAAAGAGCATAATCAAGAAATAGAAAGAACAACTCTGAAGCAACTAAGTAGTGTGGCTGCAGGAACATTTAAATCATGCTTTGTCTAGTAGCACTTACAGGCATTAGGAAGTCAGTTTCCACAAATGCATTTTAAATTGATATATTCTCTCGTTCTTGTGATGGCTTTGGATGACGCTCAAGTTTATGCTCGAGTAGTGAACTGCTTCCGTAAATACTTGTTTAATCACTGGTGTATTGCCCGTCGATGGATTTGAAGGAAGGATTGGAAAAATCGTCAGGAAGTGGAATCAGCGCACAAAGGAAGCTGCCTAGAAAACCCTCGCTTGAATGTTGTTCGTCTGTCTGATATCAGCACCTGATAAGATGCCAAGAGGAAACGGAGAATATACAAAGTAGAAAAGAGCCTTTCATTACGGATTCAACGAGTTCGCACGAAGGCATTATGGATATGCTCAGACAACAACAGTGGCAGACGCTGTAAGAGAAGAGTTCTGCATCACAGTCCATATTCTCGTCCAATGGAGGTAGTACTTTGTCTCTAACTATGTCTCTAACCCCTAGGGTGCAATTACATAAGCTTATCCTCGTTGATCTTGGCAGGGGAGGGGGAGAGGGTGGGACAGGGAGCCGAGATTGGCCGTATTTTTTATGGCAATGTAGATAGTTTTGCTTCATTTCGTAGTGGTTTCCCATGACTGAACTATGCAAGAAACTTTTTAACACCTGATGTTCAATTTCTTTCTGATTTCTGAAAAAAATAGTCCATTTAGTTCCTTTCGCTCGAACGGGTGATGTGTCCAAAATCAGTTCTCTCAGCTTATCTCGTTCCCACCCATTGATATACAACAGTGTCTCATGCCCCCTCCCTCCCCTCCCCCATGAACCTTGGACCTTGCCGTTGGTGGGAAGCTTGCGTGCCTCTGCGATACAGGTAGCCGTACCGTGGGTGCAACCACAACGGAGGGGCATCTGTTAAGAGGCCAGACGAACGCGTGGTTCCTGAAGAGTAGCTGCAGCATTTTTCGTAATTGCAAGGGGTGATAGATTGATCTGACCTCGTAACATCAACCAAAACCTTGTTGTGCTGATACTGCGAACGGCTGAAAGCAAGAGGAAACTACAGCCGTACTTTTTCCAGAGGGCATGCAGCTCTATTGTACTGTTAAATGATGAAGTCATCCTCATGGGTAAAATGTTCCGAAGGTAAAATAGTCCCCCATTCGGATCTCCGCGCGGGGCTACTCAGGAGGACGTCGTTACCAGGAGAAACAAAACTGGCGTCCTATCGATTGGAGCGTGGAATGACAGATCCCTTAATCGTGCAAGTAGGTTAGAAAATTTCAAAGGGGAAATGGAAATGTTAAAGCTAGATATAGTGGGAATTAGTGCGGTCTGGTGGCAAGAGGAACAAGACTTCTGGTCAGGTGAATACACGGTTATAAATACAAAATCAAATAGTGGTAATGCAGGTGTAGGCTTGATAATGAATAAAAAAAAATAGGAGCGCGGGTAAGCTACTACGAACGGCATATTGAAAGCATTGTTGCAGCCAACATAGACACGAAGCCCATGTCCCGCATAGTAGTATAAATTTATATGCCCAATTAGCTCTGCAGATGAGAGGGAGTTTGAGGAAATTTATTATTCCGGTATTGAAGGAAGACGAAAATTTAAATGTGATGGGGCACTGCAATTCGATAGTAGGAAAAGGAAGAGAAGGAAAAATAGTAGGTGATTATAAACTGGGGGAAAGGAATGAAAGAGGAAGCCACCGGGTAGAATTTTGCACAGAGCGTAATTTTATCATAGCTAATATTTGGTTTAAGAAGCGTGAGAGAAGATTGCATACGTGGGAGGGACTCAGAGACACCGGAAGGTTTCAGATTGATTATATAATGGTCAGACAGAGATTTATGAACCCGATTCTAAATCTGAAAACATTTCCAGAGGCAGATATGGACTCTGACCACAGTTTATTGGTTATACTGCAGATGAAAACTGAAGAAACTGCAAAAAGGTAGGAATTTGAGGATTTGGAACCTGGATAAATTCAAAGAACCAGAGGGTGTAGAGGGTTTCAGAAGAAGTATTAGGAAACTATGGACAAGAGAGGGGGAAAGGAATACAGTAGAAGAGTGGGCAGCTTTCAGAGATGAAATAGTGAAGGCAGCAGAAGATTAAATAGGTAAAAGGACGAATGCTAGTAGATATCCTTGGCTAACAAGAGATATTGCATTTAGTCGATGAAAGGAGTATTTATATAGACGCAATAAATGAAGCAGGCGAAAGGGAATACAGACGTCTAAAAAAAATGAGGTCCACAGGAAGTCCAAAATGGCTTAGCAGGAATGGGTAGAGCGCAAAATAAGTTTGCAGAAGTGTATATCACTAGGCGTAAGATACATACTGCATTAAGGAATATTAAACAGACCTTTGGAGACAAGAGAACCATCTGTATGAATATCAAGAGCTCAGACAGGAAACCAGTTCTAAGCAAAGAAGGGAAAACAGAAAGGTGGAAGGAGTATATAGAGGTTCCATACAAGGGCAATGTACTTGAGGATAATATTATGGAAATGGAAGAGGACGTAGATGAAGATGAAATGGAAGATATGATACTGCGCGAAGAATTTGACAGAGCACTGAAAGACCTAAGTCGAAACAAGGCCCCGGGAGTAGACAATACTTCGTAAGAGCTACTGATAGACTTGGGAGAGCCAGCCACGACAAAACTCTTCCATCTGGTGAGCAAGATGTATGAGACAGGCAAAATACTCTAGAGTTTCAAGAAGAATATAATAATTCCAATTCCAAACAAAGCAGGCATTGAAACGTGTGAAAATTACCGAACCGCTAAATTAATAATCACGGCTGCAAAATACTAACACGAATCTCTTACACAAGGATTGAAAATCTTGTAGAAGCCGACCTCAAGGAAGATCAATTTGGATTCTGGAGAAATGTAGATTTACGCGAGGCAATACTGACCGTACGACTTACCATAGAAAATAGGTTAAGGAAAGGCAAACCTACACTTATAGCATTTGTAGGTTTAGTGAAACCTTTTGACAATGTTGACTGGAATAATATTGTTATATAAATATATACATCCGCTCCGATGTTCGGGGGAGGATTCACCTTCAAGCCATATCCCGTGCACGGTATATTGTGGATCAGCATCCCAATATCGCTCCGGATATAACGCACGGCTGGTTCACACTCGAACGCTAACTCGGCTCTACTGCAGGTCCTGAGAGCCTTCCGCGACACATGCATATACACAGTCATACAGAAAAACAGAGCAAACGATCTCCAAATATGCTGGTGACTGGATACAATCGAGTACAGTGCTATACTGCACCCCCCCCCCCCCCCCTCCCCATCCCCCCCTGATCAGTGCATTTGGGCTATGTGTTGGCAACTGTACTAAATTTAAAAGCAATTTTAGAACATAGAACGAAACGTTATGTCATGATCGCATGGACATAACTGGCATAAAATAGACAGAATTGTGAAAAATGATGTGGAGAATAGGTGTAAATTGACCGTATATACATCGAAATGTGGCGAAATTGAGCAAGTACTTGCGTATCTTCTGGTTCACACAGAAAAATTTGTACATGCGAACAAGTATGCGGCTGCAAGAGGAATCCGAGAAAACGTAGACGTGGAAGTGAAGGGGATCGGGGAAGAGCCAATTTCTTTTCCCCTCAAGGCAGCATTA
This sequence comes from Schistocerca americana, assembly GCF_021461395.2. Lineage (NCBI taxonomy): Eukaryota > Metazoa > Arthropoda > Insecta > Orthoptera > Acrididae > Schistocerca > Schistocerca americana. The sequence goes on from NC_060119.1 coordinate 623,387,042, forward strand.
TACTGTACGTCTATTGAGGTAATTAAAGTGATTACTGTATTTGACGCTTTACAGGAAGACAGAAAACCATCCGCCTCTAAACTTACATGCATCTGCGTCAAAGGATCGATTGAGATGGAGCTGTAACAAGTTGTGATTTGCTGGTGGACTGATGCTGCATTCTAGATGAGGGGGGAGGGGGGAGTTGCTGAAGGTCAGTTATCCCACTGTTCTGTCCACATGCATCAGTCGCGTGACGTAGCTTGCGTTCGACTTGTATACAGCCAAGTGTTCTGTATTTGATTTAAAGCACTGTCTGCCTGCGATTGTTAACGGTAAACCTGTCTTTCATCAGAGGACTTCCATCTCATGTGTGAAGAAAGGTGACACATTCCTGTAAACGAGATATGATTTATGAGATGTACTGCCCCCTTGTCCCATTTTGGGTTAAAATCAAGTCTTTAGCTTGATTACTAAGTTAGCCATAGGTGCTTGTAAGGCATTGGAATCCCTGTGTATACATTTCCCCGACAGATGTGCTGTTCACTGAGCCGTACGCTGCTGCGTTTATCTGTTTCCTTGTAAGAGGTATTCCCCATTAGTAATGATAAGGATGATGTACAAATAGTATAATTTCTGAACCGTGATCAGATGTGAACAGTGGACGCTATACATCTATGGAAAGCTATATTGTGCTCGTTTCACACAGAACAAATGGAGATGTCAACATACTCTGCACTACTGTCACAATCTCCAAGCCACCCACCTACCTAGCCACCTACCTACCTAGCCGTCCCCTACATAGCTGCCCACATACCTAGCCTCCCACCCACCTAGCCACCCACATATCTAGCCGCCGACCTACCTAGCTGCCCACTTATCTAGCAGCCCACCAATCTAGCCACCTAAATACCTAGCCACCCACCTACCTAGCTGCCCACCTACCCAGCCTCCCACCCACCTAGCCACTCACATATCTAGCCGCCACCCTACCTAGCTGCCCACTTATCTAGCCGCCCACCAACCTAGCCACCCAAATACTTAGCCACCCACCTACCTAGCCACCCACTTATCTAGCAGCCGACCTACGTAGCCGCTCACCTACCTAACCACCCACCTACCTAGCTGCCCACCTACATAGCCTCCCACCCACCTAACTGCTCACCTACCTAGCCGCTCACTTACCTAGCTACCCACCTACCTAGCTGCCCACCTACGTAACCACCAACCCAACTATCCGCCCACCTACCTAGCTGATCTAGCCACCTACCTACCTAGTCTCCCATCTACCTAGCTGCCCAGCTACCTAGCCACCCACCTACCTAGACGCCCAGCTACCTAGCCGCCCACTTATCTAGCCACCCACCTACCTAGTCTCTCATCTACCTAGCTGCCCACCTACCTAGCCACCCACCTACTTAGCCGCCCACCGACCTACCTACCGACCGACCACACATCCAACCATCATCGGCACAGAGAGAGAGATCGTAAATTAAACACTATGCTCGAGGTGTTAGAAATATGTAGAGCGCTGTCTGATAAAATTTGATGATGTATGTGTTCAAGAATTATAAATGAATTGATGTACTGCACAGTCATCTAGCCACATTCGCAATGATGCTCGCAAAGTGGAGAAGGGGTGGTTTATCTATGATACAGAAATTGGGAAACATGCTGTCATGTCATTGGTCGGTGGCGAAATTAATGTAAGATCGATAAAATTGTTCAGACAATCAACTATAATGCTTATTATTTCAGTACATCGGCGGTGTATTTTCCGTCCATTGGCATGCTGTTGGTTACCAGATAATGATTGACTGATCACGCTTGTTTGAGTTGGAGAAAGAGTTTTGTGGAGGGGTGACACATTATGGGGGTGGTTAGCACCATAACAGTGATCGCGTACATGAATGGAATATGAGGAAATACTGTAGTTAAAGTCTTCTGGGCTATTAGGCCGCGTCATATTTCTACTAAAATGATCGACGTTTCGACCCCTCTGCTGGGATCTTCCTCAGGATCTTCTGGTGTGTACTACTGCTAGAACACTGCAGTGTCCTAGCAGTAGTAGACACCAGAAGATCCTGAGGAAGATCCCAGCAGAGGGGTCGAAGCGTTGATCATTTTAGGAGAAATATGACACTGCCTAATAACCCAGAAGATTTTAACTACAGTGACAAGGGCCACGAAAGCGTGCAGAATTACATAGGTGACATACGTCCCTAGATGTATGTAGGAAATGTAGAAGTGAGTGTTTGGGTGATCTTGAAAAGTAGTTGAAAGCGTAGCGAATCCCTTTCCTTACCTATATAAAGCTTTGTGGGACTTCAGCCACGGGTAAGGCTGGCATAGGCGGAGCTGAGTGTTCTTAGAGAAAAGGGGATGTTTGTGTGTCCGGCAGACGTTGGCGGATCTTAAAGTAGGTTGGTCGATCGTCGTTCTTATTATCAACGCGCGACACACACTTACAGCCGGACGACAACGTGACATATTGCGAAGCGCTGTAGTAGCGGTGAAGTAGGTCAGTTCTTCGGTCGGATGCATTTTGCCTCTTGTTTAAAGCATTTATTTGCAGGACCGTACTTTTCCTCTTCAAATGTTGGAGCATTGATGCTCGGTTGAATGAGTGCATGCAAGAGAGCTATCGATACCTCAGCCTCTTGTGATGGTAACACGAAACTAATGATACATATAATAAATTTAAACAAATTATATTCGAATTGAATGCGCAGCGTCTAGTGGAGGCAACACCACACTAATACCCCTCAGCTGCAGGAGTAAACTCTTAGAGTAAAAATTAGTGAACATTTTCCCAGATGATGGTGAACACACTTGATGGTGGTAATGCATCTAATTGTTTAAATAAAGACTTATGTCCCGAGCTGAATGCATGTGACACAGCTATCGATATCTCAGCCTCTTGTGGCGGTAACACGATACTAATGCTGTAGGTAGACAATAAATTTAAACAAATTTAACGAAATTAAAAGAAATGTAAACAAATTTATAGAAATTATATTCGAATTGAATGAGCAGCATCTAGTGGGAGCGAGACTATACTAACACCACTCAGCAAAATTAACGTCCATTTTTCTAAGGGGACAGTGAATACAATTGATGGTGGTACTGTGTCTAATTGTTTGAATAAGCCGGCCGGGGTGGCCGAGCGGTTCTAGGCGCTACAGTCCGGAACCGCGCGACCGCTACGGTCGCAGATTCGAATCCTGCCTCGGGCATGGATGTGTGTAATGCCTTAGGTTAGTTAGGTTTAAGTAGTTCTAAGTTCTAAGGCACCGATGACCTCAGAAGTTAAGTCCCATAGTGCTCAGAGCCATTTGGACCGTTTTGTTTACATAAAGACTCATGTCCAGAGTTGAATGAGCGCATGTGATAAAGCTATTAAAAGAAGGAAATCAAATATCTCAGCCTCTTTTGGCTGTAACACAAGACTAATACTGTAGGTTGATAATAAATTTAAACAAATTTAAAGGAATTTAGTCAAATTTAAACAAATTTATCGAAATTATATTCGAATTGAATGAGCAGCCTCTAATAGGGGCAAAACCATACTAATCCCCCTCAGCAAAATTTAAGCCCATTTTCCCAAGACGATGGCGAAGACAATTGATAGTGGTAATGTTTGTAATTGTTTAAATAAAGGCTTATGTCCAGTTCCTAGGAAGAGGTGAGTTAGGTTAGTAGAGGTAGCCCCATTGACCTATCTTCCCGCCAAAATTCAAACTTCCCGCCAGTTCCTAGGACGATGTGACATAGGTTAGTGCAGGTAGCCAAATTGACCTATCTTCCCGCCATTGTTTGGGTAACGGTGCTTGCATCATCAGCTGACGTCATGGCTGCCATTTTGGATAACGGTATTTTGGGGTGACCAACTTTAGCGTGACGTGCCCCTTGCCTCACTACTTGTCTGATCACCTGCATCTCCATTCTGCATACCGACAGATTTGGCAATTACAGCAGGACGACGTGACAACTGACACGTCCAGAATTGCTACAGAGTGTCTCCAGGAAAACTCTTCTGAGTTTAAACACTTCCGCTGGCCACCAAACTCCCCAGACATGATCATTATTGAGCATATCTAGGTCGCCTTGCAACGTATAGTTCAGAAGTGATCCCCAACCCTCGTACACTTACGGATTTATACACAACGCTGCAGGATTCATGATGTCAGTTCCCTCCAGAACTATTTCAGACGTTTGTCAAGTCCATGCTACGTAGTGCAGCGGCACTTCTACGTGCTCGCGGGGGGCCAACACGATATTAGACAGGTGTACTAGTTTCTTTGACTCTTCAATGTAATCGTAAATTATCACAGATGTGCAGTATGATGAGACACAGCGTTACTGGGATCTCACCTCACAAGTTTATCTGCATTGACCTTAAAGGGCGAAGAACTTCGACGGTCTTTCAAATGGCTCTGAGCACTATGGGACTTAACATCTGAGGTCATCAGTCCCCTAGACTTAGAACTACTTAAACCTATCTAACCTAAGGACATCACACACATCGATGCCCGAGGCAGGATTCGAACCAGCGACCGTAGCAGCACCGCGGTTCCGGACTGAAGCGCCTAGAACCGCTCGTGCACAGCGGCCGGCGCAATGTGGATAGTCATGTTATTTCGTTTCGTTGCAGTCGAATGGCATGAACCATGCAAAACACTGAAGTTTCTAGCCTGGCTTGAAAATTGTCTAGTTGTGGATTTCGAGAGCAGGACTATCGAGTGCGCAAATCTTCTACATGGCCGGATGTTACGAAACTGTCCACAATCGTGGCAAATTCTCATGGTACCAAAGTAGTAATTTTCACCTGCCTCCATTCCAAGATTCGTGAGCAACTTTTTCTTCCAATTTGCGTGAGATGTAAAACTAGAATAAAAGACGAAAAAAGGTTGTGTGTGTGTGTGTGTGTGTGTGTGTGTGTGTGTGTGTGTGTGAGAGAGAGAGAGAGAGAGAGAGAGAGAGAGAGAGAGAGAGCTAAATCTAATACATCATTCGTTATCTTATTCAGCATGTTGTTCACTACATTATGCAAATTCTACAAATTCTGTAGTAAAATTATTTGTATTTCTCACATATAGCACTAGTTTTTTCGTTGGAAGTGACCTCGACACCCGTTATTATACAATTATAAGTGTGTGGTTCTGACTATACGGTCAACAGAACTTTAGAAGAACAATGAGATTTTACTTTTTCTGGGGCATACGTCGCGTTGATGTTGCAGGACCAGGACTCGATACACTGTACATGCTTTTTGTAGGTCGTACTCTGGAGAGAGAAAGCTGAAAATAGTCAGATAGTGGTATACCGCACTAAAAGCTAAAAAAAAAAAAAATCAACATTGTCTCATTTAACGTGAATATACATTATACATTCCCCGTGTGATGTGCAGTATTGGAAATTCTGCGAATATCAATCTACGGCAGCAAGTAATTTTTTTACATGTGAGAAGCAGAGGTGCAAAACGAAATGAAAAAGATGGACTTCAGATTACTCAGTTAAAATATTACGAAAGCGCTCGTTGTGTCATAAGTTACGGTGTTAATGTATACACACACAAAATTTCAATCAGTCACTTTTTTGACAAAGCGCGGAAAATCCGAAGATAAGTCTGAGGTGGTTCGAATACCGGTTTATAGAAAAGTGACTGGATGCAGTTTTCTCTATTTATGTAGGATAGACAATCACTTTTTTTATTTAGGTCACCAATATTCTGAGTGGTTTGAAATGGCTCACCACGAATTCCTCCCCCGTGCCAACGTTTTCATCTCAGAGTAGGATTTGCAGCCTACGTCCTCACTTATTTGCTGGATGTATTCCTATCTCTGCCTTCCTCTGTCGTTTTTACCCTTTACAGCTCCCTCTAGTACAACGAAGTTTATTCCCTGATGTCTTAACAAATGTCCTGTCTCTTCTTCTTGTCAGTGATTTCCATATATTCCGTTTCTCTCCGATTCTGCGGAGAACCTCCTCATTCCTTACCTTATCGGTCCACCTAATTTTCAACATTCTTCTGTAGCGTCACAACTCATAAGGTTCCATTCTGCTCTGTTGCGGTTTGACCACACTCCATGTTTCACGGCCATACAATGCTTCCACAAAATTTACCTTCTTAGAGTATTTTTTCCTGAAAATAAAGCCTATGTTTGATACTAGATCATATCTCTTGATCTGGAAAGCCCATTTTTCCGATGCTACTCTGCTTTATTAATTCTTCTTGCTTCGGCCACCATGGGTTATTTTGCTCCCTAGGTATCAGACTTCCTTGAATACGTCTACTTCGTGATCTCCAAATCCAATGCCAAGTTTCTCGCTTTTCTCATTTCTGCTACGTCTCATTACTTTCGCCTTTCTTCGAATTACTCTCATTCCATATTCTGTACTCAATAGAAATTCATTCCATTCGACAGATTCTGTAATTCTTCTTCACTCTCACCCGGGATAGCAATGTCATCAGCGAATCTCATCATTGACATACTTTTACCTAGAATTTTAATCCCACTCTTGAACCTTTATTTGATTTCTGTCATTGCTTCTCCGATTTGTAGACTGAACTGTAGGGAAAAAAGGCTACATTCCTATCTTACACCCTTTTTAATTCGAGCACTTCATTCTTGGTCTTCCAGTCTTATTGTTTCCTTTTAGTTCAAGTAAAAACTGAATTTACCGGCTTTTCCCAATAACTTACCTTATTTTAGAATATCTAACATCTTGCTCCGTTTGACACTGTCGAACGCTTCTTCCAAGTCGACAGGGTCAATGGGCGTGTCTTGACTGTTTTTAGTTTCACTTAACTTATTAGCCGCAAGTCAGATCTGTCTCCCTGGTGCCTTTACCTTTCCTAAGGCCAAACTGATCGCCACCTAACGGACTTTCAACTTACTTTTCTATTCTTCTCTACATCATTCGCGTCAGCGACATGTCTGCATGAGCTGTTAAGCTGATTCTGCTATAATTATGGCACTAGTCGGCTTTTGCTATCTTCGGAATCGTGTGGATGCTGTTTTTTCGAAAGGCTGGTGGTATATCTTCCATACATTCTACACAAGAATGTGAATAGTCGTTTTGTTGCCACTTTCCCAATGATTTGAATTTCCGATGGAGTGTTATCAATCCCTTATGCCTTATTCCATCTTAAGGCCTACAAATGTCTTTTAAATTCTGTTTCTAATACTGGATCCCCTACCTCTTCCATGTCGAATACCATTATGTCTTCTATCACGTCATCAGACACGTCCTTCCCCTCATAGAGGCTTTCACTATATTCTTTCCACCAATTTGCCCTCTCCTCTGCATTTGACAGTGGAATTCCCGTTGCACTCTTATTGTTACCACCATTGCTTTAATTTCATCTATAGTTGTTTTGACTTTTTTATATGCTGAATCAGTCCTTCCGACAATCATTTCTTTTTCGATTTCTTCACACTTTCCGTGCAGCCATTTCGCCTTGGCTTCTCAACACTTCTTATTTATTTTTCTCCTGAGCGACTTGTATTTCTATATTCTTGAATTTTCTAAACACATTTATAATTCCTTCTTTCATCACTCAATTGAAGTACTTCTTCTGTTAACCCACGGTTTCTTCGCAGTTATCTTTCTTATACCTATGTTTTTCTTACCAACTTGTGTGGCTGCCCTTTTTAGAGACGTCGATTTCTCTTCACCTGAACCGCTTACTGAGCTATTCGTTATCGCAGTAGTTATAGCTTCAGAGAGTTTCAAGCGTATTTAATCACGCCTTAGCACTTTGGTATCCCAAGTTTTTGCGCATTGATTCTTCCTGACTGCTCCGTTAAACGTTAGCCTTCTTCAACATTAGTAATTTGTGATCTGAGTCCGTATCTGCTCCTGCGTACACCTTACAATCCAATGACCGTGAAGTAATGTAACTGGAATCTTCTCGCGTCTCACGACATTTTCGAGTATACCTCCTCCTCTTGTGGGTCTTGAACAGAATATTCGCTATTATTAACTGATATTTATCGCAGAACTCCATTAGAATCTATCCACTTTCGTTCCTACTACCAAGCCCGTATTCTCCTGCAACCCTACTCCTACCCCTACTGTCGCATTCCAATCCGCCATGTGTGTTAGATTTTGATCTCCCTTTACGTACTGAATTACCCGTTCAATATCCTAATATACTTTTCCCATCTTTTCATTCTCTGCTTGCAACATCGGCATATATACACGAACTATTGTTGTCGGTGTTGGTTTGATGTTGATTCTATTAGGAACAGTTCTATAGGCATGACTGAACTGTTCAAGGTAGCTCACTCTCTGCCCTATCTTCCTATTCATAACAGCTTATTCCTGTTATGTTGTTGATATGACGCTACATTCGTCTGACCAGAAATTTTTCTTCCATTTCACTTCACTAACCACCACTATATCTAGACTGAACCTAGGTATTTTAAAATGGCTATGAACACTATGGGACTTAATATCTGAGGTCATCAGTCTCCTAGAATTTGGAACTACTTAAACCTAACTAACCTAAGAACATCACACACTTCCATTCCGAGGCAGGATTTGAACCTGCGACCGTAGCAGTCGCACGGTTACAGACTGAAGCGCCTAGAACCGCTCGACCACCGCGAAACTAGGTATTTCCCTTTACAGATTTTTCTAGCTTCCCTATCACGCTCAAACTTCAGAAATCCCACGCCCCGACTCTTAGGACATTACCCCTTCGTTGGTTATAGAAGTTTCTTCTCGTGGTCACCTCCCCTTTGGCAGTCACATTCCGGAGGTCCAAATGGGTACTGAATCATTTGCCAATGCGAAGATCATCATGACACTTTCTCATTTACAGGTCACGTGTCCTGTGCATAGACGCTATATGTATTTAATGCTATGGCTTCCATTGCCTCCTGTATCTCCACGCTCCTCTTAGAAGAAGTTCCACATACCAAGAACAGGTGAGTGCCTTGAGCTTCTGCCCACTCCTCTACCCTCTTCGACAAGACCGTTGGGAGAACGACGGTGATTTCTTACGGCGGAAGTCATCAGCCGCCATTGCTGATGATTTTTATTCAAAATTTAAGCAGTAGCAAGGTTCGAAACGCTGACCAATGGCATTTCGATTACTAGTCAAATACAGTATTCCTTTTTTTTAAAATTTTTCTTCGTTTTGGTCGTCATTATTCTCGCAATTTCGTCTGGGTGGACATCACATGACACCCCTTGAAGTCCATCATTGAATATTTCACACAGTTTTTTTTCCTCGGTACAGGGGGCAATGCGCCCCACGGTGAGCTACTGTGCTGGCTCGCTACACCACGGGGGGTTATTATTCTTAAACAAACGCAATGGATAAACTTAATATAGTGTTACTCTTTGCAAAGTAATCAATTGGAACAGTTTCTTGGTACCACTGAAGATATCGAGCGTAATCTTCCCCACGGACGATACACGGACAATTGATATGACCCACAGCTTTTTTTTTTTTTTTTTTTTTTTTTCACAGTTGATCGGAAGTGGTGGACGCACAACTGATCAAATACTAAGTCAACCATACATAGCCTGTTTGATGATTTTTGATAACAGTACAAATACTGTCGAGTAACTAGCTGTCGTATTTGCTCTTGGTCTCACAAATATATCAAGCAATTTATCATGTGATGCGCTTATGGATTGCAGTTTTTTATACAGTTTTAATAAATGATTATTCACTACCATATTGTGTATTTTATCAATGTTTTTAGCTTTGTCTGTAAGTTTGTGACGTACTTCACATGGATAATCTTCAAGAGAATTAGGACACATTTGAAAACAGCTTCCAGTGCCATGGAATTTACGTCCTAAAAATGGCATTTATGACGATATGGAATATCAGTTGAACGAAACACACGATTATCGTTTAACATCCCGTTGCAGTCGAGATCATTGTAGAAACGATACAAGATAGGAGCTAACATTAAAAAGGTGAGAACGGAGCTTTATTTCTTTATACTAAACTGGCAAAAAATTTAGTTGACATTTCCTCTTTGTCCTCGTACAGATTTAGCCACTCGAGTGCACCTGTCTGGTAAGGTCAGTCCTCAGTGAAGCCAGTAAACATGTTTCTGAGACGCTGCGGTTTGGCTTTCTTCATTCCCCGGCCACTAAAATTATTAAATATATGCGTGAGGCTTAGTTTTTGCTTACCTTCATTTATGGTTCTCTGGCAGGCTAACTGACGGATATTATAAGGAAATATTTATTTATACTTGTAGTAACAAATAGCCACTGAGATTATACCTAAGTTACCGCTCTCGTATCTCTGAATGTTAACGAATGTACGAGGCAGTGCTGAAAAGTAATGCCTCCGAATTTTTTATGTGAAAACTCTTAAAGCTCTTTAATTAAAACGAATGTTGTGATTCTTGAGTTTCTCCCGGCGTATTTGATAATCAAAATACCCACGGGTGTGCTGCCGGTCTATAGTGTCCAACGGGCACAATATTTCGGCGATCATACGAGGGTACCCCTGCGAGAGTCACTAGAATTGATCAGTCAGAAGTTTGACGAGAATACCACTGAACTTTTTAGGCATGTCTTGACTTCCACGTATTTTCTTTTTAATGGAGAATACTACGAACAAACGGAGGGAGTCGCCATGGGTAGCCCACTCTCACCGGTGGTAGCGAATTTGTACATGGAGAACTTCGAGGAGGAAGCCCTGTCGTCATCCGTATGGTAACCTACTTGCTTTTTCCGTTACGTGGACGACACGTTCGTCATCTGGCCACATGGTATGGATAAACTCCTTGACTTCCTTACACATCTAAACTCCATACACCCCAACATCAAATTCACTATGGAGACTGAAACGGAGGGTAAATTACCTTTCCTTGACGTCTTGGTCAAGAGAAGGGCTGACGGCACCCTAGGTCATGGGGTGTATCGGAAGACTACGCACACTGATCTGTATTTGCACGCAGACAGCTGCCACCACCCTTCACAGAGGAATGGGGTACTTAAAACTCTAGTACATAGAGCGCGCACTATCTCTGACGCGGAGAGTCTACCCCAGGAATCGGAACATCTGAGAACTGTATTTCGAAAAACTGGGTACTCAGAGTGGCAGATTCAACGTGCTCTCCGCCCAACCACTGCAGCACAACCTGTTGAGATGGATGAAGTCACGAGGGAGGCATTTATTCCATACACAGGCGCACTCTCGGGGAAAATCGCCCGCATTCTGAAGAAACACCGGGTCGGAACTGTGTTTTGTCCTCCAAATAAAACTCGTGCACTGGTGGGGAGCGCCAAAGATGACCTCGGTTTGAGGAAGGCCGGCGTGTACCAGATTCCGTGTCAATGTGGCAAGTCGTATATTGGTCAGACGATGCGTACCGTCGAGGATCGATGCCGTGAACACCAGAGGCACACTCGACTGATGTATCCGAGCAAGTCGGCGGTCGCTGAACATTGTTTGTCGGAAAATCACGCCATGGAGTATGACCGCACGAGGATTCTGGTACAGACGTCGAGATACTGGGACAGCGTTGTTAGAGAGGCCATCCAAATTCGCACCAATGACGACCTCATAAACCGTGACTGTGGCTATAATCTTAGCAAGGCTTGGGAACCAGCGATCGGGTTAATCAAGAGTAAATCGAGCAAACGTATAGTTGTGACGACCACGGCGGACGGAGCCATCACACTGACGTCATCTCAGACGCCGTCGCAATCTGTTCCACCGCGCGACCGTGGCGCGGGGCGCGGACGGCGGAGGGAGCGCGCCGCGGGCGGAGGGTATTTAAATCGGCCGCCACCGCGACCGAACCCAGTTCCCTCTGAGCAGCCATAGCGTACGGATCTCCGTGCCGGCACGTTCACAGGAGCTCAGTCCGTCAGTTCACCTGATGATGGCGACATGTATGATCGCCGAAATATTGTGCCCGTTGGACACTATAGACCGGCAGCACACCCGTGGATATTTTGATTAAAACGAATGTTATTAACTTTCTACGTCTTTGTAGTTCATGTCCGCATATTTATTTCTAAACATAGTCACCTCCGCGACGAACTCATTTCTCCCAGCGAGAGACCAGTTTGTTGATACGGCAGTGTAGAACGCTTGATTTTGTTGACGAATCCGTAGCCTCACCTCTGCTTGCACCGATTCATTACTAAGGGAGGTCCTTCAAGGTGTTCCTTAAGTTTTGGAAACAGACGAAAATCCAATAGGCCAGGTCGGGACTCTGTGGAGGATGATCGATTACAGTGGAGCCAAGGAGTCGGATTGTTGCAGATGTCGCAGCGATCGTCTGTAGTACGGCATTACCATGCTGAAAGAGAGGGTGCTCCAGGTGTGGACGAACTCTTCAAATTCATGCTTCCAGTTTTTATAGCTATTTCTCACGTAGCGCCATATTTCTTTTACACACTGCCAGGTTACGCGCTACAATCGGAACCCTCTAGCGGCAGAGGGTTGCTACTTGCGTCAGCAAAGCGAAGAAGTCCTCCGAGTATGATGCATGACATGTAATACTTCAGTTTGTATTAAGAACAGAATTAAAAATTTGAAGGCATTACCTTTCAGTACGACCTCGTAATATGATATTTTACCTGTATAACCTAAGTGAGTCATGGTGCAGATTACAGTTGAATAGGCCTAAGTTGATACTTGACAGCTGGCGTGGACAGGGCGCAGCACCTTTGCGGGTCTACGTCAACCAGTAACGTAACGGTTTTGTAAACGTCTCCATGGAAACGTCTCTGACTCATTACAGTTCTTTTTTCGCCTGCAGCTGTTTGCGCTTCACAGTTGCAAGCTGACTACAGCGGCTTAGTTCAAGGCAGGCTGTGTGAAAGAATCAGTGAAAAATCTAAACTGATGAACCTGAGAGAAGATTAATATTCCGCAAAACAGATACTTTAAAAACATTACGACCCGGTTTCTCGATAAAATCTCCAGCACTGCTACCGCTACGATCAAAACTGAATAACACCGCCTTACTCAGATGCCTAATGGTAAAGTTTCATGACCTCGAAAACAGCAAGCAGCGACCAAACAACGTAGTAATGGTATTCCTTGCAGTTCACAATTCACTGAGACACATTAGGGCCAACAACGGGTGGCTACGGATACCTTAATTGAAAATCCGTTTTGGCCCTTCAGGGAACATTCTACCTCCAGAATCGCGTCATTCTAAAAATGCCTGAAACACAATGGGTTATTTGTCGTAGAAAAGACGCATAATTCCCTGCGCGACGAGACAGGAGATGGGGAATTGTCAAAATTTTACAGGGCAAAGAAGCAGTATATGTAATTTTCTCACATACAGAATGAACTGGGAGGTTGACGCGAAACCATGCAGCCCCTTAGGCAGCTTCATCTCGATAGCCTCCCATACCCTCGTCGTAAGATTTCGGTAGTATGCTCGTGTGACGGCTTATTTCTTATGAACGTGATCTCTGAGCACCGTACGATGACAGCTCCAACTACTCGGCATCATCTTGCCCAATGACGGCTGGGTTTTCATCTTCTTCAGAAATGCTAAATTCCCATCTTCCCACTGCTCGCTTTATCTTTTCGTCCTGGGGCCACAGTGAAACACCCAGAACATCCGTCTTCTGGGTTGGCCTGACACACTTGCAAAATTCGCCCTGTTACCTCGGTTAGGCTGCTGGCGGTCTCTGTCGTGCACGTTGCTGAAAACTTACCCTTGGCTGAATCTCACTTTTTCGACCATTGCGCCATTTTGTTACGCTACTTTAGCTCAGAGCGTACACTTGTCTTGAACTTCCCGGTTCATCACAGACAGCACGGCTTTAGCAGCCATCAGATCAACCCACAACATTTTTTCCTCGGAGCAATAGAGGTTGCAGTATTATGCATATGACGCAATCTGTGGTGTGAGGTACCAGTAGTATATGGTATCTTTGTAGCGGGAAAGGCCGCCGGAATTGCAGTGTATTAGTGTGATGGGATGATAGGTTTTCATTAATATTTTAATAATGGTGCATTCAAGTTACCAAAAATCGTCGAATACGTATCTGCAAAAAGAAAGCTACCTCTTGCTTGTTTCGGGCTTCAAATTACATTCATAACTAAAACAAATGCACACGTGGTCTTGGCTTAGCGTCTTTGTTAGTAATCAAAACGTCCTCGGTCTCGGGTGCGAAACACGCCACTGCTTAAATTTTGATTAATAATCAGCATTGGCGGCCGAAGACTTCCGGCATGAGAAGTCACCCTCATTCTGCCAACGGCCTTGTCAAAGAGGGCGGAGGAATGGAGAGAGGTTCAGGGCACTCTCTTATTCTAAGGGTGGGAAACCACCCGTAAAAGCGCAAGAATCAGCTATGATCAACGGCATGAGGATGTAAAAGACAAATGGCTGCATTGAAGACACGTAAAATTTAAAATGTAAAATGTTATCAGGAGAAAGAAAACTGGCGTTCTACGGATCGGAGCGTGGAATGTCACATCCCTTAATCGGGCAGGTAGGTTAGAAAGTTTAAAAAGGGAAATGGATAGGTTGAAGTTAGATATAGTGGGCCTTAGTGAAGTTCGGTGGCAGGAGGAACAAGACTTCTGGTCAGGTGAATACAGGGTTATAAAAACAAAATCAAATAGGGGTAATGCAGGAGTAGGTTTAATAATGAATAGGAAAATAGGAATGCGGCTACGCAACTGCAAACAGCATAGTGAACGCATTATTGTGGCCAAGATAGACACGAAGCCCATGCCTACTACAGTTGTACAAGTTTATATGTCAGCTAGCTCTGCAGATGATGAAGAAATTGATGAAATGTATGATGAGATAAAAGAAATTATTCATGTAGTGAAGGGAGACGAAAATTTAATAGTCATGGGTGACTGGAATTCGAGAGTAGGAAAAGGGAGAGATGGAAACAGTGGGTGAATATGGATTGGGGGAGAGAAATGAAAGAGGAAGCCGTCTGGTAGAATTTTGCACAGAGCATAACTTAATCATAGCTAACACTTGGTTCAAGAATCATAAAAGGAAGTTGTATACATGGAAGAATCCTGGAGATACTAGAAGGTATCAGATAGATTATATAATGGTAAGACAGAGATTTAGGAACCAGGTTTTAAATTGTAAGATATTTTCAGGGGCAGATACGGACTCTGACCACAATCTATTGGTTATGAACTGTAGATTAAATCTGAAGAAACTGCAAAAAGGTGGGACTTTAAAGAGGTGGGACCTGGATAAACTGAAAGATCCAGAGGTTGTACAGAGTTTCAGGGAGAGCATAAGGGAACAATTGACAGTAATGGGGGAAAGAAATACAGTAGAAGAAGAATGGGTTGCACTGAGGGATGAAGTAGTGAAGGCAGCAGAGGATCAAGTAGGTAAAAAGACGAGGGCTAGTAGAAATCCTTGGATAACAGAAGAAATATTGAATTTAATTGATGAAAGGAGAAAACATAAAAACGCAGTAAATGAAGCAGGCAAAAGGGAATACAAACGTCTCAAAAATTAGATCGACAGGAAGTGCAAAATGGCTAACCAGGGATGGCTAGAGGACAAACGTAAGGATGTAGAGGCTTATCTCAGTAGGGGTAAGATAGATACTGCCCACAGGAAAATTAAAGTGACCTTTGGAGAAAAGAGAGCCACTTGTAAGAATATCAAAAGCTCAGATGGAAACCAGTTCTAAGCAAAGAAGGGAAAGCAGAAAGGTTGACGGAGTATATAAAGGGTCTATACAAGGGCGATGTACGTGAGGACAATATTATGCAAATGGAAGAGGATATAGATGAAGATGAAATGGGAGATACGATACTGCGTGAAGAGTTTGACAGAGCACTGAAAGACCTGAGTCGAAACAAGGCCCCGGGAGTAGACAACATTCCATTGGAACTACTGACGGCCTTGGGAGAGCCAGTCCTGACAAAACTCTACCATCTGGTGAGCAAGATGTATGAAACAGGCGAAATACCCTCAGACTTCAAGAAGAATATAATAATTCCAATCCTAAAGAAAGCAGGTGTTGACAGGTGTGAAAATTACCGAACGTTCAGTCTAATAAGTCACAGCTGCAAAATACTAACACGAATTCTTTACAGACGAACCGAAAAACTGGTAGAAGCCGACCTCGGCGAAGATCAGTTTGGATTCCGCAGAAATGTTAGAACACGTGAGGCAATACTGACCCTACGACTTACCTTAGAAAATAGATTAAGCAAAGGCAAACCTACATTTCTAGCATTTGTAGACTTGGAGAAAGCTTTTGACAGTGTTGACTGTAATACTCACTTTCAAATTCTGAAGGTGGCAGGAGCAAAATACAGGGAGCCAAAGGCTAATTACAGTTTGTACAGAAACCAGATGGCAGTTATAAGAGTCGAAGAGCATGAAACGGAAGCAGCGGTTGGGAAGGGAGTGAAACAGGGTTGTAGCCTGTCCCCGATGTTATTCAATCTGTATATTGAGCAAGGAGTAAAGGAAACAAAAGAAAAATTCGGAGTAGGAATTAAAGTCAGAGACAGCAAAGGACTTGGTAGAGCAGTTGAACGGAATGGACAGTGTCTTGAAAGGAGGATTTAAGATGAACATCAACAAAAGCAAAACGAGGATAATGGAATGTAGTCAAATTAAGTCGGGTGATGCTGAGGGAATTAGATTAGGAAATGAGACACTTAAAGTAGTAAAGGAGTTTTGCTATTTGGGGAGCAAAATAACTGATGATGGTCAAAGTAGAGAGGATATAAAATGTAGACTGGCAATGGCAAGGAAAGTGTTTTTGAAGAAGAGAAATTTGTTAACATCGAGTATAGATTTAAGTGTCAGGAAGTCGTTTCTGAAAGTATTTGTATGGAGTGTAGCCATGTATGGAAGTAAAACATGTACGATAAATAGTTTGGACAAGAAGAGAATAGAAGCTTTCGAAATGTGGTGCTACAGAAGAATGCTGAAGATTAGATGGGTAGACCACATAAGAGAATTAAGGACATAGGAGACAATCTGAGTAGCCCTCTTAGATTGTTTGCAGATGATGCTGTTATTTACCGTCTTCTAAAATAAACAGATAACCAAAACAAATTGCAAAATGATTTAGTTAAGATATCTGTGTGGTGCGAAAAGTGGAAATTGACCCTGAATAAAGAAAAGTGTGAAGTTATTCACATGAGTACTAAAAGAAATAAGGAGGTATTAAATAGAATTGGGGAGAAGAGGAGTTTGTGGCACAACTTGACAAGAAGAAGGGACCGGTTGGTAGGACATGTTCCGAGGCGTCAAGGGATCACAAATTTAGCATTGGAGGGCAGCGTGGAGGGCAAAAATCGTAGAGGGAGAAAATGGCTCTGAGCACTATGGGACTTAACTACTGAGTCCCCTAGAACTTAGAACTACTTAAACCCAACCAAATCTAAGGACATCACACACATCCATGCCCGAGGCAGGATTAGAACCTGCGACCGTAGCGGTCACGCGGTTCTAAACTGACGCGTTTAGAACCGCACGGCCACACCGGCCGGCTCGTAGAGGGAGACCAAGAGATGATCACACTAAGCAGATTCAGAAGGATGTAGGTTGCAGTGAGTTCTGGGAGAGGAAGAAGCTTGCACAGGATAGAGTAGCATGGAGAGCTGCATCAAACCAGTCTCAACACTGAAGACAACAACAACATCGTATAATGTATCCACAGGGCATGATGATCTTCCCATTGGCAAAAGATTCCGGGATAGTCCCCCATTCGGATCTTCGTGAGGGGACTGCCAAAGGGGAAGTTACCATGTACCATGAGAATAAGACTGAATAATCAACGGAAGTATAAAGTTCTACGAGTCGGTGCGTGCAATGTCAGAAGCTTGAATGTAGTAGGGATGCTGGAAAATCTGAAAAGGGAAATACAAAGGCTCAATCTAGATATAGTAGGGGTCAGTGAAGTGAAATGGAAAGGAGACAAGGATTTCTGGTCATGTGAGTATAGAGTAATATAACCAGCAGCAGAAAAAAGCATGCCAAATTTAAAAGAACGCGAAATCCCCAAGAGTGGCAAAGTTTTGCAGAAGTTCGAAATAGTGTGTACTTCAATGCGAGATATTTTCAATACTTTCCACAACGAAACTCTGTCTCGAAATCTGGAAGAAAACCCAAAGAGATTCTGGTCATGCATGAAGGACACCAATGGCAAGACACAATCAGTACCTTCACTGCGCGATAACAACGATGAAATCACTGATGACAGTACCACTAAAGCAGAGTTATTAACCACGATTTTCCGGAACTCCTTCACCAAAGAAGACGAAGTAAATAGTTATCTGTTGAATTACAGGCCCATATCACTAACGTCGATTTTCAGTAGAGTTTTGGAACATATACTCTACTTGAACATTATGAATTACCTCGAAGAAAACGATTTATTGACATGTAGTCAGCACGGATTCAGAAAATATCGTTCTTGCAAAACACAACTAGTTCTTTATACTCATGAAGTAATGAGTGCTATCGACGGGGGATGTCAAATTCATTCCATATTTTTAGATTTCCAGAAGACTTTCGACGCCGTTCCTCATAAGCGTCTTCTAACCAAACTGCGTGCCTATAGAATAGCGCCTCAGTTGTGGGAATGGATTCGTTATTTCCTGTCAGAAAGGTCACAGTTCGTAGAAACAGGCGGGAAGTCATCGAGTAAAACAGAAATAATATCCGGCGTTTCCCAAGGAAGTCTTATAGGCCCTCTATTGTTCCTGATCTATATTAAGGACATAAGAGAATTAAGGACATAGGAGACAATCTGAGTAGCCCTCTTAGATTGTTTGCAGATGATGCTGTCATTTACCGTCTTCTAAAATAAACAGATGACCATAACAAATTGCAAAATGATTTAGTTAAGATATCTGTATGGTGCGAAAAGTTGCAATTGACCCCGAATAAAAAAAAGTGTGAAGTTATTCACATGAGTACTAAAAGAAATCCGCTAAATTTCGATTACTCGATAAGTCACACAAATCTGAAGGCTCTAAATTCAACTAAATACTTAGGGATTACAATTACAAATACCCTAAATTGGAACGATCACATAGATAATGTGGGTAGAGTAAATCAAAGACAGAGCAAATCAAAGACTGCGGTTTATTGGGAGAACACTTAGAAGGTGCAACAGGTCGACTAAAGAGACTGCTGGAGTATTGCTGTGCGGTGTGGGATCCGCATCAGGTGGGACCGACGGATGACATCGAAAAAGTTCAAAGAAGGGCGGCTCCTTTAGTATTATCGTGATGTAGGGGGGATAGTGCCACGGACATGATACGTGAATTGAAGTGGCAATCATTAAAACAAAGGCGTTTTCGGTGCGACGGAATCTTCTCATGAAATTTCAATCTTCAGTTTTCTCCTCCGATTGCGAAAACATTCAACACAGGGAGAAATGATCATCATGATAAAATAAGAGAAATCAGGGTTCATACAGAAAAAAATTAAGTGCTAGTTTTTCCCGCGCGCCGTTCGAGAGTGGAACGGTAGAGAGACAGCTTGAAGGTGGTTCGTAGAACCCTCTGCCAGGCACTTTATTGTGAATAGCACAGTAATCATGTAGCTGTAGATGTAGATGTAGATGTAGATGTAGAACAGGAGTAGGATTCGTTATGGATAGAGAGGTAGGGCAAAGAGTATGTTACAGTGAACAGTTCAGTGATAGGGTCGTTCCTGTCAGATTCGACAGGAAACCAACACCGACAACGATAATTCAGGTATACATGCCTACGTCGCAAGCTGAAGATGAAGAGAGAGATAATGTATATAAGGATATTGAAAGGGTAATACAGTACATAAAAGGAGATGGGGGACTGGAATTCAGTTGTAGGGGAAGGAGAAGAAGAAAAGTTTACGGGATAATATGAGCTTGAGACAAGGAATGAGAGAGAAGAAAGACTAATTGAGTTCTGCAATAAATTTCAGCTAGTAATAGCGAATACTTTGTTCAAGACTTGCAGGAGGAGAAGGTATAGTTGGAAAAGGCAGGGTGATACAGGAAGATTTCAGTTACATTACATCATGATCAGACAGAGATTCAGAAATCAGATAGAGGATTGTAAGGGGTACCCACTAGCAGATATAGACTCAGATCACAATACAGTAGTGATGAAGAGTAGGCTGAAGTTTAAGACATCAGTCAGGAAGAAACAGTACGCAAATAAGTGGGATACGGAAGTACTAAGGAATAACGAGATACGCTTGAAGTTCTCTAAGGCTATAGATACAGCCATAAGGAATAGCTCAGTAAGCAGCACAGTTCTAGAGGAATGGACATCTCTAAAAAAGAGCCATCACAGAAGCTGGGTAGGAAAACATAGAGACAAAGAAGGTAACTGTGAACAAACCACGGGTAACAGAAGAAATACTTCAGTTGATCGATGAGAGGAGGAACGAGAAAAATGTTCAGGGAAACTCAGGAATAGAGAAATACAAGTCGCTGAGGAATGTAATAAATAGGAAGTGAAGGGAAGCTAAGACGAAATGGCTGCAGGGAAAATTTGAAGAAATCGAAAAAGAAATGATTGTCGGAAAGACAGACTCAGCATACAGGAATGTCAAAACAACATTCGGTGACATTAAAAGCAAGGGTTCTATCATTAAGAGTGCAATGGGAATTCCACTGTTAAATGCAGAGGAGAGAGCGAATAGGTGGAAAGAACACATTGAAAGCCTCTATTGGTGGGGGGGGGGGGAGAGATTTATCTGATGTGGTACAAAAAACAAAAGGAGTCGATTTGGAAAATATAGGGGATCCAGTATTAGAATCAAAATTTAAGACATCTTTGAAGGACGTAAGATCAGATACGACAGAAGGGATAGATAACATTCCATCAGAATTTCTATAATCATTGGGGGAATTGGCAACAGAACAGCTATTCACGTTTCTTGTGTAGAATTTATGAGTCTGGCGACATACCATCTAACTTTCGGAAAAATATCATCCACACTACTCCGAAGACAGCAAGAGTTGACAAGTGCGAGAATCGTTGCACAATCAGCTCAACAGGTTCTGCATCCAAGTTGCTGACAAAAACACTACACAGAAGAGTATAAAAGAAAATCGAGGACATGTTAGATGACGGTCAAATTGGCTTTAGAAAAGGCACGAGAGAGGTAATTCTAACGTTGCGGTTAATAATGGATACAATCAAGATACATTCATAGGATTTGTCGACCTGGAAAGAGCGTTCGACAATTTAAAATGTTCTAAATTTAAGATGTTCTAAATTCTGAGAAAAATAGGGTTGAACTATATGGAGTGCCGTGTAATATACAATCTGTATAAGAGCCAAGAGGGAATAATAAGAATGGACGACCAAGAACGGAGTACTCAGATTAGAAGGGTGTAAGACAGGTATGTAGTATTTCACCCCTACTGTTCAAAGCGTACAGCGAATAAGCAATAATGGCAATAATAGAATGGTTCAGGAGTGGAATTAAGATTCAGTGAGAAGGGATAACAATGATGCAATTCGGCGATGACATTGCTATTAGGAAAGAAAGTGGAGAAGAAATACATGATCTGCTGAATGGAATGAACAATCCAATGAGTAGAGAATATGGCTTGAGATTAAATCGAAGAAAGACAAAAGTAATTTAGCAGAAATGAGAACAGCGAGAACCTTAACATCGGGTTGATGGTCACAACGATGAAGTTAAGGAACTCTGCTACCTTACTTTATTTATTTTATTTATTTATTGTTCCGTGGGACCAAATTAAGGAGAAGTCTCCATGGTCATGGAACGAGTCAATACATGAAATTATAACACGATATTAGAAACAGATAATATGAAATATAATAAAAACGTATTCAGGTGACAAGTCGTAAGTTTAAATGAAGAAAATCAACAATGTAACACTGGAATTTGCTTAATTTTTTAGCTCTTCCAGGAGCTCCTCGACAGAATAGAAGAAGTGAGTCATGAGGAAACTCTTCAGTTTAGACTTAAGAGTTTGGGCTACTGCTAAGATTTTTGAGTTCTTGCGATAGCTTATTGAAAATGGATGCAGCAGAATACTGCACTCCTTTCTCCACAAGAGCCAAGGAAGTGCATTCTACATGCAGATTTGATTTCTGCCTAGTATTAACTGAGTGAAAGCTGCTAACTCTTGGGAATAGGCTAATATTGTTAACAACAAACGACATTAAAGAAAATATATTCTGTGAGGGCAATGTCAGAATTCCCAGATTTTTGAATAGGGGTCGACAAGAGGCTCTCGAACTTACACCACATATAGCTCGAACAGCCCGTTTTTGAGCCAAAAACACCCTTTTTGAATCAGAAGAATTACCCCAAAAAATAATACCATAGGACATAAGCGTATGAAAATATGCGAAGTAGACTACTTTTCGTGTTGAAGTGTCACTTACTTCAGATACTGTTCTAATGGTAAATAAAGCAGCATTTAGTTTCTGAACAAGATCCTGGACATGGGCTTTCCACAACAGCTTACTATCTATCCGAACGCCTAGGAACCTGAACTGTTCCGTCTCGCTTATAATATGCCCATTCTGTCTGATCAAAATATCGGTTCTTGTTGAAATGTGAGTTCGAAACTGTAAAAACTGAGTCTTACTGTGATTTAGCATCAAATTATTTTCCACAAGCCACGAACTTATTTCATGAACTACATTATTTGGTACTGTTTCAATATTACACACAAGATCCTTCACTATCAAGCTGGTGTCACCAGCAAACAGAAATGTTTTTGAATCACCTGTAATACTAGAAGGCATATCATTTATATAAATAAGAAACAGCAGTGGCCCCAGCACCGACCCTTGGGGAACGCCCCACTTAACAGTGCCCCATTGGGATTGAACATCACTACCACTCTCAATATTGCGGAGAATTACTTTCTGCTCTCTGTTCTTAAAGTAAGAGACGAACCAATTGTAAGCTACTCCCCTTACTCCATAATGGTCCAACTTCTGCAGTAATATTTTATGGTCAATACAGTCAAAAGCCTTCGTTAAATCAAAGAAAACACCTAGCGTTCGCAACCTTTTATTTAATCTGTCCAAAACCTCACAGAGAAAAGAGAATATAGCATTTTCAGATGTTAAACCATTTCTAAAACCAAACTGAACATTTGACAGCAAATTATGTGAATTTAAATGCTCCAGTAACCTTGTATACACAACCTTCTCGATAACTTTAATAAACACCGATGGCATAGAAATAGGTCTAAAATTGTCAACATTATCAATGTCTCCCTTTTTATAAAGTGGCTTCACTACCGAGTACTTTAATTGGTCAGGAAACCGATAACTCCTAAAGGAAAAGTTACAGATATGGCTGAGTACTGGGCTAACATACATAAAACAATACTTCAGTATTCTGATAGATACCCCGTCATATCCATGAGAGTTCTTGGTCTTTAATGATTTAATTATTAACTCAATCTCCCTCTTGTCAGTATCATGGAGGAGCATTTCAGGTAAAAGTCTCGGAACACTTTTTTCTAAGAGCGCTATATGATTCCCTGTTGGGACTAGGTTTCTATTTAGTTCACCTGCTATATTCAGAAAGTGATTATTAAATACTGTACATATATGCGACTTATCAGTAACACGGACATTCCCACTACGCACTGATTCTATATCCTCGACCTGTCTCTGCAGACCAGCAACTTCCTTTACGACTGAACATATGGTTTTAATTTTATACTGAGACTTAGCTATTCTATCTGCATACCACATACTTTTTGCCTTCCTAATAACATTTTTAAGCACCTTACAATACTGTTTGTAATGGGCTGCTGCATTTAGATTTTGACTGTTTCTAACGTTTTGATATAATTGCCACTTTGTTCTACAAGATATTCTTATCCCTCTAGTCAGCCACCCAGGCTGCCTGTTTATGCTAGTACCCTGTTTTAAACGTTCTAACGGAAAGCAACTTTCAAAGAGCATGAGAAAAGTCTTGAGAAAAGCATTATATTTATCGTCTACTGTATCAGCGCTATAAACATCTTGCCACTCTTGTTCCTTTATAAGGTTTACAAAGGTCTCTATAGCAACTGGATCAGCTTTCCTGAACAGCTGATGACTATATTTAACACGTGTTGCAGAGCAAAAATCTTTTAAAGTTAAAATTTGTGCATCATGATCTGAAAGGCCATTCACTTTTTTGGTAACAGAATGCCCTTCTAGTAATGAGGAATGAACAAAAATGTTGTCTATGGTTGTTCTACTGTTCCCTTGCACTCTCGTTGGAAAGAATACGGTTGGCATAAGATTATATGAATTAAAGAAGTCTACCAGCATCCTCTTCCTTGCACAATCACTTATACAATTAATATTGAAGTCACCACATATAACTAACTTTTTGTGTTTCCTTTAAAGTGAACCAAGCACCTCCTCTATCTTTAGCAAAAATGTTGTGAAATCGGAGTCTGGGGATCTATAAATAACAACAGTTAAAAGTTTAGCTCCGTTAAATTTAACCACACCTGCACAACATTCAAACACCTTTTCAGTGCAGTACTTTGAAACATCAATTGACTCAAATGGGATGCCGTTTTTCACATACGTGGCTACTCCCCCACACCGCAAAGAGCTCCTCAAAAAGCTGCCAGCCAACCTGTATCCTGGTAAAGGAAGCCTCTGAATTATCTCCTTATTTAAGAAGTGTTCAGATATACCAATAATTTCAGAGTCAACATCTATAAGCAGTTCACTAAATTTATCTCTAATACCTTGTATATTTTGATGAAATATACTAATTCCCTCATTACTCGGATACCTAAGCTTTGTCAAAAGTGATTCCGTTGTTAGAGAGACTTCCCTTAGCCAGGGATGCCTATCAGCTGACTTCAATCTAAAAAAGGTGCAGCTCTAACGCCCACTACTGCAGGAATTTTCCCATGAGTGATCCCACCAACCCCACCTATGCTGTCACCTATAAGCTTTGCCAACCTGTTGAGGTGCAGGCCATGTCTAGTGAAACCCGTCCTGCTGATAGACTCCACCGACACCACTGAAATGTGACCCATGCTTTCTGTCATCAGCGCGCCCCCAAGTCGCATGTTATTACGCCTGACGGCTGTATTAAGATGAGGCCGATCGTGACGCTGAAACAGTTCCACGAATTGCACATTCGTGTTGCCAGTCAGAATGGCTATCTTTTCCAGGTCACCATCTATGTTATACTCCCCATCCCCATCAATACTATTACCAGCCCCACCCACACTCTCTTTAGTAAAATCTCTACATAACCCCCCTATGTTAACAGTCACCTGAGCCAACCCTGCATTAGGCTTCACAATGCTGGTGACCTGGTACTCACTCCCAAGCACTTTCTGCAACTGCTGGCCTACACCTCTGCCATGAGAACTACCTAACAGCAGAACCTTCTTCTTCCTCTTCGACTTTGCAACTGTTCTAGGCACAGTAACTACTGAGGTCTGCTGCATACTTCCTAGATCTACAGCTACTAGAGATTCCTCTCCACTAGACTCTGACAGTTGGTCATACCTATTGTAAACACCAATAGTAAAACATCCGAAAATCTTCTTCCCCTAGCAGATCTCTTGCCAACAGCCAGCTCCCATTCCCCAACCCCCTTCTCCCTCCTCATCCTATCTAGCTCCTCCTGTGCGTTTTTCAACTGCACCTGAAGGGCACAGACCTTAAGCTCCTGCTCCTATATCAACTTACTCTTGCTACATAACCTGCAGTTCCAGGAGAGGATCTCACCAGAATGCCCACTGGCTTCCCCATTGCATTCCCCCCAGTGAAAATACTTCGAACAAGTCTCACACCGCAATCCACTACTCACGAACCTACGGCAAAGCCCACGCTTCTCACTCATGGTAAAATTTTACTTTTTCTAAGTTCCGCTACTACAATAGGAAGATGTTAAAAACCTGACTACAATAATCACAAACTTACTCTACAAGGGAAGTAACTACTATTATTAACAGTATTAATAAACAACAAGTGTGAATATAACAAAAGACTACTACAGAAAGAGAATCAAACGTCTAATGACACAGTAACGCAGCTGAAAACAGTTCCCAAAAGGTTCTTCTGAAATTATTTCACCAGAAAACACCAAGAACACCGGTTGAAGACTACTAAAGTTCCTAAATAAACCACTATACACAAACAATTAATTAGTACTTAGCTTTCGATGCGCCGCTACAGCTGCAACTGGTCAGCGCAGAATGTAAACACAGGCAAGAGGTTAAGTTGCTCGATACGAAACACTCACAAATATCAGGTCACAACACAAGAAAGGCAGAGGTGAATGAAGAAACCACTAATATGTCACTTATATAGTAAATATTATCACAAAAACCGTTTAAATATGTATCTGAAACCTAAAAATATATGAAAACTTAGAGAGCGATCTCACACGCAGTCACTCGCTTATGACGTCACACCAAAGCAGTAAAATAACTAGTGGCGTCGGGAACAAGAAGGATATCAAAAGAAGACTAGCACTGGCAGAAAGGTCATACTTGGCCAGTAGAAGGCTACTAGTATCAAACAATGGTCTTTGTTTGAGGAAGGAATATCAGAGAGTGTGGGTCTGCAGTACAGCATTGTATGGTAGTGAAACATGGACTGTGGGAAAACTGGAACAGAAGAGAATCAAAGCATTTGATATTTGGTGCTACAGAGGAACGTTGAAAATTAGCTGGACTGTTAATGAAGGAATGAGGAGTTTCTGCGCAGAATCGGTGAGGGAAGGAATATGTGGAAAACAGTGATAAAGACAAGGGACAGGATGAAAGGACATCTGTTAAGACATGAAGGGATGCGTTCCATGATACTAGATTGAGCTGTAGAGGACAAAAACTATAGAGGAAGACACAGATTGGAATACATAGAGCAAATAATAGGGGGCGTTGGTTGCAAGCTCTACTCGGAGATGAAGAGGTGGCACAGGTGATGAATTCGTGGCGGGCCGCGTCAAACCAGTCAGAATATTGATGACTCCCCCCCACCCACAAAACAAAACTAGAAACGAAAGCTAAACAACAGACACTGGTCTTCGGATGTCTTCGCAGATCTACCTAGAGAGTAGGTTCCCAAGCGAAGTAGCGGCACTGCCTGGCCAGATCGGAAGGGATAGTCAGACGCGTTGTTGCAAGGGGAACAGTTATGTTTTAGTTTTATGCAAATTCATAGAAACATTAGAACGGAAGGGGAAGTCTTATGGGACAGTGCGTTGTCGAGTGTGATTGTCCATATCTTAATTTTGTGCAGAAATAATAAGTTCAGAACAGTTTAAGAATCATGTAATCAGTGAATGGCGTCACAAGATAAACTTTGTAAATATGATTATAGCGTGTGACTTGTTAAAAGAGATGTATAACGTTTGTCACTTGCAGTTTCTTGTGTTCTGCTAGAATAAATGCCATTGGCATCAATGAAAAAGAAACGAACTAACTACTTAATTGCATAACACCAGCTCCTTGCTAACGGTTTATTAGAGCCTCAAAACAACGTCATTTGTTTCAACACAGAAGCGCTGAGGGAATATAATTAGTATTTATCCCTTAGATAGCCGTATGTTCTGCCAGTTCTTCCTCGTCATGCCGACTTGTCTGTCCTCGTTGGAAGCGTCTTTTTTCCTAACCACTGTGTCGTACGATGGTGCAGTATCGCAGTACATCTCTACCAGCGAAGGACAGGCTCCTGCCACGTTACTGCTCTTCAAATAAAGAAACGAGTTACCAAATGATACTCCATGTTGTCAGTGGACTGCGGAATTTTGTTTAGGCTCTTCTAGCGGCGAGCCACATTACTTGGCGCGGGGATGTTACTGTGAGCCAAAATTGCAGACATGTACTTACAAGCAAACAGAAAATTAATTACATCACTTTACTTTTTAAAATTGGTAATTAAACTGTATAACCATACCTCATACTTTACTTTCTCCACCTTTCCATGGAAAAGAAGGGAATATTAAGACATGGTAAAATACAAGATGATTCAGCTGGGCCGGCCGCTGGGTTTTATGCGCTCTGCAACTCTATGAGATGCCATGAGAAAGATTTTCATGTCGTCTCGCTCGCTACATGCAAACTCTTAATCATATATATAAAATAAACAGGATCTTTTTATAGGAACTTCAATGTATTTAAATTTTGTACTGATATTTGTTTTCGCTAGAGGCCTTAGCTATCGAATTATTCAAGAAAGATGTATTTGATCGTGTTGTGGAATGCATAAGACCCAATGGCAGGGGCAGATGAATCACCCTATGTAAGTTGCAATAGGCATTTCGCAGTGATTAGGAACTACAGATGTTGATCAAACAGTCATCTCATGGAATGTGATGTGACTAGTGATTTAGGCCTCTAAATGGCGAGGTCATGAGCGTCCAGCTATCTCGCAACAGGTGATAGATCGCGAACCTGTCTTTGAGCGCTAGAACGTGGACACAGTCGTGGAACTCATCCCTTTAAGGAGTTCCTTACTCAATTCTCTCTATTCTTCTGTAGTGATTTGTTCATTGGTGAGTACTAGACTAGCACAACTGCTCTGAGTATTGTGTTACACTATATCGAAACACTCTGACAATACAAAAGAGGAATTCAGCAGCGCCAGAATGTCTTAACCTCAGATGCTGGCATATTTGGCCCGGTAGGGACGGCATCAACCTGCTGAAGTCAACGATAAAGTTTCTGTTGCTCATATTTGCATCCTGAAATCACTCAGTTACGTAAGTTAGACCTTTGCTCTGTGTTTTCAGCCGAGTTGCAGGAACAGAACCATAAATTTTAACAAGTATTCCAGTGCCTTTTGCTTATTGCTGCGACATGTCCTTTGAGTAATATTCTGTGTGAATCTCTTACGTATGTGAACGTTGAGGCACACCTTAGAAATGCACCTGAATCTGGATATGAGGGAGAGGCTTGTACATTGACCGGTATGTACCTTCAGGCAATCTTATATCTCTGGTCTCTACTCCCTAAGTTCAGCATTTTTTCACACCAAAGGTTGCCTATTGTGATAAGAGTACAGCCAGCTATTGTTACAGGTGCAAGGAGCAATTATTTCAGTTTCCTATGTGAATCATTGGTTTTTTCACCCAAGTAAGTTTTTCTGTTCTTAATTTAGTGCTATTCCAGCTGCATACGCACAAATGAGACCAAACGTAAGTGGATAATAATTATGATAGACATTTATCTTAATAATGATGTAGCAATTTTTTTGCCATTTTATGATTTTATGTTTTGTTAAGTATTTATTGAGGTTGGAGGAAAATTGTACCTCGAGGCAATTGGTGATATTGGACCATGATGATTCCCCAAGGTACTTAGTAATAGATATTTACCATATGCCAATACAGATCAAAAATATAAAAATGCTACAATAGGCTTACAACAATAAAAGTAATTTCTTGCTTCCAAATGTTTATTAGCACGAATTTTAGGGCTGATTTGTCAACCATAAATGTTAGTTTTGCGTGTGTTTGTTTTGTCGTCCAGTTTATTGGCCCTGTATTTATGTCGAATAATGTATATTCATAATAAATCATCTGTCCACCTATTTTATGGCGTGGCTCATGGTACAAAGCAACAGTGTACTTTGACCCAAATACGAAATTTTGAAAAATTAGCTCTATGATACGGACTGTGTATTGGTTATGTATAGTGATTCATTAGATAGGAAATATGATAATATTGCTTCTACCATGACGGTCCAAAGGTAACGTGCGCAATGTACTAGTACAAGCTCTTCCCCCGCCCTACAAAGTCATGTGATACTAAGGAGTCTGTCACATGAGTCACAATACATATAACTGTTCATTATGGGCTCAGGGTATGACGATTGTGTGAAGTAAGAAATAAGATAGTTCAGCATCTCGAGACGCAACTGTGTAAGTAAATGCTTATCCCTTTGCATACTAACATTTTAAAAAAGCTTTGTTTCGTCGTCATGAATATATTGCGAACTATTAGGTGTGCTACGACATACTTACATCCATGTATCAGTTTGTAACGTGCGCGTGGGGCACACAATACTCCTTAAAGCCTGTACTATGATAAGTGAATGGGGTTCACCTTACAAGACAGGATTTTTGTATAGATATTGACCGCGTGTACCTGAATGGTGGCGAATCAGACTTACACCCACTCTGTAATAACAATGAAACGTCAAATAAGTCCGAAATGCAACTACACGTCAGGACGGACAAAAAGCAACACATAAGATGCTACCAATTTGTTAATAATACGGTCGCCAACCTAATCAGGCATTAACTGAGTTTCTTCCCTGTACAAGTTGGCAGATATTCGTGCAAAGCAACAAGTAGTAACACTGCATAATATAGTAGAATTTTAGAACCAGAAAATCTACTGAACTGATAGTTTCACGTTCTGTACTGATATGGTAAAACCATAAATACATAACACTACACTATAATGTATACTACAAAACTTCGTACTGTCTATTGATCTGATTAAAATCGGGCATAAGTTACCCAAGAAATAGCACTTTCGAACCACACACAAAATGCCAATTTTGATAAAGATAAAACACTGATAAATGTTTGACATATACATTGACTTTAACTTTTGCTGGTCAAATCAATGTGGAACACTTGAGAATTCAAATGAATAAAAGGGGAGGGGGGGGGACCCTGAAACTGTTATGATCACTGTATTAAAAAAAATTGATTACTGAAATCATTATCCGCTCAAGATTTCCAATATATGAGTTACTACTCTTTTTATCTTATTTCTTGCTCATTCAAATACCTTTATATCTGTCTCGAAATAATTAAACTTCATTACTAAATCAATATTAAAGTTATTTTCCAACTTTATCAGACCTTCGTTATTCATATACTGGTTCATTAACAAAACCATTCTTACATAGTTAGGTCTGCAAGTAATTATTATTAACAAAAAATTTAATTTTTCATTTCGGGACACTCGGATTGCACAACATTTGGAAAGGACCCTATCTAGGTTAGATGTGAGGATAATTAAATGATAGGAAAGTTCTGGTAAAA
Organism: Schistocerca americana; assembly: GCF_021461395.2. Classification (NCBI taxonomy): domain Eukaryota; kingdom Metazoa; phylum Arthropoda; class Insecta; order Orthoptera; family Acrididae; genus Schistocerca; species Schistocerca americana. The sequence goes on from NC_060119.1 coordinate 623,417,968, forward strand.
TTTAAGTTATTATTGCATAAGTCATTCTCTGGTCCATGCGAATACAGTACTAAAAGTTTCAACCTGCTTGTATCGATGCGGCGGTTGGTGGGCGGCGAGATGGCGAGGCACAGAGCACACATACAACCACAGCTCTTGACGTATCGGCACTTTAATTCCTCTTAGCGTCGCAGTACATTTCCGTTTAGTGCCACAGCTCTTGACGTATTGGCACTTTAATTCTTCTTAGCGTCGCAATACTTTTCCGTTTAGTGCCTATGGAATTTTTCCATGCTGTATGGGCGTTGGAACGGCATACCCGAGGCTCAATGAAACTACGTCTTCCAGGAGAGCCTCCTCGCTCCAGAACGTGTTGCTCAGACCAATGCCAGCGCATTTTCCAGCGCTCGCCTGCCATCCACCTTTTACTGCTTCCTTACAGACGGGGTATTCACCCGAGGTTTTGCATTCTACATATCCTAACACATTGCCTACGTATGGACCAGACGCACAGTTACAATTTTAAACATTTTACAATAGTTTCAACATTTGTTACTGTTGTGGCGTAACAAGACAGTTACGCCACACTGAAGTAGCCGAAAGGCACGCGTAATCTCACTTAGGTTAGATAGAGGTCTGAAACAGGATACGTAATGAATGGTAGCAAGAAAAGTACGTAGCTGCTATAATACTTAACTTTTAATCCATCATTGGTATACAGCATTGCTTGAGGATACAAGTGAGACTCTATCTTAAAATGGTTAATGGCGCCTTGCTAGGTCGTAGCCATTGACTTAGCTGAAGGCTATTCTAACTATCTGCTCGGCTAATGAGCGATGCTTCGTCCGTGTAGTCGCTAGCAATGTCGTCGTGCAACTGGGGCGAGTGCTATTCCGTATCTCGAGACCTGCCTTGTGGTGGCGCTCTGTCTGCGATCGCACAGTGGCGACACGCGGGTCCGACATGTACTAAATGGACCGCGGCCGATTTAAAGCTACCACCTAGCAAGTGTGGTGTCTGGCGGTGACACCACAGTTACATTTCAATTCTATTAAAATATTGCTTGACATTTGACAAACATTAATATTCACATTGAAACTTACTTACAGTTTTCTTAACACAACGACATTAAACAAAAAAAAAAAAAAAAAAAAAAAAAAAAAAAAAAAAAAAAAAGAAATCAGAACATCAATCACACTAGTTTATCGAAAAATCAGATGGAAAAAAAAATTACTTATATGTACAATAGTACAGCGTTGTTGTTGTTACAAGTTTCTATTCAGTTTTATGAAATCACCTGATTCTAGATAAACTGAAAACATCGTCTCCGATTTACAGACCCAGACAGTGCAGCGAGGTGAGTGAGTTTATACGCTAGAGAACAGCAGAGATCGTCTTCGCTTCTCACAATACGATACTGGAAACGAAACTGCAAAACAGTCACGAAGCGCATAACATGGAAAGACACATAGAGATTAACGAATGGTACTGCATTACCTACATATTCCTGCTACAAACCGAGCCTGACAATAGTTCGTTTGGAAGGTATGTGGTCGGACGTACTAGTGAGCACAGATCGGGTGTTAAAGGGTTCGAGATCGGGCGTTAAAGGACTCGACTACAACGTAGGCTCTGTGTGTGTGTGTGTGTGTGTGTGTGTGTGTGTGTGTGTGTGTGTGTGTATTTTTTTAATTTTCTTTCATTGTAGATTGCTATTTCCTTGGATGCGTAACAGCTCTTATTAGACCCTTATCGTGTCATCATTTTTGAGATATTTTTAATTGAATGTATTTGTCTTCAGCGTACACCACACAGCCAGCTCATACTATTATTAATAGAAAATTAATTTAGACTACATGTTCGTTTGGTCGCACACACACGTTGTGCACGGAACATTCGTGGTTATAGGTAGACAAATACCGCAGAACCACAGTAAAATCAAATGTTACAGGACGCATTTGTGGGTCAATGGTAAGGTGGTCTTAGATGCGGACACTTGCGGAAAAAGTGAATCTGTACAACGAGTTGAAAAGTCTGCCATCCTGTGTTTCCAACAAGGCAGTGACGCAGGTTGGCAACGTAAGACGTAGCTTCTCAAAGGCCTTGTGAAAGGATTGTAGTACTTCTATGTAGGTTGGGGCACCCAAAGGAAAAGTCATGTGCGTCCTCTTCTTCTCCAAAACAACAGAACGCTGTGTCGGTGACGTGCAGCCTGTGGAAGATGTTTACGGAAACATCCGTGGTTAAACCTGAGTGTACCTATTAGAGAGGAGAGGTGCCTAGTCCTGGACTTGTATGAATTTTCTTAGAAGCAGAGACCGGCGTGTGAACCGTTGCGCACTTCTTGCCTTTATGTCTTGTTGATTATGACCGCCTGTCACATCATGGTCTCTACGATGCAGTGTCTTTCGCCATGACTCGCTTTCACGCGGAAGTACTGTTTGTAAACGTAGCACTTGTCGGTTGTCATCCGTCTGAAAAGCGTTAATAATTCAGGCGTTACCCCTCTAAAGCGTTTTGTCTAGTTTCCCAATAGAGCAATAATATATGAACGCACTCGTATGTGATATAGTATGCCAAAGAGTAAATAAACTGTGTGTTGTCAATAAAGTTCTTGAAGGTATGTAACTTCACTGTCACTATATAAACTTCTCCAACGTTTCGGCGACTGTTGCAAATGGCCCTCCTCACGATGCTTTACTGAATCAGCAAAACAAATTCTGCGACGTTCCGGGCCACTCTCGCAAATGCCAACCCTCGGAGAGTTTTGCTGACTCAACAGAACACCGTGAGGAAGGCCATTTGCAACAGTGACCAAAACGTCGGAGAAGTGTACACATTGACAATGAGGTCTCCTACCCCGAAGAATTGTGTTGACGGTGGTCACTGCAGCGGAAGCCTACGTTTACGAATTATGTGTCAAGATCTTCGTTCAGCAGTGGAATTTATGAAACTACGTGCATACTAGAGGAACTGTGCACACTTTATCGTTCCGCTCTGAGAGAAATGAATTAACAATGGGTACGGTCTAAACACTTGGACGTGTCTCCGAATATCAAGACTTTTCTCTCAACATGGACTGCGCTATGTCCAACTGAGCTAGGGGATAATTAGCGATGAATGGCCTGTTTCTAGTACATACAGTAGTGGTCACCGTTGTTGGTGTACGCGTGTCTGTGTGTGAGCGTACGTGCGTGCGTGCGTGCGTGTCTGTCTGTCTGTGTGTGTGTGTGTGTGTGTGTGTGTGTGTCGTAACGTACGTGTCATTCATACATATGGTAGTTTTACGGGTCCATCCAATTATATTTCTTAAACGTTGGAACATATTCTCTGTATAGTGACATAGCTCTAAGTTGCTTCGCACTTTCCAGGCGTGACTGTCGAAGGTACTGCTCTCTGTCAGAAGATTTTCATACTTGCAACGATGGAATATAGTGAAACAACGTCATATGGCGCCAGCCCCAAGAACCGTACACCGAAATAATGTATCCATGCTATTTGAAAGGGACAATGTACCCTGTTTAACGGAACTTGAGAACTCTGCAAAAGAATTCAATTATGGTGTAAAGGTTGTTAACGTTTCCTACATATACATCCATGATTACTCTACAGTTCACAATTCAGTGCCTGGCAAGGGGTTCATCACACTGCCTTCAAGCTAGCTCTCTACCGTTCAATACTCGAACAGCGCGGGAAAAACGGATATTTCCGTGCGAGCTCTGATTTCTCTTACTTTATTATGATGATCATTTTTTCCTATGTAGGTGGTTAGCTGAAAATATTTTCACATTCTGAGGTGAAAGCTGGTGACTGAAATTTCGCATAATGCCAAACGAGATCTTTGAACATTTTTGACGTCCTCCGTGAATCCTATCCGTTGTGGATCCGACACAGCACAACAATACTCCAGGAGAGGGCGGACAAGCGTAGTGTAAGCAGTTATATTTTCTAAGTGTTCTACCAATAGAAAGTATTGAGTTAAGTTTACAGCCTTTAGATTTCTGTGATTTATCGTGTAACAGTAATTTAGTGGATTGCTTTTAGCACTCATATAGATGACTACACATTTTTCATTATTTAGAGAAAATTGGCACTTTTCGCACTATACAGAAATCTTGTCCAAATCACTTTGTAATTCGTTTTGATACCTTATGACTTTACAAGACGGTAAATGACGTCATCATCGGTAAAGAATCTAAGAGGTCTGCTCAGATTGTATCTAAAACGTTTATGTAGATTAGGAACAGCAGAGGGCCTATAACACTTCCTTGGGGAACGCCAGATATTACCTTTGTTTTACTCCATGTCTTTCCTTCAGTTATTACGAGCTGTTACTGTTCTGACAGGAAATCGTGAATCCAGTCTCACAAATGAGGCGATCATAGGCATCCTAAGAATTTGAAATCAATTTGATTCCAGCGAAAGTTTTCTTAAACGTAGTCTAGAAATGTGAGTGGCTTGCGGCAGAACAAAGATTCGCCTCCAACGGCGCGTGAGACTACCACAGAGAGATTCGCAGGAAACAAACTTATACTTTGCTGCTAGCCTTGAGTCACATTTTGAGGCTATTTTTTACAAAAATTCCTCTGGAAACATGAACAATAGTTACGTCGTTATTGTAAGCATACTGCAAATTGACACCTGGCCTACATTTCTTATTTCCGGTTGCGGCAGTCCTCACTCGGCTGCCGCACGGATGGCCTTTGCCCTGGGCACTGTTTCTCGGCATGTCAATGCGGGTGTCGAAAGTTGGCGCATGGTTGTGTTGGAAGTGTGGAGTCAGTGATGTATATTTATACTCTACGGCCGGGATACAGGACAGGTGCTAAATTGCAAAGATTAATATTAAGCAAAAGGAAATGCGAAGATTTGGTTTTCCCGCGGACGCCATATCACTGAGAAGTTTGAGATACCTCTAATTGTTGTGGAAAGGCAAATATTATTGAAAATATTTGTCAGTTAATTGAGGCACCTCTATGTAGCAGTAATAAACTTGACCGCTGATCTTAGTTGAACACTTATGACAGAATTTGCGAACACGATAAATGTATTTAGGACACCTAAATTTATATCAATAATTAAAAACAAATAAATTCTAGCAATGGACTAATTCGTGTGAAAAACAGAATTCTGATTTCCAAACCGATTTGATATGGCTTTGATTTATTAGGAGTATTAAGCTTGTGTTGCAAGAATAAACTAAAATTGGTGAAATTGAACTCAACACTGTATTCATTTCGAATGCACAAGTACTATACTAGAGAAGAGTGTTGTAGCTTGAAGATAGTGTACCTAGGAACACATGACATTTCCTGTCGATGTTTTAATACAGTAACTGATCTTCATATCACATGAAGGAATGCACGGACAGGAGCCCACTGTAAAGTGTCTCTGGCATTTTCTACAATTTTTGTTGTTGTGGGACTTGAGGTTGTTTCTTCTGCTGGATTTATAAATTTTTTTAGCTCTTCATATTTAAGTGCTGTATAATGCTTGGTTAATCACTTAAAACGTTTATCGCAAATAGTGCGGAAATGGAAAGTGCAATTGTTGTGCGGTTTTCACAGAAAATATTTGTAGTCAGGAGCTTCTACTGTTAGCCAGTAAACAGATTGTGATAATACTTACAAAGTGTATATTTTGTGCAAACATGCACTTTTTAAAATGTAATAATGCCTATTGACATTAGCAAACAAACAATAGGGTAAATTAGAATGTCAGTAGTGTTTGTTATAGAATTCTAGTGCGATTATTTTACGAGATATGGTATTTTTGAAAGTTTCCACACCGAGATTTATTTGGGCCATCAAAACTGAGTAGTTGCTAGACGCTTGTGTGTTCCTTGCGTGCATTGCGACTTACTACTCAGTTATCGTGTGTCAGTCCAAACAGCATGTCATGAGTGACCTATAAAGAAAAAGCTGACATGTTCATGGTGTATGGAGAATGTAGGAAGAATGCAGTACGTTCTTGTAAAGTGTATGCGTCAAGACATCCCAATAGACGCCAACGATCTCGGCAATTATTTATCAGCCTCTCAACCAGTTACGTGAAAGTGGCAGTCTAACACCTAGACAACGTAACAGAAGGAAACAAGTAATGACAGAAGAAGAGGAAGTTAATGTTCTTGTTGCTGATGCTGCAGCTGATCCTCACATTAGCTCCCGAGCAACAGCGCGAGGAAGTGTCATCAGTCAGGCAAGTGTCCTACGCGTTCTCCATCGACATGCTTTCCATCCCTATCACGTCTCCTCCGTCAAGTGCTGCATGGAAGCTATTGTGGGAATCGCTTTAACTTCTATACATGAGCATTAAGACAGGATACTCCAGATGTATCCTGTATCTTATTTAGTGATGAAGCCATATTAATCATGACTACACAAACCTCCGAAACATGTCCTACTGGTCTGTTGAAAATTCCCCTTGGCTTCATCGGGTAGAACGTCGGTGTATATGGAGTCTAAACGTGTGACGGAGGAGAGCGAATCATCGGCTCATAGGCCCGTTTTTCATAAAGGGAACACTGAAGGCGCAGAAGTGTTGCAACCATCTAAGAGACTATCTTCCACAAATCCTAGAAGAAGTTTCTTCACAGACTATGGGGAACCCATGGTACCAACATAATGGCTGCCCAGCCCTTAGTGCGCGAACTATTACAGCATGTCTTCACGAGTTGTTTCCAAATTGTTGGATTGGTCCCAGAGGTCACGTACCATGCCCGGTCCGTTCTCCGAATTTGAAAGTTGTAATTTTTTTTAAATTTTATATATATACATACAGGGTATTTCACTAAATGTGCTTGCCTCTGTAAGTTACGAAGTAATGGGCGACGGAAATATTTATTGCGGTAGGTCACCATAAGAAACGTTACACTGTCTGCGGAGTTATGAACATAGATTATTGTGTTATTATCCAAAGAGTTACAGCAATAGATACAATTTTTTAAATGGATCAGTTGTTGTTTCTATCATACGCTGGAATAAGTAACACCAGCTGTGTATACATCAATTTAAATTACATTCCTATCACTTTTAGTTTGGGAACTACAACCCTTCAAAGTTTCAGGGGCAGATAGCACATGCAGTACATAATACATGGCTGTGTGGAGGGTGATGGATGTTCTGGCGGTGGGAAGTTGATTTAAATGCGATGTTCAAATGTGTGTCAATGTTCTTCAATGCACAATGCAATGCGCCTTCTAAAGGATCTGCGGACGAGATGTAACATCGCCGGTGTCACGGAGCAACATGCGTCCTCGATGCGCCGTTTTAGATCATCTGGGGATGTGGGCTCCGTGACATAAACACGATCCTTTAGATATCTCCACAAAAAGAAATCTAATGGTGTTAAATCGGGCGACCTCTGCGGGCCATGAATGAGGACCATGGCGCCCCAACCGCCTTCCTGCAAACCTGTTGTTTAGTTCTTCCACAACAGCGTGCAGAATGGGCTGGGTGAAAATCGTGCTGCACCCACATATGAACTCTCGTGTGTAGACTATAAACGCGCGATGTAATTCACCTGTCAGTGTACCTGGGAAGTAGTGTGGACCGATGATTTCATCCCCAAGGATTCCACACCATTCATCAATAGACCACCTACGTTGACTGTCGACAGGTCGTACCCGCCGAGGATTGTCTGCGGCCCTGTAGTGCACGTTATGGCGATTCATTGGACCATAATTTGTGAATGTGGGTTCATCAGAGAATATAACACCTTGTAAAGACTCTAGCGTAAAATTACACATGGTCCATTCACAGAATGTAACTCTCGCACGTCCTGGGTCAGTGACAGGCGGTACGGGTGAAACCTGTGTTTGTGTACTACACGCCACACATGTGTAAGACTGACACCAGCGACAGCAGCAACGGCTCGTAAGCTGATATGAGGATCATGGAGTACTGCAGCTAGAACAAACACCTCCTTCTCCTCACTTCTTCCACTTCTTCGTCTGTTACTGCGGCGCATTACCGAGCTTCCTGTTTCCCAATGTCGATGTTCGGCAAGCAAGAACGTAATGGCTGCCGGAGCTCTTCGCCTAGGATATCTCACGACGTACACCATGACTGCTTCAGTGGCATCGTGTCGGCACTTGCCGAGCATCAGCAACATGTCAACGTACTCGTTGATCGTGTACGCCATCTTTCTTCGATGTCAGCAAATGTGGTATATTGAGCCCCGTTTGTTCGTGTGGCTCGAACTGTCGGGTATACGGCCATGTGTGAAGATAGTCGTCAGTCTAACAGCGCATCGAGGAAGCTTCTCACTCCATGACACCGGCGACGTTACAACTCGGAAGCACCTGATTTAGAAGGCGCATTGCGTTATGCGCAGTGTGTGTGGTATCTGCCCCTGAAACTTTGAAGGGTTGTAGCTCCCAAACTAAAAGTGATAGGAATGTAATTTAAATTGATGTATACACAGCTGGTGTTACTGATTCCAGTATATGATAGTAACAACTAATGTTCCATTTAAAAAATTGTATCTTTTTGCTTTTGGATAACAACACAAAAAACTACACACACACACACACACACACACACACACATATATATATATATATATATATATATATATATATATATATATATATATATATACAGGGTAGAAAGTATTTAAACCGACAAACTCTGATATTTTTCCCTAATGTCATTTTTTCCTGTGAGGATTATTTAAACCGGTGGAGGCTGTATTACGCTCTTCAGTTTTTAGAGGCCGTATTGCGATCTTCAGTTGTTGGATGGCATATTACACTCTTCAGTTGTAGGCTACTGCTGTCCACCAGTGTAGTAGTGGATTGTCTCTTTTCACTATAAGAGCGATACACCTGGAGTGAGTACACTGATATGGTTGATACACCTAGAGTGAGTACAATGATATGGTTGGTGCGTACTACGTAGCGCACCACAAGGGACGACCTGCACAGCAGGTTTATCAACAACAACATCCTAATCGCCGTATCCCGCATCATACGACATTTGCTGCTGTGTACCAACGTCTGCGTGAGACTGGGTCATTTAGCAGATTACCTGAACAGGGACGCCTTCGCACGGTAAGAACGCTGCAATTTGAGGAAGCTGTCTTGCAGCATGTTGAGCTGGATCTTTCAATCAGCACTCGTGTAATTGCACGTAACATGGGGACAAATCAGACGAATGTAACAACAGTCCTTCGAGAGCAATTGTTACGTCTATTTCACTTACAGCGTGTCCACAACCTGGAACCAGTTGATTATCCACCCAGAGCACAGTTTTCGCAGTGGTACCTTGATCAGTGTGAAATGCATCCTACATTTCCATCCTCTGTGTTGTTTACCGATGATGCAACGTTCGGGCGTGGTGGAGTCTTCAACAAGCACAATTCGCATGTTTGGAGTGAGGATAACCCACATGCCACAGTTACTAGCGCTCATCAAGTGCGGTTCTTCGTTAATGTGTGGGTTGGTGTTGTTGGGGACTGTTTAATTGGGCCGTATCTGCTACCTAGGCCATTAAATGACAGGCACTATTACAATTTTCTCACCAGAGAATTGCCAGAACTGCTGGAAGACGTCCCGCTCCCTACAAGTCAACGCATGTGGTTCCAACATGACGTGGCGCCGGCACATCTCAGTCGCCGTGTGCGTCGATTCCTGGACCGACGGTTCCCAGAAACGTGGACTGGCAGAGGTGGTCCAATGGCCTGCTCGATCCCCGGATATGTCCCCTCTGGACTTCTTTGTGTGGGGAGAGAAGCGCAACCTTGCATACGCAACTCCTGTTGCATCAGAAGAGGATCTGGTTGCCCAGATAGTAGCAGCAGCAGGAATAATTCAGGATACTCCTGGGGATTTTGCCCATGTCAGACAGAACATGATCCGACGGTGTAACCTTTGTTTACGTGTCAATGGAGGCATTTTTGAAACTCTACTGTAATTGAAATTGGGTTGTGTTAATGTGTTGTCTGTTGGTCATAAAAAAATTGAAAAGTGTTTGTTGGTTTAATTAATTTGCCACCAGAGAAATCTTCCTCTACCGGTTTAAACACACCTCATAGGAAAAAATGACATTAGGGAAAAATATTTGTTTTGATGTCCCCTACAACCTCCCTGAGTTTGTCGGTTTAAATACTTTTCACCCTGTATATTTGGTGAAAGTTGATACGCAACAGTGAAATGCTAGCACCCGTGCCACAGTCATTCTATACCGGACGGGAAGCGTATATTGACGTTGCCGGTGGTCATTTTGAACACACCCTGTGATAGTCAGTCATGTCGTTACTGGTCGGAATCGACGTAACTACTATATGCAGTTGTGTTGTTCTTCAGTGTGTGTTACCACAGATATTGTACAAGTGTTGGTCTGGGACCTTTTCAAACTATGATATCTCGTAAACAACTAGCACTAGAATCCTGCAACAAACACCACTGACATTCTAATTTGCCCTACTTTTAGTTTGTTAATGTCAATAAGGATTTTTCTATTTAATAAATTGTATGTTTCCACAAAAAATACACTTTGTTAATATTATTACACTCTGTTAATTGGTTAACAATACGAGCCCCTGATTACCAATCCATTCTGCAGAAACTGCACATCAATAGCATTTCCATTTCCTCAATATTTGCAGTCCAAGTTTTAGGTGATTCATGCTCTATATTAAATGTATTTGAAAAGTAACGAGTTATGTATTTTTAATGTTAGTTATGTATTGTATAGACAGTTAAGCCACACCTCGTCGGCTGTGCACCACCTTGTACCTTGAAATGTAAGAACGTCTACCATGGAACATGAAATATTCACAAATCAAGTGACTTGAATGTTTTAACAGTCTTACCATTTTTGAAAAAGGAAATTTGTGTTAGTTTTCAACAGCTTCTGTTTCAAAATGTGTTTAACTTGTAACTAGTTTTCAATAATACTTCAGTTTAATTTTGCTTTCTGGTTGCTGGTACATGGTAGAATAATAATGCAACAGATAGTGTTAAATAAACCATTCACAATATTTTCTCGATTGCATCGCTTTTAAGTAGCAATTTGATAGTTATTTCTAGGGACATCTGAAAGTTGTATCTTAGAACATTTTTCTCACTAAGGAAAACATTAACCAGAGTAATTTCTGTAATTTTGGAAATGGACTTCAGCATACGTTAAGTGACTGACAGTATTCAAAAATGGAATAATAAAATATATTAAACTTCTAATTTAGATCCAGATAGAGGAGAAAGTTGAAATGTGTTACCAAACTAGGTGGCGCTGTGGTTAGCACGTGGGACTATAAATCTTCATCAGTACTACGCATGTCACCTAATGGTGTGTGGATACTTCTGGTGTCACTATCTGTACTCCCCGCCCTGTTCCACTCTCGAATGAATGTTGGTAGATTTCTGTATGAGCTCTAATTTTTTGAATTTTCTCTTCATCTCGAGATGTTTGTGGAAGGAGGCGATATGTTGTCCTTCTCTTTCCAAAAAGTGCTCCCTCGAAATTCGAATTGCAAATCTCTGAATGATGCAAAACGCCTCTCTTGTAGCGCCTGCCACTCCGTAACGTTCTCTCGCCTACTAAACGATCCCGTGAAAAAAATCGCCGCTCTTCTTTGACCTTCTCTGACAGTCACAAACTGAAGAACAATGCTCAAAAATTGGTCGAACAAGTGCCCCATAAGCCACTTCCTTCATATTGTACCTTGCAATTTCTCGGCCCTAGCCTTCTGAAGGACAACTGCTGAACTCCGCTTTCGATCACCCAGATATAGGTTTTCTGAGATTTCCCTATATCGATTCAAGCAAAAGCAGAGATAGTTTCTTTGAAACGACACGTCCGATTTCCTTCCCTATGCTTCAAATAACCTGAGCTTGTGTTCCGTCTCTAATGACATGATTGTCGTCGGGGCGTTAAACACTACTCTTCCTTTCTTTTTTCTGAAATGTGGTCCTAGGTACAAAAGTAACGTCAATAGTTTTGTTATTCTGGAATTTTAACTACGATTGTATTAGTTTATGGCAACTGTGATATTGTTAGATTGAAAAACGATTAACGGATGTGAATGTCTCTACTAGGGCCTAGACAAATACCTAACTATGATAAACTCTAATAATTATTTCGGGGAGGAATCTTTTACTATTACTTTTACCACTTTGCAAGAGTTTTCGGTCGCCAATAGTGAAAGTAAGGCATGTGCTTATCTTAGAAGAGGCAAATTATGTACCTTAGCAGATAAAAACGAAGGGATATTAATAATATATTAGGAAAATTGTGGTAAGGTCTTTGGGACAAAACTGCTCAGGTCATCGGTCGCTAAGGTTACACACTACTTAACCTAACTTAAAGTAACTTACTCTAATGACGACACACACACACACACACACACACACACACACACACACACACACACACACATGCCCGAGGGAGGACTCGAACCTCCGACGGGGGAAGCCGCGTGGACGGCGACAAGACGCCCTAAACCGTGCGGCTACCCGCGCGCCTATTAATAATATAGAAAAATTCTATATATATATAGCTTGGATTGCTGAGACAGTAAGTTAATTGCCCGAAAAAGGTAACCTTCCTGTTTCTTGAATCTGCTCTGAAGTTTCATACAGGACAATGTGAGTTTATTTATATGTTTGTTTAACATGATGAGCTCAGGCATTCTGTTCAGCTCTCACTTGTAACTACGGCTTGATACTTGCATAGCTGTTGGCCTTACAATATAATGTAGGATTTATAATAAGTGCAATAAGCTAAATAATAGTGATAATGATTAGTATAATAGTTGAAATAGTTGAGAGATTGTTTTGGCAGCTTTCGTTATGCAAATGGATGAAGGGCGGCAAGGTATTTTTCTGGATACTTAGAATGTATGATCAAAAGCGTTAGTGTACATTAATACAGGGATAAGTCTACCATTGCCTTTTTGGCTGCTTGACCTCTTCTTTGAGAGAATGTCAGTAAAACGCCGTTATGGAGGAATGACAGGCCATTGTTCTTCAAGACCCTAAGCAAGAGGAGCTAGCGATGCTGCACTTTGGGTCTGGAGCCGAGTCGATGTTTAACCCATCCCAAAGGTGCTCAATAGGGTTCAGGTCGGGGTTTCGGACAGGTCAGTTGATTTACAGGATGTTATTATCTAAAGACCATTGCCCAACAGTTACTGTTATATGACATGGTGCACTGTCATGCTGAAACAATCATCGTCTCCGAACTGTTTCTGTACAGTACACAGTACTCGAAGCTGTAAAATGTGTTCATACCCTTCTGCCCCTAGCTTTTCCAAAGCACAGTAAGGGGACCATATTCTGACCACGAAAAGTACCCCCACATCGTAACACCACTTTCTCCGTACTTCACTGAAGCAAAACATATGATGGTACGTAACGTTCTCCAGCATTTGCAAAATCCAAAGTCATGCATCGGATTGTCACAGGCTGTAGCGTGACTGATCACTCCAAATCACTCTTTTCGAGCCACCCAATGTCCGGTGGACTCGCCTCTTTTATTATTTCTAGCATCGCTTAGAACTGACTACGGAAGCTTGTGGGTTACGAGGAGCTGCTCAACCATCGCACCCCATTGTTTTTAACTCCCTGAGTACAATCATTGAGCTAGCGGAACAGACAGCTGGTAGCACTTCCGAAGTCACGAGTGACTCGTTCTGGTGATTTCACGTGATCTTTACTGCAATGATCGACGGTCCCTGTCCGACAGTACATGAGGTCTGCCCGGTCTTTCTTTTGCTATGGTTGTTTATTCACGTTTCCACTTCACATTCATCTCGTCAACAGTCGACTTGAGCAGGTCCAGGAGGTTGACATGCCCCTGATGGATCTGATACTGAAGTGACATCAAGTGACTACGTTCGAAGTCAGTGAGCTGAGGTCATCAGTCCCCTAGAACTTAGAACTACTTAAACCTAACTAAGGACATCACACACATCCATGCCGAGGCAGGATTCGAACCTGCGACAGTAGCGCCTAGAACCACTTGGCCACCTCGGTTGGCAGCTCTCTTGACCGAGCCATTCTGCTTTGACTGCCGCTCTGCTGATAACACCATACTCCCTGCCTTCTTTTATATTGGGGAGTCAGACTCTCGCGACAGCTAGTGGTCAGAGGTGTGTGGATTCTTTTGATCAGCTAGTTTATGATGAGGAGTCCATGTTTCATATTTCTGTTTTGGACTTTTGGTGCGTGAAGTCCCCTCATTCTTGACATGCCGCTGTCACACACTCGTTGCAAACAACCACCACTGCCGTCGCTCGACGCCAGGTGCTTGCAAAGGTGCGTCAGCATGTCTAAAAGCCAAAGTGAACTAAAGAACCTAGCGGAGCGACCATACGCAGTTGTATAAATATGTTCAGTACGATCAAATGCAGAGTCATTTTAAATACAGTTGGCACTCTGAGAACCATAATGGCCTAAAGCACGCAGTCAGACCTAAGGCCGACAATTTAGTGTCTACATAATGTATGTAATAATAACATGTCACAATCGGAGGTGAGTTTTATCTGAATCTTAAACCACAGAATGTGATTAATGACAATGGAGATAACGAGGACCCCAAAGTGTTGGAATTGTTCGTAATTTCATGTTTGGGGGGGGGGGGGGCATTTAGTATCTGTTGTTAATGTTCTGATGCTAGTTTCACATTAACTACAAACTTAACAACTGTAAAAAGACACTATTGTCACGATCATATATTTGGGTTCAAATTGGTTCATATGGCTCTGAACACTATGGGACTTAACATCTGAGGTCATCAGTCCCCTAGAACCTAAGGACATCACAAACATCCGTGCCCGAGGCACATTCGAACCTGCGACCGTAGCGGTCACGCGGTTCCAGACTATAGCGCCTAGAACCGCTCGGCCACCCTGGCCGGCTATATATTTGGGAATTAATATTATTCAAAAATATAAACTTAAATATTAATTAATATTTTTAACATAAAGTGAGTTTGTTATATTTTCATAGGTACTATAGGATGTTGAGACTTGATTAAAAATAGTTCTGACCTATGAGACAGCTGGTTTTCTCAAACTTCAATTTTTCTCAAAACTTAGTTTTTGTGCTTTGTGCCTTTATGGTTTTCAATACCTCTGTTTCTATTTCTTCGAATGTTATTAATTGCTATGTATTCTTATAAGTTTTGTACTGACCTAGACATATGCTTCCATAGCACTCGTTCCTATTACAGAGAGCAAACACTTTTTCTTCCTTTTTAATATTAATATTATGTCGAACTAGGTCTATTTACTGTTAGTCAGTAACGGAAGTCGATCTCTCAGACACACTGCTTCATAATTGATGCAATAGTGCGCCATAGAAAAATAATAAAAGGGAATAAACACTTACACTCCTGGAAATGGAAAAAAGAACACATTGACACCGGTGTGTCAGACCCACCATACTTGCTCCGGACACTGCGAGAGGGCTGTACAAGCAATGATCACACGCACGGCACAGCGGACACACCAGGAACCGCGGTGTTGGCCGTCGAATGGCGCTAGCTGCGCAGCATTTGTGCACCGCCGCCGTCAGTGTCAGCCAGTTTGCCGTGGCATACGGAGCTCCATCGCAGTCTTTAACACTGGTAGCATGCCGCGACAGCGTGGACGTGAACTGTATGTGCAGTTGACGGACTTTGAGCGAGGGCGTATAGTGGGCATGCGGGAGGCCGAGTGGACGTACCGCCGAATTGCTCAACACGTGGGGCGTGAGGTCTCCACAGTACATCGATGTTGTCGCCAGTGGTCGGCGGCAGGTGCACGTGCCCGTCGACCTGGGACCGGACCGCAGCGACGCACGGATGCACGCCAAGACCGTAGGATCCTACGCAGTGCCGTAGGGGACCGCACTGCCAGTTCCCAGCAAATTAGGGACACTGTTGCTCCTGGGGTATCGGCGAGGACCAAACGCAACCGTCTCCATGAAGCTGGACTACGGTCCCGCACACCGTTAGCCCGTCTTCCGCTCACGCCCCAACATCGTGCAGCCCGCCTCCAGTGGTGTCGCTACAGGCGTGAATGGAGGGACGAATGGAGACGTGTCGTCTTCAGCGATGAGAGTCGCTTCTGCCTTGGTGCCAATGATGGTCGTATGCGTGTTTGGCGCCGTGCAGGTGAGCGCCACAATCAGGACTGCATACGACCGGGGCACACAGGGCCAACACCCGGCATCATGGTGTGGGGAGCGATCTCCTACACTGGCCGTACACCACTAGTGATCGTCGAGGGGACACTGAATAGTGCACGGTACATCCAAACCGTCATCGAACCCATCGTTCTACCATTCCTAGACCGGCAAGGGAACTTGCTGTTCCAACAGGACAATGCACGTCCGCATGTATCCCGTGCCACCCAACGTGCTCTAGAAGGTGTAAGTCAACTACCCTGGCCAGCAAGATCTCCGGATCTGTCCCCCATTGAGCATGTTTGGGACTGGATGAAGCGTCGTCTCACGCGGTCTGCACGTCCAGCACGAACGCTGGTCCAACTGAGGCGCCAGGTGGAAATGGCATGCCAAGCCGTTCCACAGGACTACATCCAGCATCTCTACGATCGTCTCCATGGGGGAATAGCAGCCTGCATTGCTGCGAAAGGTGGATATACACTGTACTAATGCCGACATTGTGCATGCTCTGTTGCCTGTGCCTATGTGCCTGTGGTTCTGTCAGTGTGATCATGTGATGTATCTGACCCCAGGAATGTGTCAATAAAGTTTCCCCTTCCTGGGACAATGAATTCACGGTTTTCTTATTTCAATTTCCAGGAGTATATTATGTTTCTCAAGCAGAACATTCATGGCTCCGAAGACGTTATCTTTGTGAGAAGGAAATTTTTGCTGCTATACGTGGGCTGTCATTCCTTGCATTTGGTGCGCCTAACCTTTTTTCCCTAATTCTGCTGTCAGTCTCAGATTGAAATTAAGAATAGAATTTCATTAAAAATTGCTCATAACGTGTGTCTCTTTGCCCATGGTTGACAACCACATTAACCTGAGATGTAAAATCTCAGCGAAGAATTGCAAACGTTACGTATAAATGCTTTAGCGCATCCAAAATCTTTTTGCAATCTAAACACTGCTAAAACCTCCGACATGGTAGAGATGTTCTAAGTGGGTCGTAAGTGAGGAAGCCGTCCATGTTTGCGGCCAATGACGATTGTCAGCAAACTGAGATATTTTATTGAGTTAGTGATTTCAGCTGTCCCCATTGAGGTATATCAGCAACACCTGTTGGCAGCTGAGGGTTTCGATTAATTATCATTTCTTTCTAGAGAAGCTGCATGGTCATCATTGGTATCTGTTCTTTCGGAACAGTTACTGTCTTCATATAGTTAAAGGCTATCCTGCCATTGACCTTCTTCTGTGCGAATGCGCACACTTTGCCCAAATTCGTACGGGAGCCGTCACCTTAGCTGGCGCGAGTAATGAGTGAATGGGCAGATGCCATTTAGGAACATTACGAATGTAGGTTGTGGACAGTTGGGAATGTGGGTCTCACGGGAAACGTGCAAGGGATAAGCCCCTGCAGTCGCGCTATCCTCTGTGCCCTCGGTGGCTCAGATGGATAGAGCCTCTGCCATGTAAGCAGGAGATCCCGGGTTCGAGTCCCGGTCGGGGCACACATATTCAGCTGTCCCCTTTGATGTATATCAACAACACCTGTTGGCAGCTGAGGGTTTCGATTAATTATCATTTCTTAGTGATTTCCTTACTAGGACACATGCAATCCTCTTATACTTTACTATGATTCTACGCTAATCTTACTGGTGAGTTAATAGATGGAATAGCAGGGCCAATTAATGAGTAGCTGGACAAGAAAATTGTCCGTCACAATGGAATATTGACAATTAATGACTTCCCACACAAACAATGAGGAAAGAAGAGAAACTCGGCTTGACATGGGTCCCTACAGCAAGACCAGAAAAGTATGCTGCAAGCTTCCCTTGGTAATCTTTGCAGCTACTCTGTTGCCACAACAGCGGAGGCCGTGACTTGTAGAGCCTGAGATATTCGATTTACGGCTACAGCCTACCCTGGGGGCCACTTGTAGGAACTTCCGCCCCGCGAGGTGGTAGTACTTCTTTCTCAGTGCTATTATTACATGCAGTTCCGCACGCCATCGACTAGTTTAGACTACTATGATGGCTCCTAGGGACCGCGCTGAAACCAGTGGTCGCTGTGTATAACGGCATTGGTCATGCGATTGTAGCTTTTTGACATTTCACGCTCCAAAGAAAACGTGCCGTGGCTCATTTTACTTGCGCCTCAGAGTGTAGCAGAGCTCTCGTTCATCAGTACCGTTACCCCAGTTATACGCTGGCAAAATCCGTTCTTTGTAAGTCAAAACATTTGTCGAAATTAATTTCTCATTTATCTGCTCATCGTGTACTTCAGAGTCATGCCAAAAACATTTCAAGGTTAGATTGATTTGTTTACTCGCAAATAATTAAATCTGTCTTTTTGTTTTTGCAGTTTGTGGTGAGATGGCCATCGAAAAACCAAAAGAGGTACATATCCGGCATCTTGTGCTTTTTGGGTTTTGCAAGGGTAGTAAGAAACAATTGCTATTAGAAACATTTGCGATGTTTATCTAAGTGTATTAGGCATTCGTAAATGCCAATGTGGTTTTCTAAGTTCAGTTTGGACTTTCCGAGTCGTATCGGTCAGGGAGACCAACAATTTCAGATACTCAGAAGTTAGGGGCGTAGGTAGAAGTGTTAGACAGTCAAGAAACTATCAGACACACTTTACCAATTTTGGCGGATCATCCAAGAATATTTGCAGCAGATTGGTGTAGAAAAACAAAGCTTACCGATCTTCCACATGCAACGAATTGATTCAGCTACACAACACGAAAGAGTTTTATTACTCGATCACTGGATATGAAAAATGGGTTTTCTATGTAATCCAGAACACAAAAGGCCGTGGCTGTCTCCGAATGAATTGACAAGAAGTAGATATAAGCCAGATTTACACCCCAAAAAGGCCCTTTTGTGTGTTTGGTGGAGTATTCCCGGGATCCTTCATTTTGAAGCGAAACTGTGAATGCAGGCTTCTGCTGTTAGCAGTTGGATTGATGAAGTCAATCTTTCACTCAAACGTGCCCAGAGGTTGTCAACAGAAAAGGCGTTATTGTGCAACACAATAATGCAAGACGAAGCCAGGAAGTGTAAACAATGAATTTAGGTGCGAAGTATTGCCTCACTCACCATACTCGCTCGATATTGTAGATAAGAAAATAAAAGCATCTGAAATAAGGTGCAGTTAAAAACCTCTAAACGTTAAGTAAACATAGCGCACAGGTACGGAGTAAAGGAACACTACAGATAAGAGTCTAGAAATTAAAAGGAAAATTCCTACTAAGATGAACGAATGATTAGAGAGAAATGTGCTACGACGTTGAGGTATAGTTAACATGCAAGGGTACACGAAGATTAGATTATGCTAAACAATTTACGGATGTTGAGAGATGTAGCATGTATGAAGAGATTAAAGGTGATCTTCTTAATGACACTGTGAAAGGTTAGGAACAGGTAGGTCTACTAATGTTGACCGTGATATCCATATTTTAGAGCTGAATTGTTTTCACGTGCGTGATCTGGTCGAAGAAATTGTTAAGACATAACCCTACATTTATTAAACGCTATTACGTATTTATAATTAAATAATTACTCCTGGCACGATGTCTGCCCACTGTTGCCCGTCGGCTCCACTGTCATTTTTTCCTGTAAGACAGCGACTGAGCGTCTTACGGTGTATCACGACCACACAGGGACCTTCAAATCAATTAGTCCTCAATCATCTACCGTATGACAAGCTTCAAGATAAAACAGAATGGAAACATTGCAAGCCTCACGTATTAAAGAGGGAAAGGCAGATTGGAAACATCCCAGACTCGAGTACAAAGGTGACGCAATTCGAGGTATACGGATAGGCTACTTTTACTCTTCATTAACGTTAAACTGTTGTTCTGGGCTTTGCGCTTAAAATATGTTAGTAAACTTACCTCTAACTAAAATCTGTCCCACATATTTACGATAAAATAATATAATCCTTATCTTAGACGATCACAGTTCAGTTAATTCCTTTGGCAAGCATTGCACGATATGAATTATTTCCTGGTGAACATAAATAAATTTACCGTGTTTCTTAACACTTAAAAACTCACAGATGAGTAAATATAACTACGCAGTACTTTCTAATTGTGAGAGTATTGCGAAACAACATGTTTATAATGCCATTACAATAAGTAACTGCAACAGATGACTCAATACGCTGCATTTAACACGCAAGCACTTGTTTCCATATGTGACACACGCAAGCCAGTAGCAGTGGAAGATCACCCTAAGCGTGCATCGCAGTGCGAGCAGCATTTTTGTCATCCAGAGCCCGAGTACTTAATTACGCTGCCATGTTTGACAGCGCCACATCTTGTGATATGTATATGTATCTACATTTGTATTCTGCAAACCGTATTAAGTCTATGACAGAGGGTACTTCTAATTTTAACACTTAATAGGGCTTGTACGGAGCGCATGAAGTACAATTGCTTAGGTGCCTCTGTAGGCGTTGTAATTGTGTTTACGGGATCTATACGTAGTTCTCATAGGTTATACTTTACTCCTAGATTCTAACTTAGTGCCGGTTCTTGCCTTACACGGAACAGTTGGCGTCTGTTCTCTCGTTTGTAGACTGATAAGGCTTTTTCCATATCCCACCAAAAAACTGAAGTATTCCACCTGATTTTCCTGCGACTGATCTACGTGATCATCCCATTTCATAATCCCAAAATTGTTACCCAAAGGTACATGAGTTTAATGATTTCAGGTGAGAATCATTGATATTGCCGTTGTAAGATACAAGTTTCTGTATATTTTTAAAGCGCACAATTTTTGCATTTCTGAATGTTTAAAGCTAGTTGCTAACCTTTGCACCACTCTGAAATCTTATCAGCATTTTAGTGGGCATTTATTCAGTTTTTTAGACAGCATTTCATTATAGATAACTACAACATCTGAGGTTGTTATTAATACCGTCCACCAGGTTGCTAATACACAACACGAGCACCAAAGACCCAACACACCTTGAGGTACGCCTGCTGTGGTTTTTACTCCTTCATTTGTCGACGGCTACCCATCCAAAATGCTGCGTTGACCCTGCCAAGAAATGCTTAGTGCAGCCACTAATTGCATTTGATACGCCATGTGATCGTACAGCAATAAACATTGCGTAGAACTGACTCAAGTGTTTTTCGGATAAACGCTGCATTTACCTGACTGCCTTGGTCAAAAATAGCTCAAATGGCTTTGAGCACTATGGGACTCAACATCTGAGGTCATCAGTCCCCTAGAACTCAGAACTACTTAAACGTAACTAACGCAAGGGCATCACACACATTCATGCCCGAGGCAGGATTCGAACCTGCGAACGTAGCAGTCACGCGGTTCCGGACTGAAGTGCCTAGAACCGCACGGCCACCTGCTTTGTTCCTTTGTTTTCAGGACCTCATCTGAAAGAAAGTACAAGCTGCGTTTCACATGATCGCTGTGTTGTCGGAATCTATGCAATTTTCCGTGGAGGAGGTCGTTTTGAACTTCATTTATTTAAGACAAACCATATTCTGTGACACAATCATTACCGGTTTCGATCTACAATGTCCATCTTTAGATCATATTAATCATGGCCAGCATTTGGTGAATAAACCGTTCACACATGAGTTCTCAAAATTATAGCCCGAAATAAGTAATGATTATACCTCAGAATGTGTCTTCTCCTAAATGAAATCAAGTTCACAAAATGTCAGTCACTTATATCATATAATAGAATTTAGTTTCTTGGCAAAAAGGTCGTCCTGTGGGAGAAACCACCAACATTTGAGTTCAGAATGTGCTATAATATTCTAAAACAGGTCACTGTCAAAGATACATGGGCGGTAGGTTTGTAGATCGTTTCTTTTATCCAATTTGCATACGTGAGTGACCTTTGACTAATGCCAAATATTGGACAAGTCTTATGTCAGAGGGATCTACGATGTATAGTGCTTAAAAGGGAGGCGATCTAATTCCGCATAAAATCTGATAGGGAATCCATTTTAGATTAACGACTTCAATTGTTCTCCACTGCCAGGGGTACCAATATGTATGTACAGGGTGACTCAGTGATGGTGTTAAAGGTTAAATGTACCAATTTGGGGGAGGAACCCCAGTCCTGTAACAGCTGAGTCGAAATTTATGAGCGAAAATCGTTCTGACACCTCTGACAGTGGACTTTTCTACTGCAAGCTCTTTGCTTCTCATATTTTGGGAGGAGGTAGTAAGGACAAAACAAGAAAAAAAAATTGTCTAGGAAATAAGAGTTCTAAAACGCATATCTGAAGAGTTATGAGCACTTGTTCATCTTCGGTACAATGAAACACATCTCTTATACTAAATATTATATAATTATATTATATAATTATCATTAGACAAAAAGAATTTCGCAAGGCGAAGCGTGTTTTCTTCCATGAGATATTCATAAATTAATTGCTTTTGAGATGGTAATCATTAATGTAAGGTGATTAGGGGCATAGTCTTACAGGAAAGCAATCAGTCCACTCCCCGCTGTCCAGATTAACTTCTGTTTTCCTGTTCCAGAGAGAAAACTCAGTGAAATAGTTTTTTCCCAGCGGGCGTGTCTTTTTAAGCTAGCAAGTAGTCTTCTTTGTCGATAAATATTTGCGAAAGACATTAATTATGAATATTTTCCATTTAGTTGTTATAAGGAAATGACATAATCTCGAGCGTCGTAGTGTGTTACGTTTCCAAACAATTGCAGAATGATTTAAAAGATATCTCAGAATCTTGAAATGAGGAAGACTTTTGATTAACTGTGCAGGTAAATGAGTTCATTGATACGAAAAACATTCTAGAATTTCAGATTCGTTCTTTTTTAGTATTAGTTTTACTTATTCACTACCGGAGATGGCCAGAGAGACCACAATTTCTATTAAGTAAGGAACATTTCTGCCTGATCGGCACTGTTTAGAGAAATCACTGGTATCTGCGTCGTAGTTATCAGACCCTTGTCTGAAAGTTTCTCATTACGTTTTTTTGTGACTGTGTCACTTTGTACGATATTTTTGATTTTATCGACCGAGTTATTGCACGTCGTGTGCTTTTAAAGGCAGAATAAGTGACTTTTGTAGACGGGATTCGGATTCACTGTGATTCTGTTATCAAAATGGTGAATATGAAGAAACTGAACTATAGTTGTAAACTCAAATAAGTGTTTAACAGAATATTTATTATTCGTCATGTTCACTTGTACCGAGTTTCACGATTGTCAGTTTCGAATTATTTATGAAACTACGGCAACTGGAGTAGACTCAGCCGATAAGTAAGTGCAATGTTAAGCTTAAGACATTTTGGCATAACATGCCGTATGATATGTTTACTGATTACTCCTGCTACTGTCATTCTGGTAGTTCTAAAGGTTATTTTAAACATTAAATCAGTAACCACTGTAATCGTTACTCCTGATGCTGATGGGTCAAAAATCTTATTAAGTAAAGGGTGACCAAGACTTTCTCCTGCGCACAATACAATTTTAGCCAATATTATTAATATCTAAACCTAGTACACTGACAACAATGATTTAGAGCTGTTGAATGACTTTCTGACACTGTGTGTGTGTTTGTGTGTGTGTGTGTGTGTGTGTGTGTGTGTGCGTGTGTGTGTGTCAGTCACACAAATGCGGTAATAGGCGAGTGATGATACAGTCATGTCGGCTCGTTATATACTCTTTCATCTTTGCCACATGTATTAGTGACCAACGAGGTGAAAATTGAGTGCTGTTAGTCTCGGTCTAGGCGCCGGGTGACGCTTCGGTCAGCTGTTAGTTGACTCTTTGGTTGTAGTTTCCTGAAGTGGGTTGTTGACCACAGGAGCAGGAAGTCGGTATCTTTCAATGAGAGAGACGAGGGGCACATGTGACGTATGGTGAGCTGTTCACGGAGCTTACGGTCGCCTGTGCTCCCATGTTGAAGTTGCTCCCACTATGCTGGATTGCCTGTGGTTCTCCGTCACTCGGTTTCAAGTATTAAATTTACTTTCTTGTGTCCCCATCTGGAATTATCTGAGTGCCACATCTGACGTGTTTTAAAATTTCTTTTAATCCCGACTTGTCCAGTGTCTGGTTTCCTTGTCATTCGGTCGTGAAAGTAATTATGTCATATGTTCTAGTACGCCATGTGTATTAGTGACCAACCTGGTAAAAATTGAGTGGTTCTTTATAGTGGAAGTTATTGCTTGCCTACGGCCTACGGCCTACGGCCTACGGCCGTTGTAAGCAAACGCTAGCGGCCCTGTAAACCTTGGCTCATTTGGGTAATTAAGTTCCATAACTCTGGTAATATATTGCCTCTATCAAAAAAATTAGTATTTGTTGTTCTAAATGCAATTACTATTGTAGTTGTTTGAGTGTTAGCCCTGTTTGAGTGTAGCCTGTTAGCTCTTAAATCACTTAAATGAATGGGTTTGAGTAGCCCTGAGATTTCTTGGTTACTACGTTAACGTGTTGTTATATAATGTAAGGTTAATCGGTTAATCCTCTTGGTGATTCTTATTGTAATACCCTTATTATACTACGTAAGGTTTGTTCATGGTTTGGGGCCATGCTCACATTGATTTTTTGGGCATGAGGTAGAATGAAACAGCATTTTTTACATAAGATAACTTTCCTTGAAAGATTTGTACAATGGTTTCCTTATTGGACTGTTCTGGCTGGGAGAGCGGCAGCTGTGTCGTTTGCGAAGCCTTCTGCTTGCCTGAGCGGCAGCGTCTGATTACGCGTGGCGGTGTGTATCTCGTGTCGCTGTTTCGCCCAAATGACTGGAGACACACATCGTGAGGTGGCCTGTTTAATTATTGAGAACGAAGTCGTGAAACGGATGGTGATACCTTGGATGTGGCGTTCCAGTGTTTCTCTTGTCTATGCGGCCGCGTGTGTTGTGCGTCGGCCAGCGGAGCGACGCGGCGGGGGAAGGCCAGTGTCCCGGACTCGAACAACGAACTCCAGCTTGCCAGTCTTCGGCTGTCAGATCTTCATCACCAGCTCACAGGTGATTGCTGATGTGAGGCTGTCTCCTTCCCGTCCTCACGAGTCACCCGGGTACGTAAAAAACAGTCTTCAAATACCTTCTAACTTCTGTCTTCTGGCGGCGAGGCTGCTGCTTGCTATGCCATTAAAGCTTCTGTATACGATCCAGTCTCTTCCTGCACGACGGTCTTCAGCACCGACTGAACTGTACTGGAACTGACTCGAACCGAAACTGAACTGAAAACAACTGTCAGGCCCACTGCGTCTCATGTATTTATTTACTTCAGTTCACTGGAGGGAACGACTTCACGGTCATTGTCTCTTTTGTCACGTTGAAAAGCATCTTGAAGCATCTTCTTAACGTCGGTCATTGGCTCTTGGAATGTAGGCGAGGGCCTTTGATCACATGTGACAATTGAGAAAAACGTGAGCCGGTCGGGCAATACCCTGACGGCTGAATCGACAGCCTCCGCTTATGTGGGGAGGGCGATGGCTTCTCGTGAACGTGCTAACTTGCAAGCGCCGGCCGTTGCCACTGCTGCTCTGCCCGCTGTTTGCCAGTGTGTAACTCTTCTAAACTAAGTTTTTCATTTGTTTTCTAAATTCTACTTCACATTGATTTCACTAATTTATTTACCTATCTTAATTACCATTAAACAGTAGTTTTAAAATTGGTGTAATGCTCAATTTGGTAAATAGTATCTTTATATTTTTTTATGTCTTTATTATGTCTAAAAGGCTTCTCTGATTGATCAAATAGTGAATAATTGCGTTGAGAATTGTTCCTTCACTCGTTGCATAAAATATTAGTACTTGATGGGACTCAGCTCATCAAATACCAGAATTTTGAAATTTCATGTTACTACACTTCTTGTAAGTTGTATTCATTAATGCAAGCATCCCCTTTGGCTAGCCAAATGATGGTGTTATCTTGAGCATCTTTGGTGTCATTAATTGTTCAGTCCTAAGCACGTGTTTGAATTATATTTGATTGTACTAATTGCTTGTTAGTTTTTTCTAAATTGGTGCATCTTATTCTTTTAAATTAATTAATTAATCATCAATTAGTTCAATTGAAGAAATTTTGTGGTAACTGCCTGACTGTCTTTCCTTAATTATTTTATCTAATTTTCTGCTTAAATTCGAGCTGCTGTTAACATTTCAAATCTGTTGCTGGGGCTAATTATTGTCACTCATTAGTTACGCCTTCTTAATTAAGTCCATTGCAAGCAGCTATTATTATTTGTATCTGATTAGTGTTTGTGGTATCTGTGCAATAAAAGATTATTGGACTCTTGTGAAGTAACAAATGATTTTTCATAAAAGGTCTGCACCTTTCCCATGCCCGTTTAGCTCTTTCTTTATTCTGGGGTGTCCACTGATATTTCAGTGTTCGTGAGAGAGAGAGAGAGAGCAGCGACTGGGAAACTGAAATCACATTCAGAAGACGAGGAGTATGAAATGTATCTTTCTATCCAGTACTAGGTTTCCTGTGGTATCCTTTCGAACAGATATAACGAATTACCCTCCTCATTCACACCCGAGCTAGTCGCTTTGTTAAGCACCAATCTCCCTTTTCTTTTATATCTGAGATATTGTATTTTCTGCTGACGGGAAG
The DNA here is from genome assembly GCF_021461395.2 of Schistocerca americana. Lineage (NCBI taxonomy): Eukaryota > Metazoa > Arthropoda > Insecta > Orthoptera > Acrididae > Schistocerca > Schistocerca americana. Next base: position 623,444,625 of record NC_060119.1, read on the forward strand.
TGACTGTGAAACAAAGTCTGAGACACCGTATGGTAACTGCTAGACAGTATTGTAGTTTCTACTGACAAGTGTAATCTTTTCTAAAACATAAGTGCGTAAGGAGCCTAACAAGTAGCAGTCCCTTATCTTTCCGGTCACTGGCACCAGCAGACCATCTAGAGGCATTTTCTAATTTACTTAAGCGGTTGGAATTACTCACCATTAAATAGGCACAAGTAGTAAAAAGCAGAAAAGTAATCCCTTAACAGTGTGATGCCATGACAATACCTCACGATATTTTAACCCCCGTGGACAGAGGTGCATTTGTTTATGACGTAGTGCCGCCAGAATTACTGGTACACCTGAGTACCATAACGCTGCTGCCACACCTAATGCAAGAGCCCATCGAAACGGGTCAGACCAGACATAGTCAGATGCAGTTACATCATAGGATACCTTCTTGTAGCAAGTACCGCCTCCAAGACACTGAGAGGGTTACCACACGCAGCAGGCGGACAGAGGCAACAGAGACGTAACAGCGCTGTCACAGCAGAAAGGCAGAGTGCTGCAGCATGGGTGCTTCAGGTCTGAGTCTTGTTTCTGTTGTGGCTTATGTGACAGAAACCGACGCTGTGGATCAACAAGTCACCACCTCCGTACTCTGCCTTCTTTAGCTGCGGCCCTGCTGTTTGCGTTGAATCCAAACCTGAGGACGTAGCGCAGACCAACTGGGAAGCCACCTGCGCGCCTACTTCTGCTGCTGCTGGCCACCTACACCGGGGGTCTACAGTTATGGTCTGGTGCTATGCAGCCACTGAGACTCCGTCGCTTGTGAAAACAAATTCCTCGCTACCTGCTTCTGCTCGTGTGGCAGACATTTATGCTGCTGTGAGCCATGTCCTCCACGCTGGATGCACGGCATGACTGAGTGCATCTCAACACGCGCTGTCTGGTGCAACCGTGCAGCCTTTAGTCTGTAGCGCAGGCAGACGCCTTGTCGCCCACTTCTGTGGTCAGCATCTTTACAGTTTCGTTGCCATCGTCACGCTTCTGGTCGGGCAACTCTGCTTACAGTCGCATCTCACAGGCCACGTGTAGCCGACAACGTGCGACAGTTAACATCCCCAAATATCTTCACGACTGCTGTGGTTTACTAATAAATGAGTGTTCTCACAATGAGGTTTTCATGTTCATGCGTTGTAGGACTACCAGGCATTCAGAGTGGTGTACTACCAGCTTCCTAACGCTAACAACTCATTTACACCACCCACAGTAGTGAAAATCCACTCTTGGCCATTACATCGGTAATTCAGATTTATCTAAACGTGCTTGGATCATATCAAGTATTACTTTTAGAAATACATCCATCAGAAATTCAATAAGCACTAGTTGCTGTGGCCGAGAAAAGGCACTTCCGACGACACATCGAATGGAATTTGGCTGGTCATGTGAGTGGGATGCCGTTAGATCTTGTTACACCTTTGAAGACGTGAGGCAGTGCGTGAGATATACAATACGCAACATGTTTGATATGATAGGACGTAAAACGTACGAGGGGCGTTCAATAAGTAATGCAGCATATGTCTTTCTCAAAGCAGGTTGGTTTTATTCAGGATTTCAGTGTAGTATATTATTCCCCACTCTTTTCGCTACAAAACGCTGTTTTTCACCTCCGTTCAATGCGAAGGCCTTACGCCGCCTTACTTTGAGGCATCTATGCTTTGAGGTACCACTCAACTGCATCAATAACCTCCCCACTATTCACGGACTGCCTCCTGCAGAGTGCATCCTTCACTGGATCAGATAGATGGAAATCGGTAGGTGTGAAATCCAGGCTGTAAGGTGGATGTGGAAGAACAGTCGAATGAAGTTTTGTGAGCTCCTCTCTGGTGTCCACAATTGGTGAGGCCTTGCAGCGTCATGGAGAAGAAGAAGTTGCTTTGCAATTTTTGGCAACGTACACGCTGAAGTCATTTTCTCAATTTCCTGAGCATATCTCAATAAACTTCAGAGTTGATCGTTCCCCCTTGAGGGAGGAAAAAATCGTTCAAATGGCTCTGAGCACTATGGGACTTAACATCTATGGTCATCAGTCCCCGAGAACTTAGAACTACTTAAACCAAACTAACCTAAGGACATCACACAACACCCAGTCATCACTGAGGGGGGACATCAAACCGAATAACCCATTCAGAGTCTCAGAATACCATGATTTTAATGGATGAGGCTGCGTCTTTGAAGTACACTGAAGAGCCAAAGAAACTGGTACACGTGCCTAATACCGTGTAGGGCCGCTGCAAGCACGCAGAAGTGCCGCAACGGGACGGGGCATAGATTCGACTAATGTCTGAAGTAGTGATGAAGGGAATTGACACGATGAATCCTGCAGGGCTATCTGTAAATCCGTACGAGTACGAGGGGGTGGAGATCTGTTCTGAGCAGCACGTTGCAAGGTATCCCAGATATGCTCAATAATGTTCACGTCTGGAGAGTTTGGCGGCCAGCGGAAGTGTTTAAGCTCAGAAGAGTGTTCGTGGAGCTACTTTGTAGCTATTCTGGACGTGTGTGGTGTCGCACTGTCCTGCTGGAATTGCCCAATTCCGTCAGATTGCACAATGGACATGAATGGATGCAGGTGGTCACACAGGATGCTTACGTGTCACCTGTCAGAATCGTCTCGAGGCGTACCAGCGGTCTCCTGTTGACATGCTGGGCGCATGGATTCATGAGGTTGTCTCCATACCCGAACCTGCCCATCCGCTCGATTCAATTTGAAACGAGACTCGTCCGACGACGCAACATGTTTCCAGTTATCAACAGCCATTTGTCGGTGTTGACGGGGCAAGGCTTTGTGCCGTGCAGTCATCGAGGGTACGCGAGTGATACTTCGGCCACGAAAGCCCATATCGATGATGTTTCGTTGAATGGTTGACGGTCCAGCATTAAAATATGCGACAATTTGCGGATGGATTGCACTTTTTCACGTTGAACGATTCACTTCAGTCGTCGTCGATCCCGTTCTTGCAGGATCTTTTCCCGGTGGCAGCGGTGTCGGAGATTTGGTGTTTTACCGGATTCCTGATGTTCACGGTGCACTCGTGAAACGGTCATACGGAAAAATCCCTACATCATCCCCACCTCGGCATTGCTGTGTCCCATCGCTCGTGCGCCGAAGATAACACCACGTTCAAACTCACAGAAATGTTGATAACCTGCCATTGTAGCAGCAGTAACCGATTTAACAACTGCGCCAGACACTTGTTGTCTTATATAGACGTTGCTGAAGGCAGCGCCGTATTCTCCCAGTCTAAATATCTCTGTATTTGAATACGCACTCCTATACCAGTTTCTTTGGCGTTTCAGTGTATTTCTTTGGAGGGGAGATGGTTGGAACCACTCCATGGATTGCCATTTTTTGCTTGTAATTTGAAGTGACTAACCCACGTTTCATCGCCTGTGGCGATGTTTGACAAAAGATTGTCATGAGAAGCCTTGTAACGGGCAAGCAATTTTGCACAGATGGTGCTACGTTGGTGTTTCTGGTCATTGGTTAGGCGGCACACACCAGCGGGGACACACCTTTCAGAACCCTAAATGATGGATGAATGCGTCGTCACCACCAAAAAAGACGTCCATTTGTGCAGCGAGGTATTTGATTGTGATCCGTCGATCACCTTGAATAAGGGCGTCCACACGTTCCAACAATGCAGCTGTGTGTCGCCGGCCAATACGCTGGAGATGAGATGGGTTTGAGCGACCTAGTTAGGATGATGACAGACGTCTAATCTAAGGACTCAGTGTTTTCGTTCACTGTCAGGCCTCCGTAGACAATCTGCAAGCTCCTCTAGTTTTCGACCAAAAGACACGCAATGACGTTTCTCTGATTGGAAAGCATCTTCGCTGCAGACGCGATTTTGAATGCTATGTATAGCGCCACCACCAATCCGAACTTCATGAAACTATAGAGGTTGAAGTGGGAATATTTCGTAATATCCCACAACAAATTTCCTATTTTTTCAACGAAATTGGCTGAGAAAAAAGTGTTGCATTACTTATTGAACGTCCCTCGTACCTCAGCGAAAGTAACATGATGGTAACGGACTGTAGTCGAAAAAATCAGATCATACTGAGGGAAATGGATTAAGAAATAAGATAGTAAAAGTAGAAGGCACGATATCTTCTTTGTGGGGCAAAATATCTAACGATGGCCGAATTAGTGGGGATATAAAATGCTGTCTGCCTATAGCAAAATGGAGATATGTTGTATATATTCTAATGTAAATTTAGGAGTTAGGACGCCTTTTCTGAAAGTGTTCATCTGGAGTGTGGCCTTGTACAGAAGCGAATTTTGTACAGAAGTGAAACATTGACAATAAGCAGTTCAGACAGGAACACATTAGGAACTCTCGATCTGTGATGCTACGGAAGAATGCGAAAATTAGATGAGTAGTTTGGATAACAAATGAAGTCCTGCTGCATCAGATTGTGCAAAAAACAAATCTATGGCGCAATTATATATATATTGTGTTGTATATTTCATTTTATATTTGTTTGCAGGTACATGTCTGTAGTCCTACTAAACATTATAAAATCAACGCCACAGTACCATCCCTGGAGGAACCAAAACAAATTGGTACAACCAGTTAATAAAGTGTAGTACTGTGCGGTAATTCGATTTCAGCAATTGAACGAGAACAACGGTGCAACAATCTACGCTGAGTCGGTGGAATTGTATGGCAACAATGCATAATTTTATCACAGAAAGTCACGAGCAGCACAGCTGTGGGGATTCTGGAGCTCTATGTTAACAAGTCAAAAAGTTTAAAATTAATTACATCGCATGATACTACTCATTGCACCATGCTAATAATACCTGAACGATTTGAATTATTTTTCCAAATATTACGTTTTTAGAATTTCCACCTCTAAAATACATCAGAAAAAAAAATAGCACCAGGTTTAAAGATTTGCGACCTATGAATGCATTTCTCTCTACAAAAAAACTTTATATGCATTGTTCCACCAGTTATATCCGTAAATTTCATTGGAAACCATACAGCATCCACAGTTGGTTATAAAATCAGTATAAAACATTCCATAAATAGTTAAAAACCAACCTTCGCTTATGCAACGTAATTATCGAATTACAAGTACATGATTGCAGAAGATGTGTATTACTTTAAGTACTAAGTTGGAAACCTACAAAAATACTAAATAAAACTAACTGCTGTTTGTCATTACCAACAGAGCACAGTATTCATAGGTCTATCGTTGTACCGTACATGTTGATTGGCAGTAGAACTAGGCATAGAGGTTATTTACAAAAAAAGGCTTCCAAACGCTACGAGCAGCACGTGAAATGTTTATTTGCTAAATTGGTATTCGTGTGTATAACGCATCACCTGTGGCATCTGATACAGAGAAAGAAACTGCTATATGAACATCAAATTCTGCAACATTATAAATGCATATCTAACATCAAAAACATAATTGTACTGACTTTATGTATCTCTGTAGAGATGTTAGCAGTATGATAAGGTTGTAAACTTATCTTTATGTACTTGTCTGCTCTGCTATAAAGTGATCTGATTTCTATGCTCAGTACAATCTTTCTGTTTATTTGTGTATAATTTAATAACTAGCTGTGAGTCATAGCTATTGTTAGAGGCTACTATCTCCAGTTGCTTACGAAATTATGCACAAAAAAGCAGAAAGGTAAATAAGAATGACGAAAGTAAACACTATTTCATAAACCGTTCACTTCAAGAGGAAAATAAATAAAGTTATCAGAAGTACCTTTTTGTCTGTAGTGACACACAATGAAATCTAATCTAGTTCACTTGTCAGGCAGACGAAAGTGTGAAATTAAAAAGAATGGAATCACAACAGAAGAACGGATTTTGAAACATTGCATATAAACATTATTTAACCCAGATTACTACATTTAAATATGTGCTCCAATATGTACAAGGTATCGTGTAAGAAATTACTGCATTAAGTAGAATTTAACCTTCAGTCTGATATTTAGGTATCACATTCGTCCAGGAACAGAGTTAAAAGGCAGGAAGAACCAACATCATTTGATTATCTCAAAAAGATCAAGAGAAATTCAGTTATTTACACGCACATAGAACTAGTTGTAGGCAAACAAACCTCTCATACATCAAGTAGTTCAAAAACGAAACACAATGTCATGGAACTGGAATGGAAAGCAAACGGCATTTGAAAAGAAATAATCGAGTTACTTTTACACATTTATATTAATCGCAGCGATGAAAGTGAGCATCATAGAAAGAGATATAGTCTATTTGTTAATTTCTGAAAGAAAAGGAATATTATTACAGTCACCCTTGTTAATACGACTTTAATTTCGCTCACCACTGAACACGAGGCACAACAGCACCTAGGTTGCATCTTTGGGTCACCGTGAAGGAAGAAAATTTGGAGATCGTACAATACTGACTTTCACAGACACTGTTAACTTATTTTAAACTTCCAGGCTGACAGGCCATGCTTGGTATGTAAAACTTGGAGAATTAACTCAGAGGGGAAAACTATACTGCTAGTTCTCAATGATGAGGTAATGCTCTTCAGTGACAGCCTTAAACACCTTCGTCCATGGCCTTCAAGGGGCGCCTCCAGCACGTAGCTCCTTGGAATCACATACCGTGGCATGGACGGTAGATTTCGTGCATGAATTGGAAGAGGGCGTGCTTCGGTTTGATGAAGCTTATGACATGTCACAGGTACATCAGTCGAAATCAGCACTTGGTAGGACATACGCCAGACTGTAGGTCCCACCAACTGCTTGAAGAGAAAATTAATGTCTTATTACTTTGCCTTGCCTCAAGTGTCAAATGAACTCATTTTTGAAGTGCATAGGGACGACATAGCACTGTACTGTGTTACTGTGTGTTATTAGACTAACATTCCACATAATCCCACTTCATCTAGAAGTGGTGATTTGATGTCAGTCACGAATGCATTCAGGGCGACAAAGGCGCCCTTAACAACTCTCAGAGAGTCTGAACAGCGTCGTGTAATAGGGCTACAAGAAGCCGAATGTTCCTTCTGTGTTATTGCACGAAGACCTGGGAGAAATGTAGTCACTTTGTATACCTGCTTGCAGCGGTGGTAATGAGAACGTACGGTCGCAAGAAGACCGGGCTCTGGACGGCCACGTGCCACTCGCGAGAAGGAAGACCAACGTGTTCGGCGTATGACTGTGGTGCATCACTGCACCTGCAGCAGCAATTTGAGAAGCAGTGCGCACCACAATGACACACCGAACTCTTACAAATTGGTTACTTCAGGGACAGGTCCAAGAAAGACGCTCTGTAGCGTGCGCCCCACTGACACAGAATGACGTTTCATTTAATTTGCTTAAATCTCAGCTTGAGTCATTAATTATTAAGTGGAAAAGTAATAGCACATATTACGTTAGTGTGGTTCATATAGTAAGAATGTGGAGATAGACAATTTTGTTGGGTTGCATTGTAGCAGTACTTGTCTAATTAATTTACTACTTTATCAAGATTGTGATAAATTTGACTGGAAAGAACGACTAACTTAATTTTTTTAAAAGCCACATAAAGCGTTTACTGACGAAAGTGACATATTGCAGTTCTTGTGAGATTCTTTCTATCACGGTAGCTAAAATTCATATTTATTCAAAGATAAACACGTTGATTCTCTCAAATTAAGTGATCACAATTATTATCAAAAATCGTCATTTCAGGACTGAAGAGCGGAAAGAGAAAGTATTCATTTTCAGAATGTCTGAGTTACGTAAATATGTGTCTTAAGGTGATTTAATCTTGATTCCTCAGCTGTGCTTTGGTTTGAAATATTAAATATGTGAATGGTATTTAAGGTTAAGAGCATAAAGAGAAGTGTTTTTAATCCCTTGACAGAATGACCTAGTCTGTCACTAAACACTACGAAAAAGTACAGTAGGCAGAAGATTATTCTAACAGGTTTACAAGCAGTTATGGGTACAAGGTTTTGTCGAGAATCTTGCTGACCAGGAGTGAAGAGCAACTGGGGCCGACAATAGGAGAGTACCAATGTGGATTTAAAAAGAGAGGAACTGGATAGAAGAGATATTTGGAATAAAAATGACAGTATAGCACAGACGCAGGATGGAAAAAGACCATAGTGGCATATGTGGACTTCCAAAAGGCCTACGATTACGAGTACTCTGCTTGATGTGTCAGAAGATAGAGGAGTGGATGCTACAACACACGCAATAATAACGGAAACAAAATCAAATGGTTCAAATGGCTCTGAGCACTATGGGACTCAACATCTTAGGTCATAAGTCCCCTAGAACTTAGAACTACTTAAACCTAACTAACCTAAGGACATCACACACACCCATGCCCGAGGCAGGATTCGAACCTGCGACCGTAGCAGTCCCGCGGTTCCGGACTGCAGCGCCAGAACCGCTAGACCACCGCGGCCGGCAATAACGGAAACGTTAGGTGACACTACTGCCAGCATGAGGCATCGCAGTACGCTGTCAGACAGCTTCGAAATAAAAACAGGAGTCCAGCAAGGGGATGGACTGTCACCAATTTTATTTAACATGCTTTCGGACGAAGTAGTGAGACAGTGGAGGCAACTAAATAGTAACATGAAGATCAAAGGTGTGCAAATAAGGTACAAGATCAAACATAATGCAACAGTGCACTACCTGGCATTAGCAGATGACGTGGAAGTCTTAAATTAGACAGAAGAAGAGGCAAAGACAGCACTAATAAATCTAGCCGAAACAGCAGAAAAGGTCAGACTGAAGATTGCATATAAGACGACCAAGACATTGAACACTGAGTCTGACTGGAAGATAGATGGCCAAGTGGTTGAGAAATTCAACAGTTTTCGTTATTTGGGGGAGGAGAAAATTGGTGGCATACAGAGTAACAGTAGCGCAGTAGACAGGGCACAGCTTTTTTAGAAGCTTCGGTATGTGGTGAAAATAACATATGGCAAGAAAAATCAGTTACGGAATGCCAAATTGCGACATTACACTGCAACTTTAAGAAATACTGCTCTGCATGCATCAGAAACGATCACTGTCGGCAAGAGAACTTGTCTACAGTTGGAGAAGGAGGAGCGGAAAATTTTGAGAGACATATGGGGTACCAAAAAACACGAGGATATCTGGATACACGGAACACGACAGAAGCTGTATGAAAATATCGAACCCATATCGAGCGAGATACAGAAGAGGAGGTTACGACTTGTTGGGCACATCATGAGGATGGACAGAGGAGAGGTTGACTAAGAAGATATGGAATGCAACATGTCATACGGGAAACAACTGGGTGAAGGAAGTTAGAGATGACTGGAAGGCTGTTGGAATAAAAGAAAGAAATCTGCAGGCGGTAGTACAGGACAGGGAGCAGTATAAGCTTTTGGTGGATGGTCACAGGTGACCGTACATTAAAATCAGAGTTGTCTTAACAGAAGAAGAAAGAAACAGAAGAGGCAAGAGAATGAAGAGGTATTGGGAAAACGTGCAAACAAGCCACACGTGATCCTGAAGGCCCCTAACGAAGCAGAAGAAGAGAAAGTTAAGTGTAAATCTGAAGTGTGCGCGAAGTGGTACTCAGTTGTTTTCTGTGTGTGCACAGCTAAACGCTACGTAAGCATTCAAGGCTGCAGTGAGATCACAGAGCGTTGCAGGCGAAATCTGCCCTACATAAGAAAAGATAACAACAGTTCACAAAATTTACATGCATTGGGAAGAGAGGTGTAGGAACGTTGGAAACTAATCTATAATTTGTGTAGTGTCAATAAGCCAACTGCGCGTATTTGAATAAGTTACACAGACAATTTAGATGTGGAAATATTTAATTTGAAGGTCGATTTTGTTTGAAAAGTGTGCTGCAGCAATCGAACTTTGGTTATTTAAAAATGTTGCTAAATCTGTAAGTTTCTGACGGTACTGACAATATGCAAGGTGCGTGTATTTTAATAAGAAATACAAACGATTCAAATGCGGAAATATTTAATTTGAAAGATAGTTCTCCTTATAAAGAGTGTATTGCGTACAATACAATTTTATTTCGATGTGAAGTGTGGATTTGCTAGACACCTCATTTATTTTGTGGGCAACTTGCGTGTGTCTTGATGAGTAATTTTGCTTTTGAGATATTGGATGTCATAGTCTATAGCTATGTTTCACCTCTGTCATAACTTTTGGTCGTTTTGTATGTGTACAAAGGATTATTTAAGTGACACATCGTAATAAAAACAGCTTCTTCCTTTCGGAAACGGTGTTCATGGGAGTGCAGCGTTATCTAGTTATTCATTACAGTAAATAGAGAGCTGCAGTCACGGTCGATAAAATATTGCAGCAGTCCGTTCTGTGCTTAATCTGTAGTATGCGTACCTCAGACGTAATATTAGCCATCAATTATATTTTATAGCGATGCGTTATCTTCGCCCCTGCGTGCCTCCTTAAAATTGGCAGTGAAACATAGTGAGAAACGTCTGGTGATGCTAGTACGTTCTATGACATTTCAGTAACATTTGTGTATTTAGATACCGTTCTAACACTTATAGACGTGCAAATATTTAATCTGTGCCTTATAAGAAGAATTGACATTAGTAATTACAAACCTCTAGTAATTCAGAATGCCTGCTCTTTGTGTGTGTGTGTGTGTGTGTGTGTGTGTGTGTGTGTGTGTGTGTGTGCCTAATATTTTCTGACTGCTGAATTTAGTATCGATCTTTTAAACCGAATTTGTCTGTTCAGGATTTTTAACTATTTTTCCACGGAAATAGCATTGAAGTAGTTCCAAATTTCCCTTAATTTGACGGATATGTAGGTGGTGAATGACATTGTGATACTTGAAGTATAAATTGAACTTTTTGTACTGACGTTTTTGTACACATTTTAAAACTTGAATCAAGATCTGTGCGCTTGAAAAGCATCATAGAAGTGCAAAATTACTAATCTGAGGCTTCATATACAGATCAAAATATGAACATTGCCATGTGTTAGTGGCTACAAGCAACAGGAGAATAAAACAGCAGTTATTTCTCACTCTGAAGATCTATGGTTGCAGCTTGAATTTTTTATGCGATCGTTAAATTATGATTACCACCTATAACATGGAATATATAGGCAGAGATGAAGAGTCTTAAACAGAATAAAATTGCATAGAGAAATACATCAAACTATTCTTCAGACTGAATGTCACAAAAACAAAGTTCTATTTGCAGGCATGTGTAGGTCCCTTCAGGACGTTCAGAGTGAGTATTAAGAGCTAGAAAGTTTTTCAAGAAACAAAGAAAAATGTAAACGTCTATGAAATAGATCAGTACCATAATCATTACCATTTTATATAGGAAATGACTATTGAACCGTTGCGCGACCTGTAGCTCACCCACCTCTCCTGGAACACAATCTTTGGCGTGAATGGGGCAGGGCACGTTTTCCAAGAGTGCCGTTGAACCCGTCGACCGGGAGAGGCAGTCAGTGAAACAGCACCGACACCACAGGTCTGCTGGCCAAAAGTGCCGGCTGTTCTTTCTGCCGCCCGTGTGACTCCGAAGTTCTGGCTGAGCGTCTTCCGGGCGGGAGGAACGGGCGCCGAATATGGGAATGCACACATTATTTCTTTGGCGGACCAGGTCTGGAGGCAAGTGGTAGGTCGTAGCCACCCACACATCTGGTGGCTCCAAGTTTCTCTACTGTTTGCGTTCTCGGAGCACTATTTTAGTTCGTTGCTTCGGGGCCGAGATCACGCGGAATTCGTGATCTCCCTCAAAGCTGTGAGCGTCATAATTGAGACTGGTTCCCTTCCTGTGCCTGTTTGTGCGCTGCTGCTTCTACACACATCAAAAAAAGTTTTCCATCACCTCGGTTCCGAGAGTTCTGGAACCTGTACAGAAAATTGGAATGGAGATGAACATAACAATAATTTCCGCCCTTTTTATTGCTCATGAAAACCACACATTGCATGTTGTACCACCATTCAGCGAGACCTTTAGAGGTCGTGGTCCAGATTGCTGTACACGCCGGTACCTCTAATACCCAGTAGCACGTCCTCTTGCATTGACGCATACCTGTATTCGTCGTGACATACTAGCCACAAATTCATCAAGGCACTGTTCGTCCAGATTTTCCCACACCTCAACGAAAATTAGGCGTAGATCCCTCAGAGCGGTTGGTGGGTCACGACGTCCATAAAATCCATCCCTGGCGTGTTAGATAGGGTTCATGTCTGGAGAACATGCTGGCCACTCTATTCGAGCGATGTGGTTATCCCATAGGAAGTCATTCACAACATGTGCACGATGGGGGCACGAAATGTCGTCCATTAAGACGAATGCCTCGCCAGTATGCTGCCGATGTGGTTGTACTATCGGTCGGAGGATGGCATTCACGTATCGTACAGTCGTACCGGCGCCTTCCATGACCGCAAGAGGTGTACGTCGGCGCCACTTAATGCCACCTCAAAACCGCAGGGAACTCCACCTTGCTGCACATGCTAAACAGTGTGTCTAAGGCATCCAGCCTGACCGGATTGCCTCCAAACACGTCTCCGACGATTGTCTGGTTGAATGCATATGCGACACTCATTGGTGAAGAGAACGTGATGCCAAACCTGCGCAGTCCATTTGGCATGTTGTTGGGCCCATCTGTACCGCGCTGCATAGCGTCGTGGTTGCAATGATGGACCTCGCCATGGACGTTGGGAGTGAAGTTACCCATCATGCAGCCTATTGCGCACAGTTTGAGTCGTAACACTACGTGATGTGGCTGCACGAAAAGCACTATTCAACATGGTGGCGTTGCTGTCAGGGTTCCTCCGAGCCGTAATCCGTAGGCAGTGGTCATCCACTGCAGTAGGAGCGAGTCATGTCATGAACAGTTCCTGTCTCTCTCTATCTCCTCCATGTCCGAACAACATCGCTTTGGTCCACTCCGAGACGCCTGGACACTTCCCCTTTTGAGAGCCCTTTCTGGCTCAAAGTAACAGTGCGGACGAGATCGAACCGCGGTATTGACCGTCCAGGTATGATTGAACTACAGACAACACGAGCCGTATACCTCCTTCGTGGTGGAATGACTGGAACTGATCGGCTGTCGGACCCCCTCCGTCTAATAGGCGCTGCTCATTCGTGGTTGTTTACATCTTTGAGCTGGTGTAGTGATATCTCTGAAGAGTCAAAGGGACTGTGTCTGTGACACAATATCCACAGTCAACGTCTATCTTCAGGAGTTCTGGGAACCAGGGTGATGCAAAACTTTTTTTGATGTGTGTATATTGGACTGGGTTCAACTTCCTGTAGCTGTTGTTCCCTGTCCCTGTGTCTGGACGGGCGATTTGAGGAACGTAGAGAACGTATCAAAGCATAATAGCTGCTATTTGGTCACTGTTATAGAATTATAGTTTGACTGTGTGTTTAAATTATAGAGGTTTTGTAAATTTCTTCTATTTTCAGTGTTATTAATCATGATGTCCGACACTTTTTGCTTGCCTGGCACCTTTTGTACTATATTACCAAGTCGCTTTCTTTAGTTACTCGTATTTGGAGCCCGCAAGCTTATGGGCCTCACCGTGGCAAATCTTGTTGCTTGTATTTGGTGGGTTCCAAGCCACGCTTGAGGTGAGGTTCATCAGCCAACCGTTCGCGTCTTCATTTTATCTATGTTTTCCGCTCCGCGCGACGATAATTTTCGTATCTGGCTCATGGTGTTATTTTGAAGCTGGATCTTGATTGGCAGCTGAATTTCTTTACTATCAGGTGTAAGTGGGGGGTGGTTGCCTTGGATAGTTACTTTACTATCTTATAGCGACTTTTCAGAAGTGTGTAATCTTATGACTTAAGTTTACTCGTTTCGCTTAAAAATTCCTTCTCTGTTCATCAGCCGATTATTGTATGTTTCTTCCTTGAGGTTTGTCCCCACTGGTTGCTTAAAAAGGGAGGAATGATGAGAGCAGCGTATCGGGCCTGGCCTAAGTACTTTCGGGTTCGTTTGTCCGGACCACATTGCCCGACGCGTGCTGGTTTCACATCAAGCACCTTTAATTGTTTTGTATTCTTTTAATGATTTCCTTTTTAGGTGAACCTGAATGATTTGTTGCATTTTAATCAAACACGTTCGAGAGATATTTGTGACCCACCTATTTGAAGACTGTTTTCTTAGAACCTTTGAAGATATTGTTGTGTAACTACAATTGGTGAAATATTATCTTGCATCTCTTATTGAAACTGGCTGTAAATATTTCAACAATAGTAACCTGTGGCACACAAAAATTAGATATTTCAAAAAGACAATAACATTTGTTGTAGACTTAAATTTTCATACTTCATGCTCCCATGAATGACTTTTGGAGAGCCGCCTCTGTGGCCGAGCGGTCCTAGGCGCCTCAGTCCGGAACCGCGCTGCTGCTACGATCGGATGTTCGCATCCTGCCTTGGGCATTGATATGTGTGATGTCCTCAGGTTAGTTACGTTTAAGTAGTTCCAGGGGACTGATGACCACAGATGTTAAGTCCCGTAGTGCTTAGAGCCATTTGAACTTTTGGAGAGTTGACGGGAAGTATCTGAGTTAACGTCATAAACTTTTGTTATTTGATCTCACAGAAATATTTGAAAACATTATTGATCGATTATCAGTAACTGTTCTAAATTAATTTTACTTGATTGAACAGTTTTGTGTAATATGTAAACGTCATGTTAGCCTAATTGATAAACCTGTTTTTTTTTTTTAGAAGTTCTAATAAAAATCTTCATACGAATGATTTTCAACCCTTATTTGGCCGGATCCTTCCACTCCTAGGCACCTTTACGCCAGTAGTTCGTACCAACTACTGTGAATCTACTTCGACCACAAGTGCTTACTATATCAACGAGTGCAAATTAACGTTGCCTGCTCTCCTTTCCATTTACATTGACCAACCTGGAATCTGGGATTTGAAGAAATTTTTTGTGTGTGATTAGTGTCGTACGAGCGCTGCCAGCCCATCTTCGCTTCGCCCAAGCAAATAGCTCCGAGGAGACAGAGTGTGCTGTATTGAAGGTGAATTTGGCAATTAGTGACATTCAGCCTACGTTGATAAAGGATTTGAAATTTATCTTGGCACTGTGCACACTACCTTTGATAAGCATTTCTAATAGATTTTTTCTGTGTAGGACAGTATTACAGAACGACTATTCCCCAGATATTTGCAATTACGTAGCAAACGGTTCGTTTCCGGACCCGTGTTCACTGTTAGAACGTTTTTGCTCCTGAAATCGCATACATTCACCCGTGTCAGTTTTTGATACGCTCTGCAGTTTTATCCATGAATGATGTTAACTGAAATGAGGTTTGGACTTCCCCCAAAACAATTTCACAACTGTATTAAAAAGCACATCCTAGTGTGACACTACTGAAACCCTCTTGTGATAAAATAACTGGCTTCTTGTGTTTCCTAATTCACAATTGAGAAAATTCGGAGAAAACTAAATCATTATTTTGGTTGACGTGTCTCTTATGCTCTTAATATGGTACGTGAGTCAACAGCTTTTGTGTTTACATTGGAGAGGACTTAATCAAACTATGAGCGCGTGTTTTCCTTGTTTTCTCTCTCCAGTGACCGCAAATCCCACACGCTTTCACTTAATTAGAGACGCGTCTGACTCGATACAACCTGCTGCGAGACGATAGTGCAGGCAGTATGGCATGATTGGAGCGTTTTGTACCACAGAAAGAGTTCATAGTGTAATTGGCGCAACTTGTTTACACAAACTAATTTTACTCTTGTATCTAATTGTACAGACCAATTTTGAACCATATCCTCTCACAAATTGTCTGCAATTAATCCTACGTGAGCTGATTACCATCATTTGGAAGTCATAGTATTCTTCTCTTGCCACGTAGAAAACAAATTTCTTACTCCAGCTAGTGTCCATTATGCCCACCTGAGCAATTAGCACTTGATATATAATTCTCCATGATTTACTCAGGATCTGTTGCTTACTTTTTCTTTCACGCAGTTCATGTGTTGTTACCCGTCTGTCCTAACTGTACAGCCACTCATCACTGATAGTATTCACATTTATCTGGCGTCGAATCAAAAATAACAGTGGGTAGATAGGGAAAACAAATGTTTTATCGAACGCATATGACGTAAAGATATTCAAAAGAGAATATAAAAAACAAATTTTAATGCTACGTGGTTGAGTTTGTTTTGCGCGGAAACAGCGCAATCAGTGGGAGGAAGGCCATACCAATAATCAAACAAGCCACTGTGAAGCTTTCGAAAGACTACGGAAGGAAAAAGAACTCTTTCGTTGCCCGTGCATTGTGTTTACTTCGCAAATTGACGAATTTACTTTAGTGAAAGAACGCTGGAAGTACTTAATGTGTGCGGTTCTAGGCGCTGCAGTCCGGAACCGCGGGACTGCTACGGTCGCAGGTTCGAATCCTGTCTCGGGCATGGATGTGTGTGATGTCCTTAGGTTGGTTAGGTTTAAGTAGTTCTAAGTTCTAGGGGACTGATGACCTAAGATGTTAAGTCCCATAGTGCTCAGAGCCACTTAATGTGTGCATTGCTGAACGGTAAATCAAACTGAAACTACTGTGATTGCTAATAATAACAATAATAAAAGTTATAATAATAAAGCGCCAAATTCTACGGAAGAAGCAGAAAACATATTATGAGGTATAATTAACAAAGGACTGTGACATTGAAAACTACTTCTACTTGTGTGTATCTAAATCGAAAAAAACAAAAATGACACCATTGTGCTGCTGTGAGACACTGTATCAGGCATATGAATTAGACCATCTGATAGTGAAAGTGATCAATATTTCAACGATGTGGGCATAAATAACAATATGAAGCAAAGATTTGTACTTTACCGTAAACCGATTTCGTGTCACACCTGTTGAAGCATTTTAGGAAGTGCGATGAATCCCTACTTCGTACCGATTCACAATTACTTTTAATACCGTTGAAAAAAATGATTCTGATGTGAAAAGCTTGGTGAAATGGAAATGGATAAATTGTCTTTAACGATGGTGTTAATGATGATAAACAATAAATGCGATGCAGTGTTGCAGAAACCCGATCTATAACAATGTGAAGACAGTGTCTAAAATAATTATTTGTTAAACGAATAGTTTATGTGCGTTGCAATGTCGAAGGAATGAACAACGACACCGTAACGGCGGTCACGCAGGTGCGCTGCTGGCCATTAAAATTGTAGCAGCATGAAGATTGCATGGAACAAAATTGAAAATGGCGTGAAGTATACTACATGCTGGTATGTGTAACAGATTAGCAATCTATCAGAATCACGCAAAGTAGTGATTAACATAGCAGAACCACACTCGAGAAGACGACGGTTCGAAAACCGCTGCCAGCGAATGATGGGATGATTGCTTTGAAAACGACATGGCAGATTTCATTCCCCATCCTTTGGAAATGCTAGCTTGTGCTCTGTCTTTGACGATCACGCAGTCGATGAGACACTGTACTCCAATGTTCTTCTCTCCCTCCACCCAATGTGGGAATAAGGCCATCCATATTTTGTTTATAAAGAAGAATTAACGTGCAAGCTTCTCATTGAAAAATCATATTTAAATGTACGAGGGTTGTTCGGAAACTAAGGAACGCTCGGTCGCGAAATGGAAACCACAGTGAAAATCAAAACTGATTTCTTTGCACATTGCCGGCCGCGGTGGTCTCGCGGTTAAGGCGCTCAGTCCGGAACCGCGCGACTGCTGCGGTCGCAGGTTCGAATCCTGCCTCGGTCATGGATGTGTGTGATGTCCTTAGGTTAGTTAGGTTTAAGTAGTTCTAAGTTCTAGGGGACTGATGACCACAGCAGTTTAGTCCCATAGTGCTCAGAGCCATCTTTGCACATTCAGCTACACCTTCTAGGTACTTCTCTACATAGTCGCCACTCAGACATTTTTCGGAGCGTTATACCAAATTTCCAACCCCATCGCCATAGAAGGCAGCCGCCTGTGCTTTCCGATAATTCTCTACACTGGTCTACAGCGCGTAGCCTGCGCCCAAGTGTTGTCTTCGTATCCAGCGTTTCATGTGAACCGAGATGATACTCAGGACGAGACAATTACGGCCGTGTTGTGGGTGATCGAACACTTCCCATCGAAAAGGCTGCAAGAGCGTCTTCACTGCCCTGCAGAGTGCGGCTGAGAATTGCCATGAAGAAGGAAGTGCGTGGCAGTTGTGTTAGGTGGGCTGCATTCATTAAGGCGAAGACTCTAAGCAGGACCTCCTACTATCCGGGAGACATCGTTGTTCTAGGCACCTTTACTCGCTCACAGTGGGCTCACAACTGAAAAGAGCGTCTTGATGCAATCGACGGGCATACTAAAGACACTGCTCAAAACATCTGTGAAAAACCTCGTCGGACTTTCACAGTGGTTTCCATTTCGCGACCGGTCTTTCCTCACTTTCCGAATAGCTCTCGTAGTTTAGTTTTGAGAAATGAATGCTAGGCCTCATGTGAGGGGTGAAGCGACTGTCAGCAAGCGTTCGAATTCATCAGTCATAGGCTTGTCACCTACAGTAACAAATCTCACGTAATCTGCAGAACAAATAACCCGGGAGTTTCAAACGCTAGCAGCAGTGCGGCTAACTCAATGGCTGTGCGAAGGTAGTTAAAAAGAGTGGGGTACAAAGGTTGAACAGCTCCTCATGACGTATACACATCAAAAAAACTTTTGCATCACCCTGGTTACCAGAACTCCTGAAAAAATTCGTTGACTGCGGATATTGTATCACAGAGACAGTCCTTTTGACTGTTCAGAGTGACAACTAAGCCCTCCGAAAGATGTAAACAACCACGCATGAGCAGCGCCTATTAGACGGAGGGGGTCCGACAGCTGATCAGTTCCAGATATTTCACCAGGACGGAGGTACACGGCTCGTGTTGTCTGTAGTTCAACCATGCCTAGACGGTCAATATCGCGGTTCGATCGCGTGCAGATTGTTCCTTTTTGCCAGGAATGGCTCTCAACAGGCCAGGTGTCTCGAAGTGAACCAAAGCGATATTGTTCGGACATGAGGAAGACACAGAGAGACAGGAACTGCCGATAAAATGCCTCGCTCAGGCCGCTCAAGGGCTACTACTGCAGCATATGACCGCTGCCTACGGGTTATGGCTCGGAGGAACCCTGACAGCAACGCCACCCCTTATTGAATAGTGCTTTCGTGTAGCCACAGGACGTAGTGTTACGACACAAACTGTGCGCAATAGGCTGCATGATGGGCAACTGCACTCCCGCCGTCCATGGTGAGGTCCAGCGTTGCAACCACGACATCATGCAGCGCGGTACAGATGGGCCCAACAACATGCCAAATGGACTGCACAGGTTTGGCATCACGTTCTCTTAACCGATGAGTGTCGTTTATGCATTCGACCAGACAATCGTCGGAGACGTGTTTGGAGGCAATCCGGTCAGGCTGGATGCCTTAGACACACTGTTCAGCGTGTGCAGCAATGTGGAGGTTCCCTGCTGTTTTCTGGTGGCATTAAGTGGGGCAGGCGTACGCCGCTGGTGTTCATGGAAGGCACCGTAATGGCTGTACGATACGTGGATGCCATCCTCCGATCGCTAGTGCATCCATATCGGCAGCATATTGTCGAGACATTCGTCTCCATGGACGACAATTCGTGCCCCCATCGTGCACATGTTGTGAATGACTTCCTTCTGGATAACGAAATCGCTCGACTGGAGTGGCTAGCATGTTCTCCAGACATGAACCCTATCGAACATGCCTGGGATGTATTGAAAAGGGCTGTTTTTGGACGACGTGACCCATGAACCACTCTGAGGGATCTACGCCTAATCGACGTTGAGAAATGGAACAATCAGGACGAACAGTAACTTGATGAATTCGTGGACAGTGTGCCACGACGATTACAGGTATGCATCAATGCAGGAGGACGTCTACTGGGTATTAGGGGTACCGGTATGTACAGAAATCTGGAGCACCTCCTCTGAAAATCTTGCTGTATGTTGGTACAACATGCAATGTGTGGTTTTTATGAGCAATAAAAAGGGCGCAAATTATATTTATGTTGATCTCTATTCCAATTTTCTGTACAGGTTCCGGAACTCTCGGAACCGAGATGATGCAAAACTTTTTTTGATGTATGTACATATTTCTGTGGTAAACACTATGTCAGCTTAAGGTGGTTTAAAGATCAGTTGAGTGGATGCTGCTCAATTTTGGTAGCATCCTACAACTGTCATCCGAATTTGGAACTGATGGGTCCAGGAGGGGCACAATCAACAGCATACAAGATCTCAACAGCAGCAGTGTTATTCACTCCGGGGTGCAGTATCGTACAGCCATAAAAACCCACCTCAAGTCACGAAATGGGCTTTCTTGCACACACAAGTTATCTACGTGGACAATGTGGCGACATGTGCTGCACCACAGACTGTCAGCACCGTGACCACTTTCGGGCCTCACTTGATGCACACCGACAGACGTGCGCCCAAAGGCTACACTGGACATAAGGTTACGTTTATGCTGCATCCTCTATCGTGGCATACCGCTCCTCACTTCAGAACATATGACACTTCAGAACATATGGCGATGATCCAAGTGCGAAACACAAGCCAGTCTGATATCACGGACTTCCGAGGCTCTTGGCGAGCAGCGGGACGAGCAGCGATGTTTCTGGTTAGATGAACCGGTGAGACACAGTCAGTTTGGTCCATCATGCCATGCCATCCCAGCGAGCAGTAAGATGGCAGAAAAAAAAAACAAAAAAAAAAGGCTCCCGGATTGATACCCAATCGTCAATTCAGACGACTCATAATTCTCATTATTGCAGCACCATGAACGTATCCCTGTATGGAGTCTCCGAGTAGAGTGAGAGTTTCCAGATTACATTCATCATCATAAATCCCTAGCGTGATAGTCAAGCAGCAGCTGCCGACCAAGAGCAGCAGGAACAGATAAGTAGTTGATTTTGTAACATTTTACAGGTACCTTTGTTTTGGTAGATTCTGCTAAATAGGTCAGGAGGTGGCTACATGGGTAGCAGGAGCTGTGTAGGGTCGAACAGGTCGTTTTTTAGGTTGAGGGCCTCGGGGAAACACAAAAAGAACAGTTAGAACAGGAACAACGTAGATACAGGAAACGTAGGGATGACAGTTGCAAACTGTCGTAGTTGTACCTATAGTACTAGAGTTCCAAGAGCTAATAGAAAGCACTGATGCTCCAATCGTTATAGGCACTGAAAGCCGGCTGAAGTCGGAGAGACGTTCAACCGAAATTTTTGCGAAGGACCAACGGTGGTCAGAAAGGATATACTAAATACAGTTGACAGTGGCGTGTCTGTTGCTGCTTGCAACGAAGTCGAAGTAGATACTTCCTGTGAGTTAGTGTGAGTAGAGGTCATTCTTGGCGACAGGAATAAAATAATAATTGGATCCTTTTACAGACCTACCAAATGAGACAGTTACTGAAAGATACAAAGAAAACTTGAGCCTCATTTAAAACACGATTCATACAGTTATAGTTCATGGTGACTTCAATTTACTTACGAAGCTCGAAATTTACCGGGTTCTTCAATGCGAGATGCTTATAATAGTTTCCACAAAGAAATTTTGTCTCAAAACTGGCAGAAAAAAAAAGTTTAAATGTGTATGAAATCTTATGGGACTCAACTGCTAAGGTCATCAGTCCCTAAGCTTACACACTACTTAACCTAAATTATCCTAAGGACAAACACACACACACCCATGCCCGAAGGAGGACTCGAACCTCCGCCGGGACCAGCCTGTCAGAAAATCGAAATAGATTCTTGTTGTATGTAAGGTATCCTAGCGGAAAGACAATTAATGGCTTCTGTACGCGATAGCAATGGAAATACTATCGATGACAGTGCTGCTGAGGCCGAGTTACTCTACACAGCCTTCCGAAATTCCTTGACGAAAGAAGAGGAAGTAAATATTTTAGAATTCGAATCAATAACAGCTGCCGTCATAAGTAACTTAGAAGCAGATGTCCTCAGACAAGCAAATGAAATCACTTAATAAAAGCAAGTCCTCCGGTGCAGACTGTATACCATTAGAGTATGTTGATGCAATAGCTCCATAATGAGCAATCATATAGAACCTCTCTCTCGCCGAAAGATCCATACCCAAGGACTAGAAAGTTGCACAGGTCACACCTTTATTCAAGAAAGGCAATAGGAGTAATGCACTAAATTACATGCCCATAGCATTAACTCGATATACAATAGGATTTTGGAACATATATTGTGTTCGAACATTATGAATTACCTCGGACAGAAAGGTCTATTGACACGAAAGTCAACACGGATTTAGAAAACAATGTTCTTGTGAAACACAACTGGTTCTTCACTCGCACGAAGTGTTGGTTGCCATCGACACATGCTTTTTCACATAGATTCCGCATTCTTAGATATCCAAAAGGCTTTTGACACTGTACCTCACAAATGGGTTGTAATCAGATTGCGTGCTTATGGAATATCGTGTCAGTTATGCAACTGGATGCGTGATTTCCAGTCAGAGAGGCCACAATTCGTAGTAATTGATGTAAAGTCATCGAGTGAAAAACAGAAGTGATTTCTGGTGTCCTCAAGGTAGTGTTTTATGCCCTCTATTGTTCCTCATTCACACAAACGATTTAGGAGATAATCTGAGCAGCCTCTTCTGTTGTTTGCAGATGACGGTGTCATTTGCAGTCTAGTAAAGTAATCAGAAAATCAAAACTAACTGCAAAACGATTTATACAAGTCATCTGTATGGTGCGAAAATTGGTGATAGACCCTAAATAATGAAAAGTGAGAAGTCATCCAGATGAACTTCGGTTATATCGTAAATCATTCAATTCTAAAAAACCTAGGAATTTCAACTATGTACAACTGAAATTGGAAAGAACACTTAGAAAATGTTGTGAGGAAGGTGTACCAAAAACTGCGTTTTATTGGCTTAACACAGATGCAGCAGATCTACTATAGAGACTGCCTACTCTACGCTTGTCCAGGTAGGGTT
This sequence comes from Schistocerca americana, assembly GCF_021461395.2. Classification (NCBI taxonomy): domain Eukaryota; kingdom Metazoa; phylum Arthropoda; class Insecta; order Orthoptera; family Acrididae; genus Schistocerca; species Schistocerca americana. The sequence continues at coordinate 623,467,625 of NC_060119.1, forward strand.
TAACGGAGTACACTGAGAAGGTTCAAGGAAGAGTAGTACGTTTTGTGTTATCGAGAAATAGGGGAGAGAGTGTCACAGACATGATACAGGATTTGGGGTGAAAATCAGTGAACATGAATCTTTTCATTCCATACTCATCATATGTTAATGATGTCGAGTGTAAGGGAGGCCAAGTATTTGTGCTGTTATCTACATTTTTACCAAAAGTAAACATCTCGTTCGTGAGAGTGGATGTCGAAAGAAATTTGCAATGCATCGCAACTGAAACCATTGAATTTTCTAACTACTGATGTAGTCATACGTGTAAGATTAGATTAATTATGCAGAAGTTACCAAACTTAGTGTTCTGAGGCAGAAATTTAAATAATGTGATTTTTAATTCCAACTACTGATGTAGTCTTACGTGTAAGATTAGACTCATTATGCAGAAGTTACTAAACTTAGTGTTCTGAGCAGAAATTTAAATAATGTGATTTTTCAGAAATCCCACAGAAATGTCGAAGGAAAACGTTCAAAGTCACAGAAAAAGAAATCAGAAATAAGACCTGTACAACATTATCCTGTAAGCTAAATCATAATCTGGCAATCTTTATTGACTCTCTTCAGGAAAATGTCAGTGGTAAAATTTACTTCAAATTACAATATTGGAAACTCGCTACATTCAAGCATATTTAAGTCAGTGCTGCTGTACGACATTGGGGATGGATGCATGACTGAGATAGATGATAGCTCTGTGTAATTCCACCCATAAACTAGATAAGTCAATGTGGAAGCGAAATCCATGACTGCTAATTTTGACTATCGTTGGAGTGAGATGCAGAAGGACAGACCCAACTGACGCAAGACCTTCTGTATGTGTTCAATTTTATAACAACACTTAACATGAAACAAAATTTAAATATCCCCGGGTGAATACTGAAGTTACTCTGTGACAAGCCTGGGCTCTGTTGCCTGAGCTTCACGTCTCTTACGCTCCACGTGCTCTGCTGACGTAGTTCACGCGGCTGTTTTGTGTTGTGAGTTGCTCGTACACAATGGTGCGCTGCGGTGGTCGTTGAGCCTCGAAATAAGCGCCAGCTGGCTATCGCAGGAGCAGATAACGACAGGTGATCGTTCATACCGCCCTTGGAGCACTTCTGACAAGAGCTCGATCGATGTCGCCTCTCACGCATACCAACCTTGTTATCTGAGCGCTGCCCCACTTCTTTTCTGCGTGCATACAATATTATCAGCTTTTAGACTGTATTTAACTGGCAGTGTGTCTCACGTCGCGCTGAATGGTGAACCCCTGGTTCAAAAGGATGGAAAGGATGGCAGTTTCATCTATATTTGGAGTTCTCCGCTAAAAACTATTTCTTCCTTGGCGCTATAACTTCCAGCGTACGCCTTCTTGTCTTTGATAACTCCTTACAACCAAATTACCGTCAAACAGTTTTCAGCAACCTAGAATATTTTAGCAACGTAATTATACTCTCCATAAGATAATATAAATGATCTTAAAACTATATTACATAATTGTATGCTCAAGATTTCCTGTCAATTATTTCCTATTACTTACTTACCTTCTGATTAGTGCCGAATTCGTCCTTTGATACCAGGTCTGTGAACTTCTCTCTGAGCGCAATGTAGATTCAGAATGATTACAAACCATACCCGTGACATTTAGCAACTCTGACACGTGCTGCAATTTCTTTACTGGTCCCCCACATTAGTTTGTACTTAACAACGAGCTGTTAAAGAATATTTGACCTTCCAGTGCAGCTTTTCAGGTGTCACAGATCGACAATAGAGTTACCGTTGAGGATGCAGCAAGCAAATGCGCTTTTGGTCACATTATGTTGCTATATTAACACTACTTAATTGTTTTATATGACTGTGTACAGATATTGCACTGGGAACATGATTATATACAGCAGCGCACAATCAAGTTAGATACTGTGATGGAGAACTAGCGCCCTTCATTCCACATTCATTGGAATATTGGAATAGTTTTAGATTGTACGGTACTGATGCGTCATCAGTGTACGGGATGTCTAATATTCACATCCAAAATGAGCAGAACACCATGTGACATTATTTTATCTGAGTTACGTCATCTTCGAAATTAAGCCCACTGTGTTGTTAGTATGCTAACTGATAGCGCCAGCCAATGAATTCAACTACGTCTTGATGCCAGACGTTGCTGTCAGATTCGCTGGAATAAAACAGAAAACACACTAGCCACAGTACAGTATTATGCTCACTAGTTCAATGCATGTCAACAACAATATGTGAGCAGCCGTACTATGCGGTCAACAGTTTGTGAGCATATCACAGGACACAGGGACTGATTTCGGTAGCAGGAACATTGTCTGTCATTTGACATGACAGAGGGGGTTATGTGTATCGGTTCAAGACCAAGACAGAATATAATTTCTTCGAGTAGCTTGTCAATACATCCATAAAATAGTTAGTGACGTTCTATTCTATGCCATCGGCCTTTCCGCAGTAGTAGCACCAGTTCCTGTCAGATCACCGACGTTAAGCGCTGTCGGGTTTGTCTAGACCTGGATGGGTGACCGTGTGGTCTGCCGAGCGCTGTTGGCAAGGGAGGTGCAATCAGCCTTCGTGAGGAAAACTAGGGAGCTACTTGATTGACAAGTAGTGACTCCACTTACAAAAATTGACAACTGCTGGGAGAGAGGTGTACTGACTGCACGCACCATCATAATGTATAATTACGTAACCAATTTGCTTAATGAGCCACTGGTCGCATTCTTGTGAATAAAAGTGCTTCAGCGGCTTAAAAAACAAGTGATCCAATGGCTGCAATTTGTGGCTACTGTGTGGAGGAATGGTAAGCACATGAATGTTACGGTCCCTTCAATAAAGGACGGCACTGACAGTCAATTGCGACTAGTGATTATCCAGAATTAACAAGACGATTTTCTACTGATGGCTGCATATGTTTCTCAGAAAGGTGTAGCCACGTAAGATACAGATCTGAGTCGATGTACCCAGTGTCGGAACACATCGTTTGTGACCCAGGAGAGGCGCAATTCTTCAAACTCTCCTTCATCCTTTCCCAGGAAATACTAATCCTGGTTGGAGGTAGCTCCCCCTAGCTCCCATACAGTACACAACCGTTATCAACTGGCTTCCCTCCCCAGATGCAGGTTCGCTTGCATGCTTCTTGCCGTATGTTGCAATCACTTTCGGAACCGCAATCAGGATGACACTGCTGTCTGTCAGTCCCGTTAGGGTCTTCCGAGACCTGTGCGGACGCAGATTAATTTTAGATGTTCTACTCGTATGGCAAACTTTACACCAAACAAAGTCAAACTATGTTGCACCCGTGGTCTAGGGATAGCCGGCATGATAGATCAGCGTGTTCGGTCGGAGAACTGTTTGCACCCTGAAATAAAAATACTGAGTGAAGAGATCGACGATGAGCTTCAACGGGTGTCATGTGACGTCCATCATGACAAAATGCAACAAACAATAATGAACAAAATGAAAAAAGGTATACCGTCTTTGATTAGTGATCGAAACTTACTCGGTCCTGGGTTTGAGCCTCACCACCACTTAAATTTTGAATAATGATCAGCTTTGGCAGACGAAGACTTCTGGCATAAAAAGTCACCATAGTTCTACCAAAGACCGTGTCAAAGAGCGCAGAGCAGCGGAAAGAGGTTCAGGGAACTTAACTGCCCTTGGGATGGGAGACTGCCCCTAGAGGTGGAAAAATCACCAATGATCAACAGCATGAGGATGCAGAAGGCAAAGGAAACCCACTGCATTAAAGACACGTAATGTGTATCCACAGGAAATATGCCCTGTAATTGAAAGAATTCAAGATGATCTCTCCGTTGGCAAAAGATTCCGGAATAGACACCCATTCGCATTCCGGGGGGGGGGACTGCCAAGGGGGAGCTGACCAAAGGATAACGCTCTACGAATCGGGGCGTGGAAGTTCAGAAGCTTTTGCGCTGTAGGCGAGCTAGAAAATCTGAAAAGAGAAATTCCAAGGCTCAGTCTAGATATAGTGGGAGTCAGTGGCGTGAAATGGAGAGAAGACATGGATTTGTAGTCAGATGAGTATAGAGTAACGTCAACAGCAGTAGAAAATGGTATAATGGGAGTAGGATTCGTTATGAATAAGAAAATAGGGCACAGAGTGTGTTAGTGCGAAAAATTAAGTTGTATGGTGGTTCTCATGAGAATCGACAGCAAACCAACACCGGCAATGATAGTTCAGTTATACATGCCGACGTCGCAAGCTGAAGATGAAGAGATACTGAATGGTAATGCAGTACGTAAAGGAAGATGAAAATGTAACAGTCATGGGCAGCTGGAATATGGGTGCAGGGGAACGAGAGGAAGAAAGGGTTACGAGAGAATATAGGCTCGTATACCGCAATGCAGAAATACAAGTCGGTGAGGAATGAAATAAACAGGAAGTACAGGGAAACTAAGACGAAACGGCTGTAAGGAAAATGTCAATAAATGGAAAAAGAAGAGGAAAGTAAAAACAAGCTTCGGTGAAATTAAAAGTAAGGATGGTAACATTAAGACCACAGCTGAAATTCCACTATTAAATGCAAAGGAGGGAGAGGATAGGCGGAAAGTGTACATAAAATCGTGATGATGACGTTTGGTTTGTTGAGCTCTCAACGACATGGTTATCAGCGCCCATAAAAGTTCCCAATCTTTACTCTATCAAGTCTCTCCATTTGCCCGAATGATGACGAAATTATGAGAACAACACAAACACCAGTGCTCGGGAGGAGAAAAACCCCGACCCGGTCAGGAATGGAAACCGGGACCCCGTTATCTAGAGCGAGGTGGCGCAGTGGTTAGACACTGGACTCGCATTCGGTAGGACGACGGTTCAATCGCGCGTCCGGCCATCCTGATTTAGGTTTTCCGTGATTTCCCTAAATTGCTCCAGGCAAATGCCGGGATGGTTCCTTTCAAAGGGCACGGCCAGCTTCCTTCCCCGTCCTTCCCTAATCCGATGAGACCGATGACCCCGCTGTCTGGTCTCCTTCCCCAAACAACCCAACAACTCCCCCCCCCCCCCTCCCCCCAACCCGTTATATAGAGGCAGCAAAGCCAACCACTAGACCACGATCCGGGAGGTTTACATTGACGGCTTCCACGAGAGGCAAGATGTGTCTGATGAAACAGAAGAAGAAATAGGAGTCGATTTTGAATAGATACATGATTCACTATTAGAATCATAATTTATAAGTACTTTGGACATCAAAATTTCTAAAATTTTTGGGAAGTGCCAACAAAACTAATAATTACGTTGGTGTGTAGAATGTCTGAGTCTGGCGATGTATCATGCAACTTTCGGAAAAATATCATCCATACAATTCAGAAGACTGCAAGAGCTGAAAAATGCGAGAACAATGGCACAATCACCTTAACAGCTCTTGTACCAAGACTGCAGATAAGAATAATATACAGAAGAATGGAAAAGAAAATTGTGTGTTGGATGACGATCAGTTTGGCTTGTAAAGGCCCCAGAAGGCAACTCTGATGTTGCAGTTGATAATGGGAACAAGACTGCAGAAAAATAAAGACATGTTCATAGGATCTGTCGACCTGAAAAAGACGTTCGCCAATGTGAAATGGTACAACATGCTGGGAGTTCTGCGAAAAATAACGATAAGCTGTAGGAAGAGACGGCCATTATACAACATACTCAAGAACTAAGATGAAATAATAAGAATGGAAGACCAAGAACGAAATGTGCGAATTAAAGGGGTGCAAGACATGGATGTAGTCTTTCGCACCTACTGTTAAATCTTTTTATCGAAGAATCAATCTTGGAAATAAAAGAAAGGTCCAAGAATGGAATTGAAATACAAGGTGGAAGGATATCAGAGATTACATTTCTAGCCTCAGTGAAAGGGAAGAAGAATTATATGATCTGCTGAACGGATTGAACAGCCTAATGAGTACAGGATTTGAATTAAGAGTAAATCGAAGAAAGGCCGAAGTAAAGAGTAGTGACAGAAGTGATTACAGCCGAAAACGTAACATCAGGATTGATGGTCATGAAGAAGTTGAATTTAAGGAACTCTTCTATCTAGGCAGCAAAATAACCAGTGACGGACGAAGCAAGGAAGACATCAAAAGTAGCCTAGCACTGGCGAAAAGAGCATTCCAGTCTACTGGTATGAAACATAGGCCTTAAATTGAGGAAGAAATTCCTGAGAATGTACTTTTGGAGCATAGCACTGTATGTTAGTGAAGCATAGTCTGTGGGAATAGAAGTGAATCGAAGCATTTGACATACGGTGCAACAAACGAAATTAGGTGAACTGATAAGGTGAGGAATGTGGACATTTCGTGCTGAATCGGGGAGGAAAATAATATGTTGAACACACTAACAAGGAGAAGGGAAGTAGGACATCTGTTGAGACATCAGGGAATGTCTTCCCTGGTACTAGAGGGAATGGTAGAAGGTAGAAACTGTAAAGGCAGACAGAGAGTGGAGTATATCCAGGAAATAACTGAGGGCGTAGGTTGCAGGTGCTACTCTGAGATGAAGAGGTTAGCACAGGAGAGGATTTAGATCCGTGCCACATCAAACCAGTCAGAGGGCTGATGAGTCAAGAAACGAAAAAACAAATGTAACCGTCAGTGTGATAGTTATTATTGTCCATTTTCTAACTCTTTAGGAATCTATTGTAGGTGCATCCCAGCATTTATCTAGAGCACGATTCTTTCGGGAAAGCGGTGGGAATTTACATAGGGACATTGCGTACCTGGCTTATTTGGGATCTTTTTGAGACGGATTTTTGGAGCTTGGATACTGTCCGTCCATTTTCCGTCTGTTGTGGATAAAGACTGAACATTCAGGGATCATAAAGCTTCCGTCGCCTGCACAGTCATGTCGTTGTGTGTCTCACAGGTGCCTTTATCGTCGACTCGACTGTGATAATTGTAGTAGTACAAGAACGGATGGGGTAAGACCGTAAACTCTCGTTCATTATAAAGCGAGTGTTTTATGATATAAATGAGCTGACAGGAGAAGCAGAAATCATTGCAGCTTGAGATGCGACTCTTCGAAATATTTGCCCTTACTTGCAGTCACAGCAGTTTCTTTCACATTAAATTCATTGACAGTATTTTAAGGATGCAATGATTAACAGCTTTTAAATATTTTAAAAAGTCATGATTTGGCACTATAGCTTCTTTATTAAAAAACTGTTGTTTTGATGAAGCACAGACCATTCTCAAGTACGAAGGACGCCATTAATTACAGGTAACATGAGCAAATGTGATCATTTGAATTTAAATCAGTAATAAATATTATCTGCAGGTAAGTATCAGATTTAAACATTAGCTATAAAAGTGATGGGTGAATAGAAGGTCTTACTGAGAGGTGTCGACAGACCCCTGCATCGTAGACAATTGTTTCAAATACTCTTCATCTGGAAAAGGAGTGATTTATACGAAAATTTTTGTGAAAAGTATTCAGTATTAATCCTGGTACAGCCATGTTGCTCATTTTCTAACAGGACAGATATTATCTGGTTACTACAAATTCTTAAGCACATGCAACATACCTGCTTCGATAACAAAACAAACAGACCCATCTCATGTGAAAAGACCGCAAACGTTGTATAAGCAATACTTGGCCAAATTTGGTGTTTAAGATACCTTTTAGTTGCCTCTTTGGCCTATGTCTGGGCTGATCCTAGTTTTTCAGTTCGCACACTATCTGAACTTTCTCAACTGGGCTTTATTCAACATTCTGTTTGTAGTAAAGATGAAACTTACTTTCATACAAATGCATTACTTTGCTCCATAATATTTAACAATGCTGACTTGCCATTCTCTGAAAGTTAATTTGATATCTTATTACTCGTCCAGGCGAGATTTATTTAAAAAAATAAAACTATTTTTTTACTTTCATTCTCGCACATCGTACTTTATTTTCTGTTATTTTTGGCAGCATTAATTATGTCTCGTCGCATTAAGGAAAGAATTTCTTACAATATAATTCTGTTATATTTGATGTGACTCTTGCCAGAGCACGTTTGTGGGGCAAATTATTTCGTGTAGACGTAGAACAGGCGACTGCTCGTACATGTGCAGAAGCTAACATGATTTTCAGCGTCAAACACTAGTTCGCTGTGGTTTGCGTTTCGGGCTGCTGTCCACTCTAGCGTTCTGAACCTACAACGCACAATGAGCGGGAGTTGCCGCACCGTGGCATCTCGAGTACTTGCTAATTTAGTCGTCGCCATTAGTTAATTGATGTGTCAACAAGCAGCACGTGGCTACACGTTGCCTCGGTGGCGGTCTATGCAAGCAGCTGAGGGCGGAGCCTCGTGTACCACGGGAGAGCGTCACCGAAGACTCCTTCTTATAGCATCTGAGGCCCGGGGAAAGGTGAGAATGTTGTGGCTCCTGTTCTCAGTGGTACATCCAATGAGAGAAGGTAATGTAATCGGAAGCTCATGAACTTAGAGAAGAAGAGACCTTACATATGAGAGGGACACGTATTACGGAAAACACTGTGCACCAAAAAAACACGATGACGTGGGAAACACTGAATTTTCTCAGATATTAATGGTGATGCCCTGCTTTGTTCTGAGAAAACTAGTGCAATTCAGCTGAAATATGTTAATCACTATCTCGAATCATGCCCATTCCCATACAAAACTCGCAACACAGACAGCAGTCGTTGTTTTTTACTTTTACTCGATTAAATTGATGGTGAAAGGGAAAAACAGGATGTAGTAGGCACGGTAATGGCTCTGCTTATAGATATTCGATGCAACGAAAATAAGTTCTCTTTCATTTCTCAGATTTATGCATTACTGTAAAGAGGCATGAAATTTGCTAGCTTCAAATGGTGACCAAGACATGACGCGTCGTTTTGCGTCCCATCTGATCTGACACGTACGTGGGGAGTTCAATAAGTAAAGCAACACACTTTTTCTCTTCTGGAAGCAGGTTGGTTTTATTTAGGATTCCAATACACTGTGTTATTCCCGGTACCAATACTGGTCTACGTTGGAAGAAACGTCTTGCTGCATGACTAACCTATCCATCATCCACGCTGTGGCTTTTTGCGGAGTGCATTCTTCACTCGGCGAAGGTGTGATGTCCGAGCTGTAGGTTGGATGAGAAAGAAAAGTTCTGTTAGGTTCTCATGGGTGCGCAAACTTCTGTGAGGGCTTGTGTTGTTAAGGAGACCGAGAGATTCGTTTCCATTTTTATGACGGTCAACACGCTGAAGTAATTTCTTCAATTTCACAGCTCTGTGCGGCCGGCCGGCACGCAGAAGACGAGACCTTGTTGCAATGATGACAGACTAATTGCTCAATGATTCACCGTGGTTTTGTTCCCTGCCAGATTTCCGTGGACATTCTGCAAGCACCTATGAATACCCGTGGTGCTCTAGTTTTCCGCCGAAGGAAACTCAATGGCAGCTCTTTTCTTGGAAGGCAACACCGTTACAGACATTATTTTGAAGGTTAGTATAGAGCCGCCACCTATTTCTGCATTTTTTCAACCGCAGTTACAGAGAAACCTCGTCTTAGCTCGTCAGGTATATTTCAAATATGGCAACAAAAAAAAACTGTTAGCAATTTTGTTTCGCTATACAGTGTATCCTGGTACTAGAGTGATGTGGTATCTCTTCAAAACTTTTCTGTGAAGTCAATAATACTGTCATAACTGAACATAGTAATCAACGATCATATGCAGTGCCATCTCAGGCTGTAACACTACAGCTTGAAGATAAATCTCTGCTCAAAGTACTCTCGAGAGCCGTCCGAAAGTGTGACAGAACAATGGTTATTTTTATATTTAATGAGTCATATTTGTGGTTTGCATATATATTTTATTTTCCCACTCGAAAGGAGCATGCAATACTGACACCCAAACGACTTTCGCAGGGGTAGGTCCGAAACCTTGGCAGGCTAGTGCTTTTCAGGAGTGTTGTTCACAAAATATCGCCTCACAGATGCTGCTTTATGACACGGTTAATGATCATGCCGATACAACCATCGTCTTCAAACTCTTCCGCTACTGTACTCAGTACACAACGCAGTAAAATGTGTTCGCATCCTACCACATATTGCGTTTTTTAAGTGCAGTAACGGAACCACAAACCTAACCCTAGCAACATCAAAGTATCTTTCATAATGTTCATTACCGAAGGGGACGTGTAAGTACTTTATGCCCAACATAAAAAACTGAAAAAAGTCGTTGTTGTTGTCATAATAAAAGCATACTTTTTAAAGTGATACTGACGTTTAAATATAGGGTCCAGAATCTAAAAATCTTTTAGCAAACGCTTACTAATATTAACGCACCTTCAGCGCCGTGTACTACAGACGGCGGGGGTGGGCGGTGAGGAGTGAGGGTGCGTGGTCACTTTGTGCCAAGCGTAAAAAAAAAGGAAAAAACCTTAAAAAATGCAAAATTCGTTAATTGTTGTTGATTTTTACTCACAACCTACTTTTTAAGTAGATATTGATGTGTAAGCAACATCCTGACCTGAAAACACTGAGGATGTCATTCATTGGCGAAGTGACATCAACTACTTAGACTTACATTCTTGGGTTAGGTTTAAGATCGAAAAATTTAAAATATTTGTGGAATCTGATAGAAGAAATTACTGAAAACAATACTGTTTTTCAAAATTTTGTTGAGTAAAGTAACTAAGCAGTTTATCTCCGTCGACACACGGTCATTGGAGCAAAAACTTCGATTACGGAAGGTTATCGAAATGTTTCCAGCAATGGCCCATGTGGAGTGGGTACGTCACCCCCTGTTTCTATCAATGTCGGAGTACATCAAGGTTCAGCACTGTCACGTGTACGGTTCCCACCCTTGGTCACTCCTATATGCTAACGATGTTTTACTGGCAAGCGAGCACCGTGAAGACCTTTAGTAAAAGACGCAGCAGTGGAATCAACTACTTCGTAAATTTGGCCCCCAACTGAGTATCAAGAAGGCAGAATACATGGAGTGTGGTATTCAAGCCGATGGGACCATCAAAGTCGGTGGAAATGACTTGAGGATAGAGGAGCAATTCATGTATCTTCATATATCTTGGCTCACCCATGAGCAGTAATGATGAGGGTCTACCGAATGTCCGTGTAAGCACGGCACCATATGGACAGTTTCTTTGTGATCACTGCAGGCGTCTATGCCTTAGGACAAAGGTTTATATGGCAGTATTACACCCGTTATTACACTGCCGGTCGGGGTGTTGGCCAATAGTAACGAGGCACGAGGAGTGTCAACACGTGATAGAAATGTATTTACTGCGACGGTCCTCCACACTTACTTAATTTGACTAGGCAACAAATGGCTTTATTTTATGATATGCTACAATACAGCATCACCAGTCTTTTGCTATCTATGTATGTTGGTGGGCAGTATATCTATCCACACGACAGTGACACCTCCCATGGCGCTCGACGGTCACTTGCACCAAACTTAAACAAACTAAGAGAAAGCCGGTTAAGGTTGGTATGGACACGTCATGCGCAGTAAAGCAGACTCGGTGGCAAGAACAGCTATGCACTTGGACATGAATGGCCGAAGACACGATGTATGGACCGTATCAAAAAGGATATGGATTTCATTAACGCCATCTATGAAGATGACCTAATAGACCCCAATGGAGGCAGATGTGTCAACAAGTGGATTCTTAGAGCCGGATAAACGCGAAGAAGAAGCAGAAGGGAAGCAGGTCTATCATGTCCTCTTCAAAGGAACCACCCCAGTGTCTGCCTGGAGTGATTTAGGGAAATCACGGATAATCTGAATCTGGAATTTGAACCGTCGACCATCTCAATGCGAGTCAGTATGCTCGACGGTCACTATTTCTATCCGGTATTGCTTTAAACCGTGGTTGTTGCTTCGCGTTTCCACGTCACACTCACAACACTTGAATTTGGTTGAAATGTCGCTGATGGATTTGTTACAGAAATGACATCCAATAATTATCCACGCTTGAGGTTATCGAACTCTCCCGACCGACGAAGATTGCTGTTACTGCTTCTCTATCACAATACTACCCTCCTCTACTAACCAGGGGTCTGGCATAATATCTCTACCAGTAAACTAATAAACAGATTTTCAAGAAGAAAACCATAAGTGTGTGTACCTCCAAGGGAAGAAAGATATTTCAAAAGCAAATCAAGAACTGTAATTTTGCTCGGAACGGTACCTTTCATGCGGACCAAACGGCTGGCTTACAGGTAACACGTACGGCGTACACATGAAGCAGAGTGCCTGTGCCCTGCTGCTTCTCTCGGGCACAAGCAACACAAGTCGGTGCCTAGCATAGCAGAAAGTGTCAATGAACATTTTTTGTCTAACAGAAGTTGTTTCCCAAGGCGCGATCTATCACGAGTCGTTTGGTGCAAAGAAATTGAAACACCATGTACATTCCTCTTACAATGTCACGTGCCCACAGCACCACCAGATTGCATTCACTTCCAATGCGGTCAGTGGTCATGATGCTCTGTATCATAACTGTATGAATGGCACATGTGTTTCTTTGAGACTGGTTGTTCACTTCCCACACCATTTTGTAACAGCGTCTACAAGGGTGACAAGGACGTCAATAAGGCAAAGCATTCAACACGTATACTCATAATATAAATTGTTGTGCAAAGGGTATTTAAGTAAAAGATTGAAGCTCATCCAGTGTCTAGTTCCATGTTAAATAAACTTTTGGACGATTTTATTTTTCAAAATCAGTAATTATCCTCAGAGCAAAAGTACTGCGCTTAACCGAGAAAGTCGATGTATGATAATTTTTATCCATAGTCATACACAGATGTTTCTGACATGGAGTGTACAGCATGAAGTCTTCATCACTAAAGATTGACCTCTATGGAGTGTATGTGCGGTGTTTTTCCTGTTTTAATTGACACCCTTTTAAAATGTCTCTGAGCACTATGGGACTTAACATCTGTGGTCATCAGTCCCCTAGAACTTAGAACTACTTAAACCTAACTAACCTAAGGACATCACACACATCCATGCCCGAGGCAGGATTCGAACCTGCGACCGTAGCAGTCGCGCGGTGACACCCTTTGCTACAGGGAAGCGGCATCTCTGGCGGGATGTCCCATAGTTCTAGAAACAGATTGGCGCCTGGAGATCGTTTGGCGTGAAGGAGTGAGTTAGTCGCTCCAGAGCCATCGTGCAAGTAGGACACGTGTGTGCGTGAGTGAAGCACCCGCGGTTAAATAGTAATTTTGAAGTTCATGACCAATTTCGTTTCGGGGGAGGAAGTTGTTTTTTTTGCGTCATCAGTCTTCTGACTGGTTTGATGCGGCCCACCACGAATTTCTCTCTTGCGCCAACCTCTTCATCTCAGAGTAACACTTGCAACCAACGTCCTCAATTATTTGCTGGATGTATTCCAGTCTCTGTCTTCCTCTACAGTTTTTGCGCTCTTCAGCTCCCTCTAGAACCTGGAAGTCATTCCTTCATGTGTTAACAGATGACATATTATCCTGTCCTTTCTCCTTTGAAGTGATATCCACATATTGCGTTTCTCTCCGATTCTTCGTAGAACTTCCTCATTCCTTACCTTATCAGCCCACCTAGTGTTCAGCATTCGTCTGTAGCAACACATCTCAAATGCTTCGATTCTCTTCTGTTCTTCGTTCTTGGTCGTCGACTCTTAATATTCTCTCTTGGCTGTTGTACATATTATATATGATCTTTCACCATTATACATTGTCGAACGCTTTTTCCAGGTCGAAAAGCCCTGTAAACGTGTCTTGATTTTTCTTTAGTCTTGCTTCCATTATTAACCACAATGTCAGAATTGCCTCTGTCGTGCCTTTACTTCTCCTATAGCCAAACTGTTCGTCATCTAGCGCATCCTCAACTGTTCTGTATATTACTCTTGTAAGCAACCTGGATGCAGGAGCTATTAAGCTGATTGTGCTATAATTCTCGCACCTGTCAGCTCTTGCCGCCTACGGAATTGTATGGATGATGCTTTTCCGAAAATCAGACAGTATGTCGTCAGACTCGTACATTCTACACGCCAACATCAATAATCATTTTGTTGGCACTTCCCCAAATGATTTTAGAAATTCTGATGGAATATTATCTATCCCTTCTGCCTCATTTGGCCGCATGTCATCCAAAGCTCTTTTAAATTCTGATTCTAATACTGGATCCACTGCCTGTTCTAAATCGACTTCTGTTTTTTCTTCTATCACAAATCTTCCCCCTCATAGAGACTTTCGGTGTATTCTTTCCACCTATCCGCTCTCTCCTCTGCGTTTAACAGTGGAATTTCCACGGCATTTTTAATGTGTGAATTGTTATATAATGAAGACTAGATAGTACGGTATGGGATCGGCGATGGTAAACTCAAATAAGCTCATAATAGATAAGAGACTGTAACTATAGTGTGACTGCGATCAGAACAACCAAGGACGTGATTCCTGAAATTAAAGTGGAATGAATTAACTGTGTCGTACAAATATGCACACATATTGCAATCTATTTATTATTAGTAGTATATATTGAAAAGTGTATGAATTATGGAAGAATGTGGGAGAAAAGATACGGCATTCCTCGTAGCCTCACGGTCAAAACTTTAGTTATTGACAACTGTACCATGAGTATAAGTTCGCCCTCCAAAACTAGCTAACAATGAGTTCGATGCGTAATTTCCTAACCAGCCAGACTACAGCAAGTAATAATCATGCATACATCCGCAAATAGTACGGAGTGGTGGCCTTTAACTTGTTTGAGGGTCTTTCTTCGCGAGTAAGTATGGTCTGTAAATTTAAGATGGGAGGTAGTTCAGATGTAACGAGCATAACAGTGCTCGCGTTACTGAACTTTATGGTGCGTTAGCTATGATTTACACCAGAAAGAAAGAAAACGAGATATTTTGTGGAAAGGCTCTATTAGAATCAAAATTGCAAAACCATTGTCATTCTTGTCGAAAAATTAGAGAAAATTATTAATAATTAAAATGTTCAGTAAGTGCTAGCCTGAGTCACTGTTTCTGTTACAGAACTATATAGTAATAACTTTTTAAATTTATTGAAGAACTGTTTTTGAAATTGATGTTATGCAGAGTAGAGTGTGGTAAGACGTGTGGTGTATAAGACGGCGTAACGCTTGTATCTCAGTTCTTAATAATCAGCAGTTGGCTATTCTCCTCGTAATAGCCTTGTGGTTGACCCTTTGTTGCCGTAGTTTGGTTGTCGCCTTTTTGTTAACGGTTCCTAAATATGGTATGCACTGTTTTAAGCAGTGCGTAATCTTAGCCCGTCCATTATAATTATCAGACTTTTAGTTTATATGAAGCTAGAAATGTTTATGAACGTTAGAGGTGGATATTCGGCACTGATAGTATTAATGAAATAGTCAGTTTCTTTCTATTTTAGCTCCTACAAAAGGAAAACCGAACGGAAGCCAGAAACGCCAGAAGTGCTAGATTTGCTAAAGAGGACTTGAAAAATGAGAAGTTTAAGCAACATGTGCCGAGGGAGGTTGGAGTAAGTGAAGCTGTCCTCTGAAATCGCCTTAAGAAGCTACGAGTGAACTTTTATCTCTGTGTTTTTTGTTTTGGGGACTGTTGCCTATTTAAAGGTAAACTGAATATAAATGCTCTTGCCCCTTCTTTTCGTTTGAAGAATTGCGCCTCCCCTGGGTCACAAACGATGTGTCTGGACACTGGGTAGATCGACTCAGATCTGTGTCTTACGCGGCTACACGTTTCTGAGAAACATACGTAGCCATCAGCAGAAAATCGTCTTGTTAATTCTGGACAATCACTCGTCATATTTGAGTGTCAGTGCCGTCCTTTATTGAAGGGACCGTAACACTCATGTGCTTACCATTCCTACACAGCAGCTACAAATTACAGCCACTGGATCGCTTGCTTTTTAAGCCGCTGAAGCACTTTTATTCACAAGAATGTGACCAGTGGCTCATTAAGCAACTTGGTTACGTAGTTATGCAACAATTTATTGCTGGATAGTTTGGAAACGGTTATTAAAGGACGGCAAGAATGACTAAGGCAACACAGGCGTTCAAGATATGTGGCATTTGTCGATTCGATTGTCACACATTCATCAAGGAAGAATTTAATGGTGCATCCGCAATTGAAGTGGATTTTTCCAGAGACAAGGTTCATCTACATCTACAAATAAACCACAACGAATACCAAGTACGTACGTTTCCCCAAAGAAAATAATTCCTTTGCCAAGAAAATAAAAAAAAAGAAGAGAAAAAGGAAACAGAAGGGAAGAAGTCGGAAATGCTATCTCGGACTCCCTTCAAGAAGCAACTGGAATCCCAATCAACAGACCAAGAAAAAAGAAACCAAAGGGGAAACTGTTTGACTCAGATCAAGCAAACGGAAAGAAGGCATAACAAAACTTAAATACGCGGACAGAAAACGCACAAACCTTTCACTTTTTAGGTTGTACTGAGAAGTAAGTTACAATGATGCACCAACAGAAGACTGGATTCAACGTCTAAAGTGCGAGGACTGGTGGCATGAATCCTGTTCTTGTTGTGAAGGTTCTGGATACATCACTTGTGATCTCTGTTAAGAAGTATGTCCTCCGACTGGAAAAGTTTTTCAGGTTTTTGTTCGCCGGCCCCATAGTTGTTCATTAAATCATATTCTGTATTAACAATAACAAAGCATATTGTGTTTATATACGCCATATACGAAATAAAGGAGAAGAAATTAGTGGCACATATATTTTTCTCATTTAATAATAAGGTGAAAATTTCCCCACTATAAATGTTGTCTTACCCCAATGTCGGGTAAGTATATAGCTAATTTAACCTTCGGTGAGCAGTCTTGCCTCTCTTTACTCTGTTACTGCGGTTATTACCGAAACAGATCTTTAAGAAGTTGCCTGGAGTGAAGGAGTGGTTTAAAATGATGCTACAAGCATTAAGTTATCACTTCACGCCATCCCACTTTATATTTTACTCTAACTTTGTGATGCGTCTGGAGGTAGGCGCGCTTGGCTGAGAGCCTCTATGTACTTAAGAGGCGCTCCATTTCGGTGTCTGACCGTTTCATATCGATCTGGCCACTACACCACCCCCTCGGTAGTGTTCTGCAATCCCTAATGCACATTAGTCAGGCGGCCTTTCCGCGGAACCCCATATTTCGTCAGTTGATCCTATTGCCGTAGTTAAGTTTTTGCATAGACGACTGGTGTTTACGAATTACTTTACATCCCTGAGGCAACTTACGTACGTTCACAGTCTCACAGAAGTTGGATGGTAGTTGCCTTTCATTGTTCTGATTATCAGAGTTTCCAATCACTGAAAGTGTTCGGCATGCTGTGAAAACTTTTGCTCGAAGTATGGTTTTGCAGTTGTCGTTTAAAACGTATTATGCTGTAACCGTTAATGAATTCTTATAACCACGAGCAGTTTCTGAAAAATGCCAGCTTATTTTCCTTCCAAAATTACTTCCGATTTAAGACTTTCATTGCCTCTACAACAATATTAAAATGCCTTTCAGTTCAAGTTACTTAGTTCTGGGAAGTTAGACGAAGGTCAAGTAGAGAAAAATTTGGCCTTCTTCGAGAAAAACTGAATTACAGAGATTGAGTTTGTAATTGACTGCTAGCGTACATTATAATGCCATTTATATGCTATTTAGAGTTTCTGTTTCAAGTGTGTACCATACTGTATACAAAACTATACCTATTGAATTATAAGACACATACAAGTAAATGTAAAAGATCATAGGCTCGAGAAAAATCACTGTGTTTACACCTGCAGTTCCCGAATACCTGAGCTTCTCTATCAGTAATCAATACTACTCGTTGGGAAAAATAAAGGTGTAACATCCCATCACTCCAGTGATATGGAAACCTGTCTCAGAGGGGGGCTTGTCTAGTAGATAGTGAGGGGTCACGGCAAACACGGCTAAAAGGGATGGCCATTGCCACACTACAAGAAATAAGTACATGTTCAGGCGCGAGACTAGCAGTTAGGGTCTTGTTGAAGTCTCAATACGCCGATTCGCAAATACTGCTGTCACCTCGTTTCATGCGGGTTCATTTAGTTATGGGAACTCTGTGCGTGCGCGTGTGTGTATGTTTTTCTTGTTGCTGTTCTTTCGACAGTTCTCGTTTTATGAGTCGATACTGATTTAAGTTCACATTACTTGAACCCGGAAAGTTTGATTTCTGTAGTCGATTTTGGTTTCCACACCCGATGTGATTATCGTTAGTGACCTGTCGCATCTGTATCAGGCTACAACACAAGTGGAGGTGATGAACTCAAACCATTGCGGGTTATTAGAGGTCCAAGGACTTTGTAGAACTGGGGCGGTGGCAGCAGCAGCTGATGCCACAATATCAACAATGACGGGAAGAACAACAGCAAAACAGGAGGCAGTTCGCCTTCTCAGAGCCTGCTTAAGACTATGGCGAAGTGAGACAATGTTCAGCCAGAATCAACATGATCGCTATCTTCGCCAGCATCGGCGACACTTCCTTTCCCAGCGTTTACGATTCGAAGGAAGCTTGAGAAGCGCAGCTCCAGTTATTTCTGCTGATTTGGATGTCTAGTGATATTTGATACACTCATTCAGATTCCTTGTTATAGTCGTCTACTATAGTTCAATTCTTTTATCTTGGCGGCTCGCGCATGTCCGCCCAGACGCTGGAGATTGCTGCGTTGCCAGTTGCACGCGACGCACGCGCCAATAGAAGCAGCGCCATAGTATAGCATAGTTCGCAAGCTTACGTTTAGGGGAGAGCGCGCAGTTCATGAAGTAAAGCCACCACGGCCGCATTAACCCTTTCGCTGCTACAAAGACGTGCTCCCTGCATTCCGCGCTGTGCGCGATTTTGTCACTGCACTGCTCGCCTGTGCAGACACATCGTGTTCCGACTGCTTTGACACACTTACCATTCGATTTCACAAAAACTATTTGGCCCAAAAATTTGATTTTTACACGTCTTCTTGACTGATACCTTCCCCCCATAAATGACTTAATTTTGTTTCGATGTTCAACGCAGTTATTATGCAGCATTAAATATAGTAAACCATTGCACGAAATTTTGAAGAGTTTGCAGAGGTAAAAGTACATAGAGTATACTTTCCGTATGGTCGATTTTAGTTGCCACAATGTTGAGAATGAAATGTGGACAAGATACCTAAATTTCATATAACATTTACTGTATAACAACAGCTCATTTAAGTAGCACATAGGTGTCGTATGTAATATTGAGAAATATTCCGTCTTTCGCGACTGTAACAAAAGTTTTATTTGCACTGAGCACGTTTGGCTTTATTTTAAAGCACTTCAATCAATCAAAAGGAAGTAGACAAAATACATTAAACAAAACTGTGGACTTACAAAAACATTAGGACTTGAATATACTGTCTATCAGTGAAGTGCTCTGAGCTATGTCAAATATAATTTTTGTTGTGGCACACACAAACATCATTTATTTGCTAAAACACTGATCTGCCAACACAAACGTTGAATATTGTGTTACCGCAGCACAAAACTACGAAAGGTGACTTGGCAATGGAGGAGACAAAATACTGTCCACTGAAGATGCTTCAAAAGAGAGGAACGCGTCTGGTCTAAATAAGCCCCTTATTACAGTTGCAGAAGAGGTTTATATTTCAGTACCATTGGTAAAACTGCGACTGTGGAACAAAAACAAGAAAGAGAACATGAGTACCATTGTGTATGTGCCATACCTTTCACCGATGGAAGTGCTTTAAAATAAAGCCAAACGCGTCCGGTGTAAATAATACTTTTATTACAGTCGCGAAAAACGGAATATTTCTCAATATTACATACGACACCTATGTCGTACTTAAATTAAATGAGATATCGTTATACAGTAAATTTTATATGAAATTTAGGTATCTTGTCTACATTTCATTCTCAACATTGTGGCAACTAAAATCGACCATACGGAAAGTATACGCTATGGACTTTTACCTCTGCAAACTCTTCAAAATTTCGTGCAATGGTTTACTGTATTTAATGCTGCATAATAACTGCGTTGAACATCGAAACAAAATTAAGTAATCTATGGGGGGAAGGTATCAGTCAAGAAGACGTGTAAAAATCAAATTTTTGGGCCAAATAGTTTTTGTGAAATCGAATGGTAAGTGTGTCAAAGCAGTAGGAACACCATGTGTCTGCACAGGCGAGCAGTGCAGTGATGACAAAATCGCGCACAGTGCGGAATGCGGCGAGCACGTGTCTGCAGCAGCGAAAGTGTTAATGAAGAGACAAAGCACTAGAAATATCAAAAAATTGCATTCAAACAAATATAATTCGTGAAGTAAGGCACTTCGATATTGTTTTTAAATAATAAAAATATCCCGCAACGCACAAGGTTTGAACTCACAACCTTTCGCATAGCAGCCCAACGCCTTAACCATTACGCTAACGCACCTCGTCGCGCTACAGAACGCCATGAGGATTATAATACGTCACGCAAAATACTGACAAACACTGTTGGCATGATTATGAATTACTCACGCTTCGTCGAAGTACAATAGGAAATAAACAATTACCGCTGTTCTTTATTGCGAAAAAGCGGTTCGTGAGAGCAACGCACAAGGTTTGAACTCACAACCTTTCGCATAGCAGCCCAACGCCTTAACCATTACGCTAACGCACCTCGTCGCGCTACAGAACGCCATGAGGATTATAATACGTCACGCAAAATACTGACAAACACTGTTGGCATGATTATGAATTACTCACGCTTCGTCGAAGTACAATAGGAAATAAACAATTACCGCTGTTCTTTATTGCGAAAAAGCGGTTCGTGAGAGTGATACAAACACCTTTCCTTGCTATCGCCTGAATTAGGAGTCTTATTGCTTGTTTGGTTTAATTACTTAATAGAATATGAAGCAATTGGTATAAAGAATGCTTTTTCCAAACTTTCTATAAAAGAATGTCTGCTATCAAGACATTGCTTTTGTTCTATTACTTTATTTATGACTGAACGTTTCTAAAACTGAAGACACACGTCCATGCTCTGCACTGCAGTCGAGATGTGGCAACGTCGTTCTCTGTTCATTGGCTGACTGTGTTTTGTGTCGTCAGATGCGCAGAACGAACCTAAACTCGGCCGCCAACATACATGACGCGCGCTTTAGTAATATTTAAGAGCTGTTTAGCGAATCACAAGTATTTTTGGGGAACCTAGGATCTTTATTTAAGTCTTGTGTAGTGTGGTGTCCACTCGTTTCTAGGCGCAAATGGACATAGTGACAACTAGATTAAGATTCAGCGGAGTGTAGGATGATTTCGAACATGCAGGCAGATTAAAACTGTGTGTCTGGCCAGGAGTCGAACCTGGGACATTTGCCTTTCGCGAGCATGTGTTCTACCGATTGAGATATCCAAGCACGACTCACGCCCCTGTCCTGTTTCAGATCAGAGCACACTCGACAGCAGAGCGAAATTTCATTCTAGAGGCACTTTGCTTCCAGTTTACAAGCACATTAGGAGCAAATTTCAAGTGACAGTCTAAGTGGTAATTAGATTTACCAAACAAGATCCAGTACTCTACAACGTAATACAATATGCTTGTTTCGGTCTGCCGCAGCACTCACACAGGCCCTGGAATCTGTTCTTCGATTCGTCGTAGACTCATATTTGCCACTTCTGAGTTTCGCAAAGAAGTATGTTTGAACAGACACGCAGGTAATCAGCGTGGAAATCTCCTGCCAGTCTACTACTGTAGAAGGAATTCCGCGTACCTGGTAAACGCATAGTAATTTGAAGAACAGTGATGTAATGTGAGCTTCTGCTTGTAATCACATTCAAAACTCGCCATTGTCTTTCTTTTTTTTTAAAACTCTTACCACTCGTATAGTTATTTATTATTTATACTTGAGTAAGTGTTTCTTGCACTCTCACCACAGTACACAGCACAGTCACAGAGTACGGCGGTGATCTCAAGCAGAGTCCAGGGGTGCACTTACACTAACGACAGTTCATTCGTAAGTGGAGACCGTACGGGAGTCCGGGGCAGCGTCCATTCGATAGCAGTTATTTGTTAGTCCAAAGGTTAATCCGTTAGCTGAGTCCAGATCACAGCAGTGTCGACGACGACGGTGTACAAAACATGAGGCGAGAATCAAACACGACGCACCTATAGGCTTCTTTTTTTTTTTTTTTTGTCTCGGTGTTAATAAAGTACCGAAGCACTATCGCCCGTGGCGGTTCAGACTTTGATTTGTCAGGAGGAATTGTGAAGGATTTCTTTGTTGTTTCTCTTTTTACAGGCAGGGCTTGAGGATCTCAGAGAGATGTCTGCAGGGAATCTTTTGCAGTGCTGATGTTGTAATTCCGCGTAGGACTCCACAGATTTTTAATAAATTGTCGCTTCGTCGCGATACACACAAGAATCCAAAACAATAGTGTCACGTTGCACAGTATCGAAGTGACTTATTTTATCAGTCCACCGTACACAAATGTTTTGTTTGATATCTTCCAGGGAATGTGGTACAGTGTAGCATGCTAGGAGAAGGTTACCTCACCATTCTACACCACCACTCCCTTACAAAAAGAGTGAAAAAAAGAAAAAAAACTGGACGTTGCTGGGCCATTCGACACTTTTGGTAGACCGACTCAAACTTTCATATAAATGACACAGTGAATTAGGCCCTCTGCTTACCAAACTGTTATTTAGGTTGTCTTCCATAAACTTTAATGCCCCTGGCTGATTGGTTAGCAAATAACTAACACCACAAAACACCCTCACTGACAAATACCAACCTGAAAATGTTCATACGGGTTTTAGTACTCAACAATAAATAGGAAAAATTAATAGCTTTAATATACACGTCTTGCTAATTTTACGAACGTTGTATTCAGTTCTATGAATCACAAATTTGCTCGATACCGTCATTATAACTGTGACTTATGAGGGCAATGCTATTTCTCAGATATATTGCACATAGATAACTTCTACACCATATTCTATAAACACTTCATTTCATCAGCATTTTTTTTTAAATTGTGCAAAATATTCTAAAAACAAGTGTGGGTGTCATTCAGACACGAGCAATGTGAAGGGGCGTCAGTAGAAGACGGCTTCAGAACTAGCCATGATGAACGTACCTGTGTTGTAGGATAAGTGACATAAGTAGTGACAAGTTGGAAACACCCAAGAACCTAGTTACTGCCATGTAGAGTAACGCTATCCATGAAATCACGTGGAGTACTTAAACTCGGATCAGTCAGAACCACTTAATAATATGACGCAGCTGAATAAATCGAAGTTTTCCATTTTCTGCTTTAGATGCTCCAGCCGAACTAGAAGCAATCTAGTGGTGGTGTCTCAAATGGAAGAAATGGAGCCGCACTGCTTATGGTACATATATGGTAGCAACTTCATTATATTCTCTTCATCTTGAAAAGTTTGTCGATACTTTAGATACCACTGGCAATTATAAGTCACATATACGGTCGACTTCAATGCTGTTAAGTCCAAGTGCTGATTCCTTTACTGTTGTGTTACCTGTACAAACGCGATCAGAAATATCGGGGGTTTTGAATTTCCACACGGTTTAGACAGTCGAAGAGCTTCATATAGATGCTGAGTTAACTGCAGTGGCATACGCTACAAGAGAGGCGTTGTATGTCACGAATAGGTTACTGTTGAAATGCTAATAGCGCACGTATCAAAACGGTTCTAGCAACGTATACGTGAACCAAAATAAATTTCACGAGGTAACCCTGAGGGTAGCAGTTTATTATAATTCTTCCTACGCACAGTTCCGTAGAGGAAGAAGAAGGAGAGGGAGTTAGTGTTACACAGATAATCTCCACCACGCCCCTTTACGTGGTCTTCTTGGTATGTGGATGTAGGATGGGGAGGAGAGACACCTCAGAAGACTCCTTAAGCTTGCTACATATTTCCCGGGTACAAACTGATAATGACGATATACTCAGTTAAAAGTCCTTGTGTGGTTTATATGTTGAATAACACCTCTTTACATTGTTTATGTATCACATCAGTGTATGTCACACCTGGAAAGGATTTAATAGTGAGGGTATATGAAAGCAGTAAGTATTATAAACTGTCAGTACTGTGATAACAGCAACAGCTGTAATATTTGTACTTACGGTAGCCTAGGAGTACGGTGAATTAGTATCAAAAGATTCATGAAAGTAGAAGGTAGCAGATGGGTATTATCGTATCATCTTAGTTTCTCTGTGCGCTGAACAGTACTCTTCCGATCATCAAAGAAGAAGTGAAACTACATATGTCCATCCTGCCCATAGCAGGACAGCAGGTCTAGTGTATTTTCACGAAATTCTCGTGATATTACCTGGTTTCGGTTTTTCCAGGCACAAAGAGAAACAGGATTCTCCAGTGGGAATGCATTCCTTCATTAATTAGTAGATCAATGCAGACGTTGCTGCCAGACATAGAGACCCACTGTTTCGAACTCCAGAAACACAATTTTGTAGGACTTCTGCAATTCATCACTTATCCTTGAGCTTTGATGACACCTGTTTCGGATCCATCGATGGATTTTGGAATGCAGTTGAGGCCACGAGTCGGTCTTGTTCTGGAGAAGTTACTGTTGACTGGATTTACATTGGTCTACGGTGAGGATTTTTCGCAGTACGGAGTCGTCGTGAAAGACTGGGAATGATCTTGTTTCACATTTAAAGCTTCTAAGACTGTGGTTCAGTGGCCAACGTGTTTGGGCTACTCTCTTTACAATACCAGTGCAAATACGACTAGAGATTAGGTGTTGAACGCTTTTTCTTGTGAATGACGTACCAACTTAAAGAGGTAAGTTCTCATTTCCAGTGTAGACAGTAGAATTCTGGTTTTTAGCGAAGTCTTGACGGGAATTTCCAGGAACTATTTACTTTTTCTCTTCTCATTTCTGACCTTAACGCTTTAAGATTGAACTGCAGCGAAATTTAAAAATATTATATTGTCAGTTAATCTGTTTATTTTTCAATATCTCCATTTTCAGAGATCTGAAGTGTGCAAATTGAAGTTCTTTGAAAGACACAGTACTTTCTCCTTGTAGAGTACATTAAAATGTACAGTTGGAAGTTACATGTCAATCAACTGAAGAGGAAGAGAGCAAGTACAGCATGCAGGTACATTTATTACCTTTCACAGACAGTTTTTGCGTAATGAAAAATAGTGGGAGACTGCCTTGGTTGACGGAAAGTTTAAAAATATATCTCAGAAGAATTGTGAGGATACAATTCAGGTTCACTGTTAGGTAGTATGTACACTCATATGTGATGATGTAAAAAATTATGTAGCTTCTCAAGAATCAGTTAAAAATGCGAGTAAGAAATCTGAAAAATGGGAATACTACTTAAAATTGAATAAGTTCTGGAGAGTGGATTACACCAACATATTTCAATTTAAATATTTGATTTGGAATAGGTGAGAACGAGAAATCAGTAGTCTCAGAAGACAAATAAATATGTTTGAAAGAAAATTTTAAAACACTGATTTGAAATGTATCTGTATCTCTCTTGTTAAAATAGAAGGACAAAGTAAGAGAACAAACACAGTTCATGAAATATGGGAGCAATCATCCTGGAAAATTTCATGTAACGATATTGATAAAAGAAATATAACGCTCAAATCAACCATCGTGTCACTCAGTCATGCTCACAACTTTCAAATCCTAGGTTGTGGCATAAATTTGATTAAATATCCCTTCTATTCCTAGTATCTGGCTGTATATGTGATACCATGTGCTGTGTTTTCAATCTTGGCAACATCCATTGAATCAAGATACGCAATACAAAATATTTGGGAGATGTAGGAAAAAATCTGCTAACGTACCACGTTTTACAATTGTAGGTAAATGATTAGTACTAATCATTCTACATTCAGGTTGAAAAATTTTATGCATTTTGTTTCAAGGGATGTCTTACAGTTAGGAGTTGTATTTTACTCCAGATGCCACTTACATAAAACTGTGATTCCTTTCTTTACATTATGTGTAACTGGAAATATGGGAATGTTTGGGTTGACTGTATTCAATGTACTAAAACTTATGTGAAGTACATTCTAGAATGGTCTCAAAAAGAACTCAGAAGGCTTTAATTGGAAAATACGCTTAGTTTCACAAAAAACTCAGATTTTCTCTTTGGATTAGCGTCTTTGCACACAAACACTTACGAGTAAAAATATATGCTGTGCGCATCTCACCAATGACTTAAGTTACTGGAGGAATGTGATGTATTTGTTTCATCTGGAAGGAAAATGTTATATTCACTCCCAAATACATTAAAATTTAATTCCAGGAATTTTCATAAATATTACTAGAGCATAATTGAAAAATGATAATAGACGCAGAAAAATTCACAATTTTACAAAAGTGTGCTTAAATATAGGTAAATGAACTTTTATTGATACAAACAATTAAGTGCGAAGCTAGCAGTCAAAAATTTCTTGTTTATTATCGTGTATACACAGATAGATATTCTTAAAACATAACAGCAAAACAATAAAACAAGCGTGTTATGAAAAACATGTGCAGAATCTTCATCTCTAACACTAAGCATGATTACACGCAGAAAACTGATACGTTAAAACGCTTCGGCTACAATTTATTTTATATTAGAGATTTGCAAATAGATTGTATTGGCTTTTATTAGAACTGTTGTTTACTGCTTTTCTAAAAATAAAAACAGATGTATCTCTGACCTTGGATGCTGCTGTTTGATTTTTTCACTGTAGTTGCTATAGTACAGTAAATATTGACGCAACAGCTGGAAGATTTTACGTGACTATTGTTTCATAAGAATTTTTACTGAAATTTTTTCATCTGTTGTGTTTAAATTCTCCCCTCAGCATACGACAACTGTCTTTGGACCACGTGTATGTAATGGTAACTGGTAACGCACATTTGACAGTTTAGACCTATCAACTAATAAGTGTGCGTTCAGTATTGGCTCGTTCCGTAGTTTACAAATGTTGTTTCGTGATGTTGTCTACGCTTCGTCACACAAAGCGCTCTGTGTCTGTACTGCGATGCTAAGGCATATTGATACATATTTAATGAAAGAATAAAATATCATAGTACTTCAAGTGATGGGTGTTCCCAGAAGAGTGAAAAGTGTTTGACCCAAATATGGTGTGGTACCTTACTTTGTAATAAGGCAGTTAGTCGGTATAGAACGAGCGGAGCGATGTACCTGTTTGTGTACATTCATTTTGAGAGGACTATATTGATGGAGCAAGATCTCATTTTACGTTTATTCTTCAATAGAAGTGAAAAATGACGGTTCTAGGCAAAAATATTTTACTGAATGAGAAAGAAGTACTCTTTGGGGTCAAGACGGACTTAACGGATCAACGAATAACCTGTAAAATGAGGCTGGCAGGTCTTGTGACAGAGCGATAATTTTTTTGATACATACTCGTATATTCACTTTAATGTAATTTGATACGATTTCAGTCAGTAAAGAACACGAGCAAACTAAATGAAAACCATATGGCAATTGTTTTCCGTAGTAAAAGATTTGTATGATGCTACACGTCGTCTCATTAAGCACGATCACACTGTAACATTATTGTGAAAATCACTTCTTTCTACCGTCTTTTATGGTGTATTTGCGTGTTTGTTGTAGGTTCCATTGGTGTAGCATCAGACGGCACATTTATTTGACAATAGTGTATATGCTGTGCGAGTGGTAAAACAGTAACAAGGAAAAAAAACATGGAAGACAGTAGGCTGTAATATAGACGCTATTTATTTAAATCGTGCTATTACCTAATTTCGATGAGTTGTCATTTGCAAAACACATGTGTAATATTACGAATTACATGTCGTAATTGTCAGATTATTCTTCACTCATGTGAAAATCAGATTTTATATTCCATACTTATTATGAATAGATCCATATTAACGTAAGAACCTTACGTATCATAATCAAAAAGAAGTCAAGAAAATGTTCGTTTGGAAGAAATCTTGAGTTTTTCAGCGCAGATAGGTTTGTGATCAATGACTTAACTGTTGTTCTATTCATTATCTTGTGTTATAATAAACTTTGAAATAAGCATCATTAACAGGAAAGGAGTAAAACTACCACCAACCCTTAATGCTAACAGCTGTACAACCTCACTGAATTCCTAAAATTTTGTAGATTTTGAATCTAGTTGTTAGGCACAATACTGTTCCTAAACATGTTGAAAAGGCTTGAGGTGGAGCCGTATCGCGACGATATCTTTGGAGTACTGTCAGTGGAGTATTATCAGAAAGCATTACCAGCATCTAAGAACCATTTGTTGCCACCTTAGCTGTCTCACTATTTGACTGGGCTTTTTAAAGTAAATAAATGAACCCAAAATAAACAGGCAACTTCATTCACTTTTTAAAATGCTGTGACGGCATCTAGTACTCCAGACAGTGCGAATGCTACGTCGTGATCCAGAATTCCGAACAGTATGAGAAGGAGCGGAAATAAGTAGCCCAATGCTCTAAAAATATAAGCAGGAGCTTGACAGAAGCGAAGAAACTAGTGAGGAAACAAAAGCGTGTCGTCTTCCGCCTGTGCCCAATGCATAGGAGGTGAATCGGCGAGCAGGCGGTCGCGGGAAGACGCAGTGCCGGACGCGTGAGGCATCGTCACACGTGGTGGTGGGTGCACGTAGGGGCGGCTGGAGGTTCACCTGTCGGCAGAGACGCCGTCGGCGGCCGCGGCGACCAGGGCTGCTGCGAGGATCGCGGCGGCGGCGGCGGCGGCTGCCGGCCGGGTGAGCGCCTCCGGTTGGCCCATGGCGGCCGCGACTGTGTGGCCCTCCGCGGCTGCGGCCCGCGCCAGCACGAGCCGTCTGCGCATGCGCTCTGGAGGGCCCGCCGCCCGCCAAGGTCTGGGCCGCGGCACCCTTCTGGCTGCGCTGCTGCGACCTCCGACAATGCGGCCGCTGGCTGCAGACCGCAGCTGTCAGAGTAGCGATGGGCAAACTCGTTCATCCGTGGGAACTAGTTCATTGCCGATCGTTCTTTTTGTGAACCATTCATTTTTACTCGTTCACCGTTCATTTGTGCTTGGTATATGGTTCTTATGAAAAACTGAAAACTAGTAGTGTAGGTGACTGAAGGATGGAGGGCACAAAGAGGGGGCACTCCCCTCCCCCATGGAGTATAGAGTTTTTATTCATTACAGATATCTTACACACTTTTAGAAGTAATTTCTGTGATTCTGCAGAACCTCTCGTTTAGCCAACTCTAGCGTTGTGTGGCTGATCGCAGGGGAATAATATAGGGTGGCTCATGGAAAACCGGCCCCGAGTACAGACTGATCGCCAATTACGGATGATGTGTTGCCCGTTACGAGCAGATACAACAAACAGACAAACATGTAATTATTAGGCATTGAAGAAATAACAAGCTAATGCAAGCAACAATTGCGAAACAATCGATGACGATGTGTAGAGAGCTGGAAAAGAGAACATGAAAATCTCACGCGACGCGCATAGGCTATAGCTCATGTAGTCTTGTAAACCTGTTGGTGGCTATTTCTCAATTTTATAGACCACAAGTGTCTTGTATAAAATTCTTCGACTTCCACGACATAGATATGCTACGTTGTAAACAATAATCGTTTGCACCCTATATATACTTCACGTTGTCTCTGAGTTCGTAGGAGAAGTAGAGACTTTATGGAAGCATAAAATAAAATGTGGTTTCTCATCATACTTGCGTCACACGCTTCGTAAAAATTATGTTTTTATGTTGCATTATTAAAGTTAATGCAGCAATAATAATAATAATTAAATTCGCAGTAATAAAGTTTTTGGTTTGAAAGCTCCTTCTGAACAAATGTTCTTGAGATAATAAGTAAATACGATTTAATGGCAATCTACGTCTTTTCAAATGGAAAGGCACCGCTTTTCCTACTGAGCCAAAATGACCCACAACACACTTTTTTTTTCAAAGAATCCAAACTAGCGGGTAATGCAAATTGGAAACAACCAAACTTAAAAATAATTAGAGCCTTCCTAAATGTAATGTTTTGTATACGAAAGATACACGAAAATTGTTTTATATGAATTTTCTTACACTAAAAATTAAGCAAATTAATGAAAGTTAGTTGCTAAACCAAATCGATGAAACCGAAAAATAAATGAATAACAAAAAAACGTGTCTTGATATAAGCATGTTTTCTGCTGTTCATCGATATAATGAAGTGAGCTAATATGCCCTTTTGTTACCTGAAAAGACGTACCTGTTAGATACAACGTAATTTTTATGTAACTATAAAATACTTTTTGATTAGTTGTCGTGGTCGCTGAATAGCCAGAACCAAGAGCAAGAACAGTTTGGAACACATGTAAAATGGGCGAGCGCAGTGAACGAAACGAGCAACTGGATACTGAACTAACTAGGAGCAGTCGGCAGTGGAACTGAGACAGGTGGTCATGTGAAGGACGATGAGTGCTGTCGAGGGAGACCGTGACTGAGACGAGCACGGGACCGAGGCTGGAACGAGAACTGCCGAAGTGACCGCCGCGACCGAAGTGAACTAGTGAACTATGAACCGATCGTTCCTCGTTCCCGGGAACTATAAGTAGACCGCCGCGACCGAAGTGAACTATGAACCGGTCGTTCCTTGGAATTCGTTCCTCGCTCCTTTCGTTCATCTTGGCGAACTGTTCCTTTGCACCCGTTCGTTCGCGAACTACCCATCTCTATGCCAGTGTCTTCCGGTACCGCGCCTTGTTTTTAGGGTATCAGGTATACGCAAATACACTCAGGAAATGGTAAGTGTTGCACCATCAAAACCGTGAATACATGCTACCAAAATAATGCTCCTCGCCTCTAGGATGTGTTGATTAAAATTTCGTCCCTATGCCAGCTTATTCTCTGTATGGCTGGCTCTGAGCACTATGCGACTTAACTTCTGAGGTTATCAGTCGCCTAGAACTTAGAACTAATTAAACCTAACTAACCTAAGGACATCACACACATCCATGCCCGAGGCAGGATTCGAACCTGCGACCGTAGCGGTCACGCGGTTCCAGACTGAAGCGCCTTTAACCGCACGGCCACACCGGCCGGCTATTCTCTGTATAAAAAGAAAACATTCCTATATATGAAAAATGGTTTGCGTGCGTAATGCAAGTGTCGAACGCTACTGAAACTTTTCATAATAAATGAAAAGCTCTAATTTGCTTTTGTTCTACCAGAACCGTGTCGTTTGCCACGGTTCTTGTTTTTCCCTTGGCTTACTCCTGTTTGGAGTTTCCGCGATTTCCTAGAGGGCGTTGTGGAGCCTCCGCCAGCGCGCTGCTAGCGCTAAGTCTGAATGGGCCCAAAAACCCGGGGCATTAGGACACAAGAGGCCGTAAATGTGTGGACAACGTTTGGTTTCCGTTCATGGGCTGGGGAGGCTATGAATTCCGTCTGCGGCTGACAATAACCTCCAGAAGTTGATGTCGTCACTGAAAGTAAGATTTTTCATCTAGTTAGTGCAACGGTCTTCGTCTGGCGGGGCCAATTCCCGGTGTTGTGGGAGCTATTAATAACTGTGTGGCAACGTTTCTCTGCTTTGAGTTTGTGATCGGAAATTGCCTTGCATGTGTGTTACTGCCCCTTTGCATGATCGTGCATTTGTACGCCATACTGTCTTAAGGTGTGCTTCGTAAAGAAACAAAAAAGAAAAAATTTTTTGGGCTGTGGACCTACTGCAAACCATTGTTTTCCCATGGACGGCGTAGGGCACTGTTTGGATAAACACGTAAAATATTAAATAACCTTGTACTGTCTGTCGGAGAGATAGAGCCAATTAATTTATGGACGTCTGAAATGGGAGTTTATGTTAATGTTCGCCAATATCTGTTGTGTTTCAGTACGTAGGCATATTTAACTTAAGTCGCTGTTATTGTGTATATATTCTTGTATGAAGGAGTTTAGTCCCCGTGGCATTTAAGTGCTCTATTTAATTATATTTAAGGTAGTGCTAGAGTTTTTATTTGGTAATCCGCCCAGCCACGACTGATGTCGGTTGCTCGTTCTGTCTGAAATGTTGGGCCTATTGGGTAGAAACCGTTGTTGACTTGCTCTCCTCAGCTCCTGTCCCGTATTGATACTACGGGGGTAGTTCTGCCGGAATCTCATTTTCTGAAGTTATAAATTCTCTTGAGCACAAATGAAGCTTCCTTTGCCTCTGTAATTTTCGTCCGCTGGCCAGCAAGCTTTGGTTAATGATTAAAAATCGTCAACTGGTCTTCGTCCATCCTAGTGGCTCGTGTTAGACGAGTTCCCCTCCCAGTTCGGATAAATGTTTCCTCTTCCTGGTGGAGCCATCCTCTTTCCCGAGCAACGCTGGGGTAAGAGTTGCCCGAGAGTCTATTGCCGCTCAGTGTTCCATGAGAATGAGAAAAGAGGTTAATTATCTACTCCGCCGTTATGTCCAAGAAAGGCGAATTAGAGTAGTTCAGGATAACCTAAGTATTTTACACTATTAAGATAGTTATAGGCTTGGAGAAATTGCTGTTTGGTAAAATTTTGCCTCCTGTGTCGGTAATCCGGTGTATTTCACGATCCAACATTGTTATAGAACTGAAAGATTTGGTTTTGATGAATTTGCTGAGACGTGACTTAATTATTTGCTATTGATGTTAATTGCTTTAAATGAATCTTCTACAATTTGTAGTTTTCAATGAGTTATTAATGAGTGATCGTCCTTAATGGTGTAACATTTAATGAACGTCTGATTGTCCCCTACGTCACCTACTGACTTCAGAGACTGAAAAGGTGATCCTTCCTCAGGTTTATGGGACTTTATTAACCGTTGATGCCGGCCGGGGTGGCCGAGCGGTTCTAGGCGCTACAGTCTGGAACCGCGCGGCCGCTACGGTTGCAGGTTCGAATCCTGCCTCGGGCATGGATGTGTGTGATGTCCTTAGGTTAGTTAGGTTTAAGTAGTTCTAAGTTCTAGGGGACTGATGATCTGAGAAGTTAAGTCCCATAGTGCTCAGAGCCATTTTTAACCGTTGATCTTTGTTGTTTATGGTCTTAAAAATGTTTGTTAAAAAGGACTAATTTTAGATTCGTATTGTTTATTAATTGTCATGTTATATAGCAAATATTACGAGTGCAAATATTCTCTCATTGTTACACTTACTGGATCTGTGGTTTACACTGAAGGGTGTGACAATAAATGCAAAATCTAAAGTGAAGCGTTAGGGCAAATTAATCGTTTCCCTTATCATTACCGTTAAGGATTACTGATTGTTCGTAGCTTATTATTGAAACTGGTGGGGAGAATAGTTTGATTGGCCCCGTAGAAAGAATATATCACTACCGTATTACTTTTATTGTTGTAACAGGTTTTCGACTTACAAGGCCATCTTCAGACATTTACCTATTATTGTCTCCAAAGAAAGTAGAATGTTTGCAATAATAGTGCAGAACGAAAGCAAACTAGAGCTTTTCATTTATTATAATGTTGATCTACACAGAACCGACAGG
Organism: Schistocerca americana; assembly: GCF_021461395.2. Classification (NCBI taxonomy): domain Eukaryota; kingdom Metazoa; phylum Arthropoda; class Insecta; order Orthoptera; family Acrididae; genus Schistocerca; species Schistocerca americana. Next base: position 623,501,090 of record NC_060119.1, read on the forward strand.
AGATTCAGTTGACATTAAACTTTTCAGGTGGAGAGGCAACACAGCATGCGCAGGGGGACGAACACGTTCTGTTTATCGCAATTTTTCGGACATCCCACTACAAAAAGATAGTTCAAATGGCTCTGAGCACTATGTGACTTAACGTCTGAGGTCATCAGTCCCCTAGAACTTAAAACTACTTAAACCTAACTAACCTAAGGACATCACACATATCCATGCCCGAGGCAAGATTCGAACCTGCGACCGTAGCAGTCCCCGGTTCCGGACTGAAGCGCCTAGAACCGCTCTGCCGGAACGGCCGGCACTTCCTTACCATTCGGAGAATTTCTTAGCCACGTGTCCTTTTTTTTTGGTCTTATATTGCATTAATAGAAGCTGAATTGATCATGAATTGTCAGCCACTAGGATCCATATAGTGCAATGGCGAAGTCAAATGGGACAATAAGTGGGATTCTGAAGTGCTCAGTGATGAGTCACGCTGACATGTCCAGACACCTGGTGGAAGGAAGCAGGAAGCAGCGAGTCTCGAAACGTGGAACTCTCCAATCCTGGAATCATAGCGGGAGCCATTGTGTACAGTTACAGAACCGATTTGAATATTTTCTAAGAGAGGCTGAATGCTCGCCAATGTGTAGCAAGGTTGGTAAATCCTTTTGTCATAACCCTTCACGACAATTCTAGCAAATGACGTGTCACAGAAGGATACTGCAAGACGCCACACCGCGGTTCATCCTTTACTGGTCGGCCCCTTTACCTGATTTGTCAAGCACAGAGCATGCCTAGGGTGCGATGAGAAGAATACAGTAGTTCTAGTCTAGCCATCAGCATTCATGATCTGACACACCATATGTTTCAGGAATGGCAAAAAGTTCCTCAAGTTGATAGTCGGAGACTGCTTTCATGTCACAAGGATATAAGACTGCCCCTGAGGAGCTACACTTCGTACTGATATTGATAATGAACACCAGTTCCGAATGGAAGGACAGTTCGAGCCACGGCGCTCAATGAGGGTGGACGCTTTCACCCGGCAAAATACACTCCTGGAAATTGAAATAAGAACACCGTGAATTCATTGTCCCAGGAAGGGGAAACTTTATTGACACATTCTTGGGGTCAGATACATCACATGATCACACTGACAGAACCACAGGCACATAGACACAGGCAACAGAGCATGCACAATGTCGGCAATAGTACAGTGTATATCCACCTTTCGCAGCAATGCAGGCTGCTATTCTCCCATGGAGACGATCGTAGAGATGCTGGATGTAGTCCTGTGGAACGGCTTGCCATGCCATTTCCACCTGGCGCCTCAGTTGGACCAGCGTTCGTGCTGGACGTGCAGACCGCGTGAGACGACGCTTCATCCAGTCTCAAACATGCTCAATGGGGGACAGATCCGGAGATATTGCTGGCCAGGGTAGTTGACTTACACCTTCTAGAGCACATTGGGTGGCACGGGATACATGCGGACGTGCATTGTCCTGTTGGAACAGCAAGTTCCCTTGTCGGTCTAGGAATGGTAGAACGATGGGTTCGATGACGGTTTGGATGTACCGTGCACTATTCAGTGTCCCCTCGACGATCACCAGTTGTGTACGGCCAGTGTAGGAGATCGCTCCCCACACCATGATGCCGGGTGTTGGCCCTGTGTGCCTCGGTCGTATGCCGTCCTGATTGTGGCGCTCACCTGCACGGCGCCAAACACGCATACGACCATCATTGGCACCAAGGCAGAAGCGACTCTCATCGCTGAAGACGACACGTCTCCATTCGTCCCTCCATTCACGCCTGTCGCGACACCACTGGAGGCGGGCTGCACGATGTTGGGGCGTGAGCGGAAGACGGCCTAACGGTGTGCGGGACCGTGGCCCAGCTTCATGGAGACGGTTGCGAATGGTCCTCGCCGATACCCCAGGAGCAACAGTGTCCCTAATTTGCTGGGAAGTGGCGGTGCGGTCCCCTACGGCACTGCGTAGGATCCTACGGTCTTGACGTGCATCCGTGCGTCGCTGCGGTCCGGTCCAGGTCGACGGGCACGTGCACCTTCCGCCGACCACTGGCGACAACATCGATGTACTGTGGAGACCTCACGCCCCACGTGTTGAGCAATTCGGCGGTACGTCCACCCGGCCTCCCGCATGCCCACTATACGCCCTCGCTCAATTGCACATACGGTTCACGTCCACGCTGTCGCGGCATGCTACCAGTGTTAAAGACTGCGATGGAGCTCCGTATGCCACGGCAAACTGGCTGACACTGACGGCGGCGGTGCACAAATGCTGCGCAGCTAGCGCCATTCGACGGCCAACACCGCGGTTCCTGGTGTGTCCGCTGTGCCGTGCGTGTGATCATTGCTTGTACAGCCCTCTCGCAGTGTCCGGAGCAAGTATGGTGGGTCTGACACACCGGTGTCAATGTGTTCTTTTTTCCATTTCCAGGAGTGTATTTGCGAGACCTTCGAGAGGTCGAGTAGAGAACCTAGCCGCCTGGGGAAAGGGTTGCGGCGCGAACGAGGAGACGCGAGCGGAAGGCGGTCGCGAGAGGGAGCTTGGAGGAACGCTGTGGACTCGGTCGTGGTGTGAAGACCGGTCCATAATCAGTCGGCTGCTGATGCCTTCTTTGGCTTCGCTTGTCTTTCTCTCAGGTGGTCCGTGGTACTGTGAAGTGGTGGGTCTATTGATACCACCGGGTACGGTGCCAATGGGACCAATTCCGGCGATAAAGAACGGGGAGCCTTGCTGCGCTTCGGACAAATTTGAGTGTAACGAATGTTCGTGAAGTGGCGAGTTGGATCACAATCTGGTTGTGGATGCTACTCTCGAACCGAGCTTAACGTTCGAAACCGTGTACGCTGGTTAAAGGTGTCACAAGTGTAGTAGCCTCAAGCACAGGCTTGCGCATGACGTGGTATAGCTTGGTCAGCTGTTTTATATCGTCTTTTACGATTCACAACTGTAAATGCTCCCTAGCCTTGTCGTGCTTGCTGTAATTATATACACTGAACCGTATTAGTACAGATGGAAGTAACTTGGTACACATAAGCTTTAATTCCAATCAAATAACGGAGTAACCTAATGGGAATGCTCATATGCCACGCCCCGGTTTAGGCACTACAAGCTTTCGGTGTGGCCAACTGTTGCTCCTTAGTAATGTTATGAACTTAGTCTGTTCTAGTGCACTGCTGTAATTGTTCGTCTTTCCCTCTGTATTGTTGGGTAAGCAATTGAAGTTCTCTGTGGCTGTTCAACTGGCCTGGACCGATCAGCTGATGCAGGAAGGAAACAGTGCAGCGCAGTAACCGTATTTGTAATATTGCTGTAACAAAGGGAAAAGGGTCGGTGCCTTGTCCCTGGATTATGGTCTTTAACAGTTGCGTTAACAATTTTATGTTCAAAAGTTTCTATTAAAGTGCGTCGCTTAATTTGCATCCCAATTGTGAATTGAACTGGATTTAAGTGTATGTGGCTAGCAGTATTTTCTTACCTTCTGTGCGAGTGCACGAAAGTCATTTAATCACGTTTCAGTCTCTGTAAATAATTTTTAGCCAGCCACTGAATGTTGGTTTCAAGATTTTAGACAGTTTTGTGTCTTGAGAAATGATTATTTCCGAAATGAGGGGAATAACAGTCTTTATGTGTTTTGGTATTCTTGATGCTATAAACATAGTCACTCAGTTTCTTAACGTCAGTATTTGTCAGCCTTAAGTTTTGCCACGAATTCATGGAGTTGCTAGTAGTTAAAGACCTTGATTTCCTTAATAAATGCTAAATATATAAAGCAAACATATTATCTAAGAATCATTATTCTAAATTTTCTTGGGATTTGTTGAAGCTCTTTACGACGCAGTGCTGCTATCCTTTTTTAAGAGAGCATTATTTTAAATATATCTGAGATTTTTGAAGCTGAGTAAGATGTGGAAAAACGTTCTCCTTAAGATTTCAGTATCACAAATACACGGAGCTAATTAAGGTTTATATAAAAATTAAGCTTGCCAATTGTTAAATAAATTTTTTGTTAGAATTTTTTAACTGTGAATTGTGTTGCTGTTGTATTACTCTTGATTTCCTGTTCCACACCACAGCCCTTGCGCTGGTCTTCACCTTCCCTCTGGTAGAAACCTTTTCAAAGTTTACTCATTTAATATTTGACAAAGACTGGGCGATTAAAAAGACTAAGACGTAGACGAAGTGTGTATTGAAAAATACTTTGCTTTAGACAACCCTGTTCTTGAATAAGTTGTTAAAGGAACTCGGGCGTTATGAGAGCAATGAGAAACGTTCTTGAGTTGGAGAAAGGTTTAGTAGGAACGAAATGTAGGCTTTTTATATTAGTAAATACGACATTAAACTCAAGACCGCTGTTAACTGCATGTGCGAATTATTTTTGTTTCTATGTTTCTTTTAATTAGTCGTGATAAATGAATTTCGTTCAAATGGATGATTTAGAATACTGTGGCACCATAAAACTTACTCGACCGATGTTGCCGCAGTTCTGTGACAAATAGACTGAAGTGTCTGAAATATCTTAAGCCTCTGCTCTTTCAGTTTCAGCAGCTACAGAATCAAACCTCGCCGTACTTCGCTGATAGAGACGGCAAATCTGCAGCTACAAATGATATTAAAGAGAAAGTTTACGATATACTAATTCATTTACTTAACACGGGAAGATTTGGGTGTACTGATTTCCTCTTACATCTAACGAGTCATCCTTAGCGAGATGACATTATATATACTTAGTACTTAAAGTGTTCATTATAATAACAATAATAGATATTGTACTGAATATGTGATACTCAATAATGTAAGTATTGTTGACATAGTTTCTAATTATGTCTACAAGTACTCTCTGAAAACCACTATAAAGAGTTTTGCTGAGAGTAATTCCAATAGCACCACGTACTTAGGCTTCTTCGCGTTCCATTCGTGGGCGGACAGCGGGGTGAATGATAACTTTCACGCCTCTGTGCGCAAATCAGTCTGAAAGAGCACACAACACACATATAAGTCACGTGACGACGACCAAAGGTTCGCTTTAATGCGGTTGCACACCACGCTCAGTTCAAAAATGGTTCAAATGGCTCTGAGCACTATGGGACTCAACTGCTGTGGTCATAAGTCCCCTAGAACTTAGAACTACTTAAACCTAACTAACCTAAGGACAGCACACAACACCCAGCCATCACGAGGCAGAGAAAATCCATTACCCCGCCGGGAATCGAACCCGGGAACCCGGGCGTGGGAAGCGAGAACGCTACCGCACGACCACGAGATGCGGGCACCACGCTCAGTCTCTTACAGGAATTGGCGAAATGCTGCCAGTAATGAGGATAATGAGCGTGAGGAACAATATCAGTAGTGTGGGGGCAAGTTGAGAATTTTACTCTGACGCCAGGTGTGCTAGGGTAGTACGTGCAGATGCGCTGACTGCTGTGTCCGGATGGCGCAGTGGAAGGCGCATCTGCCTGTTAAGCAGGAGACAGTATTAGGATCCTTGTCCAGTAGAAATTTTCAGCTTTCCTCATTATTTTAAATCAGTACCGAATGGCAGCTCTTGCCATTAATTCCTTTGTGTCTTGATTGATTCCTAAATGGCTGCTGGATCGGAGTGGTGTCTGTTCTTTTGAACAAGTCTGAAATAACAGACACCGCATATATAAGCAGTATCTTATTTAAAATGGTCGCATTTCCCTGGTATTCTGCCGATAGTATGAAGTATTTTTGGAAAGAACGACATTTCACTCGAACCAGAAACGCACAGAGTTTGCCTCTTTTGTAAATCATTTATTATCCGGCACAATCACTTCAATTTCGGCCACTACCGTCAATCCTCAGACCTAAAAGACAAAGAAGTTTTGAAGTTAAAAAAGAAGCTGTCCATTTTACGTAAAAAATTAGAATAAATTAAGTTGGAAGCGTTTGGCGGGAGGCTCCTTACGGGGCAGGTCCGGCCACCTTGGTGCAGGTCTTATTACATTCGACGCCACATTGGGTGACCTGCACGCCAGATGGGGATGAAGTGATGATGAAGACAACGCAACAGCCAGTCCCTGAGCAGAGAAAATCCCTGACCCAGCCGGGAATCGAACCCAGGCCCGTGAACGACAATTCTTTACGCTGACCACTCAGCTATCGGGGCGGACATAAATTAAAGTGATATTATACAATAAAACAGAATCGTGATTCACTCACACCAATATGGAAACCAGTCGATGGACATACATGAAAAGAGTCCTGTATATAAAACCGATTACCCTGGTGAGCTACTGACTACCTATTTATGTGCAACCGATGTATCTTATTAACAACTAGCTGAGTACCAGAGGTTGCGTAAGTCAACTATTAGTCCAGTTCATCCTTACTTCATCTGCTCATTTACCCCCTCTCTGTCCATCTCCTTCACACGCTCTCTCTGTCCATCACCTCCTCTTAACTTCTCTATCGATCTTCCCACTCTGACAATTAGCTCTTCCTTCCTCTGTCCATCTCCTCTACCTCTCTCTCTTTCTCCATATTCTCCCTCCCTCTCTGTGTCCCTCTCCTCTTACCCCCGTTCATCCCCTTCTATTTCCTTTCTTTGTCCTTCTCCACCTCTGCCCCCTTCTCTATCCGTTTCTTCCACTCCCTCTACCTGTTCATCTCGTCCTCCCCCTCTCCCTGCCAATGACATCCTCCCCTTGTCTCTGTCTATCTCCTCCTGTTCCCTTTCCCTGTCCATTTCCCTGCCCCCTCTCTCCGCCCATTTCCTGCTCCTTCTTTCTGTCCATCTCCTCCTTAGCCCTAGCTGGTTGTCCATCTCCTCTCATCTCCCCCATCTCATTATCTCATTCCAGTTATCATGCTCGCCACATTAGGGGGCTGGTGCTTCTTACCACCACAGTATTTCTTTGCAGATTGTAACTAATGTAGTTGTTGCTGAAGGTTTCTCGGGTCTCCAGTCGGGTGGTAGCGCTGATATTTCGCGACGCTTCGGGAAGTGTCATACTACCCATCTTCCGGCGAAGTGTCGAGATTCGCGGAGAGCGGGCTATTTATATGCGCGGTCACCCCCCTCCACTAGACCTCGGGTGGTTGTGGTGGACCAGCGGGGTGCGCGCAGTGGTGGGGATGGCGCTCGCCCCCGGCGGCTGCGTTCGGTTCTAGGTGTAAGCAATATGTCTGCGTCCGCGGCGGAGGACTTTGACGGGCGCGCTCCCGATGGACTGCAGCTATCGCAGGGTTCCATGCTGCGCTGAGATGATATGCCTCATCTCTGTTGACCAGATTGTCGTGAATCCTTATTTCTATGGATTCTTTGAGAACGCTTTCCCAAAAGCCAGATACTCGGCACAGTACCTTCTTGTTTTCGAAGTTGAAGGTGTGTTCTTCATTTATGCTATGTTCTGCTATGGCTGATTTTTCTGTGTGACCTAGTCGCACACATCTGATATGTTTTTCTCAGCATTTAGATATACAGCGCTGTGTTTGCCCCACGTATTGTTTTCCGCATTCGCATGGTATGCTGTATACTCCTGGTGTGTTAAGGTTCAGCGCGTCTTTGGCAGAACCTAGGAGCTCCCTCGTCTTCGGTGGTGGTCGGAGAACGGTTTTGATATGGTATTTGCCCAGAAGTCGTGCTATTTTGGCAGAGAGAGGACACACGTACGGAAGGAACGAGAGTCGTTTGTCTTCTTCTTCTTCATTATCTTCTTCTGGGGTTCTCACCGCTTCCCTCTTCCTTTTAAGCGCCCTTTTGATCTGCGTTTCACTATAGCCATTTTGGTGGAACACTTCCCTCAGGTGTTGCAGCTCGGATGGTAGGCTGTCTTTGTCGCAGATGGCGCGCCCTATGTGCCAGGGTGGTCAGTACTGTTTGTCTTTGTGCTGGATGGGGGCAGCTTGTTGCATGAAGGTATAGGTCTGTGTGTGTGTGTGTCTTCTTCCTATGTACTGCATGGCCTAGTGAACCATCTGCCTTCCTCTTAATTAAAATATCAAGGAAGGGGAGGCATCCATTTTCCTCCATTTCCATTGTAAATTTGCTGTTCGTATGGATGCTGTTGAGGTGTTCCAGAAACTCATCTATCGCCTGTTTGCCATGTCCCCAGGCACACGCACGCGCAGTCGCTCCACGTGGGCCGGCACGCACGCGACGCGCTAACGCACGCAAGCAACTTTGTCGTGTTCCTGCACTTGTTGGTTGAGCAGTGCTTTATTCAGGAATAAAACACTGCGCACCTAGGGACCGATAGTGAGGGATTTTGCGAGTCTGAGTCCCCTTCGCCTTCACATGGGACAAGCCCGCGCTCGCAGAGGCCAAGGCTAACTTTCCATCTTCTATGTCTAAATCTCATCGCTTTCATTGGCGCTATGTCTGACACACGAAAGGCGCCTCGCTCGTCCGTGGCTTCGAAGAAGAAGCAAGAACTCAACGCCAAGAGAGACACTGACCTTTATCAGATAGGCAATTCAACGTCCAACAATGCCGAGCAGGATCCAAATGAAAGGCTGAAGCATCTTACCGGCTTAATGCCAACCACTACCACGTGTTCTACGCCAACAGAAGAACTTCCTGGGTCTGCAAATAGGAAAAAGACGGACGAGACAACCCCAAACTCGTCAGTTAGCGAAAATCGACACAAGAAATCCAGTCCCATCACAGATGAGGAGGGATTCATCCCAGCCACTCGGACGGCTCCTGCCCGCAAGATCACGAGTGCTGCTCCGATGTCAACTAACAACTCTTTCGCGGCTATGGACGCCGACCCAACCGACCAAAACTTCACCTTGGCCACCACAGCTCAGACTTCTACAAAAGCACAGAAACCTCCTCCCATCATCATAGAATTCAAGGAGGCGTATAAAATTCTTCTTCAAACTATTAAGGGCCTTCTCAGTAACTCTTTCCACTTCAGAACAGTTGGTAAAGATCTCTGCAAGCTTCAAACCGTAAATACCACGGGTTTTTATGAAAGTCACGGAGGAAATCTTTAAAAGGCAATGGGGATTCTATACCTATTCGCCTGACAAACCCATCAGAAAGTTATTCGAGGGTTTCCCTTCAGTTTCTCGTGCGATGATCTGAGGGAAGAACTCGAAGCCATTGGAATTGTCCCCAGGTCAATCTCCAGAGTACAATCGCCTACAACACACAAAGGCACTCCCCTCTTTATGGTAGTGCTTACCAACACACCAGACAACCGAAAATTGCTGACACTGAAGATCATAGCCAACACGGACGTCACAATTCAGGAACCTCGGGGCAAACGTGGCCCCGCCATTTGTTATCGATGCCAAGGCGTCGGCCATGGGGCCAGACACTGTGCAATGCCCTTCAAGTGTGTGAAGTGCGGCCAAGAACATACCTCCAAAGAATGCCCCAAGGATAAAGACACTCCTCCCCCCCCCCCCCCCCCCACATGTGTCCGTTGCAACAAATCTCACCCTGCCAGTTAACTTGGCTGTGAAGTCATCAAAGTCTATAGGACTAGTCAAAAGGCAACCACTCACCAGGGTCTCACTTATGCTGCTATTGCAGCTGCCAGAAGAAACACAAATGTAGCAGCAACCAATACCAATAATGAAACTTCCTGGCAGATTAAAACTGTGTGCCGGACCGAGACTCGAACTCGGGACCTTTGCCTTTCGCGGGCAAGTGCTCTGTCAACTGAGCTACCCAATCACGACTCACGCCCCGTCCTCACAGCTTTACTTCTGCCAGTACCTCGTCTCCTACCTTCCGAACTTTACAGAAGCTCTCCTGCAGAGTGAAAATCTCATTCTGGAAACATCCCCCAGGCTGTGGCTAAGCCATGTCTCCGCTATATCCTTTCTTTCAGGAGTGCTAGTTCTGCAAGGTTCGCAGGAGAGCTTCTGTAAAGTTTGGAAGGTAGGAGACGAGGTACTGGCAGAAGTAAAGCTGTGAGGACGGGGCGTGAGTCGTGCTTGGGTAGCTCAGTTGGTAGAGCACTTGCCCGCGAAAGGCAAAGGTCCCGAGTTAGAGTCTCGGTCCGGAACACAGTTTTAATCTGCTAGGAAGTTTCATATCAGCGCACACTCCGCTGCAGAGTGAAAATCTCATTCTGAATACCAATAATGTCTCATTTTCTAAGGCCAATGCTCCCACCGCAGGCATACAGAGAACCAGCCTCCACCACCATAGGCGTACTCAGTTTATTCCCCATCGCCCAGCTCCACCCCCTCAGACCATTGCTGCACCTCACAGCACATAATCAGTGCCGGATCGCGAACAACTCAGACACAACACAACACTCCCCTCCAAGAGTTCAGTCTGACCTCAGTCATGCAAGTCATGACGAAATCTATCACTGATGACCTTCAGGCTATCATGGCCACCATTCCGCAACAGATTTCTGCTGCAGTTCAAGTTGCCCTACAGGCCATTCCAAAGCCGACCTCCACCACTCAATATGGCAGCTATATTTGTACTATGTGCACGTGGAAAGCCAATGGAATCCGCAGTCAAGTAGGAGAGTTCCGTCAATTTCTTCAAGATGAAAGAATCGACGTGTGCCTTAACACTGAGACACACTTGAAACCTGACATCCACGTACGAGTCGCCAACTACAGCTGTATCCGGACGGACCGGCCGACTGCTGGTGGAGGAACAGCAGTATCGGTTGCAGTCCAAACATCAAGAGGCCGCATACAATTCATTGCAGTGTACAGCACCCCCCCCCCCCCCCTGGCCATCTAGAAGAAGCAAACTTTGAGGCGTTACTGTCACAACAAGGATGTCTTTTTCTTGCTGGCGACCTTAATGCGAAAAATACCAACTGGAATAGCCGCATCACTAACATCAGTTGACGCCGTCTCCTACGAGTTGCAGAAAGAAACCACGCCATCATTGTGGGACCATACAACCCCACATGCTTTCCGAACAGAGGCCAGAGCGACGTTCTGGATATAGCCATCATTAAGGAATTTCCCAGTGATGTTACTGCCATTACCATAAGGGCCCTTACATCAGATCATGAACCTGTCATCTTTGATGTTGACCTTGTCGGCATCAATAAACCGCCAAGACACCACCTTGATATTCGAGGAATCAGCTGGGAAACATATCGCCAACTGCTTGAAAGAGACCTTCCGGACACACCAGACCCAGAGACAGCAGGAGCAGAAGCCACGCTATTATACATAACATCCAAAGCACTGGACGCTGCAACAGAAGCCACGCCTCCGAGACGGCCTACACGACCAAAAACTCACCAACTGCCTCCACTTCTCATAGCAGCCATCATGGAAAGAAATCGAGCATTCAGAGAATGGCAGGCAACTTGCAATCCAGCCACAAAGCGCCTAGTAAACCGACTGCAACGAGAAATATAGGCAGAAGTAGAAAAACATAAGAATCAAGTCTGGGCAGATAAGATTGCACTGCTACAGCTACAAGACCAATCAGCATGGAAGATGACGAAGTCTTTACTAAGGAACGGACAGGAGTTACCCCCACTATACGTAAGCAACAATATAATTAGCGAACCAGATGCTAAACCTAATGCTTTGGCGGATGTATTTGCAAAAAACTTTACGCTGGTGAATGACCCCGCCGACGCAGCCCACATTGGGCTAGTCAACGAGAGACTTCCAAGATTCCTCGCCAGTCGAGCCGAAGACGACCGCATTCAACCGATTTCCACAGCAGAAGTTACAAAACAGCTCGAAGAACTAAATGGAAAAAAAAGGAGGAGGACCAGACCTCCTAACAAATGAGCTGTTGAAATAACTACCACCTACCGCAGTACCACTAATAGCGGCCGCCTTCAACGAGATCTTGGCAACTGGCGACTGCCCCCTCACATGGAAACATGCCGAGGTCGTCGCCATACCGAAGGAAGGAAAGGACCCTCGATCACCTGCTTGCTACAGACCAATCAGTCTTTTACCTGCCATATTGAAATTTCTTTGAACGTTTGTATACAAAGAGACTTCAGCAGCATGTGGAAGCAGAGCACCTGATACCAGACGTCCAGTTCGGCTTTCGCGGAGGCCACTCCACTACCCAGCAGCTACTACGCCTAGTTGAGGAAGCATTCGGCGCCATGGAAAGGAAGGAATTCTTTGGGGCTGTATTTCTGGATGTCTCTCGCACCTTTGATTGCGTGTGGCACGAGGGCCTCCTGTATAAACTCCTAGATATAGTGGTCCCCGTGTCACACGCAACACTCCTGAAGAGCTATCTCGAAGACCGAACATTTCATGTCCGCACTCAAAATGGTTCATCGTCCACCAAACCCATCAAAGCAGGAGTGCCTCAGGGCAGTGTACTGGGACCGCTGTAATACATCTTGTATACATCCGACCTACCATCGACGGCTAGAACACACCTATCTCTATATGCCGATGATACAGCCATCTACTCCAGAAGTATGAATGCTGCACGCCTCCAGGCAAGACTTCAACAAGCATGTAATAAGCTGAGTGAATGGGCGACGAAATGGCGATTGTCTTTCAACGCCACGAAGATGCAGGCAATAGCTATCTGAAGAAGACCTCTCCCGCCTAACATCCAGCCCATTGAGATAAGGGGCACCACAGTCCCATGGCCAAAAACAGCAAAATACCTGGGTGTGACCCTTGACAGGTGATTAACAGGGCAACGTCATATAGAAAACATTCGAGAGAAAGCCAGGAGAAGAATGGTACAGATTTACCCACTACTAAACCCCTCGTCAACACTACCATTAAGACTGGGGGTGATATTGTACCTCACATTGGTGCGAGCAATCTTGGACTACGCCGCTGTTGTGTGGGGCAATGCTGCTCCAACCCACATACACAGGGTGCACTAGCTGGCCTCCACCAGATGGCCCAACGATCTACGCGGATAACAAGACTACACATCTTGTATATATATATATATATATATAAATTAATTTTATTTTATTTCAAATTTTATTTTATTTTATTTATTACTTATTTATTATTTTATTTTTAAATAAAGGTGAATGAATGTGTATGAGAATATGTTAACTGTAATATGTATGAGTGTGTACATTGTATATATCGTGTGAATGTGTGAGCAAAAAATAAATAAATAAAAATATAAAAAATTATTAACATCCAGCCAGTGTCTTTTTAAATCATTTAAAAACAGAAAAAACAAGACAACCAAAATTCTATTGTTTAATGTCAATTTTTATTATTGAAGGCGTAGCCGCATGGCTTGTACTTCTATTTAGAGACTGGGAAATCTTAGATGCCCCACTATATTCTGCAGCGGCGAATCTCGACACTTCGCCAGAAGATGGGTAGCATGCACTTTCCGAAACGTTGCGAGATATAAACGCTACCACCTGGCTGAAAACCCGAGAAACCTTCATCAACAGTTCACGCCGGGAAAGCCTACAGTTACATAATGTTGTTGTTGTTGTTGTGGCCTTCAGTACACAGACTGGTTTGATGCAGCTCTCCATGCTGCTCTATCCTGTGCAAGCTGGAACCTGCTTAGTGTATTGATCTTTTGGTCTACCTCTACAATTTTTACCCTTCACGATTCCCTCCGGTACTAAAGTGGGGATCCCTTGATGCCTCAGAACGTACGTATCTAGAAAGGCCCGTACAGGACCTGCAACATGTGGTCATGCATTATCCTGCTGAAATGTAGGGTTTCGCAGGGATCGAATGAAGGGTAGAGCCACGGGTCGTAACACATCTGAAATGTAACGTCCACAGTTCGAACAAGAGGTGACCGAGACGTGTAACCAATGGCACCCCACACCATAAAGCCGGGTGATACGCCAGTATGGAGATGTCGAATACATGCTTCCAATGTGCGTTCACAGCGATGTCGCCAAACACGGATGCGACCATAATGATGCTGTAAAGAGAACCTGGATTCATCCGAAAAAAAAATTACGTTTTGCCATTCGTGCACCCAGGTTCATTGTTGAGTACACCACTGCAGGCGCTCCCGTCTGTGATGCAGCATCAAGGGTAACCGCAGCCATGGTCTCCGAGCTGATAATCCATGCTGCTGCAAACGTCTTCGAACTGTTCGTGCAGATGGTTGTTGTCTCAGGAATCGAGACGTGACTGCACGATCCGTTACAGCCATGCGGATAAGATGCCTGTCATCTCGACTGCTAGTGTTACGAGGCCGTTGAGATCCAGCACGGCATTCCGTCTTACCCTCCTGAACCTACCGATACCAAATTCTGCTAACAGTAATTGGATCTCGACCAACGCGAGCAGCAATGTTGCGATACGATAAACCGCAATCGCGATAGGCTACAATCCGACCTTTACCAAAGTCAGAAACGTGATGGTACGCATTTCTCCTCCTTACACGAGGCATCACAACAACGTTTCAGCAGGCAACGCCGGTCAACTGTTGTTTGTGTATGAGAAATCGGTTGGAAACTTTCCTCATCACAGCCTTTGTGGCCGAGCGGTTCTAGGCACTTCAGTCTTGAACCGCGCGACCGCTACGGTCGCAGGTTCGAATCCTGCCTCGGGCATGGATGTGTGTGATGTCCTTAGGTTAGTTAAGTTTAAGTAGTTCTAAGTTCTCGGGGACTGATGACCTCAGATGTAAAGTGCCATAGTGCTCAGAGCCATTTGAACCTTTGCTCATGTCAGCACATTGTAGGTGTCGCCACTGGCGCCAAGCTTGTGTGAATGCTCCGAAAAGCTAATCATTTGCATATCACAGCATCTTCTTCCTGTCGGTTAAATTTCGCTTATGTAGCACGTCATCTTCGTGGTGTAGCAATTTTAATGGCCGGTTGTATACTTAGGTGATTCTACTTACGTCTTTCAGTAGTCTGTCAAATTCTTCACGCAGTATCATATCTCTCTCTTCATCTTCACTTGGTCCTCTTCCAATTTCATAATATTGCTCTTACGTACATCTCCCTTGTATAGATCCTCTACATACTCCTTCCGTCTTTCTGCTTACCCTTCTTTGCTTAGGACTGGTTTTCCGTCTGAGCACTTGACATTTGTACAAGTGGTTCTCTTTTCTCCAAAGGCCTTTTTATTTTACCTGTAGGTAGTGTTTATCTTACCCCTAGTGGTATATAACTCTACATCCTTACATTTGTTTTCCTGCCATCCTTGCTTAGCCATTTTGCACTTCCTGTCGATCTCATTCTTGAGACGTTTGTATTCGTTTTAGCCTCCTTTATTTACTGCATTTTTATATTTTCTCCTTTCATCAATTAAATTTATTATCTCTTCTTTTACCGAAGGCTTTCTACTAGCCCTCGTCTTTGTGCCTACTTGATCCTCTGCTGCCTTCACTATTTCATCTCTCAAAGCTACCCACTCTTCTTCTACTGTATTTCTTTCCCCATTCCTGTCAATCGTTCCCTAATGCTCGCCTTGAAACTCTCTACAACCTCTGGTTCTGTCAGTTTACCCAGGTTCAAATGGTTCAAATGGTTCTGAGCACTATGGGACTTAACATCTTAGGTCATCAGTCGCCTAGAACTAACCTAAGGACATCACACACATCCATGCCCGAGGCAGGATTCGAACCTGCGACCGTAGCAGTCGCGCAGTTAGTTTATCCAGGTCCCATCCCCTTAAATTCCCACCTTTTTTCAGTTTCTTCGATTTTAATCTACAGTTCATAACTAATAGATTGTGGTCAGAGTCCACATCTGTCCCGGGAAAAGTCTTACAATTTAAAACCTGCTTCCTAAATCTGTGTCTTATCATTACATAATCCATCTGAAACCTTCCAGTGTCTCCAGGCCTCTTCCATGTATATGACTCTCTTTCATGGGTCTTAAGCCAAGTCTTAGCTATGATTAAGTTATGCTCTGTGCAAAATTCTACCAGGTGGTTTCATCTTTAATTTCTTACCCCCATTCCATATTCACTTACTACTTTTCCTTCCCATCCTTTTCCTACTATCAGTTGCGTTTTAATTTCTGGAATTTCAAACTGGCTGTTTTGCCCCCTTTCCCTCCGTGTGTAAGACTTCTCAATCTATTACATATTTGTGATTATCTGTTAAGTCAATGTGCTGCAGTGGCTGAATCAGTTTCTATAATGTTCTTTAAGCCTGCTTCAGATCGTCTTCCCAGTTTGTACAATGTAGCAAGATAGACAATCCCGCCATATGATCTTATAAAACCCACTTTTTGTGGTGGCTGGTTGTTTGTCTTTTGCATTGAACAAGCAGCTACCTATTGTCTGAGGGACATAAAAACGCACGGAGAACCCCTCCGCCTTTGACGTTTCCCTGTAAAAGGTGATCTGCACCACTTCTGTTACAGTTTGTCTGTGTTGTGCCTGGCTTACTTCTTCACGTTTTTACTTCGAATTCTGTCAATGATTTGGGTTCTAATTCATAATTTGTTGCTATTGTTTTGCTGTTTTAAGTTCCTGCTCAAAGTCTTCTTGGGACATGTGGATAGAAAGGAGATGGTGGATTATGTGCTGGAACGGTGCATGTTTATAAGCTATAGGACGTTGGGAGGAAGGTGGAATGAATGTGTCCGTGAAGGATTATTTTGGATAAACTTTAAATTTATGTATTCTGTTTTCTATCTGTGTCTCATTACGTTTTTGAAGCACTTTAAATATGGAAATAAACATGCGAAAAGCAAGGGGTTTGCTCTTAGCTGGTTTAGCGCATTCTTCCATAGTAGTGTGCCAAAGATGAAGACTTGATTGTCAGCATATCCAATAGAAAATGACAAAATGTTGACTAAGTGTAACAGTATCTGATGATAGCTGGGCAGAAGGAATCATATCTAGAGTAGAAGTTGACTAATCCGACAGAGAAACAATAAAATTAATAGGTGAGATTTAAGAACGAGAAATGAAACAGAAAGATACGAGGAAATTACGGATAAAATGGAAACTGTGAGAGAAATACAGTTTTGCTGCTGATCGGAAGGAAGCCAAGTGGAGGATGGCGAGCCAGAAGCGATGCCTATGATAACAGGTCCTCTTGATTGCAGCGTGTTTTTGGGTCAGTCACAGGTTACTGGGTAGCTCATTCCAGAACTGTTTTGGTTAAATGGTGGAATAGATGAAGAAAGATTTATTGTTCTGCATAGGTACAGTATAGATGGTTCTCGCATTAGGTGTCTGATATGGTACGAAGAGGTCCGCCCATTTAGCTGAGTGGTCAGTGTGACTGCCTTACATAAGTGATAAGGCCATTAGGACATGGTGTAGAAAAGATCTGAGGATGGTCATTACGGACTGAAACCGGTCGTCGTCAAAAAAATTGATATTGTGATCAAAGACTGGAATAAAAAACATTTGACAGTATTGGATCACTGTTTGTATACGCGACTATGTCGCAGCTGGTCAGTCACTAACAATTGTGTTATCCTCGTTCTGCCAAAGGCATTGTCGAAAGAGGGCACGATCAGACAGAGGTTCGGGGCACTCTGCGCACGTACGGAGCTGCCACACACGTTCAACTTTCTGGTCACAGGGCGCATACTTATCAGGGGGCCGGCCGGGGTGGCCGAGCGGTTCTAGGCGCTACAGCGTGGAGCCGCGCGACCGCTAAGGTCGCAGGCTCGAATCCTGCCTCGGATATGGATGTGTGTGATGCCCTTAGGTTGGTTAGGTTTAAGTAGTTCTAAGTTCTAGGGGACCGATGACCTCAGAAATTAAGTCCCATAGTGCTCAGAGCCATTTGAACCATTTGAACTTATTAGAGGTGTAAACAGGGAAACCGCACCATCACCGTTCATTCAGTATATGTCTCTAAGCAAACATGTCGCATCTTCGCATTATCTACTATCTGGGATACATTGTACCTGGGGCTCTCTCGTGCTCTTTTCACAGTGTGCAGTGCAATCAGGGGAAGGTATCGTGCTATTCCAGCGCTCTATCAACAAACGTCACAGTTGTAAGACAAAACATAAATTTGCCGGATTGGTTTTAAGCCCACGTTAAGTACCTAAAACCCTTCATGGCAAGGATATCAAACATGTCTCTCAATAATTACAGGATATTTTTTAACCATGTAAATATAGCTTGAACAAATGGTTTAAACCAAATTTTTCAGACAACGTTGTTCGCCTATGTAACTTGGAGAAAGCTGAGGCACATTTAGTAAATAACAATTTTAAATTAGAAAAATAAAGAAATCAGAAACACTTTATCATTGATGATGAGAAACGATGTAGTTAATGTCGGGCGAAAAGCACGGCACATTGATAAACGTAAGTAGTTGCGAAGATTTTCTTCACTAATACTCAATCGAAACCTTGATTCTTTCACAGTCATAAGCAGATCCAAACATGGAAATAAGTGTCGCAGCTTTGTTATGCAAGCGCGGAAATTCTTTCCGTGGAAAGTTTTCGTAGAATTCTTTTGTACTTCATATTGCAAAGGATGTAATATCTGTTGCTTCATCGAACACAACTCCCGGCCGGGTTAGGGATTTTCTCTGCCCGCGGACTGGGTGTTTGTGTTGCCCTCTTCATTTCATCATCATCATCATTCGTGACAGTGCACTGCAGTGGACTGCATAGTAACTGGACTGTGTAAAAATTTGTACTTTGTATGGACGATGATGATCTCGCAGTTGAGCGCCCCACAAATCAAACATCGTCACCATCATCATCATCACTATCGAACGCAACAGAGAAAGCAACGAAGTCCTTAGTTTATTTATTAACTGCCTGTGCAAATCACCGACCGTAACACTTATACGTCGTGTCACTATTTGTTTGGGAAGGCCGCTTTCTTGAAACCTGCTAACGTTACTAAGACAGTATTTTACAAACTCCCCTTCTGAGAAAGATTTCCTGGATCCTGCTATTTTTAATGCTATTTCTAAATGTGGTCGCGGTGCAAGTGTACTGTCATTCTGGAAAATTAAAGACAGTAGGTTTTACAGTAAAATACACACATCAAAAAAGTTTTTATCATCTCTGTTACGAGAGTTCCGGAGCCTGTACAGAAAATTGGAATAGAGATAAACATAAACATCATTTCCGACCATTTTAGTGCTCATGAAAATCACACATTGCATGTTGTACCAACATACAGAGAGACCTGCAGAGGTGGTGGACCCGATTGCTATACACACCGGTACCTCTAATGCCCAGTAGCACGTCCTCTTGCATTGATGCACGCCTGTATTCGATATAGCATACTATCGACAAGTTCATCAAGGCACTGTTGGTCCAGATTGTCTCACTCCTCAACGGTGATTCGGCGTAGATCCCTCAGAGTGGTTAATGGGCCACGTCGTCCGTAAACAGCACTTTTCAGTCTATCCCAGGCATGTTCGATAGGGTTCATGTCTGGAGAACCTGCGATGTCGTTGTCCTGAAGGAAGTCATTCACAAGATGTGCACGAAAGGGGCGTGAACAGTCGTCCATAAAGACGAATGCCTCGCCAATATGCTGTCGATATGGCATTCACGTATCATACAGCCGTTGCGGTGCCTTTCATGAGCACCAGCGGCGTACGTCGGCCCTACGTGATGCCACCCCAAAACAGCAGGGAACGTCCGTCTTGCTGCACGCGTTGGACAGTGTCTCTAAGGCGTTGAGCCTCACAGGGTTGCCTCCAAATAAGACTTCAACGATTATCTGGTTGAAGGCATATGCGACACTCATCGGTAAAGAGGACGTGATACCAATCCTGAGCGGTACACTCGGCATGTTGTTGGGCCATCTGTACCGCGCTGCATGATGCCGTGGTTGCAAAGAAGGACCTCGCCATGGACATCGGGAGTGAAGTAACGCATCACGCAGCCTGTTGCGCACAGCTTGAGTCGTAATACGACGTCTTGTGCTTGCATGAAAAGCAATATTCAACAATGTGGCGTTGCGGTCTGGGTTTCTCCGAGCCATAATCCGTAGATAGCCGCCATCTACTGCAGTAGTAGCCCTCGGGCAGCCTGAGCGAGGCATGTCATCGACAGTTCCTGTTCCGAACAACATCAGTTTGGTTCACTCCGAGACGCCTGGACACTTCCCTTGTTGAGAGCCCTTCCTGGCACAAAGTAACAATGCGGACACGACTGAACCGCGGTATTGACCGTCTAGGACGACACGAGCCGTGTACGTCCTTCCTGGTGGAATGGCTGGAAGTGGTTGGCTGTCGGAACCTCTCCGTCTAATAGGCGCTGCTCATGCATGGTTGTTTACATCTTTGGGCGGGTTTAGTGACATCTCTGTACAGTCAAAGGGACTGTGTCTGTGGTGATACAATACCCACAGTCAACGTCTATCTTCAGGAGTTCTGGGATCCGGGGTAATGCTAAACTTATCTTGATGTGTATAGATACGAATGTAACACAAGAAACGTAGAGTTCAACAGGTATCAATTATCTTGACTTAAATTAAAAACCTATTTTCTTAAGCGCATTTCATTTGGTTTGGCGTTCTTCACTGTTCAGTACACTATACGGGTCTCTATGAAATTGGTTGTAGTGTCTTTCAGTCGTGAACTTGCGCCGGCCGCCTATTATTCGGCGGCACAGAAAACACTGTGAGTTTTATCTGCTGTTGTAAATAAGAATTCCACTTCCCAATCGTGTTTAAATGACTCACAACACAGATCTCCCTGTCTTTGCTTTTTTGCAATACTCGCTATTTCTCAGGACGTCTCACCTAAGGCTGCAGTCGCCCGAGGAAAGCACAGCTGGGTGCGCTTCGGTCCTCCTGGCACCGTGTAAACAAGGACGTGCTCATTTAATATACATGTCTGGTCACAGATGTCGCTTTTCCACTTTGCCCACTAGCTGAGATGCGCGCACCTGCGCCGCACTTCCGCACATTTGCTCATCTGCCCTTGGGGTGGGAAACTATCTGGAAAAGGCAGCAGAATCGACATTGACCCACGTCGTGAGGACGCAGAAGGCAATGGAAACCACAGCATAAAAGACAAATAAGTTGTATTCTATAACGGAAAAAGTGTCATGATCCTTCCATTGGCTTTAGATTCCCCATTATCCACCCGTACGGATATTCGAGAGAGGACTACTTCGGGTAGATGACCATGAGAGAAAGACAGAATAATCATAAAAGAGTAAATAAGTCGGACAAGGAATATCAGACGTTTGCAAATGGTAGGGAAACAAGGAAATCAGGAAAGGGAAACGCAAAGGATCAATCTAGGTATAGGTGATGGTCAATGTAGTGAACTGGTAAGGCGATAAGGATTTATGGTCAGACGAATGTAGGGTATGTAAGGTGTCAGGCAAATCCGACACCTTCCATGAAAACCCTAACATGATAAGCAAATCCAGTAGTATGTCACATAGCTCCGAATAAATCATGACATTAAATTAACCAAAGTAATACGAGTAACGAGTGAGCAAATGGAATACCACAGACTAACAAAAGAATGCCTAAATGCATGTCATACCTTCCCACCATGAGACAGACGCAGTTCCGAGGGGAGAAACGAGAACAGAAGCTGAGAGCAGAACCGTGTTAAGCTAAAAGGCCCTACGATAAGGGACGGACACCCACATCGCCAGCCAACCTCCAGGACCACCCCCCAGCCCATGTTAAAAGATAGAGCCTTCCAGAAGAACATTATAGATCTTACGATAACACTAAAAGGGCCACACCAGCTGCAAGTTTTAGCGTGAGACTTTTTCGCGTCTCTGTTACGTTGCAAACGTTAAAAACATTGCCCCACAACGAAAAGTATAATGTTTCTCATTGGATAGACAGAATTTCTGTAGGCAGAGCTTAAGGTTAACATTGAGACCCTGATTGGTCAGATGAAAACACAGCCAGATAGTTTTTTTTAAACCAACTTCGGTAAATTGTAGTAAGAAGAAGTTAGGAGAGAGTTGCTTCCGAGATGGCGAGCTGTATGGAGCTGCGCTGCCCGCCGTCCCCTGACACTGCCTAACCAACGACAAGGTAATGAACGCACGCGATGCCGCATAACAGCGCATAAAGCTTCACTCAGAACTGCAGAAGTCTCATCTGTTACACCCCCTTTTTGCGTAATACTAGTGTCGATCGTCAATTAAAGCTCATGGTATTCACATTTGCTACGTAAGTTAAAATCTGAAACGCGATGATTTTTCTTTTATATAATTATTGAGAAGCCACAGCAGCCACTATAATTTATGACAAGTTAAATAAGTAATTAAAGATAATTGAGGGTCACTGTAGACCATTTTGATAGTTTTCTCTTTTATGAAACTTAACATAAATCTAGATTATAGATGTGATATGGCATAGGTCATCCTTCGATCCATTATAGAACTTGGAAACCCATTCAGGGAATATTCGCACACATTTTTGTTGAACGCAGTTGCTCTTTATCATCCTGTATTAAAATATTTCCTTTTATCAATAGTGCAATTTATAAACAATGTTTTGTGAGTAGAATAAAATTTCCAGTGGTAAACTTAACTGCATTTTCGACTTTATTTTACCAGCTAAGTAAAAATAGGAAAGCCTTGAACCCCTTCCACTAAATTTAGTTAGTATTAAGACTCTTTTACAGGGAGTGCAGTGGAGCTGACGCTGAAATCATTGAGTATTTGATTATATCATCGCTAGTCTCACTGAACTCTTCTGAACTCTACATGCCATGTGTGGTCTGGCGTCTCCTTACCAGCAACAGGTCCCAGGTTCAAACTAGTCAATTCCCTAAAAACACGCTCAGAGCGTCGTTGCGCGAAAGTGGTAGGGAGACACGACTTAGAACAAACAGACACCACGCAGAATGTTAGAGGTATTATCAACAGCAGCAGAAAATAATATGACGGGAGTAGGATTCGTTATGAACTGGACGACAGGGCATAATGATAGAGCTGTCCTCATCAGAATAAACAGCAAACCAACACCGACAACAATACTTAAGGTATAAATGTCGGCGTCGCGCCGGCCGCGGTGGCCGTGCGGTTCTGGCGCTGCAGTCCGGAACTTCGGGACTGCTACGGTCGCAGGTTCGAATCCTGCCTCGGGCATGGGTGTGTGTGATGTCCTTAGGTTAATTATGTTTAAGTAGTTCTAAGTTCTAGGGGACTTATGACCTAAGATGTTGAGTCCCATAGTGCTCAGAGCCATTTGCGCCATTTTTTGTCGGCCTCGCATGCAGAGGATGAAGAGGTAGAGAGTGTATATGAGGATACTGAACGGGTAATTAAGTATTTAAAGGGAGATAAAAATATAATCCACACAATCCACGAGATGGCAAGGGAAGATAAGTAGGTAAATTATTGCACAATTAGCTCACCAGCCCATGCATCCGAATTCCTGACAAGAATAATAGACGGAAGAATGGAATGGAATACTGAGAATTTGTTAGACAGCGATCAGTTTGGCTTTAGGAAAGGTAAAGACACCGACGGGACAGTTCTGACAATACCCGTGATAATGGAAGCAAAACTTAGGAAAAATTAAGACACATTCACAGGATTGACGGCCTAGAAAAAGTGTTCGACAGTGTAAACTAGCGAAAGTTGTTCAAAATTCTCAAAAAAATATTTTTAAGCTGGAAAAAAGGACGGGTAATATACAACATGTGCAAAAACGACGGCGAGACAATAATAAGAACAAAAGCGAAGTGTTTGGATTAGGAAGAGCATAGGACGGGGATGCAGACTTTCTCCCAAACTGTTGAATCTATACATTGAAGAAGCAATGACAGAAACAAAAGATATGTTCAGGAGTGGGACTAAATTTCAGGATGAAAGAATACGAGTGATAAGATTCACTGATGACATTGTTCGTCATCTTCTATTACGGTAGTGCCGCCTCGTTTTCTTATTCCATTTACTGGCATTATTAACTTCCTGCCTTACTTGCCCGTGAGTGGCAGCAGCCGCGCGTATCGAGAAGCGCACTGTCGTGCCATCTCTGGAGCGACCTATAGTATTTCCGGGTCGTCGTGTCTAGAGTAGCCGGTGAGTGGGAGACGCACCAGCAGTGCAGTCGCGACGGAGCAGCAGTCGCGGACGGACCAGCAGTCCAGTCGGTCGGTTGGCGTGGAGCAGCAAGCAAGCCCCCGAACCGCAGATTCGGGCTGGAGCCGCTGGCTGCGTGCACGCGCGGTTGGAGTATGAGGTCGCCCACCGATTTTGGACATGAAAGTTGACTCCTCAAATAACTTACTATCGAGCTTCAACTGTTTACATCTCTTCGTTTGATCTTGGTTGTCACTTCTGGGACATTCCTGCGAGCAACAACGTGTGTATATTTAAGTCGGCTAAGATTCCAGCCCTTTTCCTGAGAAGTTCAACTTAATTTGTTCCCTGCTGTGGAAGTTCAGCAGCGTTATCCTTTGCCTTGTGGCCGTTGACGTTCCGGTTACCTTCCCTGGTTTCAGGCAGTGTATTTTCATCATGTTGTTGCTGTCCAGCGTGGTGTATAGTTCGACAGCTGAGATGTTGTTGTCGTTGTTGGCGCTAATATTCTGTGGTCGTTTTGCTGGTTGCGTGGAGCGGAATTGATTTGGTTGATTGGTCGGTAGGCTGTCTGTTGGTTGGGTTGCCTCCAGATTAAGAAGTCGTTGGACAGGCTGCCTGTCGCACCTAAACGGGCGTTGCTGTTACAATCCCAGGCCGACAGTTGGAAACATCTGAGCGCCGTTCCTTGTGTGTTATGCAGTAATTGCCCTGTTTGGATTTTAGTTATTTGGTTGATGTATGGCTTTCAGCCGAGCACCGATATCTCTTAAATTAATCTTCGCCTCTTACCCTTAAGGCATTAGATTGTTATGCTTTTGAATGGGGCCTTCGGCCCAATTTGCATGAAATGTTTTAAGATAAGGCCTTCTGCCTATTGATTGAAACTCCTCTTATTGCTTAATATGCGACCTCCAGCCTAGTTCCATTAAATTTAAATTGCTGCGCCTTCAGCTGATTATATTGAAGATTTAGAAAAGCCTTGTATTTCAATTTTGCTTAAGCCTTGTGTCTTGGATTTTGAATGTGGCCTTCAGCCGATCTAAAGTTAATCGAAGGAGGTCGATTAAACGTTTGAGTGTTTTGCATCCTTGTTGTAAGAAAATGTCCTGTCACTAGGGCCTCCCGTCGGGTAGACCGTTCGGCGGGTGCAAGTCTTTCGATTTGACGCCACTTCGGCGACTTGCGCGGCGATGGGGATGATATGATGATGATTAGGACAACACAAGCCCAGTCCCTGAGCGGAGAAATTCTCTGACCCAGCCGGGAATCGAGCCCGGGCCCTTAGGATTGACATTCCGTCGCGCTGACCACTCAACTACCGCGGTCAGACCTTGTTGTAACATTGTGTGTTGATAAATAAAGTTTTATGTTGAGTGCAACTGACAGGAACTCATTTTGGCCCCTTTCCACTACCTAATCCGCTCTGTCCTGCTAGCCCAGACATTTCAGACATTTCTATCCTCATTGAAAGCGAAGAAAAATTACAGGGTACACTAAATGGAGTGAACGGTCTACTGTGTACAGAGTATGGATTGAGGATTAATCTAAGAAAGCCGAAAGTAATGAGGAGTAACCGAAAGGAGACTAGTGAGAAATATAACATCAAAAATGCTGCCCACGAAATGGATGATGTGAAGAAATTCTGCTACTTTCAAAACAAAATAGCGCATGACGGACGGAATCAGGACGGCATAAAAAGGAGACTGATACAGAAAATGCTAGTATTCTGGACCAAAGGAAGCTTATAGTTCCAAATATGGGCCTCAGTTTGAGGAAGAAAGTAATGAAAATGTACGGTTTGAGCACAGCATTCTGCCGGAGTGAACGATGGACTGTGCCAAACCGGAAAATATAAGAACCTAAGTGTTTGAGATGTGTTGTTGTAGAAGAATTTCAAAAATTTCTTGGAGTGACACAAGACAAAGAGGTTCTCCACAGAATCGGCGAAGAAAAGAACATGTAGAGAACACTGACAAGAAGGAGAAGGGACAGGATGATATGGCATGTGTTAAGACACCTAACAATAAATTCCAAGGTACTTTTAGGTGCAGTAGAGGGGGAAAGCTGTATATGAAGGCAGACATTAGAAAACATCCAGTAAATAAGGACATTGGCTGCAAATGTTATTCTGAGAGGAAGTGTTTGGCACAGGGGAGAAAGTCGTGCGGTATTGGGGACATCATTGTCTAAGATATCGTTTAAGAAGGCAATCTCGTTTTTAGAAATTGATTATCAATGTTATCGGAGAATCGGTGATTAAAGTGACGCCGCAAGCATATCCGAATAAAGGGCACTTTATGCCTCGTTACATGATTAATTATGAAAGCCAGGAGTAAGGTTGGTGAAGCATTTGTTGTATTCTGAAAAAATGTTCAAATGTTTGTGGATTCCTAAGGGATCAAACTTCTGTGGTCATCGATCCCTAGACTTACACACTACTTAAACTAACTTATGCTAAGACCAACACACGCACACACCCACGCCCGAGGGATGACTCGAATCGTCAGCGGGAGGAGCCGCGCAATCCGTGATATGGCGCCTCAAACCGCACGGTCACTCCGCGAGGCTTTGTATTCTGATAAATAGCAAATGAGAAATAGCACTTTTCAGTAAAACCTGGATTGTATTAAAAATATTTATTTTTATACTGTGGGTCGATTTGTTATATAGCGTAAAAGATGAACCTGATCACTTTGCGGCGGTTGGTTTCTCTCCGGCGCTTTAGAATTCGCACCGCACTCATCGATTGAATTATTTTATCTGCCTGGTTATCCATCCGTCTGTCAGCGGTGTTCCGCGCGCTATTATAAGGTGGCGCTGTCGACGCACGGAGAGGTAACGACGAGGCCTGTGAGAAAGACAGGCTGTGGCGCATACGTCACTCGCTCGGCTCAGCAGACAAAATGCTTTCTGAAGCTTTTAACTCGCAAGTGGGTTTGTACGTGCTAACGAGATTTGCATCTTCTACTGGAATCTGCTATTATGAAGTCTTACTGATTAACAGGACTACAACAAAATTTAATTTAAGATCAATACTCGATATAAATGGTATAATGGCTTCTTTATAGCATTTAGTCTCTTCTGCTTAGCAGTCCTCATTTCATACAAAAAGTGGTGCCTTATGCAACTAATAATCATTTTGGCTTGACTTTAATTTTATTGTGCCTCAGTACGGCCATAACAAATTATAAGTAGGCCTATGGACGTCGGGTCTTCGGGTCGCTGTAGGATTAATAACAGTGAGATTCCATAACAGCGGAATCCAGTAGAAGACGCAATTCTCGTTTGTACGTACACACGTAGTTACGAGTTAACAGAACCCTAGTTTGCTCGGTTGAGCGAGCTTGCGAGCGAGCGAGCGAGCGAGCGACCGCAGGCCTACCTTCCTGACGTACGCGCCGCGGCCTGTCTTTCTCGTAGGCCTCGGGTCACGAGACATGACGTACCACTGAGGAGGGCCTCATCGGCTTTTCGGCGGTGACCGCGATAACAGCAGTATCTAGGGACTGTGCAGTTGACAATGTCGAGTTTGGTTTCCTAACTGTTCCGTATTTTGTAGCGGGGAGACTGCAAGGTACCGTGGCGAAAGTACACTACTGGCCATTAAAATTGCTACACCACGAAGATGACGTGCTACAGGCGCGAAATTTAACCGACAGAAAGAAGATACTGTGATATGCAAATGATTAACTATTCAGAGCATTCACGCTAGGTTCGCGCCGGTGGCGACACCTACAACGTGCTAACGTGCTGACATGAGGAAAGTTTCCCACCGATTTCTCATACACAAACAGCAATTGACCGGCGTTACCTGGTGAAACGTTGTTGTGATGCCTCGTGTAAGGAGGAGAAATGCGTACCATCACGTTTCCTATTTTGATAAAGGTAGGATTGCAGCCTATCGCGATTGCGGTTTATCGTATTGCGAATTGGTCGAGATCCAATGACTGTTGGCAGAATATGGAATCGTTGGGTTCAGGAGGGTAATACGGAACGCCGTGCTAGATCCCAACGGCCTCGTATCACTAGCAGTCGAGATGACAGGCGTCTTATCCTCATGGCTGTAACGGATCGTGCAGCCACGTCTATATCCCTTAGTCAACAGATGGGGACGTTTGCAAGACAACAACCATCTGCACGAACAGTTCGACGACATTTGCAGCAGCATGGACTATCAGCTCGGAGACCATGGCCGCGGTTACCCATGACGCTGTATCACAGACAGGAGCGCCTCATCGACGAACCTGGGTGCACGAATGGCGAAACGTCATTTTTTCGGATGAATCCAGGTTCTGTTTACAGCATCATGATGGTCGCATCCGTGTTTGGCGACATCGCGATGAACGCAAATTGGAAGCGTCTATTCGTCATCGCCATACTGGCGTATCAGCAGGCGTGATGGTATGGGGTGCCATTGGTTACACGTCTCGGTCACCTCTTGTCCGCATTGACGGCACGTTGAAACGTGAACTTTACATTTTAGATGTGTTACGACTCGTGGCTCTACCCTTCATTCGATCCCTGCGAAAGCCTACATTTCAGCAGGATAATGCACGATCGCATCTTGCAGGTCCTGTATGGGTCTTTCTGGATACAGAAAATGTTCGTTTGCTGCCCTGGCCAGCACATTCTTCAGATCTCTCACCAATTGAAAACGCCTGGTCATTGGTGGCCGAGCAACAGTCTTGTCACAATACGCCAGTCACTACTCTTGATGAACTGTGGTATCATGTTTAAGCCGGCCGTAGTAGCCGAGCGGTTCTAGGCGCTTCAGTCTGGAACCGAGCGACCGCTACGATCGCAGGTTCGAATCCTGCCTTGGGCATGGATGTGCGTGATGTCCTTAAGTTAGTTAGGTTTAAGTAGTTCTACGTTCTAGAGGACTGGTGACCCCAGATGTTAAGTCCCATAGTGCTCAGAGCCATTTGAACCATTTTTTATCGTGTTGAAGCTGTACGGGCAGCTGTACCTGTACACATCATCCAAGCTCAATGCCCAGGCGTATCAAGGCCGTTATTATGGCCAGAGGTGGCTGTTCTGGGTACTGATTTCTCAGAATCTATGCACCAAAATTGCGTGAAAATGTAATAACATGTCAATTCTAGTATAATGTATTTGTCCAATGAATACCCGTTTATCATCTGCATTTCTTCTTGCTGTAGCAATTTTAATGGCCAGTAGTGTAGTTATATCAAATCTTGCATAACTTAGTAGTAAGATGTTTATCTTAGTTTGATCGTAATTACTATTTTTTGGCTTCTGGCATGGATGTGTGTGATGTCCTTAGGTTACTTATTTTTAAGTAGTTCTAAGTTCTAGGGGACTGATTACCACAGATGTTAAGTCCCATAGTGCTCAGAGCCATTTGAACCATTTTGAACTATTTTTTTGTATGGCTGATTTCAAGTTGTGTAACCCGCAACATACACTTCTTCCGATTATTCCACGACACTGAGCAACTAACGGAAGCCGTACATAGGCAATATAATATCGACACAAGGCGTTCAGCTATTCTATGTAACTTACAGTTGGCGTGTGCCGTCGTTGCTTGGAAATTGAATTTGTGAGGCCTGGACATAAGGGGTAGTTGGAAATTTGTGGAAAGGTCATACGGGACCAAACTGCTGGCGTCTCGGTTGCTAAGCTTTCACAATACTTAATCTAACTTAAGCTAACTTACGCTAAGGACAACACACACACACACACACACACACACACACATGCCCGAGGGAGGACTCTAGTCTCCGACTGGGAGGAGCCTCACGAACCGTGACAACCGTGAACCTGAGACCCCTCGGCTACCGCTACTGGTTAACTACAGCTGTTTAAGACGGTGCTGCCGAGGTGTTATTTCAAGCAAGCTTGTGACTTTTGGTGTGACTGTGTAGCGCTGGCGACGTGGTGTATAAATATTGCTGTCATTGTGCACCCAAGACTTAAGAGCGTTAGTTTTACATTATTCCTGACACTTGTTTCTTTTATAGCCCTAGTGGTCGTATTTAGAGAAAGTAACCCATTTTGTCGCTCTCTCTAAGGTTTTGTTTAAGACCGCTTAACAGTTGTCTCGGATGCTTTAGAAGTTTTTATTACTATTGCTCAACATATTCTCTCACAATTTGTTCCCAAATTTACTATCCCATCTTTAAATTGGCTGACTAGTTTTGTTAAATTTATGTGTCCGTGGTATTGAAATTTTGGAGGCAACTACTTAAAAGTTCCTGAAAACTTAACGCTTTTGTAAAAGAGGTTTGCACAGTCTCGTTTGGTATAGGTGGTAACTGTTTTGCATCAGCCAAGTATTTTGAGTGTATTGAACTTGGAGAATTGCCACCTGTGCTGTTGATATTGTTAGGATGTGTGTCAGAGTCTGGAACAAGGTACAGCCAAGACTGGTTGTGATTTGCGGTGGTAGTTCAAGGTTTCTGGGGCAGTACACTGGAGTTTTTGCCGTGCCCGATCCACTACACCCAGCCTAGCGAAGACTCTTTCGCATTCGGAGCGGCAAAGGGACACTCAGAGACCAGGCATCCTTGAGAGATTGAATCACTTCTGACGAAGCCTTAACTTAATAAAACAGAATCAAATCCACCACTCCAGAGTTAATAACCAGCCGTCCACTCCCATCACTCTTATTCTGATACAGCTTCACGCCATGAGTCAGAGCAATAGTTATTTGGAAGTCTATGTTTTAAAAGTAGATTTCATCTAGTCCCCAAATTGTGTCCAGTGTTTTCTGGGTCGTAAGAGCTGTTATTTTTATGTTTAAAAAGTTAAATAACTGGCGTACGCTGCGGATGTCTTCTGGACTAGTTAGATGAAAATATGCGGGAAGAGGCGTAGATTCCAAAAGAACAAAGAATCGTCACTCAGAAGAATATATCTGATACAAACGAGATTTCTAAACAGGGAAACCGAGGGATTGATGTCCATTCTGTTACCAGATTTGGCACCCTCTGCCATCTATTTCCAAACTGAAAGAAATTGGCCTATAGAAAATGATTTTGGTTGATTGAGGAATTTATCTCATCCTTTGCTAGGAACACGAAAGAACTTCTAAAATCATACTTCACTAATCAAGAAACATACCGTCTCAGCGTTAGGACGAGATGTTTTCAAGACTTTCTCGTACTGTTGGTACATTCCTCACGCGGAGATACGTAATCACTTTCAGGCTGACTGTAAACTTTGCTATATGTCTCTAACAGCACTCTTGCACTGATGACTGTAGTGGGACGGCGCTATCATCTTCGGTGGTGATTGGAGACTGGGCAGAGCTGCACTACACTTTGATCTCAGCAAACGTGCTACCGCGGTAGCGTGTTGACCTCTTGTGCGCGTCTCTTCGCCGACGAATCTGATTCGTCGTTGCGTCTAGCAGCGACCACATTTATTTGTGGTTCCGTCGCGAGGTACCAATCTTGACTTGGGCCTTCATTTTTCGGAATTCACCACACAGATGACTGTAGTAAGCTCTGAAAAGCCATTAAATAAGAAACTGTAGGAAAGAAGTTATTTACAGGAGATGAAAATTATAACTTTTATTGTAAAACGAACAGTTTGAATTTACATTTTCTATAGTGTGGTCCTTTACGTCTGCATTCACCCAAAATATGAATGCTACCCATTGATCACTTCAACGATTCCATTATAATTTATCCTTTGTAATCGTCGGAATCCCGTAACTAGTTTAAAGCCCCAGGAGTGGAAACGTGCGCTGATCTTAACGGAGATGGTATATGACAGTACGCTGTACCGATTTACTTGCCAAACAACGGTCGTCATCGTTTTCCTTGAAGTACAATATCGCAGTACTCGACTGTAAGAAATGGTGTGAAGTTTTTTGAGCTCTGCGATTAATCAATCAATCCCGACACCATTCCTATTCTACTGTATTAATTAAAACGTATACCTGCGTATCGTACTATTATTTAGATTCAAAAATATGAGTGCACCAGTAGTAAGGAATGTAATGGATTTTTATTCACCATATTAATTAGTCCCCGTCAGATCACAGAAGTTAAACGCTGTCGGGCTGGGCTAGCACTTGCATGGGTGACCATCCGGTCTGCCGAGCGCTGTTGGCAAGCGGGGTGCACTCAGCTCTTGTGACGCAAACTGAGGAGATACTAGATTGAGGAGTAGCGGCTCCGGTCTCGTAAACTGATATACGACCGGGAGAGCAGTGTGCTGACCACATGCCCCTTCACATCCGCATACAGTGACGCGTGTGGACTGAGGATGACACGGCGACCGGTTAGTACCGTTGGGCCTTCCAATGCCCGTTCTGACAGGGTTTAGTTTAGTTTATATTAGTTAGTCTTATTAGACTTTGACTAAATAAATTTTATGAATTTAATTTTGGTACCAGCTGTACCTGAAAATCAGTGCGACAATACACAAACTAATGTTCTATTTAAAATGAGTTGTCCTACAGCTAAACTGAGGAGTTTAGGCAAAATTCACAGCGTCGGTTTACCAAACTGTGTGAATCACATTCTGGTTCGAGATATACTTTAGTATTCATGACTTACACGCACGAAGACCATGCACTGAATATTGAAACTGTTTCTAGAGATGTGGTAAGGCAACAGGTTGAAAATACGGTTCTAGAAACGCTGAAGAGGAAAACAAGACATTCAAACAGACTTTGCGCGGCAAGCGTAAACTAGTTATGAAATCCAACTTATATCCACAACAGAAATTTCTTCCCTTCGTCTGTATAAATTTTTCGCAAACCTTTCGTTGTGGTATTGGTCATTCTAATTCTCGATCTTTTACGTTAAGTTCTGTCATTTTACATTTTTCATATAGTATCGTGCTATATTGTAATAAATTATTCGTCACATCAGCTGCAACTGAGGAATTCCATTCCGCTCAATCCGTAGTGATCATTAACACTATAATTCTTTCTCTTATTTTTGGCATTTGGTTTCAAAACGGTTTACAACCTTCGATCCATCCACTACTAGCATGAAAAGTCTTCCGCGTTTCGCCGGCCGGTGTGGCAGCGGCTTTTAGGCGCTTCAGACTGGAACCGCGCGACCGCAACGGTCGCAGATTCGACTCCTGCCTCGGGCATGGATGTGTGTGGTGTCCTTAGGTTAGTTAGGTTTAAGTAGTTCTTAGTTCCAGGGGACTGATGGCCTCATATGTTGAGTGCCGTAGTGCTCAGAGCCTTTTGAACCATTTTTTCTTCCCCGTTTGTTAGTGACAATTCGTTCACGTCTGTTCCTTTCCTTTGGCAGTGTGTAGCATCATTCGTCACTCCTAGTGACCCTGGTCGCGTAAACGCCAAACCTCTTTAGAAAAGACCACGCGTTTGAGAGGTGAGATTTTCTTTCTCTCTGGGTCCTTTTCAATGTAGATTGAATGTTAGTATTGTTAACAACAAAACACAGTTCTTGTGATAAGGTACAGTATGATTTTCGAAAAAGCGAAATCTGTTAGTCTTGCGTGACAAAACTGCAAAACACCTCACCACATTGGAACGATACGAAGTGCGTTATTCATGTGTTATTTTCTGCGTAATGTCAATAGTTCCAAGGGAATATTGTGCGGTCTCCTATAGACTGACTTTTTCTGTCCACCCGTTTTCGATATTGACGCAGTGGACATCGTTACGCACTGCCGGAAAATGTATTACCTTTTCTCGCACAGGATTAAGATAGATACCTGCAAATACACCAGTCCTTCACACCAGGAGAAGCTAATGCATTGCAATGGTAGTTTTTGCCCTATGTTTACGTAATCTATTATGGGGTGTGTTTCTCGTTTGATCTGTAATGGCTGAGGGGAAATTCAGTGTTCCTGTTCATGTTTGCATTCATTTTTTGTCCGAATGCTAATCATAACCCAACGTAAATCCCCATTGTTTCTTACAGTCTCTAACTGATAATGTTGGAAGCTTAGATAAACGAGTATAATAACGTGGGTACTCGTTTGTGACAAATTTGCTTACGAAACTTTTGTCGTTGTTTCCATCAGATAATTAAACACACTGGCTACATATTTTATGCAGCTAACTCAGTTCTCAATTGTCATACGGATTATTCTCAAATGCCAATCTAGTATCTTCAGAATCCGTAATGCACACATCCATCACGAATTCGACTGTAACTGGGAAAAATGCTTAAACGCTCTTTGGGCAGTCACTAAACTGTGATTAAGAAAGAAAGTTTAGAGTTTAGCTTTCAGACGAAGTAGAGGTCATTAGAGTCGGAGCGCAAATTGCGGATGGAAGAGGCCGGAGGAAAGACGTTTGTCATGGTCTTCGATAAGGAGTCGTAACTAATTCTTATCAAGTGGTTCTTATCAAGTGGTCAGTTGCAAATTAAAATTCCAATGAAAATAGGGAGTATCTGAAGCCAAATTTTGCGGCATACGAGATTGATGTTTTAGATGCTATTTTATGGCAACCGGTTCATGCTCGTAAAACACGTATTTTGGGAGAGTATAGTATTGCACATTCCACTGATACACAGTTACCAAAAGGACGATGATATAGATGATATACGTAACTAGTAGTCCCTCTCCCGCATTCTACATTTCACGTGTCCCTGTTTTCCTGTATATTTTTGACGTGTATATGGCGTATATAAGGAGTTTTGCTATTTGGGGAGCAAAATAACTGATGATGGTCGAAGTAGAGAGGATATAAACTGTAGACAGGCAATGGCAAGGAAAGCGTTTCTGAAGAAGAGAAATTTGTTAACATCGAGTATAGATTTAAGTGTCAGGAAGTCATTTCTGAAAGTATTTGTATGCAGTGTAGCCATGTATGGAAGTGAAACATGGACGATAAATAGTTTGGGCAAGAAGAGAATAGAAGCTTTCGAAATGTGGTGCTACAGAAGAATGCTGAAGATTAGATGGGTAGACCACATAAGTAATGAGGAAGTATTGAATAGGATTGGGGAGAAGAGACGTTTGTGGCACAACTAGACCGTTGGTAGGACATGTTCTGAGGCATCAAGGGATCACCAATTTAGTATTGGATGGCAGCGTGGAGGGTAAAAATCGTAGAGGGAGACCAAGAGATGAATACACTAAGCAGATTCAGAAGGATGTAGGTTGCAGTAGGTACTGGGAGATGAAGCGGCTTGCACAGGATAGAGTAGCATGGAGAGCTGCATCAAACCAGCCTCAGGACTGAAGACCACAACAACAACAACATAAGGCGTTAGTAACTGCGAAGGAAAGATGTAACTCTCTAAACTGGGATCCTAACACAAATCGAAGTAGCTTAATGGTTTTCGCGAAATAATTGTATTCTAAAGACATAGTGAGTTCCTATGATAATGTCCTCAACACAATCGATCTAACAATGTGGGCAAAGAGCCACAGAATTTTTCATAAAGCACGTCTCCATCACTTCAACCGTTAACACACTCACAAAATCACTAATTGTAATTCATTCCATAAGATAAATTGTGAGACGAGTAAAACAGTATGAGGATACGACTTGGACTCTCACAGATTCGCCTTCTTGCTTTCCACTAATTTTGAAAAAGTCGGGATCACAATTTTGTTATGAGGCTCCTCACACGTCGGTTTCGAAGTCTTGAGTAACAGAATAGAGTTTTTCCAGTCATTGAGCTATTCAGGTTAAATTTATACTGTTGACAGTGTTTTGGTACACAATAAGAAAACTGGGTGCCTATATTTATGGGAATTTTACATGGATCTTTTCGTACCGTTCTTATACCACTGAATTTCGGTTATTCTCCTTGCTCAGTGATGTATTCTGTTATATTCAGTGGTTCCTCGTTCTCTTCATTTCAAAATTCTTTTATCAGTATCTAATATTTCTATAAGTTCTTATCTTCTTTAAGAAATTCCAGATATTTAGTGAGAATGGAGTTACTGTAATCTCCATCTGACAGGATTAGTTTTGATTGCTGCTGTTTTAAACTTGCAGAACATTCTGTTGCACCAGCTTATGGTATGTGGCATGTCGGGTCTCTCAGTTACAGGCGAGTCTTTTATGAGAAAGCTCAGACACGACACCGTCGTAGTCACAACTTAGTATTCTTCATGCCAAATGTTTTCAGTATGTTAATTATACCGAAAACAACTGATTTGCTCTGAAGTTTTTAGAGCAATAAATAGTAGGTATCACTGAACTTAAGAGTGGAACAATTATCAGCTATCATATGTTTTGTTATTATAATACGCTCTAAGAAGTAAGTTCATTTCGATCCTGTTGGAATTCTGCAGAAAATTCTAACAGTCCAAATTGCTGTCAGTAGCAAATGTATTAACCATCTCAAAGCTACTGAAAGTGATCAATACTTTGTATGTATCCTGCCATATGTACTTGCAACAGTTCTGCTATGTTCGAATATTAACACATGTTTAACGTGTTCCTAAGTTAATAATGCACAGCACTACTGAGGGTGTTGTGTCTTTTGCTCAACAGACACACACACACTAAGGTGAGTTTCACTCATACCAACAACAAACATGCCATTGTTGGAAAAATTAGGATACAAATTTAAACTGCCAGACTTTTCCAAATCTTTGCACTATTGGTAATTATAGATAGATTAGACTGTCAAACTTGTAAAATGTGTATGAACTTACTAATTAAGGACTTCTCACTCAATGACGCAAACTGTTGTCCTGGACTTCCAGTAGGAGTGTCCCAGAGATTTTATGAAAATAATAATTTGGTTTATTACCATTTTGAGGGAAGAAACAATGCATGGACTAGTAATGATATCTAGATACATTTCAAATCCACTTTCACTTGTTGACATAGTTTAGAAGTACAGACGAGACCATCGCCCTCTCCTAGACGCAGTACTCATTCGCCGACCGCACGGACGTCTGCGTCCACAGCCCCACTGACCACGTGACAGAAAGAGGCAGAGCATGCGCCAAGAACGACCGCCGACAACCAGCCTGCACACCGGAGAGCCAATTAACCGACGAAAACCAGCCCTCTCCCCACATCGTCGCGTGCTTAAATAGCCGAAAAGCGACCAAAGCCGGCCGCAGTGGCCGAGCGATTCAAGGCGCTTCAGTCCAGAACCGCGCTGCCACTACGGTCGCAGGTTCGAATCCTGCCTCGGGCATGGATGTGTGTTATGTCCTTAGGTTGGTTAGATTTAAGTAGTTCTAAGTCTAGGGGACTGATGACCTCAGATGTTAAGTCCCATAGTGCTTAGAGCCATTTGAACCATCTGAAAGCGACCAAAGAAGAAAACCGCAGCCACACGATACAGAGTCGATGGCATAGGTCTTAAATGAGTACAGGGAAGCGACTGGCGCCAACGGCATGAAAGCATGTTGATCGTAAAATCTGCAACCAAGTTTTCAGAATAAAGCTTGAAGTTACTGCAACACAGTAAAAGTGATGTGACTATCTGTGTACCTTGTCGCACTATCACGTCTAGATCTTACCATTTTAATCTGCAGGTGGACGCTGAAATGGCTGCAAAATCGGTCATTGGTTTCGTACCAATAACCTGCACACGTGGCTAAGATCAATTCAGCCTGAAAAAAGTCCCCCACTTACGTGCTTGAAGCTGCGCTCTGGCTGCAGAGACACTTGGCTGATGAGGTGCAGAGAAGTCAGGCCGAGAAGGACCGTGATGGAGAAGACTGGCAGAGAACCAATTTTTTACCGTCTGCTTCCTAAAAGTGAGTGTCATGTTTTCACATTTTTCGTTCATCACATGATATCGATTAGCTGAACCATGTATATTCTGAATGACAACGAGTAATTAGAGCTATGTTTCAAACTGTCAACCAATAACTTGCTTCCTCGGACTTGACTCTGAAATAGTATGTCCTGCTTTCTTTTTGTCTCTGTCTACGACTGATGAGATTGGTCTTCGGTTGCGTTCGAATATCTCTAACTTTAAAATTTATTAAGTTAGACGGTACGGACTGATTCTAAGTTTATTAAACATTTGGTTTTGCATCCACAGAATGAGTGGCAACCAGTATCTTCATAGATGTCCTAACTGTCAGATTCTAATTCCGATTTCCAATGTTATCTACTACGATCGGTAATAGATAAAGCTCTGTTTTCTACGTTCTGTTCACAAAAGTGTTCTTCTGGACCTTACCAAAAATGGCACATCCCCTTCTTCCATATTAAGGTTAGTAAAACAGACTCTGCTGGTGGCCCAGCACTATGGGAAACCATATCTGCATTGTGACTTCTGGCAAGTGAAACCCAGTGGTGGCTCTTCAACGCAAAAGCCGGTCTGAGCAGGTTGCACTGTCCTCTACAGCTGAAGGCGAGTCCTTGTGAGGGCACTCCTGGGGGTGGTCTCCCCTATCTGACTGATGTGATCAGCGGCGCGCCCATGTGCTTGCAGCCCACCTGGATATGCCTTCATAGTTGCATCCTATTTAGGTGAACCATGCAATTCCATAGCAAAGTGTTGTCTACACTAAACAAAGAAATAGTAATCACAAGTACTGGCTGGTTCAAATGGCTCTGAGCACTATGCGATTTAACTTCTGAGGTCATCAGTCGCCTAGAACTTAGAACTAATTAAACCTAACTAACCTAAGGACATCACACACATCCATGTCCGAGGCAGGATTCGAACCTGCGACCGTAGCGGTCACGCGGTTCCAGACTGAAGCGCCTTTAACCGCACGGCCACACCGGCCGGCCAATCACAAGTACTGGTACACATCTCATTTACTGGTGGGGAGTAGCTATTCTGATTTGACTTGCCTTTTTTAACTCCTGTTTTATATCAGCCATGGCACAATTTCAAGAAAAATGGTTGCGTAAGATAGTTTTTAGATGTTTCTAAGCTACTGAGGAATGAAGAAATAATTGCCAGGCTCAAAAATGTGTGGCATGCGTTCAAGTATGTGTGTCGTGTAAAATACATTTCTACAATCACTTTTCGTTTGTGGATACTGTAACTGATCAGATATGTTTGGTCTTCTTTCTGACTGAGTGGACGTAACGAGGCAGCTGACTCTAGCTGCACGCAGACCCACGGATTAGTGATTATTAGACGAGTTTCAGGAACGTGAAATGTTATGTCGAACAGATCTGGAACCTGAAAACCATACGACACATCAGATAATGCTTACGTTTCTGTTGGCAGTCGCAGAGACCCTCTTTAATAGTCTAAAAGGATTAGCAGTCGATAGACAGACCAGGTCCATCATCCATGAAAAATAATCGGAAACCACCTCAAACGTGAGATTCGCGGGAGAAGTCTTAAACTCATTCGAAAAGCACGCAGCACTCCGAAAGGAGATTGGTCAATATCATATTAGAAAGGATAATCGGAGAATGGGAGAAACATGCAAAAAGTATCCAAACTGGAAAAGAGAAAGGAATAAGAGTTACGGTGAAATATTTAACATATGCAGGTGACGAACAACAAAGATAAAGCCAACATCCCGTTCATAAAGAGCAGTTACCAGGTATTCCCTGATGGTACAAGGGCATTGCAATGCAGCTCATCCGTTAAGTGATAGTTACGTGCTGCGCTTTACAAGGTGTTACAAAAAGGTACCGCCAAACATTCAGGAAACATTCCTCACACACAAATAAAGAAAATATATTATGTGGACATGTGTCCGGAAACGCTTACTTTCCATGTTAGAGCTCATTTTATTACTCTCTTCAAATCACATTAATCATGGAATAGAAACACACAGCAACAGAACGTACCAGCGTGACTTCAAACACTTTCTTACAGGAAATGTTCAAAATGTCCTCCGTTAGCGAGGATACATGCATGGAATCCCTGATGCGCTGATGCAGCCCTGGAGAATGGCGTATTGTATCACAGCCGTCCACAATACGAGCACGAAGAGTATCTACATTTGGTACCGGGGTTGCGTAGACAATAGCTTTCAAATGCTCCCATAAATGAAAGTCAAGAGGGTTGAGGTCAGGAGAGCGTGGAGGCCATGGAATTGGTCCGCCTCTACCAACCCATCGGTCACCGAATCTGTTGTTGAGAAGCGTACGAACACTTCTACAGAAATGTGCAGGAGCTCCATCGTGCATGAACCACATGTTGTGTCGTACTTGTAAAGGCACATGTTCTAGCAGCACAGGTAAAGCATCACGTATGAAATCATGATAACGTGCTCCATTGAGCGTAGGTGGAAGAACTTGGGGCCCAATCAAGACATCACCAACAATGCCTGCCCAAACGTTCACAGAAAATTGTGTTGATGACGTGATTGCACAATTGCGTGCGGATTCTCGTCAGCCCACACATGTTGATTGTGAAAATTTACAATTTGATCGCGTTGGAATCAAGCCTCATCCGTAAAGAGAACATTTGCACTGAAATGAGGATTGACACATTGTTGGATGAACCATTCGCAGAAGTGTACCCGTGGAGGCTAATCAGCTGCTGATAGTGCCTGCACACGCTGTACATGGTACGGAAACAAGTGGTTCTCCCGTAGCACTCTCCATCCAGTGACATGGTCAACGTTACCTTGGACAGCAGCAACTTCTCTGACGCTGACATTAGGGTTATCGTCAACTGCACGAAGAATTGCCTCGTCCACTGCAGGTGTCCTCGTCGTTCTAGGTCTTCCCCGGCCACGAGTCATAGGCTGGAATGTTCCGGGCTCCCTAAGACCCCGATCAATTGCTTCGAACGTCGTCCTGTCAGGACACCTTCGTTCTGGAAATCTGTCTCGATACAAACGTACCGCGCCACGGCTATTGCCCCGTGCTAATCCATACATCAAATGGGCATCGGCCAACTCCGCATTTGTAAACATTGCACTGACTGCAAAACCACGTTCGTGATGAACACTAACCTGTTGATGCTACTTACTGATGTGCTTGATGCTAGTACTGTAGAGCAATGAGTCGCATGTCAACACAAGCACCGAAGTCAACATTGTGGTTGTTGTTGTCTTCAGTCCTGAGACTGGTCTGATGCAGCTCTCCATGCTACTCTATCCTGTGCAAGCTTCTTCATCTCCCAGTACTTACTGCAACCTACATCCTTCTGAATCTGCTTAGTGTATTCATCTCTTGGTCTCCCTCTATGATTTTTACCCTCCACGCTGCCCCCCAATGCTAAATTTGTGATCCCTTGATGCCTCAGAACATGTCCTACCAACCGGTCCCTTCTTCTTGTCAAGTTGTGCCACAAACTCCTCTTCTCCCCAATTCTATTCAATACCTCCTCATTAGTTATGTGATCTACCCATCTAATCTTCAGCATTCTTCTGTAGCACCACATTTCGAAAGCTTCTATTCTCTTCTTGTCCAAACTATTTATTGTCCATGTTTCACTTCCATACATGGCTACACTCCATACGAATACTTTCAGAAACGACTTCCTGACGCTTAAATCTATACTCCATGTTAACAAATTTCTCTTCTTCGGAAACACTTTCCTTGCCATTGCCAGTCTACATTTTATATCCTCTCTACTTCGACCATCATCAGTTATTTTGCTCGCTAAATAGCAAAACTCCTTTACTACTTGAAGTGTCTCATTTCCTAATCTAATTCCCTCAGCATCACCCGACTTAATTCGACTATATTCGATTATCCTCGTTTTACTTTTGTTGATGTTCATCTTATATCGTCCTTTCCAGACACTGTCCATTTCGTTCAACTGCTCTTCCAAGTCCTTTGCCGTCTCTGACAGAATTACAAAGTCATCGGCGAACCTCAACGTTTTTATTTCTTCTCCATGGACTTTAATACCTACTCCGAATTTTTCATTTGTTTCCTTTACTACTTGCTCAATATGCAGATCGAATAACATCGGGGACGGGCTACAACCCTATCTCACTCCCTTCCCAACCGCTGCTTCCCTTTCATGCCCCTCGACTCTTGTAACTGCCATCTGGTTTCTGTTCAAATCGTAAATAGCCTTTCGCTCCGTGTATTTTACCCCTGCCACCTTTAGAATTTGAAAGAGAGTATTCCAGTCAACATTGTCAAAAGCTTTCTCTAAGCACAGAAATGCTAGAAATGTAGGTTTGCCTTTCCTTAATCTATTTTCTAAGATAAGTCGTAGGGTCAGTATTGCCTCACGTGTTCCAACATTTCTGCGGAATCCAAACTGATCTTCGCCGAGGTCGGCTTCTACCAGTTTTTCCATTCGTCTGTAAAAAATTCGCGTTAGATATTCATACAAATGGCTCTCTTTTCTCCAAAGGTCTTTTTAATTTTCCTGTAGGCAGTATCTATCTTACCCCTAGTGAGATAAGCCTCTACATCCTTACATTTGTCCTCTAGCCATCCCTGCTTAGCCATTTTACACTTCCTGTCGATCTCATTTTTGAGACGTTTGTATTCCCTTTTGCCTGCTTCATTTACTGCGTTTTTATATTTTCTCCTTTCATCAATTAAATTCAATATATCTTCTGTTACCCAAGGATTTCTACTAGCCCTCGTCTTTTTACCTACTTGATCCTCTGCTGCCTTCACTACTTCATCCCACAGAGCTACCCATTCTTCTTCTACTGTATTTCTTTCCTCCATTCCTGTCAATTGTTCCCTTATCATCTCCCTGAACCTCTGTACAAACTCTGGTTTAGTCAGTTTATCCAGGTCCCAACCCCTTAAATTCCCACCTTTTGCAGTTTCTTCAGTTTTAATCTACAGTTCATAACCAATAGATTGTGGTCAGAGTCCACATCTGACCCTGGGAATGTCTTACAATTTAAAACCTGATTCCTAAATCTCTGTCTTGCCATTATACAGGGTGATTCAAAAAGAATACCACAACTTTAGGAATTTAAAACTCTGCAACGACAAAAGGCAGAGCTAAGCACTATCTGTCGGCGAATTAAGGGAGCTATAAAGTTTCATTTAGTTGTACATTTGTTCGCTTGAGGCGCTGTTGACTAGGCGTCAGCGTCAGTTGATGCTAAGATGGTGACCGCTCAACAGAAAGCTTTTTGTGTTATTGAGTACAGCAGAAGTGAATCGACGACAGTTGTTCAGCGTGCATTTCGAACGAAGTATGGTGTTAAACCTCCTGATAGGTGGTGTATTAAACGTTGGTATAAACAGTTTACAGAGAATGGGTGTTTGTGCAAAGGGAAAAGTTCTGGACGGCCGAGAACGAGTGATGAAAATGTAGCACGCATCCAGCAAGCATTTGTTCGCAGCCCAGGAAAATCGACTCGCAGAGCTAGCAGAGAGCTGCAAATTCCACAATCAACTGTATGGAGAGTCCTACGAAAAAAGTTAGTTATGAAACCCTATCGTCTGAAATTGGTTCAAGCACTGTCTGCAGCTGATAAGATTAAAAGAATCGATTTCTGTGATTTTATCCTTGCTCAAATGGAAACAGATGAATCTTTCGTTTCAGAGATTGTGTTTAGTGATGAAGCAACTTTCCACACTAACGGGAAAGTCAACCGTCACAATGTCTGTATATGGGGCACTGAGAATCCGCGGGAAACAACTCAGTGTGAACGTGACTCGCCTAAGGTGAACGTTTTCTGTGCCATTTCAGCCAATAAAGTTTTTGGTCCCTTTTTCTTCGAAGGTGCTACTGTAACTGGACTACAGTATCTGGAGATGTTAGAGAATTGGTTGTTCCCTCAGCTCAAACAAGAAGCACAACAATTCATATTTCAGCAGGATGGAGCGCCACCACATTGGCACTTATCTGTCCGTAACTACCTGAACGTCAACTACCCGAGGCGATGGATCGGCCGCCAGGCAGCCCGTGACAGAGCACTTCATCACTGGCCTCCAAGAAGCCCTGATCTTACCCCCTGCGATTTTTTCTTATGGGGGTATGTTAAGGATATGGTGTTTCGGCCACCTCTCCCAGCCACCATTGATGATTTGAAACGAGAAATAACAGCAGCTATCCAAACTGTTACGCCTGATATGCTACAGAGAGTGTGGAACGAGTGGGAGTATCGGGTTGATATTGCTCGAGTGTCTGGAGGAGCCCATATTGAACATCTCTGAACTTGTTTTTGAGTGAAAAAAAAAACCTTTTTAAATACCCTTTGTAATGGTGTATAACAGAAGGTTATATTATGTTTCTTTCATTAAATACACATTTTTAAAGTTGTGGTATTCTTTTTGAATCACCCTGTATAATCTATCTGATACCTTCTAGTATCTCCAGGATTCTTCCATGTATACAACCTTCTTTTATGATTCTTGAACCAAGTGTTAGCTATGATTAAGTTATGCTCTGTGCAAAATTCTACCAGATGGCTTCCTCTTTCATTTCTCTCCCCCAATCCATATTCACCCACTATGTTTCCTTCTCTCCCTTTTCCTACTTTCGAATTCCAATCACCCACGACTATTAAATTTTCGTCTCCCTTCACTACCTGAATAATTTCTTTTATCTCATCATACATTTCATCAATT
This sequence comes from Schistocerca americana, assembly GCF_021461395.2. NCBI lineage: Eukaryota > Metazoa > Arthropoda > Insecta > Orthoptera > Acrididae > Schistocerca > Schistocerca americana. The sequence continues at coordinate 623,545,231 of NC_060119.1, forward strand.
TCTTCATCATCTGCAGAGCTAGTTGGCATATAAACTTGTACTACTGTATAAGGCATGGGCTTCGTTCACTATGCTGTTGGTAGTAGCTTACCCGCACTCCTATTTTTGTTCATTATTAAACCTACTCCTGCATTACCACTATTTGATTTTGTATTTATAACCCTGTATTCACCTGACCAAAAGTCTTGTTCCTCCTGCCACCGAACTTCACTAATTCCCACTATATCTAACTTCAACTTATCCATTTCCCTTTTTATATTTTCTAACCTACCTGCCCGATTAAGGGATCTGACATTCCACGCTCCGATCCGTAGAACGACAGTTTTCTTTCTCCTGATAACGATGTCCTCTTGAGTAGTCCCCGCCCGGAGATCCGAATGGGGGACTATTTTACCTCCGGAATATGTTACCCAAGAGGACGCCATCATCATTTAACCATACAGTAAAGCTGCATGCCCTCGGGATAAATTACGGCTGTAGTTTCCCCTTGCTTTCAGCCGTTCGCAGTACCTTTACCTTCCTTCAATTGGGCCAACTGGCAGTGAATCAAGGAAGTACAGTACATACTGACGAAACTAAAATGAGCTCTAACATGGAAATTAAGCGTTTCCGGACACACGCCCACATAACTACTTTTCTTTATTTGTGTGTGAGGAATGTTTCCTGAAAGTTTGGCCTGTATGTATGACAAAGTACTCAAGTTCCATGTGAGCTTTTCTGTTTTCTGTAATCTCTTACTTATCAGTAGTTTCATACCTTTGACTGCTTATTATAAGTAGCGACATTGGAATTGGTCACTCAATACACTATCAGTTTTTCTTCCGCATTCTTATTTTGTCAATTTATCATCCTAGATGGTGTTCGTTATTCCGAAAGTTGATGTTTGTATCTCCTTCTCTTTCCCTGAAGTTTGAGTACAGTAAAATACGAAAAACTAATTGTACAGTTGCCTGGTTTAGAAATCCGCGTCACCTAGCTTCCTTACATACATATGCCACGTGTTAGTGAGCTACAAGATGCTTTAAATGTACGAATATGAGAAAACTTATGCACGTTTGGCGCCGCGCAGCATACGGATGATGTTCAGCATTTGAAAATGGAGCTACGATGAGAACATTTCAAGTTTCTGCGTAAGCTGCTGTCGGCTAGAAAATGGCTAGAGTCTCTACTTAAAATATTATATTTCGTGTACCAATTCAGTAGTCGAAATATTGGGACTGTTACACAGATCGGTATGAATTTCTTGGTTTATATTCATTGCCATGTAAATGAATGATAATTTTATATAAAATCTCTTTTTTTAAGCACGTCTCATTAAGCTTAGTTAAAAAAACTGAGGTACAGTGAGTGGTAACGCTTTAATTGAAGAATGCGTTGTCTTCATACTGTCTGTCACATCTGTAATGTATCTATCGCTACTTATCAATGATTTCTAAAAATTCCTCTCATTGTTATTGTATGTTCCTGAAGAAATTATTCTCTACGCCTCGCTGCAAGTAAATGCCTCTCAACACTATATTCGAGGGCGCAAAGCCACCCCAATTATCGATTGCAGGGCTCGTTCGATATACACCTCTGTTCAGCGAGTCCCACAAATAGGTCCCCGGTGCAATTAAATTCTTATCATTTCTCGTGGTAATCAAGGTGCGTGACAAATTGAACTGATTGTACAGCTGCCTCGTTTTCACGAGTGAATAACGACAGCTCATTTTTCTTTTTTGGTGGTTAGGTGTACCAACGGAAATATTGCACATTGTGTGTTAAGAGTAATTAACCAAAGCAGAGTTTTCACAACGCCGAGTCATGAGTGATTTCTAGTTTAATAATTTTTTATTTCATTTGTTGAGTAATAGGTTGTGTTATTATTAAAATATCAATTCACGCATATCATGTCTACTTTTCCTGTTTTGATTGTGAACATAAGCCACGGAAAGTTAAAGCTTGGCTACTTGTACGTAACATTACAAAAAATTTACGTGTGTCATATTTCCATTCGTCGTGACTGGTTTACACGGAGTTCCGACGAATCATCTTTTACGTAATCTTCGTTACATGTAAGGTGAGACACTTTTGGGAGAAGAGGATAGTTTTTGTTGCTAGCATGACGTATTAGCAATTTAGTTGTAACACTAGACTCGTATTCATGAGTGGGAATATCGAACGCCCTTTGGGCCAACACAGATGTACATCATCCTTTGTACCTTAAAATCACTTTAGGTGAATATCAGAGTTCTTCCTGTAACAAAATATTGGCCAGTGTACTCCTAATGCTCATTCAGCTGTATTCATGTACTGCTGCTAAAAAGCTGTAACACTCGAAATTATGGATCTTGCTAATTCTCGGCTGATCCATCCTAAAGAAAGTGACAAAGAACTTCAGTAAATAAAAGAACGTTAAATCAGCATAATGAAACTGTGATCCGGTGATCTAAAGCTGAATACTTCCAGATTACCACCGCCATGTCTAAATTTTCAGTGAAATAGGATCTCTTACGTCGATGTAGTGTTCAAGAGTGGAGGAATACTATCGTCTTCTCTGGATAACTCCTTCTCACATTTAATTGTAACATCATTGATTTTCATGCTTTTATTCGACCTTGCGTAAATACTGCTACGTTTAGACACTGATCTTGAAAATCCTGTAACTGTACCATCTAAAATTCGTACCGAAACTCTCACTGAGATATTGAGTTTTAGGTATCAACTATTAATTTGCTAGCAAAAATTTCTATTTCAATTTTGATTGATTTTCGAAATTGGAAGTGAGTGACAATATGTGCAAGGAATAGTGGCAAAGATGCTAGACAAAGGCAACAGAATGCAACATGTGCATAACTCATGAGTTGAAACTAGTTAAAGTAGTTAATCGCATCTATTGTAAGGGAACCTAAATCTGAAAAAGAAGACATTGGAAAGGTAAAATGCAGTTATGGTGTAATTACGAGAGTTGCCCAGAAAGTAATGCACCGCATTTTTTCTTCAATTCTTTATTGAACATAATGAGAATTACACACACGAAATCATTGTGTTTTATCTACACACCCTATTTTTCCACGCAATCTCCATCCCGTTCTATGGCCCTCCTTCAGCGCGAAACAAGGGCTTGTATGCCATGTCGGTATCAATCCTTGTTCTGCTGGCGGAGCCAGTGCTTCACCGTGTGAATCACCTCCTTATCGTCCTCAAAATTTCTTTCATGAAAGGCATCCTATAACCTGTCCTCACGAATGACATCAACTCACTACAACAGGTCAGGTGTGGCAGCCGTGGATGGTGTCTCCGACCGCTGCAAATCGAGGAGCTCAACCGAACCGCCTCCTGATGGCCGCACCGTCCGTACTTATGTCGACAGCAGATGCTCCATAGACTCTGCACAAGCGTTTTTGGATATTCCCCACAGTTTCCTTCTCTGCAGGGAGAAATTCAATGACGACACGTTGCTTGTAATGTACATCACCTGCAGACGCCATTTTGAAACTGTCCTGCAGCTACGCTATCCGTCGGAAGTGACGGAAACTTGGCGCGGTCACTCAGGAGACTTGAAATAATACATACGTAATTTTTTGCATTCACAGCATTGTGTTCGGCTGAGAAAAAATGCGGTGCATTACTTTCTGGGCAACCCTCGTGCAAAGGATGCGCAATTTGAGACACTATACAAACTAAACACAAAACTTAGCTTATGAAGACTGCTGAGCATAATGATCCATTCTAGCTCGTATGAGAGATGCTAGCCATTTAATCCGAAGTAGAATATAAGCGGAAAAATAAGCATTCTTCCTTGTAGGATTGATAACCTTTTCCATGTGTAAGTTAAAACTGGAAACAGAATTCAAAGTAAATTTTATTTGTGAAGGAAATAACAGAGAACTAAAGTGTCAATTTTAAGTGAGCGCGTCTTCGAGTCGTAACTTAAATGACAAGGACAATAATTCACAAACCTACCCATTATCAAGAATATTTCTCTCAGATATTCCCCATTTCTTGCTCCATCTAGCTTCTTAAAGATGTTCGGTGCCATTCTCTAAATGTTAAACAAATCCCAGAAACGGTGAGAAGGAAAAAAAAAACAAAAGGAAAAGAAAAAGGGGAAACACTCCTCACTGTAAATTACTGGCAAGATTTTGTAAATCTGTATAGACAGATTAACACGAATAAATATGTTAATATCCTTATGTAGGTAAACGATGTTGCAAATGGGAAAAAAGTGAAGACGAGGTACAAAAAGCAGGGCATAACCTACGTAAATCAGTGGAAAGATAATATAGCCTTTGAATATCAACAAAGAAACGTAAAAAAGCAAGTCTGCAGGCTTTCATGGCCGTTGTCACTGAGACTAAAATCTTCTGCGTTGTTAAGCCACGTCACATTTCCTTCTAAAACAATCGACGTTTCGACTCCTCAGCTGGGAACTTCTTCAGGATGTTTCGGTGTCCACTACTGCCAGCAATATAAGATCCCAGCAGGAGGGTCGAAACGTCGATTACTTTATAAGAAAATATGACGCGACCTAACAACCCAGAAGATTTTAACATTAGAAACCTAAAACTATGGCTCATCACGGGAAGTACCCCACACGGGAAGTACCCCACCCACCCAAAAATAATAAAAGATAATACATCATCACTTGAGCAGGACTCTAGCTTTAATTTTTTTAACCTATGATACGGACAATGACATTGAAAACAAGATTAATAAATATCATATAATATGCGGAATGATAAACAAAACATTCCAGAACTAAATAGAAGGTTACAAAATTAAAATTTTATAAAACTATGGCTACCCCGATATTGCTATGTGAAAGTGAGTCATAGATTCTTAAAAAAACGTGATAAAAGGAAAATACAAGCAGTAGAGCTGTTTCTCGTGAAAGTTAGGGGTGCTAGCTGGGAAGATCAAATAAGAAATGAAGGAATTAGGACTAAGAGGAAGAAACGGACATAGATTTAGAATGAGATGGCAGTAAAAAGAGAAGATTGAACACACACAGACATAGGAAGATTCAGAACGAAGAAGTGGTAGTAAAAAGAGAAGACTGAACAGACATATTTGCCTAAGCCTTGAAGTACAGAAGAAAAAGAAGACGTAGAAGAAGAAGACGACTTTGCAATCTGTGTACAAAAGGAACACTCTCTACTTCAAATACGAGCCTTGTATCGGTTCATGAAGCTATTATCGACAGATGTTTTACCTCTATTGAATCTTTGCACATAGTAACCTAGCACCGACCGCTGTAGGGTCCCGCTAGACAGCGTTGCGTATCACGCCTGCCCGATTTTTGAGCATTGTGTTCATAGTTACTGATACGTTATTTTTTGTGGTGGCTGTCACTTCTTATTCCCTTACCGAAAATTCGTAAAGAAAGTGGAATCTGAGCTAGTGGCGAAAAAATTTAATACCATTGTTCTTTATACCTTTAAATTCCTGGTGTCAAAGTGATTATGATGTCTGTAAAATGCGTATACAAAGCTTAACGGTACTTCCGTAGGAACCCTATCTGTAGCAGCGAAGTTACAACACTCCATACACACTAAATGCTATATCGGATAAAAACACGGAGTCCCAAAATCAGGTGACTTGAGCTGCTCGTCCGAATGCTGATTCCATGAATATTTATGGCTGGAAGTTGTCTACTTTGTTCACTGCACCGTCAGCGGGACACCCAAGAAAATGAATGCAATGGGAAGTATTTTAAAACTGTCGCATTCAGCTTTCCTGTCTATAGTAATGGAGTGACTTGTTTGTTGCATGGTCGATGCAAAAAGAACATTATCTAAATTTGCTTCATCTGCTCCTACAGTCTCGTGGCTATGCGGCCTGGATCTGGTTGTTTTTTCAATTATAATGACTATGATTCCGTAGCCAGAGTGTTAAAAATTTTTAAATCTCTGCCACTGGGTTTAGTGGATACGCCGTTTCCCGTGAGATCACCGAAGTTAAGCGCTGTCGGGCGTGGTCAGCACTTGGATGGGTGACCATCCAGGCCGCCATGCGCTGTTACCATTTTTCGGGGTGCACTCAGCCTCGTGATGCCAATTGAGGAGCTGCTCGAACGAATAATAGCGGCTTCGGTCAAGAATACCATCTTACTTCCGGGAGACCCCACGTCCCTCCTATCCGCATCCTCCACCGAGGATGACACGGCGGTCGGATGGTCCCGATAGGCTACTCGTGGCCTGAAGGCGGAGTGCCACTGGGCTTAAAAAATGTTTTGTCTATGTACCCCCATAAGTGCATATTATGTTATATATTATTCTAGCTGTTTTGGTATCCTAATTAATTACTACCTGTTCACTTTTTAAATATTAATAGTTCTTTTACTTAATACTAGCAGATGTTTCAAATTATTCATTCAGAATCTTCAAAGTTTTTTGTTTTTCCATTTAAACCTGGAATTTTCTATTTTCATATATTTATTATTTTGTGTGTTTTATCCGTCTCAAGGTTTTATAAGGGCTTTTAAAGTGTTTTAATCAACATGTATGGCCAGTTTAACGACCAAGAAAAATTGCAAATGTTACTTCATCTTACCAGGCGGCGTGCACGTGAAGACTTGGTGGCAGAGGCCGGATGCTGTAAACGGTAGGCATTAATGCATCTTTTAAAATTATTTAAGTGTCAGTGGAGCACGTGTTTAATTTTTACGTACTTCTGTTAACGTTGACGACGATAAACTCGTGTAAACTGCATAATTTTTGTGTTAAGAGCAGCACTGACCTCAAAATAATTACGTTTTTTATTTAAATGAGTTCGGTTTTACTAGTACTTTTGAGTTCAAGATCCTCGCTCCCTATCTTATCAGAACAGATATGTAATTCAAAAATAAAGAAAACCAGTTAGATGTTATAATACCTCAATACTGAGCTGGTGCGTTGCTGGCGCCAGTTTCCATCGATTGTCTTTTCATCGTTGAGTCGACTACGATGCTTATTTGTCTTCTTCACATTTTTGGCGGCGGGGGATTTTTACCTGCAGTGCGCGCTCTCTGCTGGTGGCTGGTGTGCGGGTACCCGCGGTGTGAGGTGGAGTGGAGGCCGAGTCGGTATGACGAAGGAACGTGGCCAGCCTCTATTGAGCGTTTAACCGTTACAATGCAAATCCTCTGTCCATGGCGATGGGGATTTCCTCGAGGTCGGAAGGACAAGATCCGTCGAGTTGGTTACATGTTAGACAGGCCGAATGAATTGGATGGTTCAAATGGCTCTGAGCACTATGGGACTTAACATCTGAGGTCATCAGTCCACTAGAACTTAGAACTACTTAAACCTAACTAACCTAAGGACATCACACACACCCATGCCCAAGGCAGGATTCGAACCTGCGACCGTAACAGTCACGCGGTTCCGGACTGAAGCGCCTAGAACCGCACAGCCACCGCGGCCGGAGAATGAATTGGAGTCTTGGAGTTGCTTCGGTGGGTGGTGTTCATATTAACTAAATATTCCAGGGTACTAAAAACCATCTCGAATTGTTCCAGTAGCTTATCATTGAATTTGGTGTCGTCTCTTGATACCTTGACGGCAGTTAAAGAAGTGTTACGACGTCCACCAAACAGACACGAAGCATGGACAAACACGTAGCTAGATGCGTCAGTAAGTAGTGCGTAAGTCAGTGTCTGGCGTTCCAAGCTGCGCCGAAATATATTTCCCATTCTACCAGTTATGTCATTATTTTAGTCTGGCCTTAAAATGTACGTCGATATTATTCTTGCTCTTCTTTTATGCCATTATTTTAGTGATGGTTTTAAGGACTTGTGTAACAAAATTTTAAGAGCCGTGACTGCCCAAGTAAGTCGCGGAGGTTAATTCTCAAAAAATGGCTCTGAGCACTATGGGACTTAACATCTATGGTCATCAGTCCCCTAGAACTTAGAACTACTTAAACCTAACTAACCTAAGGACAGCACACAACACCCAGCCATCACGAGGCAGAGAAAATCCCTGATCCCGCCGGGAATCGAACCCGGGAACCCGGGCGTGGGAAGCGAGAACGCTACCGCACGACCACGAGATGCGAGCGAGGTTAATTCTGTTGGTTTCATTTGTGGAGCATATCATTGAAAGATATTGATAAGTAGTGCCGCAATTAGGATTGTGTATCTCATGCCCCAGAATATTGTCTGCTGCTGATGTGTTTTATGTTGCAGATAATTAGCAGTGGTTGAAGCGAGAAAACTGGGATCGGACTACCTGATATTTAAGGCCCTGCCCCTTCCCCCATCGTCTCGGTTTATGTTGTTACTGTCCTGTAATTCCATCCTTTCGGTGGAGAGTTGTGGTTTCTGAAGCCCAATCGCAGTGCAAAGTTGAGTACCTTTTTATTTCATTTCCTGTCCTGTGGATTTCTTGTACTGATTAAAATCTTTTGGTGTGCTCGCGTGCATCACTAATTCCCATGTAGAGTGGAAGTAACCGCTGTTATGTTTTTCTTGGGAAGATCTTCTGGTTATAGTCAGGTACTGAAATCATACGAACCTGGTATAGGCCAGTAGTATTGTTCTAATTAATCTGAAGTTGGCAGAGTAAACTTTAAAAATTTTTGGGCTTTTTGAGCTCAGAACTTTGATGTGAGTTAGTCATATTTTATGAATCGGGATTTTATGAGCATTGTATTAGTTAAAGAAAACTTGACCGAGTAAACCTTAAAATTTATGTGTTTGTTGAACTCAAAACTTTTAACTGGGATAGTTATGTTAGTCATATTTTGCGAGCATGCTTTTATGAATGTTGTGTTTGAATTATGAAAAGTTGGCCAAGGAAGCCTTAAAACATTACTGTCTGTTGAACACTGGGTTGGTTGTGTCAACCATATTTATCTTAATAACGGTTTTGTGAATAGTCTTTCATTTAATGAAAAGTTGCCCGGGTAAATCTTAAAAATATTGGTGTTTGTGGAACTCAGAACATTTATCTGAGCTAGTTAAGTCAGTCATATTTTACGAAGGATGCTTTTATAAATATTCTTTTTAAATTATAAAAAGTTGGCCAAAGAAGCCTTAAGACATTACTGTCTGTTGAATTCCGAACTTGGATGTGATGAAAAGATACATAAAAGAGTTTCCATGTAAGTGATGAAGTAGGTGAGATTTATTTGTCAGTCATATTGAATTAACTATGGGTCCACGGACATGGTTTAAATTAATGTAAGTGGTTGAAAGAAAACTATATGTGGATTTTTCTCTTCTATAAGACAAGCTTTGTTGTAATTATAGTTACTGTGAATGTATTATGAACAAATGTATTTGTAATAAAGAAGCGCGTGGCAACTATAACTGATTTCGATTGTGATTTCTGTGTGTCCTTAGGGACCACACCCCAAATACTATTCACAATTTGATTGTCCGCAGCGAATAGTGTCTTACAATTGACATGTCCCAGCTTGTACGGTTAAAACCGAATAAAAATAAAATTAAAATACGGAGATTTGTCTGTTCTAGTATCTAAAAAGATCGCTTTCGTAATACTAAGCATTCATGTACAATCTATGTCTGAATTACAGCGAAACCAAAGATCACAGAAGCACGAGTCCCTGAAGAAACAATTATACACGTGTGACAGACATATCGTAGCCAGCAGACTCAAACAGTCATAAATGAGGCATTATTATGGAAAAATTTTGGCTGAATCAATGTACAAGAGGTCGAAAAAAATAGGGAGACACCGCTACAAATTCCCACTTGAACATAACTGCACATACTAGCCACGAACGACACCTGCGCAACGTCCTCAATACACTGCAAATGTCACTCGGCGTCAGAACAGTTTTCTGTGTAGCTGTGAGTGTAAACGTCGGTGTTAAATGCATTTGAACGTACGCAAATAGCAGGTGCTTATATGGTAGATGGTTCCGTAACCAAGGCAGTGGAAGCGTTTGGTCAAGAGGCATCGTAACAAAGGTTTATACCGCATAAAAAAATACCATCAGCTGTGTCACAACACGGACGGAAGAGTGTGTCGAATGATCACGACGGACGTCCATTAAAGAGGTTAGCAATGAAAAATAAGAGGACAACAACAGCCAAGGATTATGTCATTCTTTTAGCTCATCAGGTCAATTGCATGGTACAACGTCTGTTCACCATTGGTTATGCCGTGTTCCAACACGACAGGTCCCCTTTCAAAAAGCTCACATCGGCCAGGACTGCTTTTCTGAGCATATCCCCTTGCAACTATAGTCACCAGATCTCATATTTAATGAGTGTTTGAGGTCTAGTTTGGAGGGAAGGATGCGTCATCCCTATCCTGAATTTCCACTACTTTGTAGGGAAAAAAAGTATAAGATTCTTTTCCTATACAACAAACAGCGCCGTACCAACAATTGTCGTAGTCCATGAGCAGGGATCAGTAAACTGGAATTTTTTTTGTCTGTCATCGGTCTTCTGACTGGCAGGATGTGGCATGACAAATTATCCTGCTGTGGCAACCTCTTCATTTCAATCTATGCTCTCAGTTATTTGCTGGTTGTTTTCCAAACACTGTCTTCCTCTAAACATTTTACCCTCTATAGATCCATGGAAGTTATTCCCTGATGTCTGTCGAGATGACCTGTCATCCCAGACTATCCGATTCTGCGCAGAACCTCATCATACCTTACCTCATCAGTCCACCTAATTTTCAACATTCCTCGGTAGTACAACATCTCAAGTGCATCAGTTCTCTTCTGTTCCGGTTGCCTCACAGTCCATGTTTCACTACCACGTAATGCTGCGCTCCAGATGTACAGTCTTAGAAAATTCATCTCAAAATTAAGGCCTTTCTTTGATACTAGTAGACTAATCTTAGCCAGGAATGCCTTTTTGCCAGTGCTTTCGATGAAATCCTTGCTCCGTCAGTCATGAGTTATTTTCCTACCTAGGTAGCAGAATTTCTTAACTTCATCTACTTTGGGGTAACCAATCCTCAAAAGTTTCTCGCTACTTTCATTTCTGCTACATCTCATCACTTCCGTCTTTCTTCAATTTACTCTCAATCACCATTTTGAACTCGTTAGACCATTCCCTTCATCACACGCTGTAATAATTCTTCAGTTTCACTGAGGACAGCGATGTCATCAGCAAATCTTATTGTCGATATCCTTTCAGCCAGAATTTTAACCCCATACGTGAACGTTCCTTTTATTTACATGACTGCCTCTTCGATGTACAGATTGAGCAGTAGGGCGAAAGACTACACCATTCTTAATCCGAGCACTTCGTTCTTGGTCTTCTACTCTTGACTCTTGTACATGTTGTTTGTTAATCGTGTCTCCCTAAAGCTTATCAATACATTCTTCAGAATTTCGTACATATTGCAACGTTTGATATTGTCCTCCGCTCTCTTCAGGTCAACGAATCCAATGAACGTGTCTTGATTTTTCATTAGTCCTGTTTCCATTATCAACCACAACGTCAGAACCCCCTCCCTCGTGATTTTAATTTCCTAAAGACAAACTAATGGTCATGTAACACATACTCAATTTTCTTTTCTGTTCTTCTGTATATTACGCTGGTCAGCAAGTTTGATGCGTGAACTGTTAAGTTGACTGTGTGATAATACTCGCATTTGTCCTTGCAGTCTTCGAAATTGTGTGCATGATTCTCCACATCTTCCCTAGCGCTTTTAAATTCTGATTCTAGTACTGAATCCCCTACCTCTTCTACATCTACATGTGTTTCTTCTTCTGTCATCTCATCGAACATGTCTTTCCCCTCATAGAAGCCTTTAATATGCTCTTTCCACCTAATCGATTTCTCCTCTGCATTTAACAGTGGAATTCCCGTTGCACTCTTACTATTACCACCCTTGCTTTTAATTTCACAGAGGGTTTTGAGTTTTCTATATGCTAGGACAGTCGTCCAGACAATCATTTCTTTTCCGATTTCTTCACATTTTTCACGCAGCCATTTCGTCTTAGCTTCCCCGCACTATCTACTTATTTCATTCCTTAGACACTTGTATTCCTGTAGTCTGAATTTCCCGGAACAATTTTGTATTTCTTTATTTCATTGATCAAGTGAAGCTTTCTTTACTCCCTTGCCCTCTTTTTACTCATCAGCCTTTTGACTGATCTGTGGTTTGTTGTCTGTCACGAATTCCTATCATGTGCCAACCTCTTCATCCCAGAGTAGCACGTGCCAATCCACGTCCTCAATTATTTGCTGGATATATTCGAATCTCTGTTTTCCTCTACAGCTTTGCTCTCTTCAGCTCCCTCTACTACCATGGGAGTCATTCCCTGGCGTCTTAACAGATGTCCTATCATTATGTCTCTCCAGTGTTTTCCACATACTCCTTTCTTCTCCGATTCTGCACTGAACCTCTTTATTCCTTACCTTATCAGTCAAGCTACACTGAAGAGACAAAGAAACTGGTACACCTGCCTAATATCATGTAGGGCCCCAGCAAGCACTCAGAAATGCCGAGAAGCGACGTGGCGTGGACTCGAATAATGTCTGAAGTAGCTCTGGAGGGAGTTGACACCATGGATTCTGGAGGGCTGTCCATAAATCCATAAGGGTACGGGGGGTGGCGATCTCTTCTGAACAGCATGTTACAAGTCATCCTAGATATGCTCAATAATGTTCAAGTCTGGGGAGTTTGGTGGCCAGTGGAAGTGTTAAAACTCAGAAGAGTGTTCCTGGAGCCACTCTGTAGCTCTTCTGAACTTGTGGGGTGTCGCATTGTCCTGCTGGAATTGCCCAAGTCCGTCGGAACGCACAGTGGAGATGAATGGATACAAGTGACCAGAAAGGATGCTTCCGTACGTGTCACCTGTGAGAGTCGTATCTAGACCTACCAGGGATCCCATATCACTCTAATTGCACACACCCCACACCATTGCCGAGCCTACACCAGCTTGAACACTCCACTGCTGAAATTCACGGTCCGTGGATTCATGAGGTTGTCTTCATACCCGTACACGTCCATGCGCTCGATACAAATTGAAACGAGACTCGTCAGACCAGGCTAAATGTTTCCAATCATCAACAATCGAATGTTGGTGTTAACGGTCCCAGGCGAAGCCTAAAGCTTTGTGTCGTGCAGATGAGTGGACCTTCGGCTCCGAAAGCCCATATCGATGATGTTTCGTTGAATGGTTCGCACTCTGACACTTGTTGATGGCCCAGCATTGAAAATTGAAGCATTTTACGGAAGTCTTGCACTTCTGTCGCGTTGAGCGATTCTATTGATGCAGAATATTGAGACTAGTGAAGTTGGCATCCGACTTTCGAGATAAATAAACTATTTTCACAGTTCTTGGTAGATATTATTTACTTCTAGAGTTCTCTGTGCAAAATTTGAACGATTCTGTAGAATTTCGCGAAAAAACTATATTACTCGAGGAAATTTTAACCTTGTAAAAAAATTTCTTGGCTATTTGCGAAAAATTTATGATTACAATTCTGAATGGCTCCCCAAGAATACTACAAAGAAACCTAATGACATTTGTTTATGCAGACAATAGGGACAAAGCCCCCCCCCCCCCCCCCCATGAACCATGGACCTTGCCGTTGGTGGGGAGGCTTGTGTGCCTCAGCGATACAGATAGCCGTACCGTAGGTGCAACCACAACGGAGGAGTATCTGTTGAGAGGCCAGACAAACGTGTGGTTCCTGAAGAGGGGCAGCAGCCTTTTCAGTAGTTGCAAGGGCAACAGTCTGGATGATTGACTGATCTGGCCTTGCAACAATAACCAAAACGGCCTTGCTGTGCTGGTACTGTGAACGGCTGAAAGCAAGGGGAAACTACAGCCGTAATTTTTCCCGAGGGCATGCAGCTTTACTGTATGATTACATGATGATGGCGTCCTCTTGGGTAAAATATTCCGGAGGTGAAATAGTCCCCCACTCGGATCTCCAGGCGGGGGACTACTCAAGAGGATGTCGTTATCAGGAGAAAGAAAACTGGCGTCCTACGGATCGGAGCGTGGAATGTCAGATCCCTTAATCGGGCAGGTAGGTTAGAAAATTTAAAAAGGGAAATGGATAGGTTGAAGTTAGATATAGTGGGAATTAGTGAAGTTCGGTGGCAGGAGGAACAAGACTTCTGGTCAGGTGACTACAGGGTTATAAACACAAAAGCAAATAGGGGTAATGCAGGAGTAGGTTTAATAATGAATAGGAAAATAGGAATGCGGGTAAGCTACTACAATCAGCATAGTGAACGCATTATTGTGGCCAAGATAGATACGAAGCCCACACCTACTACAGTAGTACAAGTTTATATGATAACTAGCTCTGCAGATGACGAAGAAATTGAAGAAATGTATGATGAAATAAAAGAAATTATTCAGATTGTGAAGGGAGGCGAAAATTTAATAGTCATGGGTGACTGGAATTCGAGTGTAGGAAAAGGGAGAGAAGGAAACATAGTAGGTGAATATGGATTGGGGCTAAGAAATGAAAGAGGAGGCCGCCTGGTAGAATTTTGCACAGAGCACAACATAATCATAACTAACACTTGGTTTAAGAATCATGAAAGAAGGTTGTATTCATGGAAGAACCCTGGAGATACTAAAAGGTATCAGATAGATTATATAATGGTAAGACAGAGATTTAGGAACCAGGTTTTAAATTGTAAGACATTTCCAGGGGCAGATGTGGACTCTGACCACAATCTATTGGTTATGACCTGTAGATTAAAACGGAAGAAACTGCAAAAAGGTGGGAATTTAAGGAGATGGACCTGGATAAACTAAAAGAACCACAGGTTGTACAGAGATTCAGGGAGAGCATAAGGGCGCAATTGACAGGAATGGGGGAAATAAATACAGTAGAAGAAGAATGGGTAGCTTTGAGGGATGAAGTAGTGAAGGCAGCAGAGGATCAAGTAGGTAAAAAGACGAGGGCTAGTAGAAATCCTTGGGTAACGGAAGAAATATTGAATTTAATTCATGAAAGGAGAAAATATAAAAATGCAGTAAATGAAGCAGGCAAAAAGGAATACAAACGTCTCAAAAATGAGATCGACAGGAAGTGCAAAATGGCTAAGCAGGGATGGCTAGAGGACAAATGTAAGGATGTAGAGGCCTAACTCACTAGGAGTAAGATAGATACTACCTACAGGAAAATCAAAGAGAACTTTGGAGATAAGAGAACGACTTGTATGAATATCAAGAGCTCAGATGGAAACCCAGTTCTAAGCAAAAAAGGGAAAGCAGAAAGGTGGAAGGAGTATGTAGAGGGTTTATACAAGGGCGATGTACTTGGGGACAATATTATGGAAATGGAAGAGAATGTAGATGAAGATGAAATGGGAGATATATACTGCGTGAAGAGTTTGACAGAGAACTGAAAGACCTGAGTCGAAACAAGGCCCCCGGAGTAGACAATATTCCATTGGAACTACTGACGGCCTTGGGAGAGCCAGTCCTGACAAAACTCTACCATCTGGTGAGCAAGATGTATGAAACAGGCGAAATACCCTCAGACTTCAAGAAGAATATAATAATTCCAATCCCAAAGAAAGCAGGTGTTGAAAGATGTGAAAATTACGGAACTATCAGTTTAATAAGTCACAGCTGCAAAATACTAACACGAATTCTTTACAGGCGAATGGAGAAACTAGTACCTTACGACTTATCTTAGAAGAAAGATTAAGGAAAGGCAAACCTACGTTTCTAGCATTTGTAGACTTAGAGAAAGCTTTTGACAATGTTGACTGGAATACTCTCTTTCAAATTCTAAAGGTGGCAGGGGTAAAATACAGGGAGCGAAAGGCTATTTACAATTTGTACAGAAACCAGATGGCAGTTATAAGAGTCGAGGGACATGAAAGGGAAGCAGTGGTTGGGAAGGGAGTAAGACAGGGTTGTAGCCTCTCCCCGATGTTGTTCAATCTGTATATTGAACAAGCAGTAAAGGAAACAAAAGAAAAATTCGGAGTAGGTATTAAAATTTATGGAGAAGAAATAAAAACGTTGAGGTTCGCCGATGACATTGTAATTCTGTCAGAGACAGCAAAGGACTTGAAAGAGCAGTTGAATGGGATGGACAGTGTCTTGGAAGGAGGATATAAGATGAACATCAACAAAAGCAAAATAAGGATAATGGAATGTAGTTTAATTAAGTCGGGTGATGCTGAGGGAATTAGATTAGGAAATGAGGCACTTAAAGTACTAAAGGAGTTTTGCTATTTGGGGAGCAAAATAACTAATGATGGTCGAAGTAGAGAGGATATAAAATGTAAGCTGGCAATGGCAAGGAAAGCGTTTCTGAAGAAGAGAAATTTGTTAACATCCAGTATTGATTTAAGTGTCAGGAAGTCATTTCTGAAAGTATTCGTATGGAGTGTAGCCAAGTATGGAAGTGAAACATGGACGATAAATAGTTTGAACAAGAAGAGAATAGAAGCTTTCGAAATGTGGTGCTACAGAAGAATGCTGAAGATTAGATGGGTAGATCACATAACTAATGAGGAAGTATTGAATAGGATTGGGGAGAAGAGAAGTTTGTGGCACAACTTGACCAGAAGAAGGGATCGGTTGGTAGGACATGTTCTGAGGCATCAAGGGATCACCAATTTAGTATTGGAGGGCAGCGTGGAGGGTAAAAATAGTAGAGGGAGACCAAGAGATGAATACACTAAGCAGATTCAGAAGGATGTAGGTTGCAGTAGGTACTGGGAGATGAAAAAGCTTGCACAGGATAGAGTAGCATGGAGAGCTGCATCAAACCAGTCTCAGGACTGAACACCTCAACAACAACAACAACAGGGACAAAGTTTATGAGGCAATGAGAGACCTATTTTCACCATGTAGCACTGCCGCGTGGTAAAATGGCCGTCCACTAAAAACGTGCGAATATGTGCATCAAATACATTTGAATTCGTTAGCCGTACTATTACTCCTACTACCTAATAGGAGACCCATTTACAAAAGTGGTGCCGCGCAGAAGAAATTTTGTGACCAATGATTTCGGATAATATCGGCAGCAGTTTAGCTGCCTCTCTTATTTTATCCTGACAACTACGCAGCTTCGCTATCATCTATTAAAGAGGCCACACGAACAGTATCTCAAAAATATGTCATTATCCGATTCACTGCTTACAGTCAACTGTCACGACTCGAGACTGGAATAACATCGTGGCACTGGACAAAGTTAGATCGCGCATTTTTTTTCTATTCTGTCCAGGTTTTGAAGGTCGTTAGTCCACTGAGAGCCGCCGCTAATGACCTCATCTGCGGAGCATTAAAGCGGAATTTTTCTCCCTTTGTCCCGCGCTACAGTCCTGGATTGCTCTCTTTGTATCTCTAACTACGGATTTATTTCTACATTTCTTTAGAGTTAGCTTTTTCTCGCAGCCGACAGTAAGACTAATTTGTTATACTTTTGTAGAGATTGTGTTGAACTTTTCACTTATTGTTTCCTGGACAGGATGGTTAACGGCGGAGGTGAAACTACGGTCCGGTAGGAACCCGCCCCTCATTTCCTGCCATTTCGTAATAACGGCCACGAGAAAGCGAACCGAAATTAGCTGTGGGCCAGGGATGCGAAGACGGCCGCAAAGGTTAAAGGGCGCGTGGCGGCGGTGGCAGCAATACAGTAGGGGTGGGCAGGCTATATCGCAGCCGGGGCGACGCCTGTGGGGGCGAGATCAATGTCCGCCTCCACTCGAACGCGCCCGCCTTTTCCCTCAGACACGTCACCAGCGTGACGGAAGTGCTGCCAAAGGCCACTTCCTGTGCGGCTGTACTCTTTTAAGAGTTCTACGTCGACGCCGCACTCATTTCTACGAAGTTTCATGGCTGACAGAAGTTCGATCACTTAAAAGGCGAATGGAAGACAAATTTGGTATACGAATGCTGGGAAAGTGCGTTGCAACCAGAGAGGCGGAATACCATAGAGGTGCAACAACGCGACCGGAGTGATGGAAACTGAAGAATCCTCCGCCACGTTCTCTGAAGTGAAAACAAACTGGCATGGTCCTTGATAGTGTGCAAGGAAATTACGAAATGTAGAATAAAATAATGAATTCACTTATTAACGTAAATTTAAACGCATGAAATTGCTTTCTGCTCAGATGCATAATAAAATGGTAAAAACTACTAAAACATAATATTTCTAAACATTACGCATTAGAGATAAGATTTATTTATAGGTTAATTTCCTTTATTTCACTTGCAAAACAACTGCCTAGATTTGTAAAACTACCTTAGGCTAACGTAGACTACTGTAGTGTTCCTGGTAGCTTTGGTCAGTTAAGGTCACATCCACACTACCTGTACATTATTGTGTTGTTCACCTGTCGGGAGTTACCTCATAACAGTCGCTTTAAATAAAGGACTGGGTAGCCTACAGAACATTTGTCCTACATAGTCAGCCTCCTGGCTGTTAGTTAGAAGTAAACAGTACTTGTTGGTTTTATTCGAAAATTGTTGAATTGTAACGTGGAAAAGTGAAGTTTTTTAGTTAAAATAAAGAAAACAATTCAGATTTTTGATGCAGCTTTAGAAAACACAATTTCCGCAACAAACAGGTAAAATAAAAAAAAACACCAACGAAAAATACGTCAAACATCGCTTCAGTACTTATAGAAAACATGTTTCTGTTATTCATAAAAAAGTTTCGCATTTATCAATAATAACAGGAAACTCTTGCCTTTGCTCAAAGTGACCGTTCTATTGAGTAAAAAATAACAACAATTACATATACTTCTTATGTAGCTTCATGTAAACTGTGCTTGCATCAGAAGTAATTGCCTTGGTTACATACAAGCGCAGAAGTTACGCGATCGACACCGTAGTTTTGGTAGAGCCCAGCTCAACGAGTGCATGTAATGAGGAAGCCACAGCCACTACCCGCTGGCGCTTGGCTGAAATTGTAAATCGGTTACGTGACGCCCCTCACTCGCTACGTTCGAGAAGATTCGTCGTATTTCGTTTTTACCTTATAACAACTTGTTTGTTACAACAGTACGCCATTTCAAGGCAGCAGTACATTGTAGATTTATCATAAACACGTACATTAGTTACGATACATTATAATTAAATGTCATTATGGGGTTATACGGTTATAGGTGTGTAGGCTGTAAGGCTGGAAAAGCCTACTGTTTCGTAGGATGCAGATCGTGGACCTGTGTCGCCAGACGCAGTAAAGCAGCATTCACGATTATTCCACTTATCAGATTACAGTACGACGACCGGAGTCTACGTAATCCAGAAGGAATCCGCTGAGTCCAACAGCAGACGCAAGGCTGCCGACGACGCTGCATCAACTCGAAGCGGAAGTCAATGACACCCTGGTGCTGCGGCTTGCCGCCCGCTGGCGAGGTAGGCACGTTCCGTTTGTAGCCTTACTTGGAGAAGGCAGTGCCTGCCTCTCAGGTGGATGGCGATGTCGGATGCCGAGATGTAGTGCTGAATGCTGAACCTGGCCTTCCAATACGGTAAGCCGTCAGAATCGTGCGGCAATGGAGTTTTACGGCAGCTTCTGCCATTATCGGAGCCGTGCTCGTAGACCCCTGAACTATCTATCAGTGCTGGTTGCAGTGTTGACTCCAGTGCTGGATGCTGGACTTCGTTATCGCTAATCTTCTCGTGGGCCAACAAGTGTAAGACCAACTCCAGAACAGTCTCACACGCAACATGCTGCCATACCATAACCACTGCGAACGACATGAACGCCGTATGTCGTAGCGCAGAACTGATACGCAAGAAGGGTTGCTAACCCCCTTTCAGCAGCACGGAGAGAAACATTGCCAGCGGACTGAAACAGTATCAGACTTTCCGAATAAACACGGAACTACTTCGCCAGACAACATGTGACAGTGTTCCACCAATCTTAACTCATATGACTGCTGTAGAACGCCGACCTGACTTTATAAGCACGCCTAGATCGTCAGACCGGCAGTGTTTACCAACCACCAGGGACAGCTCCGGCCAGTATTTACGCCGGCGGCCCTAGCCTTGTATTCACTCGCCGTAGTCTTGCAGTAGCACGTTGTATTTTGTGGAGTAGTTTTAGTCAGTATTTTCTTCCATTGTCTTGTTCCCTTATCTATTTTGCTAGCACAGAGTTGTGCTTTTCTTTTCATTTTTTTTTCTGCTAGAAGGCGTTTTTTTCTTTAATTCTAATAAAGTGTGTTCAAATTTACTGTTAGTTCTTTCCTGCTGACCGCAGGACACTACACCATATATCTCACTGATCGAGTGGGGTTGGAGTATTTATGAAGTCGAGGAGAGGCTCCACTGTACAATGTCATTTGAGCAACGACTGAATCGGTTCTGCTCTTCTCGAACTGCCAGCGGTCTTCGATTCTGCAAAATACACTTAACGGATTTATTTCAGTGTCTTTACAGCTTCATCAACTCTTGCTAGGTCATGCTACATCCAACCTAGGGTCTCATATATAAGAGTAACAAAAGCAGCTCGGTCTGTGCTCTTCTGACATTTTTCTCCTGAGCTCGCTCGCAGTTCACAGAGGAGTGTCCAAGTTGCTATCTTCCTGGCGGAGTAACGGTGTTAGGTGTTTACCTTCCAGGCAGGCAGCTGTTGCCATATTCGGAAAATTTGATTGTTCCATTTCCTTACTAATTTGTCACGTAACAGGTGTGCTCTTACAAAGAACGTTCGCTTCCTAATCTTTTTTAAATTTTTATATTCAAGCTGTTTCACATTCCAGAACTTTCTCATTCATCTAACACAAACATATTCTCGAATATTCTACGTTATTTACA
This sequence comes from Schistocerca americana, assembly GCF_021461395.2. NCBI lineage: Eukaryota > Metazoa > Arthropoda > Insecta > Orthoptera > Acrididae > Schistocerca > Schistocerca americana. The sequence goes on from NC_060119.1 coordinate 623,565,889, forward strand.
TGTAACAGCGTGCACATTCAAGAATTATTTTCTTCTATTTTGTGACTTCAGGTTGACAAAAAAGCGAAAGAAGGAATTCTGCGTGTGTAACAACCAGCAATGACATTTACGATTTTTCTTGTTACACATATTTGACCGTTTTTTCCGAGCAGGAACTTAAGAGCACAACTCAAACTGCTGGGCATGAAAGGAGAAGCAACCATATTTATGATCTTGCTTCTAATATTTAGCTGCGTTCGAATTCTTAACAATGGTCTCATAAATTTGGCGGTCAATACTAAGATCGCACCACACAGCGAGCCATGGATGTCACGTGACTGATTTCCCATTTAAGCAAACGTCAGTTGTACGCTGTGGTACTTCCTCATTTTAGTCAATGTACACAACAGCTTCCGACAATATGGCGGAAACAGTGCAGCATGGCACCGCAAGCAGTGCTAAATAACGTGCCACATCCTCCGTACATGTGTCTCGTGTCTACTCTGTCTCTTTGGTTCAAACTGCAGAATAGTATACAAGACAACAGTGTCAGCAGTTCAACAATGTTCTACCAAGTAGGAACCAGACGAATTCAGAAAGGTGCTGCTGGAGTCGTAGCAGGTCGGTACAGCCAAAAGAAACTTAAGCAGCAGTCCTTGGAAAAAAGACGATCTAGGTTTCGCAAGAACCTTTTGAGTAAATTTAGATGACCTGTATTCCAAGAAGAGTGAGACGATTATTTTGTCATCAAAGCATATCTCTGGTAGGGATCCTGAGAAAAAGGTAAGAGATATTAGACTAGGCACAGAGGCATATAGAAATTCCTTTTTACCATCCCTCAATACGCGAATAGAATAAGACAGGAAATTAGTAATACTGGTAAGATATACCTTCAGCTATTCACTGTACAGTGGCCTGCCACTTATTTATGTAGATATGGCAGGCGCAGACTTGAGGATTTTGAAGCAGAAATAGAAGGTACGGATGAAATAGTGTAAACTTCCAACTACAAATCAACCAGAATGTTCGTGGGCTGTGTTGTATATAAACTGTTATTGAGAGAGACTTGTTTCTCCAGTACTGACCGCGATATCTCGATAGCAAAATGGCTCTGAGCACTATGCGACATAGCTTCTGAGGTCATCAGTCCCCTAGAACTTAGAACTAATTAAACCTAACTAACCTAAGGACATCACACACATCCATGCCCGAGGCAGGATTCGAACCTGCGACCGTAGCGGTCGCTCGGCTTCAGACTGTAGCGCCCAGAACCGCACGGCCACTCCGGCCGGCTATCTCGCTAGCACATATTATCATTCCGTAACGAATTGACTGATTGGCAGTTGCACCTAATTTATTGTGACGGCTCAAGAAGCTGCATGTAGTATGATTCTTCAGGAAAAATTGTGATAGACGGTGTGGCGTAATACCGATTCACACAATCGTGCCATTGTGCAAGACTTCAGTAATCTTGCCGTAAGAACTATGACAATAAATTTAAACTTCCGCGAACGTGATGGACTTCGAACTTTCTGCAGTTACACCGAGTCGGGATTTTACATAAATTAGACAGGCATATTTATGTAACAAACTCAGAATACTTTCGTATATATCCTGTTCTATGTTCTAAAAATCTATGTGGCAACACAAACGTATTTCGGGCAATTACGGTCGTTATTGCTTTAGGGTGACCCAGCATTTTACGAATTTTTATTAGTGTTCTTTCTGCTACTGACGAGATGTTAGGGTTTTAATAGCTACGTATTGCGTTGTTCAGAGTAAGAAGTGGTATTTTATACGACAATGTGCAGTATATTGATCGTGAACTGTGATTCGAATTGCAACCATATGTTGTTATCCGCATCCCTGTCAAAGACATTTAGTAAAAGAGTAACTTTGCTGCCTAGGCAAAGTGCTTTATCGTTTTCTCCTATTACCTTGTTGTAGTTTGGAGGAAATACACTTCACTAGCAGAAAGTAAACTGAGAAAAACACTTTAAAAACGCTTATTATCATTAGGAAGAAATATATTTAACTAAATCCAGCATTATGAGTTTCAGTACTCTAAGTTTTACTCATAGTATCCCATGTCGTTCTTATTTACTTCCTCTTCCTTTTTGTAAGACTGGCTTCAAGTTATTTTTTCTTCTACAGCCTTACGGTGTAGTCCTTCCATCTTTCAGTTTTTTCTTTGCTTAGTAGTGATCTTCCATCAGATATTCTCCTTTCTCCAAAGGGATCTTTAATATTTCTGTAGGTGGCATCTACCTTTTAGCTGGTCGTGCGTATTTGCAATGCATTACATTTTTCCGCTAACTATACCTGTATTTCCGTTTTGCACTTTCTACCAGCGTCATGTTTTAAACATCTATATTCAATTTCGCTTGCTTCATATGCTGCAGTTTTATACATTCTCAATCAAATTAAATATATCGAGTGTTCTAGACGATTTTATACTGTACCTTGTCTTTTTGTCTGTTTAATCCTTTGTTTCCTTCACTTTTGCGTCGCTCGAAGGTATCCATTCAACTTCCACAGTATTGCTGTCTCGTGTTTGTGTACTGAACAGCACAACATATGAGAGCAACTTTGATTCCTCATAATTGATTAAAACTTTTGAATCTATTACCTGGCCAGAGCGCTTATGATACTCAACTACCGACCACTCACTCATAGCAACAAAACCTTAATGCCACATTGCTCTAGCACTGATCAGCCATCCACTAAGTTTCGTTTGAAGAATGCCTTGTTAGCATCAGGTTAAATAGAATCTTCAACACGAGACTTTTGTATTGTTCCCAACAGTCGCCGTATGATTGACACTCGTTTCTAGACATCTTAATTCCCATAAATTCAATAGCGGCGTTATTGAAGAGAACTGTATAGGAATGAAGTTTGGAATTGAAAGGTGTATTATTTTATGTCACTATTCATATGCGTGAAATACTAGCTTTAAACACTGTTTCATTTTTTTCATTTCCGTCCTCAATCGCAAATGTTATCTATAGGTTGTCGTTATCAGTGTACAAAGCATACCTTTGTTTTTGAAGTGATTTCTCATTAATACTTACGCAAAGCTCTAGTTTCACTACCGTGCAGATCGAGAGGTGGGAAGTGTCGAGGCTTAACGTGCAACGAGAAGCAGTGAAATCCGAACTATAAAGGGAGGTGTGCTTTTGCAGGATGCACCGCTTCGCGCTGCCATCCATACGTGACGCAAACGCTCCGGTGTCGTAGCGCGTAGCAGTCTCTTGTCAAACAGCAGCACGTGTATGAAGCTATCCCCTCTACCTATGTGCTCGCGAGATCTGACCGCAACACGCAGTGAACGCTAAGGGCCACAATGGCATGTCGACTGCATCCAGAAATGGGAACAAGAGAGCTGTGACGGAGCTGAGAACGACAAGTGCGGCTCCAAAAGCTAAAATTATTGTACTCTTTTCGTAATGGAGCCGTGGAGTATTATTTCAATTTACCGGTTGCAGAAGTAATAACGGGACTAAGAGTATAACAAAGAACATGGGGGGGATAAAATTAGGTTCCCGATGAAACCGATTGGTACACATCGTTAGAAGGTGGCTCTGTAGATCGCAAGATACGTTAAAATGACTTTTGTAATAAAGTGATGTTAATAACGATTTTTGAAATAAAGAGCAATCAAAATCAAACTGTTACACTAGTTATTAATGCGGGCTTATGTATTTTTGTTCAGCAATGTCTATAGATCTACATACTCTGAAAATCACTGTGAAGTGCATGGCATAGGGTAATTTGCCTTGAACCACCCGGTTAACTTCCTCTCCTGGCGGTTCCTATGTGTATGATACGTGGAGGTCTGACAAATACCTTTAGATTCTTCCCATAATATTGGTTCTTGAAATTTTACACTGGATAATTTGCTTGTATCTTATAGCGTCCGCCAATTCAGTTTTTTCGCCGATAGTTCGCTTTCCCGTGAGTCAAACATGTGTCCATTTGCGCCTTTCTGTTTTGTGTATGTTCAGTATGCCCTTTTAGTTCTACCTGATACGATTCTCACACACTTGAGCAATCTCCTAAGATTCATGACTAACAAGTCCTTATCACCACTTCGAGTCGCTAGTAAGAAGAATCCATTTGGTTTCAGACATTTTTATTAAATTGTTTCGAGTATGATCCATTATCATAACGTCACAGAAAAAGTTAATAAAGAGTATCTTGTTTAGTGGTAGCCATCGCAACACTAATGATCAAGTCAATGTTTTACCAGCGTGTGGCCTCTTGTTGTTAGCAGCCCAAAGCGGTGATAAGGAGGAGCACAATTATTTACGATAGTTGCTGGCCTCTTGCGGGGCTTTATGTTTCACATTAAAGTACACAGGATGAGTCGCACGAGTGTTGTTTAAGCAATATTCTTGTAGACTGACTGCATTTGCCAAGTATTCTGCCATGAGCCTTACGTACGACTGAGCCTATGTGATCATGCCATTCATAATCCAACAAACTCATACACACTGATGTATACTGAACGAATTGAATTATTCCATTCGTGACTAACTGTTGATGTAGCCATAGGATGCTACTTTCTTGCGTTTGTCAAGTTTATAATTTTACCTTTCAGTAAATTAAAAGCAGGCTCCTAATTTTTACACATTTTGGGAATGTTGTCAGGATCTAACTAAATGTATCTGTATATTTTCTCGTTGCAGATAGCTTCATCATCTGAAAAAAGTTTGAGGTAACAACTAATAGTCTCTGCCAGGTCATTAATGTGAAATGTGAATAGTAAGCGTCGATACACTTCTTGGTGCACAGTCTCTCCATCAAAGATAAAAATTCTTTTGATGGCGTTCAGTCTGAACGAGAGTTCTGAACGAGAGACGAATTGCCCGAGTTACGAACGCTCTTGTGCACTGAATGCTCGCAGTTTAATACTGCATAAATTTCTCTTAATGCTCACAATGAGAACATCTTGATACTAAGGGAACTAGAAAGTAAACGTCCAAGATTAAGATGCTGTTACTAATAATAATGAAAGAAACAAATGATACTTAAATGGAGAAATATCGATGGTACTTTCGCTTATTGGCGTTGTGAACTTTAGTCTGAAGGCTGATTTTGATGCAGTTCTCCCAACTAGTCTATCGCGTGAAAGCCTCTTCATCTACGAAAAACAGCTGCAACCTGCATCCATTTGAACGTGCTAGTATTCATCTCTTGGTCTTCCTCTACAATTTTTACCCCTCAGACTTCCCTCCAACACTAAACTGACAATACCTTGATGACTCAACATGTCTCGTGAACGGATCTCTTCTTTTAAAAGATGTATCACAGATTTTTTTGCTGCCTAATTAGTTCAGTAGCCACTCATTAGTTACAGGACCTATTCGTCTGATCTTGAGCATTCTTCTGTACCACCACATTTCAAAAACTTCTTTCCTCTTCTTTTCTGAACTGATTATTCTCCACGTTTCGCAGCTGTAAAAGGCTACGCTCCACACATGTACCTTCAGGAAACACTCAATAGCACTTGAATTTATATTCGATGTTAACAAATTCCTCTTTTTGAGATATGCTTTTCTCACTATTGCTGTTGCATTCTATAGATTCTCTGCTTACCACATCATCAGTTATTTTGCTGCTCAAATATCAAAACTCATTTACTATTTTTAGTGTCAAAGCTCCTAATCTAACACCCTCAGCATCGCCTGATTTAATTCGACTTTTGATTTTATTAATTTGCATTCTACATCTTCCGTTAAGATACTGTCCATTCAGTTCAGCTGCACTTCCAAGTCCTTTGTTGTCTCTGACAGAATTACAATGTCATCGGCAAGCCGCGAAGTTTTTATTTCATCTCCCTGAACTTTAATTCTCTTTCCAAATTTCTCATTGCTTTCCTTCACAGCTTGCTCCATACACAGACTGAATAACATAGGGGATAGACGAACTTTCTTCTCCAATATTGAGAATAACTTCTATGTTACTACCCTGGGACTGTAGGGAGAAGACAGAGACTGTAATAAATCCAGTCGATAATAGAGGACGTAGGACGCAATTTCCGCTCTGAGAGATACATTTCTCTTCTTCAGTTCTGTAACCTCCCGACCCTATCAAGATATCTGGCATTAACGCACTGATTCGAAGAATGCCACTTCTGTTTCTTCTGAGGATGATAGCCTACCGAGTATTCCCACCCAAGAGAGAACTGTTAATCTACTGCACAAAGACTAAGTTACAGTCTTAAGACAAACCGTGAGATTGACGCCAGATATGGATAATATTTTCTATTTCCACAAGAGACCAATGCGATAATCTCAGTGTCATGAAATCAATACCCACCGAAATGAGAACTCCTACGACTGCCGACGTCGAATCAATAAGATTGTCTCGAGCTATTGGTTGCCAATGTCTACCAATCCATGTTCAGAGGTAATTTGATACCCATTCTACGCGGTTCTATGAGACTTTTATTAGAGAGTCAAGTTAACAAAGTTGTCTCGGCGAATTTATGATTATCTGGATTTCAGAGTTTGTAGCTAAGATTAGACAGATTCTCTAGATATCTTCTTCAGATGTTATGAATTCATACCTCAGATTTCGTTCGTATTGTTTGAAAAAAACTGTGAAGTGATCAATTAATCAATTGCACTTTATAATATCAATTATTTCCTGTTGCCGGCAATTCTTTCCCCTGTCGGGCGACCTCTATTGTGGCCTGATGTGGTTTCAGTTGAAATTCTTACGGTTAATCTGCAATAAAGTAATTTAAAAAGCAAATATATAGCTTTGCCTGACAAAAAAAGGTGAAGCAATCAGACGACATGATACGTTGTCACTGTAGCTTCGAGCACGTACACATCATCAGCGAGTATGTAAATGATTAGTGGCAATTCTCTGTGGCAGCGGAGAATGGTCGCCAGAGCGCATTAGTGTTGTTCGTGTTTAGTTTTGTTACAAGGCCTGGTAGGGTATATAACAGACGCGAACAGTCTCAAACTTGGGTAATGACTGTGGAGGACATGGGGAAGCCACGTACTCGTGTGAGACAGCATTATCAACGCCTGACTGTTTTGAGAGGATAGTTAATATTTGACAGAGTAGTTAATAGGTGCGTTAAGATTTTGCCTTTCCAGCTGGCCAGCGTTTGTCTCCATTTAAGACAGTAAACCTCGAGAAGAATTAATACCGGTTTCTGGCCTGTAGTGCAAGTCTCAGCTGTTAAAATTGCGAAACGAACTACTGCTTACCGACGCTTAAGCCAGTTATTAATGCTTTGATCTCACCTTTTGGGCGCCGATCTTTAAGGTCGCCTCAATGGCTGTAAATCTTCATGTATGTGAAGTGTTGGTATTTCTTTTTGAGAGGCGGAACCCAGGTACTGAGTGTGGTTGTAAAACGTCCCGGAAGTATGGGCGACGTCGGTCATGTTATTAGCCACCGAGCGGCTTACTCACAAGCAGAGTTTACTTACGCACGTATTTTTCCTATACTTACTACGTGTGGTTTTCTAAGTTCGGTAACTTATTTTGACCAATAACGTTTTCAGTGATTTTCCTTAAGGTAATGTCGAGAACAGTAGTTGCTCACGCAAGTGTTACCCTTTTGAATAATTTTCCTTTAGTAATAATTTTAAATGAAAACATGGGTTTCGTATCACGTGGAACACGTTTTCATCATTCCATATTTGACATCGGTTTGTGTCAGTCCTTATACTCATTGTGGAGGAAAGCCTAGTGTTTTAATAACACTAAACAATAAATGTATTTTAAAACTTGTTGGTGCCACGAATGATGTACAATACCCCTTTGGTCCAGTCCTTCCGCTCTCAAGGTAACCATGCACGGAAAGGCGTATTCAAATGAAAATGGATTTATGCACAAGAAAAATTTCATCGCTCAGCACCATATTGATATCCTTTTCGCCACTAAGACTCACCTCCGCCCTACCGAATCGTTTAATCTGAAGAACATGACAGGATACAGAAAAGACAGCGCGAACGGTCGTAGAGTACCGAAATCTTTCTCAAGAAATTAATCACTCGTGCTCCAGCCATCCTCCCACCGCAGTTTACTTTAGGAGATACAGCGATCACCAAGTCGACTAACTATGGAATCATCACATTGATTCCGGTATATCTCAGCCTACAGCAGACATTTGAAGAGGATGATTTGCAAGCATTCTTCAGCCATAATCCGAAGGTGCTGTTGCGTGATCTTAATGCAAAACATTATGCGTGGGACTCCAGGTGCAAGAACCCACAGCTGCCTCGCCTTTACCAATTGGATGAACGTCTGGAAGCGATAACATTTGGCCCAGAGGGCCCCATCCATATGCCATCGAATCTAGCACACAGTCCAGATGTTTTGAATATAGCGATGTTGAAGAACCTGAGAACTGGATTTCCGTTTACAAACATTAAACGATTTAACGTCTGACACCATCCTGTGGTTGGGGTGATAACAGAATTTTGCTTCTACTTATCTACTCCACCAATAACTGGGAGCAATTTGAGCGGTGGCTTAGTATTAATGTTCACTTTACGAAGATGTCCCTACAACTGAAAAGATAGCTGATGCCATCTCTATTCTCTCAAGGGAACACTACGTATGGAGATATCGGCAACTACTTCGAAATCCAGCTGACAGAGAGAGCTGAACAGACTCACGAGAGTAGTAGGGAGATGGGGGTGCTGGCGCAATTTTGATATCAAGTTAGTGAAATTGCTCTATTGTTTACTTCCCAGCCAAGCCCACTTCCACCCCTCCGATGACATCATGTGCTTCCTCAGCCAGCACATGGGCCCACGCAACTGCCCTCTCCACCTCTCCCCTTTCCGCCCTCTGCCACGTACCCTATTGGCGGGAATTTAAAATTTTGGTGGAAATTTTGAATTTTGGTGGGAATTTCGAATTTTGGCGAGCATTTATAACTTTGGTGGGTATTTCTTCGTTCCAGGGCTGTGTTGACATCTGCCCCCTACCCTCACACAAGAACTGCTGGGAAATGGAAAATGGCAGTGTCCTCTTTGGGACTCGAACCCTGGTCCTTCTGGATGAAAAGCAGAAGTGCCTCCCCCAACACATGGAAACAGTCCATATACAGGAGAGGAAGGTTAGGTCAGTGTACTTAATTTATTTTGGTTGGAAGACTGAAGTAAATTTCGGTCCTAATTACATAATTAGTCATGCAGATTGGGCTTAATTACCCAACTGTACACGTACTCTACACAAGGACTGCCTAAAATCGCAATAAAGCTAAAAAATGACTACATGCGACAACAGATGTCATCTGCTGGGAAAAACGTTCACAATTACACTCAAAAAAGTGTCAGACACGCTAAAACTCTCTCTTTACTTACAAGATTGGTGGGGAAAAGGCTGAGGTGTAACGTACAGTCTTCATTTTTATTTATTTTTATTGGGAAATATATTCAACTGATAAGATGCAGGTGTTGGATAGAGATGAATTTAATTAGTGTATGACCTGTGAGCATACAGCTGAGGAATTTATTTATCACTGTTTGACATCAGAGTTCGCTATGGATGCCTGCTTGACAATCACCCCGCAGCCCAAGTAATCGAAGCCAATATACGCTACAGCACCTCATGGAAAAAATGCATACTGTTCTAATTACACTTTCAAATTGTCATGAAAAAACTAGCACTCATAATGAACAGGTCATACTGCAACACATGTACTGGGGATTGGAAAAAAAATCATAATACCACAATTACCGCAAAAGCGCTTCTAGAAGATTGCAGAGGGGCAGCAGTTGCAGCTGTGTGCCCTTCGATGGATGCTCATGAACTAACCAGCTTGGAGGTAACCTCACTCCTCCTCCCACACTCATTTCTCCCTCCCACCCTTTCTTCACCATAGTTAGGGATAGAGGTCTTCTGGCGGTCCATAAAGAGATCTTTCTGGTGGCATTATGTACTGTCTCCAGTCTGCAGAATCAGTCACAGATAGACAAAAGGTAAGAAGAGAACGCATCTTGCAATCTGTTAAATGTGTTTCTCAGGAACAATAACGATACTCCAGAAAAAGCTCCAGATTGCATTTAAATATGGCCAGGTGCTGCTGTCGAGTATTGCTTTGCAGTCTAACACCTTTTTGACACTGTATGAGCTCGTCATGGTCACTGACAGCCTTGAGGTGATAGTCCTTCGTCAACACAAATGAATGTATATTCAATTAACCAGTAGGAGATAAATGGAAGGCTGCGGCGTCTGCGATTTCACAAACACTGGACCATCCTCCACACCGCCTCACAGCGAGCGACCACTGTTCTGCGATGGAGAATATTTTTATTTAATGTCAATGCATCTCTTACAATCACGAATCTTTTAACAAGGAAAACACAATCACTATGATAATAAATGTCTTATTTCCACAGTAATAGCCACAATCCATTTTCTTTTAGTTTATCAGTAAAATCGGTACGGTTTTTACATTCGACTGCAGGAGACAATTCGCATCTCGTTCTTTGGAGACATCCAACAAAGTGCACTACCTCCGATTGCATATGACCAAAATTCAGAAACCTATTCACATCCATCCTGCATAAACTTATGAAAAAAACATCCTCTATTTTGCTGCAAAAACTACTGATCACTGCAGAATGTCCTTGTTACTAAGAAACCGCCATCAGAGAAAAGAAAAAGCAAAAAGCTAAATTCTGGAGGAAAAATATCTACGTTAAAAAGTTTTTCAGCTTGATGGACAAATTACATGACTTGAGAGCGTATCTCAGATTCAAATAAGAGTTTGTAAGAAAAACTGTCATGCAAGTGTCACAAACATTTCAGACATATGAAATAACATTAGAGAATACAATCTTCCACGCCATTGGCTTCCATATCGAAAAAAACACGATCATTTTTCGTTTGATAACAACGTTATAACTCAAGAAGGCATTGCCGTTATTCTCACTATGGCAATTCCCATTTTACCAATGCGAAGCTGTCTCACACCTGCATTTACGAAACAAATTGGAGAGCCTGTCTTATAACAGAACCTCTAATTAGATTTTATCCAATCTCTCTATCTTCCAATTGTTGTATACGCGCTTATATTTGATATTTTTTCTCCATAACTCCCCTCTACCAACATGTCCCTATAGTTTCTAATCATACAGCAGACTCTCGTGTTCTAATTTTGTAAGCAATTTGATCATCACCGCTTGTTTCACATATAATCTACTCATATGTCTGTAAAAATCACTATCATTTCTAGGTTCCAGCAGATACAATTCAACTGATGTCTACGTTATAATTAGAGTTTACGAGGTATGAAATATCGCAGAACTTGCGGTAGCATGTGTTTTCTTAGACACGCAACTGTGAAGCTAATGATAAAAAGAGTCATGAGTCCATGAGAACAGATACAGCCAATTTCTGTTAGTTTTATAAGCAAAACCGGTCTAGTTTTAAGATACCTATCTGCATCCAGGTTTTAACCAATTACACCACTCACTGTAGTAGAACCTCCTATAAGATTTTACCATCTCTCTCTCTCTCTTCTGGTAGATCGAAAAAGACAAATACTGTCCGTGTATTGACATCGAGTATATTACATATATACATATTGCTCAGAGGCTTGCACATATCTGTGTAAAAAATTCTTCATTATACTGGAGGAAGACCATATCAAACAGACTATGAAACACAAGAGAGGGTTCAGTTTAATACACTGTTTTTTTAGCTGTAACACGTCCAAGCAGTTATGTACACCAAACTACACTTCGTCTTTATACCGTGAGGTCGATGTCAGCTGCTGAACCAATATTAACAAGTATAGATCCCCTGGCTCTAACAGAAAGCTGAACATGACATGGTGTAAACTATGCAGCTCCCACAACACACAGGTTGGTAGAAATATAACGCAGAGACAATGTTTCTCATTGACAAAAATGTGGAAGACATCACAGCATATGGAAACTGGAAGAGTTTGAGCCATTTTAGAGCCTTTTTCAACAGATATCCGAAGGTGATGACCTAGAGTTTATCTCATCTTCCACAGCGATGGGGTAGCGGATGTTTCAGCGTTCCATGTCGAAGAGCATTGTTTCTACATTTCGCAGTTACATACATGATTATTATTTCAATATTAACTGTCGCTGGAAGTTGACAATGACAAACGCACAAGGTAGTAGGCATAAAGGATATACTGTTATCTTACAGGTAAAAAAAAGAATAAAAACATGTGGAGGGCAATGCGGCATATGGAAATAAGACGACTCTGCAACATTGAGGAACGCTTCCATGCAGCATTGAGGAACGCTTCCAACAACTGTCTGAAGATGATGACCTTTAGATTTAATCCCGTGCTCCACAGTGACAAACAGCAGATATCCACTCTTCCACCAAGGCTCCCTTCATCTCAACCAAGTGGAGTCAGTCAGTTATGATCTGGTAATCAACAGCATACCAGTTGATGGATGGGATGGGAGAGACACTGTTGATGTGGAGCAATGTACGGTAATACATACCACAGTTGATCCACAGTTGATAGATTGATCGGCCGGCCGGTGCGGCCGTGCGTTTATAGTCGCTTCAGTCTGGAACCGCGTGACCGCTACGGTCGCAGGTTCGAATCCTGCCTCGGGCATGGATGTGTGTGATGTCCTTGGGTTAGTTAGGTTTAAGTAGTTCTAAGTTCTAGGGGACCACAGATGTTAAGTCCCATAGTGCTCAGAGCCATTTGAACCATTTTGATAGATTGATCAATTTCAGTAATTTTATCAGAATTTCTGTAATTGAAACGCCAGCCATTGACACAACAGAATGCTTCCCAATTTTTGCATAATCGCTAAGTCACCCCTCCATTACTTTGTAAGTGCAATATACTAAATTGCGAATGCAGAGAGATCACCATTCAGTGATATACATCAAAGTATAACAGTAATTTCAATACCAGCCAATGCCACACTAGAATGCTTCCCAATTTCTGTATCATCGCTAAATCACCCTTCCACTACTTTGCATATAAAATATACTAGTTTTTGAATGCAGCTAGAAGACTGCGCAGTACTTCCATTCCACTATATACACCAAAGTATTCTGCCTGCACACCAGTCTTACCAATGACACCCATCCAAAAGCACAAGATCTCTCCAGCTGCATGTATGTCGAGGAGGGTAGCGTCTCTTGAGGGTGTGTAGTAGACATGAGAGTATTGCGGTGACATAACAGTTAAGAAGAAACATGTTGTTTGATCATGATGGAGCTCCAGACAAATGGAGTTTGAAACATTTCACGTAAACCAACTGTGCTATCAATTTTGAAGTATAATTCCACTGTCTGGATTCAGTACCAGGAAGGTGCTGGCATGAGAGAATTGATCGTAGAGGATTAACACACTCTCCAATGTTTAAACAGTTCTGCACCTAAAAATGCAGTATTGTTAATGCCATACAGTTATCGAAGTTTTAGTTGTGTGGAAGTAACGCTCTTAATACTTTAGAGCAGGATGTATTTTTCCAACATCAGACATACAAACCACCCCACACGTTTCCTACCCCAATCGCTACTGTGACAAACTTTAAAATGACAAAACTACTTCCTTCTACGCTATTCTGGCGTCAGTGTATATCCACCACTTGAGCTGCTAATAAACCAACTAGAACGAAGTCTGCAGTCTGCTGTTCTGTCTCTTACGAAATTAATGGATTTTATATGTCTTTTGAACTCGGAAACCTACATGCCCTCAATCACACTTCCCACATCAAATTAGCATATCAGTAGTAGTAGTAGTATTGGTATTAATGGATGCAGCCACGTCTCACTAGCAAAAAGAGTGAATAAAAGCGGACGAGAATATTTTCGCCGGCTGATATAGTGAGATACCACCCGCACCCTGCTGCACAAAAATCCACACGAAGAAGCAGCAACTTCTTATGCGGGAGTAAGCACCATGATCAGTAGGGAAAGGAGATGTAGCAGTCTTATTGCAGTTTACAGTAGCATCGCCACAGCTCTGGTAGCATTTCTCTTGCACAAAGAAGTCGTGTTCTGATGTTAGGTAGTTATGCTCATGTGTAGGATAGTACAGCAAATTCGTCCTGACACCACATCCCTCGAGTAAACTCCCCCCGCTCCTCCCCCCCCCCCCCCACCCCCACCACCCCCCCCCCCACACACACACACAATTTAAGGTGATACATGTAACATCGGTCCACTCACCTACAGAACATTCTACGCAATGGATTAAGGCTGATAAATGCATTGATTTTACTCCTTAACACTCAAGGCACAACATTGTTTGTAAGAACAGGCCGCAAGTGGGTAATAGTTACACATTCGACTGCATTTGTGAAAATACGGTTATGGATTGGGATTCCATGTTTTGCCCGCTTTAATTTGCCGCCTCCGTGTAATAATTAAGGCGCCTTTGTTGGAGTACATGTTATTAAAACCCATGTAGTTTACAGAGCGAGGGGCAGGGTTAAAAGTGAATGCATCCAGAGCATAATTTTAAAGATTTTCTTAGCCTTAAGTGCCCGGGGACCTCCAAATGACATAAATTCCATACATTTAATGCTACTTTTTTTCTAATTTTATGTATTCTCAGTCAATTTATGCAATTTTTCAAGTTTTTTCATGGTTTTACATATTTCGTCGTTTTTCCCTCAATTTTACGTTTTCCCATCAATTTCTCGAAATTATCCCCTACGGAATCGTTCTGCAAAGTGTTTTTCGCTATTTGCGGGGCTGTAGCACTGTTGAAATAACGTACAAGCTGTCGAAATCGAGACTTCGCGATTGGTAATATGCATGCATGATCTCTATATAATATGTGGGTAAAGCTGTCTGTGGTGGATGGTTGTGGTTTGAATTCGTAACTTTCTAACTGTTCGTCTACAAATTACGTTGCCAGGTGTGCGCACTCTGTAGGTAAGGGAGGGGAACCTCTCACGGTCTAGGATGATAAGTGTGGTCGAGCCTTGTCAACTAATGGACAACTTATTACTAGAATAAGACACAAATATCCAAAAGCTACAGTTTGTAAACGTCCTGACATGGTTGTGGGGGCATATCAAAGATTCGAGAGCAACCCTATCAAGTCTTCGAATGAAGCGCCAGTGGAATGATTGAATTCACGACATCCGGGAATTTTTGGCACTATATGACATTTTAGTTCATTTGGAGAGATACACAAGAGGCCTGAAAATTGCATAGTGAAATGCTGAAAATGGTAGCCTTCAATATAGAATAAAATAACATCTTAAGTTACATGGATGCTGGAGCATTTCATTGACATTGACATTTACTTTACAGACATGTTAGTAGAGGGGAGTTAAGGAGCAAGAGTGTCAAATGTAAGCACGCAAACGGTAATTGGGTTCAATGTAAGTGAAGGTAGAGAGACGCGGTAAAGTCTTACAGGAGGTTTTATCACAAGACTGGCTCTCACGACTTGTTTCTTAAACGCATGTGTGAGACAGCTTTGTGTAAGTAAAATGGGAATTGCCATAGTGTACAAAATGGCAACGTCCTCTTGAATTGTAGCTTGTTGCTATCGAACGAAAAATGATAGTGTTTTTTCCGACATGTGAGCCAATGATGTGAAAGATTGTGTTCTCTAATGTTATTTAATGTGTCTGAAATGTTTGGAAAATACATGCATGACAGTCTTTTTACAAACTCTTATTTGAACGTACCTGACGCTCTCAAGTCGTATAATGTGTCCATCAGGATGAAAGAAATTGTTTAACATAGATTTTTTTTCAGAATTTAGATTCTTGCTTTTTCTTTACTCTGATGACGGTTTGTAAATAAGAAGGACATTCTGCGGTGATCAATAGTTTTTGCAGCAAAATAGTGGAAGTTTTTTCCCAAGTTCATGCAGGATGGATGTGTATAGGTTTCTGAATTTTGGTTTAATGTAATCGGAGGTGGTGCACTTCGTTGGATGTCTCAAAATAACCAGATGCGAATTGTCTCCTGCAGTCGAACGTACAAACCGTACCGATTTTACTCATAAACTAAAAGAAGATGGATTGTGGCTATTTTCGTGGAAAGAAGACATTTATTATCATCGTGATTGTGTTTTCCTTTTTAAAAGATGCTTGATTGTAAGAGATGGATCCTCCATCTTAGAACAGTGGTCGCTCGATGTGAGGCGGTTTGGAGGATGGTCCAGTGTGAAACGTCCCCTTTGAGCAATTATACTAGAGGGCTTAACCTGACACACAATATTTTTTAGCGCAACGCAATCTGACTCTCAAAAAATCCCTGCAAAAGAATGGCCCTGACTAACATTAACCTATACGTTTCACAAATCACTTACCTCACAAAAATCTTTGCTACTCAAGCTACTGCAGTACAGCGAGCGCCACTACTGCCAGCTAAATAAAAGATTCAAACTACTGAAGGCACTAACTACTAATAGGCACAGTTAGCAAATGAAAGATTTTAATAGAGAACAAACAATGTATTTACCTTAATAGTCATAATATATACAGCAGTTCATGACAAATTACGAAACTCAGCCATCTCTCTCCCCACATCCACAACTGCTGGCGGCTCACCTCCAACTGCGCAACGCTACGCGCTGTTCACATCCAGCTGCCGCTGCCCAACACTACAATGGCAGACAACAATGCAAACTACCCACAGAGTGCACACAGCACAGCCAGTGATTTTTCATATAGAGCGCTACGTGGCGTTACCAATAAGAAAACATAAACAGCCTACTTACAAGTGTTGTGAGATCGCCGAAGCAGCTGAGTCCTATCACGGTGCAGCCTCTGGAGTGGGCCTGTGTCGCTACATTTTAGACAAACATGTTGCAGTTGGGGCAGCCCTCCATTTATCTCCTACTGGTTAGTTGAATATACATGCAACTGTGTTGGCGAAGGACCGTCGCCTCAATGCTGTCTGCGAGCACACCGAGCTCGTCCACTGGCAGTAGGGTGGCAGAACGCAAAGCAGTACATGGCGGTAGCAGTTGGCCATTTGAAAATGCGATCGGGAGCTTCCTCCGGAATTGCGTTGTTGTTCCAAAGGTGTCCAATCTTTCCGAGAGACACGTTTAACAGATTGTAAGAAGCATTCTTTTCTTGCCTTTTGTCTATCTGTGACTGATTTATGCAGATTGGAGACAGTATATCAATGCCACCAGAAGTATGTCTTTGTGGATCACCAGTAGCAAGATAGAACAAACCTCTATCCCTACCTATGGTGAGGGGGTGGGAGGGAGGGAGGGAGGGTGGGACGGAGGATTTAGAGGGTGGAAGGGGTTAGTATTACCCTCTTATATGGTTAGTTCGTGAGCGCTCTTCGAGGAAGACAGCTGGAACTGCTACAGCCCTGCAATCTTCTGGGATCAGTTTCTGCAATATATGTTTTATTATGATGGTTTTTTTCCATCCCCAGTATATGTGCTTTATTATGACCCTCCAAGTGCTGGTTTTTTCACGACAATTTTTTCCATCAGTTGTGGCAGTGTGTATTGGTTTTGATTACCTGGGTTGCAGGGTGACTGTCGAGCAGGCATTTGTAGTGAACTCTGAAATCCAAGAGCGATAGATACAATCCTCAGCTTTATGCTTACACGTAATACACTTCTTAAACTGATCTCTGTTAACAAAAGCATCTCGTCAGCTGAACATATTTCATACCAAAAATAAATAAATAAATAGCTGTAGTACTTTAAAAGCCAGCCTTTTTCCCGCCAGCTAAAAAGTAAAGGGTAGAGTTTGAGTGTGTCTGCCTCTAGTTTAGAGTGATATTGTGAAAGTCTTTTTCCTGGAATGATAACATCTTTTGTACGGTGTCGTCAATTTTTGACCTGTATTGCGATTTTAGGCAGGCCTTGTGTAGTACTATGTATATAGTTCTGCAATTAGGCCCAATCTTTGTGACTAATTACCTAATTAGGTCCGAAATTCACTTGAGTTTCCCTATCAGAATAAATAAAGTACCCTAAACTAACCTTTCTCTACCCTATCTGGACAGTTTACATGTGTCTGGGGGTGCATTTGAGCTTCCTGTCTAGAAGTACCAAAGTTCGAATCTCAGGAAGGGCACAAACATTTTTAATTTCGCAGATATACCCGGGTGGGGGTAGGGTGGGGTGGGATTTAAGCACAGCTCTGAGACAAAGAGCAACAAAATTCTAAATTCCCGTCAAAATTCGAAATTCTCACCAATAGGTAAGTTTGCTGAGAGAGAGTGTGGGAGGGGTGTGGAAGGGGGTTTGGGAAGCCATGTGCAGACTGACGAAAACACATGTCATCCAGATGTGAGGGTTGGTGTGGTTGGTGGGGTGGGGGGTGGGGTATTTAATTGATCAATTTAATCAATTTGCACATCGGTTTGATATCAAATTTTCGCCAGCACTCCCATCTCCCTACTACTCACGAGAACAGCACCGATGGACAGTGGAACGCACAGAAGATCTATAGGAGTATAAGATGGCTGCCCTTGAGCTTCAGTCACGCAATCACTGGAACTTGGTCTGCCCTCTCTGTGATCCTAAAAACGCTAAACCACCTTCGAGAGCTCTTCAAGGTCCAACAGGCCTTGTCTATGATAGACTGGGAAAAGCAGAATTTTTTGCTTCAAAACCTTTGAGGCCCAAAATACAGTAGACAGCTTAGGGAAATGAAGGGATGTCAAACAGGTTAGGCAGGGAAGTCAAGAAATTAGGGAAGTGGACCAGCGTATCAACTCGGATCTTACAATACCTGCAGGAGCTCAGAAGATCTTGAGACATCTGGGATCTCATTCTGCTCCTGAGCCAGAAGAAACTGCAAACGCTCACCTTAAGTACATCCCGCAGAAGCTCTAGTGCTCATTACGAAGATCTTTTATAGTTGAGGACTGATTCTTGGAAGGTCGCCCGTGTCGTTCTGCTCCCCAAACCAGGAAAGAACCAAGCCATCTCGCCAGTTACTGCCCGATCAGCCTCTTACCGACATTATCAAAAATTTTAGGATGACTCGTCTTGACCCGCTTGCTCTTATCATCATGGATCACCGTGTTTTCAGAACAGATCATTTCGCTTCTCAAGCTGCTCTGTTGGTCGGAATTCCAGCTGTTATGAGTCATGAAATACATCGCCTACAACTTCATCGTCTCCAGTCATACGGCTGTCGTGTTTCTGGGTCTTAAGAATGCTTGTGACAGAATCTGGAGGGATAAGCTGTTAGAAAAATTTCATTACCTTCAATATCTCCTGCGATAATACTTACGATTAACTTCAGCTTTTTACGGAACCAGCAGATTATGTTTAAACTCGACGGACAGCTATAGAATTACAAATAATTTCAGGGAGGTCTTCCACGAGGATTGGTCTTGTCACCAACACTTCCTTGTGTACGTTAGTGATTTACCTATGATACCTCAAGTCATCCTGGCCCAGTTTGGTGACGACACCGCTCTGTTAACTAGCAGCAGATGGGTCACTGCAGCAATCGGTCGACTGCAACGACAACTAGTGCTAATGAAACAACAGGCCACAGCCAACCACATCCGTCTCAACTCAGACAAGACGCAAGGCAATCCTATTTACTTGTCGAAAGCCTAACCTTGAGCGTTACACAATTATTCTGAATCTACATATAACCAGCGAAAAATGTTCCTATTGGACCTCTAAAATGCTGAATACGCTCTTGTTTAATTAATAGAATCTGACAAAAGTGGGATACCAGCTACCTCATTCCACCTTCCTGAACACCTTCAAAAAATTTCCCAACAATTTAGGCTTGGGAACATATTCTCACTCTTTTTGACACACAACTCACCTCTCCCTCCCACAGCCAGCCCTAACTGTATGAGCTCACACCAGCTAGTCCACACCCACTTCTCCATTCAACCCAACTGATTGTCATTATCTCATTGTGTCTCTCTGTCACTGTCCCCGTCTCACAGTCACAGTCTCTTTCGTTCTGTCCTGCTACCATTGGCTCCTTTCACTGTCACTCTCTTGCTCTTTCTTACTTGCTGCTCTCTCATTCATTTGTTCCCACTGATGCTGTCTCTTATCACTGTATCTCTTTCTTTCTCGTTGTCATTGTCATAGAATCGATCACTGTCACTATCCCTCTCCAACTTTCACTTTCTCTATCTCTTTATTCCTCTTCCACTGGTAGTGTGCCCTTCACTCTTTTCCTAGCACTGTTCTGTCATTGGTAACTACGTCCCACTTGTAATGTGTCGCTCTCGTTCCCTTTCTCTGCCAGTGCCTCCTTCGCTGTTTCTGCACAACTACTGTCTACTATCTTCCGGTGTTTACTTCTTTCCCGTCTCTTTCCCACTGCCAATGCCCCAGTCTCCATCAGCACGAATGTGTTTGCATGCCAAAATTTTTGGGAGAATTTTCAAACGTGCTGAGAAAGCAAGAGTGGGGCAGCTAGTATCCATTTAATACCTCACTTTTCAGTCAGTTTTCAGTTTTTCAGTAGAGAGGAGCATATTCGCCTTTTTGTGGTCCGATAAGAGCATTTTTCCCCTTGTACCCTTCTTTTCCTTGCTGCAACAGGGAATGTCACTCGTATGAAAAGAACTTTGTGGATCAGTAAAATTTTTGATAGTTTACTTAGGTGAAATTGAAATAGCGCAATGTATATAATTTTACAATTCAGGCTGGATTTTACGTACAAAAAAAAAAAAATACACATGCGCTTCATTACTACAACATAAGGTTCCCAGAACTATTCTGATGATAACAGAGATACGTTACAGCATGTTTCTCCGTCAATTTATAAACTGCACCTTCGACTCAACCCGGATTTTACGTGTGTATTTTGCGTGTAGATGTAAGATAAGTTTGAACATTGGTATCTTGGAAATGGATGAAGATATCAATAAAATTTTCAAGTTTAGTTGAGAACGGGCTGATGGGAATATATGGTAAAAATATATGCCCTCTGCTGTGTATAGCCGTTTTGGATTCCACGGCTCTGATGTGATACGAAAAAATGGAAAAAGACCCTTTGCTGGGGTTTCCTAAGAGCGTATGAAGTAACGGTGTCTCCAAAAGCCCTGAAAGGCCCACCGTAGACCACATCTAATGCAAAAAAAAAAAAAAAAAAAAAAAAAACCAACCGATTTTCGCCGGTTGCCTAAGCAGGAGAAAGTATATAATATTCTTGTTCTGACCCTGCACTATAGGATGGTGACACTAAGACCCTTCTTCTACTGGGTATACAAATGGTCCCTAGCCCACTGGTTATCCAAAACAGTTGACCCTACCTTTACATCACTCATGGAACACGAGCAATGAGCAGTGCAAAAATGCACGACGTTTTGGAACATAATACGTGGCGCATGCTGTGTCATGCATACCAAAAACTTAAACCAGATGTTTTTAAGTGAAAGTGAAAGCGAAAGTAATATTTGGGAACTACAAGCATTTTCCTGAAGCCCTATGGGGGTACTGTGGCCAGTACTTTGCCACTTTATTACTGATTAGTACAAAAATGATTTATTTCGTTTTTATTCTTCAACTGCAGTGCTAATCAACATAGCTCGCTGACTGTAAATCCATAAAATCGCTTTTCCACTCAAAAATATAATTAAGGAATACTTGGTCTTGATTGTATACATTCGTAAGGTTCACATAATTGTTTCACCAACTACTGCACCTTCATATTTTTTCCCCCCTATAACTCTTCTTTTCAGTGCGTTACATGGAAAATTAAACTGCTTTCGTGCATATCGTTGTGCATCACCGCTATCGAATTTTCCATCGTATCGGGATACCACGTTTATTTCTCTGGTTTCTAGATATTTTTCAATGCATCTTAATGTGCCAACCTCTGAAACAATACTAGTGGTTGCAGACGACCGTTTCCAATAGGATATTCTCTACCATTTAAATGGAACACAAAGGTTTATAAATTTCATTAGTTAATTTAAAATTGTCACGAAGACATAAAACGACGGATGATGGCTGAAGGTGTTTAAACGTCAATCTTATCTGCAGTATTATGCGCGATATGTGAAGTATCTGAGTTTTACTATGGCAGACACCTTGAGCACTTTTTCAGATCAGACGCCTTGGCAGCATTAATGATCCACAGATGAAACTATCAAATCGAAAGAAACAACAAGGAGCTACGTTTCTAATATAAAGGATTAATTGCTGATAACGTTAAAAGTATCACTGCACATGCAAGTGAGGTAACAAGAATAATACAAATGACTTACCTTACAGTGGACGACTGATAATCGGAAAAGCCTATACTAAAAAGTAACGGAACTGACTGAAAACAACAATGATGCGTATCAGAACTAGTGTGAGCACTTCTAGGGAGGCAGCAAGCAGTGTTAGTACAAGAAATATGCAATGTTCATTTTTCTCGGACTGGCCACTGTATTCCAACTTTCCCTGGTGGTGGTTAGTGTTTAACGTCCCGTCGACAACGAGGTCATTAGAGACGGAGCGCATGCTCGGGTTAGGGAAGGATTGGGAAGGAAATCGGCCTTGCCCTTTCAAAGAAACCATCCCGGCATTTGCCTGAAACGATTTAGGGAAATCACGGAAACCCTAGATCAGGATGGCTGGAGAAGGGATTGAACCGTCGTCCTCCCGAATGCGAGTCCAGTGTGCTAACCACTGCGCCACCTCGCTCGGTCCCAACTTTCCCTGTATGACCATCTGGCCACCTGGCACATCCGTACCAGAGCCGGAGACCGAGAGTGAGGGCTTTTTCTATCAGCAGAATGGTGCTCCTCTCGGCTAGCATATCGTGCTTTGTCAGTTGTTAAACGCAGTAACCGAATTCAAAGGAGTAGTTGGGATGGAGCCGCAACTTCGGAATCGAGCGCTCGTAACAGCGGTAAGAACATTTTCCAGCTGTGCGTAGTATTTACTCAGAAGCGCAAAAGAACCTGGTGTAGGCATGGCTATTTAAATACAGAAACATGTAAACAGGCAGAATACGGCGCTGCGATCGACAACGTCTTCATAAGACAAAAAGTGTCCGGTGCAGTTATTAGATTGGTTATTGCTGCTACAATGACAGGTTATAAAGATTTAAGTGAGTTTGAACGTGGTGTTATAGTCGGCGCACGAGCATCTCCGAGATAGTGATGATGTGGGGATTTTCCTGTACGATCATTTCATGAGTGTACCGTGAATGTCAGAAATCCGGTAAAACATCAAATCTCTCACATCGCTGTGGCCAGAAGAGATCGTGCAAGGACGGGACCAACGACGACTGAAGAGAATCGTTCAATTTGACAGAATTGCAACCCTTCCTAAGATTGCTGCAGATTTCAGTGCTGGGCCATCAGCGTGCGAACCATTCAACGAAACATCATCGATATTGGCTTTCGGAGCCGAAGGCTCTCTCGTGTACCATTGATGACTGCACGACACAAACCTTTACCCCTCGCCTGGGCCCGTCAACACCGACATCTGACTGTTGATGACTGCAAACATGTTGTCTGGTCGGATGAATCTCTTTTAAAATTGTATCGAGCAGGTGTATGTGTACGGGTATGGAGACAACCTCATGAATCCATGGACCGTGAATGTCAGCAGGGGACTGTTAAACCTGGTGGAGGCTCTGTAATAGTGTGGAGCGTGTGCAGTTGGAGTGATACGTCTAGATACGACTCTGAAAGTGATACGTACGTAAGCATCCTGTCTGATCACCTGCACTCATTCACGTCCATTGCGCATTTCGACGAATTTGGGCAATTCCAGCAGGACAATGCGACACCCCACACGTCCAGAATTGCTACAAAGTGGCTCCTGGAACACTCTTATGAGTTAAACCACTTCCACTGGCCTCCAAACTCCTCCGACATGAACTTTATTGAGAATATTTTGGGTGCCTTGCAACGTGCTGTTCAGAAGGGATCCCCACCCTCTCGTACCCTTGGACAGCGCTGCAGGATTCGTGCTCTCATTTCCCTCCAGCACTACTTCAGACACTAGTCGAGTCCATGCCACGTAGTGTTGCGGCACTTCTGCGTGCTCGCGTGGATCCTACACGATGTTAGGCGGGTGTACCAATTACTTTCGCTCTTCAGTGTAGTTTAATCATTATTTTCACTTACTTTTGTGAAGAAGTAATGGTATCTGTATGTTTAATGTCGATTAACTTAATCTGGGTATTGGTGTATGTTTCATATGACTTTGCAACGATAACCAGAAGCAGGGTGTCGGGCCTCTGGCGACTGCTTCGGTTAGTGTTGTATTTCTTGTAGTATAGACGAACGCAGATTAAAGATGGACAGGGACTCTGGTGTTGTTTGTGGACTCGGGGAGAAGTGGCCAACGTCAACATGCTTCATGCTCTAGCCCTTTGATTGGAATGCTTTCACATCAGAGATGAATATTTTGACACTTCTGCCAGCCTGGGATCCCTGATGTCGCGACACCTACCGATATGATAGTGAGGCTAACAGCGGCGGGGTTACGAAATCTGGACAAAATGCGTAAGTGGGTACTTGCTGCACGTCTGCACCTTACGCCTTGAAAACTGTACTTATCAATGCTATACTCATCTTTACTATTTACAACAGTCTGGCAACGCTGGGATAACTTTAGATTTAGCGACTGTAGAAATCACGTGATCTTGAGGCGAAGAACTCGCCGAGCAATCTTCGGAGTGCATTTACATCCAGAAAGGAAGCACGTTGTAGGTTGTTCGATAGAGAGCCGAAAAGGTGAAAACCTCAGGCCACAAGATAGGGTGGATAAGGTGCGTGCGGAATGACTTGCAAACACAACTCCTATATAGAGTTTTTTTGTCAGTCTTGCTAGTGTGCGGGCCAGCTTTATCGTGGAATAGCATCACTTCACGCAGTCTTCGAGATCGTTGTTATTGGACTGCGTTGTATGACGTCTCAGTTGTTGACAATAAGTGTCAGCAGTGACGGTTACACCTCGGGCCAGCAATTCGTAGTCCACTACACCGCCGCTGTTCCACCAAATGCAGAAAAAATGGCTCTGAGCGCTATGGGACTTAACTGCTGTGGTCATCAGTCCCCCAGAACTTAGAACCACTTAAACCTAACTAACCTAAGGACATCACACACATTCATGCCCGAGGCAGGATTCGAACCTGCGACCGTAGCGGTCGCGCAGTTCCAGACTGTAGCGCCTTTAACCGCTTGGCCACCACGGCCGGCACCAAATGCAGAACATTATGTGTTGTGTATGCGCGCAGGTCTTTGTGCGGGGAGTTTGTTTGGGATCAACCATTCCTTTATTTCCCTTATGTCATCGTAAATGCATCATTTGACGTCACCAGTAACGATAAACGATAGGAATGGTCGG
The DNA here is from genome assembly GCF_021461395.2 of Schistocerca americana. NCBI lineage: Eukaryota > Metazoa > Arthropoda > Insecta > Orthoptera > Acrididae > Schistocerca > Schistocerca americana. The sequence continues at coordinate 623,591,092 of NC_060119.1, forward strand.
TCTTGTAAGCGAGGAAAGTGATGAAAGCAGAAGTGCGGATAGGACCACCTGCTGACATTTGTGGTTTTGGCTTAGACAATGCGGTACCCATACACAAGATTTTTGAACCTCCGCATTGCATGGAAATGTCATGCGATGGCGGAATGATCACAGTTCATATTTACTAGTTATGTGAGTCATTGTCGATTAATGTGTCTAAAGGGTCTTCAGTCAAACCTGAAGGTCTTCCTGAACGTGGAGAGTCACTAGTGTCGAAAATATCCTCCTCAAAATGAAAACACGATTTTCCTGCTGTGCTGTGTCCAATGGCATTATCCCCATGCACGACACAAATGTTTCTGGCTGCCGCCGGTGCTGTCACACCTCTACTGAAATCAAGCAGAAGAATATGTGGAAAAAATTTCGATTTCTCCACTTGGCACTCGATTTTTCTATGTCCATAGATCCGCTCACTATCTCCAAACGACAAAATAACAATATATGAACTCATAGCAACAGTGAACCACAAATAAAACATGGCAATGGATAGATAAATCCTTAGCAACCTGAATACGAACATACGAAACGATAACACTACAAACTTATCCACCAGTCTAATACATTTGAGCCAGCACGGAATGCTTCAAACAGCGACCGATATTCTTGATAGCTCCGGACAAGTGGAGAAGGTGGTGTTGCTGGTAGGGAGCTCCAGCGTTAGGAGAATGACGAAGCCCCTTATGGAAATAGCGGCAGGTCGGGAAACTAGGCCGGTGTCCACCTTGTTTCTTGGCGGGGCATTTCGTCCGAGAGGTGAAGGAGACTCTGCCGGCGGCGATTGTGCGCACTGGGTGCACCCGGCTGCATATGCCAACTCGAATGACGCCTGCCGCCGGTCGTGGTTCTCTGGCCTGGTACCGAACAGAAAAGTTAAACGATTCTGCCACGATACTGGATGCCGTCTTCTGTAACTCTGGAACGGGAGGGCCGCTCTTTATAGGGCACGCGTTCACTACATACAAAAGTGGCTACTAGTGCAGAAAAGTACGTGCGGCGTGCACATATGGTTTTTTCTTTAGCACAGACAAATTCCATAATAAGTCAATATTAGATATAATTTCATAAAGGGATAAATATCAGCCTCATTACTTAAACAGCGTAGCAGTCGTCACGGGAAATATGTGAAATGAAGTGCTAGTAATTAAGTACACTACCTTCTATAGGAAGGTCCCAGATCTAGTCATGCTTATAAATGCTGCTAATTCGCAAATAGTAATCGGAAAAGAAAGCTGGCGGAAACCAGACGCTAAAACCAATTAATTCCGGTTGTAATGCGTGTGGGAAAGCGACTCTCTAAGTATAAGAGGTAAACAAAAAGTTTCCGTAAGAAGGCCGTACAGTCCAGAATCGGAATGACAAACAGGCAAAATCGCCATGAGCAGACGCAACAGGTTGAAGATGCTCATGTGGTAAAACACTGTGTCCTGATGCTTGAAGAGGTCTGTAACTACCTCCTGCACATCGACCTTCAAGGACTTTTTTAAGGGACCGAATGCGTGATAATCGATTGGGTAGGGATCAGGACCATAGGGCGGGTGCTCAAGTTGTCTCGCACTTGAATCGGAATAACATGTGCGATACGATATTTGTGATATGGGATCGAGCGTAAACGTGAAGCAGCAGTGCCCCTGGACGAAATTTTCCACAACGATGGCTTTTTACCACACTCACGTCATAAAGACATGAATGCCACGCTAATACTTTGCCTACATCTTGGTGCTTGTATACACGTATGAGTCGCGCTACGTTGCATTTACACTGCAGAAACGTCCTAAGGCGGTACTTTTTGTTCACCCGTTACAATACGAAAATATGTGGTGAGGTTTGTAAACATTCCAAATGTGGAACACGTGAGGTGAACATGGATCAAATATCGTAAACGAATACTTTTATAGACCCCTTGCTTCAGCAGTAGCAGTGGCTGAACATTTGAGGGAAATTTGGGGAATATTTCGCGTAAATGTCTTATCCTAAAATTATCTTGAGCAGTTAATCAGTGAACTGACGCGTGAAGGTAACATCTTAGATCTTCTGTTGGAAGCAGACCCGAACTTTCCGACGTAGATAACGTGGAACAGGGAACACGTGATCATTTAGTCTTTACGTTGATAATAGGTTTTCAGTCCAAAGCCTGGTCTGATGCAGCTCCCCATGCTACTCTACCCTGCGCAGATCTCTTCATCTTCGAGTAACTACTGCAACCTACATACTTCTGAATCTGCTTACTGTACTCCTCTCTTGATATCCATCAATTGGTGACCCCTTTATTTCTCAGAATGTGTCCTACTAACCCATCCCTTCTTCTAGTCACTTGTGATACAAATTTCTTTGTTCCTCAATTCTATTCGATACCTGCTCATTAGTTACGTGTCCTGCCCATCTAATCTTCAACGTTCTTCTGCAGCAGCACATTTAAAAAACGTCTATTGTCGTCTTGTATAATCTGTTTGTTGTCCTTCCATACATGGCTGCACTCCATACAAATACTTTTAGAAAAGGCTTCCAAACACTTTAAACTGTACTCGCGGTTAACAAATTTCTCTTCTTCAGGAACGATTTTCTTGTCATTGCTAGTGAACATTTTATATCCTCTCTACTCGACCATCACAGTTACTTTGCTGCCCAAATAGCAAAACTCATCTACTAGTTCCAGTGTATCATTTCCTAATCTAATTCCCTCAGCATCACCTGACTGAATTCGACAATTTTTCATTATCCTCGGCTTGCTTTTGTTGAGTTTCATCTTATATCCTCCTTTCAAGACACTGTCCATTTAGTTCAACTGCCCTACCAAGTCCTTTACTATCTCTGACAGAATTAAAATGCCATTGGTAAACATCAAAGTTTTTAATTCTTCTGTCTGGACTTTAATTCCTACTTCAAATTTTTATGCTGTTTCCTTTACTGCTCGCTTCAACACAAAGATCGAAAAACATCGGGAATAGGCTACAACCCTGTCTCACTCCCTTCTCAACCACAGCTTCCCTTTCGTGTTCAAAAATGGTTTAAATGGCTCTGAGCACTATGCGACTTGACTTCTGAGGTCATAAGTCGCCTAGAACTTAGAAATAATTAAACCTAACTAACCTAAGGACATCACACACATCCATGCCCGAGGCAGGATTCGAACCTGCGACCGTAGCGGTCGCTCGGTCCAGACTGAAGCGCCTAGAAACTTACGGCCACACCGACCGGCCCTTTCGTGTTCCTCCACTGTTACAACTGTTGTCTGGTTTCTGTAAAACTGTAAATAGCCTTTCGCTTCCTGTATTTTACCCCTGTCACCTTTATAATTTGAAAGAGAGTATTCCAGTCAACATTGTCGAAAGCTTTCTCTAAGTCTATAAATGCCTTTCCTTAACCTATCTTCTGGAGAAGTCGTACGATCAGTATTGCCTCGCCTGTTCCTACATTTCTCCGGAATCGAAACTGATTTTCCCCGAGGTCAGCATCTGTAAAGAACCGCAACTTGTTAAAATGGTAGCTTGGTAATTTTCATGCCTGTCAGCACCTGCTTTCTTTGGAGTTGGAATTATTATGTTCTTCTTTAAGTCTGAGGGTATTTCGCCTGTCTCATACAACTTGCACCCAGATGGAACAGTTTTGGCATGGCTTGTTTCGACTTAGGTCTTTCAGTGTTCTGTCAAATTCTTCACGCACTTTCATATCTCCCATCCCATCTTCATCAACGTTCTCTTACATTTCTATATGTTGCCCTCAAGTTCATATCCTTTGTATAGACCCTCTATACACTCCTTACACTTTTCTGCTTTCCCTACTTTGCTAGTGACTTGTTTTACATCTGAACTCTTGTTCTTCATATAGGTGTTCTCTTTTCTCAAAAGCTCTTTTTAATTTTCCTGTATGTGCCATCTATATTTCCCTCTCACATTTGTGCTCTAGCCATTTGTGCTCAGCCATTTTACACTTCCTGTCAGTCTCGTTTTTTAGACGCTTGTATTCCCTTTTGCTGCTTCATTTACTCCATTTTTGTGTTTCCTCCTTTCATGAATTAGATTTAATATGTCTTCGGTTACCCAAAAATGTCTACTAGGGCTTTTCTTTCTTACCTACATGATCCTTTGCTGTCTTACTTGTTTCATCTGTCAAAGCTACCTATTATTCTTCTACTGTATTCCTTTCCCCTACTCTTGTCAATCGTTCCCCCTGTTTCTCCAGTTTTAATCTACATTTCATAACCAATAAATTGTGGTGTGAATCTACGTTGGCCCTGGAAATATCTTACAATTTGAAATCTGGTTACGAAATGTCAATCTGAAACCTTGCGGTGTCTCCCGATCTGCTTCACGCACGTAACTTCCTTTCATGATTCTTAAACCAAGTAATAGCGGTGATTAAATTATGCTCTTTGCAAAATTCTACCAGGTGGCTTCGTCTTTCATTATTCCCCCCCCCCCCTCCCCTGTCCCTATTCATCTACTATTCTTCCTTCCCCTACTATCGAATTCCAATCCCCCTTGAATATTAAATTTTCGTCTGCCTTAATTATATAAATAATTTCTTATATCTCATCATACACTTCTTCAATCTTTGTGGCTAATTGACAAACAAATCTGCACTACTGTGGTGAGTGTGCGATACGCGTCTCTCTCGGCTACAATAATACATTCACTGTGCTGTTCATAGAAGCTTACCCGCGTTCCTATTTTTTATTATGTCGGTATATTATCACAATACGGCTGTTTATAGGAATGTGAAGGACGTAGAAAGAAATTTCTGCTTAGCAAGTGCCAAAAGAAACAGATTTCAGATTACCTGAGCCACCAACGTGAAATGTTGAGCATAAATGGACATACTTCAGGAATATTGCACAATACGCCTTAGAAAGGTATGTGCCGAACAAAACTAGGGATGGGAAAGACACGTCGTGGTTCGGCAGAAGTTTTAGAATTCTGCTCCGATAGCTGAGTCAGATGGTTCAAATGACTTTGAGCACTATGGGACTTAACATCTGAGGTCATCAGTCCCTTAGACTTACGTAAGCCTAAGTAACCTAACGACATCACACACATCCATGACCGAGGCAGGATTCAAACCTGTGACCGTAGCAGCCGCTTGGTTCCGGACTGAAGCGCCTAGAACCACTCGGCCACTCCAGCCGGCTATTGCAGATTTAAACCTTGTCAACCAGTATATTTATACCCCATATGCCGGGGAAATGTCATGAAGCTAAAATTAGAGAGATTCGGTCTCAAACACGGACTTATCAACAATCGTTCTTGCTTCATATCATTCGCGAATAGAATGGGAAAGAGAGGGGGGGAGGGGGAATGACAGTGTACGCACACTCCGCCTCACACATCTAGCTAGCGGAATAACGAAGTAGATGTAGATGCTGATATAGGGGAAACGGTAAATAATCCCTTGCGCCAGCCGGAGTGGCCGAGCGGTTCTAGGCGCTACAGTCTGGAACCACGCGACTGCTCCGGTCGCAGGTTCATCTCCTGCCTCGGCCATGGATGTGTGTGATGTCCTTAGGTTAGTTCGGTTTAAGTAGTTCTAAGTTCCAGGGGACTGATGACATCAGATGTTAAGTCCCATAGTGCTCAGAGCCACTTGAACCAAGCCAATTCCTTGCGAGTACATTCTTTACGACCGCGCGACGTAAACCCATTCAGTTTCTTTGCTGTGGATTACGTACAAGGCTCATTTTTTGCGTTGCCGTTATCAAGAGATATAGCAGAAATTCGAAGCCGACTCAGTACCGCGTCGGAAAGACAGATATGAGTACCTTACGGTGAGTGTGAGATGATGAATTCGAAAATACAAAAGAAGTAAACCTGATACCATTAGAGAACTTTTAATAAAAAACTTCTTCCATGTGGTCACCTATACCTTGAATGATAGGTCGAAAAGCACAACGCATTTCTGTAAAGAACTTCAGACATATTCCATAACTGTGCATATATTACTGTAATGGTCAGAAGCTGCCCTAAAAAAAAAAAAAAAAAAAAAAAAAAAACAGTGACTGGAGACACGAATGATCCAAAATAAGAATTCACCGGAGACTTTGTATTAATTTCGCAACCCCGATGTCTGAGAAGTTACTAATGTCAGCCACCAGCTGCGAAGAGTTTTCGAGGCCGCCTCTGACCACCCCTTGACGCCACAGTTTCACAAAGCGCGCGCGCGGACGCGTGATTATGTGCCGCTGTCCCACGTCTGCGCTGTCACTCCTTTCCAGTGTCACGACCAGTAGCCGGTGCTTTGTTCAAGCGAGTGTAGAACGTGCGCCCTCGAGCAAACGTCCTTAGCTTGTCAGTGCGCCGCCACATTCTTTATACAATAAGTGCTTGACTGATTATGGCGCTTCATTATCGCCCTCTGGATTTAAACAGGACTATTTTTAATTCATTTATTGATTTATTTAGCCTGGCAAGATTGTGGCCGCCAGAAACTCTCTTATATCTAACAGGGTGGTCTACATATTTTACTTTACATGGATTAAGATAACCATGCTATACGTTACACCTAATGTGGAATACAATGTTTGTAAATTACTATGGTGCAGAAATAATCTCAGTTTACTGTCGTTAATTAGAGTTGCAACAATAAAGACAACCTACGGATAGGTGGATTTGAACGTTTAGCGCTAGCAGCAATCGTTGTGGCAAAAAAGGGTACAAGAGGGACAGAACAAGGGATCTGATATAACTAGTGAACAATGGAAATGGAAAATATTCTAAGTGCCAAATACCACATTTGTCAGAAGAATAAAAAAACAGTGTATCTCTTTTTGTGCAGAACTTATTTCTATTGAAAGTAACTGAGAAGATATTCCGATACCACCGAATTATGCTGCTCACCTAACGAATGGAAGAAAATTACCAGATAAGTTGAAAAATAAATGATTTATTTAGAATTTTGTAGTTACCACACCAGGAATCATAAATTTCAAGAACCCTGAGAGCGAGGTCGTCCTTAGCTGGGCGCAGCATCTCCTTTATCTGCTTGATTGGTCGGAAAGAAGGTCTTTTTTCTCTTTGTCGCAAGGCCACGCCTATTTTTGTAGATGTAGCACCGGAGAAGGAAGAAACACAGTAGATAAATTGTCACGCCATTTTCCAACTTTTTCGCCTTTATATTTATTAACGAGTTCTCGATGCTCAGGAGAGAAAGAGAGAGAGAGAGGGGGGGGGGGGGTGTGCACTGAGTTGTGTCCGTTCTTACGGTAGCGGTGGCACCACGAATTCAGAAACGTTCATCTCTGGCATTGTGACGAAATGATGACTTGCGTCAAACAATCACAAGTCGGCTGTTGGCATGAATGATCACATCAGCAGCCACGGCAGTCAGCTGTTCTTGCCGAAGACGGTGGGTTTCGTCGAATGCTCAAGATTTTATCCTGATTTGACACAAGTAAAACGGGGCTGTTGTATACAAGGATGCCATTGATATAAATTGAAGTCTCGTCCTCGAAGCTGTGACATGATGGTTTCACGCCATATCACACGGTCCTGCTTTGTACATCATAGTATAAACAATGATTCATATTGTTTCAGTAGTTTTTATGAGTGGACAAAGCGGCAGTACGGTGCCGTTCCTTCCTTTGGTGTTACAACTAAAGTTAACAGCAGTTAAAGTTTTTAATATAGGTCATAATTCAGACTATATGATGTTATCCACTAGTTGGCATTCGGGGCGATACTGAAAAGTATGGACTTGCGAATTTAACAAATCATTGTTTACAGAGCAGTGCTTTCGGAAGTTTAATATTGCTTACACAATAACATTGCAAGTAAAGTAAAATGTAATTGACCTGTGTGTTTCTATCTTTGATATAATAAGTGTTGTTTTGGCTCGTTTGATTTGGATATCATAGCAACACTTTCAAGTTATCTCTTTATTTACATGTAACATATATCATATCCCAATTCATCATTCTTTCATTTACAGACTATTCTGGATGGGATACCTGAAATTTCCTTTCAGACATCTATACACTCTACTGCTCTGCACTACACTACACTCTACTCACAGTTGCTTCATGGCCAGCTGAGGGCTCATGGCAAGTTAAGTTCTGTGTGCTGTAAGAGCGGAATGGCGGTGGGGGGTGAGGGTGGGGAGTGATGTATTAAGGGGGGGTAGTGATACTCTATCTTTTTTTTTGCTTCCTTCCTTTTCTCTTAAATTTGTGTTTTATGACAACGTATTTGTGTTCTTTAGGTCACTGACTGTTGTATTTTCTTTAAGGCCTCCGGTATCATAAAGGCTTTCTGGAAAATGAGCCGCGCGGAGTGGCTGCGCGGTTTGAGGCGATGTGTCACAGATTGCGCGGCCCCTCCCGCCGGAGGTTCGAGTCTTCCCTTGGGCATAGGTGTGTGTGTGTTGTTCTTAGCATTAGTTAGTTTAAGGTAGGTTAAGTAGTGTGTAAGTCTAGGGACCGATGACGTTAGCAGTTTGGTCCCTTACGAATTCACACACATTTGAACATTTTGGAAAATGAGCATGTAGTTCTTTCCGTTATCTTAGTGAAGGACTTTGTTCCAGAATGATGGTGGCCTCCCTGTATTAGATGCTCTGCGAGCCTTTGAGAGGTACACTCTCTTTCCAGTGCCCCGATACGTATATTACACTAACTCATATTCGTGATCCAATGTATTGAAATTTTTTGGTTGTTTTTAAATTGTGCTTTTTGGTACCTTGTTTTTGAAGGACGTCACTGATTCTGTGTGTGAGCTTGTTTTAACACTTTACTGTACGTCATGTTTTGTTTCCTTTGCAGACAAATTGTTTTAGTGTGAAAGTATTTGGAGTGCTATATGCTTGTGTTCGTGATTTTTCTATCTTTTATTTCTAGTTTTCTGTTTTGTTGTGTGACTAGTGCACTGCTTTGCTATTGTAACCGTTGTTAAAGTTATAGTGATGATTGTCATCTGACATCGATAATTATCATTACTGAACGGTTTTCTATGCAGCATGATATGCATAATGGCTGCCACTCTTATAGACGACAGGAGAATTTTTGACGAGGAGAGGAGGAAATCAGTGTTTAACGTCCCCTCGACAATGAGGTCATTAGAGACGGTACACAAGCTCGGTTTAGGGAAGGATGGGAAGGAAATCGGCCGTGCGCTTTTGAAGGAACCATCCTTGCATTTATCTGAAGCGCTTTAGGGAAATCACGGATAACCTAAATGAGGATGGTCGGATGCGTGTTTGAACCGTTGTCCTTCCGAATGCGAGTCCAGTCTGCTAAACACTGCGCCGCCTCGCTCGGTTGGAGACTGATTATCAAGATAACTGTTTTCTTGCTGAAAATAATGCTGTGGGCTTTTGTAATTTTGTGGTCAATAGAATATAATGTTTTACTGATTTCCTTTACATTAAGAATATTGTGTATTATTTGAGGGTGTAAACTAGTTTCTTTCTGTGATTTATTCATGTTAACAAAGATATACCGGCATACGAGCTTCCATTTATTTGTTTCTGAAATGTCTGAGAATATTCTTGAGCTGGTGCGTTTCTGGCGCCAGTTGCCATCGATTCTCATTTTCATGTTTGATTCGACTTCGATGTTGATTGCTCTTCGTCATATCTTTGGCGGTGGGCATTTAATTGCAGTGCGTTCGTTGTGGGGTGTCTCTTGTGTGTGTATCCACGGTGTGAGGTGCAGTGGCGTGGGACTGTGTACGTAGGCAGCACGCGGAGAGGCCGAGTCGGTACGATAAAGGAGCGTGGCCAGCCGCTACGGCTTGTTGAATTGTACAACGCCGATCCCTTGCCCATGATGATTTGGTTTTCCTAGAGGTTGGAAGGACAAGTACCTTCGAGTCTGTTACAAGCTACACAGACCGAATGAATTGGAGTCGTCGAGTTGCTTCTGTGGGTTGCGTGCATCTTAACTGAACATCCCAGTGCACTAAAAACTATTTGGAATTGTTCTAGTTGTTTATCACGGAACTCGGTGTCGAGACTTGTTACTTGACGGCAGTTAAGGAAGTGTGGCTACGTCCAACAAACCGACATGAAGCATGACTAAATACGTTGCTAGAAATGCAACGAGTAGTGCGTAAGTCGGTGTCTGGCGTTCCAAGCCATGCCGAGATATTTATTTGATTCTACCTTCTAGTTCATTATTGTAGTTTGGCGTTTAAATGGGTGCCGAGATCATTCTTGCCATTTTAACTTTAGGACATTATTTTAGTGGTCCTTTTGCGAATTGGTTAATCGCATTTTGAGGGCCGTGACTAGCTAAGTAACTAACGGTGGCTGATTTCATTGAAAGTATTGATCACCTGTTCTCTAGACAAGATTGTGTATCTCATGCCTCAGAATATTGTCCGCCGCTGATGTGTTTCGTTTTGTGTTGCAGATAATTGTCAGTGGTCTACGTGAGCAAACTGGGAGCAGAGTACCACGGTGGCAGAGTGATATTTAAGGCCCTGCCCCCCTCCCCCCCACCTCACCCGACCGCCCTTTACATCTCGCGTTATGTTGTTACTGTCTTGTGATTCCATCCTTCCCGCGAAGAGTTATGATGTCTGAAGTTCAATTGCAGTGCAAAGTAGAGTACATTTCTATATCATTTGCTGTCTTGTGGATCTCTTTTATTGTTTAAAATCCTTTGGTGTGCTCGCGTCTATCACTAATTCACACGCAGTATTGAAGCGGTCTCATTTTAGGGGATATTTTCATAGGTCATGTTCTAGTAGTAACGATTTTAACAACATTGTTGATCAATCTACTGAGTTAAGTAAACTTAAAAATTTGTTTGGTCAAATTAAAGCACCTCCTTAGTCGTGGAAGTGATTTTATTGTAATAAAGCTTTTAGGAAGAGTGTTTTATTTAGGAAAGTTTCCTAGCCAAATCTTACAAGGTCTGTGTTCTGTCACGTAATGTATTCTTTAGGTGACTGAAAGTAGAGTTCTGATATGAATCTTGTGGATATTAGTTCCATCTAAGTAATGAAGTTTACCTGAGTCAGTTAACTAGTAATATTCACTTTTCAAGTTTTTGTGGGTCTTGTCCTAGTTAAAGAAATATGTTCGTGATTTGTCCAAGTGATCTGGCTTTATAAAGCAATCGCCTTTGTATTATTGTTATGATTACAATATGATAAAAGCTTTATGATTGTAATAAAGAAATATGTGGCAACTACAACGGATTACTCCTGTATTTCGGTGTGTCCTTGAAATCCACATTCCAATTCTTTTTGCCTTGTGGTCCTTGAAAATATTTGCCAATTTGTGTGTAATGCATCTTTTCACTACGAAAGGTTGTTACTGTTGACAAGATGACGTGTTGTATTGAATATGATTATACTGCATTATTATTTATATCGTTTGTATGGGTGCTTCTGTATCACAGTAATGGGAATTGATCAGTTTCTTGTCAGTTTTCCTTGTGTAATCTATTCTGCGAACTCAGTTCGTATTTCAGGATATGTATCTTGTACATAAAAGAATACCACAATTTTTATTGAGAGGATTTGTGTGTCTTACATTTTTTTGGATTAACTGTAAGATATTATATAGACGTTCGTTCGTTTCCTTATTGAAATTGAGGCTTGGAAAGAAAATAATATAAATTACATTTTAGTGAATTACGATGAAATGATTTGACACTTGAGAGTGCTTTGAAGATACTCGTCAGGTGAGGAAGAGTTGTCTAACAGGAAATGCTTTCATTCATTACATCACATTGCCCCACAGAATTATAACATGGTCAGGAATGTTTTCGAACATTTGTTTCTGACTGTTCTCTGTATCTTGAGCCTTATAGAAATAATTTTTGGTCCTGCTATTATATATGTGCATAGTAAACCTAGATACCAGGTTGTCACCGGGTGACAGGAATTTATACTGGAGAAATGGTTAAATAAGATTTTACAGACAGTTACATAGTACAGTGGTAGCAGAGGCAATAATGGTGGAGGTGGACCGTAATAGTGGCAGTTTTAACAGTCGTGACAGTAATAGCACTGGTGACAGAGTGGTCAGTGTAGCTGGCTGCCATGCGGAAGACCCTGGTGCGATTTCTGGTACTGCCAAAGATTTTTGCTTGCTGGAAGGACTAGCACAGAGTGTAACAAAACGGCAGGGAGAGCGGTGTGCTGACAACATGACCCTCTACACTGCTTCCGCAATTCACCGCAAGGAAGAGGATAACACGGCGGCCTGTCGACGTTACTTAGGTCTTCAAGACCTGGTCGAGGAGCTTTTCTAACAGCAGAGTTATCAAAATTTTATTTAAAGTGAATGCAGATGTACGACTGTAGACAGTAGATACGACCTGTTGTAGAAACTTATACTGTAGAGTAAATAAACAAAGAAATTAATGTGCGCGTTGGAAGTATTTTTACGAGAAAACTACTGTAACGACTTCATAATATCTGGTCGATTTTCAACAGCAAAAATTTGACCTTTGCCCGCTTTTCGCGACCGGTGGACAGGTGGCCCTGTTGCCAGAGACTCCTGCTGTGGCGTATGCAAAGTGGCTTGGAGCTGAGTCGACGGCGAGCTTTTACGTGCGGAATTGTTCAGGAAGTGATTGCTCGCTTGGGAGCCGTGGTAGCCTCGACTGCTGCTGTTTTCGTTCTGGAACGTGGCCGAGGGAAATAACAGGTGATGCGGGACTTCCATGATGGCGGTAAGTTTATCTTCTTTCTGCATTAGCGGTGCGGATGAGACTTAAAGGTGGAGGTTTCGTTTTGTTACCTTTAATTGCCACGATAGTTTGCCGTCCTCTAAGTTGAAACGACCTCATGAATGGTCTGTAGGGCCTTGAAGACCGAACTGTACCTGCCGGTCGTCGTGTCATCTTCAATCCACAGGCGTCACTCGATGCGGATATGGAGGAGCGTCAGGAAACCGCTCTCCCGGCCATATGTCAGTTTACGAGACAAGAGCCGCTACTTCTCAGTCACGTAGCTCCTCAGTTTGCCTGACAATGAATGAGCGCAACCCACTTGTCTGCAGCGCTAGACAGACCGGATGATCACCCGCTCAAGTGCTAGCCAAGCCCGACTGCGCCTAACTTCGGTGAACTGACGGGAATCGGTATTACCACTGCAGCAAGGCCTTTGGCTCTGTAAATATAAGAGGTAACAGAATTAACATTTGAATTACAGTGTAGTGTTTACATGCAAATGTGAGCAAGATATTTAAAAAATTGGACTGGTAAGTCAGAACCTTATGTTTTATGTTAAGCCGACCTGAATATAGTTAAGAAAAATTTTACCTGTATTATGTGTTGTTTTTTACTGTTATGATTATTCTAAAACCTTGCCCCAATGAAGGTAAATTGTGACCTTATTTGCGAGTTATAATGGGCCTGTAAAATGGACATGGTAGACGCCGGTTGGATGTGGCAATCTAGTTGCGTAAGGCAAATTGTAAGTATCAATCGAAATTTTAGTTGATCTGCATCCTAGGCATCAGCAGATCGTTATCTTATTCTTATTCTATTGTAGCTGAATTTAATTTTCTAAACCACCTTAGTCGCCTTCATTGTCATTATTAATTGTGGCGTTGTCACCGCATTGACAGTTCTAAATGTTGTTGTAATTATTAGAAATTTGGGTGTCTCATATTCCTGTCATAAACTGTATTTAAGAGTTGCTGTAGCAAGCAGTACCACGGGCATGCAGCTTACACCTATCAATGTTTGTCCTGCGGTAAATACGTTTGGAGTTGGATGATTGCTGGGACCGCTCAATGGGCCATATTTTCGCGGTGCGATTATCTCTTGGCAATCCAGCCGTGTGGGCGCCGTGTGTCGTGTGATATCTTGTGCCCGTGATACTCCCGTTTACTGTTCGCCGCTTTTAAACTTAAGTTATATCGTGTTTCAATAACCAATATACACTTCGGTAAACTATACTATCAAAAAAATGGCTCAAATGGCTCTGAGCACTATGGGACTTGACTTCTGATGTCATCACTCCCCTAGACTTAGAACTACTTAAACCTAACTAACCTAAGGACATCACACACATCCATGCCCGAGGCAAGATTCGAACCTGCGACCGTTGCAGCAGCGCGTTTCCGGACTGAAGCGTCTAGAACCGCTCGGCCACAACGGCCGGCTAGTTACACTATCCTTCCCCTTAGAGCCCACTTAGTCTTTCTGCGTTCAGATCACTCTTGATACTTGGGTGGAGTAATTAAGCGTTGTTTGTGTTTTAGAGTTGTTCCACTTCAGGAGTCTGGCTTTAACTTTAGCTGTTTTGGGCTATTCTAGTGTAACTAAAATTTATGAAGAGGGGTCTTCTAAGTTCAGGGTTGAAGGCCTCTGCACCTGGTTATTCAGGGCTGAAAACGTCGTGAATCTTTGATATCACTGCATTTTACTTAGTATAGGGAGTTATTTGTTTCTGAAAATTTAAATTAAATGCCTGCAGTGTAAATTCTTACTATTTAATATTCATTGGGTTGATTATTCTTTATCTTAAAATTTCTATAAAATTGTACTTAATAAGTGTGAAATTGTGTAAGGAAACTTGTGCTGAAAATTTAACCTGGACGCCCGCTCCACAGATCCTCTCGATTTAATTATTGCTCGGGCTGATTATTCATTATTTTAAGAATTCTGTAAAATTGAATTTAACTCATTTGATACACTGAAAACGGTGAAAGGCGTTGCAAGTAAAGTTGAATTTGTGTCCCGATCCTACCACCATGGTTTTCCTTAAATTTGTTTAAGGGGCTGCTGAGCCGTTACAATGGCCTCTAACTGCGAAATTCTGGTGTGTATCAAATCTCAATTTGTCATCATATCTATAGGACAGAGTACACGCAGTTGGAGAGGGCTGGTGGGAATATCTCTGACGGAAAACTACCCTGGAATTGATTACAGCAAACTAAAAGTTCTGGGACACACATCGAATTATGAAAATTCGAATGGATGGATTAATTAATCGCGACATCGGCCACAACCTCAGCAACAATTGGGAAGCTACAATTGTATTAATTATATGTGGAAGAGACGTACTCAGTAACAACATCGAACAAAAGAAGTTAAAATTTCCTGCACACTGATACGCATCGTTCTTGTTGTTTCTTCTTATTTAGACGTTACAGCCCAGTGTGCAGCCCCAAACGCCTGAATAGGAAACTGTACAGGAATTATGCAGTAGCAGCATCGAAGAACTTTTAACTTCATCAATAACGGCCGCTAAATTCTTTTACATAACACTGAGCAAATATCAGATGGAGGAGACACACCAGCCGATACTCTACTCATTGCTCCATCGCTGATAGAGACTTCAGGCAGAGCAGTGGCCACGACCACAGAGGCAAACGGCGTAAGGACATCAAACACATCCATGCCCGAGGCAGGATTCGAACCTGCGATCGTAGCGGTCGCGCGGTTCCATACTGAAGCGTCTAGAAAAGCTCTGTCACAGCGGCCGGTCGGATGAAACAGCTATGGACCTGCCACGAGAGGCTAGTAGAACTGGGCTGAAATCCCTGGGCAGAAACCCCCTGCTCTCCCATAGGTAGGCCTTTTGTCGTCACACAATTGGCTCTGTGATCGTTTTCCTAAATATTGTGTCCCATAGCCCTCCAGTGAGTTAATTTCTCATTACTAACATCGTTAATGATTTTCCGATTATGTATGAATATACCTCTACTGCTGAGTGTTGAAAAGCGAGCGTGTACAATATTCAGTAACAATAGTTAAAAGAGAGGAAAAAAAAAACAGTTTGCTGTTTACAGGCAAGCCAGTTCGTGCATGGTACAATGAACTTTTCGATGAATGTACTGTGCTTGACAGACTCAGTGTCCAGCAATAAGGGGACGAGCACCTCTGAGAAACTGAAACGTTGAATGAGATGGCAGTTGGAAGGTTGGTTGGTTCAAAAGGAGGGGAAAGGGGCCAAACTACGAGGTCATGTGTTCCTTGTTCCCACTAGAATAATTAACCAAGGGAAAGAAGAAAACAAAGAAGACGTACGGCACAATAACAGGAGAAAGGAAGAACCAGAAGAACGATAGAAGGAGACCAAACACTACAATGGACAAAACAGGACAAGAAAACCACAAACAGGGAGAGGAGACTAAATACAGGAAAGCAGATTACCATGGCTGGCTGACCATGAGAATAGAAATGGAGAAGCCAACCACTCCGCAAAACATTAAAACCGCCCCCCTAAAAGCCCTAGGGTGGAGGACACAGAAGGACAAAGGACATGCGCTTAAACTCAGATCAAATGATAAAATGCACCCTCACGAATGAAACGTAAAACTAAAGCTGCTCTTGAGGCATTGTCGCCCAACACCAAAGGTATGGTGTTGGAAAAGTTCAAAGTCCGCCACAGAGCAGCTAAAAGTGGGCAGTCCAGCAAGAGGTGAACGACTGTTATTTGGGAGCCACAGCGACACTTAGGTGGGTCCTCGCGACACAGGAGGTAACCATGTGTGATCCACGTATGGCCAATGCGGAGTCTACAAAGGACAACTGATTCCATGCGAGAAGCCCACAGGGAAGATTTCCACACATTAGCAGTCTCCTTAAAGACATACAGTTTGTTGTGCACACTGCCATGCCACACCGTCTCCCAAACCCGAAAAAAACCTTGCAGCCTAGGACAGAACGCAGATCAGTTTCAGAGATGCCCATCTCCAGTAGCAGTTTCCGCGTAGCCTGTTTGGCCAGCCTGTCAGCAACTTCGTTGTGTTCTGGGTTCAAAAATGGTTCAAATGGCTCTGAGCACTATGGGACTCAACTGCTGTGGTCATAAGTCCCCTAGAACTTAGAACTACTTAAACCTAACTAACCTAAGGACAGCACACAACACCCAGCCATCACGAGGTAGAGAAAATCCCTGACCCCGCCGGGAATCGAACCCGGGAACCCGGGCGTGGGAAGCGAGAACGCTACCGCACGACCACGAGATGCGGGCGTTGTGTTCTGGGCTCCATACAAACACCACTGAACGACTGGACCGTCCCAGTGCAGAGATGGACTCCTGGATGTTGGCTGCCAAAGTGTAACGAGGATAGCACTGGTCGATAGCTTGTAAACTGCCCAGGGAGTCTGAACAAAGAAGCAACGAGTCACCAGAACAGGAACGGACGTACTGAAGTGCACGAGATATGGCCACAAGTTCTGCAGTGAATACACTGCTGCCAGCGGGTGAGGAATGCTGTTCAATATATCCTCTGTGGACATAGGCGAAGCCAACATTACAATCAGCCACCTAGCCGTCGGTGTAAACAACTTCAGAACCCCGGAAGATGTCAAGAGTCGAGGGGAAGTGACAGCAGAGAGCGGCAGGGTTAACGGAGTACTCAGGGCCATGAAAAAGGCCCAGACGAAGCTTCGGCCGAGGTGTAGACCATCGAGGTGTACGTGAATGGACCTCAAGTAGAGGTGGTAAAGGGAAGGACTCCAGTTTGGAGAGAAGCGATCGCACGCGATCCGCAATCGGGAGCCATGGCCTGGGCCGCCGATGCGGGAGATGAAACGCTGCAGGTGGAAAAAGGAGACGGCAATTCAGATACTCAGGAGAACTACGAATGTGTGCAACATAACTGGCAAGAAGTTGTGCACATCGGATCCGCAGTGGAGGCACTACGGCCTCCACCAAGACACTTGTTACCAGACTCGTTCTAAAAGCTTCCGTCGCTAGGCGAACGCCACAGTAGTGCACTGGGTCGAGGAAATGCAATGCTGAGGGCGCCGCTGAACCGTAAACCAGACTCCCATAGTCAAGGTGGGACTGAACAAGGGCTCTGAAGAGCTGCAGCAGCGTAGAGCGATCTGCACCTCTGTTGGTGTTGCTCAGGCAGGGGAGACCATTGAGATGCTGCCAGCACTCCCGCTTAAGCTGACGAAGGTGAGGTAGCCAAGTCAATCGGGCGTCGAAAACCAGTCCTAAGAATCGATACGTCTCCACTACAGTGACTGGATCGTCATTGAGATAAAGTTGAGGTTCCGGATGAACGGCACGAAGTCGACAGAAGTACGAGTACATGCACACGACTTCGCATCTGGAAACTGGGGGCTAACCTCATGACTGCGCCTTGTGAATGGCTCCCTGCAGGCGCCGCTCAGCAACACCAGTACTGGAGGAGCAATACGAAATGCAGAAGTCATCAGAAGAGAGAGAAGCGGAGACCGACGGCCCTACAGCTGCTGCTTGGCCGATGATGGCCACTAAAAATAGAGATACACTCAATACGGAACCCTGATAAGCGTCATTCTCCTGAATACGGAGGGGAAGTATAGAAGGTACCAACTTTGACACCGAAAGTACGGAGCGACATGAATTTTGGATAAAAATCGCGAGCAGGCCCCAGAACCCCCCCCCCCTCTCACAATGAGGGAAGGATATAATGTCACCAGGTCGCGTTGCATGCTTTATGCAAGTCAAAAAAGGCGGTTACTAAATGTTGGCTGAGCCGGGCGTGGCTCGTGTTCATGCCACCTCTTATTTAACATCTTGTTTTTTCTTTTTACCATCCTGCCACTTCGTTATGTTAATTTTCAATTACTGGTGTCACTGAGTTGCTGCCTTGTCTGCTCGTGAGCGGCAGCAGCAGCGCTAATCGATATAGTCCCTGCCGTATTTGCCGAACTTCTGTTACTTCCTGGTCGTTGTGTGTTTTGAGTTAGTTCGGACCTGACAGTGTTTCAGTTGGCTCCCGGCACAAGTTCAGTCGGGACGCGGCAGCAGTGAGGTGTGGACCGCCATGACTTGCCCGACACCGGGCGAGGTGGCGCAGTGGTTAGCACACTGGACTCGCATTCGGGAGGACGACGGTTCAATCCCGTCTCCGGCCACCCTGATTTAGGTTTTCCGTGATTTCCCTAAATCGTTCCAGGCAAATGCTGGGATGGTTCCTTTGAAAGGGCACGGCCGATTTCCTTCCCAATCCTTCCCTAACCCGAGCTTGCGCTCCGTCTCTAATGACCTCGTTGTCGACGGGACGTTAAACACTAACCACCACCACCACCACTTGCCCGACGGTTGCCGCCACAAATGATTGGAGTGGGAACGACTTTGGTTGGTTGTCGGTCGGTCGTCTTGCCGGACGACTTGTATTTGGCCGGCGATCACTTACGGGTTGGCTGTGTGTGTCGACTCGTGATTCGTTCCTGTTATTGTACAGGTACTGCCGTTAGCATTGTCTGGTTCTTCGTGAAAGTGTTCGTGAAACTGTGTGTAGTTTGTGTGATTTTTACTGACAAGTTATTTTAAATGTTGTCGGCGTTCTGGCTCTCAGTCGGTCGGTTGGCATGGAGGAGCGAGGAATTCTCGGCGGGGTGTAGTTTGTCCTGGCCCGCTGGTGGTCTACGCGGTGTCGCAGTGTGCGGCTCTGTTACCATTGCTACGAGGTCTGTGGCTCACCGACCCTGGACACGAAATTTGAGTTTTTGATTTTACCTACCAGCAAGTCAAGACTGGTCACATTGTGTCGTTTGCAGTTCGTTGTCGGCTGTTAGGATATTCCCCCGAGTAACAACGTTATTTTCAAGATGGAGAATTCTAGACACCCTCCGGTAAATTGAAGTGCACCAGCGGAATCTTGTACCTTGTGGCTGTTAACGTTCCGGTTACTAGTTTCCTCATCGTGTTGTTGCTGTCCAGCTCGGTGTGTAGTTTGACAGCTCCATGTATGATTGGTTGTGGGCGCCAATATCTTCTACGTTGTTCCGTTGAACTCCCTGCTGTGGGCTGGTCGGGTGAAGTGGAAGTTGTCTTGTTGGTTGGTTGTCATCAGATCGTGAATGGTTGGGACGACTGCCTGTCTCACCGAAGTGAGTGTTTGCGTTTGAATTCCAGGTCGACCCTCTAACATCTGAGCGCCATTGCGTGTACTGGTTTATTTTTTTAAAATTTGTTATCGTTGTTTGTACTTGTATGGCATCTAGCAGATTTTTAAAAAAAATTATAGTTGTTTTGCTCTTAAGGTCTTCAGCCTAAATTAAAGAACTGTTTCACCCAAGACCTTTGGTATTTAAAAAAATTAATGTTATGGAGTTTTAAGTGTTAGGTCTTCGACCGAATTGAATTTAACTTGTTTACTTCAGCCTAACAAAAGAACTGTTAAATATAGGGCTTGCCTTTTGCCGGCCGAGCGGTTCTAGGCGCTACAGTCTGGGACCGAGCGACCGCTACTGTCGCAGGTTCGAATCCTTCCTAGGACATGGATGTGTGTGATGTCCTTAGGTTAGTTAGATTTAATTAGTTCTAAGTTCTAGGCGACTGCTGACCTCAGAAGTTAAGTCGTATAATGCTCAGAGCCATTTCAGCTTGCCTTTTAAATTTCTGATTATACTTGCGTTTTAAGTTATTGGCCTTCGACCATTTTTAAATTAAGGTGGCTTTCAGCCGGTAATTAAGTCCCAAAGATTAAAGCTGTGTGGTAAAAAGTTTCTTTTTGGGCTCTTGTAATGTTTGATCAAATAATAAAGTTGTATGTTTGAGTGTAACTGACAGCCCCTTATTTTGCCCCCTTTCCATAATTTATACTATTTGTCCTGTCCTGTGGGATAAGCGGGGCATATCATTGGAGTCTGGGAAAGGCTGTTCGGATGGCAGACTCGAGGGACACAAGATTATCAGTGGTAGAGCGACCCTGACAAAAACGCCCTGACATGGAGGCAGTAGGCCACTTGGCTCCAGGACCCAACCCAACCGCCGACACCCCACACGTTCCAGTAGCTTACAGAGAACTTTGGCGAGGCTGATGGGCCGATAGCTATGCACATCAAGCGGATTCCTACCGGGTTTTAGCACCGGAATGATGGTGCTCTCCCGCCATTGAGATGGAAAGACGCCATTGCACCAGATCCGGTTGAAGATGATGAGATATCGCTTGTAGTCAGACGAGGGATGTTTTATCATCTGACTGTGGATCCGATCCGGCCCAGGAGCTGTGTCGGGGAAATGTGCAAGGGTGCTGATTGGTTCAAATGGCTCTGAGCACTATGGGACTTAACATCTGAGGTCATCAGTTTCCTAGAACTTAGAACTACTTAAAACTAACTAACCTAAGGACATCACACACATCCATGCCCGAGGCAGGATTCGAACCTGCGACCGTAGCGGTCGCGCGGTTCCAGACTGAAGCGCCTAGAACCGCTCGGCCACACCGGCCGGCAAGGGCGCTGAGGAGCTCCCACTCTGTAAGTGGGGCGTTATAGGGTTCAATGTGGCATGCACCGAACGAGAGGACTTTCCTTTCCATCCGCCGTTTGATGGTGCGAGAGGCTGGGGGAGGGGAGGGGGGGGAGGGGGTGGGGGTCAGTTCTCCGACGCAGAGGCTCGAGGATAGTGCTCAGCAAACTGCTCGGCAATCGCGTTTGCATCGGTAGAGAGCACGCCATTGATGTTAACACCCTAATACATCTGTTAGGGTCTGGTACCCAAAAAGACATCTTTGTCCAGACTTGGGAAGGTGACGTATGACACCCAATGGTCGACACATTACTCTCCAAACACTCCATCGTTTTATAAGCAGGCGAATGCGGGTACAGAGCCGCTTAAAGTATATTAGGTGCTCTTGGTAAGGGTGCTACTTATGTCGCTGTAGAGCTCGCCAACGCTCTTTAATTGCCTTTGCGACTTCCGGCGACCACCAAGGGACAGTCTTTCGCCGGGGCACCCTAGAGAACGAGGGATCGTGTTTCCCGACGTAGAAATTATTACTGTAGTGACCTGCTCAATCACAACATTAATGGCACCACGTGGGGGAGATTCAATGGTGTCAGTAGAGGTGAAGGCAATCCAGTCTGCTTTGCTTAAAGGCCATCTTGGTAGGCGTCCGTGGGCATGACGCCGGGGGAGTAACATGAACATGGGGAAGTGGTCACTACCACACAGGTCGTCTGTGCTTTACGGATGGGAGGAGTCCTGGGCTGCAAATTGATAAATCAATGGCCGAGTAAGTGTCGTGAGGCACACTGAAATGTGTGGCAGCCCCAGTATTTAAGAGGCAGAGGTCGAGATTGGACAGTAAATTTTCGTCTCTGCCATGGCCAGTAAGCATGGTACTACACTAAAAGGGGTTATGGGCATTAAAATCTCCCGAAAGGAGGCAATGTTTAGGGAGTTGATCAATCAGTGCAGCCAATATGTTCAGGGATACCACAAAATCTGGAGGGAGATACGCATTGCAGACAGTTATTTCCTATGTTGTCCATATCCTGACAGACACAGCTTCAAGAGGAATTAGAAGGAGCACAGGTACACTACATACCGAGTTCAGGACATAAACGTAAACCCCACCTGACACACTATTATATTCGCTATGGTTCTTGTAATATCCGCTGTAGCTGCGAAGGACAGTGACTGCATTGCCGCGAACCAGGTTTCCTGGAGGGCAATTCAGAAAGCAGGTGCAAAGCTTAACAGCTGCCGTAGCTCAGCCAGGTGGTGGAAAAAACAACCGAATTCCACTGGAGGATGACGTGATCGTGAGAATGGGAAGGAATGAAACACTCAATGAGGTAGTCTACGCTTCAGGGTCATCTACTGTCACCAACTTATTTCCTGAACAGACTATATCCATTGTATCTGAGGATCTGGCGAGATCTAGGTCCTCAGTGGATGCCAGGATCTTCACCTCATCCTCACATGCAGCGCATGTAGGCAGTGGTGGTGTGGGTGCCACTGAAATTCCCTTGGTCTTGGGAGTATTCTTCTTGGATTTACCTCACTGATCCTTGGGTTTCTCTGGCTGGGAGGGCCTTCACTGATTCAATCTCTGGGACTGGGGATGTCGTGAAGCCACTGGTGGGTGTCACCTTGGGTTTCTCCAGCTGGTAGGGCCTTCACTGATTCAGTCTCTGGGACTGAGGATGATCATTAATCCACTGGTGGGTGTCATCTTTCCCACTAGCGGAAATCTGTGAAGGCAGTGACCCAAGGGACCCCTTCTGAGCGAGAGAAGCTGAAGAAGACTTGTCATCTCTGGATGAGAAGCGGGGACTGGTGTTCCCAATGGTTGGGTGGACGGTGCTCCTGAGGTAGGTGGTGCAGGAAAGGGAAGTGCCCCCCAACATCAAGGGGCAGGTATAGTCTTTCAGCTCAGAGCTGACTGGAACTCGCGGAACTGATGGGGCTACATCTGTTCTTGTAGCGGCGGCATAAAATGAGGTCGTAGCCACAGGATGTAGGCGCTCAAATTTCCTCTTGGCTTCACTGTAGGTCTGTCAGTCTGTCTGTCCAGGGTCTTGTATTCCATGATTTTCCATTCTTGCTGTAAAATCCTGCAGTGAGAAAGGGGAATGATGCTCTCCACAGTTGACACAGATCAGAGGTAGAGCACAGGGAGTATTGGGATGGAATGGATGTCCACAGTCTCGACATGTGGTGCAGGAAGTACAGTGGGAAGACATATGGACAAACTTCCAGTACTTAAAGCACCACATTGGGGGAGGGATGTACGGCTTGAAATCACAGTGGTAGACCATCACCATGACCCTCTTGGGTAATTCGTCACCCTCGAAGGTCAAGATGAAGGCTCTGGTGGCAACCTGATTATCCCTCAGACCCCAATGGATGCACCAGATAAAATGAACTCCTCGTCACTCTTAGTTGATATGCAGCTCATCGTCAGACTGCAAAAGAAGGTCCCTGTGGAATATAATACCCTGGACCATATTTAAGCTTATGAAGCGTGATGGTAACAGAAACATCCCCCATCTTGTCACAAGTGAGTAATGCCCATGACTGGGCAGAAGATGCCGTTTTTATCAAGACTAATCATAACCACATTTTGGACAAGCACTCCACCTCTCCACACTTGTCCTCTAAATGCTTTACAAAAAAATTAGGCTTCATTGAGACAAAGGAGTCCCCATCAGCTCTCATACATACAAGCTACCAGGGCGAATATGGTTCACTGCTGTCTTTAGCCTGGTGTTCCTCCCATGGTGTGGCCAGAGAGGGGAATGATATAGAATCATACTTCCTTGCATTGTACTGAGACGTGGAACATTTAGAGACTGCTGGTGTTTGATAACCAGCAAGTGATGACATGGTATGCTTCATCGCACATCATCCGCCCTGATGTCACCCACTCTGACCAGGGGCCCTCCTCACAGGCGTCACCTAGCCACAGCAAGGCCACCTGGCAGGATGGCCATTGCTGGGAGTTCCAATGCCCCAGGGTGACAGGCATCTACTCCTTGGCATATGTGGGCAGTTAACAGTGCAGGCATAAGCAGAGTGATCCCTGTGTGGTCAGGGGCTACAACCAACAGGTTACATGGCGACCCCAACACAATGGAAAGGTTACCTTGCTGAGTATGAGGTGCAAAGAATTCCATGGGACTCGGCGCAGAAATCTACAATGCATTGTGGGTGGAGGAATATGCGCCCAGGAAGGTGTCCTCGCTCAAGAGATGGAGGATGAGTGGGGTTGCAATGCCACAATGAGAAAGTGCGCTAAAGATCTCAATGCACGATGGACACAGCACACCATGTAAGGTGCCCTTCCCCAATTGGCTCGCTCTTCAGGAAAATTTTGAAAAATGGAGGTCGAACCCAACAGGGGACCGTCACATAAACGCCAAATGGTGTGAGACTCCTTTTAGTCGGTTCTTACGACAGGCAGGAATACCTAGGAGCCTATTCTAACCCTCAGGTCCACAGGGGGGGGGGGGGGGAGGGGGGCAGGTGGAAGTTTTTAATTGAGCATTGGAGCCTGCTTGGAAAGTTCAGTGGGACACTTAATACTTTTTTTTTTTATCAGTCTTCTGAGTGGTTTGATGTGGTCTGCCATAAATTCCTTTTGCTGTGCAAACTTTTTCACCGTAGAATAGAACATACAACCTACACTTCAGTTATTTATTGGATATATTCCAATCTCTGTTTTCCTCTATAGCTCTCAACCTCTACAGCTCCCTCTAGTACCATGTAAGTTATTCCCTGATGTCTTAACAATGTCCTACATCTTGTCCCTTCTTGTCAATGTTTTCCATACATTCCTTTCCTCACAAATTCTTATGAGAGGCTCCCCATTCCTTATCAGTCCGCCTAACTTTCAGTGTGCTCTGTAGCACCATACCTCTTATGCTTCGATTCTTTTTTCGAGTTTTCTCACAGTCTATGTTTGACAACCGTACAATGATGTGCTCAAAATGTTCATGATGAATAATTTCTTTCTCAAATTAAGGCCTATGTCTGATACTGAGGGAGAAGAAGTTACTGTCTCACCTATTTTTTGTACACGATAAATTAGTAAAGAGTCTGTTACAACCTACACACCGTGAGCATGACTCTAAAGTTAACGACCTGAGCAGACGTTGATGGAGCCTGGTAAGGTGCTAAAAGCATTAGGTATTTTTATGGTTCTTAGTTCGAAGAAACGGCATGTTGGAAGTTGAAAGCAAGTTTTTGTATGTCCATCCTTTTGGCAGGAGGTCTCTGGGAAGACGAACGTTTACTACTGTGACATAATAAAACACCTACAGCCGTCCTTATGATTTTATTTTATTTTGTTGCAACCAGTTTCAATGCTTCAATGTGTCATCTTCAGGCTGTTGATGTAGTACAGGTTGATATTATCCCTTTTTCCAGCATTACTGGATAAACAGATAATGCTGGCAACTGATGGGATATATATATATAGGGATCATATCAACACATACTGCATCAACAGCCTGAAGATGACACATTGAAGCATTGAAATTGGTTGCAACAAAATTGAAATAAAATGATAAGGATGGCTGTAGGTGTTTTATTTTGTCATAACTGAAAGCAAGTGGCAGCAAGCCCATCCCTCAGTAGATCTTGCTGGACAAGCCCACCGCTGTACAGGCAGACAGAGCACACCCTTGTCAAGACAGGTCTCCAGCAGGACAATGCCACTATACCTGCATTGGTGCCAGCAAAAGGCTGGGCTGGGGGTGACGGACTGAAGGGATTCATCTACACAGTGGAGTCGCAAACTGGGCATTGTGTGCAGCGCTACGCTTCATAAAAATTCATAAGCTTTTGGGTTCGCCAATACTGCAAACAGGCCTGTGACCCACTTCCATCAGCCGCCTTGGTCCTATGAGGAACTCTGGTATCTGAGAAATGTCTAGAGACGGAATATTTATGGCACCTTATAGCTAGGACTAACATGCTCCAAGGCACAGGCGATTTAGATAACGATCTTTAAGATTGTATCTGTTCTCCTGTTGCTGCAGGAAGCGATGCAACTTTGGAGAAAAACATCTCTCTGTGAGAACTTAAAAAGGGCAGTAATTGGCAGTTTCCTTTTTTCAGATGAGCAGGTTTCTTAACTCCTGCTCTGTTTCGACGTGAGTTTGTGCTGTCGTGTAGAAGGGGAGATTTAGCACCTCTAAAGCCTTGTGATTGGCTCAAGTCGGGGTGAAGGCGGTGTCGTTCATGCACTTTGTGGAAAAACGGAATTGTTTTTCTGGAGAGGTGCAAAGCACTCGGCTTCTGGACTTCAGTCTGGAAGCAACTTCTGGTCGAAGCTCTGGCATGTGTGGTTCGTGCTTGAGACCTGTCCTGAGGCTGACTTCACTTGCAAGTAGTTACACTGGAGAGTCTGTGGTGAAGCTCTTACTGTACTAACAGTGTGACTTCAAACATCTCGGACTACTCGTTTGCCAAGGGCACACTTATTCGTTTATGGTATACCAGTCTTGACGTTTGGTATTCTTATGTGCTCTGTCGTATAAATGAGCTAAATTGGTCCTTGGTACGACCAGCAAACAGGTGTGTCACATGCTAAAATCTACCATGATTTCAGGGCTGTGGTAGAGAGTAAATTGAGATCTGTCTGCCTTATAGCTAGACCATGAGATTTTGCGTTTATTTCCGGGCCGCGATCGGTTCACCGGTGCTACCGTATGCCTCCCCTGTGCTGCACACGTCTCACCAGCTGCAAGTTACATCGCTGCACGGAGCAAACAGGGTAACGTACTGCTGCTCCGGCCTTGTCAGGGCGTACAGATCCTATTCGCCACGTGCTCTCACCTACATCAATATCAAATTTTGTAGATTTGAACAGCATCAGATCAATTCAGATTGTGTTATCCACAATTTTTAGGGACTGAATACTTGACTCACTTCTGCCATCCAGGATCATTTTCCATCGTGGGCTTAAACCACCTGTTAGGTTTTTACGATATTCTGTCATAATGTGTTTAACATAAATTATGTCTTTCTTTTTGGGAAAATAAATGTTGTCAGTAAACTAGATTTTGCATACATCCTCAATCATTTTTATACAAGCCAAAAAGTGGTAACTTTCAACACTAGCAAACTTTTCTTCGCCAGGAATGCCCTTTCTGCGACTTATGCTTTTGTTGTCCCCCTTGCTCCATCCGTCATGGGTTATTTTGCGGCCTAGGTATCAGAATTCCTTAATTTCGACTACGTCCTGATCACGAATTCTGATAAGTTTCTCGCTGTTCTCATTTCTGATACTTCTCATTACTTTCGTCTTTTATCGCTTTATTCTCAATCCGTTTTCCGCATTCATATTCTAATGAATATTCTACATTCAGCACATCCCGTAATACTTCTTCTCTTTCACTCAGGATAGCAATATCATCAGTGAATCTTATCATTATTATTTTTATCTTGAATGTCAATTCCACGCTTGAACTTTTCTTTTATTTCAGTCATTGGTTCTTCGATGTGTAAACTGAACAGTAGGGCCGAAAGGCTACATCCATGTCTCACACTCTTAATCCTAGCGCCTCGTTCTTGGTCTTACACTCTTATTTTTCACTCTTGATCCTTGTACGTAATGCATATTGCCCGTCTTTCCCTATAGCTTACACCTATTTTCCTCCGAATTTCCAACTTCTTGCCCCACTCTACACTGTCGAGCGCATTTTACTGCTTGAAAAATTCTATGAACGTCTCTTGAGTTTCCTTAGTCTTGGCTCCATTATCAACTGAAATGTCAGAATTGCCATTGTGGTACCTTTACCTTTCTTAAAGCCAAACAGACAATCATCTGATACATATACTTACAGTATCCGAAAACAGTTCGAATGTTATACCAGGAAATTCGCTTCTGACAATCACATTTCTTATTTTATCGTAAGATCCAAGAAATATAGAAGAAAGAGGAATTTAGACGCCCAGATATCGTGAATTCTGACAATAACTGCCGATAGTAACCCGTGAATTTTCTTTTTACTGTCTTCGCTTTTAGAAGGATAAGACGTGAGTGGTAGCAAATAACGAACGTGAAATGGCCTTAGTCAAAGCTTTAGAGGTGGGAGGGAGTGTTTTTGGACAATGAATTTCCTTTGAATACACGAAGACATTATCTTCTAAGTATCCTGTTGTTACATCGTTTCGTTTGCCCAGTGAGTTTCAGTGGAGAATTACATTTTAACATTAATTAAAAATGCAGAAGCGCCTTTTGTCGCAGAGAGCGGTATTCTTTTTGCACTGGCTCCGTAAGCGCGGCAGAGTTTATGAGGAGCCGCTCCACTCTGCTTGCCTGCTGCCTCTTCAGTGAACGCAGCCAATTTGTGCCTCGGTTTTTCCTTTCAGACAAAAGATAGAGTACATTTCAGGGTGTAACACCCAGTTTTATATAATACCAGGGAGTAACTACTTTTTTTGAACAGCGTAAGGACGTTGTAACATATACAGTAATGACTTCTGACATAAAACGGAGCAAAAGGAGGTTATGTCGACAGATGTTATTTGAACCAGCTCCGCTCCTTTTTTTGTATAAAGTATCTGCTGCACTCTCGTTGTCTGGAAGCGAAACTGTTTCAAGCGATGTTTAATGGTATTTTAATCAAAGAACCATCGATAAATAGGTTAGCGTCATTTAGATTTTCATTCGGTATAATTATATGATGACGCGATAATCCGATTACAAATATGTTTCCTCAAGTTTTCTATATATCAAAGTTGAAATAAAACGCACCTCATCAGTCGAATTTGGTGTAACTCACTCAGTAAAACTATGACCTAATCTGAAACAGTCTGTTGTTAATCGAACCAGAGTATCGAGTCCTGAATTCAGCAAAACCAACACAGTACACATATGTCACTCACTTGTAGAATAGCAATTTGACACGACAGTGACTACACAGATCGCACTCTTATGACTCTAGCTTAGTTTGGAAAATCTGGAAATTTTTGGTAAGCTCTATGCGACCAAACTGCAAACGTCATCGGTCCCTAGGCTTATACACTACTTACTCTAACTTAAACTAACTTACGCCAATGACAACACCCACACCCATGCCCAAGGGAGGGCTCGAACATCCGACAGGGGGAGCCGCGCGAACTGTGGCGAGGCGCTTTAGACCCCAGGGCTACCCCGTGCGGCGCTTCAGTTTGGAAGAAGATCACTGTCTCAGTAACCTAGTAGATTTCTCAGCCATTAAGCTATAATAAGTGGATACCTGATTCGCTGGACTTCGGATTTGTTACTGCAGGACGGATGTGGATGACGAGGAACGTCACACACACTGATACAGACGATAGTTGTGTCAAGAAGGAGGGCGAAATAACGAGGGGTGTAGAAGTCGTGTTAAGTCCTTACTGACACACAACATTACCTGTTATTTCTGGTGCTGTACTCAATCCCATAATTCGCTTCTTATTTCAGAGGGCGACACTGTTTTGCTGCTGTACCGAATTCGCACCTTTCTTCAGAGCAGTAGCGAATTAGGTCCATCCCTGTCTTGTGTTAGTAGTTCTGCACTGAATTGTCAATACGAACAGTAATGATAGCGACATTCAAAATCAGGAGATTCTGAATATGTACAAAGCTGTCACGATTCTGTCATTACTCATCGTCGAACATGAAGGGGTAAATACATTTACACTAAAATTTAATTGCAGTTATACGAACATGTAGGTTATGTAAACTTTCGTTTTCCTAATCAACTGCAAGACGTAGTAGTATACTTAAAGCACTTTCTACTAAGGAATCTCATTTCCTCACTTATTTATTTTCGGAGAGACGTAGTTGCAGTACATATAAACAGGCTCACGAATAACAGATGTTTCAAAGCAACAGAAGAACAAGATGATCAAAGATAAATGTGAATCGACTTACTAATTATTTTAGAGCATATGTTATCACAAAAATTTGTCAAAGTATTTGAAACCTAAAAGTATCTAAGAAACTAAAGAGTGATTTGAGTAGCAGTCCACCACCTGCGACGTCACGCCTAAAGACTCATGGCCTTTATATCATTTACGAAGGAAGTGCAGCAGGGCTTGCATTAAAACTGAGAGGGATGTACGCTTAATTTGGTGGTATGTGTAGTGGCTGGACTTTGGACGGGCATCGCACAACTGTCTCGAGCAGAATGATTTGCGTAAAAAATCAAAATTAAGTTCGTAAACTGGTTTACTGTCCGTCAGGCGGCATAAGTTGTTCGAGACTAATTTTCCTATTGTTGTGGCCTTATATGCTGCATTGACGCACGTTCCATGACAAGAATAGGAAGTCTCCTGTAGAATCGAGCGAGGTGGCGCAGTGGTTAGCACACTGGACTCGCATTCGGGAGGACGACGGTTCAATCCCGTCTCCGGCCATCCTGATTTAGGTTTTCCGTGATTTTCCTAAATCGTTTCAGGCAAATGCCGGGATGGTTCCTTTGAAAGGGCACGACCGATTTCCTTCCCAATCCTTCCCTAACCCGAGCTTGCGCTCCGTCTCTAATGACCTCGTTGTCGACGGGACGTTAAACACTAACCACCACCACCATCTCCTGTAGACTGAAAATATTAGAGTCTCGCTAGAATGCGCGTTTTGACAGCGTCTGACAATGGTTCTGGACAGGAACATTAGTATGAAGTCCCGCGCACCGAAATCAGTAGAGATGTGGCACAAGTTCTAACTGGACCAGAATTTGACGGTAACAGTGACCCGTCTAAAGAAACCGTGTATGTACGTCTCATGTTATTGAGGAAAATCGTAGATTGACAGCTGGACTGATGTTCAAAATTGTAGTTCTCAAAGACGACTCATATCGTTGTTTTATCTGCACAATATCCCCACTACATTTGAAAGAGCGAGATAGGATGTTAGCTGTGAACTATTCGTCCATAAATCAATGAGGTTCTCAACAAATGTGTAGTAAGCGTCAAGGAGGTGGTTTAAGAATGCGCTGCTCATACTGAATGCCTTATTTTAAAGAAAAAGGCAATATTTCGACCACAGAAGTAAACTGTGCTGCTACTCCCTTGTGCTCATTTACGCTAAGGGTTAAAACCTGTCAAATTAGCACATGTTCAGGTGTAGCTATTTTGCATGTGTTGTAAAATGAAATCCATATTTTTACAGTAAAAACGTCATTACGTTCCTGAGTATCATGCTTCCTAGGCATCAATGGTTCTTCCCATATCCACAATTCCCCTGTATTATTTGCAAGAAGATTTTCACGAACGTAAGAAAACGGAGTCACTGGTATGTCACAGATTCACAGAAAAACAGACAGTTCCTTTAATTGCTTTTAACGCTCTTGCGTAGAACATGTGGAACGATATGTAAACAGGATAACAGCGCAATGGTCTCCGTATAACGTATGGTATTTCAAAAAGTAGCGAGGTGGTGCTTGCCTGGAAATATCGTATTGTAACTTCCGACTTCCGGTTTTGCAAATCGCATAGATGGCTTGTCATATATAGCCCATAAAACGCTGAGAAACATTATGCAGATACGTTTTTAGGAACTATCAACTGCTATTAAAATAAAATTCATGTCTCCATTTCCGAAAGCGTTTTTCCTTCAATATCTCCCTGGAGTACAATGGTAATGATAGTAGCCACACTTCAAAACCATATTACCTAATTTATCTTTTAGAGAACTTAATACTAGAGCCTTCGTGCAGTCGGGGGTTCAAGATATTTTCCACAGAGGAAACGAAGAAAGCGGTATTCTCACAACTAACGGAAGAAGCGTTATTTTAAGAAGTTGGTGCCATACAGTTCGTATCTATGTATGAAGGAACGCCAAGAGCTGCGGATTTTGTCGCCTATTATGTTGCTGTAAATGTTCTACAAACTCTGTGTTGGTCCATGAACCGAAGCTGGTTGTTCAATGGAGGAATTTTATCAGCAGCTCTTCGCGTTAAATCATGACGTACTAGAAATATTATTGCCTAATCGTGCCGAGGAAGGTTTCGTGCGACGGCAGAAAAGGTACCGATCTCTCACCATAGGAGGCAGCTGACCTGCACACTTTCGCCTGGCATAGCAGAGTAAGCGACGAAAAAACACGAGCGAGGCCGACGTGCAGCGAAGAGCTCCAGGGCAGCACGGGAAGGGTCCACTCAGCTAATTGACACTTTACACCCCGGCGCAGACGAGGTCCCATCCAGTGTAATGAGACTCGAGAATGCGGGCGACGGCTCTATCCCCGATACTGCACGCGTACCGCTAATGGAAACATAGGCAAGCCGAGTTTCCATCTAAATATTGCGTATTCAGATCAGAACTAAAATTTTGCGGTCTCAGTGCATCATCATTAGAGAAAAGTGTAAGCTCTACTGTTCAAATGGCTCTGAGCACTATGGGACTTACCATCTGAGGTCATCAGTCGCCTAGAACTTAGAACTACTTACACCTAACTAACCTCAGGACATCACACACATCCATGCCCGAGGCAGGATTCGAACCTGCGACCGTAGCGGTCGCTCGGCTCAAGACTGAAGCACCTAGAACCGCTCGGCCACACCGACCGGCTAGCTTTACTGTAATATGTCGGAACCACATTTCTGGAATACTTTAAAATCAGACTGATATTACATACTTCTGCTATCGCATTTATTAATACTAAAACACTGCGCCATCTTTAATGTGTTTGTAGACGTAGTAATTGTGCCGAAAAGTCATTCCAGCAGTCACACGGAATGGTTTAGAGGAGATACGAAGACGTTAAATCGAGGTTTTCATCACCTAGGTTTGAGACCTGATAATCGAGATGTGGTCCGATATTAAGGAAAATCAAACCTGGTATCTGATCCACCAATCCTCAGGAGAGCTTCACGACGGCTTTTTTGTTTTCTTTTTGACATGTATCTATGAACAGAGTGCAGTTATTGCTATCATAGAGGATAATCGAACATATGTTGTGAACAAAAATGGATAAATTATTTTAAATATTTTAACTTTGCTTGTATCAGACGTGACAGAAAAAAAACAACAGAATGTCAGACAACTGTAAACGTGATTGCAGTTTTAATTCGTTTCTGTTGATAACTGACCCACTTAGAAGCTAAATGCACGAGTTTAGCAGGCCGAAACAGTCAAATGTAGGGCTATATGAGTTGCATATAAAGATAACATGAACTGATACCCAACAAACTCACTGAGAAAGAGCCAACAGAACGTGAAGCCGGCTATACGTACACGTTGTGATGCCACTGTGTTTTGGATCCATCAGAATGAAAATCACTTTCAAACAGCGTAGTGACGATTGATGCTACAGTCTTCGAAGACAGCAATAAATATTATGGAAGACAGCTATTTTTTTTTTAATATTTTATGTACGGATAGGGGGGGGGGATAAAAATTTTAAAAAATGTCAAATTTACTAAAAATAGAGACGATAACGAACAACAGGAAATTTAAAAAACTGTCCTTGTCAATGCTTTCACTATTTGAATTCATTGCTTAATAGTTATCACGGCATAATACGGATGTAGGGTAATACGGTATTCTCGGCACGTTTTAAGTGGGAAAGTAATGTATCAGTTGCCAGTCAGGAATACCATGATAGTATTTCTCTGCATATTGTTTGTGAGGAACACTGAGAAATAGCTTTTAACAGCTACCTTTATCACTTAAGAAGATGGACTGTTTGGCGCTGTCAGTGACAGTAAACGTCTTGCCAAATCAGACGGAACTGATTTTCTCAGATTACGTTCTTAAAGAAAGTAATTACAGATGCAGGGATTTACGATAAGGTCTAGTAGCGGGTATCACTTACGACTATTCGAATTTTGTTACTGTTGGCAAATTAAATACGCACGTATTTCGGAATTACAAGTGAGTGATCCCAGACATGGTAATTATGCTCATTTTTTACTTCTCCAATTGACATAAAATTAGTATTTTCTTGCTGCGTTACAAGAAAACGCAAATGACAGAGGATACGAGAGTATAACAAGACATTGACTACGGTGCGAACAGTATACAAACGAGTAGGAATATGCACACATCTGCTGGCTTAATATTGAAATACTGGCACAACTGTTGTTACACAAAAAGAAATCAGAAACTGTGAATCAGTGAGGTACGAGCGAAAATGTATGTGAAACACAGGATAAAGTATTTAGATACACTCGCAAAAAAATTAAGTAGTATGAAAGAAAAAACTCCAAAAAAAAAACCCTCAGATACGCAGAAAAATTAAGGAATATACAAAACATGGCACAAATGTGCCGAGATGGATAGTTGAATCGACATAGTGTAAGGTCGACTGTAAGATGGATTATTCCTATGGACAAAATGTATTTTAGTTGCCATAACACTTAGAGCTACTTAATTTCGTTATCCTTTTCTTTTCGACTGTCCTATCAGAACTAACAATTTCAGATAATCCTTGCAGTAGGGTCTTTAAAATCTCGTCTTAGCGGCATCTGCTTTTTTCCTTGAATAGTCTTTAGACAAACCCTCTATCATCGATTAGTAAATCAAGTTTATAATGAGAAATACTATAACACCTATCTTTCTAGGTTGAGAGCATTAAGCATCAATTTCATTTTCCAAGTACTTATTTACGCGCATGCAATTTAAGCAAATCTGTTTCAAATGCATTACATTTACAGGAAAATATTACGGTAGGGAACTTACGATGCTCCCCGTATTTGTTTGTATTCGCATATTTCCATGTGTGAAATACATCGCAGCATCTGGAAGGGATTACTGCTTTTCTTGAGAATACTTCTTTTGGAATGAGTGAAATCAAGAATTTGTGCTAGTGTAGAAGCAGTGTCGTGTGCATTGGAAGATTATAAATTGCAAAATATTTTTTGCTACAGCGTTACAGAAAGTTACAGACTTTCCTCAAGTATTTCAACTATACCAGAAAAACAGCAAATGGGCAAACCATTAGTGGCGGTTTCTCGTCACAAAAATCATCCTGCTTAAAAAGCCTATTAATTATGGATACATTCATCGCATCTATGCGATTCCATCTTCGCAAATTAAATAAAAGTAAAATTATTGCAATCGATGTAGGGGTCTTCAGACTTCTGACTGGTTTTATGCAATTCACTATGACTTTCTCTACTTTGATAAACTATTCATGTTAGATTAGCTCTTACATCAAATGCACCTAGTTATTTACTGAAAATATACCAATCTCTGATCTCACCTACAACATTTACCAATTACGGCTCTCTCTTGTAAAACAAAAGTTATTGCCTGATGCCTTAAATAAGGTTAGTTCATCTAGTCAGTGTCTCCTTTCTTCGCCGATTCCGAGGAGAATTTCTCAGCATCCTTCTGTACGGGACTTGTTTAAGGCCTAAGTGAAAAAACCGGAAGGCTGGGGCGCAAAGCTTAGAGTGCGCCCTAGTAAAAAATTTGTGTATTATATCATAAAATGGCACGAGTGAAAGTATATGAGGATGGGTGGGGGCAAAGAATACGTCACTTGTGTGGAAAATGTCCTCGTAGCGACGATGCCTCATGCCCATGGAATCTCTTCTTTTACTGTTTTACCACAGTTACTAATTCTACATAGTGCTGTGCTTCAAACTTACATTCTCAGAAACTTCTTTCTCAATTTAAATTCTGTGTTTAATGCAAGTAGACTCCTTCTAGCAAATAATATCCTCTGCTTCTTACATCATCTATGCTTTGTCCATCATGGGCAGTGATAATGTCCATAAGAAAGTGGCAGGACGCAATAACGTACGAACTTATACATATGAAACAACTGAAATCTTTTAGATGAGGAGGAACGTTTGGCAAAATCCTCCCTTTTGTCGGTGTGCGAAAAATGTTTAGAGAACGAGAGGATGACAAAATAGCTGATGCATGAGAATGAAACTGTATCACATTGTTGATGACGCACGAAGTTACCAATGTTAGACTTCGGTCCACATTGTTACTCTGTGCTACTTCCTGAACTTTAGACACTTACCTTCGTGTAATGAATAATAGCTTTATCAGAGAATGTTGCAGCATAATTTATTTTTTATCTTTAAGTAACCGTTAAACGTTAAATGTTCATAGCAACATTTCACTTTGAAACTCCTATTTAGATTGTGAGAAAAACAAAGAAAAAAAAGACTACATACACTATTAAGCCACTAAGTAATAAAGTAATACATTGTAACTGCGTATACATCAAATGGCTGGCTCTGAGCACTATGGGACTTAACATCTGAGGTCATCAGTCGCCTAGAACTTAGAAATACTTAAACCTAACTAACCTAAAGACATCACACACATCCATGCCCGAGGTAGGATTCGAACCTGAGACCGTAGCGGTCGTGCGGTTCCAGACTGAAGCGCCTAGAACCGCGTGGTCACCACGGCCGGCTGCGTGTACATCCATGTAGCACACCTGAAGAAAGATAGAATACCTGCAGTCACATTATATGTCCTGTGGTACCTGATAAATATTGGTGTAAAGGTTTTACACTAGCCTCACCGACTCTTTAAAATACGAATAACATACGATGGAAATATTGCTTAACTCCGAGATGAACTCATCACCTTCGTTCTCCCGAACAGATGGTGTGCTTTCGCAGTTACGGCTGTTAAACATGAAAGTAAATTCAACGATATAAATATTCTGAATAACAGATTAAATGCATTAAAAAACTGAATGTTTCTCACTTTTTCAGTGGGTTGAATGGCACAGCACCCGAAACATTAGCTGTTCTTTTCGAAATATACAGATGAATTTCATGCAAAATGATGTTTGAAATAGTTTCTTTTCTTTTGTAACTCAATTACTTTTGAAATCTACAACTCCACAATCAAGTGCTGACTGATGTTTACAGGAGCTAAATCTGCGTCAATATCAGCTCTTCATTGTTATTCTGATTATTTAATATCAGTGTCCATTGACATACTATGCCGAAGTCTGTACGTGTTGTCTGCTTACGCGACTAAGGCAGTCAGTGAAGAAGAAATGAAAGTTACATTCTGCGCAGAGCACCTGGATTCCACTGCAGTTACTTTGAGGCGATTCAGATGTAGTGTGATTTGAGATGTTCCCTGTGTATGGTAATTCTGAACCGTTCTCTGGTATTCAGCCAGGTGGTGTCCTCCATCTGTGCGAAGTCTCCTGCTCGAATACCGGATATGAGTTAAAATAACATGTGGACATCTCGATACTACAATTAATAGATACAATAACCATTGAAATAGTGTGCTTGGTACCAGAAATTAAGTGGGAAAACTGCTGTCGATTTTGCGACAGCTAACGATGTAACTGTATCTGAGTGAAATACGTTCAAGAATTCTTTATCCTATCCATCACTGTAAGGCATAGTTGAGAATGATTATAGCTTATTGCAAAGAGCAAATCTTCGAATCACTGCTTACGCAAACGTCATATCATTAGAATGCTGGTGCGACAACACAAACTGCTAGTTAGCAGTTTGTAACGCGGAGGCTGCAAGAACATAGACAGCATAAGCGAACCTTAAACAGATAATTACTGGACGCCTTAAACGTTCAATGACGGAGTAACATTTCCACTTGTCAATTCTGCCGAGGTGCACCCCATCTAGTTAGCGATCCAACCCTTAGGTATTGTTGTAGTTAAGACTGTATTTAGTATTGCAGCACCTGGTCGTAGACAATTAGACAAACAGCTTTATGGGCGAACCGTGTGTGGTAGAAGGTCCATACATGAAGTTGTTATCTAACCAATGAAAGAGTTATAAACCGCAATTATAAATCTGCTAAGAAGAAAATAAGGAGATACTGGCATAAAAACGGCACTTTCAGGTTATTTAGATCAGAAAGAAACAACGAACTATTTTATGTTTTCGGAAAAGACACGGGCTGAACCAAAGCAAGACTCTGAGCAGTGCATATGTATAAAGGCCAAATATACGCGTCGATTACATGAACTGTCATAAATAACGACTGACAAAAACATCTTGGAGATGTGTGAAACGTTAATTATCTCATCCAGCAGTCCCAGAGGGCTAACACGTGCTGAGTAGTAAACTGGTTAGTCACTGAATCCAATATGGCACCACTTCAAAACTCAAGATGGCATTGGCAGGAAATTCAAAAATGTAAGATGGCTGTGGCAGGAATTTAAAAAATGCAAGCTTGCGGAACTGACCTAGTTGCGCTACAAGGAAATTAAAAAAAAAAGGATTTATTTTTTGACGTCCAAGATGGCGGAACTAGCGAATTTGTGCTAGCAGTCATTATGGTTCCAAGTTCAGATCCAAACGACAGGAATTTTCTGAATAGATTCAAATAGATCAGAATGATCTGAATTTTGCGTAATGTTCGATAATATCAGAACGATCTGAAACGATGGACCATGCACCTGACATTGGCGTAAATGGTGAGCAAGGACCAAGCGGTTCAACACTGGATGCAACAGTGTCGAGTCACAGGATTTCTACGTGACAGTAGAATTCCACTCTGCATTAATGGCCAAGTATTTGGGACAATGGTACGACCTACCACTGAACAAGACACAGTTTTGGACAAT
Source organism: Schistocerca americana (assembly GCF_021461395.2). Taxonomy (NCBI): domain Eukaryota; kingdom Metazoa; phylum Arthropoda; class Insecta; order Orthoptera; family Acrididae; genus Schistocerca; species Schistocerca americana. The sequence continues at coordinate 623,629,708 of NC_060119.1, forward strand.
GCAAAGTCCACTCAGCAATTCACGTCATGGAAATACTGATGCTGTGGCATATAACAGGAATGACGTTGGTATGCTGTGTACCACGTAATTTACAGACAGCAGGTGAATGTGAAGCCATAATTGATGAAGTACTACAACTCCGGCTTTGGTGTTATTGTGAACAGAGAGTGGCACAGAAAACACTTGGAACAACTGCTTACATGTTCAATTTGAATGGACCAAGGCGAAGAAAAAATGGTGCACGGAGACAACCAGTGAAGGAGTGCCTGTTGGAAACATACGACCAGAAGTCGCCAATGGTCGCAACAAGAAGTAAACGTCTAACAACATGGGATAACGCTGGGAAGAAGAAGGCTGTTTGCCGCCTGCCTAGGTGCAACATTTCGTTGTTTTCATGCGCACTTTAAGAAACTTGTAATTATGATCAGAAACCTTGTGATAGCATGGCTTTCCATTGACGTGACGCTAGGTCCAAGAAGTCTTGTCCTTAGTAGTAGAATAGCGTTTCCCTTTCTGCATTCCAGGAGATGTTTTCACTGTAGATTTTTTGCCATTAGCTATCTTAGAGTTTTATTTACTTTCTGTGCCATAACCATGGAAACGATAAGCAACAAATATCGGATTGCAGTGCACCGTGTTTGGATATGCAAACGATAAGAATTTCAGCATACTCGTATGAAGTAGGCGTAACTCTTTCTACGTTGCCTACATAAATACAGATTGCATGTAGGAAGACAGCGTTATGGGTCAGGTAAAGAGAAATGTGTACTAGCACATTGATAAGGGTATACATCGGCGTCTCATAAAACGCCCATGAAGGACTAAGTGGAACGACTGGACCTTCGAGGAAGGGAGAATTTCACTCGCCTTTTATTCCACAGAATGTTTTATTCGTATAAACAATTAAAATAAATAATTATAATTGAAAATTTGCCAAACGAGTGGTTACCAGGTATCTACACGGGAGCAAGTTTTCCCTTGACGCAATAATTCTGATAAAGATACAATCAATAAAAACAACAAATTAGGGTTAAATAGCTACTCTCTGAACAACTTCTTACAGTAACTACTAGTTATACATCAGATGGCAGTAGCCGATTTACGCTAATGGAACTTTCATTGGATTATTGTACTATGGTTAACAGTAGAATGATAGGGACCAATCGTTACAGATCAAACGACAGAAGCCAATTTACGTTAATGCAAATTTCATGGGATTGTACTAATGCGATTACAGTAAAATACTTTCGATGTTAAGCATTTCGAGGACTAGACTGAAGACACCAGACAGTGACAGAATTCACTTACAGACGATAAATGACACACTTGGCAAATACATTCTTAACTGAAACATAGAATAAGCAACTTTAAATACGCAAACCTTTCATTTGAAACACGTCTTAGCCAACGCTTGAAAAGAACAGGCAATAAATGCATGTGCAGAAATTCCTATTAAGTTTGTGCACTCCGGACCAGTAAACGACACTCATCTTTCAAATATATCAGAGCTCCAGGCGCCAATCAGATAAGGAAATGAGATAGGTTAAAGTTAGATATAATGGGAATTAGTGAAGTTCGGTGACAGGGGGAACAAGACTTCTGGCTAGGTAAATACAGGTTTATAAATACAAAATCAAATAGGGGTAATGCAGGAGTAGGTTTAACAATGAATAAAAAATAGAAATGATGGTAAGCTACTCCAAACAGCATAGTGAACGCATTGTTGTGGCCAAGATGGATATGAAGCCCTCACCTACCGCAATAGTACAAGTTCATATGCTGACGAGTTCCGCAGATGACGAAGAGATTGATGAAATGTATGATGAGATAAAATAAATTATTCAGATAGTGAAGGGAGGTGAAAATTTAATAGTCATGGGTGACGAATTCAATAGTAGGAAAAGGAAGGGAAGGAAACGTAGTAAGTGTATATGGAATGGGGGTAAGGAATGAAAGAGGAAGCCGCCTGGTAGAATATTGCACAGATCATAATTTAATCATAGATGACACTTGGTTCAAGAATCTTGAAAGAAGGTTGTATACATGGAAGAAGCCTGGATTTACTGGAAGGTATCAGATAGATTACATAATGTTAAGACAGATTTAGGAACCACGTTTTAAATTGTAGGACATTTCCAGGGGCAGATGTGGACTGACCACGATGTATTGGTTATGAACTGTAGATTAAAACTGCAGAAACTGCAAAAAGGTGAGAATTTAAGGAGAAGGGACCTGAGTAAACTGACAGAACCAGAGGTTGTAGAGAGTTTCAGGTAGAGCATTAGGGAACGATTGACAAGAATGGGGGAAAAAAATACAGTAGAAGAAGAATGTGTAACTTTGAGAGATGAAATAGTGAAGGCATCAGAGGATCAAGTATGCGAAAAGACGAGGGCTAATAGAAACCCTTTGGTAACAGAAGAGATATTGAATTTAATTAATTAAAGGAGAAAATACAAAAATGCAGTAAATAAAGCAGGCAAAAAGGAATACATACGTCTCAAAAATGAGATTGACAGGAAGTGCAAAATGGCTAAGCAGGGATGGCTAGAGGACAAATGTATATCACTGGTGGTAAGATAGATACTTCCTGCAGGAAAACTAAAGAGACCTTTGGAGAAAAGAGGATCACTTGCATGAATATCTAGAGCTCAGATGGATACCCAGTTCTAAGCAAAGAAGGGAAAGCAGAAAGGTGGAAGGAGTATTTAGAGGGCCTATACAAGGGCGATGTTCTTGAAGACAATATTATGGAAATGGAAGAGGATGTAGATGAAGATGAAATGGGAGATATGATACTGTGTGGAGAGTTTGACAGAGCACTGAAAGACCTAAGTTGAAAGAAGGCCCCGGGAGTAGACAACATTCCATAAGAACTACTGATGGCCTTGGGAGAGCCAGCCTTGATAAAACTCTAACATCTTGTGAGCAAGATGTATGAGACAGGTGAAATACCCGCAGACTTCAATAAAAATAAAATAATTCCAATCCCAAAGAAATCAGGTGATGGCAGATGTGAAAACTACCGAACTATCAGTTTAATAAACCACGGCTGCAAAATACTAACATGAATTCTTTACAGACGAATGGAAAAACTGGTAGAAGCCGACCTCGGAAATGATCAGTTTGGATTGCGTAGAAATTTTGGAACATGTGAGGCAATACTGACCCTACGACTTATCTTAGAAAAAGATTAAGGAAAGGCAAACCTACGTTTCTAGCGTTTGTAGACTTAGAAAAAGCATTTGACATTGTTGAATGGAATACTCTCTTTCAAATTCGGAAGGTGGCAGGGGTAAAATGCAGGGAGCGAAAGGCTATTTACAATTTGTAGAGAAACCAGATGGCAGTTACAAGAGTCGAGGGGCATGAAAAGGAAGCAGTGGTTGGGAAGGGAGTTAGACAGGGTTGTAGCCTATCCCCGATGTTATTCAGTCTGTATCTGTATATTGAGCAAGCAGTAAAGGAAATAAAAGAAAAGTTCGAAGTAGTAACTAAAATCCATGGAGAAGAAATAAAAACTTGGAGGTTCGCTGATGACACTGTAATTCTGTCAGAGCCAGCAAAGGACCTGGAAGAACAGCGAAACGGAATGGACAGTGCCTTGAAAGGATGATATAAGATGAACATAAAAAAAAGCAAAGCGAAGATAATGGAATGTAGTCGAATTAAATCGTGTGATGCTGAGGGAATTACATTAGGAAATGAGACGCTTCAAGTAGTAAGAGTTTTGCTATTTGGGGAGCAAAATAGCTGATGATGGTCGAATTAGGGAGTATATAAAATGTAGACTTTCAGTGACAAGTAAAGCGTTTCTGAAGAAGAGAGATTTGTTAACATCGAGTATAGATTTAAGTGTCTGGAAGTCGTTTCTGAAAGTATTTGTATGGAGTGTAGCCATGTATGGAAGTGAAACGTGGACGATAAATAGTTTAGACAAGACGAGAATAGAGGCTTTCGAAATTTGGTGCTGCAGAAGAATGCTGAAGATTAGATGGATAGATCACGTAATCAATGAGGAGGTATTGAATAGAATTCTGGAGAAGAGAAATTTGTGGCACGTCTTGACAAGAAGAAGGCATCGGTTGGTAGGACATATTCTGAGGCATCGAGGGATCACCAATTTAGTATTGGAGGGCAGCGTGGAGGGTAAAAATCGTAGTGGGTGACCAAGAGATGAATACACTAAACAGATACAGAAGGATGTAGGTTACACTAGGTACTGGGAGATGAAGAAACTTGCACAGGATAGAGTAGCATGGAGAGCTGCATCAAACCTGGCTCTGGACTGAAGACCACAACAAGAACAGCAACAACAAATCGCGCATCCTAATACGATAACGAACACGCTACAACCTAAACTTCTTAAAATAATCCTATTGGAATAAACCCAAAGCAGGGCTGTTAGAATAATACTTAATAGAACATCAAATAAGTACCAAAATTCGTTAAACAAATTGTCACTGCCTACAAGCAGTAAATAAATCACATTCAAACATCAGGTATTTTAAACAAGCCATTCAAATCACAATAACACGAAGTTACTTCAAGAAACGGGATAAAATCATAAATTAGACTTACAATAGTTACACGTGCTTGATGGACCCAAACATTTAAGACTCTGTAGAAAGATCTGGCCTAATGATTATACATTAGAGCATCGGTGTGTTCAATGATACCCTGTGCTTTCCGAAACAGTCTAAACACTAAGATTAAAAAATAATACGCAGTAAGCCCCAGACTTAAATGGTAAACCACAATATCGACGCAATCAGATGCCAACACGAATTACTACAGTCAGAATGGAATACGAAGTTCCGTAGCGGTGAACCACAATATAAATTGTGCACACAGTTTCGTGATTGAGAATCAACCAGTAATCTGTTTCAGGTTCATCACACTTGCAACACAGAGGACAGAAAATGTGTCTCCAACGAATGATGAAAATGCAGCGATATCACCCTATTACGTGAGTTAAAGTATGTGTCCAACAGCACTGGAAAGGTGGGTCACGATTCATGACCACCAACAACATATAATCGACCAACGATCATCTAAACTTCTTCGCCACGCAGTCATCCCAATACGGACCCAACACAGCTGACGCCGATCGAATGGAAGTTTCCATAGCATCAGTCTTCGCCGCCAAGGTTGCTTCTCGTGTCCACTACCAACCACCCGCTGACACTCACTGCTTCTCGCAGCATACATTCGCTCAGTCGATCCTCTCTCGTGCGCACCCCCTCGCGACCGCATCATGAGCGACGAAAGGGTACGATCTCTGGAGGAGAATCGATAGGACAAAAGGTATCACGGCTGACACGTGTTAAAATGTGACAGCGGCTGGATCGTTGTATATGAGGACTGCTGGTTATCGCTCCGCGATATTGTTGCTCGCTTTGGTTGAGATCTCACGAGTATAATCTGAATATGAAATTGATGGGTTTAGGACAGCCCTCATGCTGGGCAACGGCCTCACGCTACTAGCGCCCGATACAAGACACGTATTGCTCATTCGCCTATGCATTAAAATGTAGCTACGTTACATAAACTAACTCACGAAATGGTCTTGTTTGTAGCTTGGAAAGCATTTACATAGAGGCCCAGAGCTGTCGTGATGGCATGGGATGCCATACAACAAGATCAACTCTGATTCGCACAGCTAGTAGTTTGGAAAACATCCATAATATTTGTGATGTTTTAAGCATGGATGCTGTACCCTGTCTTCGAGGCCTAACAAGATAATGTAAGACTACACGTTGCCTGTACTGTCCTGACCCACCTCAGTACAGAGAATGTTCGACTATTACCCCGGCCAGAACATTCACCAGGTGTCTCGTCTATTGAAATCATCTAGTGACAGGTCATCAAGACACTGGCATGCCACCACTCACCAAACACTTTGGATGATGATTTCTGGCGTACAATAAGGATAAAGCGTACACATAACTTTCATGCACATCTAAACTCAATTCGACTTGATTTAAACTCGGGTTAGAGCTCTGTTGCTGCCTGTGTATTCTATTTCACATTGTACCCACCTTTCAATCACTTACATATTTAATAACGTATAGTTCTGATAATAGTGAATGCGAACAGTAAGCAAAAGTTCGTTTTTCTGTCATTCATGTTGCTGAAGTTTTCTTCACAGGCAATCTATTATTTTTGTTATAAGTTACCCATTCCTACCTTACAGGAGTTTTACTACAGTTATTACTTTCATCTTACCAGTTAGGTTTTAAGATACACCCACTTAGCAAATGCATGTTTAGTACGCCTTATCCTTATTGTATTGATAAAGATAGATGTTGAAATCCGTTAAATGTCGTATTTGACAGAGAATCATGTGGGCTATAGTGATAGAGAGAGATCGAGAGAGAGAGAGAGAGAGAGAGAGAGAGAGAGGGGGGAGGGGGGGAGGAGGCAGACAGGCAGAGACAGAGGGAAAGGGAGAAAGGTAGCTCATAAGTCACCAGAAAAGAGTTTATGTGCAATCAAAGAATATTACAGCGAACAAAGCCCTCATTCCTTCTTTTATTCCCTTTGATAAATTATCTTGATCGGTTTGATACAGCCGCCATGATTTTCTCTCCTGTGCCAACGTTTTCCCTGGTCATATCACACAGCACTTGCATCCAACGTCCTCATTTATTTGTTACATACAGTCCAGTCCCTGTCTTCAACTACAGTTTTCACCCTCTTCCTTTAATTTGTTAATACACCATTTGTCAGAAAAGTTTCAGAACAGCTTAATTTAAAAATATAAAATTGCATTTACCAAGTAATGATCCCAGGTCCTATTGAATTAGTCCCCTTGGCTATCTATACATAGTTGCCAACGTTTCTGGAGGTCTTGGAAGCAAGCTGGGAAATTTTCAACGTCACAGCCCGTTGGAGGACTGCGATATCTTGATGAAGCTTTACTCTCAGTCGCCTTTTCAGTCGTGGAAACAAGAAAACATTGCAATGCGAGGAATCGGGCGAATATGGCGGCTGTAGGATAAAAACGGAACGCAGTAAGAGCCAGTCCTGAGACTGTCACAAATCAGGGGACCAACGTCAAATTACTTGCTGGAAACGTTTCAAGACTTCGATATAAAGAGTTTGGTTCACTGTTTGAGCTGGAGGAACTTACTCATGGTGAACTAATCCTTCGCTGTCAGAGAATGCGATCAGCATTATCTTTGTTCTTGAAGGCTGTCGTCTGACTTCTTTCGAGGATGGTAGTCCAGGACTACACCACTCAGCACGCTGACGTTTCGTGTGATGGTCATACTTATAGCATCAACTTTCATCCACAGCAATAATGTTTGGCGGAAATGTGAGTTCACGTCTGTCTCTATCCAGCATTTCAGCAGAAATTCTACGTCTTTCCTCTTTCTGTTATTGTGTGACGGACGAGTTTTGCATTAAGTTTCCGTTCCCCTAAACCTTCACGTAAAATCTTATGACACACATCACGATTCATTTTAATTTCTTCTGATATCGCACGCACAGTTACGTGACGATCTTCTTGCAATAACTGCCTTACACCCTCCATGTTTGCATCGGTAGATGCTGTAGACGGGTGAGTAGTTCTGGGATCGCCTTGCTCTGAATCTTTGCCTTCACGAAACCTTTTGTGCCAGTGGAAAACACGACTTCTTGAAAGTGTCCCGCCTGCAATTGCTCGCTTAATCGTTGTCCAAGTTTCACTAGGCGTTTCCTGACCTTAACGCAGAACTGAACTTAATCTTCACTCTTTGCTGACAATCAGCGTCCGTTGTGTCGCCGTAACTAATAATACAAGAGCTCAAACAGTGTTTTGCTAAGCACAGCTCTGCCACCGAGTGAGTTTCTGCGAAAAAATTCTCAAAGTCATGTCAAAGACGCACACATACTAGGTAACACAAAAACAATGTTTGTTTCTTTTTAGTATTGCAAACTCTGAAATAAAAAGAAAACCTATCTTGGAACTTTTCTGACATTTTCGACATGATTCTGTCCTCACTGATTCTGCAGAGAGCCTCCTCATTTCTTATCAGGCCCTCAGCTGTCTCCTGTTTTCGTCTCCAGAGTGACAAGTTACGTATTTAGCTTTTCCTACCCTTTCCTTCCATCATATTTCTTAAGTTTAGTGCATATTTTTGTATTTATGCGGGTTAATCTTGCGTTTTAACTGTGAGTGTAAGTTCAGGCAATCAGTAGAGCAGTTTCCATTTCTTCTGAATAGCCAGCTACACAGCGGCGTTAAGGTGTCATCGCCTATTGGTAACACATCAAAAAGCAGGTTTCTGTCTGCTTTTACAGATTCCTTCTTCAGCTGCTCTTACTTTGGATTGGTACGATGTGTGCATATTGTGAAAGGATCCAGGAAGAACTGGATGTAGTTTGCGAACAGCTGAATGCGCTATTGGCTACGGCCAGCCGGTATCAGGCTGCTGATTTGGGTGCTGGAGAGTCTGTCACGGTGCATTGGACAATTGGTTCTTTCTTGGGCTTTTCTGCCATGGCACCTAGCAGTGTACCCGACGCGATAGATCAGCGCTCTCACAGAAGGATCACTGGCGGGTGGTAACACATTAGGGTGGCTCGAGGCGGGGCCCAATGTGGACGCTGGCCGTATGGCCTCGAATATTTGCCCTATCCTTCATCAAGGTCTGAGCAGGCACAAGTGAGCAAGGCTTTCCCAGTTGTCGAGAGCTCCAACGTTAGGTGCATTAGGGAGCCCTTTAGGAAGTCAGCGTTCGAACTGGAAAAGAAGCCATTGTGCATTCGATATAATTGTCGAGGGCCTCAAACGAGGAGGCCTTGTCTACGGCTCTCGAGGCAGCAGGGTGCAGTCGTCTGGAAGTTGTGACTCACGTTGGCATCATCGACTCCTCCTCAGTTCATGCAGGTGGTTGGGGCATAAGATATTGCAGTTCCCAGCACTGTTCTCAGAAATGGTCGGGATCCCTTGGCTAGGAACGATTCAGCGTAAAGACACCCCGACTGTCAAAAGTTTATCAGTAAACTGTCGAATTATGCGTAACAAAGTTCCCCAATTTACTGCCCTCCCGGAAAGTGTTGATGCTCAAATTTTCCTTGGGACAGATCTGGCTGAAACCCGAAGTAGAAAGCTCTGAAATGTTCAACGAGTCATGGAATGCATATCTCCATATTTGTGGAATTTTCATTGCAGTTGACAAAAATATTGTCTGAGTGAAGTTACATGGTTTAATGTAACAGATCTAGCTGCCACTAAGTTAATTGTTAGGCTTTTTACCGGCCATCCGATTCCGTTGTGATAGTTTTAGAGTTACTGAAAGAAATTATATGGTCAGTAGCGCAAAAATACGATCACGCAATACTAGTTGGAGCAACATTAACATACCGAGCATAGACAGGGACATCGAAGGATTTCTTTTCGAGTCATTGGTCTTTTGACTGGTTTGATTTGGCTCCTCACGAATGTCTCTCCTGTGCGAACCTCTTCATCTTAGAGTATCACATGCAACCTACATCCTCAATTACTTGCTGGATGTATTCCAGTCTATGTCTTCCTCTACAGTTTTTGCCCTCTACAGCTTCCTCTAGTACCATGGAAGTCATTCCCTGGTGTCGATACAGATGTACTATTATCCTGTCACTTCTTCTATCCAGTGTTTCCCACGTATTCACTTCCTCTCCGATTCTGTGCAGAACCTCCACATTCCTCACCCTATCAGTCCATCTAATTTTTAACATTCGTCTGTAGCACCACATTTAAAATGCTTCGATTCTCTACTGTTTCGATTTTTCCACAATTTATATTTCACTGCCATATAATGCTGTGCTCCTGACATACATTCTGAGAAATTTCTTCGTCAAATGAAGACCTGTGATTGATATTAGTAGACTTCTCTTGTCCAGACATGCCGTTTGTATCAGTGCTAATCTGCTTTTGATGTCCACCTTGCTCCGTCCGTCATTGGTTATTTTGCTGCCTAGGTAGTAGAATTTCTTAACTTCACATACTTTGTGACCATCAATCCTGATGTAAAGTTTGTGGCTGTTCTCATTTCTGGTACTTCTCATTATGTTCGTCTTTCTTCGATTTACACTCAATCGATATTCTGTACTCATTAGAACGCTCACTCCATTCAGCAGGTTATGTACTTCTTCACTTTCACTCAGGATAACAATGTCGTCAGCGAATCGTATCGTTGATAGTCTTTCATCTTGAATTTTATTTCTACTTCTAAACCTTTCTTTTATTTTCATCATTGCCTCCTTGATGTACAGATTGAACAGTAGGGGCGAAAGACTACATCCCTGTCTACATCCAAGCACTTCGTTCTTGGTCGTCGACTCTTCGCACTTCTATACATATTGTATATTACCCGTCTTTCCCTATAGCTTACCGCAATTTTTCTCAGCATTTCAAACATCATGCACCATTTTACATTGTTGAACACTTTATGCAGGTCGACAAATCCTATGAACGTGTCTTGCTTTTTCTTTAGTCTTGCTTCCATTTTCAACCGCAACGTCAGAATTGCCTCTCTGGTTCCTTTACACTTCCTAAAGCCAAACTAATTGTCATTTAACACATGCTCAATGACCTTTTCCTCTCTCCTGTATATGATTCATGTCAGCAGCTTGGATGCATGTGCTGATAAGATGATTGTGCGGTAATTCTCGCACTTGTCAGCTCTTGCACTCTTCGGAATCGTGTGGATGATATTTTTCCGAAAGGCAGATGATATGTCACCAGACTGCGGCGTGGAAGGTTATATTTCGCTCTTCATTGCATATATGTTTGTTCGATCACTTATCTTCGGGCCGGCCGAAGTGGCCGTGCGGTTAAAGGCGCTGCAGTCTGGAACCGCAAGACCGCTACGGTCGCAGGTTCGAATCCTGCCTCGGGCATGGATGTTTGTGATGTCCTTAGGTTAGTTAGGTTTAACTAGTTCGAAGTTCTAGGGGACTAATGACCTCAGCAGTTGAGTCCCATAGTGCTCAGAGCCATTTGAACCATTTTGAACTTATCTTCGGTAACAGTTCCGACATAAGTTCCAGCTACTTCAGTACGGCGTTTGATCACCGACCCGTTTCTCTGCGTACGTAGATACTATCCAGACGATGTTAAAAGCAGCGTTGAAGAAAAACTCTCGTAGCAAGCTATCCTGTAATATCTTAAAACAAATTTCGGGTGGAGGGCGATTGTTTCATCTCTTTAGAAAAATGGCAAAATTCTGCAACGAATTCTTTTATTTCTTTAGGTTCAAAATTAAACACCGCTCATCAGCCCGTATTTAATTAACGAATAATATCACTGTCCTCAGCTCACAGTTCATACAACCCAGTACACATGCAAGGCAGCCAGAGATGTACTTAATTGCGACCCGAATTACTACTTGATTTACAGTCATTATTCTGCTACAATATATGAGTTTCACATTCGGTTCTTTTCACTGGATTTCTAATAAAGAAACTGCTCACCAACTATTCCATAAACGGGTATGAAAAATGCCACGAGGAATTCTACAAAGGCCGAACATTCACAAGCGTTTATCTCTATAACGTATCACTTCACCAAGCTCAAATGTTCACAATCTGTCCGTAAATGCAACTGTTTTCCGGCAATACAATCCGGACGCGAGAAACCAATAACTTCTTCATTTTACTCATAATGTAGACGGACACGTCCCACATGACCTGCATGTCCGATAGCTAGCCAGCGACTCCTTCCCTGCCGTTCCCTCCAGCGACCTATAACTACTTGCAATGTGCGGGAAAGGCTTAACTCTGATTGGTTGTTCATAATGACAATCCAGTCAAAATAATCCTTCGAGTTCTTTCTCACGTTAAAACTGTCTTACGCCAATCAACATTCACAAATGCATTTACGTCACTTCATCATGCAAATATTAATAAAATGTTTAACAAAAACAAAACAAAAAACAAAAATAACCTTGAAATAACTTTAGAAAACTATTACTCAGCAAATGGCTATTCTGGCTGCCTTCTTACAAAAGCAAGTACCCTTGGACATATGTCATCAGCACGGTGGGGAAATTACATTTTTCTTTGCAACTTGGTGCTTAACACTTTACCATGACATAGTTACGTATTGTTTAACATGAGATAATATTGAATTTCGTCCCACATACACACTCTCACTCATTCCATTTTCTCACACAACAACACATTAAATAAATACTGATATTTTCTGAATTTTATATTACCAAAATGAAAAATAGTTAACGTTTTTAATTTTGAAAATTCAAATAAATTGACCTAACATTTTGTGACCTTCAGTAATGATTCCAAATGATACTACAAGACCAACTGTTATGAATCCTAACTGACTTTAATCTTACAAGTGTCAGTTTGGGGTGCTTTAGGTAATTTTCTCTAACTCTGAAAGTGCAGCTAGAAAGCTGAGATTTTTACACAATCTTCTTTTTAATAACAAAGGAGAGTATATTGACTTTCAACTAAACTGAATAATATTTAATATAGTTTATTTAGATTCTTGGGGCTTGAGTATTCTGTCGTTCGAATTGACACTGATACCGCTTCCCACGGCTAGGCTAGTGACAGGTGTGAATGAGTCACGCTAAGACACAAGTGGCTGTTTCTATCACCGCCAATGGCTCCAAAGCTACGAGCCGCAATGCAAAGTAGCTTACTGCAATAAAATGCTGTTGCGTATTGACTCGTGACATTACAAGACTCATACATTCTACACACAAACTTGAATAGTCATTTTGCTCTTCCACTTCCCCCAAAGACTTTAGAAATTCTGAAGGAATGTTATCTATCCCTTCTGCCTTATTTGATCTTAAGTCCTCCAAAGCTCTCTTAAATTCTGATTCTAATGCTGGATACCCTATCTCTTCTAAATCGACTCCTGTTCCTTCTTCTATCAGATCACACATCTCTTCCACCTCATAGAGGACTACAATGTATTGTTTCCAGCTATCCGCTCTCTTTTGCATTTAACAGTGGAACTTCCGTTGCACTCTTAACGCTGCTTGCCTTGTTTTTAATTTCACCGAAGGTTATTTTGACTTTCCTATATACTGAGTCAGACCTTCCGACAACCATTTATTTTTCAATTTCTTTACATTTTTCATGCAGCTTCACTGCACTTCCTGTTCATTTCATTACACCGTTTCTTGTATTTCTGTACTCCTGAATTTTCCTCAACATTTTTGTACTTCCTTCTTTCATCAATCAATTGAAATATTTCTTCTATTACCCATGGTTTCTTCGCAGTTATCTTCTTTGTGCCTATGTTTTTATTTCCAACTTCTCTGATTGCCCTTTTTCGAGATGTCCATTATTCATCAACTGTACTAGCTACTGATCTATTCGTTACTGCTGTATCTATAGCCTTAGAGATCTTCAAGCGTATCTCGTCATTACTTCGTACTTCTGTATCCCACTTCTTTGCATACGATTCTTCCTGATTAATCTCTTACTTCAGCCTAGTCTTCATCACTACTACAGTGTGATCTGAGTCTATATCTGCTGCTCGGTTCTCCTTAAAATCCAGTATTTGGTTTCGGAATCTCTGTCTGAGCATGATGTAATCTAACTGAAATCATCTCTTATCACCTGGCCTTTTCCAAGTATACCTCCTCCTCTTGTGATTCTTGAACAGAGTATTCCCTATTACTAGCTGAAATTTATTACAGAACTTAATTAGTCTTTCTACTCTCTCATTCCTTGTTCCAAGCTCACATTCATGCATTCATTGCAGAGGATAAAGACACAGTCTTGCGGAAAACTTCTGAACGCGTTTTCCGACAACTGCCTTGGAAGCCCACGCGCAATGGAAATAACTTACGTCTTGTAGCTATAAAGAGACCGAACTTTATCAATGGTGTCAGTATGGTGACGCTGATTAGTGCTCGTGATACCAGCGCAGCGACTACGGTAAGAATCGTTGATAAATCAGTCAAGAATGCTAGGAGAGCCTTTCTGCTAGAAATAACAGATAAGCAATTCTCAATTAGTCCATCATTTGACATCATTTAGTTCCGGTATGGCAGACATAGCGGAATTATGGGCAAAGTTTAAACAGATTGTTAATCGTGCTCTGGATAAGTATGATTCTAATAGTCGCATTAACCCACGGCGGTTTAACAACGAAATTACATAAATTCTGAGGAAGCAAAGTGTTTCGTACTCTCGATTAGAAAGAGAACGCGCGAATGGAGACAGGCAAACGTGTGTCCGTAAAAAAATCTATACACAAAGCAAATAATTATCACCACCGGCGTACCTTAGCTATAGATCTGGCAGAGAACCCGAGAAAATACTGATCCCTTGTATATTCGCTAAGCAGATTTATTTCTTCCATTCGATTACTCATTGATCAGTCTGTTACAGCTTTTAAGAAATCTTTCACGCAGAACAATTTTAAAAACATTCCGAAGTTTGACCATCGCACAGATTCCCATAAGCGCAACATATTAATAAGGATCCTTACGTAGTGAAACAACTGGAAGAGTTGAAAGTAAATGGTTTCAGGTCCGAATGAAATCCAAATTCGGATTCACAAAGAGACTCTACGGTATAAGCCTCTAACTTAGCTGGCATTTATCGCGAATCTGTCGTCCACAGCAAAGTGCGAAGCGACTGTAAAAATGTTCAGGTGACTCTCTGTATAAGAGCGGCAAAAGAAGGGATTCGCAAAATTACAGGCCAATGTGCTTGACATCGGTTTGCTGCACAGTTCTTGAACATATTCTGCGTTCGATTATCATAAATTTTCTTAAGCTTATGTCCACGAATCACCACCGTTTTAGAAAGCATCACTCGTGCGAATCTTAGCTTGACATTTTGTGAAAAGCTATTCTGCGAATTATGGATAAAGGGCAACAGGCTGTCGACGTACTTCTAGTTTCCCGAAAGTCGTTTGACACGATGCCCCTCTGCGGACTGCTAACGAGGGTACAAGCATATGAAATACGTTCCTAGATATGAAAGTGGTACCTAGACAACTTAAGTAATAGAATCTAGTACATTGTCCTCCACGGTGAGTGTTCATCAAGACGGTGTCGTCGGGAGTCCCCCAGGGAAGTGTCATACATAGCTATTATTTTCTGTATAGCCCACGTAGGTGATGTGGCGGACAGGATGACGTTGTGGTGTACAAGAAGTGTCGAAGTTCAGTGACTGTAGGAAGATACAAGATAATTTATTATTGTAGCTGGTATGATGAATGGCAGCTAGTCCTAAATGTAGAAAAATGCATTTTATTGCGGATGAGCGGGAAAACAGACACCTAACATTTGAATACAGTAAAGTAGTGTCCTACTTGACATAGTCATCTCCTATAAATCCCTTGGCGTAACGTTGCAAATCGATGTGAAATGAAACGTTTATATAGGGATTGTGATAGGGGTGGAGAAATGTCGACTTTGGTTTATTGGGAGAATTTTGGGAGAGTTAGTTTAATCTATAATGGAGATCGCATATAAGACGTAGTACGACCTATTCTTCAGTACTGCCAGAGTGTTTGGGATCCACACCAGGTCAGATTAAAGTAGAACTTCGAAGCATCTCAGAGCCGGGCTACTGTATTTGTTATCGGTATTATCGGTAGGTTCGATCAACACGCAGGTATAATGGATATGCTTCAGGAACTGAAAAGGAAACCCCTGGGGGGGGGAGTGGAAGGTGACGTTCTTTTCGAGGAGCACTACTGAGAAAATGTAGAGAACCGGCATTGGAAGCTAACTGCAGAACGGTTCTACTTCAAGCAACATACATTTCGCCTAAGGTCCACTAAGATAAAATATATATGTGAGAAATTATGGCCCTTACGGAGTCATATAGATAGCCGTTTTTTCCTCGCTCTGTTTTCGAGTGGAGCAGGAGAGGAAGTGACTAGTAGTGGTACAGGGTAGACGTAGATATAGCTGTAGAATTTTCAGTATTCTTGCATAGGATCACCTCTGAAACGCTTCTACTGTGTTGTTTTCGGTTTCCCTATAATCCACAATTAATTCTCTTGATACTGACAGTAAATGAAACTGTTCACTACAACTTGTAGAACGTGTTGATGTGTCGTATTTCTGTGTGTGACATTGGAAATCGGCTTGAGGTGAACTAATTGCTGTGTATATCCCTCTTTATATTCCTAATTGTTTTTCTTCCTCCTCATATTGGAAGCTAGATACAGGACTTGAGCCATTGTCGTTACGTCAGCCTTACAGCTCGCGAATGACGCAAGGTGGGGTGAGGCGCTGCCAGAGGGAGCCGCCTTCATCCCGCGGCCCCTGACAGGGCTGGCGGAAACCCGTCCTTGAAGGAGGCGGCGTGCGTGCTGGTGCGCGCGGCCACAGATCGCGTGCGCGATAGCCACGGCCGCGCCGCGCCGCACCGCAGGTCAATACTACGGCACGGACACGCGGCCCCTGCCTCCTGACAACTGCTTCCCGCCTTACGCCACCGCGCCGTGCCGCTATGCCGATCCGCACGACACGCCAGCTACACGCGCCGTGGAGACATCTGGCGTACGAATTTCGCGAAAGGAGTCGTCGCTCCAGACCACGCACACACACACTCACACACACACACACACACACACACACACACACATACTAGTCAGCTTATGAGTTTCTTCAACTACGAATAACACAGGTTCCTCGGTGTTATGCGACCAGCCTCTTAGTCCCCTTGGGAATAGAAGGACTGGGGAAACAGGGAATGAACACCTATCATGACACAAATAAATTTTAAACACAGTTTATTACAATAACCAAGTTCCTTGACAATGTAAAATTAATGGTGCAAATGAATAATGTCAACTAAAAATGAAGAGGATAAGTTGAACTTCGACATCTCACTTTAAAACATACATAAAAATTCCTTGAAATGCGTACAGTAAAACTAAATCAAGTTAACAGTGTACACACTGAAATGGTGATAAGAATCTCTTCGACATCTCACTCTAAAACATACATAAAAAATCCTTGAAATGCGTACAGTAAAACTAAATCAAGTTAACAGTGTACATACTGAGATGGTGATAAGAATCTCTTCCCTTTGTAAACAAATTTACTCTATAATGCAATCGACCCCAAAGAATTTTAATAATACACATGCATTCAAAACAACGACCAAGATATACCCCTTAAATCATTATCAACACTTCAAAAGGCAAAATTGATATGCACAAAAATTCATAGCATAACTATCCAAAATCTGATTAATGCACATGCGCTAAAACAAGAACTAGAGCGCTTACTTCAAATTACTCAATGAGTTTCACAATAAATTTAGAAACATACTTGAAACTGATTTAAAAGTCAAGCAGTTTTAATAAACACAGATGCGCCCACGCTGGGGACAGGAAGCACAGCCTGAGACTCTAGAGGCAACAATTAAATAGCGAACGAACAGGCGTCAAAGCAATCATTTGAACACATACCTTCAATTACATATAGACCAGATGGGCTAAATCCAAACACAGTTGGCACACACACCCAAATCATCGTTTTAACATTTGAGGCCTGAGTATCACAAGTGCCAATTTTTACAAGTTACTCTGGTGAAACAGTCCATTCAGACGAAGCACAGAATTCTGTTATGAACCACAAAATTTAAAGAGGAACGTTTCTCAAAAACATAAGTTATGGAGACCAGAAAAAACTAATGGATGTTTAGTTGCACCACGCAAAAATTCAGTATGCTTGATCCGTACTGGAGAACCAAATTTATGCGTCAGTAAGCCAAGGAGCAGAACATGCAGCAGCGTAGATTGAAGCAACCGAAGGGATTGAAACAATTGATCGCTCAGCACAACGTGTGATACAACGAAATTAATCACAGGGAGAGTTCCAAAACGTGCTCACCCGTAATTAGAACCCAGCAAGGTGCTAGAGAACACAAGTTGACGTTGGTGAGAGGGCCTCTTTTCCCCAGTTGCTAGAGTCCCTCTCAGCTAGCCGTTGTCCGCAAGAACGCTACTACCAGGATAAACGTCCGCACAGTCGGCCCCACTCCTGTCCAATTCGCCCAAAGTCCACCAGGAAGCATTTGGGCGATGAACCACGGACCCAGAATATGGGTTATTCAGACCATCACCCACCTACCGGCGCGGCTTACCAGGCCACAGAAGGATCATGTGAGTAAAATATTGTTACATTATTAATTAATATTAATTGATTATTGTTCTGGCCGATTAATGTGCTAAATTTAGCAAAGATGAATACTATTGAGAGCGTGATGCGACGTACTGACTAAAGGTACGGCCCAAGCTGATTCTGTTAACTCGTCATTACCTGTCTGTAAACCAGCGATATTGATTTTAAGAGTTATTTCGGACGAGTAGTTGTTTCGGGTGGTAAATTTGAGACTTACCTACAAAATCTTCCACTGTGAATGAAATAGCCACACATCTAGGCAGGACCTAGCTTGAATTTGGCGATGTAGATAAGACAAGTCTGTGGACATGGCGCAACCCGCTTGAGTCTTGCCTCCTATTACCTTCTCCTACATGTCTCACCTACCAACTAAAGCAACGCCATCTGCTGCTGAAAGATAGATTTTCAGGCAAAACCTTTTGCACTCCATGATCTCTAAGAACAAGTTCCAAACAGTGGGAAGTCCAAGATGGAATGACAACAGTATTGCGAAATGGATAGACTGCTACTCACCGGACAGAAGTGAATGTAAAGTCCAGGATGGAATGACAATATTATTATGTTAGGGACAGATTGCATTACAGATAACAAATATCAGATCAGCGTTTGTTATCTGTAATGTCAAGCGGTATCATGTGCTCTTGTATTTACGGTGAATCATCATGACTTGGATATAATGCACTGAAGGTAGCTACACAATGGCTGAAATCGATCTGTAATAAACAGATAAAAATTTACGACCGATGTTGCCCTTTCTACCATCATGAATCTTCTGTTTGTTCTTCTCCAAATGTAGTCTCATTCACGTCGCAGGTCCAAGCACTGCTTTGGTCGAGATGTACACTTTGACGAATTTCTTCATCTTCATATCTACATCTGACGTCGCCAATGTTGTTTTATTGTAGAAATCTATCTTTGTGTTTACCATTAGTTGTGATCCGTGCGTCGACCTTCCTCTCTCGGGGACACTGGAATTTTCTTGGAGAAGGTTCCAGCTGAGGAACCGAAATGTAGAAATTGACGCAGCGTAACAGTTCGGAAGATTTTATCATCTTTCCTGTAATGTTGATTCCCACATTCGAAAATTTTGTCGCTGATTCCAGAACTGAGTCGTTCCCAAAGTTAACCAAGTTGTTACTTCTACTCCCCTTCAGCATCTTCATCTTTAATTTGTTAATTATTAATACGTATTCTGTCCGTTTCTTTCAACGAGATGGAAGTCTCCCTTGCATCGGACGAGACAGGTCATATCAAGATCGTTTCTGCGTGACGGTATCTGTTCTTTTTGCACGTTTCCTACCCAAACTTTCACTCTCTTCACTACTTCTTCATTATACAAGTTGAACAACATTGCTGATAAGCTGAAGCCCTGCCTTATATTATTGTCAACAGTAATTTCTGTATACAGGTGTTTTAGTCTCGCAAGATATGCAGGAGAACTTCTGTGAGTTTCAGAATCTAGGACATGAGGTGGTGGCGGAGATAAAGTTGTGAGGGAGAGTCTTGAGTTGTGCTTGGATAGCTCAATGATAGAGCTCTTACCCACGAAAGGTGAAGGTCTCAGATTCGAGTCCCAGCGCAAGATACAGCTATAACCTACGAAGAAGTTTGAGTAACTTCTTTTACTTTCATTACACTCACTTGTGTTTTGATATTCTAAGGATTGTGAACACCATGTCCCACTTCACATGATCGAAGGGTTTTTCTATATCCACAGAAACCAAGGTGTCATAATTTTCATTAAAGCTGCCTTCTATTACTAAACACTGTACCAAACCGCTTGTCCGCTATACTTTACCACTCTGAACGCATAGCTCCATTACAGCACCGACATACGCTGACCAGTCACACTAATGTTACGATCTGTCAAAAGCATGCATTTTGCAATTTTGCAGCACAGTCGCCTGTGAGACGTGCGGGAAGAGAGTCATTGCAGTTCTGCAAGGTACCGAGAGGGATGTGAAGCCATGCCGACGTCTACGCGGTGCCTGTTTTCTCGGTTGACGATCCATTGCGCGAACTGCCCTATAGAAGTGGTCCCACAGATTGGGTTTAAATGTTGAGAGTCTGGTAGCCAGGAGAGTACGGTAAAGTCTGCACGGTGCTCTTTGGAGCATGCATGTACACTGCGAGCAGTGTGATACGTTGCACTGTTCTACTGGTCGATGCCATCAATCCGACGAAAAACAAACTGCACGCGGGGGTGGAAATGGTCTCAATTTCTCCACTGGTGTTGATCCATAATGCTTTCCATAACGACAACACCCAGGGTATGCCACTAAAACATAACGCTCCCTCCTCCAGCCCAATCCTTCGACGGAAGGAGCATAAAACATTATTGGCCTGAAAAGGCTACATGGGCATCCAGATTCGGTATGCAAATTCCAGCCTTCGTCGCCGATGAACAGCAGTCAGCATGGATGCATGAACCAGGCGCCTGCTGCAGGGGCCCATAAATAGCAACGTTCGATGAACGATCCTTGAGGAAACACTGTTGGTAGCCCCTCGGTTCAAGTGGGGTCTGTCAGTTGCCTAACAGTTGCACGTCTATCCGCCTGGACACATCTCCGCAACCATCGTTCAATCCTGTCATATATGGCCCATGGTACACTAGATTTGCTTTGGCGTCGGTTTGAGATAGCGCCCGTGATTAAAATATACCGTAATGGATTACGGTATATTTACATCACGGCAAGAGAATAGTTTGCAAACTTAGCCGTTTCGAAAACGCTTGCACTTTTGCCCCTAAAGGCAATAATTACGCCTTTTTGGACGTCAGATAAATCGTTCCGTTTCCGCATTCTGCCAAATAATGTTTTCCACGTCCCCCTGACATGCTTTAAGTATCTTACACTATTTTTGCTGCCCCCTGCCTGCCTGCCGCGGACGTCGGACATCGACGGTGGTCCTATTAATGTGACTGGACCTTGTGGTTACATGACACGCCACCATGTTACACGCTGCGATTCGGAGTCCTCTAGCAGCAAATACATAGACATCAAGAATAAAGACGTAGAAAGTTAGTAACGTTTGTTATGTGATTAAGTAGGCTTTCCCGGCGTAGTAAGTCTTGAAAGTCTCTTTGGGTTTGCTGCCGGATCCTAAAATCAACTTGACTCGATATTTCGGCGATCCAATTGGTCGCCATCTTCAGGAAAATGCTGCTTCTGCTGATCAGTCCCGCTGAGAACGGACGCCAGTTTTTTTTTTTCTTTATTGTGATTTCATTCCCCTGGCCCATATGGGCAGGGGAGGGCTGACAGTGGCACAATACACCGCTCTTCAGCTGAGTGACATGACAACGTAAAATAAGAATAAAATCTTACATACATAAGACGATAAAAAGAGGGAACTTAAAACAGAATAATGGGAGAAAATGGAGGTAAAAATAGACTGACATGGAGACGTTCTTGGAGGACAGTTAAAAAAGTCACCAGAAAGTTAAAAAACACAGTTGGCGATTCTTAAAACACAGAGAAGACACTTAATGGACATGCAAAATTTAAAAGTCGGCCACAGTATTAAAAATACTCCAGAACAACACACTTAAAACCCACTTCGAGCACACACGACGAAGAATAAAACTGACAGGTGGGACCTGCCGAGGGAAAGCTCAGAGAGGATGGAAAAGGAAGGGAGAGCAAGGGGCAGCAGGGGAAGTGACGGGATGAAGAGAGGAGGGGCGTCAGCGGGTGCACGAAGAGGCAGGAGACACGTGGGGCGGGAGATGAAGAGGGAAGACAGGGCAGGAGGGAGTGCAGAGACACTGAAACGGGGCACAAGTGATGGAGGGGGACGCCAGGTTGTAAATCGACGTCCTATATAGGCCACTGTTCAGTACACGTCGCATGCGCCGCCCATCACGGTTTCTGCCTTCCTAGACAGGTAGGCGGCGCCACCTCCCTGTCTAGGAAGGCAGAAACCGTGATGGGCGGCGCATGCGCCGTGTACTGAACGGTGGCCTATATAGGACGTCAATTTACAACCTGGCGTCAGTTCTCAGCGGAACTCATCAGCAGAAGCAGCATTTTCCTGGAGATGGCGACCAGTTGGATCGCCGAAATATCGAGTCAAGTTGATTTTAGGATCCGGCAGCAAACCCGAAGAGACTTTCAAAACGTTTGTTATATTGAGAAAGGTTGAAGAGGATTCACATAAAAAATTTGGAGGCAATACTTCTCAGCACGCCAGTGCTTGAGACGATTGAAGGTCTGATATTTGAACAACCTGGCCTTGAGTCCAGCCACTTTATTCATGGGCCATGCCTCATAAAAAGGCAAAATAATTTCCACAGCACGTTTCAACTGCACCATACTTG
Organism: Schistocerca americana; assembly: GCF_021461395.2. Lineage (NCBI taxonomy): Eukaryota > Metazoa > Arthropoda > Insecta > Orthoptera > Acrididae > Schistocerca > Schistocerca americana. Next base: position 623,652,136 of record NC_060119.1, read on the forward strand.
AGCCGTGCTGGCTCGCATCGATGGCGATTCACCACAGTTATTATAGTTGCCCATCTGTGGTTTCGGAAACATCTTGTGAGGGGGCGTGACTAGTCTGGCTGCGTGACGTGAAAGTTCTCCCAGCGCTGGTTTCAGACATTCTGGTTTCGACCTCGGACGTGAGGAATCGTCGGCCGATCACAGCATATCGGGATAGTGTAGGGCCATAAGAGGAAGTGGATGTGTTGGCTGGGGACTACTTGGATACAATACACTAGGTGGCATATTCAGCTGTAAGCACCGGCTGGAAGCACAGGTGGACTGGCTGTGGAAGTCTGCTGGACCCAACTTGTTCAGCCCCAGCCATCTTAGGATCAAGAGAATTTTCGAACACTTACTTCTGATATTTGTGCGCTCTGGGATGCACACGTGTGAAAACCTGCCTGGCGGGATGGTTTCGCTATTGTTTCAGCAAGTTTTGACAATGGTCGTTGGGCGGATATTAATATGGCTGTCTGGCAGTCTCCTCCTTGTGTGATAAGACAGGTCTAGGAATTTGAATTAACTAAGACCTTTTCTTGCTTAAAGCTTCATAAGTTAATTTAGTTACATGTGTTCTGGATTCAAAATTCGTTTTAATTTATCTTACTCTCTATTGTTGCTTCTTATAACTAAATTGCCTGGCATTTATCTAAAGCTGTAATTGTTGTTATTAAATTCCTGAGTTTTTCAGGTACTTCCAGGTCTAATAACTCCAAGTTCAACTTAAATTTCTTAACAGCTTTTGTAAAGTTGCCAAAGTTCTTGGATCCTTACAAGCAAACTTGTTTTCCTTGTGTTTAAACTTTAAATCGTTAAGTTATCAACGTGTTTAATGTGAAATGTTTCCTTTTTACGTATTACAACTTAAAATCATTTATATCACCAGTGTTTCCAGGATATTATTATATGTTACTAATATTACAGGCTTAAGAATCACTAAAGATGTTGTCCTACTTGTTACGTAAAGTTATTATATTTAGTTTAATGAATCCCACTCTGATGGTAGTGGAGCAAAGCGGAAGCTGGAATGGTTTGCATTGTTGCAAAATTTACTCAAGTTGGTTTTGGTTGACATGGCAATGTCGGATTAATGACATAATGTGAAGATGTCACCAGAGGACATAATGGGTGTTTTCCTCCCTCCACCGTCCTCCTAGAATATCCCCAGCCCTCCCCTCCCTCCCCCTCCCATTTCCCTCTTTCACTCCTCCATCTGAGAGTTGGTGGGAAAAGCTCAGTCTGTGCTGACCTGTTGGCATGGATAGGACTTGCTAATGTTAACCTGTTGGAAGAATTATCCAACATAGACAGAAACTGGCAGAAAAAGCTCAGGGACGTCCAGTTATTACCCTGTTGGCTCAAACATCAACTACATGCACTAATCACACTGTTACAGATCATCAGTCTAGATCAGTTAAAAATCATTAACATGTATGTGTGCAGCTGTGGAGATTCAATTCATATTGTAAAAAGAGTACATCTAAAAACTTAACCTACAGATAATTTAAAGATTCATAAAATACTGCAAAAAAAAAAAAAAAAAACAGTACCCCAACACAGCTAAGAACCTCTCCTAAATTTCACTTACAGTTCGTATAAAGATCCAAACATATTGAAAATATTGTGAAATGCAGTACGCCAACACTCCTAAACTTCACCTACATATCAGAAACATGCATTCTACATGCCAAAATGGAGTCTAAAGACCATATATAATATTTGCATCTTCTGCTAGCAGTGAACACATGCCGAGAACCAGAAGTGCAGAGGCCCCTGCGTTTGCATGCTGTGGTGGCTGACGGCTGATTACACGCTTTGTGGTCGGATGTGTGTGTCATTCACTCTACCACCTGATGGCAGTTGGAACTGCCACAGTAGAAGCTGGATGTGAGCCTCACGTGAGCCACTGTTCAACCAGAGAGACCACTGTGGACTGTGTAAACTCCAAGAGACACGCACTGGCGGCAACTTGCTTTGTATTCATCAGTAATCCCCTGAACTGGTGGGAAACACCTAGGCACTGCCTGTCAAATCGTTAAGCGTTCTGTGTTTTTGGTCTTAAAAGTGTGGACAATAACAAAAAAACTCTCTCACCCTCGGTTTTGCTAGAATATAGCCTACTCCACATATTCGCATTAATTTTCCAGTCTTCTATATATAGTGATACAGACTTTCATCCACGTAACAGATCCCTGCTAATTCTTTCGAAATCGCATTATGTTTAAACAGCACGGTTCCATTAGTTAGATGACTGCCGAGCACTCTACATATCTAAGAGGTATCACAGAGAGAAAAATAGCACACTAACATACACGGAGAAATTTACCACCATGCGGATGGTCGCGTCCAGATATTTTTTACGACTGGTACTTATTGTCGTCATTTGTAGTCATGACGTAATACAACAGTACCAGGTTTGTTTCGTTATTGTAGAGTCAATAGTTACATTTATTCAGCTCCAATATCTACCAATCCTCAATCTGAAAACCGCTACAGTTTACCAGAGTTGCAGCATTGCTCCATCTAAATACATTTTGAGCTAACTACTTCAAGGAGAAGACTATACTGCAGCATTATTGTCGATTTCATCGTTTATTTTCTAGCTGCGTGTAATGAACGAGTACAAATGAATGTCTGTATGCCTCTGTATATATCCTCTTTTCACAGCCGGCCGGGATGGCCGAGCGGTTCTAGGCGCTACAGTCTGGAACCGCGCGACCGCTACGGTCGCAGGTTCGCATCCTGCCTCGGAATGGGTGTCTGTGATGTCCTTAGGTTAGTTAGGTTTAAGTAGTTCTATGTTCTAGGGGACTGATGACCTCAGAGTTTAAGTCCCATAGTGCTCAGAGCCATTTGAACCACTTTTCACAGTTCGCTCGGCTTCCCCCGTCGGAGGTTCGAGTCCTCCCTCGGACATGGGTATGTGTTGTCCTTAGCATTAGTTAGGTTAAGTTAAATTAATTGTTGTGTAAGCCTATGGACCGATGACCTCAGCAGTTTGGTCCCATAGTTCTTATCACAAATTTTTTTATCCTAATCTGCTCATGTTTGCTATGATGCATGAAAATTTTATAATGACCTTACTGCTGCACCTTTACTATACGAGGACCACACAAAGTAAATTTGAAAAATCCACAATTCATTGATTTGAATGATTATCTATAAGTATGTCCGTGTACGTGTCCTAATCTCCTATATGGTATTCCAGTGATCGCTACGATAGATATGCGACGGCATAGTGGTATCGTACAGATAGGAAAACAGTGGCGTTGCGTTTTCAAATACCTATTTTCGGCTACTTTTCAAAATCTTCCAACTACACACTTTCTTCATCCAAAATATATGCATGGAAATCACTGTAAATAGGAAATACCTTAGAATTTTTGGCATGTAGCGAGTAAGACAAGCAAATATTCTCATACAAAATCTTTATTGGGTTCTGCATTTACATAATATAATTTATACCGAAAATGGTATGCTTCTTAGCAAACAGAATTTAAATGTGTTTGACACGCATCACAGAACTATTCTATGATAGCATTATGGTCGTTAAAATCTGTGATCAAGTGGGCTGCCAGAAACAATGATAGGAGGAGAGGTCTATAATATTAACGAAGGAGATGTGTGGAACATTTAACTATTATCTATGTAGTAAATTGTCCAAGTTAGTCTCTGCGAGACACTGCGTCAGGCAAAGCTGCCTTTTCCCCTACATTGGAACGACAGTGTGACAGGAACAAGAGTACTGGGGAAAACCAATAAGGAAGCACTGGAAACCATTTCCAAGAAACATAAATACCCTGTGGCTATAGCATACAAAGTGGAATTAGCCGACGTTAAAATTGGTGTTATAATGAAAGAGCTGCCTGGAATACTGCAGCAGGTTAATGAAGACGATTACTATTTTTTGAATTTGGACATAACGCAGGATTTTACTGGGATTTTTAACATAAAGGAGATGTGCAAATACCACATACCGAACCATAGCTTTTATGGAAGGAGACTGCCAGGGAAAAGGCAGTATGATTGTGGACAACAATATGACAGTTGTGATTGACTGTTTAACGTGGATGAGCTCCAATTATAGAGCAAAGATATATAACAAAGACATACGTGTTAAATGACAAGTCCAGAAGCACACAAAGTTATCAGTAACCAACTTAGAGTTTTAGAAAATCTTTTATAAAATCGTGTCCAGACATGCAAGTACGATAAATTCTTACATCTTATTTAACTAAGGAGATAGCGTTATCAGGCTCGGGGCTACAATATACATTTTCAGAATGGATCGTTGTCGACTCTGTGCAAGACTTTTAAGTGTATTAGAGTCTAACAAACAGTATTTACAATTTATTCCACTGAAAGCTGTGCCCACCACATCCACGTGTTGTAAGACAGCTAATAACTTACAGAACAACTGCTGTGTCGCGTTTAACAACGTTCTGCAGTTTATCTTCTATGTCAATAAGAATACCTGTAATCTGACTGAGGCACAAGTAAATCTGCCAGATTCTCAAGGCTGAGAAAAGCTTATAAGCTATGATCTGTCTGCATACAATTTTAATTGTCTACCTGTAAACTATGTGGAGATTGTTAACACTGACTTCAACAATGAAGATTTAAATGTTATGCATAAGTGCTACATTAAAACAACAGAAACACATTATTCAAATTTAGGACATTTTTCTCAAAAACACCATCAAATATAGGTATTTCCTAATTAATTCTGGTTCCCACAGACAATATTGTCCCAAAAGCGCCAAGGAAAAGAACCAATGTGTCAGACAAAGTTAAAAGATTCCCTATTAAGGAAATCAGTCCCATAAGTACAATTGATGTATTATGTGCACGAAAAAGAAAACTGGAGATACAGGACATCAAGTCAAGAAACAAAAACTTGGAGTATACAGTGAAGTCAACCGCCATAAAGGAAGACTATAAACTGCAATTGGAAAAACAAGTACCTACTGCAGTTGTGCAAGCAGGGTTTACATATGGCTTTAAATGCAGTGTGTGGAGAATATAGCTACGATTGGGAATAGAAACTATTTGCATTTACAATAAGCAGCCCTGGAAATTGGTCTTCTGTCGGATTACTGGCAGAAATCATTCGAACCAAGAATGTTAACTACATTAAATGAAACAGAAAAATCTTTTTATAAGCCTCCATTCCCATTTGGACTGGTTTTAAAAATGGTTGCATTATTTCTAAATGTGGAAAACTGAAGGTTGTACGTCTAGAAACAAAACAGCCATTTGCCAAGCTTACAGCCCATGGAATATTTACATATAATACACACTGCACTGCAGAAGTTGTAAACATTTTGTTTTATGCACAAATTCTGCAAGAATGTGCAAAAGAAAGCTGTTGGCCTACAAAAAAATGGCTCTGAGCACTATGGGACTCAACTGCTGTGGTCATCAGTCCCCTAGAACTTAGAACTACTTAAACCTAACTATCCTAAGGACATCACACACACCCATGCCCGAGGCAGGATTCGAACCTGCGACCGTAGCAGCAGCGCGGCTCCGGACTGAAGCGCCTAGAACCGCTCGGTCACCACGGCCGGCTGTTGGCCTACATACAAGAAGATATGGAGTGCTGTAATAATTGTGTTATGGCGGAAGTAAGAGGTCAAGTTAAAATCACCAAATGCTCTCGTCTAGAAGAACTGCCAGAGGGAACAAATATAACTTTTAAAGCTGTAAATGAGGTAGTTCATGGGAGCAAAAATGGATATACGTTGCAAGTTGAGAAAGCATATTCTTTGCAACTGTCAAATTATTGGCTAGAGAAAGAAATATCTGATTTAGATATGGATTTAAGTTAAGATTTAAGATAGCTGTTATTGAAACTACACCCAACAAATATAGTGGAAGAGTTGGTTCGTGGACAAGTTTAGGAATGTCTTTAAACCATTTTCATTTTATAGAAGAGTGTTCTGAGTGAAAATTAGATCTACATATTTGGGACAGGATGGTCAACAGACAGATATTTTGCTATTGTTCTCAGGGTTGGCTTTCCCAGCATATCTCGAAAACACATTCCAGAATGTTTTGGTTTCCAGGTGCTCATACGGGAAGCGCCACAGTGTTTTCTATCCATTCTGGAGGTCGGTGGCACTTAAGAGTGCTATTGTTCTAGGAAGCCCTTAACTCTTTGACGATATTTCAGGCGACAATTCTGAGGTCATTATGATCACCCTTACAACAAAACAAGCTTCTGACAAAGCCGGGCCTGGGAAAATCCAGGTCTGCAGGCTTTTGCAGGCAGATATTTTGCCATTGTTCACATCATTAAGGCCACACACAGAACGCCTAACGATTTAACAAGAAGTGTTCCCCACCAGTTTTGGAGACTCCCGATGGAGAAAAAGCAAATTGCCACCGGCACGCGTCTTCTGTGATTTATGCCGCCAACAGCAGGCTTTTGGGATGGTCGTTGAGTGGCCTGCACTTGGCTCCCCCAAGGTCAAATGGTCGTATCCGGCTGCTGGCTGGATGAGATTGGGGTGAAGTACTCTGGGTGATGAGAACATGTAGTCTGAGTGCCAGCTACAGTGATAGTTCCAACAGCCACTGTGTGGTGCCACGTGTGGCACATACAAATCTGAGTGCACTGCTTGCAATCGTCTGCCAGCTGCCACAGAGTGCAGACGTAGGGAACAATGTGCTTCTGGCACTCGGCACGTATTTGATGGTTGCAGAATGTGCAAGTATTCTTCTTCTTCCTAAGACTTCATTTGAAGTACATATTGTGTGTGTCTATGATCTGTGGGTGAAGTTAGGAATGTCATACTGTGCTTCACAATATCTACAATATGATTGGATATTTTTATGATGTCTTGGTGAAATTTGGGTGATGTTTATGCGTGTGTTGGGATACTGTTTCCTGCAGTATTTTGTGAATCTTGATATGCTCTTTAAGTGAGGGTTTTAACTGTACTGTTTTTGCAATGGGTATTGGATCTCTGTAGCTGTGTATATAGATGTTTATTTTTTTATAGTCTATTTTAAATTGATCACCAAGTTCTGAGAATAAAGTACAAGATTTGGTTCAAATGGCTCTAAGCACTACGGTACTTAACATCTGAGGTGATCAGTCCCCTAGAACTTAGAACTACTTAAACCTAACTAGCCTACTGACATCACACACATCCATGTGCAAGGCACGATTCGAACCTGCGACCGTAGCAGTTGCGTGGTTCCGGACTGAAGCGCCTAGAACCGCTCGGCCACCGCGGCCGGCATGTTTTTATTTTTTTTTTATCTGATTTACTTTGATGATCTGTGGGAGTGTAATTAGGGCATCTAGATCTTGTTTGACACAACTGGGTAATACTTGCACATTTCTGAGCTTTTCCTGCCAGTTTCTGGCTGTGTTGGGTAATTCTTCCAGTAGGATAACACCTGCACATCCAAAAGAATATGATGAAATAAAGAGATCCATCCACAACAACAGCTCAGAACCGACTGAGCTTTTCCCACCAATTCCCAGGTGTAGGAGTGAATGGGGTGGGAGAGGGAAGTAACAGAAGGGCTGGGGATATCTCAGGAGGAGGGTGGAGAGGGGAAAACCCATGACATCATCAGGTGACATCACCAGTGCGACATTGTCACCACGTTGAATAAATGTGGTAACAATGTAGACCGCCCTAGCTTCGGGTTTATGCGACTACTTCTGATTGCTGTACCATGGCCAATAGCTGCAGGAACGTAGATGGTGAGTCATGTAGGGCATCACCTCCAGTACTGGTTACTGGCGCTGATTTCTCATCAGATACATTACCAGCTTATTTCAAAAGCTTTGCCGGTCCTTTCGGAAGATTTTGTTTTAGCTGTATTCTTTTTTCACCTGTTTGTGTTTTAACTGCGTTAATGGAATCCTGTTCTCAGTGAATATAATTTTGTTCTTTTATTGGAATAATGTCGCCGGGAATTTCCACTCCCAGCTCCTTTCTCACTAGCTTTCAATACTATTGCTTTTCCCGGATCGACTGGCATGATTAGTCGCCAGCAGAACTAGAAACAAAGAATGTGGCCATCAAGGGGTAGTTGCGTATTATCAACTGTGCCGATTGGTGCTTGCTGAGCAAGATATCCATTCTTACAGAAGGAATGTAACGTCTTACGATAGATCAATATTTTACATATCGAATCATCCAGTACCCTTGTATAGACCCAATGGTGTCCGTTCTGACCACAAATATATTCACGATTCATCTCGCACTAACTGTTTGTCTAAGGAAGTTTACAGCTACATGTGTTCCCGTGGACCTGGGACGCTTCACAAGACATATGAGCGACTTTATACTGAACAGATACTGATATCTCGAGAAATGTCATGTTTCCTTCAGTGATGCCATTATCCTCAGTGTCAAGATGAGAAAAATGTTCAAATGTGTGTGAAATCTTGTGGTACTTAACTGCTAAGGTCATCAGTCCCTAACCTTACACACTACTTAACATAAATTATCCTATGGACAAACACACACACCCATGCCCGAGGAAGACACCTACCTCCGCCGGGATCAGCCGCACAGTCCATGACTGCAGCGCCTTAGGCCGCTTAAAATGAGACTTCAGTTATCGGATGATATTCTCCTCAAGCAGACTTCAACCTCACTGAAACTGTGGGTGGAGACGAAACGGACCATGTGAGAAAATTGGCCTGCTCCCCTCACTGCAGTCCCGGTATGAAACGTCCAATTCTGGGAGGAGGTGGTAGAAAATGATAGGTTTATTACTCACCTTGCATATTATCTTTCTCGCAGGATGCACACAGTCATTGAAGTGGCAGGCTTTTGGACAAGATATTAAGTAGTAACGAAACTACATGGCTGTGCCATTTCACAGACAAAAAAATAACTTTTTAAGAACTGTAAACTGTTCAGTTTATTAATTTCGTGTTCTCTGTAGATTAACTAAATTAACGCAGTAAAATCAAAGTAATTACGAAAGTGGGATTTGATCTGAATACTACCGTCATGAAGCTGCTTACTGACCTGTGAACTACGGCACTGAAATAATGTTACGTGGGGCGTTATTCTGCTTCACAGTTGACTTCACCGAACAGATTGAGATATCTTTTCCCCACCTAAAATCCAAGGAAATGCACAGAGTAGATTTTCTCATGTGCGGTAAGAGCCTGTGCGCTTCATGCTGAGTGTCAATAAGGCGTAGCTCCCTCAATTACCATCACAACTACATTTATCCTTAACTTTTGTAAATAGTACTGTGCTCTCCGTAATGAGACTTGATCTTGAAAAACAATGCTGGCGATGGTATCGGAATAATTAGGAACTATTTCAGGAATGAAAAAATATATTTAGTTTTTACTTTATTGTTTCAGTTCGCCATAAAGGGCCGGGGACAGCGAATAAAACTTCTTGTCAGCTAAAGGTTATATAATATTTAATCCGATGACACTAAATGTCATGAGCTAAATTAAAATATGACGTCCTTCCAATCTGAGGGTGCAGCCACTGAAAAATTGGTCGTTTTAGTACATGACGTGTTCTGTAATTTTTTTGTGTTTTTTTAAAAAAAAATAGATGATTTTGTATCACAGTCTAAATACAATCACTAGCGGTTTGCGAAAGTGATGATGTTCATGGTGGAACTATGAGTATTAATATAGGGCCCCGTGTAACCGTAGGTGATGACTAAAACTCATTGAGAGAGAGTAGGAGGGAGGGAGCAAGATGGTGTGAGACAAAGCTTAGTGATTAGGGTGGAACGAAGGGTATATCTCAGGTTGAATTTCTTCGTTGAATGGAGCAGTACTTACTTGGATACGTTATTAGTCAGTAGGATATTGGGGGACTAGACTGGTTTTTGTGATTAATTTGCTGAGGCCGAAGGTACCCCCAAAAGAGAAGAGGTGGGAAGTGGATGAATTGGGGAACGCATCGGGATCCGTCTTTCCTGAATTTTAACAGATTTGCGAAATTTAGGGAAGTGGACATCCGTGCAATAATAGTTTGTTAGGCGCTACAGTCTGGAACCGAGCGACCGCTACGGTCGCAGGTTCGAATCCTGCCTCGAGCACGAATGTGTGTGATGTCCTTAGGTTAGTTAGGTTTAATTAGTTCTAAGTTCTAGGCGACTGATGACCTCAGACGTTAAGTCGCATAGTGCTCAGAGCCATTGGAACCATTTTGAATAGTTTGTTAGTGGTAGACGAAGGAGTAATAGGTCAGAATAATGGTGAAAAGATGTAGACTCCAGGCATTTTAGTAGTTTTAGCAGTTTTAATCGGTCTCTGGATTTGTGAATGGTGGTAAGGAGGTGTGCATTCCATGTTAGTTTACTGTCACAGGTTGGTACTAAAAACTTAAGGTTAGTTGTAGAAGGAGAGATGGAAACATGGAGGACAGAAATGCTGAGTAGTGTGACCAAAGATGGCGGCTTGCCTTTTCTGTGCTGCTACACCACTCGAATAGGAGATTCAGACGGGAGAGGGGCGTTGGGCAATTCCAGGATGTGGTGAGAAAGAGCTTTGACTTAAATTGCTACTCTAGTTAAATGTAAAGTGCATTTTGAACTGAAGAAATAGTAGACGTGGATAAGCCACGTAAGAGGCTATGTGTGGGGAACGAGTGGAGGCATGTGGCGAGGCAGTGGCGCCCCCAGGTGGCCAGAGCAGCAGGTGGCGCCGGCTGGAGACGGCAGAGGGGCGGGGGCGACGGGCGCTAAGCGAGTTTGGGGCTAACTCTCGGCAAACTCGATAGGGCGAGGCGGCACTGCGAGGCGCCGTAATTGCTGGGTCGCCGTCTCGGCTGCCCTCAGCCCAGCCACACCTAGTCGCCACCGTTCCGTCTGCTGGCCATCCTCTGCAGGTGACGGTAGGATTCTTACATGTGTTTTTGTTTTACCCAGACACCTGACTTCCTTACAGACAAGGAACGAACGAAGACTTCTGAATGATTGTCGTTATGTGAAAAGAGTAACCGTTGGCCTTCAACAAAACAAGGTGTACTGCGTGTACCACCACTAAACACAGGTGTGCGGAAGTATAATACACCGAGAAGACAAAAATCATGAGATACCTCCTAATATCGTGCTGGACCTCCTCCTTCTTCTCTGCGTAGTCTAGCAACTCGACGTGGTCTGGACACAACAAGACGGTGGAAGTCCCCTGCAGAAATACTGAGCCATCCTGCCTGAACTGACCTATGTCCCATAAATGTTCAATGGGATTCACGTCGGGTGATCTGGGTGGCCAAATCCTTTGCTCCGATTCTCAGAATGTTCTTCAAACTAATCTCGAACAACTGTGATCCGGTGACATGATCTCGTTATTTGGGAACACGAAGTCGATGAGTGGCTGCAGATGGTCTCCAAGTAGTCGTACACAGTCATTTCCAGTCAATGCACGGTTCAGTTGGACCAGGGGACCTAGTCCATTCCATGTAAACACAGCCTATACTATTATACAGCCACCACCATCTTGCACAGTGCCCTGTTGACAACCTGCGTCCGTGGCTTCGAACCGTACTACGAGCTCTCACAAAATGAAATCGAGACTCATCTGACCAAACCACAGTTTTCCAGTCGTCTACGGCCCAACTGATATGGTCACGACCCCAGGAGAGGCGCTGCAGGTTATGTAGTGCTGTCCGCAAAGGCACTCTCGTCGATAGTCTGCTGTCATAGCCTAGTACCGCCGAATTTCGGTCCACTGTCCGAATGGAGATGTTCGTCGTACGTCTCACATTGATTACTGTGATTATTACACGCAGTGTTGCTTGTCCGTTAACACTGAGAAATCTATGCAAACGCCGTTGCTGTCTGTCATTAAGTGAAGGCCGTCGGCCACTGCGTTTTCCGTGTCCATAACTTTTGGCATCCCAGTGTAAACAGAAGGCCTGTCTATCTGCTGTCAGCATTCTAAAAAATAGTGGTACCAATTATCAAATATATGTTAGTAAGTTACAACAACGAACATAATTTTCTTTACTTTCCGTAATAGGGGAATTACGGGATCGTTATCAATAGAGATTACGAAAGTAGTCCTTCATATATCTCCAGAACTATTGAAAATAAAATATACCGAAAATGCTAGATTCATTAGCAATAGGGATAGAAATTTATGAGATCCACGGCCATTGGATAGAGGTAGCACAAGCCTGAAACATAGCGAAGTTTCTTATGTGACTTTTACAGAATCGTCCAAATATCGTCGCCAGGGCAGTATCTCAGGATGGGATGGGAGGAATACATAAACAACAATGATTCCTTAAACTAACTCGGACATGGTAGAAATTATCTACCTGCCTATGACAGCAACATTTTAATCTTAGGTAAAACAAAAGAGCTCCACGCATGGAAAGCATTTAAAGTTCTCATAGATATTGGCAGCTGGGCACTATGCAATGAAATAACACTGAATACGCCGAAAATAAAGTACATAAATTTCACTGATGAGAAGAAAAGTCTCCACCTTAAATGCAGCTAATATTTTCCATTATTTGCGGAACAAACAGTTGACAGTCACCTTTAACAAATTACATTAACTAAAATGCAAAAAACACAAACGTAATATCAGTATATTAAGCCGTACAAGTCCAAGCATCTGTGTTTAACAACGAATGCCTTGTAGCTTCACTCTATTCGAATGGAGATGTCGTTCTTAGCTGTGAAAGATTAGTGTTTTGGAATCAATGAATAAAATATATAGCTATAAACATGCAGGAAAGAGCGATAAATATAACGTATAAATCAGTAAGTCCTATTTGAAAAGCTTGCGATTCTAACTACATGGTGCGTATACTTACCAGTCCGTTATGCATATTAAGGGAAACGTCGGGAATTGTTACACAAAGAGCCGTGTGGAGTAAAAGAATGTAGCAGACTCACTTTACGTCTACGACGAAACAAAATCCTTGAAGCGTCGTTTTCTACTGTGGAATAAAACTGATAATAAATGACCCAAGGAAATTAAAGAGATGACTATAATCAACACACTGAAGTCGTCGAAAGAAATTGTGTGTGTTTTATCGTTTGTGTAGTGTGTGGAGGACGTGCAGTGACTAGGGGTGAGATATGATATATTGTAGGTGGCATTCACGCAACCGTGTGTTTACGAAAGACCATTGTTAAAAAACGTGTTAATCTTCTGCAAATTAGAATCGTAAGGTACATTATGCACATATACGAGGGATTACTTAAGGTATCATTTTGTTTCGTCATCTGCATTACGTTTGCTTCTCTAAAGCTGTAGTTAATGTGCTATGTAGGCTTTTATGAACGACGAAGTTATTACCATAACAGCCGTATAGAGTGGACAATTTTTTTCAATAAGCGCCCACCGATCAATGAATGGAGTCAGTGACTTGGACCTAATCTGTAGCGACCACATAAATCTGTTTGTGAGTAACAAGATGAAAGACTCAGAATTATTCGTAGAAGTAATTCTAAAGTAAAATGTTCTGACTTGTTAGGCCACATCATATTTCTCCTGTAAGACCGACGTTTCGATCTTTGTGCTGGGATCTTCTTCAGGATGTCGTGGTTTCCACGTTACTAAACTTACAGTTTCTCATTCATGCAATGAAGGCTTTCCCGACCGGATGTTTCATCCGCCGAGAATTCTTCCGAGTTGTATGGCCGTGGTCCATGGAATTCTTCTATCCCTGACGTTTCGTCCAATGCTGCTTTGGACACCTTCGGAGGTGCTCCTGGTTGTGCCGTCTTTCTCACTCGATTATAAAATATCTTTCTCTTCTTCGAGATCATAAATCGTATATTTTTCTTGTTGAAAATCTCTCACTTCACTGGGGTAGGTAGTACGCAGCACATCTGGTTACTAGACCTTCCTTGTTTGGTGAAATACCGTCGTCTCAGGGCTGGCGGGTACTAAGGACACCTAGCGCCACCGGGAAGCGTCAGCGAAAATTGCATCTCTAAGAAAAGCTGTTCCCCATGACGTTATCCATCTACCCCAGAATTTTGGTGCAGTTGGTACAGACAATCACTACACAGAATGTAACCATCTGGGATGAACTTTGCTGGATTTGGCCATTTTCCTTCCCTACTGTTCTCTGAGCTCGAGCTCTTTCTCTTGTGACTTCGTCGTCGACGGGACTTTAAATTTCAATCTATGTTCTTTCGCGTTTTCCGTTAACACAACACAATAGTCCATCCAGACTCGGTATTGTTGCGGGGCAGAAAGTACAGTAACGGACATTTGGCACACGTACCAAATCTTTTGAGCTAGGGTAACTGCAACTATTTTAGGATTGCTCACAATAGTAAGGATGTATTTGTCTCGGATTATCAGTGCCGACGGTTTTCTTTACTTACGGCGTAACTAGCTTCATGCAAATTTATCTTCCTTATAGCATTCTTATGACGAACCAACGGCCTTGCCTCAGTGGTAACACCGATTTTCGTTAGATCACAGGAGTTCAGCGCTGTCGGGCTGGGCTAGCACGTGGTGGGTGACCATCCGGTCAGCCGAGCGCTGTTGGCAAGCGGGGTGCACTCAGCCCTTGTAAGGCAAACTGAGGAGCTACATGACCGAGAAGTAGCGGCTTCGGTCTCGTACACTAACATACGACCGGGAGCGCAGTGTGTTGACTACATGCTCCTCCATATCCGCATCCAGTGACGCCTCTGGGCTGAGGCTAGCACTACGACCGGTCGGTACCGTTGGGCCTTCTTGGCCTGTTCGGGCAGAGTTTAGTTTTAGCATGAAGACTCAGGCTAATGCAAAACCTTTATTCCTTTTGTAAGTCTTCTTCTCTCAACATTGTAAAATCTTTGGATTGGGTACCGATGATTTTCTAATAACTTTTTCAGTTCAACACCCGCAGTCTACAAAAACATTGTAGAGGGTACTTCCAACTGCACAAGATGTTAAGGTTTCTTCCTGTTCCATTTGCGTACGGAATAACTGAAAACAATGACTGCTAAAATATCCCTCTGGGCGTTGTAATTACTTCAAGCTTGGCTTCTCTGCTCGTATGGGCTTGATAATTAGGAGGCTGTTATATTTTGCTGCAGTCTACATTCAATACTGTTTCTTGAAACTTAGTAAGTGATTTTCAGAAGGTGGTGTACCACAGCTCGTAAATGTTTCGAAAACGTCACGACTGCCTCCAGGAGCTGCTGACAATTCTTTATTTGACGACCAGTTTCAGTCCACAGGCCGTCATCAGGTTCATAAAACCATTTACAACTTTCATTTAGGCTTTATAAAATCATTCTCATCAGGTAATATTCGCCACAGCTATCACATGGTACTATAAACCACATCGTCAATCATAAACTGTGCCCTACAGTGCACTTATTCATGCTACATCGCCAGCATTAGCGTTAGGAACGGAGGCATTCTAGATTGCGGTTTATTGGTAGAATCCTGAAGCGATGCAGTCCTTCAACAAAGGAAATAACTTACAATACGTTGGTTCGTCCAGTCTTGGAGTATTGTTCGCTTGTATGGGACCTTTACCAGCTGGGTCTGATTCAAGAGATTGAGAAGGTCCAAAGAAGAGCGGCAAGATTCGTGACTGGTACACTTAGACATCGCGAGAGCGTTACAAATCTGAAAGAAAGTTTGAAGTGGGACGCACTTGCAGATAGACGGCTCGCTAAACAGAAAAGAGGCTGCTCACTAAATTCCGAAATCCGATCTTCACCGAGGATGTAGAGCATATATTATTACCACGAACTTTCAAATCGCGCAATGATCACGATTCAAAGATAAGGGAAGTAAGAGCTCGTACTGAGGTGTTCAGACAGTCGTTTTTCTTTCTCGCGATCTGCGAGTGGAACAGAGAGGGGGGGGGGGGATATGACTTTGGCGAGAATTGTGGCTCCGCCACACACCGCTTGGTGAGTAGCGGAATATATATGTAGATGTAGGTACTCCAGTACATACGCCAGTACTATTGCGCAGTTCATGACTGACAATGTAATTTGTTTTACTATGTAACAATAGTGGTCACTTCATGGATTTTATTATCTGACGCCAATGACTTTATAGCGCCTAACGTGACGTATTAAATAGCCTGGTTGATACGTAAAGAAATTTTATCTGCAACTCTTGATGATAACGACGCCTTTCTTCAAAAATTTGTAAGTACATTCTGCGAGTAGTTACCGTCTAGCTTCAAGCGTGTCTCTGTTCTAGGTTTCAAACATTTACGTGGATCAGCAAACCTGTGACCATTTATGCTGCCCTTTTATACTCTCAGTATATAAGATCGTCCCATTTGGCAAAGGTTCCCGTGGGTTTTCCTGTTATCTTACCAATGAACCGTCCGCCCCGATAGCTGAGATGTCAGCGTGACGGATTGCCGTCCTTCGGGCCCGGGTGACGAATGTGGCATCCCCCGCAGGCTGACATTTCAAATGGTTCAAATGGCTCTGAGCGCTATGGGACTAAACATGTGTGGTCATCAGTCCCCTAGAACTTAGAACTACTTAAACCTAACTAACCTAAGGACGTCACACACATCCATGCCCTAGGCAGGATTCGAACCTGCGACCGTAGCAGTCACGCGGTTCCGGACTGAGCGCCTAGAACCGCTAGACCACCGCGGCCGGCACTGACATTTCACTGTTGCGTCAGAGACCCATATAGTTGTGTTGGGAAGAGAGGCTGGCAGGGAATGAGCTGCGGCTGATGAAGCCAAATATGCAGCCGTGGCGAGCCTAACGCCTATCACGCAAGCGTGATGATGTGGACTGACCCACATCCGACACTTTCCCGTTACATGTGGCTTCCTACTCCGGCGAGAGGCTCCTCTGTCCTGCGATGCCTGTGGTGTGCTAATCACTCTATGCCACGATATTTTCTAAGTGCGTTTTATTTTGTGATGACAGGGCAGAAACGAATTTCGGCAGGGACCTGCCGTATATTACAGTTGACGACGAGACGAGTATGTAGATGGTTTTAATTTCTGACATGTATGGACCCCAGCTTGAGTTTTTTAGACTACGGATTGTAGTGTGTTGAACAGTTGCTGAATCATTCTTTTCGTGTCAGTGATCGGCCAGATGGAGCTATTTGCTGTATTCTTTCCTGATTTTATATATTTGTCTCAAGTTGTTTGAACTAGAGACAAAATAAATATATCGAAAAGATTAATGTTATTGAAGCGGAAATCTGTCTGTGCTACAACACGTCATCTCCTGACCACCCTTTCTACATGGGTGGGGTCAACTTTGTATTTTCAAATCCGAATCCCCCCATTTTATTGCATATTTGGATTCTACGCCATAAATGTGTACAGTTTATCAAATCATTCGTGGTAAATGGCCCCGTAATCGACGAATATCAAGTGTGCCTGTTTTTTGATTAAGGACCGACACGTTTGAGTCTATATTTCAGTTACGATATAAATTGTTTTGTTCTACCGGATTATACTGAAGTTTAAACATTACTTGACTGGTGCAAAGTGATTATACAGTACAGCACGGTTAGCTGTTTCAGTGCCCGGTTAGAAACTACGTTTAGCGTGATCCAGGAGCAACGACATGGTTGTAATAGTGTAATTCTTTTTTGTTTCCATCGGGATGCTTGATATGGATGAGTCTTCTTGCCTCTCAACATTGTGGGTGCTTGATTTCGGTGAGTATACGCGGCAGGTGCAACTGACTCTATCACTTCGTGGACATTTTAGCTTGTTACAATTTTTACAGTTTGTATTCTGTCGATTGCCGCGTTACGGCTTTTGGACGGAAAAACACACAGAAATAAGTCAACGGCAAGGTTCGAGAGCGGCCACTGACATAAAACATTTCATTGGTTTGAGGGTGCACGGTAATCAACCCCTTATGGAGCAAAAATTACGTTCCCATATAGGCAGAGTATTTGCCAGAAATGTTAATGTTTCTGCTACATTACATGCACTGTACACTCACATATGCAAGAGTTAAGTAAAGTTTGAATATCAACTTCAACAGTTAGATCACAAAGATTTACATTTAGGTAGTAAATGAAATGTAGAATCAGATGCGTCGGCCTCTAATTGAAAACAGACACATTTCCTATTTATCGATTACAGTGCAATCTACCACAAACGGGAAACCATGCTTTGAGTTAACCGCACGTATCTGTAGCGAAGAATCCGAATATGTAATAAAAATGTCGGATTCTCGTTTGCGAATTCAGAGTTGACCCCACCCATGCAGGAACGGTGGTTAGAAAGTGGACAGTTCCAGCACAGACAAATGTACCCTTCGCGAACATTAACTTTTCACCAACATCTTTCTCGTACGGTGTGTCAATTTTGAAGTACATATTGTTGTGACATTCAGTCCAAACACTGTTGCAGCTCTCCATGGTACTCTATCCTGTGCAGGCTTCTTCATCTCCAAGTAACTACTGCAATCTACGTCCTTCTGAATCTGCTTAGTATATTCATCTCTTGGTCACCATCTACGTTTTGTACCCTCCACGTTTCCTTCCAATACGAAAATGGTGATGCCTTGATGGTTCAGAACACGTCCTACCAACCGATCCCTTCCTCTGGTCAAGTTGTGCCACAAATTCCTCTTCTCCCCAGTTCTACTAAGTTCCGCCTTATTAGTTACGTGATCCTACCATCTAATTTTCAGTATTCTTCTGTAGCACACATTTCTAAAGCTTCAATTGTCTTCTTGTCTAAACTACTTATCGTCCATCTTTCACTTCAATACATGGCTACACTCCATACAGTTAGTTTCAGAAGAGACTTCCTGACACTTAAATCTATACTCGGTGTTAACAAATTTCTCTTCTTCAGAAACGCTTTCCGTGCCACAGCCAGTCTACATTTTATATCCTCCCCTCTTCGACCATCATCAGTTATTTTGCTCCCCAAATAGCAAAACTCATCTACGACAGTAAGTGTCTCATTTCCTAATTTAATTACTTTTTAGTCATCGGTCTTCTGACTGGTTTTATACTGCACGCCACGAATACCTCTCTTGTGCTATCCTCTTCGTCTCAGAGTAGCACTTACAACATACGTCCTCAATTATTTGCTATATGTATTCAAATATCTGTGTTCCTTTTAATTTTTTGCTCTTTTACTGCTCCCTCTAGTACCGACAGAGGTCCTACCATGCTATTCTTGTCAGTGTTTTCCACACATTCCTTTCCTCTCCGATTATGCGCAGAACATCCTCATTGATTTCCTTTTCAATCCGCTTAATTTTCAACATTTGTCTTCAGCAACACATCTCAAATGCTTCGATTCTCTTCTGTACCAGTGTTCCTACAGTCCATGTTTCACTACCATACAATGCTGTGCTCCAAACGTACATTCTCAAAAATTTATTCATTAAATTAAAGCCTATGTTGGATACCAGTAGACTTCTCTTGGCTAGGAATGTCTTTTTTGCTAGTGCTAGTTTGCTTTTGATGTCCTTCTTGTTCCATCTGTCATTGGTTATTTTGCTGCTTAGGTAGCAGAATTCCTTAACTTCGTCTACTTCGTGACCATCAATCCCGATGTTAAGTTTTTCGCTGTTGTCATTTACGCTACTTCTCATTACTTTCGTCTTTCTTCTATTTACTCTCAGTCCATATTCGTTGCTCTTTAGACTGTCCATCCCATTCAGCTGATCATGTAACTCTTCACTTTTACTCTGCATAGCAATGCGGTCAGTGAACCATGTCATTGATATTCTCTCATCTTGAATTTTAATTCCACTCCTTAACCTTTCTTTTATTTCCATCATTGCTTCTTCGATGTACACATTGAACAGTAGGGGCGAAACAGTACATCTCTGTGTTATACCACTTCAATCCGAGCACTCCGTCCTTCGTCGTCCACTCTTGTTACTCCTTGTTGGCTCTTGTACATATTGTATATTATCCGTCTCTCCCTACAGCTTACCCCTTGCAACATTTTACACTCTCGAACGCTTCTTCAAGGTCGGCAGATCCTATGAATCTCTCATGATTTTGCTTTATTCTTGCCTCCGTTATCTACCACAAACTGAGAATTGCCTCTCTGGTGCCTTTAATTTTCCTAAATCCAAACTGATCATCATCTAACACATCATCAATTTTGTTTTCCATTCCTCTGCATATTATTCTTGTCAAGAACTTAGATGCATGAGCTGGTTGTGCGATAATTTTCTCGCTTGTCAGCTGTTGCTGTGGATGATATTTTTCCGAGAGTCAGATGATATGTCGGCAGACTTATACATTCTACACACCAACATGAGTGGTCGTTTTGTTGCTACTTCCCAAATGATTTTAGAAATTCTAATAGAATGATTCCTATGGCTTCTGCCTTATTTGCTCCTAGGTCCTCCAAAGCTCTCTTAAATTCTGATTCTAACACGGGATCCATTATCTCTTCTAATGTGACTGCTCTTTCTTCTTCTATCTCATCTGGACAGAGAGTCCATAAGAGAGTAGCACAGTTCGTGTGCTTTGGACAGTCTGGCAATGTATTTGGTTTGAAAAGGATGGAAGCGGGCCTGCCGTTAGAGGACGCAAACATTATTCAAAGATGATTTTGTGATAATATGTTTTAAGGAACAATATTGAACAAATTAGATGATATGAATGGAAAAATGAAAGAAGCCAATTTGGAAGGTAATCCAGTCTTTTTGTATTTGTAAGTGTGTAGTTTCTCATTATTAGAACATTGCGTAAGGTTGTAATTTGCTGTAGAAATTTTATTGTGGAACGTATGGTCAGGTCTTATAGTTGAAACAAGTGTCAAGGAAGGCAATTATTTAAAGGAAAGTAATTAAGAAAAATTATTCTAATTTGTCTATCTGTGAGAAATTTATGGAAAAGGTGTATTGTCGTCATTGCTTAATGAATCGTAGCTAAACTTGGAGTCTTTTTCTTGTTTTACCAGTCGCTATGATTAGTTCGATATTTTCATTTTTACTTTCACGACTGTATTTGCGCACTCGCATTGCACATAACGAGTTGTGTACTGAGAAGCATTTTATGAAAATTGATATGGTAGGGTCTTGTATTGCATATCGCAAGCACGGTAAATGAAATTTGGTTTTTGAAAGTTTCATCATTATCCTAAAAGTGGCAGGTCGCAGAGCATCAAAGTTCATGTTCATTTTAAGACACAATGACTGTCAGAGTGTTTTTTAAAAATATCAGTATCAGTTATCAGACTTAATGCCAGTGAAAGATATCAGTAAAGTGCTATCTTGTGAATTTACAAGCTGTTTTATCAGAAAGTCATATGAGTTAATTTTTATGTTCATTTGCTCCTTAATTACAATAACAGTTCTGGTGCAGTGATTGTCTGAAAGACTAATGATAAAGATTAAGGATATTCGGGGCCATCATTTTAATTTGAGTCATTTTCTTTTGCAGTCAGACGACAGACGTAAATTTAACTGAAAACGGATTGCTTTCTCGCAGGCTAATTTTTTGGTGCACCTGATAGTTTGGATTTCACGTTGTGCAGCTTGGCTCCACATATTTCAGTTCAAAGTTAAACTTTCGTATGTATTTGTTGCCCTGCTCTGTGATTTACGTACCTCGATATTAAAATAAGATTCACACATTTCTCGGATACCAAACTGACACTTAACAAACAGGAGTTTAAGTATAAAAATAAACTTTTAAATGTATGTTGCTTCGGGAAATGTCTGGTATGTTCTACATGACCAATAGTTACATCCATACCACCTCCAAAGGATAACGTCACTAATACCAGCCTATTTTGCACCAGTCTTTTGTTTCTTTGATTAGTAATGAATGGAATTGTAAAACAGTGTCACGCTTAGTAAATTTCTTCTAAAGGACATTGCGTTACCGACATATTTTCAAATGATTGTAGCACGGAAATGATACGTTTCCAGTCGTGGGTCCCCGTTCAAAATGTTATCTTCTCAGTTCCCCCTGCGAGTCCTTCAAGTTTGTAAGGGGAGTTCTAGAGCACCCTGTAGATGGAACCGACACAGAACTTGCCTAAATCCCAGAATTTGCTTAAAGTACAGGGTGGTTATAACAAAATTTTCGCTAATTGAGCCAGCGTAGACGGAAACTGTTCACTTTATGGGTACCCATCATTATGGGAATGATGTTCATACTATACGAGCAGGACTCGCGGTTATAACAGTGTTAGTGTCACGACTTGGCGTTACGCGCCGGTAATCTTATGGCGACGCAGGCAGAACGAGGACCTCAACGACGAAGGTCACGCAACGTGAATGGCACATGTTACTGTGATCAGCTTCGCCAACATGTGATCCCTGCTCTACAAGAGACACGTGACTGGGACTCAAATATTTTGATGCACGATGGAGTTCCACGTCACACTGATCGTGAGGTCATTCGGTTCTCGGTATCACATTTGGAGGAAACAGAAACACTGGCTGGTAGTTCCAGACTGCGTGGCTAACAAGATCACTAGATGTGAACCCATCTCATTTCTAGCTGTGGCGTTCCGTGAAGGACAGGGTTACTCAAAATAACACTAACATACGTTGGACTTTGAAGATAGCATAGCGAGGGAGGTAGCCAACATCCCAACCTGAATTGTTGCAGACAGCAGTTTAGCAATCTCTAGTGCGGTTCCAGGCTGTAGTGCATGCAGATGACCGTCACGCTGAGCAACGTTTCTGACCTGGAGTGTTTACATGGTAAGCAGTTAACAAATTCTGCCCTCTCGTGTGGAAATTAAAATGGTTTATTCGTTATTTTTCCTTATTGTCCTCCGATCACTCGCTTTTCATGGTGGTCATTCCAAGTAGCGAAAGTTTAATCATAATCAACCTGTAACATAGCGAAACCACGGAAAACTTAAATCACGATGGCTTGATGAAGACTGGAGTGGGCATGGGTGTGTGTGTTGTACTTATCATAAGTTAGTTTAAGTAGTGTGTGAGTCTAGGAACCGATGAGCTCAGCAGTTTGGTCCCTTAGAAATTCACACACATTTGAACATTTGAAGACTGGAGCATCTGCCCTACCCAATACAAGGCCATTCTGTTTAAAACAGTGATACCTTATTCCGTTTATACCTAGCGGTTAATGAGGTTTTACAAATCAGTTATTTAAAAGAGTAATAGGATAATGATACAATGATCATTCATTTCTAACTCCCAGTCACTGCACTTCCTACACCCACTGTCAACTGACGCCAGGACCATTTTGCGTACTGCAAATTCCCATCTGCTAGCCTGAGAAACTGAGTCAGCGTCCCTCTATAAGGAGTGAAAAGTTGAACTTGGAAAACTTTGGGTTTAAGATTTTCCAGAACGAAAAAAAGGAAACAAAATTAGTATGAAAGAGTTATGTGTAATAATATGTGTCTTATTTTCATTCTTATATTTCTTTGTGTACAATTTTTATTAAACTCTTGTTTTGTTCTATTGAAATAATGCTCCAATAAACAGAAATTTAGTACTTAACAGGCACTTTTTAACTGTATTTTTAAATAAATCATGTTATTAATTTCTTTAATCTCCACTGGAAATTTATTGTAAGTTTTATTCCTTGGTAGAAAATAGTGTTTTGACTTTTATGTTTGTTATTTCTTTGTAAATGTGAGTTAAGTCTGTATTTTATTCCATGGTCTTGGACAGGACTGTTTGTGCAGTAATCATCAGTTTGATGTTTACAACTCATTGGTAAATTCCCAGTATTTCGAACAGATCTTTACAATGAGCTGTACTACTATTTTTGCTTATTATTCTTATGGATCTTCTCTGTAGTTTGAAATTGTGTTCATATGTTGTGCATTTGTTCCCTAGAAAAGTAAACGGTAGCTAAAACAACCTGCGCATATGAACAATGTATAACTAAATGACACTGGCTCTTACGCACTATGGACAGGACTCCAGTGGCATAAAATGCTGATGACGTTCTATTCGCTATTCTTTTTTTTGTGTGTTCACGCCACTTCAACTCAGAATCAACAATCATTCCTAGAAATGGAGCATTTGCTACACGCTCTGCAGAGGTACCATCTACATTTATTTTAACAGTGTCATCTACCAACTACCAACCGAAATTCATAGCATTGCTTTTCTTTATATCTTTCATAACTAATCTTATTACCCTTGACCGTGATGAGGCCAAGGAAGTGGGCTTGTAATTTTCTAGTCTTTTACCTTACCTTTCATTAGCAGTGGTAGAACACTTGCCTGTTTTGAATAGTCTGGATATTTGCCTGAAGTGAAGGATTAACTTATTACGTTTGTTAAGAGAACTTATATGCTCTTTATGCAATGTTTCAGTACAGATGATGAACTTCATGTAAGCCAACTAACCTTTCTTTTTGTACAGTTTCGCTGGTTTCATGCGCTGCCGTTGGTAGTAACATTGTTAAACTTAGAGAATAATTCTTTACGGGTTAATTATTGTTTCTGGGAATTTATATTGTAATTTTCTGCAATAACTGAAAAGTGCTCGTTCACAAAGTTTTATAAGTAACGTGGATCATTTATTAACTTACCTCTCCCCTTTACGAAACGTTATTATGCCCACGCTTGGCTTTTTATGACATCGCAAACTGCACTGCTTTGATACCCTAAATTTTGTATTACTTTGTCTTAAATGGCTTTTTTGCAACAATCAGCAACTTTCTATAAATATTTTTGTGACTATGATAGGAATTTAAGGGCAGTGTTTCATTGTGAATGTTTTTCATACAACTTGAGTGGGGTAGTTAAAGGTTTGAGAGGACTTCTTAATACTTGCTGGCCTACATTTGTTTTTGTTGTACATTGATACTGATGTGGTTAACTTTGGAAACGTCTTTTCAAAGTTCAATTTGAATATTTTTGAGAATTTCATGTTTACATTGGTTTCTCTATACGTTTCATTCCAAACCTGATTTGCTAGTTCTTTTAAAAGATATTGTATTTCGATTTCTAATAAACGTCTCTTTTAGGTCTGCCACTTAGGGAATATATCCATAGATGATTCCACTGTTATTAATTGGTAGAAATGGGCTAATATCCCAAGATAATTTACAGCTGCATCCGCTATCCATACTTGTGATTACATGGTCAACTACTGATTCAGTCAATATAATTACTCTTGTGGCAGTATTGAGTAATACGTGCCTACCAAAAAGCTGGTGGCGCTCCAACTAATTTCATTCATTATATTTGTGTTTATGTTTATGTCTCCACACAAATCTATGTTGACTTTCGTACTTGAGATTTTACTTAGAACTGTCCACACTACCGCTGGGAGGTCGAGACATAGACAAAATGAATAATTTTGTGGTGATATTAAGCCGTGTTAATTGAATAGTTTATATTTCAAAGTGTTCGGCTTCACTTACTGCACAAAAGTTATATCTTGATTTGAAATATGTTCCTCTTATGATATAAATGCGTGATGTTTCATTGTTTGAAACAGTCCTACAGTAAGGGTCTGTCCCTCCATACAACGATAATACCACATGTTGGATGTCTGTTTCTCTACAGTGTCTCAGGCTTCTTTTTCTCGGTGACACAATCTACAGTGGAACGATAGGAGTTCAGCTTAAAATTGCTGAACTGTTGTGCTTTACTTTTTATTGATTGCAGACTTTGATGAAGAATTGTTAAGTGTGTTCTGCCGTTAAATACCTTGCTGTCATGCATCCACAAAACATGTCGTGAACGTAATCATCATCACCGCAACCACCACCATCACCCAATATGCAAGACTGTGGAAAGAACAGTTTAAGGTACAACAGCGTTTTGCAAGACAAACTTCAATATACAAATATGTTTAAGAGTCACAGCTTTGCTCGTTATGAGTGTCGAAACAGTTAACACAACATGCCCGGATGATGGAAAAGTTCACGCCAACTTAACGTCCGAAATACGCAGATACTTAATGTTTCAGGTGTAAGTGCAAAATCAGTGCAAATGTCATAGTCATGGGATGCCAAAAACCAAGACGTGAAGCCATAAACGAACACAAATGGCGGACATAGAAAAAAGAAGGAGCACCAACACGCAGATTCGGAGGGAACATAGATAAAGTTTTATAAAAGAGTGCGAGAAGGCATGCAAAACAGCGTCGTTTAAAAGTGATTAAGGTTACTCCATACCGTGATGATTATTGGATATTTCAAACGCTGTCCGGTTCTGAATAAGCCTAAGTTCTTTTAACATAGTTCTGATAGTCAGTCAGTACAAGAGGGTGGGACCATACTGTCTTCATGGACAGTGCCCGGCAGTAGATCTCACTGTGGCCGCCTCGTATCATTGGTAAGGTGCTCGAAAAAAGAAATTTTAAATGTTTCGTTACTTTGATTTGTTACAAATGTTAACGAGCTCTACAGTCTTCGTTGCAAACACATTATGTTCATCTGGAATTTTCTTTTTCCGTTTCGCTAGCACTGACATGTCGGATCGAAGACCTCTGTCTGTTCCTTAAATTTCTACATTTAGTGTGAGTGTTGTTCAGAACAGTACACATTACAGATCTAATAAGTAGCATTTTTGTGGGAAATTACGTTCAGGGCGCGACAGATGACATCAATTTGTTATGGATGATCAGCGTTAGGTTGTAGGTACTATAACCTAAACCTGTCTGTAATTTTGGAATCTCAGCCGTATTGTACCCCTTTATTTGAAACTGATGTTATATATATTTATATATTTTTGAAATGAAGTTCCTGACACCTTTCGTAATTCGTGAATTACCAGTTCTGAACATTAATACGCTGGAAAGCATTTAAATAATTGTTTTCCACTTTTGTAGCCCATATGCACACAGACGGTTCACTTATATGCTCTAAAACAACTTAATGGAGGTCTCAGATCCATGGTCTCTTATTGGTTCTCTTCATTCATTATGTGAAGCGCGAGTGGAGGAACGCAACGACTACTAAGCTATCGGTCCATTTCGAGAGATATGTCAGTAAATACACCCAGTAAATGAATCCAAAGCAGCCAACCAGTTGCAACCAAAGAGGGTTTTATTCATCTTTTGATCAAGGTTTGGACGGATGTAACTCGTGTTCTTCAGAAATATGTGCAACTAAAATTTAACAATGGAAAAACACCAAATAATGAAATGTTGTCACATTTGTCCAATGTCGAGCAGCGCACGTCCTAACATGAACTGACATATTATCTAATTGGTTTTATTTCTGGATTTTTAACTATTCTTGCCTGACAAACCCTGATGAGGACCAGCATACTAAATGTTTACAATGACGTGCCCTCACAGCATATTTTCATTGGATAAATGTCAGTCAGCTTCGTTATTTGTTTTACATTCATATAACCTATGGTCAAAGGTTGTATAAAATCACATTTGTTGCAACTGTTTGGCTGCCTTGGATTCTTTTACTGATCTCTAACCACTGATTTCAAAATACCAAAATACTAACACCTTAATTTGGTTCACAACTGTTGCATTGGTAATCGTTTTCATCAATTAATAGATCGCTGCTATCGAAGTGTCCTTCAAAATCGACCCAAATTTTTCGTTGCCGTGCAAGTGGAAGAACTTCTAAGGACTTGATGGTAGTGTACACTTTTGACGAGGAAGTAACAGCGAACATAACCCTCATCGCAAGCATCGGGATAGATAACTGTCCAATTGGATAAAAAGCAGCCGCATGTGGATGCGGCCATAACATCGGCTAGCACCGCTGACATCTGCCGGCGGTGAAAACCGATGCCGCTATAAGGCAACGACAGCTGCTGCTACCTGCCGGCAAACGATGGTACTGAAACAGCGGAACCGTCAAGCGGCCGTCTCCGTAACAGATTTTCGCTTAATAGCTACATGTGTTACAAACCCATTTAATACAGTTACTTGAAGTAAGTGGTTGTCATCTAAATATATTTTATAGAAACTGTTCCTTTTATGATGAGATGCAGAAAATAGGAACGGTGTAAGATGAGTATCAACGTTCGACAATCGTGATTATCAGAGCGGAACAAATGCTCACTTCTTGTTACTTTTTTGTATTGCCTCGTACAAAATCCGGATATTAAGGGTATATATTCTGGTGCACTTGCAGAGATAAATTATCCTGGGCTAAAACTACTACTGATGCGTTTATGAAGACTAGGTATTTGGTAACGTTAGAGTGTAAGATTACTAAATTCTCTGTTAACTTCCCTCCTCCAGTAATTCAGTGAATTCAGTAGGAATATCACCAACATAATCATTTGTCGTAGCGCAATATTTTTGCGCTGATATTAAATGGTTATTTTCAAGTCATCGAAACACACATTGGCGTAGTATGCCTCTTTGTAGCACACTTTTCTTGCACTCTTCGATATGTTAGTAACTGTAAAGGTTCCTTGGGAAACCTCTCTAGCAAGAAATACTGAATAACTTGAAGAAATGTAC
Source organism: Schistocerca americana (assembly GCF_021461395.2). Lineage (NCBI taxonomy): Eukaryota > Metazoa > Arthropoda > Insecta > Orthoptera > Acrididae > Schistocerca > Schistocerca americana. The sequence goes on from NC_060119.1 coordinate 623,680,406, forward strand.
CATAAAACCTTTTTAATTAATATGATTAAGTACATATTTGTAATTTCACCGATATCCTTTCCACTTAATATATTTTCCTGCATGTTCTGGAAGAGATGACGTTTATAGTTAATGGATCAGGTGAATTCATTTTTTTTTCACGTAGCCACTTTGTGCAAGAAAGTTAGAGAACAAACTTAAGACTACTAAGTAAAATGTTCACGTGTTACAGACCAAATATTCCAAAAAAATAGAAAAGCAAATTATTAGATCACTTAAAAAACACTAAGCTAAAAAAAGACAAAATTTATTTTGCATTTAATTTACAAAGGTGCTTAAGACAATATCTGTTTTTTAAATATTTTTTACTATTTCCGCTGATTGTCATCGATTCTCAGAGCGTTAAGCAGGACTGACATTCGTTTCAAGGCAGTTGTCACTATAGTAGCAAACACTGCAGAGGAAATTCACTGCTCCCTAGTATCAGTTATGCGTCCCTAGCCAGAGCTGAGTGGTTAAAAAGTGTTCTCTCACCAGGAGATCAAGACAGGCAGTAGCGGATGACTTAGTCGCTTTTTAAAACAGGACAAAAATCTTTGTGCCTTTATGTAGTGTGGAGAAGTACTTCGTGTAGTTTTTCAGTGATGAGAAATGACTTCACCTGTGTACTAGGAGATATACGGCGTAAAAACATTCCTTCAGAAAATTGAGGCGAATTTTTTTTCCGTTTTTTAGATCAGTAATTCGACAACTCTAAGTCAAATATTTACATCCGCTATGGATTTTATTCCTTCATCTTGGGTAAATTTGCCCAGCAACGAACCAGGAAATATAAGGTAAAAATATATTAATGAATGACTAGTTTGTGTCATTAATGGAAGAACGTTTTAGAATAGCGCATTAACTATCAGCTCTTAGAAATTATTCATGATTCAAACTCACAGAAATTCCTATAAAATATTCAAAGTGTTCTATTCTCACTTTTATAAATGCAGGTTTTCGCAAAATTTCCTGGTGCGTTGATAAATCATCAGTTCCCGTTGTATTAACAAATGTTTCGTGTGCAAAGAGTTAAATATGCAATTGATTAGCTGTTCTGACCTACGTGTTGCTGCAGAAAGCAAATAACGCTGCGCGAACAATGTTATTAAAATATATCTGAACCCCATCATGCACAACCACTCTATTATATGGAGTACACTGTGCAGATTTCAACAGGATGACTTTTAGCGATGTTTTCATATAAAACAGTTTTTCAATAGTAGCTCAAATACGAAAAATATCTCGATAGATTTTCACCTGACAATTTTACAAAGTTTGTCAAACTACTCTCGGTTGACCGAGTACATGCCAGCGTCATATATTTCATTAAATAGAGGTGCGAAACCATCTTTCCATCATCCAGATCGTATCGAACGCGCTGATTTCAGTACGTAAGAGAACCGACATAGACTATTACGTCCCATTGCTCACATATGTCAATTTACTTCGGTATCTTCACGACTAAACTTTCGAGTCTATTTTCTCTATGTCTGATTCCTAAGCTTCATCTCCAATAGTGTATGATGTCACGAACCCTTTCTGGAATCACGAGTGTGGCTGATGATTTCTAGTTTTCGGAGCTGGGTACTACAGACATGTCCCCACGTTGGACACAGACTGACATTACGACAAGGGCTTAGCGACCGCCATTATTTAAATCGCTTAGTTCGCTGTAGCCTGTCATTGGCATTTGTGGTTTCGAAGGAAGGAAGATTGGGTTTAACATCCCGTCGACGTTGGGTTCATTAGAGACGGAGAATGAGCTCGGATTTCAAGGATGGGGAAGGAAATCGATCATACCATTGCAAAGGGACATTTCCAGCATTTTCCTGGAGTGATTTGAGGAAATCTCGGAAAACCCAAATCGGAATGGCCGCATGCGGATTAGAACCGTCTTCCTCCCGAACGCGAGTTCACTGTGCTATCCACTGCGCCACCTCGCTCGGACTTGTGCTTTCGAATGCTTAATGAAACACTTACATAGAGATATAATAAAACCTCTCATTCTATGAAACTACCCTTTACTGGCTGATCCACTTTATGCAGCGAAACCCAACAGTTCCCTAAATAGTTTTCACTGACTCCATGTCAGTGATCCAACTCATCTCAATAATTTAGTTTTTATTTTCGTCCTTTCTACCATATTTTGTTCTGGCAAAATCGCAGGAAAGTTTTGGATAAATCACCTGTTTAGGTAAAGCACGGTTTGGAAAGTTTCTTAAAAAGGGGCAACAGTTTGATGGCACTAGAGCGAATATTCGTATTCTAGGAGTGTTATAATATCGTAAAGGTGATGGAATCTATATGAAATCGTGATAATAAAATCGAATGGATCACGAAAAACTGTAATATATAATTAATTCCGAATCTGTGTGAACTAGGAAGCTTGGATACTGTGTGTACGGTCAGTCTCGACACTGAACTGAAATACGCAGATCAGCCAATAGCAGAGGAAACAACAAGTAATGGAAAGAAGTGCGTTGGAAATACTGACAACGAAAATCAGGCAAATAACGGAGTAAGTAAACTTGGGAAATGAAGCAGTCCTACGAATTTACGGAGATGGTCACTTTCCTCATATTTACGGAAGGTAACGAAGTGACTGTATATGAACGACGTAAATACGTTACTAGTTTACTGGAGATACGAAGCAGTATAGACGACTATCTAACAGAGGAAGGGCAGAAGGTGTGTGGCGGAACGAATTTACATGCATAAAACTGAAAATGTGAGTAAACATTTCGACGTAGAGTGGAAAATGACTGACAAAAATGATGAAATCTACCAATTGCTCACTTGTGAAGTCAGTCATTAAACAAATCAAAAGCAGAATGAGATGGAGCAGAAACTGTCAGCGGATAGCCGCTGACGCAGGTGGACGTCTGTGTGCAATCAAAGTAATGCCACAAATTTGTTCTCTGTGTAGAGCGGACCCTAGCGACGAGCTTTCACGCGGGTGGCAGTCTGGGGCTAGGGGCTGAAGTTCTCGCGCCGATGTCTCTAGAAGTTTGTCCAGCAAGTCCGTTAACGAATGTCTCACGTCACACTGCATCATTAAGAAATGAAATAACGTCTTCCGGTTCCTCAGAGCTTTTATAACTCTAGGGAAAGACTTTTGTGGACGGAAAGAAAAACTTTGCAGGACCGATATTGACAACAAGCTAGTGTACAATCATATAAATGTTCCACATGGCAGCAGGAAATTAAATCCGTTAATTTTGCTGGGTATTAAGGTTTTGCACTGTGAGTTTTCACAATAGAAACCAGCAGTTAGTAGCGATCATCACTCAGTTGTTAGAGATAAGACTAGAGTTAATGTAAGAGAGAGCCGGGTAAATGTGCGCAGTCTGGGTAACCGTACGCATTCAATATTTGAAGCTCGCGACAAACTTGACAACTTCCGACTAATCCTGTCACTTTCCGAATCCTTTAACTAATGAACACAATTGAGCTGCGATATAAGTGGGCGTGAGGGAAGTAAAGCACGCTAGTTACTTGTTATTTTTAGTAGACATGAAGTAAAAGGTAACCTTAGGGTTGTTACTGACGTTCATTTGTCTGAATATATTAAAACATGTAATTCATTGTAGCATTGTATGCATTATTCATTGTAGAACTGTATGCATTTCCTTTCTAAACTTAACAGCTTTAACATTCAAAACCTGATCGCCTTGATACGTAATGGCAGACTGAGATAATGGTGCGCCGAAAGAAAACACGTGCGCATCCCTTCGTGAAAAAGAAAGTGGAAGAAGCTGAAATGGAGAAGAAAGTAAGGAATGAAGAGAAACAACAGATTGAGTTGAAAAACGAGAATGGGAAAACTGTACGTTGGTGCTACAAAGGCTAGCCAGAAAAGAAGGAACAGAAAGTCAGATCTCAGTCAGTCAGCCATCAGGGGTATCAGATGTTTCCAAGATTTGAAATGATGACGACAACAATAATGAAGATAACCGGTTTCCTCTTCCATTGAAATTACTGCTTGCATGTAGTGAAGATCCTAACGAGCGATGTTGCAGTAGTGGATAAGTAGATAAAAACAAATACTTGTGGCTTTCAGTCATGCTGCAAGTACTAGTTAAGACATCCGAAGTCTATGTTTGCAATGACTACTTACCCAAATAATGAACTTCCTAAAACTATTTAAATGGAAAGATTACACATTCCCTGTTAGTATTAACTACAATTCAGATCTATAATTTGCTAGCATAAATTAATAGATAATTTAAGTAACGATTATTTTCATTCATATGCATCTAACATAAATTTCTCTTTCCAAGTGTACGATTCTCCAACCTCTGCGGATAACTACCCCTTGTGGTCGGGAGTCGTGCGCAATCGGATCTTCCTGATATTTCCAGTTAAACTTTATTGTATTAATTTTACATTTAGACTGATTAAGTATAGCAAAAATAGACAAGTTACCAATTTTACAGGAAGTAATTAAGTTACCGCTGTTACCAAAGTGCTTAATTGCACGCTGTTCTCATACTTACCTATAAATGCTACCTCAGGAGCGTCACCATGCGAGATGTTCTTTTCTTGGAAACAAAGAGGAAAGCATGACACCCCTCTGTGTTACTGTGACTGGAAGTAGCTGATGTCACCTCTGATCAGTTGATGTCTAAAGATAACTTTGTTCAAATGTGTGAAGCAATTACCGAGAAACATACAGCAGCTTGGGCAGTGTTATAATGAATATCAGTGTAAACAATTCTGGACGAGTGACTGCAAACCCGTAACCGCACTGTCAGTTAATGGAATGAAATGTTGGATTTTTTTAAATTAAAATCTGAGAAGAAATTTGACCGTCTCATACTTTTACATAAGAAGTTTGGTCTGCGATAATATGGAGCAAAATTAATGCAGAAATTTTTGAAATGTTGTCTAGAGAAAATGAATAAGACTGAATGATATGAAGTTGCTACGAATAGTGCAAGGAAAACACGACGAGAATAAGATGACATTGTACAGCTGTTTAGAGCAAAAATTTGTAATTAAAATGTAATAAGATTTTCTTTGAATATATCTCAGAATAACATAGGCTCAAATAAAAACTATAAAAACGAATGACTGTGCAGGAAATAAAGATCTTGCCATAGTAAAAAATTTAAAACACTCGAATCTAAAATTATAAGTGACATATAAATGCATTACCATCACGCTGTTACGGAAGGAACAACGCTGGACGTCATTGAAAGTCTCTAACAGTTCCAAAACTATAAGGTAAATATGTATTTTAAAGGGGTAATGAGTAAAGTGGAAACTGTAGAAAGCGAAGTACGTATTAACAGGAATGATGGTTGACAATGAATGTATGGGAAAATCATCAGTAGCATATCTGGGAAAGAGCGAGAAAAAAAGCGTACGACCACATCTAACGTTTACTCGGGGCATTAGTCATGGAAACCAAAGAAGCCTCGGTCAGTACGGTCTGACATAAGAAAGGAGGGAAGAGGAACAATTCACAAAATTCAAAGGTGATACTAAAAAACTGAAAGCAAGAAAAATTTCACTGGACTGTTGTATGGAACTCTCGTGCCTATTAGTATGAGATTATGAGGGTCCACAGACAAAGTGAACACAAAAGTAACGATGATTATGAAAATGGAGACTAACAATTTTCCGAGCATCAAGATGCGAACTGTATCAAGAAAGCAAGTGGAGATACAAGTGACAAACCAAGAAAATTTCTTGAGCCCAGCTGTGAGAAAATTGACTTTAATTGAGGTAAGTGGTTGAAAACGACAGCTCTCATTCAAATTTTCGCAAAATCCAAAACGTACTCTGGAAGGGAAATTTAGGAAGGAAAGTGTGTAGGCTTGTAACGAAGACTATAGGAAAATCTTAACACAGGAATTAATGTAATGTGTATAAACCAATAAATTCATTTGAATTTTTTATTTCGTTTTCTTTATGTAAGGAAAAGATTGTAAACTGTCGGAAAGAGAGAAAATGAACACGCACCGCTGAGCAGCAAGGTGTAACAGTGAAAAAAAAAAAAAAAAAAACCACTGGCCCACTTGAGGTAAATATAGCACCAACTTAGTAGTAACGCGATTATCATCAAATATGAAGATAGTTTACTAAAGATAACAGAACATCAGTAGTAACTGAACTTCCGAACGATGATACCACGCAAGAAAGGGCGTGATCTCTCAAATGGCGAGAGGAGAGATGACATTGAAGGTAAAAAAAATACTACGCCTGCCACCAGTAGACTAAGAGTGTTCTGATGGTGATCTCCAGCTGTGCTGTATGCATTACATCAGTGTACCTTTAAAGTATCTTTATTTCACCGTGTAGCTTCCGTCGGCAAGCACAAAGTAGATCAAACGTTCCCAACCGGTGTGTTGTGATATTACATAGTTCTACAGAATGTGCGGCGAAATTTTGATCTGTCCAGATTTGTACACCTTACTAGTTTGTAACGTAATTTTTCTACGCTAAGTGCTGCGATTTATAATCATATCGGTCGAATAAATGCAAACGGTGGAGAGCAGCTACCAATTCGTGCTTTGCTCCTATTGTTGAGTAAAAACAAAAGTAAGAGCCCTGAACCACTTGGTTAGTTTCCGTGTACACGTAAACTATACAGATAATGGTCCAAACATGGTATTTATATTTTATGATTGAGAGATTTACGAACGTAAAAGACAAGGTAGTGCTTAAGTTAGTGAAAAAAATTAAGTTAAGGTATTTTATACAAAAGTGAAACAATAAGGCAAAAAATAGAGGTGCAGTGTTGCATAGGGGCCTCGCAGTTCGTCTGCGCTGTGTGACTTGGCGGCGATCAGCAGTCAAGTCAGTAAACTGAAGAATAAATGAATCTTTAGCTGGTCGTAGCAGACATGCATACGTTACACGTTCTGGATGCCCGTTTGAGATACTCCTCAACAAATGGTCCACGTAACTGAGCGGACGAGAACTTAAAAATTCACTAGTTCATCTTCGATACTATGGAACAAGTCTCTTCTACTTTAAGGTCTATGCTTTTCATATTTTGAGAGGAGGAAATATTGACCTAAAAGGGAAAAAAAGCTCTAGTGCACATGGGGTCTAAAGTACATACTTAAAGAGTTATGAGCAGTTGTAGATCTACGCTACAGTGAAACACATCTCCTCTACTGAATAAGCGCTGGTAGCTCTTAAGATGTGAACTTTAGAGACCATGTTTACTCGATACCTTTTTCTTATTTCGGTCCATACGAAAAGAAAGGAGTTAAAGTTTATCTGTGTTCTTTTGGGACTGTCTGTATACGCAGCACACACAAGGCGATAAGTGCAGATATTTTTATATGTAGTATCTTAGCGTATTGGTTACTTTTTCTCTGCTTCTCACGAACACGTCATAACGTATTCTGTTTAGTCGTAAATGCATCGCTAGATGGACTACGCCTGTTAGTATAGACTGACTGTTTTGCGTCCACTTGTCCACACTTCAACACCTGACCTACTGCCTGGAGGAAAATACTCGTTAAAGGCTTGCTCTTGCCGCATATACTTGCAGGTACTAACCAACTTAAAAACATACATCTTGTAATATTTATAATTATTTGTCTGCTAATGACGTAAATACTGACGTAATTTTCTTAAATTCACCGTGCTCAGCCAACAATAGAAATCTCTTCACTTATACCTGTTACATCCCGTATACAGAACGAGCAAAAATTCGCGCAGTCGGACGCCACAATACGATTCATTGCATATTTTTGGTAAATAATGCACGTCACACAAAGGTAATTTGGCAATACTGTAATCACAGTCACGACAAGCACTTTCATTCAGTACTCGGCAGCTATGTTTCCCAGATAGGGCAATGGATATAGTTTTTCATTTGATTGTTCCAGTTTGCGAATTCTGTTCTGGGTATAGGTGTATTTTTTTTCTAATTTTAAACGGCATGATGTGTTATCTAGATTATTAATCCTTATACAGAAGCTGCAGCAGGTCTTATGCAAAGATTGCAATATTTAGAACTAACACTGAAATCAGAGTATAATTGTTTTCAGTATTCCACTTTTGAGTGAAGAGTTCAAAGGAAAGTAATTCAACAATTCATTAAATGTTTGGATATGCAGGCAGGTTGATTTGAGCATTTGCTCTGCAGAAAACGTATGTCACTGATAGAGTATTTACAATATTACTATTGGCCGCTCTTTTTTCAAACGTTCAAATGTGTGTGAAATCTTATGGGACTTAACTGCTAAGGTCATCAGTCCCTAAGATTACACACTACTTAACCTTAATTATCCTAAGGACAGACACACACACCCATGCCCGAGGGAGGACTCGAACCTCCGCTAGGACCACCCACACAGTCCATGACCGCAGCGCCTTAGACCGCCGCTCTTTGTGAATGTGGTAAGTGCGCTTGGAATTTCCATAGTGATAAGTTGTAATTATTTCTGTGCTATGATAGATAATTTATTTTGACTAATTGTTACTCTTCATAAATATTTATGAATTGTCTGACCAATAATTCTTATGGTCAACATTTTACAAAATAGATTTTTAGGACAAGTATTGTTTAATAAGCAGTGTGTACTACAGCATTATTAGGCAAATTAAAACTGGAAAATAATAATAAAAAAATACCCATACCCAGAATCGAACTCGTATTCTAACATGAAACTCTATCCACTGTGCTGTTTTCCGATTTATTTTAGCTGTTCTTTGTTTTCGTTACTTTCGGGGCCAAGAAAGCTTCCTTTTATGTAAAAAAGGATATGGCTAACACAGAAGGCAGTCTTCTTTCTTCCTACCGTAATAGCTCTAGTATGAGTCTACAAGGCAAGATTACTAAATTATTTCAAGTTAAACATTCCTCATATATAAACAATTTTTGAACTTAAAATACTGTCTTACCTTCGCTTAATTAGGAAGATAATGTAAAGTAACTGGAACGGTAAAATTTATTTTCCTGTATACCTCTGGTAATAACTGCGTTTTTCGATACCGTCACCTTAGAAATCAATCTTAGGTAATAGTACATCAATTACTAGACATGAGGGGTCTTTTGACCTCTCGACGTGCAGTCAAATTCAAACAGAAACTGGAGAACAGTGAGTAGGACTCGCGCTCTAGGTGTTCAGTACGAACTTAATTATGTGTATCGGTCGTTCATCTATCGGTTTTGAGGACTCAATTCGTGAATATGAAAATATGTAACAAATGAGAGTATCTCGTGAGAGCATTGACTTCGAAGCTTAAATTTTTTACACCGACAAGGGGCAGTTGACCTTAGTATTTTACTAAAATTTCAACTTGACACCTCTATTTGTATAAAAAAGGTCATAACAGACATACAGATAAACAGACTGATGGACGAACAACAAAGTGATACTACAAGGGTTCCATTTTTACCAAATGAGGTACCGAATCTTACAAAAGGATGCATTTAGGCAATTCTCTTCGACGTCCCATCGTGGTGCTCAGACTAGGCCATCTGGTTGGCTAAGCCAAATGAAAAATAAAAATAAAAACCCTATTAATTTTGCTCCAACTCTGGGTGTCTTTAGGGATGTTTCAGTTAATGAACATGTTGCCTCGATTTTAGTTCGACGGTGAATACAGCTGCAAAGAAGTTTTGGTTTCGCCTCTGAAATTCAGAGTATCAAACGACCTGTTGTGCCGTTCTGTATTGTTTGTTCAGTGGGTGCTTGAGATGCTTATTCTGTACGAATCGTAGCTGTTAGAAAATTTTGGTGTCATGTCCTGCAATGTTTCTGTTTTCTCATACTCTGGCGCTACACCTTGAGAAACGTTAAGTAGTCCTCAGGAGAAGGGAACATTGTTAAGATTGCGAAGTGAGCATATTGACGGACGATTCAGGTATGGCTAATGTCCAAGGTGGTTGTTCGCGTTATGTCTATCGTTGCTTCAGTTGTCCTCTTCAGAATAACTGCAGGGTTCTTCTTCTTTCTACTCCAAATTTCGCCTTGTTTTCTTACGTACGTGCAAGCGTCTCTGCCAAGTGACACTTACGTAATTCGGAGTGGGTATTTGTTCTATAGCTTTTCTCCCGTAGTTATCGTTTCGTTTACAATTTCACATAATGATGCATTTATTCTAGTTCCCAACGTCGGATTGTGAATATTTTCCCCGATTTTTGTCCAGTTTTGTACTAATATCTATTTTTTATAAGGTTCCTTTGGTGAGTCGTCGTGAGTACTCTGACAATTTGAAATTACCGAAGATGAATCGCTAGAGATAATTTACTTGAATTGAGCTCAGATGTTATTACACTTTTTGTTCGTGGATTAGATCAGGCTTTATGTGTTCTACATTTATCGGTACTTCTTTCTGTTCTGGTGACGCTAAGAGTAAACAGAAATTTAGTTATAATATTTTGTTGATTTTGTGGTATTCTTAACGTTCTTGCGATAAACATCACCATACATTGTGATTAAACATCCTTGACACCTAATCTCCCATGGTAACGACCTAACTACACTTTTTTGAAGGGTGTTTTAAAAATGATCCTCCTCGAAATGCGCCAGCTCGCGCAAGCTAAGACACGTTTAGCAATATCTAAAGAATCGGCAAGGTTTTTGCGATATGACACATTTTAGTATACACAATCACCCTTTCTACGTCTTGTTTGTTGAAGACTATTACAGTGGCGTTGTCTGCGTATGTTCAACAAACACTTTTGCTGCAAAAAATCCGTAAACATGGCAGTTTTAGGCAGAACATTTTTAAAAGTGGCTCCATGAAAATTGCGCATTGGGTGGTGGAGAGTGGAAGTCCGTGTCTTATCCCCCGTTACAAGTGAAGAGACCTCGTTAGGTGTTCATTAACACTGCATTTAGTGTGTTTTCCGAATACATATGATTTTGTTTTCACGCGGACGCGTTCATTGGGTTCTGTCCATAATTATAGCACAGTTTTCATCATCACATATGTTAGGACTTATGACGATTGAAAAAAAAAAAAAAAAAAAAAAAACCCTAGCATTTCATTCTTCCACAAACAAATTTGGTCGTGCAAAAATTCATCCAGTTCAGATATTTTGGGACGTTCTAAACCCGACTGAAATGCAAATTTCAAGCTATATTTGCGGATATTTGATTCCTCATTAATAATTGTACGGTACTGCGATATCCGCTGGCGAGAGTGCTGCGAAGCTAGTAAACTCGTTTCTCTCGGCGATTACGGAACTTCCCTAACAAGCCAGCACGCCCGTGCTTTTTCAACGAAGATTCTTGTGGAACTCAGCGTTGCCAATTGCCTTTCTTTGTTGTCAATTTTCTACCTAAAACAGACAAGAGGAAATTTTGTAAGAAACATTTTTCTATTGTTAATTTTGAGGCCGCGGTGGCCGTGCGGTTCTAGGCGCTTCAGCCTGGAACCCCGCGACTGCCACGGTCGCAGGTTCGAATCCAGCCTCGGACATGGATGCATGGATGTGTGTGATGTCTTTAGCTTAGTTAGGTTTAAGTAGTTCTAAGTTCTAGGGGACTGATGACCACAGATGTTAAGTCCCATAGTGCTCAGAGCCATTTGAACCATTTTTATTGTTAATTTGCAAGGAAACACGCAGAGGCGACCGAACCAGTGATTTTTGCCTGGAGCGATTTCAACCATACTTTGAACACATATAGTATCACGAGCCATCAAGGTGTAAGGTCACCTCTATTCGTCGGAGGACTGTGAAACTGGTGACAAGCAAACATAATTTAAAACACCTTGAGCAATATCTGGAAAAAATTATTGGAGTGATACACAACAAGAACCTCTACTGTTGGGGTAGGAGTCTAATTACATCCAAAGAAAGAAATGGCTCTGAGCACTATGGGACTTAACATCTGTGGTCATCAGTCCCCTAGAACTTAGAACTACTTAAACCTAACTAACCTAAGGACATCACACACATCCATGCCCGAGGCAGGATTCGAACCTGCGACCGTAGCAGTCGCGCGGTTCCGGACTGCGCGCCTAGAACAGATCCAAAGATAATAATAAACAAATTACATAAAGACAATGAAATATTTTTCGTGGAGTCTTGGATGGTTGATGATAATGAAGAGGAGATTAAGCCACTAGAGGTTGTAGTGGTGGTAGGAAGCTTCGAATGATTTGATCCGAACCTACACACCCAAAAGTAGGATACCCAGCACTCCTAGAAACGCGATAGGGAATAGAGAGAGAGGCGTGACGTGGAACCACTAATTCAGAAGGCATACAGAGGTTCAGCCAGTCTTAGTAAAAACGTGGTTTAGATAAGATGCTAGAAGCATCCTCATTTTTGAGGTGGGGGGAGGGGGAGGAGAGACATTTAACCTTATAAATAATATTGTCTTGTACCGTTCCACTGTAATTTTAAAATCGTGAGCCCATACCTATTATTTCATTAGCACTTCTGCTAACACAGGGATAAGTTTTGTAGTCATATATCCAAGTGAGCAGTAGTAATACACTCCTGGAACTTGAAATAAGAACACCGTGAATTCATTGTCCCAGGAAGGGGAAACTTTATTGACACATTCCTGGGGTCAGATACATCACATGATCACACTGACAGAACCACAGGCACATAGACACAGGCAACAGAGCATGCACAATGTCGGCACTAGTACAGTGTATATTCACCTTTCGCAGCAATGCAGGCTGCTATTCTCCCATGGAGACGATCGTAGAGATGCTGGATGTAGTCCTGTGGAACGGCTTGCCATGCCATTTCCACCTGGCGCCTCAGTTGGACCAGCGTTCGTGCTGGACGTGCAGACCGCGTGAGACGACGCTTCATCCAGTCCCAAACATGCTCAATGGGGGACAGATCCGGAGATCTTGCTGGCCAGGGTAGTTGACTTACACCTTCTAGAGCACGTTGGGTGGCACGGGATACATGCGGACGTGCATTGTCCTGTTGGAACAGCAAGTTCCCTTGCCGGTCTAGGAATGGTAGAACGATGGGTTCCATGACGGTTTGGATGTACCGTGCACTATTCAGTGTCCCCTCGACGATCACCAGTGGTGTGCGGCCAGTGTAGGAGATCGCTCCCCACACCATGATGCCGGGTGTTGGCCCTGTGTGCCTCGGTCGTATGCAGTCCTGATTGTGGCGCTCACCTGCACGGCGCCAAACACGCATACGACCATCATTGGCACCAAGGCAGAAGCGACTCTCATCGCTGAAGACGACACGTCTCCATTCGTCCCTCCATTCACGCCTGTCGCGACACCACTGGAGGCGGGCTGCACGATGTTGGGGCGTGAGCGGAAGACGGCCTAACGGTGTGCGGGACCGTAGCCCAGCTTCATGGAGACGGTTGCGAATGGTCCTCGCCGATACCCCAGGAGCAACAGTGTCCCTAATTTGCTGGGAAGTGGCGGTGCGGTCCCCTACGGCACTGCGTAGGATCCTACGGTCTTGGCGTGCATCCGTGCGTCGCTGCGGTCCGGTCCCAGGTCGACGGGCACGTGCGCCTTCCGCCGACCACTGGCGACAACATCGATGTACTGTGGAGACCTCACGCCCCACGTGTTGAGAAATTCGGCGGTACGTCCACCCGGCCTCCCGCATGCCCACTATACGCCCTCGCTCAAAGCCCGTCAACTGCACATACGGTTCACGTCCACGCTGTCGCGGCATGCTACCAGTGTTAAAGACTGCGATGGAGCTCCGTATGCCACGGCAAACTGGCTGACACTGACGGCGGCGGTGTACAAATGCTGCGCAGCTAACGCCATTCGACGGCCAACACCGCGGTTCCTGGTGTGTCCGCTGTGCCGTGCGTGTGATCATTGCTTGTACAGCCCTCTCGCAGTGTCCGGAGCAAGTATGGTGGGTCTGACACACCGGTGTCAATGTGTTCTTTTTTCCATTTCCAGGAGTGTATAAAATAAACAGCGAGCTGGGCGAGAAAAAAATGTGCGATCCGCGAACGAAATGGCGCAGATTATAATCTAGCAGCACAATTCCACAATGACTTTGTTGTGTACGACATAATTAGTATTCGAATAAGCGATTGGCTGGGATCCGATGCAACTCCACTGTTTACGCTTTCGGGTGGGTCATTACCGCAGGATATTCGGCAAAAGTGTGATATTGTATTATTGTTTAATAAAATAGTGTCGTAGCTCCTACAATGTGAATCTATTTTCTCGTTGTTTACTAAACTAAGATTAAACTGTGATTTGCTCATGCATGTTAATCTTGGTAACATAAAGACAGCTATTCCTTACACGTAGAATGTACTCCCCGCGTGTACAATGCACATGACACGCCTGTTCGTTTTATGAAAATGGTACGTGCATGAATTACTATCTTGGAAAAAGTACTGTAAGGCATCGCTAGCGCAATTAGGGGAAGGCATGAAGGCAGTCACTACGGTGAATGCAGTGACTTGAACTCAGTCAAAGGCCAACTGCAGTCGGATTTCATTACTATTCAGTACAGTGTGGACACAAGTAAGACATACAACGGTGGTTTCCTACAAAATTAGTATGAGACAACAGTTGGTCGTGTCGAGACAGGATGTTTCTATAAAGGAAACAGTCACCAAACACATATAAAAAAATTTCTTTGCTTCGAAGCCTGCAACGCTGATTGCAGACTATAGATCACGAGTCAAGGTAAAATGGTCAAATTCTGACTAGTGGGGCAATTCTTTCCTGGTTCCCAACCGGGGGCTCATTTCGACTGTGATTTGACTGCTGCAGCTTTGAAGTGCGGTCCCCATTACAGCTGCTGCCGTCCAGCTCGCTGGAGTTTTCCGACGACATTAATTAAAATCCGCGACGCCTCGGCGCTGCAGGAGCAATATGCTGGCTGCAGCGGCGGCGGCGGAGGCAGCAGCAGCAGGCACCGGCTGGCAACTGTCCGCCGAGACTACCTAACGAACGGGCGGGCGACGAGCCCCCCAGCTACGTGCAGATGAAAACTGCACTGCGGTCCTCCTCACGAGTACAGCTGGTTGCCTACGCTGCGAGAGTGGGGTAGGGTGACACACATGCGCTGTGGACGCTACATTGCAGCATCCACCGGTAGACTTCATCCCCTCGATAAACAACTCACTATCTAGCTCAGTTACATCTCAACTCTTACTAGGCCAATAGTTACTTGTTTTCTAGCAGAATGACGTTTCGTCAGGAAATAGTGATGGATTTTTTAACAACGCTCTTGAGATTTTTTCAGTCAGCCAGCATCGGGCCCCACTGAACGTCATCAGAACATCGAGGGCAGCATCAGAATGGTCCCTAGTAGAATTTTATTCATACTGGCAAAGTATTCTTTTATACTGGCAAATTATTCCTTTTGGACCATCCTTATGCTACTTCCGCTGTTCTGATGATGGCCAAAAGTGACCAATAACGATTAACGGTATAAAACATTCCTGTGATTGCGTCAAAGAAAAAATATGAAGTACCCAACAGTCAGTTTCACTGAGGAACTAGCAATTCACACCAGAAGTACCACTTTTTAAAGAGCTTACAAGTACCTGCCCGCCCACGTGCCTCCTCAAGAATCTCAAACTCCGAAACTACAACTTGGTAATAAAATCCTACATTACGTTTGGCTCCAAGTGCCTCGTAACGATCAAGATGGGCTCTCAAAGGAAAACGGAGATCAAGGAGAGGAAAATCGTGAAGTGAATACTAGAACACAGTAGAGGAAAAGAAGACATCTACAGGAACCAGGAGGACATCGGCACATGCGTCATGAAAAGACGACGGGTCTTCGACGGACACATTAACTACATGAATCCCGAAAGATTGACAAACAAAATCTTTGTAGTGACAGATAGATGGATCTCCTCCAAGAACAAATGGATGGCATCGGTAGAGCTGAATGTGAAACAGCTGGAGATACCACTGGAGAAAAATAGTTGGGTCAATTATGGTTCTGGCAAGACATCCGACAGGCAGTTTTCTTAAGTCTCCCTCACCAGTAAGAAGACCACAGCGACTAACTGGATGGAGGAGAGAAGACTGGATTACAGGCAGAAAATGAAGGGGTACTGGAAGAAGAACAGAACAAAATCTTTACCGAAGAGTGAATATGATCCCTGTGGGGCAATCTCGCATTTTTAAAATTTTTTCCCGCTTTCGTAAACCAATCATTCATTACAATTACTCCAAGAATATCTAACTGAACGCTTCAGAAGGAAGGCTAAATGTTCACCATTACGTCAATTTTATTGCAATGAATATCAGTTCTGATGTGACGTAACACACACTTAGAGTCGCAACATAAAATTGCTCTAGTTTATCCGTCTCTTTTTTTATCAACCCTTTGACTTACATTACCTTTATCACTTTTCTTAGTTACATTCCAGTTCCCACGTTTTAGAAGTCATCCGGGAAGACCATTGCTGACACTTGTTGGAAGTCACAACCACCTCTTGTTTGCAGTGACATAATTTCGCAAAGCCTACTATGAGAGCACTGCTATATTCACTTTCAGACACTTACCTCAAATAGCAATTGAGGTACCATCAC